>NC_082681.1:115348258-116589092 GCF_025265405.1 Mesoplodon densirostris | reverse complement strand
ACAACCTCAAGGGCATATAGAAACCTACAAATACTTCTGGATTTCCTCACGTAAGAATCCCCATGCCCTTGATTTGGTCTTAAACTCTTTTCAGTTCTAGTCATAATTGACTCCAGTTCTTCCATTTACAAAGATAGGCTAGAATTTTTTTTTTAATGCCTTGACTTATTTGGTTTTTCTGTCCTTGGATATAAGATACTTCACAACTGATGGAGGAGTTGTTTCAAACATTAGTATCTTGTCTTTAGATGTTCAACAAGAACTTGGGCTATCTCCACAGCATATTTTCAGTGAATTAATAAAATTCATATAGAGAAAAAATTCCTTTAGTCCATGAGTAACTAGGCCTTTGAACTTTCATTCATGACTGGTGGCTAGCCCATGTTTATTTGCGGTATCAACAATAACTGTTTCTCTTTTACCCCCAAGGACCTTTCCTTAAAGGCGTAAAGCATTTAGAGAATTAAGTACTGACTGATGAGTACATTGTCTGTTTCTGTCGGGTTTGTTACCTCTTTCTGGGTGTTAGAACTTGATCCCCCTTTACTTCTTTCTGAATCCAGATTGTTCCCTAGATGTTCATAGATTCCTAGGGGACAGATTCCTCTTCCAGACATTTCCAAAATTCTTATCTGAAGGGCTGAATGATCAGCAGTTTTCAAAAAGTCCAGTGACTCGGAGACTTGTAGAAGTGATCTGGAAAGTCACTGGAGACTTACCCCAGCTTTTTAGAGAACATCAAGGAGTGTATGCTGCTATCCCGGAAAATAGGAGATAACAACAGAGTAGTCACTTGGAAGATTCTTGCTTGACTAAAGTGGAGAAGTGTTGATAGAATCTGTACACTCACACTATTTACTCTAGTTCCATTTCACAAGTTTAAGAATCACGACACTTTTTTTGTCATTTGATTCTAATAAATACACTATCTGGGAGTTCAGAGCTAAAACGGCATGGAGTGAATTACTGGCTCGTTCTTTTACATGTCAGAAGCCCAAAGAAAATAAAGCAAAAGAAGGGTACAAAATGGATGTCTGACAGAAAGAACTTCATGAAATGTTTCTAGAGCCTTTTGTTTTATTTATTGAGTGTTAATTAGTGAAACTATTCTTCCTTTGATCTTCTGCTTATTTATTATTCCTAAATAGCATTTTTGGAATGAGTGAACTAGCAGAAATTTACTTGGTCTGGACGTTCTCACATCATTTGGTAATGCTAAGTGGTGTGAGGGTGTTGGTGGTGGGATATAAACTGAAACGCTGGGTCATGCTTACCCGTAGTCCAAGAGCAGAGGTTTTCTAACAAGGGATATTTGATACACTCTTGCCTACAAGTCACCTGTTGGCATATAATAGTGCAAGTCTATGGATCCTACACCCAGAAATTCTAGTTCAGAAGGTGTGGGGTAGAGTTTGGGAAGCTCAACTTTTTAGAAAGTCCCCCCAGACAGTTCTGAACACATGATTTGGATAGTTTCTAAGTACGAGAGAATTGAACACAGGTTGTAATCCATAGGGGACAGTTGGGGAACAAGAATATTCTTACAGTCCATAAGTGAACAGTTACAGGGGAAACTCCCATAAGTGTAAATTAATGTAACATATGTAAAATTCACTTCTCACTTTATAAGTTGGAGTGAAGTGCTCTCTTCTTTCTGATTTGCCATTCAAGGGAGATTTGCTGTTAAAATGAATTGAAAATCTGTGGCATCCAGAGGGCAAATATATTTGTTCAATTTGGACCAAGGCCAGAACACCAATAGATGTTAACATCAAAAGTCCTGTGAGGGCTTCCCTGGTGGCGCAGTGGTTGAGAGTCCGCCTGCCGATGTAGGGGACGCGGGTTCGTGCCCCGGTCTGGGAGGATCCCGCATGCCGCGGAGCGGCTGGGCCCGTGAGCCATGGCCGCTGAGCCTGCACGTCCGGAGCCTGTGCTCCGCAGCGGGAGAGGCCACAACAGTGAGAGGCCCGCGTAACGCAAAAAAAAAAAAAAAAAAAAAAAAAAGTCCTGTGAAAAATGACAGTCGTTACACACAGTTATATTATTGAGAATGGAATCTAAGTATCGTCTGTCAACAAGTGCCCTGAAACTGGCACGTAAAGTATTTACCATAGACTCTCCTTTACTGTTGATACCTAGCAACATTTCCTTCGCTGGGATAGTTTTACCATTTCCATTATAAAGCCCGTATTTTAAAGGTTGTAACTGGATTGTGGTTTTAATCTGTGTTTGAAACGTGGCAATTTGACTTGGAAAAAACCCACAAATTATTGGAAAGAGGTTTATTTTTATGGTGAAAAGTAGCTCTTGTCAAAGCTTTTTCTTGTGCTTTGCTTTTCAAACAAAGGTTTACAGGCCATTAGTCCATAATGTGAATTAACCCCATTTGGTAGTTTTCCCTTTCCTTTAAGATGGTAAGGGACTCACGTTGGTGAAGTATCCACTTCATATTCACCGTAACTACATAACAGTTTTAAAATCTTATTTCTGTGGGACTTTGGCACAAAGTCCAAAGACTTCTGTGGGATTGTAACTGCTCCAGAATGTACATAGATGGCATAATAGATCCAAAAGAAGTTTTAGAGGAACATAGTGGCAATATATGAAGTAAAAATCCATTTCCATGATGGCAGCACATAATGGTCCCATTTGGCTGCCTCATCCCAGGGAGGCCTTGGCCTGAGTAGTGATAAGTGAACTGTTTGGGGGAGACATGAATCAATTCAAATCTTTGCCCAATTGTCTAAATTAAGTCTGCTTAAAAAAAGAGGAGGAGGGCTTCCCTGGTGGCGCAGTGGTTGAGAGTCCGCCTGCCGATGCAGGGGACACGGGTTCGTGCCCTGGTCCGGGAAGATCCCACATGCCGCGGAGTGGCTGGGCCCGTGAGCCATGGCCGCTGGGCCTGCGCGTCCAGAGCCTGTGCTCCGCAGCGGGAGAGGCCACAGCAGTGAGAGGCCCGTGTACCGCAAAAACAAAAACAAAAAAAAAAAAGAGGAGGAAAAAGAGTCTCCAACTTTTCTCAACTGAGCCTTTATTTATTTGGCAACGATAAAAACAGTGTGTGTATATTTTCTATTATTTCTTGAGTGCCATCCCAGATGTCAGAAAAACAAAGATGGCCAATGCTCCCTGCCCTGGAGGAGCTTAGAGTCCTTTTCGGACAGAAAGATTCAGATACAGTTAAGTGTGATAAACCACTGATCTGGTCAAATTGTTTTGGAAACAAAGAAAGGGATCCACTAACTGCCTTTCTTAATAGACTTTAATTTTTAGAGCAGCTGTAGGTTCACAGCAAAGTTGAACAGAAGGTACAGAGCTTTCCCATGTACCCCCTGCCCCCACACATGCACAGCCTCCCTCATTATCAGCATCCCCCACCAGAGTGGGGCATTTGATGAACCTACACTGACACATCGTTATCACCCACAGTCCGTGGTTTACCATAGGGTTCACTATGAGACACTGTGTGAATTTGGACAAATGTATGATGACATGTAAACACCATTACAGTATCATACACAGTAGCTTCACTGCCCTAAAAATCCTCTGTGCTACTCCTAATCACCCCTCCCTCCCCTCAACTCCTGGCAACAACTGAATTTGTTTGTCTGTTTTTTACTGTCTCCATAGTTTTGCCTTTTCCAGAATGTCATGTGATGGGAATCACATAGTGTGTAGCTTTTTCAGATTGGCTTCTTTCACTTAGTAAGATGCATTTTAAGTTTCCTCTGTCTTTTCCTGACTTGGTAGCTCATTTCTTTTTAGCGCTAAATAATATTCCATTGTCTGGATGTACCACAGTTTATTTATCAGTTCATCTACTGAGGGACGTCTTAGTAGCTTCTAGATTTCAGCAGTTATGAATAAGCTGCTATAAACATCCATGTACAGGTTTTTGTGCAGACATGTTTTCAACTCCTTTGGGTAAACACCAAGGAACGCAGTTGCTAGATCATTTGATGTTTATTTTTGTAAAAAACTGAAAAACTGACTTCCAAAGTGGCTGTACCACGTTATTTTCCAGCCAGCCGTGAGTGGCTGTTCCTGTAGCTCCACATCCTCCCCAGCGCTTGGTGGTGTCAGTGTTCCGGATTTTAGCCATTCTGATAGTTGTATAGTGGCATCTCAATGTTGTTTTAACTGGCATTTCCTTGATGGCCTATGATGTGGAGCATCTTTTCATATGCTTATTTTCCATTTGTATATCTTCTTCGGTGAAGTGTCTTTGGCCCATTTTTTTAATCGGGTTGTTTGTTTTCTTATTTAAGAGTTCTTTTTATATTTTGGATAACAGTCTTTTATCAGATGTGTCTTTGGCAGATATTTTACCCCAGTCTGTGGCTTGTCTTTTTATTCTTTTGAACACTAATTGCCTTTTCACTTTAGTGTTTGATCTTTCCTTATTCCTAAAAACAAAAGCAGAAAAACCACTTTTTTTCTGTTCCTGTTCTCTCTCACCAGATGCTTAGCTCCCCTTATTCTGCGTCAGCTATTTGTAGTAGGATGGTGTATTTGTCTGCTACACCTGCCGTAACACAGTATCACAGACTGGGTCGCTTCAACAACAGAATGTATTTCCTGACTGTTCTGGAGGCTAGAAGTCTGAGATCAAGGTATCAGAAGGGTTTCTTCTTCTGAGGCCTCCTTGGCTTGTAGATGGCCGTTTTCTCCCTGTCTTCGCATGGTCCTCCCTCTGTACCTTTCTCTGTCCCATTTTAACTTAATTACCCCTTTAAAGGTTCTATCTCCAAATATAGTCACATTCTGAGGTACTGGGGGTTAGGACTTCAGCCCCTCTTTGATATGACTTTGGAGGTAGGTTCAGCCCATAACACATGGTCGCCTTGGTGAATTTTCTGTTAATCCTGCCAGAATAGGAACACCAGGATTTAGGACTCTGTGTTGAAGAAAGGAATTGGAGCTACGGTATAAGTGTTTGCAAAAGGATGGTGCTTTAACTGTGGACTTTTGAAAAGCATCTGTTAGGAAGCCCAGTTTCTCAGTGGAGTCCCTTTAGGCCCAGAAGGACTATTCTTCAGGTCACCCCTACTTCTTTCAAAGGCCCATGGGCAGCCTGAGGGCCGCAGCCTACTGGGCAGCCCCTGTCAGGGGCCGTGCTGCTTGGTCCTCTCAGCGCGGTGAGATCTCCCAGCCACTTCCCCTCTCAAGCTTTGTTCTCACTGGCCTGTTCTGCCAGTTTTTTCTTACACTTTTCTTGTTACCATCGCTCTTCTTTTGTCTTTTCTTTATACCTGATGGTAACGTCTGTAGGTATTTGTTGTTTCCGTTAGTGTCACCAGAACTAGGCTGACCTTATGTAAGGTACTTTATAGTTTCCTGTCATCCTTTCAGATGTCTCACAGAGGTCCTCATAGCAGCCCCATGAGGTAGCAGTGGATTGTGCCCCATTATATTGATGAAGAAATTGAGTGTAGTATAAGCTTCCTTCCTTTGCATTCCCATAGCACCCTGTGAAATGCCCTTCTTGTAGGACTGGTCCTGAATTGTTTTGACTTTCTCTTCCACTGAGTTCATGGAGGCAAAGGGTTGTACCTTGTTGATCTGTGCTTTGCCTATGGGAGCCAGCTCAGTAAATATTTGTTGAATGAATTCTTAGTGCAAAATAAGGTCGCACAAGCACTTTGAAGAACTGTGGAGGAGTGAATCCTAGGAATTAGTTCTGTCCATGAATGGCAGTGTGCTGGAAAGTTCTCCAATCTCCTGTATTGCTCGCATGACTCAGGTGTGCCATAAATTAATGTCAGTAAATTTCCTTGACATTTTCAGATTTAATATCTGTCATTTCAACTCTTTGCAACTGATAACTGAAGATGAGTGACGTCGTAGCTCTCATTTTGCTGGTGCCAAATTTGAATTGAATCAAAAGAATGTCAAGTCACTTAACTAGTGAGTGAGCCTGGGTGACTGCCCCTCACCCACACTGCCAGAGTCCTGTTCTCTGCTTGCCATCAGCCAAATAGTTACACTCATGAAGTGGTAATGATTGTATTACCTTGTGGAAAATAGGGACCCCAAAGAGAGACAACAGCTAGTACTGAAAAGCTAAGGAGTCTAAAAAACTCTTTTGGTGGTTTAGTGTTTTGTTTTTTTGTTATTGTTGTTTGGTTTTGCGGGGGTTTTTTGGTTTTTGGTTTTTTGGGGGGGTTTTGCCAGAAAATAAGAGTTGTATGGAAAAAAATTATATGCTTTAGTGCATATGGGAATTTGGAGATTTCTGAGGGTTTAAGACAGCTCCCTCTTCAATGTTAAGGATTTCTACTCTTCCTGAACTGCTAAAGCGAAAGCGAAAGAGTTGTATCATTGCTAGAAGTACTGAAATACAAGTAGCAAAGAGCCGCTGGAGTCCTCTCTAAGCCAGTTGACATTCTTAGAATTTACTTTGTTAAAGCCTCACGAGGCATTAAGAAGAAGGCTGTGTCAGACACCCTGTCTGATCCAATTCTTCTTATGGGTTATTCCACTGAATTTTAGAAATGAACCTTTTCTCTGTTTCTAATAAATAATAACAGAGCATACACAAAACCATTCATACCTACCAAATACATATAAAAGTAAAGGTAGAATTTCACTTAAGTACCAATTTGCTCTTCTTAAAGTTATATTTTTTATAATTGTGAAAAACATTTTCGTTAAAGAAACTGATTTTGAAATGGGCAGTCCATTTTCCTTTTGTTTCATTTTCTTACGAATAAAAAATGATCTGAGGTTTTGGGTTTTTCTTTTTCTTTTTAACTCTTTCATTAGTTTAAGTGGATTTTTATCATGGGAGACTCTAACGTGGCAGTTCAGAACAATTCATGATTAGGAAGTGATTGTAGAAACACATAAAGAATTTTGATGATAGAAAAAGTGGTTCATATAATCCTGAGCTTTGGGGGAGTGTTGTTATTGTTAGACATTATGTAGTTTCAATCTTTAATGACTTAGAGAAATACTAACAATATAAGGTCAAAGTCCAAAACTAAGTAACCATTATGATTCTAATTTGTAGTTTATATGCAAGGCGGAAAAATTAGTAAGAAACACTAGAATTGTTTACAGCTGTTATCTGTGGGTGGATTATAGATAATTTTTATTTTCTTCTTTATATAATCTGGGTATGTACTGCTTTTATAACAAGAAACAAATTATAAGAACTGAAATTTTACAAAGAAATGTTTTGTTCAACTTGAAATAATGATTCCAGTAGTTTAGCAGTTGAGGAAAAAAATAACACAGATGAACCCAGGTCAGCTTTTTTCTCCCTGCATTTTTTTCCAAATCAAACATAATGCCTTATTACTCAGAGAGTGATCAGTATACCAGCAGTGTAGGCATCACCTGGGAACTTGTTAGGAATGCAAAAATATCAGGTCCTCCCCAGACCTACTGCATCAGTATCTGCATTTTAACAAGATTCCCAGGTGATTCCTGGGCATATTAAAGTTTGAGAAGCACTGATTCAAGACACTCTCCTTAGTAACTAAAGCCTACTTCCATTCTATTCATCCATTGATTGGGGCCATCCATTTGGCAAAACTTGAAAATGACAAATGGGCAGAACACAGAAGGCCTAGCCAGGTTTCAGGTGGAATTGGCATGACAGCCTAGTCTTCTGAAATATATTCTGTAATTAGGCTTAAAAATGTAGTAGCCTGAGAAGAGCTAGGAGAGGGGGGCAAAGCAAGAAAGCATGCGTTCCTCCACTGTTTCTTCGTAACTAGAAGGAACAACAGAGAAGTACATTAAGATTTTCAGAATGGCTTTCAGCTTCTCAAGATGAGTGGCTTATGAAAGAGAAAACTGGAATGTAGCTCTATAGCCACTTCATACAAGGGTTACTCTGTATGTGCCCACCAGTCACCACATTCTGGGTCTCATTACAACATTGATTTAGTATGCTTGTAAAGATTTCAAGGCATCGAACTAGAATTTTTTTGAAATGAAAACAAGATTCTTTTTCTTAATTTTGGAACTACAAAATTTACTTTGGAATTTACTTTTCCTACTGTTGCTGACTTTTCTGTTGTATTTTTATGCTCAGTACAAGAATGACAAAGTTGGTATTTTCCTATGGCAGCCTGGAGCCCCTTCATACTGCTTTGCTTTTCTCTCTGATTACTGCTAATTTTGTTTCTGTTTTGTTGTTTAACTAAAGACAACTTTACAGTGTGACAGAAGAGAAACTACATTTTCCAGGGCATTGTCACCATAGTTGCTTTGCCCGTAGTGGAGGTGTCTTGTCTCTGTATATTTTCTGTTATCCTCTTTAGGATAGCGAAAGTTGTATATGACAACGTTGCCATGTGTTTGGGCAACAAACTTCCAGATTCTAATAACGTGCCTTTTCTTTAAGGCCATTTCTGTAAATATGCACTCAAGTTTTGCACTTTTATGTACAAATGGACTCACAAGCATGCTGTGATAAGAGATGTGTTACAAGTTTTGTAAAATCCTTTCCTAGTATGTCTTTTCAGTGAGCAGGTTCCTTGTCCCTTTTGTAGTGACAAGTACAGCAGCACAAACAAGGGCATTATCTAGGTGATAATGCTGTGGTTGATGGTCTTCATTTGCAAAACATATTGTCATTTTTTGAGTGTTTGAGAGCCGGGAAAACCTGATAAGATTTTTTTCATGTACTTTAAAAAATATATATTTCTATCACCAATGAGGGAAAAAATATTAAATAATTTTCAAGCAGTTACACCATAATGTGAGCTAATCACTTTATTTTGAAGAAAAGTATTTTTAAACAGTTGAGCTAGTGAATTTACTTTTAAAATGTATTGTGCTTACACAGTAGATGGTTTTATTTCCATGATGCTTTTACTACATAATTATACATCTTAATTACGTAATTACTATCATAATTATTATGTAATTGCATGTACTTCCACTAATTACAAAATCAGGAAGTGTAATTATCTAGTAAAAACTTTATGAAATTTCATGCACTAAAAATTACTTAAAAGGCTATCTATTCCAGTGGTCTACTAGAAGGCTTTCCGTGGTTAGTCTTAGTCCTGACTTTAGTTTAGAACTTGAACCCAAAGGCCAGGAGAAGAAAGACCGTTACAAACAGACTAACACTAAACTGCGTATTGCAGTATAGGTAAGATGGCCTTTGTTCCTTATGAGTTAAAGCCAGGGTGCGTTTGAATTTCTTTGTGTTTATGGAATTGTGGTAAGAGTAATATCTTATATTTGAGGTGGCATCACAAAAACTGTCAGTGAAAAGGACAGTTCTTAGGAAAGAATTGGTTAATAGAATTGACAATCAAGCCATTAAGGTTGCAAAACGGCCAGGCCCTCTATACTTCTGTAATGTGAATGGCTTAGTTAGCTATCTCTGTCTTTAAAATAATAATAGTAGTAGTAGTAGTAGTAGTAGTAATATTAGTAGTAGTATTATTTAAAATTCTGTTTCTTTAGTTTGAAGAGGGCTTTCCCCCCACCCCCAGTTTGTGTTTATATTTACCAAGATGGGAACAAACATATCAAAAGAGCATAATCCTTTTCTACTATTACTTGATGTCAAAAGGAGCTTTTGAGACATAAACATACACACACAAACATGTAACATCAGACCCTAAAGACAGAAGGTTTAATTCAATAAAGCTATGATGTCTTTACCATTCAAAATGACATACAAATTGCACAGTGAAACAATAGTCATGACAGCAAATTAGATATGACATCTAAATTACACTACAAAGAGAAATCCCAGAACCATTTTTGTTCTGTACAAGTCTATTTTAGCCCAGGTTTAAAACCCAGTCTAGAGACTGCTTTATTGCCTAAGTAGGGTAAAGTTGTAGAAAACTAATTAGAGGTTGGTTGAATTAATTGCAGATTAATTAGGAGGAAAAGGCTTATAATACTCATGGCCGAGAAGAGAGTAGATCCTGTAACTATCAAGATAGAATGTACTCTAAGTTTCAGGAGTATTAAATTATTGATATTTGTATAACATCTATAATAATCTGTTATAACATGACCTAAATAAAGCACTTGGGTTAGATATAGTTACACTAAAATTTCTTCCCCTCAAAATTAGTGCTTTTCGCTAGAAGTGTATTGAATCAACCATGTAAAATATAGAAGTTACTTCTTTTAAAAATGCAGGGCCTCCCTGGTGGCGCAAGTGGTTAAGAGTCCGCCTGCCGATGCAGGGGATACGGGTTCGTGCCCCGGTCTGGGAGGATCCCATATGCCGCGGAGCGGCTGGGCCCGTGAGCCATGGCCGCTGGGCCTGCGCGTCCGGAGCCTGTGCTCCGCAACGGGAGAGGCCACAACAGTGAGAGGCCCACATACCGCAAAAAGAAAAAAAAAAAAATAAAATAAAAATGCAGCCGTAAACATTAAAAGGTCTGTAGTCTTAAAAGCATGTGACATTCCCTTTTTGTTGTTGTTGTTGTTGTTCTTAAATCTTTCTAAAGAAGCACGCTTTGTGGCTTTATCCGTTATTGACTTTGTGACTCTTTAATACCAGCTAAAATTTGTAATAAATGTGACCTTAAACAAAAAAGTCAGTGAAAGAAATGAAAACACCAGCCCCATTTGCTTCAAGCAAATTAGAGGGTTTATAGTCATCCAGAATTATTTCCTGCTCTCAGAGATATTTGGGATTTAAACAGGTTCAGTGTGACTCTGGGTTTTTTTCTCTAGTAGTTTGGGATTATTTTTAAATTGCATATTCTTTTCCTCTTGGGAATCTTTGCTCATTTACTTAGGCCAGAATTTAATGTCTCCGTCATTTCTTATTTGCCTTAACTTTGCATGATAGTGTTTCTTTTCAGAAATGTTTATGCTCCTTTTATGTTTATGAGAGACAGCACTTGCCTCTCATGCATCTTCTTCATCTTGTTTTTGGTGGTTGTTGTTGTTGTTTTTACCAATTGCATGTGCCATATCTGAATAGCCTCTAATGGTTAAAAGTTAAGTGTTTTTGCTTAGTCCTCACCTTTCCGATTACAGTGCAGATTTAATTTTTAACCTGACATAATGTTTAAACTGACTGGGTTTTTTGGTTTGGTTTTGATTTGCTTTGCTTTCTTGCTTTTCATAGAAATTGGCATATGTTTTCATTATCCTCTGTAATTCTTTAAATTTTTCATAATTCTCTAAGGGCGTCAGCCGTAACTTTTGAAGTTTTTGTCCCTGTGGTATCTCCAGTTACTCAGTAGCCCCAGGCCCAGATGTGGTGTTGATTTGCACATGATTAGTCAGTGTCCATTTATTATTTTATGCTGCTGCACTATCATGTCCATATAATAAATACTACCTCTCATACAGGAAGAAAACCCATCATCAATTTGACTCGTTCTTAGAGTAGTTCTTTTTATAGTTGTCATGAATTTATTCAGACCCATCAGTATTCTCTTACCTTGTGGCCAACGGGACAGTAACTAGACGGAATTAGTAGTCTGTCATGGAGTTCAATTGAATTAACATTGATTGCATTCTCCCCATATAAAGGCCCTGGGAAACCTGTTAGCCTTAGCACTGTCCCTTAGAGCTTAAGGCTTAAATCAGCTGTGCTCACGAAAAGATAGGTTTGCAGACTAATTTTAGACACTGGTCTACTTTTCTTGTTTTAAGAAATTATTATAAAACCCAACTCAGAAATAAGATCACCAAACCAGGTCTGTGTGTAAGTCTGGTTTTATCTGTTTCTCCTTGCTTCACACCCCACCCCCCAAAATTCATTTAATGAGTGTTTGCTGAGTCTCTGCCTTGTGTGATATGTAAAGGGCCCAAGTATAACCAAGACCTGGGTCCTGTTTTAGAGGTGGTAATATTTCTGATTATTTTCTTATTCACGAATTCACCCTATAAGCACCTAATTTTTTTTTTTTTTTTTTTTTTGCGGTGCGCGGACCTCTCACTGCCGTGGCCTCTCCCGCTGCGGAGCACAGGCTCTGGACGCGCAGGCCCAGCGGCCATGGCCCATGGGCCCAGCCGCTCCATGGCATGTGGGATCCTCCCGGACCGGGGCACGAACCCACGTCCCCTGCATTGGCAGGCGGACTCCCAACCACTGCACCACCAGGGAAGCCCCAGCACCTACTTTTTATAGGACTTTATATTTTATGGAGAACATTCACATCTATTATCTTTTACATTTCCCATTAGATAAAATAGTTGACATTTTTTCAGATGAAAAAACAACCTGAAAGAGATGTAACGACCCTCATGAGGTAGCAAAGCTGCGTGGTGTGAGAGCCCAGCCTTGTTTCCACTGTTTCACAGCTGCCCTGCTCTTAATCTAGAAGGGAAACTTCGGCCTGAAGGCAAATAACTCTAACACAAGGGGATGGCATGAAGTGCTGTGGGATCTCTGCATTTAGCTCCGGGAAGGATTCCCAGTTGGAGATGGAACCTGAATTGGGCCTTGAAGAAAAGATGAGATTTTTTTTTTCTTTTTTTTTTTTTTTTTTGCGGTATGCGGGCTTCTCACTGTTGTGGCCTCTCCCATTGCGGAGCACAGGCTCCAGACGTGCAGGCTCAGCGGCCATGGCTCACGGGCCTAGCCGCTCTGCGGCATGTGGGATCTTCCCGGACCGGGGCACGAACCCGTGTCCCCTGCATCGGCAGGCGGACTCTCAACCACTGCGCCACCAGGGAAGCCCCAAAGATGAGATTTTAATCGGCACAGACGCTGGCGTGAAGTTTGAGACTAAATTTTGTCTTTCCCACTATTCTTTAAATGCTGTATTGCTGATCTAGCTTTTATAAATCAAAGAACCTCATTTGACAAATGCATGATGATTTTTAAGACACGTTTGAATTGGAGGTTTAGTCAAAAAGCACTTATTAAGAGGGTAGTCTATGCGAAGCTTTAAACCCAAAACTGGAAGCTGGAAAACTGTTCGCTCTTCACTCCACACTGTAACCAGTGGTGCTGCTTTGAAAGAAGTTGATTCCATCCTGCAAGATACATCTGTCAGAAGTGTATCAAAGTGTTTTCCTATCTTAAATAATTTAACTCAGATATAATAATGTAAGTATTTTGACATGAAAACGTTACATACTGTGATATATCCACTTATCTTAAAACAGACATCTTTAACTTTAAAAGAAAGAAGTATGGTAAGACAAAACAAAACAGAAATAGGAATTAAAAGAGATGAATGACAGACAGAGTTAGTTTTATTTAGAAGATAAAAATAAAATCCTATTAGCATTATGACCAGAGAATGTAAAAATGTTTTACTTGAAGCATGATTAATTTTTTAAACTATCATCATGATGGAAGTTTAGACATACGTAGGACCTGTTTATGGAGTAAATGTTTACTGCTAAAATTATCCCTGTTTTATTGGTATATTATGTATTGTCTTGCCCCCCAAAGAGTAGATGCTAAAAGTCAGTGAAATCCAAGATAAAAGGGAGGGTCTAAATCGAGCCTGTTTTCAGGAAATTATCCAACAGAGCACACATTGGTCTCTCTTAGTAAAGGCTTTATCACTTTTAACAAATGTGCCACAGGAAATTTATTAGTATGCTACAAAGAAATTTTCAAAATAATTAAGGCTAAACTACACTTGTCAAAATAAATGAATGAAATACAATTTTGAATCATCTTTCTTCACTTATTGCTCATTTGCATAATTCAGTAACTTACACAGGAGTCTTTCAGTTATTGGTGTGAATTAGCAAGGTTCTGCTATTCCTTGTTGTAGGAGCGGGAATTATGCTACCATGTAATTAGCTATTCCAGACATGGACTAACGGGAAATACCAAAGGGCACAGCAAAATCTAAAGAGACAAGGCAGGGAATCTGAAGACAAGAGACAATCAAAGACACCCAACAAACTCAAGCTGGTAGACCACAGGGAATTTTGAATGAAGCCTCTTAATTTATTTTGAGAATAAGGAATCAGTAGTATGAGAGAAATCTCAACAAGATTAGCTGACTAAGCCTACTTAAAAAAAAATCTCTATAGTGCATGGTGTGCCAGGTTAACCACTCCTGTTTGTTAGTCTGTATACAGCTCAACAAATAGCCGGCAAAGCCTTTCATGAGTATATAGTGGCTTTCCATTGAGGTTTTCACTCTTTGAAGGAGGTCGTTTATACCAATGAGATCTGTAGATGCAAATTGCTTTCGCTATATGTGAGGGGTCATTCCTTTCACAGCAGACTTGCTCATCTCTTTTATAGAGGTTTTGTTATTTTTCTACTGCTCCCAAAGGAATGATGGGAATCACGCCCCCCCCCAACCCCCCATCTAACTTAGCATCCAAATCTTTTCCTCCCAGCTCTGTGAAACTTTTGTGTGCTGATCTTTGGGAACAAAACAAGCTGTTGGCAGCAGCCCTTAGCGCTGAATCAGGAAACTTTTTTCCTTCTTTCAACCTGAAATATCATTTTTAGATTTGCCTCTCTTTTTCACCTAATTCTTTTTTTAAAAATAAATTTATTTATTTTATTTATTTATTTTTGGCTGCATTGGGTCTCCGTTGCTGCGTGCGGGTTTTCTCTAGTTGCGGCAAGCAGGGGCTACTCTTCGTTGCGATGTGTGAGCCTCTCACTGCGGTGGCTTCTCTTGTTGCGGAGCACGGGCTCTAGGCACGCGGGCTTCAGTAGTTGTGGTACACGGGCTTAGTTGCTCCGTGGCATGTGGGATCTTCCCTGACCAGGGCTCAAACCCATGTCCCCTGGATTGGCAGGTGGATTCCTAACCATTGTGCCACCAGGGAAGCCCTCACCTAATTCTAAGAGAATTTCTTGCTCATTGCAGCAGTGTGTCACTGTAACATGCTAGGGCATGTGGGAAATTCTTGGAAGCAGTGTCCTGAAAATGTCATTTTTAGTTTGGCTCCCAGATGATGTAAGCTCATTGGAACTAGAGGAGCAGAGAAGTGAAGGGATCTATTTTAAGGGTTAGCTATGGAAACCTAACTTCTGATCCCATTACTGAAGTGGAGGGAAAGATAACACTTGTCTTTTTCCTAAGCTTTTAAGAATCATACAGACAATCATAGGTTTTAGTCTATAATGTTCAGGAATCTTAGGGAGAAGGGTTTCAGGCACACTGTGGGAGCACTCTGTAAATATTTGTCCTTCCTTCCTTCCTCCCTCCCTCCCTCCCTCCCTCTAGCATTTTTTGAGCACCAAGGGCACTGACCTAGGCTCCTGAAAGGCAGTATAAGGTAATGATTAAAAGCCTGCTCTCTGGAGCCAGAATGGCCAGTTCAAGTTTTGGCTTTCCACCTCTTGCTAGATAAGTAACTTTGGGGCATGTGACTTACCCCGTGCACCTTCCCTGTACAGCTGGGAGGAATATAGGGCCTGCCTCGTAGGGTTCAAATTAAATGGGATAATATTGAAGCAGGGTGATACGTAAAATGCCTAGAATAGTGCCAGGCACGTAGTAAACATGCAATAAATGTCAGTTGGTTTTATTATTTCGGAGAATAACACTTTATCCAAACCACTGTGATAGTCCTTAGTATTACTGTTACTCTGAGTTGGTTTCTGTCACCTCTCATTGACCATGTTTTCTGTTTATATTTGTATTCCCAGCATCTGGCACAACACTGCAACTGGATGGTTGCAGTATGAAAAAGGCATGGTTCCTACTCTCAAGGAGCTTAAAATCAATCGTGATAACTGTCATTTAATTCTGTCAGTACTAATAGGAGAGGTTGAAACACAAATAATCCACAAATCATTTTCATGTTGTTTACGTATGTCCCTTATTGGTAATAACTGTTGCCTGTTTCCTAGGGAGGGTAAAAAATAGTTGTACTTGTGTGCAGAAATTTGGCCAAACCCAAGTTCCCTAATCACATACTTTAGCCCATTACTTCTTAACAACCAGGGTGTATCTTTTACACTTTTTAAAATGACAGGTGCCCAGATGCCACCGCCAGGTATCTGGTTCAGTAGGCCTGGGGTGGGGTCCCAGTGACTGTGTATTTTAAAAATCTCCACAGTGACTCTGATGCACACCTGTAGTATTGAGAATCTCAGAGTTAGTGAAACTCTTCAAACTTTAATATTGCTTCATGTCAAATATGCATTAAGTATGACTTAGATATAGAAAGGGAGATTGGTATCTAGATAACAATTTAGATAGACAGTAGAAAGGAAAATGAAGTCAAACACATGAATTATTTCTTCGATAAGGGAATCATTTATGGTGCTGTGTGAGCTAATATAGCATTCAAGAATAAAGCGAAGGGGCTTCCCTGGTGGCGCAGTGGTTGAGAGTCCGCCTGCCAATGCAGGGGACACGGGTTCGTGCCCCGGTCCGGGAAGATCCCATGTGCCGCAGAGCAGCTGGGTCCGTGAGCCATGGCCGCTGAGCCTGCGCTCCGCAACGGGAGAGGCCACAGCAGTGAGAGGCCCGCGTGCCGCAAAAAAAAAAAAAGAAAAGAAAAAAGAATAAAGCGAAGGAGAAAAAATGGGCTAGGGAAAAGTAAGCTGGAAGAAACTGGTTTTTGGTAACGAGAGAGGATGAAATAAATGCATTTCAGCAAAATTGGCAAGAAGAGCACTTGTTATTTTCAAGATTAACATCATGAAAGTAGGAAAGGGCCACCGTGGAGGATGGGGAATCCTCAAAGAGACTAGACGGGTGACTGGGAAGTATCGAGGTAGCAGCTATCCCAACCCTGGCGTTTAAGCGTCTACACAGTTGAGATTTCTGGGACCTTTTCCACCTCCTGTAGTCTTCTCCTTACCTCTGGGCCCAGCTGGCAGGGTGTGGGGTGGGCCCCCAGTGGCTGTGTATTTTACAAAGCTCCTCTGTCCTAGGAGATCAGCCCTTTGCAGTTTCACATTGCTGCCTGTCACCCAAAGGAGGTGGGACCAGGGGGTAGTCCTGGAGGCATTGGACGGACATGTCTGGGCACCACAGTCATAGTTGGGCTTACCTTGGGTCTCCAGGCAGGACAAATAGCTTGGTTAGCCCCATTTCCCAGCATTGGGGTCTTGGAGCTAGAAAAGAGTCCCCGATCAGCCTTACCTCAGGCTGTAGGTTTCAGGTTACCCCCCCTTTGCCTAGAAGGATTGAGCCAGCACCTCCGGGGCACCTGCAGATTAGACCCCTCCCTGGGCTGCCTCCCCTGCGCATGAGTTTCCCCTGCCTGCGTCGCCCACCCCAATCCCATCTCTCCCTGGTGGTATTCTGTTTATCCTTTAAGGCCTCCCAGCTAAAAATGATCTCTTTGTCCTCCAAACTCACGCAGCTCTTAAGCACTGCCCCTCATGCATTATAACTCTTTGAGGATGGGGACCATTCTTGAGATGTTATTGTGTTTCTGGTGGCAACTTACACCTGATAGGCACCTAATAAATTGTGAAGTTGTTTTCTACAATACTTTAGCGTGGAAGCATAATACTTTGTTTCTTATAGAATACGTTAATGTTTATAGCATACTTTTCTAACTCCCTCTTCTCTTCTCTCTTTGCCATCGTACCCTCCAACTGTATGATAAAACTTTTTCCGTCCGTGTATATCTATACATTCATCAGACATTTAGCCCATGCCCTCTCCTCACTCCACATGGACTTGATTTCCCACCCAAATCTACCTACTTTCTGATAATTCCTGATAGAGTTGGGCTGTGATTCCATGTACCTCAGGAGATGGCATAAATTCCAGGCTAGAAATTTCTTTGTTCGAACCTTTAGGTTATATAAGTCAAATGGACGCCCTACTCTATTAGTAGAATGAATCAAAAAGTCCAGAAATGGACTTCACATGAGGACCATCTCTGCCCGGACCCACTCCTTGCCCTCCAGAACCTGTATATAGATCATAGCAGCTGGCCATTTTGCTTGTGGGTTTTTCTAGTGGTTCACAGCTCTAGCTCTTTAATGACCTTGCCATCTTTGAATTTCTCGGAGCACTCAAAATTTGTTATTTGGTTTTACCAATTTTTATGATATCTCGGTATGCCTGGAGGCCATCTCTGGACAGCTGCCTGAAGGTGGGGAGATGGGGGTGGCTGAGAGGCTTGTAGTCTGCTCTGTTCTTGTCTCTCTGCAGGACCCTCGCTGGAGCGGCAGGCAGGCACACATCCTAATGGCACTGTTGGTTTGTAAACACTACTGTTATTAATAGGCTGGGGAGGAGGGAGGATGTAGTAAGCCCACATGAAACGTGGAGATAACCTATGTCTTGGGTGTAGCCTTCAGGACACACTATAACAGAGTAATCATTGCACAGTATAATTGCAAGAGAATGAACAAGTTAGAAAATCTATTCCTGATTTGCCACTGACTCACTTTGTGGCATGGGCAAACCATTATTACTCTTTGATTTAGTTGTCTTATTTGTTCAAAGAAGGAAAAATAACATGTGTTTAAGAAGAGTAATTCCCCTGGAAGGAGGTCTGTAAATGCAAAATACTATTGTTCTTTTTATTATTATTATTAGTGTTCTGGTATGATTTAGTTTTATGCCGTGTAGTCCACAGATGTTTCAGTGGTTCTCATTGATGAATTACAAAATACTTCTATGTCATTCTGTTTCATCACAGTGATAACAATTTAGCACATCTTTGTTTTAACCCCAAAGTATATATCCAAAATAGATCTCATTAATAAAATACAATTACCAAATTAAATATATCTATACTACTTTCTTTTTTTTTTTTTAACCTCCTTTAAAACATGGTTACTGGGGCTTCCCTGGTGACGCAGTGGTTGAGAGTCTGCCTGCCGATGCAGCGGACATGGGTTCGTGCCCCTGTCTGGAAGGATCCCACATGCCACGGAGCGGCTGGGCCCGTGAGCCATGGCCGCTGAGCCTGCGCGTCCGGAGCCTGTGCTCCGCAACGGGAGAGGCCACAACAGTGAGAGGCCCGCGTACCGCAAAAAAAAAAAATAAACATGGTTACCAACAACTACTAAGTAAGACCTTTAATTACTGCCAATCTTCTCTTGAAAGTAACGGTGCTTATCTTGAGTACTTCGAACTGTAAGTGGTATTCAGTACACAGTGGGGTTGTAATGCGATTATGAAGTGTACCAAGTTAGTGATAAATAAGCATGCTAAACCATATATTTGTATTAGAAACAATATTTGAATTATCAACTGAATAAAAAGGCTGCAACTGCTGGTTCCTTGGGGTGGGTATATGATAACAATAAAATATAGTTAAGTACACTTGGAATAAAAAATTGTGTATGCTTCCATATACAGTACAGAAAGAAACCTTTTTAAATTTAATGGGCTTTTGAGTGTGCAGTATTTAAATTACTGGGAGAATTAAAAGATTTGCTTTGCTTTCTGGCAGTAAGCTTTCCAAATTAGGAATTTTTTTTAATATCTCAACTCATTCATCAGTAGAGACCTATGGCTTTTATATAAAGCATTATAGTTCTTTCCCAGATTTCCAGTAATTTTCCAGTGGAGTAGCAATGTAAAAAGAAAAATATTTTCTTTAATTACAGTAAAATGTGTAATTTTCTGTATCAGTTTCTTTTTTTCTTCTTTTCTGGGAATTTGGTTCAAGAGGACATAAATTCTTTATTTTCTGAATTTGGGTCATTTATTATCTTAAAGCATTTAAAGTCCATGTGTGTTTTTTAAGTGTTATATTTTAGTAACCTAGAAATAACTTTAATACTGGGGAGTGGTAATCTGTATAAAATAACACTGTGAATTTCATTTCTGTTTCACCATGAGGTACAGTGAGGAATAAATTGTGAGCATTTGTTTGTAAGAGTGTCCTGAGGCATGGGACCATGAATGGAGAAGGAAGTGTAGCTGCCATGTGAAACCAGAGGTCACAGAGTAGCAGCTGTGGGCCGCATATGACCTCTAAGTATGTTTAAATTTGCCTGAAGAATATTTACTATTTTTAATTAGTTGCTAATATTTTTTTAAACTGGAGATTTAATATAAAAAGCCAAATTTCTGGGTTTCTTTCAAAAATCAGTGTCTGGCTACATTAGGTCAGCTTTCCTGAATGGCAGCAATTGGCTGGAGCCAAGTAGCAGCTAAAGCAGTTGACACAGAGCTTGAGTTCTCCAGTTTGCCAGCCACTGCCCTACTGCAGCCCCCTTCGTTCATTTCTCTTACTCATGTGGCTACTTTAGGCATTTGTTTGCTAAAAATATATGGAAGTGTGCTTTCTTCTTTTTTTTTTTTTTTAACCAAAAAAAAAAAAAAAGGAGGAGGAAGGGAAGGGGCCATAGCCATAAAAGTTGGGATTTAAACAGTAAAAAATATCCAACTCACATTAAAAACACAAAAAAGATGAAAGTCACCTTCATAAAGTACAAATCACATAAAAATATACAACTTCCTAGTAGCTAACCTTTTTTATGGCAACTCTGATCCTCGCAGCATCCCAGGGAGTTAAGCTAACAATTACATACTACTCAATCCACCAAGGAGAAAACCAAGTATTAATGAAGCTCATTAATTTGTCCGGGTTCACAGGTGATAAGTGGAGTAGCTGAGGTATGACCCAGCTTCTACAGACCCAGTCTGTAGTAGCGCTGGGCAGTAGAATTTTTTGCAGTGACAGAAATGTTCTGTATCTGTGCTGTCCGCTGCGGTAACCTCTAGCCACATGTGGCTGTTGAAAACTTGAATGTGGCTAGTGTGACCGAGGAACTGAATTTTTAATTATTTAAATTGAAATAGTCACATGTGGTTAGTGACTGCCTTGTTGGGCAGTGCAGGAATCTAGAGCTCTTTTTTTTTTTCTTCACCACATGGTCTCTGTATTGAACAGTCTTACACTGTTTAATAAAATTCATCAAAAGGTTTCTGTAAGGTTTTCTCAAGTTACTTACCCAGTGGCAAGTATCCATTCTGCCAGGAGTTTAAGGTACATTGAATATTTTCTGTATCTGCATAGATTTCTCTGCATGAAGGCTTCATCATACACAGTAGTGTTCTTTGTAACAAAGTTGGAGGTCCTAGTGGTAAGGTTCATATATACAGAATCTCCCAACATTCCTAGCCCAGGTAAAGAACATAATTGGAGGGGGCTTCCCTGGTGGCACAGTGGTTGAGAGTCCGCCTGCCGATGCAGGGGACACGGGTTCGTGCCCCGGTCCGGGAAGATCCCGCATGCCGCGGAGCGGCTGGGCCCATGAACCATGGCTGCTGAGCCTGCGCGTCCAGAGCCTGTCTCCTCAACGGGAGAGGCCGCAGCAGTGAGAGGCCCGCGTACCAGGGGGAAAAAAACAAAAGACCATAATTGGAGGTATGTTTTGACATCGGAAATGTATAAATGACCAGGACAGTCTACTTCCCTAGTCTTTTTTTATGATCAAGGATACTAGGTCTGTTACAGAATCATGAAAGAAAATGAACAATCTTTGATGGTTAGCTGGTTTGAATTGGGTCACAGTGACTTTTAGAAAGGTGGCCATTAGCTAACCTCTCTGTCAATAAACATATATCATTAAATCTAAAATGGCATCGAGGGGCTTCCCTGGTGGCGCAGTGGTTAAGAATCCACCTGCCAATTCAGGGGACATGGGTTCGAGCCCTGGTGTGGGAAGATCCCACATGCCACGGAGCAACTAAGCCCATGTGCCACAACTACCGAGCCTGCGCTCTAGAGCCCACGAGCCACAACTGCTGAGCCCACACCACAGCTGTTGAAGCCCACGTGCCTAGAGCCCGTGCTCCGCAACAAGAGAAGCCACCGCAATGAGTAGCCCGCTCCCCGCAACGAAGAGTAGCCCTCACTCGCCACAACTAGAGAAAGCCTGCACGCGGCAACAAAGACCCAATGCAGCCAAATATAAATAAATAAAATTTAAAAATAATAAATAAAATGGCATCGATTTAGGACAAATCCTGATTTCGAAGATGTTAAAACATGGGGGAGGGGATTCATCTTAGAATTGGTGAAATATAGTTTGTCAATGGGCTTCATCTCGGTTTGGTCAGCCTATAACCAGGGACAGCATTGAGATGCATATGTCAACTTTGCCCTGTGGTTAATTAAACCCTTCACTTGGGCTGTCCCCTTGCACACTACCTTATGTTGGTCCTGACTAATTAACAAAGACTTTCAGGTGGTTAGGAGTGGGTTTAAGCTCTTGCTCAGTAACAATTTGATCACTATATCCACTTTCTTTAAAAATCCCCCCGCCCCATAAATGCAGCCGAAGATGTTTTGGTATCATAAATAGTACCAGAACAAGCTTAACCAATCACCTTCTAGCACAGGGGCAACTCTGTAGCACTCCTTTTCAGAATACCACATGCTGTAATTCATATTATCACATTAGCTATCCAAACGCACCATTTGTTTTTAAATACTGGAGTGTTTACCTGAAAATTTCCTCTTTTCATCTTCCTGCCCCACTTCACTGATACAGTCACTGCAGTGACAAGTTTATTTATGTGCCTTAATATCGTCACTTTATGTTATTTTTTTTTTTTTTTTTTTTTTTTTTTTTGTTTGTTTGTTTTTTTTTTTGCTGTACGCGGGCCTCTCACTGCTGTGGCCTCTCCCGTTGCGGAGCACAGGCTCCGGACACACAGGCCCCGCGGCCATGGCTCGCGGGCCCAGCCGCTCCGCGGCATGTGGGATCCTCCGGGATCGGGGCACGAACCCGTGTCCCCTGCATCGGCAGGCGGACTCTCAACCACTGCGCCACCAGGGAGGCCCAATGTTATTTTTAAAGTATATTCATATGTCTCCATGACAGTGTTCTTGAGCATCTTAAGATATTAGTTATTATGGAGTAGGTTCATATTATTCATTTTTCATGATGCTCTCTCGAGTCTTGCCTTTATTCAGACTTTGAAATATTTCAGCACTTCTAAACTCCTGCCTTAACATTTCTGTACCAGTCTTACTCTAGAAACTGAGCATGTCCTACTGAAACCTTAACAGCTCTTATAAGAAATTTGGGAGTTTGAATCAACAAAAACAGAAGCATTTCTTGCCCACAAAGGAGTCTGACACCTAATGGTTACCATTTCATACACTGCTCTGAAGAGTTCCCAGATACAAGCCATTCATAGTTCACACGTACAAAATTCATGCATGAGTTAGTGAATATCATTCATTATGTACTAACAAGGAATCCTAAGTGCTTTGGTAAATGTATTCTTTTGAACCATATAAAACTGCTGATGTTTGACCACTTTTGACCTACCAAAAAAAGCAACCTCACATGATCCATTCTAATACAGGTTCAGACCAGACTAGTTTATATAAACCACTTTCTCTACTTTTGCTATTTTCTCTTTTTATTTTTTTCAATTAGTACTTTTAACACAACAACCTTCTCCTTGCTACTACCCTTTTGTGTTTCTCAATTAATAATATTTTTTCTAGTGCTCTTCCCTTCTCAAATAATTCCCCAAACCAAGTCTCAGAATTACTGGCACAAAGAGGTCTGGTTACATAGTACCTCCAGGATGCAATCAGTACTTAACTGCTTCAAGTGTTTGACCCATTTAGAGAATTTCATTACCCTAAAGGGTTGGTGTCATTGAATATGTTTACTGCCCAATAAGCCACCATAGTTCCTTCCTTCTCAAATGAAAAAAGCAGAAGGAAAAAGGCTACTTTTTTTTTTTTTTTTTTGGTGGTACGCGGGCCTCTCACTGCTGTGGCCTCTCCCGTTGCGGAGCACAGGCTCCGGACGCACAGGCTCAGCGGCCATGGCTCACGGGCCCAGCCACTCCGCAGCATGTGGGATCTTTCTGGACCGGGGCCCAAACCCATGTCCCCTGCATTAGCAGGTGCACTCTCAACCACTGCGCCACCAGGGAAGCCCCAATGCTACATTTTTGTTCAGTGCTGATAGAGGCCATGCTGTGGGATATCTTTGTTATGACATGATTTGGCTAAAGCATCTCTGGAGAATAAAATTAACAAGTATCCTTTGTTACATTCACCTTTTATTCAACTGAATGTAAATTAATAAATCACTGTAGTTTTTGAATAGTATTTTGTCTTTGGGTCTTTGTCTCAAAAAAGAAATGGGATGTATATCTTATTAGAAGTTTATTAGAGACATCAACCATCAGTTGGTCTGAAACTCTAGAAATTGTACGTTCATATTTCTATCCATTTGTATTTGCAGTTTCCTAGTTTCCAGGGGTATATAATGACTGTTCATATTTTCAAACTCAACCGTATTTTTGTTATTATTAATTTGCTGTTTTTATTTAAAGAGGATTTGTCAGTAGTAGTTTGTAATGTCAAATAAATAAAAAATAAAAATATTTAAATCCCTTATTGAACAGTTCGACTCTTTACATGTGGTTATGCTACTCTTTGCAATAATCTGCTAGATAGATGTTCTTTTCCCCGTTTTACAGATGTGAAGCGGAGGTCAGCCTAAGTTATTTTCTTGGACAGTAATCTAAATCTAGTACAGTTCCATAATTGAAACGGAGGCGAGCAGACTCCAAAGACTTTAACCCCAGCCCCCAGCTCACCCTTCCTCTATGGCATCCTTCCTAGTGATTTTAAAAGAAATCCTTAAACATCTATATCACTGCAGTGCCTCTCATCATGTATATTACTGTCCTATTTTTTTTATGAGTTAGGTTTTTTTTTTTTGCTATTTATTTTTGGGTTTTTTTTTAACATCTTTATTGGAGTATAATTGCTTTACAATGGTGTGTTAGTTTCTGCTGTATAACAAAGTGAATCAGCTATACATATACAGATATCCCCATATCTCCTCCCTCTTGTGTCTCCCTCCCACCCTGCCTATCCCACCCCTCTAGGTGGTCACAAAGCACCGAACTGATCTCCCTGTGCTATGCGGCTGCTTCCCACAAGCTATCTATTTTACATTTGGTAGTGTATATATGTCCATGCCACTCTCTCACTTCGTCCCAGCTTACCCTTCCACCTCCCGGTGTCCTATGAGTTAGTTTTTAATTTAAGAAATATTTACTGATGGCCTGCTGTGCACCAGGCATAGCCAAGGTGTCTGTTCTCATGGCACATTCTACAGGAGAGAGACAAACACAATAATTTCAGACAATAACAATCCCTCCTGGGACAGTAAAACTGGGGGAGTGGTTTGATGGAAGTGGGTAGGATGTTCTTTTCAAGGAGGTGGCCTGAGTGACAAGAAACCAGCCATAGGACTCAGTCTGCAGGCAGGATATTCTAGGCCAAGGGCAAGGGGAAAGAGCCTGGGGCTGGAACATCTTTCATCTGCAAGGGGGCAGGTGCGGCTGGAGGACAGCCAGCGAGGGGGAAGTAATAGGAGATGAAGCTGGAGAGATAGGCAGGGGCTAGGTCCCGGGTCAGGGGTGTGAATATTATCCTTAATACAGCAGGAAGCTCTTCAACACTTTAAATAAGGGAGTGGCGTGATCTGATTTATGACTTGTACAGTGCTGCCTACTGTTTGGTGAGTGACACTAGACTGTATTTCCACTGTGGGAGCCTTTAGGAAGCCCCCCTCTACCAAGTGTCCAGTTCCTGGAAACACCCCATGTTTTTCTTCTAGAAATGACGCATGCAGGCCCGGAGGAAAATGCTAAAGCCTTGAAAATTGTGTATTAGGGAGAGTGTGAAGAGCATCACAACTTTAAAAGGTGACTGGGCTCACCAGCCTCATTCCTATCTCTCCATGGTGCTTGTTGCAGGCTCTGCTAAGCAGCTGCTAGGGACCTAAAGACCTAGAGTAGTTAAATTTGTAAGCCGTGTTGCCTCACACTTATAAGAGAGATGGAGATCAAGAATTGTGTTCGTATACATATTCTTGCTAGATGGTAATAATCAGTGCTAGAGAACTTTCTGCATTGATTCCAAGTGCCCTGTTGTTTCTAAGTGTCAGTAATAAGACCTTTTGATTTGGGGGTTTTTTCTTTTTTTTTTTTTGGATACAGTTGAAATATGTTATTGACTGAAAAAAGTAAATATACCTTTCACTTAAATATTATATCTTTCGAACTTTTGAATATGAGGATTGAAATTTCTGATGAGCAAAGAATTGTGTGTGGGATTGTTTTCAATTACTGTTTTTTAAAAAATACATTAAGGACTTCTGGTGATAGTAGAAAATATTAATTCCTTTGAAAACCTGGCCGTGTAGCTAGATCCACATTTGCTTTTCTGTGTTTTTGTGAACAACTGATCAAATTAGATTCGTCACTCTTGGCTTGTGGTGATTTGAAATTGAAATGGAATATATTAAAGCAGCCAACCACACTGATTACATTGCAAGCCTCATTTAATTTCATACATTCACACATTACAGTGAAAGGCGGATTTTTTTAATGCATGATTGTGACTGTACCTTGAGCAGCTCCAAAGGTCATCTGTAATGGGCGCATAATTTGTTAGTGTTAGATATCTGATTTATGGTAGGTGTTCCTCAGCGTGATTTGTACGAGTAGCAAATATGGCGAGCATCACAAGTCAAATCTGTAAGAAGTTCAGCGTGTCACATTTGGTGGTATTGTCTTATTCTTCATTGGTCAGTAGACCACAGTAGATCACGGAATAGCTGTCATCCTCAACTAGAGAAAGTGCCAGAACTTCGCCCCTGTCGCACAGGGGTTAAATGAGCTATTCTTCTTAAGAGAGCAGGCTGGCCCAGGTGAAGGTGATCAGAGTATTACCAGCTCAGCTAACAGCACTTGCTCACTTGGCTACTTGAGCCTTAGTCCCCAAAAAAGGCTATAAAAGGACTTTTTCAGTTTCATAAGAGCAAGAACATTTGTGAGTTTGCTTTTTTTTCTATCAGTTTTACTAACTTCATTTACTCTGTGCCTTCCTGTGTGACAGGCACTGTGGGGAGACCCCACCCCCCCAGAGATCCAGAGCGTGATTAGTACCCAGTCTCTGCCTTCAGGAAGAACATGAGCAGATACAGCCGTTTGTCCCACTGCAGAGATGGCATTAACCCTGTCAGCGACTCAGGAGCACGGCTGGCACTGGCGGCTCCCATTGTCCCTAATGTGGTCGTATTTGGGGTTAGCACTGCACGGGGAGAAAAAGTTCGCATGTGCTTTATGGGAACTCAGCTGCTTTGTTTGAGAACCAGGCTGTGGAGTTGCCTTTTATTTTGTTTACGATGGTGGAGACTTGTTCGTTTGATCTGATATTCCTCACAGTTTAGGGTTTGCTCAGGATGCGTAGATTTGTTTTTGTTGACTTTGATCAATGTTTGTTATTTTTCAGCTTTCAATACAAAAGGCACCTAAACCATTTTTAAAGCTGAATTATTGAAAGTTCTGAATGGGGGTGGGGGGTGGGACTAAAACAGAAATATCCTACCTAACCCCTACTGGAGGGGTTACTTTTAAAACTTTCTTTTTCACCTCACATATTTGGGAGGGGGAGAATATTTAAGTTCTATTCACTTAGTTAATTTTAATTATGCAATACAGTGTTATCAACTGTAGTCACTATGTTTGACATCAGATCCTCAGAATTTACTTACCTTATAGCTGAAAGTTTGTACCCTTTGACTAATCTCTCCCTATTTCCCCCAGGCCCTGACAACCACTTTTCTAATCTCTGTTTCTATGAGATTGACACTTTTTTTTTTTAAGATTCCACTTATAAGTGATACTGAGCAGTATTTGTTTTTCTCTGGCTGGCTTATTTCATTTAGCATAATGCCCGCAAGGTTTATCCACGTTTTTGCAAATGGCAGGATTTCCTTCTTTCTCGTGGCTGAATAATATACACACCACATTTTCTTTATCCATTCATCTGTTGATGGACACTCAGGTTATTTCTGTATCTCAGCTATTGTGAACAATAAAAATTTTTTAAACTATAACTCAAGATTTCCTAGGAAAGTAATTCCATTATTAGAAACAAAGTAGACTTTTTAGACTAGTGTAGGGAAAGAAAGAAAAATCGAAGGGTGATTTTAAAAGAGCAGTGTTCCCAATCTGCATTCTATGTAATTCCAGTCCAGTAGAATTCCTGGGTTCCCTGACCACAGAATTTTTGAAACTGCTACACTCTATATCCCTTATCCCTTTGTGGTTTTCAGTGTATACTGGCATATTTAAGGCTCAAAGATGTCCTTCAATGGGGAAATCTGTTTTATTTTGTTTTAAGCCAGCTCTCCCCATATTTATCTGGTTGCAGAACATAGTTTGGGAAATAGCAGAATAGAATTTTAGCAATTATTCATTCTCTTTTACTTTCAAGAAATAGGTAGTAGAAGTTCAGCCCATACTGTCTCCTGACCTAATTTACAAAAAATTTTTTGAACACGTGTTATGTGCTTAGCCATCATGAGAGATGGAAAGTAAGTGTCCATGTGATCGTGACCGAACACTCTAATTGGTGCAGTGTGCTCACCACCGTGAAACAGCAGAGACCTGTGTGGAGAAGCGCCTTGCACAGCAGCCAAGCAGCTCTGAAGTCCAGGGTTCTGGTGGCCTGGAAATGTTTATAAAAAGCCAAAAAGTAGGAGAGGACTAAGAATATAGGCAGAAAAAGAAGGAAAGGAGGAGAGAAGCAAGTAGCAGCCATGAATTAGGATAAATAGTAGTGATGGGATTGGAGCTAAGGAAGAGAGCTGGCGAAGAAGAGACCAGCTTCTGGTTGGGAGGGAAGGACAGGACCTACATGTACATCATCGCCTCGCCTGTAGGTGTGTGAGTGTTGCCAGCTCGCAGACCGCAGGGCTTGCGGACACCAACGTGCCACACAGGATGCTGTCATCTGGGATGGTTCAACATTTGACTAGCATGCCCTGGCCACTGATGCAGGGATCACAGCCTCCTGAGACTTTAGGGACTGGGCAAGAAAGCTGGCAGAGCAGGCCAGGTGTGAGGAAATAGGAGTGGGAGGGACTGTAGTGAAGAACACATGTTTTCATACAGAATACATGGGCTCTGTTTTGCCAAACGTTCTGATTTCTTAAGAGGAGCCAGAAATGTGGGTATTTCTGGGAACTTGTCTGATTTTTCAATATCGACTTAAGTTTTCATTTCATCTTCTGTTTCATCAACACTGGGGGATACTGGGTGAGGAAATGTGGGAACTCTCTTGCGTTTGCTTATGGAAGTAAGTTGGTGTAGAAAATTCGGCAGTATCTAGTAAAACTGAAGATGTACAAATGTGACCCAGCAATTCCACTTTTCTGTATATGCCCTGGAGACCCTCACACACCATGCTCAAGGAGACTTATGGGATGAGTGCCCCAGGTAAGCAAGGTGCAGATAGCAAAGTGCATGGGAAATGATTTCTATGAATTTTATAAACAACAGTTAGAACTAGATCTGTGTATTGCTTATGCTTACACAGATACATAATAAAGGTATAACACACATAGCAAGGAGGCGCAGCCCCTTCAGCAGAATTGTTACCTATAGGAAACGGGGGTGGGGAAGCTAAGTGCTCTGGGAAACCATTGAAAATTTTAAGCAAAGAAGGGGCATGACATGATCTGATCTTTTTCTTTTTTTTTAATTTTGGCTGCGTTGGGTCTTTGTTGCTGCACGCGAGCTTTCTCTACTTGTGGCGAGCGGGGGCTACTCTTCGTCGCGGTGCGTGGGCTTCTCGTTGTGGTGGCTTCTCTTGTGGAGCACGGGCTCTAGACGCGTGGGCATCAGTAATTGTGGCTCGCGGGCTCTAGAGTGCAGGCTCAGTAGCTGTGGCTCATGGGCTTAGTTGCTCCACAGCATGTGGACCAGGGCTCGATCGAACCCGTGTCCCCTGCATTGGCAGGTGGATTCTTAACCACTGTGCCACCAGGGAAGTCCTGATCTTTTTTTTTGAAAGGTCACTGTGGCCACTCTCTGGATAATGTGCTGTAGGGGGACAAGAGGGCAAGCGGGGGGAGCAGGTAAAGGTATTAAGCGGGGAGAGAGGTAGTTGGGATTCCAAACAGTGGAGGTGTACCTCTAAGCCAGGGGTTCTCGACCTTGGCACTCTTGGCATTTGGGGCTGGATCGTTTGTTGTTCGGAGGCTGTCCTGTGCATTGTAGGAGGCTTAGCAGCATCCCTGGCCTCCACCCACTAGGTGCCAGTAGCACCAGTCACCTCCTAGCTGTGACATCCAAAAATGTTTCCAAATGCCCCAGTTGAGAACCACTAATCTAAGCAGTATATTGTGAGGTTCTGAGTATAAATTTCAAATCTTTATAAGAGGAGGAGACCAGCAGGCGCTTGAGTTAGTTGGGCAAGACTCATGGAGGAGGTGAGGTGTGAGGTGATCTTTGCAAGTAGATGGAACACAGACAGACATCCCGGAGACACTAAGCCTTCGCTGTTTTGGGACTTAAAACAGAAAGCTTTTCCTAAATCTTATATCCCCCTCTAGTTACTCCCTCCCCCGCTTCTCCTTGACTTTCTTGTAAGATAGCTGTATACATGCTCTTCACTTCCCTAGCTTCCAGTTAACTCATCAGCTCTATTCCTCACCCCATGGTCCCCAGTGACTTCCTGGTTACCAAACCCAGTGGAATCTTTCCAGCCTTTATTTTACAGTTGACCTCTCCACCCCGATTGTTTCCCACTCTTAAAATTATTTCTCCTTATGTAATCAAAAATGTAGACCACACTTCACATATAGAGATGTTAATCTCTATATTACTGTAATTTGACATTTTGTGCCTCCTTTGTATCATAGAATATTATATAACCATTGAAACTCACTTTGCCAGAAAATGTATAATGTACAAGGAAATGTTCCAGTATGCATGAAGTAAGAAAACGGGCTTCAGGTCTGTGCAGTCAGTACACTCTTACCCACGGTGACACACACATACGTTCATGCACTTGAGTTTAGAAAAGGGCTGACAGGAAATGCACTGAAATATTAGCAGTCGTTTTCCTGGCAGGCAATGTCTTACTTTTATAACTGGCGAAAAGGGAAGGTGTCCTTGAAGACATAGATTTCTCCAGTTTTCCCTCAATTCTCTTCTGACTCTGTACATCCTGCGTGGATGATCTCATCTCGACCCTCCACACCAAGGACAGCTCTGGCTCTCTACCAGTCTGGTCCTGTTTCAGAGTGACTTTAGACTCGCATACCTAATGATCTCGGGATACATTCACTTAAGTGTCCCAGGAACATCTCTCAAAAATCAACATGTCAGATGGTTACTAGACTTAGCTCGCAGAGCATAATGTATGCAAATGTCAAATCAGTATGTAGTACACCTAAAACTAACAGAATCTTGTACGTCAACTGTATTTCAATTTAAAAAAATCAACATGTCCAAAACTGAAGCCATTGTGTTCCTCTTTCCCCACGAGCCGTTTCTTTGCCCTCCCTTCCCCAGTCAGTGGCACTCACCATCCACCCTGTCACCCAAGCCAGCAATTGTCCTGCAGGGACTTCCCTCGTGGCACAGTGGTTAAGAATCCACCTATCAATGCAGGGGACACGGGTTCAATCCCTGGACCGGGAAGATCCCACATGCTGCGGAGTAGCTAAGCCCGTGCGCCACCGCTACTGAATCCCAAGCGCCTAGAGCCTGTGCTCCGCAACAAGAGAAGCCACCGCAATGAGAAGCCCACACACTGCAACGACAAGTAGCCCCCGCTCGCCGCAACTAGAGGAAGCCCGCGCGCAGCAATGAAGACCCAACACAGCCAAAAATAAATACATTTTTTTAAAAAGATGACTTAAAAAAAATAATCCTGCAGACGCTTCTCTCCTCCTCCCTACACAGCCAGTCCACCTCCAAGATTTGTAAACTGATTCGGCCTCTAAATCCATCCTGCAGCTCCCCCAGCCCATTTGCACTTTCTGTGCCTTCCTTCAGGCAGGCCTCTAAACAGGATTCCTAGACAAATATATATTTTTTTATTTTATCAAAATTTTTTTTTCAATTGAAATATAGTTGATGTATAACAGTATGTTAGTTTCATGTGTACTACATAGTGATTTGACATTTTCATACATTATGAAATGATCATGGTAAGTCCTTTTTGTCCCCATACAAAGTTATTACAATATTATTGACCATATTCCTTATGCTGTACATTACATCCCCGTGGCTTATTTATTTTATAACTGGGGGTCATATTGGAGGTTTGTTAATCCCTTTCACCTATTTCAACCCCGCTGCACCCAGCCCTAGACAAATCTTATTGGTCTTTCTGCTTCTAGACCTGTTTTGTCCAACACAGTAGCCACTAGCCGCATGTGGCCATTGAGCACTTGAAATGTGGCTAGTTTAAATTGAGGTGTGTTATAAGTGTCAAAAAATACACCTCATTGGGGCTTCCCCGGTGGCGCAGTGGTTGAGAGTCCGCCTGCCGATGCAGGGGACGCGGGTTCGTGCCCCGGTCCGGGAGGATCCCACAGGCTGCGGAGCAGCTGGGCCCGTGAGCCATGGCCGCTGAGCCTGCGCGTCCGGAGCCTGTGCTCCGCAGCGGGAGAGGCCACAACAGTGAGCGGCCCGCGTACCACACACACACACAAAAACCTCATTAATAATCTTGTATTTATTATACAATGAAATAATATTTTGATGTATTAGCTTAAATGAAACATATTCATAAAATTTATCTCACCAGTTTTATTTTAGTTTTTTTTAAATATGGCTACTAGAAAATTTTAAATGACATATGTAGCTTACATTATATTTCTAGTGGACTGCACTGCATCTAACCGTTTGATTCGTCCTCTGCATTGCTGCCAGAATACCTTGCTGAAAAACAAACTCCCTGAGCTAAAAATCCTTTGACATCTTTTGGGATAAAATGTAACATTAGCTTAGCACACCAGGCCTTCCCTAAAGGCCTTCAGTTTCAAAAACTTTTGAAGCACTGTGCTGTCCAAACAAAGTGTCCAGCTAGATTTATCTGGTAGCTTGGCAGCTTTCAACTCCTAATCTAATGACTGCCATCTCTGTAGCACCTCTGCCTTCAAATATTCAATAGCCATTAGACAGTTGATACACTGTAAATAGATTCAAGTCGAGTTGAGCCTACTAGAAAGTTCCTTGTATGGATTCTTCATAAGTACTAAATTTAAAAGCTTAATACAAACTCTTAAAGGACAGCTACATTCCTATTACTGCTGTTGATAATTCTCTGCTGGACAATGCACCTCGTGCTGGTGGACCAGTTGTGTGAGTGGGCGCTCTGAGGGGACCCAGCCTCCACTTGAAGATGATGGTGGGGGAACCAGCTGGGAAAAGAAACCCCAGTGTTTTGGCCATGCCAGAAAGATGAAAAGCTGCCTCAAATGCCCAATAAACCCTATCCTGGGAGCTTAAAAAAAAATCCCAGTGCCCAGGCTACACCCCAGACCATTTAAATCAGACTCTGTGGGTGGCACCCAGGCATCAGTATACTTTAATGCTAGCGTGCAGCCATGGTTGAAAACCACTGTTCTAAAAGCCTTTCCTACCTTCACGCCTCTCAAAGCTTGTTCCGCGACTTAGTCCTTGAGAATATGGCCATGAGGTTCCATAGAGGAAGAACATTATATTGTTTGTCAGGACAAACTATAATGCCACCACCCACTGACAGCTGTCATTTATTGATTACTTATGTGTCAGGCACTCTGTTATGTCTCTCTATGTATGTTATCTTTACGTTTTTACTACATCTTTGTATATATTATATTTACTTTTTGTACTTTACTGTATTTTACTGTGTGTAATTTTAACTATGAAATGGGTCTTATTATTACCATTTCACAGAGAGGAAAAGGAAGTGTTATAGAGGATAGATGATGTGGTCAAAATCACACAACTAGTAAATGAGGGGAAACAGCTGATAATAATATTGATCACATGTTAGATCAAGAACGAAGAAGAGAAAAACTAGAAAAAAAAGTTTGTGTACTAATTACCATCAATTATACCAACAGTTTACCGTTTGTGCCTAATTACAATATAGTACAATAATAATTATGATTGTAAATACCTTTAAACAGGTACCATATTAACTTGGGCAAATTTCTTTTGATTATAGAACAGCTCAAATTTTTATATAAATAGGTATGGAATGAATAGCTAATAATGATAGCTAATATTTTATTGAGTGTACACTAGGTATCACAGTAAGTGCTTTATGTGCATTTCATTCAACCTGATGAAAAACAAAACTCTCAGATCTGTACTATGATTTTCCCAGTTTTGTTGAGATAAAATTGACAAATAGCATTGTATAAGTTTAAGTTATGCCACATAATGATTTAATATATGTATATATCATGAAGTGATTACCACAGTAAGTTAACATCCATCACCTCACATGGTTATAATTTTTTTTTCTTGTGATGAGAACTCTTAAGATCCATGCTCCTAGCAATTTTCAAATACACCATACAATACTGTTATTAGGGGAGAGGAAGCTGAGGCTAGGAGAGATTGAGTAGCTTACCTGGTAAATGGCACATCCAGCTCTTCAACCCAAAGCTGTAGGACTCAACGGCCATACTCTCCAGCCCTTCACTCTTTCATCTCCTTGTTTAATATGCTGTAAATGAATACAGCAGTTCATGTATACGCAGCCTTTGCACTTATTACTAATGTGGAGTGGTTCTCTATTTGAAACTTATAACATGGCTTGTTAGATGGGTATAATTATTTTACAGGTCTACAAGAGTTTTCATCTCTGCTGTTAATAGTTTTAATTTTGAATATCTGTGATGGTGGCTTCATGAAATCTCACTGCTAGATAAGAACAATTCCTATTTATTTATTCTCTTCACTGTTCAATCATATAAAACCAACCTGTCCTCTTAGATGAAAAAGTAATGACTTCCAGAGTCATCTTAGCTCTTGAATTGTGTGTTTCATTAAGGAATTGTAGAATCTGTGCATGTTTTAAATAATCATTTTGTATTAAAAATTGACCCCAAACATGCAAACAGAAAGGCTTGAATAATAACAAATATTTGAATGAAATGTTTCAGGTGGGAGGCATTCAGTTGAAAAGATTATTTATGAAATAATAAATTCTCGACCCAGAGGACCCCAACAAAATATCTGCATATTCATATGCCAAGAAACTAAATGACATGTCCTATTCTAATTCATGGTGATGGAAAAAGAACTGCCTTGTCCCAACCCTGGTTCAGACCAGTCATACAGGGTTGGAAGTGATGCTCTGAAAAGACTCTTTTGTCTCATCTTTGTCAAACCCCTCTCCTAGGGGTTACAGCTGGTGGAGGACCCATAGGCTTGGGGCTCAGAAAACGTGGGTTCCCATTGTTGTGTCTCTGTTAACTCTCCAACAGATTGCCGTGCTGTGAGTTCTCCAAAGTTCCTCAAAGAGATGTTGCACAATGAGGAATAACTTAGTAATGCTTCAATAATGCCTGTCCTTCATATAGTTAGTATGTAGACTAAATAAGATTCTGTATTACACAGCTGAAATCCAGTAAGTGCAACTTGCTTGATTTACAGTGATATGTCTATAATAATACAGAACTCTTATTTGTAATCATATAAGGAATCTATAGAACCTTTTCAAAAATCCCTTAAAAAGAAAAGAAAGCTAGTGTATTATGTCAGCAAAATCCCACCTGGAACCATTTAGAAATAAGTTATACCTAATTTTTCCTCCAACCTAATAACTCCGTGCCAGTCATTTTTTGGCAGTACAGAACTATTTTCAAATCACTGAAACTCTCAACCTAAAAGATTTGATGTTTGAAGGAGTTTGTGCTGCTGTTCCTCTTGGAGTGTGCCCTAGTTGCTAATTGAATCAAGTTCCTTCTGCATTATGATCTAATGCAGAGGTTGTAAAGTCAACCCCCTTCAAGGATCAAATGTCAGGCTGCCTGATCCAGGGAGGTGTTGATTGGTGGGAACTAGGGAGTGCATGCCCCACCCAAAGGCATTTAAAGTTTTTAAAATATTGAACATCAGCAGCTAGACAGAAGAACAAACTTTCTGAGTAGATTTTACTGCAGATCTACCAGTTTACAGAGCTTCAGCTACTAAATGTCTTGTGATAATCCATCCTACCCCCAAAATTGAAATAGTTATCTGCCACTTCATACTTGTTAATAAGTTGACTGTATGTAAAGATTTGGATACACCAGGAAGTTCACAAAATCAATTATAGTTATTAGGGCTCACATTTTAAAGTATTTTAATAACAAACAACTAAAGAACTATTTTCTGCCTGAGTTCTGATGTTCTTATATATCTCCTAAAGTTCTTGAATTATATATTGATAAAATGTCATCCTGGTATTTGTATGTCATATTAGCTTATTGCCTTGCACATAATAGGCACACAAGAAGTGTTGAAGTTAGGTAGTGGTCACCAAATAAATCCTTCGGGCTTTTCACAACACAGTATTATGAAATCTGTAACTTTAATTTATGGACTATTAATACTGTGCATTTTGAAAGGCACTTTTTCCCAGTCATGTTCACCCTGAGTAATTCTGGAATTCCTCAGAGATGACAAGGGGGAAGAAGCTATGGTTAAAGTGTCATAATACCCTCGGCGGTTAATACATCAATAAAAGAGCATAACATTGAAGCTTTCCTAGACCAGGTGCCTGCTCTTGTGCCACACACAGTGCAGGCTCTCCTGACACTGCTTCTATGCATCATTCTTGTTATTTCACCTGTTGCAGATGCTCAGTCTTGGGGTGATTCCCATGTGGATGGTAACAGACCTTTCTGCTTCTAAATTAAGTTCTATGCTGTTGTGCTGGAAACATCTGTTACCACCACCATCTCCAAAATTACTGCTAAGGCCATCAGTGTATCGATTGGAGTAATTGAATGAACCTAGGTAACCTGGTAATGTGTCCTCCGTATTAGGTTGCTCTAGGGAAAGAAGAGTTCAATTCCTTCAAATTCTCAGTAGAGGGTATGTGCCCCCATCGACCAATCTGTCTGGATATCAGACACTTTGGTATCAGTGTACACTGTGTACAGAAGCTGTTTGTACTAGAATTGTATACACAAAAGTACATAAACTAAAAGCCTGCCCATTATTGGAAAACATTAACATATGCTGATGTCAAGGCAAGCTTGGTAAATGGAAGATCAATATGTTTTCTTTCCAAAGTTAAACTTCTGATTTTCCCTCAGTCTCTCCACTCCAGCTGTAATCATGCTTCCCCAGCTCAAACATGGCTCCTTTTGTGGAAATTTCCTCTGGCCCTCTGGGTAGAGTTAGGTGCTCACCTCCTCACATAGCACTTTGGAGATTTTGTCACATCTGCTTCTTCCCTTGCACCTCTCTTCCACTAAACTGTGAGTTCCTTGGAGCCAGAGCTGGGTACTGTTATTTTCACCCTTGTATAGCTGAGGGCAGAGCCCAGCCATGTCTGTTGGTGGATGTTCTTTGTGAGCCTGACAGTGAATGAATGAATGAATGAATGAAATGATACCAGTGCCTGACCTCAGCGCTCCCACTCCCTCCCATCATCTACTCGGCAAGTCAGGAAGCCAGGTTCTGTTGCTGAGCTCAAAAAGAGTTCAGCTGTGTCATGGACATTAGTGCCTGTACTTTGACAATTTATGGGGAAAAGGATAGGTGAGCTGCCGACCAAATCCCTTCATTAAAAATTGCATGAAGACTGGTTCCAGGACAGTTTTCTTTTTCTCCTGTATGTTTCTGCAATTTTTTTCATCATTTCCAAAGTTGAATCTGGAACCCTCTCCTTAAGAATTCCTGGTTCTGGACTTCCCTGGTGGCGCAGTGGTTAAGAACCCGCCTGCCAATGCAGGGGACACGGGTTCGATATCTGGTCCGGGAAGATCCCACATGCTGTGGGGCAACTAAGCCCGTGCGCCACAACTACTGAGCCTGCGCTCTAGAGCCTGTGCGCCGCAATTACTGAGCCCACACGCCGCAACTACTGAAGCCCGTGCTCTGGGGCCCGCGTGCCACAGCTACCGAAGCCCGTGCTCCGAGAGCCCGTGCTCCGCAACAAGAGAAGCCACTGCAGTGAGAAACCCGCGCACCGCAACGAAGAGTAGCCCCCACTCACCGCAACTAGAGAAAGCCTGCGCACAGCAACGAAGACCCAATGCAGCCAAAAAAAATTTTTTTTTAAATTAGATTAAAAAAAAAAGAATTCCTGGTTCTTAGGAGAAACAAGGATATCACAGGGGAGTCCTCTTTGCTCTTGCCACAATACTCTCCCCTCAGTTGACAGTCCAAATAAAGTTACTGAAACTATCTAACGTAGCTTATAAGACCGCGAAAACCCCATATTTAGTAATGTCTGATTGAAGTTTGTCTTAATAATTTAAGTAACGTTCTAAAATTTACTGTAAAATATTTACTCCACATAGTTCTCATATGAAAAACTAGTAGCTGCTTTAACCGCAGGATTGCATTGTTCTTCAAGTTTGGGACAGCATTTCAGTTTGACTTACTGGACTATAAACCTTGGGTGCTAACCTTGCCTGGTAATGAAACATCGTTTCTTCCCAGTACCACTTAATGGAAAGTCTCTTCATGTTCCTCAGCAGACAACTGCTCTAAATGTACTGGAGGTATAGTCTCGTTTTCTAGAGGGAAACAGGAAAAACACCACTGCTGCCTGTTATCCAAAAGCACATGCACCCGCCTCTCTTGTCTGCTGTACTTTTTCACCCTTCAGGTTTATCAAGTCATTTTTTTCTTTTTAAGATTATGAAGAATGCTTAATGTTATAAAAGTTACTTGGATGGCTTTGAAATCAGGGTTACAAAATATGTTTTAAAGGCACAGCAGTCATCTGAGTGAGTGTTTGGAAGAGGGGCTAGATCACGTGGCAAGTCTGGCAGCAATCATTTCTTCACTCCTGCCCCGTTTTCCCTAAGCAAATACACTTAGGGTGCTCCTCAGCGGTAGTGTAGGTGAAGGATGGTCTCCAAGAAGAGATTGGCAGCTTTAATTTGCTTGATATGTGCAATCATAGTCCATGTTAAATTCAAAATGCTTGTCCAATCAAGGATTCAATATAGAACAGAGGCAGTAACAAGCATGCTGCATGCTGTAATAAAGAAATCTGTTGATTGAAAACAGTTTATATATTTTGGAAATGAAATATTAGGGAATGTAATTGGTAAGAAAGAAAAGGATAGGGCTTCGTAAATAATGGGAAATAGAGCATATTTTTTACTGATAGTACTAACTCGATTTAATAACATTTTGGTGTTGGATTTTTATATGCTAGAAAATAAGAAAGGTGGTTCCTTTCTTGTGACTCTAAATGTCACGATTAATGGAGTGACCTTTTTTATTTTTGTTTTCATAGAGAGTAAGCTCTATTGGGTTGAATCCGAGGTAACAGTGGGTGATGGGCTCCAGTTCTTCAAGAACTTTCACAGGACATCTTTCTTTTGTTTTCTCATGTAAGAAGACGAGATATAATTTTTTTTTTAAGTTACAAGCGCTACATGAATGTATTTTTGTGGTAAAAGATCCCCACAGTAGAGAAGTGTATAGAGCGAAGCATAATGGTCCCCCATCCTCTGCTCCACCCCCATCCCCCTCCCTGAGGTTACCACACTGGTTCTGTGGGCATCCTTCCAGCATCTTCGTACATAGATATCTGGATAGGGATTCATATGCAGATCATTTGAGGGGCAGTCACATTAAGAAATTGGATTTTGCTGTTCATGTCATTCTCAAGCTATTTTCTGCACAGATGTAAATATATGTATAGAATCACAGCCTGGAGGGCTGATATTTGCAGCTCTGCACTAGAAACGTGTTGTCGATATGGACACCAACAGCTGTGTGTTGGGTGGTTAGCGGCGACCCTCTTCACCAAGCTCCACCCTAGGTCACAAGCATCCCTCTTGGGGCTCCCTCACTCAGGTGGCCAGTATCCAGCTTTTCTCTCTGAGGAATAAAACCTTCAACAACTTGAACTTAAACCTCAACTGTTTACCCTTAACAGTACCTTTACCTGTCTTCTGCTATATTTACCTTTTCCCCTATTTTTTTTGGTTCCTTTCCCCATTAATTTAAAATCCTACATTGAGATTTAGCACTAGTAATCTCATTTTATATAAAAATCCAACTATTCAGAAAATTCTAACTAGAAGTGTTCACTGTGCCATATTGGCATGTGTTCATAATGATGGGATGTGATGTAAAGGAGACTTATAGAATATAATTTGTTATTAATATGTGCTATTGTATTAACATTTTAACGATCAGTCTACCGTTCTTTATTACCTTTCCATTAACCATCATATTGAGGTAACCAAAATACCTGGTTCCCCACATCCATTCTAAATAAACTGGAATTTACTATGTAAAAAAAATGAAATTACTAACAAAAGTTAAGTACCACGTTTAGCATATATTATCAAATTAAGTATTTGCCGTAAGAAGAATCCATTGTCTTGCTAAGTTCTTTCGGTGTGGGACTGCATTTTTCCTCCAGGCATCAAGCCTAGTGTGCTGGTGATGAAGAGGGGAAGACTAGAACGGTGTGAAGTCACAGATGAGAAAACAGGCAGCCCGCCCCCCGGGAAGGCTCTCACAACAGAGTTCATCCCTGCAGGGAGGAGTTGAACCAGAATGCCATGCGATTCTATGCTGGGAACAGGGCTCCCTAAACTTTTTTGACTTCATACTCGAGCATTTTTTTTTAACCAAAATCTCTGACCTTATATATTTAATTATAGATATGTAGGTCATTTGAAAGAGCATGAGTATGCTCCCCCTGTGGAGCAAACACAAAAGATAAATTCTTAAGTGGAGAAGGATGAGAAACAGTATTTTTTAAATATGTGTATGGTATCTTCAATCCAGGCCTTTTTTCCCAAGAATCTTTTAAAAGACCATTTTGAGAGGTTTCATTTAGTTAAAACTAGTTTGAGTTAAAGCCACTTAACTGGGCAAACAGAAACTTGACTGTGTCCCACTATGGGGAAAGCGGACCAGCCTGTAAGGGCCCCTCTGTCAAGCCCTTGCCTGTGGAACAGGATCAGACAGACGAAGACAAAAGAAGAGACCCCTTGACATTCCAGCCACACGTGCAGCATCTGAAACTCAGAGCAAGCAAGGTGCAGCCATTGTCCACCCAAACAGTAAATATTAAGGTCTTTGTTTTAGATTTTTGAAAATAAAAGAGAAATGTCCTTCATTTCTCCCCATAGGTAATAGAACATGAGCATTTGGGGTGCCACAGGCACGCAAACCCCCGTATGCATAGATTAGCCCAAGAGGTTCATGACCATCGTAGCCATCCTGTGACCTCAACACGTGCCTTTCCTGGTCATCAGAGCTCAGTGTTGCACCCTCTCCACTGTGTGATGCCCCACAGCTGGGAAGAGGGTCTCTGTCTGCTCTGAACCCTCCCCTCTACAATTCGGTACACCCCATAATGCACAGGACACTTAAGCCCAGACTGTCGTGCTTGTGGGCCTCAGGGGAGTGAAACCAGGGTGGCTATCTTTTATCTGCTGCTCATCAAAACTGTGAAAAGGTGTGGCCTGGTGCGCAAAATGCTCTCAACTTCTACCAGAGTATATTCAGATTGGTGGTTTTATCATCTCCGGTGAGATACAACAGTGGTGACAGGTTCACTGTAGTATGTTCACCGCGCCCTTAGCGTTACCTCGCTACTCTTAATACATGGACCAAGGTATTATTCAGGATTTGAAAGGTAGTTGGAGGGATTTCATGAGAAAAGGAAATCTATCATGTAGGCAATACTCAGGATATAATTTTTAAAGTTCCTAGAACCTGAAAGTGTGCTGAAGATAAAATATTCAGAAGAACTTAGAGAAAATTATGAGCTGGTATCAGGTCTCCAGCAAGACTTCTGATGGTGGTGAATTTTCTGACTTTGGAAAGGACCCTCCCTTCTGCTTGCAAAGCTCCGTGGCAAGTCCTTGAACTGGGGGTGCATGTCCATAGCCCAGCCCAGATGCTTTCCTTTCCACTTCCTTCTTTCCCCCTGGCTCTCTCACCTCTTTCTGAGCACCTGCTCTTGTTGGACCACTGCTGTCCCTCGAGTTTTAGTAGAGATCTTTATCAGGAACCACACTGGACTGAAAGGGGAATTTGTTGTGAGGATCCAGAGACTCTCAGACCCCAGGGCCAGAAAGGCAGCTGGCCCAGAGCCTGGGTGGCCACCTGGCCTGCTCCCCACCTCCATCTTGGCTCCTGTCTTGCACAACAGCTCGGTCCCTTTCTCTCCTGACTTAGAGGGACTCTCTGTCAGTCTCTGAGTCTTTCCTGAGAAAGCAAGGAGTCTATAAAAACAAGTAGGCTTCCAGGATTAGTCCCACTTTTCTTTCAACAACAGTTAGCCTGTCTGTTGACCCTTAGCTGGCACAGTTGACAAGGTTCTCAGTTCCTCATCATTTTTGCTTCCATCACCCAGTTCTGGCTTGTATATTAGAGAAGGGACCCTAGACAAAGAAACTTGGACTTGGCCTGAGGAAGATATGGGTGAGGTCTGCTCATGGATCTGGTGAATTCTGTAATCATAACGAGAAACTTCTTACAAGTTTTATACCTGGATCCGAGCCTTCTGAGTTGAACCTGCTGGCCTCAGGCTGTGCCCACTCTAATATAACCCTTCAGTGTCCTATCTTGGCCTTTGTCCTGACACATGTGGAGGGTCTTCCCTTTTTCTGGAGATCTCCAGAGAATGTAGAGCCTGCAGTAACCTGCTCCCTCTCCAGCCTCTTCCATTTACCTGAAGTATGTTCATCCACCAAATAGAAAGGCAGGCTCTCCCCTCTGATTATTCTGAACTGGCTTCTCCATGATCTCCTCACAGTCAGGAGTCCTCCCTGGGAGCCACTGACCCAAAGCAAAGGTACATGTTCCGTTTTCCTCACCAGACCCACACACACCCCAGCTAGGCTACTGTTTCCTGTTCTTGGGGAAGCCTCTAGTTCTCAGCCCATTTCAGAGCAAAGATATCATGAATTCAGGGTTTGAATTATTTTTCCTAGCCCCAGATTCTCTTGAGTAGCTCACTGTTCATCATCGTTCAGCTTTTCTTTTTTCCCGTTAAATCCCCACCCACCTAGGAAAGTGGGTATTTCATTTTTTTTAAAGAAAAATAGCCACTTAACAGTTGAATGGCAGGAAAAATTCTCACCCTGAGGAGGAGTCTTGGTATTTATTGGACACAGGTGAAGAGTGAGCCTGTCTAACAGAGGGGTGGTTGTCCTTCGTGAGTGCACTTAGGACAGTGGTTCCAAACCAGGGGTGATTTTTGCCTTCCAGGGGATGTTTGGCAAAATCTGGAGACATGTTTAATTGTCACAACTCCAGGGAAGGGTGCTACTGGCATCTACTGGGTAGAGGCCAGGGATGCTGGCGAACATCCTACAATAGACACAGGATGGCCCTCACAGCAAAGAATTAACCACAATGTCAGTAAGTTAAGAAATCCTAACTTAGGGCTAGTGAGATGGACATGGGTGGGTGAGCTGCTGAGGAAGGTCTGGGGCCATTGTGCTAAATGCTGAGGAGACCCTAGATAGTATTTTGTCAAGTCAAAGGCCACCAGGAGAAGTAAACGCAATGATGATCTTCTGGGCATGATGAAAGCAGCCTCGGTCTTTGGGTCACTGATTTTATAGAAAGGCAGCTGTGTTCCCTTGCTGTGGAACAGCGGTTTTCAGACTTGGGGTCTGGGGACTCCTTTACATGCTTAAAAAGTATTGAGGGCCCTAAAATCACTTTAAAATAACAATAATAAACTCAAGTATGTCAACACAGAAACGTATTTTATGAAAATAACTGTATTCCCCCACCCAAAACAAAATTGTGAGAAAAGAGCAGCATTTTGAATGTTGGCAAATCTATTTAATATCTGGCTTAACAGAAGACAGCTGATTTCAAATATATGCTTCTGCATTCAGTCCATGGCAGCATCATACATCATGTAGCCACTGGAAACCCCGCCATAGACTCAGAGTGAGAGTGAAAAACACAAATAAGGTCTGAGTATAATTTTGAAAAAATTTTGACCTCAAGGACCCCTGAAAGGGGCTCAAGTCACCCCAGTCCCCAGGAGTACCTGGCCCACACTTTAAGAACAGTTGCTCTAGGGCTTCCCTGGTGGCGCAGTGGTTGGGAGCCCGCCTGCCGATGCGGGGGGCGCGGGTTCGTGCCCCGGTCTGGGAGGATCCCGCGTGCCGCGGAGCGGCTGGGCCCGTGAGCCATGGCCGTTGGGCCTGCGCGTCCGGAGCCTGTGCTCCGCAATGGGAGAGGCCACAACAGCGCGAGGCCCACATACCGCAAAAAAAAAAAAAAAAAAAAAAAAAGAACAGTTGCTCTAGAATGAGGGGGTCTGTGAACCTGAATGGGAAAAAAAATTTAGCCTTCCTTTCAATTATGCATGGAGACCTCAAACAACAGTGGTATCAGTAGCAGAATCTATGATGTTGTCACCAACAGAAGTCAGGGATATTTTCAGATGACGTTACAGTTGCTGCAGACTCCTAAAATATAATTTTATACTCATCATTGCTTTGAAATTGCAGTCATTACAGCATTAGATCTTGTTGTTAATGCTAATAAGAAAGTACATATACTACTTACTATAAATATGTTCTTTAAATATTTTGATAAATGTATTTCAGTGTCATTGCATTCCTTTGTCATCCTATGTGTTTTATTAAACCTATTTGAAAACATTCTGAGGAGGGGTTCATGGGCTTTATTTAGTAGACTGCTAAAGAGGTCGTTGGTATGAAAGGACTAAAGAAGCCTTGCCCTAGAGAGTTACACAGCCAAAAAAGCATCACTAGGCCATTTTGGAGAAGTGATCGGGCCCAAAAGCAAGCTGAAATTGGGATGTGTTCCAAGAAAGCAAGTTCCAGCACTGCTGTTGTCAGCGTCTATATGGACCGCTGCCATTCCAGGTCCTCACGGGAAACAGGGTTCAACAGTTTTCAAGAAAGAGGTCAGCATCCTGAATTTGAGAAACTACAAAAGTTTCCTTTAAAAGTTCCCATAATTCACATAATCAACTTCAGCCTTCTCAGCAAACTCAGCTACCCTAAGAGTTCCAGACCGCCAAGGTTTTCCTGCCACTGTGACACATTCATAAAGCTTCCCAAAATTCCTGGACAGGCACCGAAAGGGGCAAAAATGATTGCTTCTGAGAAGGGGCATGGGGTGGATGGGAGACTTTTTGTTGGTTGCTTAGTTCTTGAATCTTGTCCGTTAAAAATGCACATAATTTCTCATATCAAAAATTCAGTTTGGCTGCTTACCAGAAGCAGTCCCTTTTCCCATAGCGTTCCCCTTCCCCAGACGTCAAAAGCAGCCACTCGTAACTCATCCTGCTGCCGCTGCTAGTGTTTCCTCCTTATCTCTGAACAACTGGCACAGAGTGCCGTATCTGGTCACTTCCTACAGTGGACAGCTCCCACCCCCACCACATACGCCGCCTCCTGCTCCCTCCCCCACCCCACGCTCACACGGCAGTTATCACGATTCTGACAGCTCAGCAGTCAGTATTTATACATACCAGACCTTCCCCTGGTTATCTAAACCTGCTCTTAATCCAGTTCAAACATATCCGGTATTCTGGGCCGATGGCTGTCCTGGCCTGATGCACAGCTGTTATCCTGGGGCGCTCCCCTTACCCTCATCTGGGCATCGCCTTCACTTAGCACTTATTTCAGAGTGCTCGTGTCCTAGGTTCTGGTAACTGCTCCTCTTTGGGGGAGAGGTAGAGTAAGTATCTCTTCCAGTAGCTTCTGAGAAAAGGTCCATGGCAGATAAAGTGTTGAGACCTTGCTTGTCTTAAAACGTTCTTAGTCTGCCCCATACCGAATCAATAGTTAGAGAATTCTAGGCTGGAACTCAGTTTCCTTCACAATTTTGGAAACATTATTCTTCTGTCTTTTTTGAAAGCCTTTTAGATTCCTAATCCTTTCTATATGTGACCTTCTTAAATCGCTGGTTCCTGTTTAGAAACTTGTAGCATCTCCCGTGCACCTAGTCATGGCCACATTCACGATGGTGTGTCTTGGTCCCGAGCAGTTTTCACTCCTGCTGCTGGGCACTTTCCATCTGAAAAGGCAAGCCCTCCAGTTCTGGGAAATTTTCTTGAATTTCTTCTTTGATTACCTCCTCATCGTTTCCAGTTAAGTTTTTTCTTTCTGCTATTACGCTTTCAATTTCTAAGAACTTTTCCTTCTTCCCCAAGTGTTCTTGTTTCACGGATGAAATATGTCAGTAACTGGAGTGTTTTTTCTCGTGGGCTGGTCGGTTCCCCAGAGTAGACTTTTCCAGTCTCCTACCTTGGGCAGGGGTGGGACGGGAGGGATGAGGCTGGCTGCCAGCATCTGGGAGGAAAGGGAACTCAGGGTCTCAACATCCAGTATCGGCCCATTGTCCCCTTCATTTCAGAGACCCTCACCAGAGAATAAGCCTTCTGCCAGAATGAAGGTAGATATCTGGGGCCTGTTTCTGAAACATACTTCAGCCATTTTCTAAGGACACCCTTCAACTGTTCTTCTAGAGATAATCTTGGGACACCAGTTCACAAGCCCTTGGGAGTTCTGTGGAATGAACCAAGTTCCTTTTCAACTCTCCCTACTGCCTGCTTAGAATTCCGCCTTCTAAGATCTGTTAAGTAAATTGCCTCTTGTCCTTCTGTTTTCTAACTTCTGCTTTTGGCACCTCCATTCCTGTTTTCCTCTTCCTTGGAGTTTATTATGCCTTTAAAAAAAAATCCTTTACTGTAATTTTAGTGGAGATTTAGGAGTTCATGGAGCTAAATATATGTATTTAGTGTGCCATCTTTAACCAGAAATTTGGGAGTTTTCATTGCATGCTTTTTTGTGCAGTTTGAATTTTGTCCATATTTATGTTCTAAGAATTCAAAATATAAATATTTGGGAAATTCCCTGGTGGTCCAGTGGATAGGACTCTGTGCTGTCACTGCTGTGGCCCGTGTTCAATCCCTGTTCGGGGAACTAAGAACCCACAAGCCGCGTGGCACGGCCATAGATAGATAGATATAGATAGATATATAGATATAGGTATATATAGATACATATTTGTAAACAAAGCTTCCTTTGTTCTTTATTACAGTTAAGAAAGATTTCCACTTAAATCTGTACTACCACTTGAACATTCACGAAATCCAAAGGCCTCAAAATATGGAATAGAGGAGGCTGGCAGAGGTCTTTGTGCACCACCCTCTTAGCTCATATTCCACGTGGGTCAGATATGATGGGAAGTAGTTCTTTCTGTGTCTTCTTCCCTTTTTGATTACATTTTAGATGAGACCCATAACTCAAAGTATAGTATAGTACTAAGTATGCAAATAGTAACAATAATAGTTAACATTTATTGAATACACTGAGCCCCAGATACTGTGGTAAGCGTGTTCCGTGTTTTAACTTCATTCCCAGAACAACCTTATGAAGTAGGCACTACTGTTATCCCTATGTTACAGATGAGAAGATGGAAGAACAGAGGTATTAAGAAACCTGCTCAAGGTAACATAGCAAGTTGATGGCAGGGTCAGGATTCAAACCCAAACAGTCTAGCTGTAGAGCACATTTTAAACTTAACTACTTATGTGCACAGTACTAATGGTTTGTAAATCATGTGAATAACTAAAAGTACTATCCCCAACTTTGTTGCACATGTTCCCAAACGTCCTTAATGGACCAGTTGCCATAACTTCACCAACTTATAGCTCTTTTTTTCCACATAAAACTTGCCAAAATGTCACTAGACTAAGGGAAAAAAATCTTCACTATTTACCTCAAGTAAAATATTATTAGCAGAGAACTGGTTGGTATTAAGATAATTGCATAAAACTTGATTTTCATTGCATGAAAAGGATGTAAATTGGCCACTTACCCTAAAATAGTACTAGAGAATGCAAGTGATAAAACATGTCAATATTCCTCTTTTTCCCTTTATTAATAATTGAGGGATACTTTAAAAATCATAAAAGATTACATAAGAGCTTTAGAAGAATTCAGATTTTCTTTACTAGGCAGTCATGTTCATTTTTATAAAACTGACATCACTGTTAAACCATTTTTACCTCAGGTTAAAATTTGACTGACCTTTTCTGTTACTGAGTCATACCAGGTCACTGAAACCTAAAATAAGTATGTTCTAAGCATTGGGCAACCATTATAACCTATTTAGAGCCAAGATCCACTCAAGACACATTGATTTCTTCTATGTCACCACCGAGATGGCCAACACGTGCATCAGTAATGTCCCCATGTTCTCATTAGCTCTCCAAGAAGGGAAGGATGCCAGGAAGATGTGCAGAAGTAAATTCAATGGACTCTCTTTGGTCCAGAGTTATGGCTGTTGTTCTATATGTCAGCCTGTTTGTTGCTAACATTTTTTTTTCTGCAATAACCTATTTTGCGATTTGACTTGACCCACGGTTCATCTGAATCCAGGCAATTACACATATAGTAAAGGTTCTGCTGTCCAGTTTTTCTCCATCCTGAGGAATGTCAGGAGGCGAGTATTCTGCGTCTGAAGGGAAGATGAAAAATAAAAATGGAAACACCTGAAGAGTGCTTTCACTCACATTAATCTGCTGCTCTTAGTGATGAGGCTCTGCTCTGCACGTGGCCTCAGAGCAGGAATTAAGCGTCAGACTGAGTGATGCTGCCTTGGTGTTCAGGTAGAAAGGCCTCATTCGCAAGGATAATAAAATGTACTGACTTCAGTTACAAGGGGAATTTTGCCCCTTGAGCTTGAGTTGGGGAAATGACCTACAAATCACTAATATCCACGCATTGTGGAAGAGATTTGGACCCTGTATTTTCCCATATCTCCCCCTTATTAGATGGTAATTTTCCTTTAGGGATTTGGGTTTCTCGAGGTATGCATTGATAGGGAGATGGAAAGAGAGAGTAATGAATTAAAATCATTTTATGGTAAGTGTCTGTGCCTTTTCAACTATACGCTTCTCTTTGTAGAACTCTAAGTCAGGAAAATCATTCAGGTGAAGACTATGCATTTTGATGTTAACAGATTCCACTCTTATAGACAGACAACCAGTTAACAACATGAAATGAGGCGGTGATGGTTTCCGAAATGAAATAATGTTTGATGTAACCTCGGGTTTCTCTCTGAACTTTGGCCATATTGTTAGAGAAGCTAGGAGGAGGGGAGCAGCTCTGTCAAGCACAGAATTACACACGTGGAAAAAAAAATTAATCTAAATACTAAGGGAGAAGCCTGTGTTCTCTTGCATGATATTTAGCAGCAAGAGCAAGGAGAGGGCTGTTTCTTTCTTTGTGTAAAATGTGCAGTAGTTACAGTAAACACAAGATTTCCAAATCTCAGAGGACTCTCTTGACAGTTGCTTGATAACAGCTTTTTTCATTCCATAGTTTTGACAGTTTGTGTGTGTTGCCATATCTAGTGTAAACTAAAACATCACTGTCATTCTGTTTTTCTTTTGTATGTGGCTTCTTTTTTTTTTCATCTTTAGGATAATGAAAAAGATGGGCTTTTCACTTGTAGACTAGAGTAAGGCAAGTTGTGTGTGGAGATTAGCGTGTGTTTATGAGTTCTGAAAGATTCGAGTTGACAGCAGAACACTGCTTTAAATAATTTTTTTCCTCCATATTGCTTCAGTAAAAGTGTAAGTGGGATGTGTAAGTTTTCTCTTAATCTTCTGATAAATAGCAAATCTTAGGCATCTGTGTGGGTACCTATATTTATCTGTGGTTATTGAAAGTGAATGAATACAATAAATATCTGTAGCGCTCCTGGCTGTGCAGCCTTTGAGAAATGGAAAGCGTTCTGTTCCTTGTTGTCTGAGAGGGCCTTGCCCTGCTCCACCTTGGTACTTTTCAGTCCCCACGTATGCTTCCCATCCGCTGGTGGATCCGCCATCCCACCTGCTTCTGCCAAGTTCATAACTAAATGAAGTCACCAGTTTGTTTTAGAAACAACAGGGTTTCCGTTGTTGTTTGTTTATCTGATCTTTGTTTTTCTGGAGGAACTCTAGAAACTAAACTGCATCGGCACCATTTGCAAGGCTGCAGGGGAGACAGCAGGCACGTGTCAGGGTCATGGTGGTCTTTACTCATCAGATGCAAACTCTCAGATTCTTCAGATTCAGGAAGGGGTCCCATACCTGGGTTACCTTCCCCCCTCCAGCCCTGATAACCTTTTATGTGTAGAAATCTCAGTGAGGTTATTTTGCCATCAAACCAAATTTTGCTGTAGCGTAGCAAAGCTCCCGATGCCGTCATCTGGCATGTTACAGACAAATTCCAATTACTTTTCTACTTCGAGCTATTGTTAAACACTACAAGCCAGCTGACAGTAAAATTATAAATACAGGTGTTGTCACACTACACTATAATCAGAATTTTAATTTGAATTTTCATTTGTAAAGCCTTTTTTTCCCACATGAAAATGGGAATAGAATTAGTTTTATTGACAGTAAAAAGACATTTTGAAAGCTTCCTAAATCATTACCTGTATTTAGCAGGAGGAAAAATTGTATATGTCCATGTAAAAAGAAGAGTTTTATTATCACATATTTACTCATTATATTTGGTGGTAAATAAAACGGGGAAGACATGTTTGACAAATGATGGATGGAACTCACTCGGTTTTTGCTTCATCAGAACAATAGACAGGCATAAATATATATTTTGCTTTTGTTTTGTTCTGCTATTCCTAATGCAGACCTGTAGACAAAATCTTCCTCCAGCAAATTAAGTACAGCCTGTTGGGAGTCTGCATGCCAAGCTCAACTTTTTATTTGGCAATTTTCTCTTCTTCCCCATATTCATCATCTGTGGTGCTCTTTTTTCCCCCTTTGCGTGGTGGTTGGAGTGGGTTCCCCCTTCTCAAGTCCCTTTTTTTTTTTCCTCAAGGCATTTAGTGTCGTGTCTGCCAGATTTCAGTGATGAGCAGCGAATTGCTTTTAAAGTGGGCATTATGCCAGTTCAGCAGCACAATGGAAAACCAATCTTCCACCATTCTACTTTTGATGCTGTTATTGTAGCATTTTAGATAACTGCTGCCACAAAAAAAGAAAAAGAAAGAAAAAAAAAAAGATGTGCTCAATTGCTACCAGTTAGTCAAGTTAAATCCAGAGTAGCATTAAAATTACTCTGAAAACTGTTTGTCAGAGGTCATGTGCCGTCTGTGGCTGCTGTACACAGGATAGATGTTCTGTTCTGGTGGGGTTTTTCCCTTTATTATTACTGTGACTGACCAGCTCTCTAAATAGCCCTTCACTACCTGTTTACTTATTGTCTTCACCTCCCTGTTGAAAAAAATGCGTCAAACAGAAATGCTGAAAAGTTTCTTTAAAGTGCTGGAAATAGCAGGAGAGTGAGCGAGTTGTTCGGGGTGCTAGAGTTTGTACAGTGTGAAAGCAAAAAAAAAAAAAAAAAAAGTGGGGGGAGAGCAAGAACATAATTCTCTGGTTTCTATAGCAAGATTACTGTTTTCTTCTTTTTATCTTCACTTTTCAACCACTGGGTTCACTGTTCTACTTTTTTTCTTAATAGCACAAATGCAATTTATCCTCTCTCCATCTCGAGTCCCTCCCCCGCTCCACTGGCTTTGCCTGTGAATGAAAGGGACTCCCACTATGACTACAGGACAGACGGCAGCTGTATATGTTGTATTTGATGTATTTTGAAGTGAACCATATTTTTAAATTCAGGGCCAACGGATGGGCTATTTTGAGGGTGGCAGTAACACTATACTTCAAGCCTGCTCCACTTCCACAGAATTTATTTAGACTTTTAAAATTGCATAAATAAATAACCTATAATCTGTGCTCAAAATAATTGAGTTGTGGTCTATTAGATGTATTACAAAAATAATAAAAGCAATTCAGGTTTCTGGACTGCCTTCTAAAGAATGTATGTTTATTTATCTTTATACTATCTCTAATGGATTTTTCTCTCTATGTTAACCATATCTATTATATCATCAGACTCTAAGCCTTATGAAGGCAGGCATTTTTTAAATTTATTATTTTGTTTGTTTGTTACATTCCACATAAGAGTAAAATCACATGGTATTTGTCTTTCTCCATCTGACTTATTTCACTTAGCATAATACCCTCAAGATCCATCCATGTTGTTGCAAATGGCAAGATTTTGCCCTTTTTTATGGCCGAGTAGTATTCCATTGTATATATATACACCACATCTTCTTTCTCCATTCATCCATTGATGGTTGTTTCCTTGTCTTTCTTGGCTATTGTAGATAATGCTGTGATGAACATAGGGGTGCATATATCTTTTTGTATTCTTTTCGTATTCTTTGGGTAAATAGAAGTGAGATAGCTGGATCATATGGTACTTCTACTGTTAATTTTTTGAGGAATCTCCATACTGTCTTCCATGGTGGCTAAGGCAAGCATTTTTGTCCGTCTTGTTCATTCCTGTATCCCCAGGGCTTAGAACAGTTATCTGGCACATAGTAGGCACTCAATAAATATTTCTTGAATGAGTTAATAATCCACGCTTCTCCTGTGGGTTCGTAGAATTGTAGTGTATTTATTTATTCATATTTTTAAAAATCCAGCTAGAATGTCAAACTGTGCTCCTGAAGTATAGCAGTCATACTGATTTAGTCTTTGATTCCTTCCTTCACCCCTACCCCATCCCAAATTGTGCTTGACACCCTGTGGGTACTCAGTAAATATTTGTTGAATGAACAAGTGGAGAAGCCCAAACACGGGTAATTTGCCAGTGGGGGATGTCATCATTTGGTTGTAGAGATGAAGATAGACAAATGCTGCACCTGTCAAGAGTCTCCGAGTTCTCAGCTTTATGTTAGTCCAGAGTTCTTTCCCAGGTATCATGGTTTTCTGGGCTTATAGTCAAGCATGTTTCAGATCCATATTTTCCTCAGTTTCTAGTTGAACATTTAATGTTAGCTGAAGCATTCAAGAAAAGGCCCTGATAATGATGCGGTCAGTATTCGTAACCAGCCCATCCGCTAGTGCCATCTAAATGAAGCCATTGCATGTTCTCCAGTGTGAGTGGTCCTGTCTTAACATGGGAAGGAGGCTGCCCTGCATAGTGGGATGCATCCGTGCTAGCAGTTACATCTCCCTCAGCACCATTTACCTTTTCTGTGGAATTGTGGTTTAGGTATTCTGTCATTCCGTCACATCCTCCACTACCTGCCTCCCTGGAACTCCCCGCTTCCATCTGCAGAGTGAGGGAAATGAGGGCCTAGAGGCTGCTTAACAAGGTCAGAGGGTTCAGAGAATTCAGTGACTTAATCACGAACTGTACTGTGTAAGAGACACACCGCTCTCCCTTTTAATCATTGAGTCTTAAGTGTGACATAGCTTTAAATGGCTAGCAACAATTTGCAAATCAGTCAGACCCATTTTGTAATTAGCTTTGGACTAAGCATTAAAAAGTATACATTGAGGATTGTGATAGTAAAAATGCAGAGCAATGTGTGTATTCTTTGTTGACATGGAGGTGGTGAGTGTCTCTAACTACTAACAGATTCTCTCAAAAGAATGCCTTGATAGAAGCCCCTTTTTTTTAAGGAGCATATAAAAGGACTTTCTTAAGTTTTACCACAAGAAAGAACCTGAGAATGTGCAATAGAACTTGTTTGTGGCTTTATTTGAGAACAATCTGGAATGGGCAATAGAACTTCACTGATGTGCTCATTCCATCTTTTTTTCTCTAATCATTTGACCTTCATCCAAGAAGAACCAAAGAACACACTGAAATAAGAATTCATATTTTTATTAGAGCAGATTTTATTAGAGCAGATTTTAGATCTATAAAGTGAACCATTTGGCCTTACATGCCCTGGTACAGCATTGTACCCCGGGGGGAAGATGAGCATGTTCGTTCTAGCATCCTGCATCAACATGGGCTAAAGTTCCAAAGACTTTCAGTTGCCTGGGCCAAAGACGGGAGATCTTCTGTAAGAGTGCTGAGGAGAACTTGTGCATTTCTGAATCTCAGTCACGCAGGCTGGGGGGTAGGAGAGTGCGAGTTGCTCTTTGTGTCCCTCCACACTGAGTTTAGAGGAAAGAGCATGATCCTTGCAAAAAGCTTCCTGGTCCAGTTTCCTCATGGGTATCGTGTCTCCTCTGTTTAACTTATGGGGTTGTTTTCATTGTAGCTGCTTAGCTTCGCCATTGTGGCCATGGACTATTCAGAAACAAATGGGCATGGCTGTGTTCCACTAAAACTTTATTGATAGATACAAGTGGCAGCCTGGGTTTGGCCTTCAGGCCATAGTTGGCTAACCCTTGCCCTATAATAAAAGGTATAAAACATAAAATACCAAAAATTTTTTGACTGCTTCTAGTAAAGAACCCCATCTGGGAGTCAGCCAGTATGGCCAGTGCTTGGCCACCCTTGTGAGGAAGAAGCCTAAAGGGACTCCGTCTTTCAAGAGAAAGCCTTCTGTAATTTTTAGGTCACACTTCCCAAATTCTTGCCAAATTCTATAGGGAGAATTTACATTTCATTCAGCTTGTGTTTATCAGTGGCTTCACTTAGGCCACCTAGTCTCACAAGAGCCTTTAGCTTTTCTCTAAGAAAATGTTCCTTCCTTAAGACACTCCATTTCCTTAGATGTAAGTTATGGTAGAGAAAGGATGCCCGTATTAAAATTGCTAAGTAGGCTGGAGCACTGCCACTAGTTACCTCCCCAGGGCAACCCTAGAGTCTTTGATGGGGGAGAAGAGTTGATAGAGAGGGACAATGGCCATCTTGATGACCAGCCAGTTAAGGTTTCAAGATATGTGGTCAATTCTTTTTTTTTTTTTTTTTTAAGTATTTATTTATTTATTTATCTGGCTGTGTCGGGTCTTAGTTATAGCATGTGGGATCTAGTTCCCTGACCCCAGGGATCGAACCCAGGCCCCCTGCATTGGGAGCATGGAGTCTTAGCCACTGGACCACCAGGGAAATCCCCTATGTGGTCAATTCTGTTGAAAGTGGTAGAGAATCCTACTTAAGGAGTGTCACTGTCATATCCTGGAATGGAGTACACCACGGTCTTCAGGTTTCCAAGAGACAGAATCATATTAGCTTAATGGAAGAACTTATCCCAGAGAAAGTACAGTATATCAGTTCATAGAATTTAAGAAGGTACAGGTTGCTAATCCTGATACTCTGAAAACATTGGTATTTCAGACTTCATGGTTGGTTCTTTGAGTGGCTGGATTGCTTTAATATTTAGATTGTATCTGATGAGTCAGAAATTCAAAACCACATCCATTTTACATAAACATTAAATCCAGAGCAGCCAAAAAAAAATCTATCTAATACAGAATTTACCTTCTTATATTTTCCTTGGATAATGAGTTTGATGTCATTTAACAGTCTGCCTTTGACTTTCTCTTTCTGCTTTTCCTCAGATTTCTTAAGATCTTAGATTGCCACCCATTCCCTAGGCACTCCACACTGAGTCAGTTAGCTTAGGCACTCCACACTGAGTCAGTTACCCCAGCAGGTTGGCAAATAATATATTTATTCATGTTTTCCTGTATTCCCACCATTTGTCCAGGGCAGTGGCCCTCTCTGATAGGCTGTTTCTAAGATGGCACCCCAATGATCCCCATATTACTCTTGTGCAGTAGCCCTCTTCCTTTGCGTGTGGGCTGGACCAAGTGACAAAAGGGATGGGATATCACTTCTGAGATTAAGTTACAGAAGAGTTTGACTTCTCTCTTGAGCACGCACTCTCTCTTGCTCACTCACTCCGAGGGAAACCAGCTGCCATGTTGTGAGCTTCCCTGTGGATAAGCTCGCATGATGAGATATTGAAGCCTCAGTCCAACAACCTGAGAGGAATATATAGTCATTTATTATATTATTATGTTGCCAGAGTACCTATTTGATTTGGATTAACCAAAAATGTTCACTTTTCCTCCATAAAGAATGTAATTCTCACCATCTTGGGATATGACATCTATAGCTGCATGATACACAAGTTGGGAGGGAATGTTCACAACCCATGAACAAACATGGAACCCAGGAAAGGCCGAGAGCCCTTGGAATAATTGTAGCTGCATCCATCCCCAGTGTGCAGAAGGGAAAGGGTGTTGACGGAGGCTTGCCTTAGTGCCAGGATCTAGGCGGGCACAGCCTCTTTTCTGTCCTCTATCTAGAAAGTGGAAGTGGCCCTGGGCCCTGATCATAGCATAACTGTTAGCTCCACGTCCAACTATGGCCCAGTCATAGTTCTGTCCAGTTTACATGGATTAGAACTGTCCCTGACACAGTAGCATGGGCCGTGAGAACAGGAGGCTGGTGAGAAGGGAAGATATCCAGAGGATTAAGGGGCAACCAAGGCAAGGCCTCTCTATGTTCTTTTGCCTTTATCCCTAAGAGGACAGGAGCTTAGCTGGTGACACAGCCTTCGGCCCAGACAGGGAGTGTGGAAGCCGTTCCCTTGGGTGCCCCTTGTGCCTATTTGCTACACCCTAAGGGCATTTTTCTTCTCCCACCTCCGGAAAATGATCACTTAAACTGGACTGTAGCTTTTCCCACCTATCTGTCACCATCACTGTCAGTGACTAACATTTGTTGAGCATAACTTGATCCCAGAAACTGCCTGGGCACACTAACCCTTCAACCTACTCATTCATTAAAGTGAATAAAAATAAGCAGGGGCTTGACATCCACAGATAAGAGCCCAGAAATGAGTCCAGAATTTCCGATTCCAAAGCCAATGCCAACTCCCAATCTATACTTACTGCATTTAGTACATTTTCTTTTCCTCCCTCGTCTGCCCTTCCCTCCCAAAAAAGAGTGTGCCGGCCCACACCCTGTTAACTTCCCAGGGTAAATGATTTCCAGGTCCTGTGAGTAGTACATGTCACCAGATAGCACCCAGGTTTAGAAACCATGTAAGTAGAGATTAAGCTAATTAAACATCAAGATTAGAAATGGTGGGACTTCCCTGGTGGCGCAGTGGTTAAGAATCCACCTGCCAATACAGGGGACACAGGTTCGAGCCCTGGTCCAGGAAGATCCCACGTGCCACAGAGCAACTAAGCCCGTGCACCGCAACTACTGAGCCCCCGTGCCACAACTACTGAAGCCCGCGCGCCTAGAGCCCGTGTTCTGCAACAAGAGAAGCCACCGCAATGAGAAACCCATGCACCGCAATGAAGAGTAGCCCCTGCTCACGGCAACTAGAGAAAGCCCGCGTAGCAACAAAGACCCAATGCAGCCAAAAATAAAGAAATAGATTAGAAATGGTATGTAAACAATAAAGATACTCCGTACACTTCTTGGATATTGTTGCTGACACAAGGCTTTGAAAGCCTGGAGTCTTCAGGAAGAGTGGTACAGGTGGAAAATGTTATTTCAACACTCTGAGGCTGTGAGGTCATTGAAATCAGACATACCTGAAAATTGTGTACTTCTGGTCCTCAGTGGGGGGGCAGGGGGATGGGTGTAAACAGCAGAATCTGGGAATCTTTAAAACTCAAAACACATTTCTCACCCTCCCTTTCCCCACAAGGACCCATGAGAATGGAGTTGGGTGGTGAACGCTGGATGGATGTATTGAAAAACAAACTTCACAGTTGGTTCTGCTTTCCCACCTCCCAACCCAGCTGCCCTTCCACCCCCACCCCAAGTACTGCTGACCTGCAGCTAATCATCTTTGCTCTTGACTGTCATGGAACATTGATTAGATATTAAGATATTTGGAATATTTCCATTTTCTTATGACTTCATGTATATTAAAAAATAGCACTGGACTTTCCTGGTGGTGCAGTGGTTAAGAATCCGCCTGCCAATGCAGGGGTCACGGGTTCGAGCCCTGGTCCGGGAAGATCCCACATGCCGCAGAGCAACTAAGCCCGTGTGCCAGAAGTACTGAAGCCTGCGCACCTAGAGCCCGTGCTCCGCAACAAGAGAAGCCACCACAATGAGAAGCCCACGCGCCACAATGAAGAGCAGCCCCCTCTCACCGCAGCTAGAGAAAGCCCGTGTGTAGCAACGAAGAGCCAACGCAGCCAAAAATAAAATATAAATAAATAAAATAAATTTATTTAAAAAAAATTTTTTTTAAATAGCACTCACATCAAATCCACTGTAGCTGCCACCTGTCCCATTGGCTTTGATGAAATAACAAGCTCACAGAATAGAGGGCCATGAAGGGTGTTTGCATTAGCAGCCATATTGGGAGGGTTTGGGGAGAAACTGACGTGTTTTCTCCTGGGGCAGTAACTCAGAACTCTAGGCCTTTGGTAGAGTTTATCCTTAATAAAACTTAGTTTCATATTGGAAACCGCTTGTTGAAGGTCAACATTTTATTGCTACTTTTTCTGCCCGAATGCAGTATAGAACCCTTTGAAGAATAAAATTTTGCTCAATATATCCAGAAGAGTTCCTATAGTTCTGATAGCTAACAGTGTACAATACTCTTGTATACCACAATGATGGCTCTTTTTAAACATTAGGGTAGTTTTTAAAAAAGGCAATAAAGTCATTGTAATTCATAGAACATGCTGTAATACAGAGATACATGTAAAATACAATCTGTGTACCTGATTGCAGGTAACAGAGTTAAATGTGCCAGTAATTTCAAACACAGTTTGATATTTCCCATAATAAAATATAATGCCAAAAAATTAAATATCCAGTATCAATGGATTCAAAATGGTTTTGATATTTCTTTTTGTCCTTTCCCATGAAGAGCAATTTATTTCCCGTTTTAAAGTGTGGGCAGGATGATTACTAGCGCGCTGTAATGTAATTGTGTTGCATTGATAAAATAAAAGTTGTCCTTTATCTGTGTCCTGATAATGTTCAATTTACAGGCTGGCTTCTCTGCCACCTCTTCAGTGCTTTGAGTATTCCAGCTCTCCTCCCTTCCTGCTCTGAGAGCGCACAGAACTGTTTGAAATCCACTGGTACAATTGTCAAATCAATTATTCATTCTCTGCAATTATGCTCGCACAAAGAACATTTTGCTGGTCTGAATGATGATTAAATTAACAGCTATTCCAGCTGCCTGATAACATCTAATAGAATATTCATAAGCCCAAAATGGAATGAATTATCTCCATTAACTTCATCATGCTCACTTAATTACATGCTTGTTATTGTATTTACACCTTGTTAGATACCGCTGAAGCTGATCCAGTGGCTGGCCGGGAATTGGAAGCGTCTGTCATGGGGCAGTTGGAGCGCGTTTTGTAGGAAATGCTATTTATTTTAAATGCTCCACCTGCTGGGAGCCGAGGTTAGTCAGCAGCACTGAGATGAATTGGGAAACGGGGTGTAAAAAGAAATAATGTGCTTCTGACAGGCTCCGTGGCTTTTAAGTTGCTCTCATTCAGCCACTTCACAAAAAATTATTTTATTCCATCTCTCAGTGATGATGACATGATTGCTTTTGGGTAATCATTTACCATTCTGATTTTATTTTTTGAAGTAAATTGTCTGAAGCAATAGGTTCTTGGAATTACAGCGTGCCTTGCTTTTTTCTTAGAACTTTATTTAAGCTTGTCTTCCAGCATTTAACCCGAGTCCCCTCTTTCGTTTGATCTTCTAACTTTATTTATACAACAGTGCTTAATGATCCTACACAATGTGTTTTTTTCCCTCTCTGTACCCCCCCAAAAAGAAAAATTCTGTCCAGTGTGGTTGACAGTACTTTTTATAACCTCAGCAAGAGGGATGCATGGGCAATTTTCTTCCGACATGACAAATACAAACACCCAAAACCCAACCCTGATAGAGTCACTTCATCCAGTTGAAAGGAAATTTTTGATCTCTTTCAAGGTGACTCTTTCTCCACTGCAACATGGTGAGGGGCACGACTCTCCCTTCTATTTTTCATTCTAGATGTGGCCTTCTTTATGCCGGCTCACCCTGTCTGCTCCCCTCTTCCATGCCCCTCCGCTCCTTCCCAACTTCCAAGCACCAGCCCTTCGTGGTGGTGGCATCCGGCAGCGCCTCCCTTCGCTTGGAGAGGGAAGGGCGCTGTTCGCCACCACCAGGCCGCAGAAAGCCTCTGTTTATTGAACGTGAACCAGACCAGTGACGGAGAGAATTATAATCACACTTCTAAATACTTGTCAGATCAGCCCAGTAGAGCACTTGAGCTAAACCATGGATATTTTATTCTGTTGGAAAGCTGTATTGTGGTATCAACAGAAAAGGAGAGAAAAAAAATGGAAGATAATTATTTATCAGTAGGACTGGAGCTGGATAGTGGACTAACAGAGAGACTCTTCAGCCCTTAGAAATATTTTAACATCTAAGATGTGATTTAACAGGTGACAGTGGTCCTCTAGGCATTGGTTAGTTGATGAATGCATCGTATGCTGTGTGTGCCTGGCACTGTGCCTTGTAAATTTTTTTCTAAATAAGAATTCAATGGGAGATGACGTTTTTTCTTTCTTATTTTGATGGAGAAATGTTTAATACTTGTCATTTGATTTGGGGCCCTAAATGTGTTTGTCTTTGAAACAGGGATGTCACTTGAGATCTTTCAGATCCCGTGCATTGTCCAGACTCGGTTATTGATTGATATTCAAGAGAAAGACAGCCAGGCTAGAGGCTCCAACAGCTTCTCTATGGGTCGGATGGTTTTAAATTGTAAAGAGGTTTTCTTTCAAAATTCCCAAAGCTTCCTGCGTTCCACGCCTTATAGCAAAGCTCACGTTGCATTGAGGGAGGGAGGCTACGGATTAGAAAAGGTGGGAAATCAGAGAACAGTATGGTGGGAAGCCATGCAATTAAAAAAACTGACTGAAATTATTACCTGATTTCATAATTGACAGAATATTTAATTCAGATATAGTAAATTGACACACCTCTACACAGAGACAATTATGACTGACTGTATAACACCTGACAGAATCAATTATAACTGACTGTTGTTTGATACCTTTGCACGGAAATAAATGAAACAGACATTCAGAACAGAGACGGCTGCTGCCTGTGTGCCTAAGCCTGCCTTAATTAAAATAAAATAACCAGTAGGCGATGTTAAAATGTCTTTGCCTCGTGCTTTCTAGTTCAGTGTGTTTCTTTAAGTCCAAAAAGGGTTTTACAAAGAGTAAAGCTGAAAAGAGATTTTCAGTTTACTGACACGGAAATAAAATATCTGAAATAGAGATGGTTTCCTTAGATGAGAGAATACGCCACTTTTTTTTTTTTTTTTTTTTTTTTTTTTTTGCTGTACGCGGGCCTCTCACTGCTGTGGCCTCTCCCGTTGCGGAGCACAGGCTCCGGACACACAGGCCCCGCGGCCATGGCTCGCGGGCCCAGCCGCTCCGCGGCACGTGGGATCCTCCGGGATCGGGGCACGAACCCGCGTCCCCTGCATCGGCAGGCGGACTCCCAACCACTGCGCCACCAGGGAGGCCCTACGCCACTTTTTTAAAAAAATAGTTCTGACATCTTATTTGATCAGTTGACTTTTAAATAAAATATTTAAGACAAGTTGAACATGCAGATGACGGCCTAGGTCATCCCATGTAGAAAATACTGTAGCTTGTATGATTTTGAGGTTTTAGACTCTAATTAGTAGAAACCAACTTTTAAGTTAGCAGTTCATTTTCTTGTCTGATAAAATATTGTGTGAATAGTTAATAGTCTAGTGTGACTCGGTTTTCATTGTTTTCATAGGGCTTGGGCACAGGATATTTGTGGTAATGAGTGTATAACCCCAAGGAATCATCATGTAGAAAGGACCAGGGTAAATAAGCTGTAGATACATGTTCCTCAAATGTTGTTCCCAGGAAAAGTAGATTTGCTTTGCTGGTGTATTAAGATGAGTGCTTTCCAGTGTTACTTCAGTCCACTAGAGTATATTTTGCTGGTGTGCTTGTGTGTTCCTTCCCTGTCTTGAAGTTTCGGTTTTTTTGTTGGCTGTTGAGACAGGAACAGCCATGGCCAGTGGCATCTCTGTGGATGGGGCGGGATGGCTGCACGTCTTCTCCGCCTCTTGCCTGATGGCCTCTTGAAATCTTTTAACAGTTGTTGCTTCGGGTCAGGTGCTCATGAGATGGCCTCTTCCCTGACTCCCAAAACTGGAACAGGGAGAAGGAATCAGGTTCTACCGGCTACATTAACTGGTTTCCACCATTTAACCCTGGGATTTTCCCTTGAGTTCTAAAGTGGCGGGTGGGTGTAGCATTAAGGGAAACAGAGTGACAGAAGCCTAACGTGGGTGGCCCAGGTGCCCAAAGCAGGGAGAGAAAAACCACGAAGAAGGGGTGAGCCCTCTCCCCACCTCAGCTCCCACCCCCGATGTGGCCTGTGACAGCTCGTGCAGTTCTGTTTCCTAGAAGACCTTCCAAACGTTATTGATTCAGTTCTCATTGGGGAAGCAAGTAGGAGCCTTTTCCTGCATCTCTAACCGGCGTGGAATGGTGCCTGGGCCGTATTGACCGGCTGTGGGATATGCTGGCGGTCCCAGTTGTCTTTCACGAGGAAGAGCACCAAGTGACGCTGGTTGTCATTCTGACTCCGCTGTGTAGCAGCGTAAATAGTCCCCTTTCTAACCAACCTGGTGGGAAAAGTCAATATCCCATCAGCAGAGGAGGTAAACACATCAGGAGCTGTGCCCTCTCTCTTCCTCCCGTGCTCCGACTCACCACAGCTCTGTAAGTGTCTCTCCCCGTCACACATGCATTTGTGTCATTCACATGCACGGGGCGCTGGCCTCCGGCCGTCACTGCTCGGGCCATTGTTGTGTATTCCCAGACTCCGATAATTAGAACTTTCAAAGTGTCTCTCTCCTGGCTTAACGATGCGCCCCCTCTCTCTCTTCTCGCCTCTTTCCACCCGCTTTGGGCATTTAAATCCTCTCTACAAAACTTTTTGTTGTTGGTTTTTGAAAGGCAATTGATGTAATTTAGAAAAGGTTGTGGAGAACAAACACGAATGTGTAGCTAAGGAACAAAAACCTGGAGACCAAGTTTTCGTTTTCCAGGTGCTTTGTAGAGTTCACTGTTGCTCTGTTATTTCCGTGGGGTTTTTTCTTTTGGTGATTGATGTGCACTTGCACTCCCTTCCCTGTTTCCTTCCCGCTGCTTTCCTGTCCCGGGGCGCCGGACAGCCTCGTTCCCCCCAGCCTCCTTGGCCCAGGCCAGCATCTGGGGGCCTGCCCGTCTCTATCTGGGAGCAGTGACACGGAGTGCAGGGACAGTGAGGGGCACGGGGCACAGTGAGCCTTGCGGAGCGTGGGCTCAGGGTTTTGGCTACCTGGGTTTGCATTTCTGCATCCTAGATCTCCAGCTATGTGCCCTGGGGCAAGTGACTTAACCACCCAGTTTGCTCAGCCATCAGATGGGGAATTTTTTTTTAGAAGGGCCTCTCCAAACACCTCACAGGGTTCCTGAGCAGCTTTGAACAAAAGCTGTGTCATCTTAACCATCCTGGGCAGGGTTGGCAACCCCAGGGCTCACCCCCGTCCCCAAAAGACCAGACCTGGGTGTCTCTGCCCAGTGCTCCTTCCAAAGAACCAAATGTAGAGGTCTCACACCCTGGGGAGGGAAAGGAAGGACCCCCTCTCTCTCCGGCTGAGAGTACCCTTCACTAAGGCCAGGGATGAATGGGGTGGCAGGAACAGAGGAAGGACGGCTGCACCCCTCAAGTTCACGGGCACACAGTGCAGACAAAGAAGAAAAAAGCAATCTTGCCAATGGGCAGGTACTCTCCAGACAGCCTACCCCTCGCCTCTTTGAGCAGAGGAGATTTTGTGTAGCAGAGGGACGCAGATGGAAGGGACTAGAAGAAGCTGACTAGGCCCAGCTGATCTGGGGAGTTTGCGTTGGGAGGCTCTGCCTTCCTTTTGAGACAAACTAGTTCCTGCCACATCCGAACTTTGCATGCAGTTGTGTGCATGTGCTTGACAGTGCCGCGAATCCGGTGTCTGGGAGCGGAGTTCACCTTGCTTGCCGCACACGGCCGTGCACCTGCAGTTCCCGTCAGTCGAGGGGGGGCTCTGTCCCCGGTGCGCTGAATCAGCTAGGTGCTGAGAAGTGGCGGGCAGGGGGAAAGAAGAAAGGCTTCTACAGAGGAATCTCGGGGTCCTTTCCCCCCACCCCCGGCATGGGACTGGCCCCAGGGGTAGACCAGCCACAGGACCGTGAGGACATCTGACCTGGAGGTGAGAACAGAATGCACAACCCCTGCTTCTGGTGCTTGAGCAATAAATACTGAATGCTCTTTAAAAGAAGCTGCCTCTGAGACTTGTAATCCTTTTACTTTTATTTCTTTTTAGATAAGTTGAAGAAGCAGTTTTTTACTCCCAGAGTTCTTCAGGACTATAGAAAACTCAAGAACACAGCAGAGCAGTTCTTGTCCCAAAGTGGCTACTCCGAAGTGAATCTCAGCAAACTCTTCGCCGATTGTGCTGTGTGGTCCTGAGGGGTTCCCGGAAGTGGACGCTCAGGGGCGGTGGAAGGAAGACCCGCATCCTCGGCACCTGCATCATGGCCCTGGCTGCTTCTCCTGCATCGCTTTTCCTTTGGGACTACATATCATGTTTGTGTGGATGTGGCTTGGGAGGGGGATTATTAAGGGGGAAGGGACTGCAAAAATATTTAATCTACCAAGCATCAGAGAACAGCAAAACCGCCTTCCTCTGACAGTATACCTCGTGCTGTTGAAACACCACCTGGAGATGGCTGCTTCACATTCGCATTGGGGACTGCATTTCTAGGGGAGGGGTCGGTGAGGGAAGAGAAATTGAGAGTGGCTGGGATGCGAGTCGCCCCAGGCTTTGCCCCAGGACCTTCAGCAGAGGCGCCCCCAGAAAGAGGGGTTCGTGGAGCTTGGCCCGAGGGCTGACACTTTGCCTTTTCACGGGCCAGTTAAATCCAGTCTGAACCCAAGTGCTTCCCAGGCTGCTGGCTCCAGGAGTGGCTGTCCTTTTCAGTCTTTCTGTCATATAGGTAGCCGAGGGGGGAGATTTAGAAGCCTTGCACTGACTAAATAGATTAAACAGAGCTTACTTGTGTACTGAATTTCTCCAAAGCCCAACATGCGCGCGTACATGCACACTGCGCAGCCGTTTTACTCTCACCTTCCTTTTTTATTTCCTCAAGTAGAAAATCTAGGTAAAGGTTTATACAAAAGGAAAGCACATGTTAAATAATTTCATATCCTATAGCATTTCATTAAAAATGTGTATAGGTTGGGGTGAGGATCGTTGTGTTATATTCAGAAAAACTGGGGGGAGAGATGGTTCATCAGCCCTGGCGATATTTTTCTCATTTCTTCAGAACGGTGCCTTTTTGCCAGAAGCCAAACATATTTCAACGTATCAGTCTTTCCTCTCTTACGTTCTTGGTAAGATTATACTAACAAAACATATTTCCCCTTGTACAACTATGCTATATTCTTAAAAAATATCTACCTATGGATTTTCATAAAAGAAACATATGCTGTGCTTTTTTTTTTTCACTTCAGAATAAAGCTTTCTAAAGGGAAATCAGTTGCAGTGACTCCTTATCAGGTGCAAAGACTGGACTGGAGAGGGCAGCCTCCTGGGATGACTGGAGACCATCCCATTCCCAAACCTCAGCCCGCTCGGGTCTCCACTCAGAGATCCTCGGTGTGATGTATGTTGCAGTGTTCTGAGTGGCATTTCCATGCACTTTGTGTCCTTGAAGAGATGAAGTATGGCTTCTCATGTGCTTTGCTGACTTGGACAGCCAAAGAGAGCTAAGCCAAGAGCCCGGTGCTGTCTCCTTTTGGAAAGCAAGGCTGATGGCTCCTGGGAGAAAGGTCACCCGGCTTGGACCCTAGTAAAGGCTTACTTGTTAAGCTGTGGAGATGACGCTGCCCTGTATCTTGCTTTGCGTTCTCTTTTCTTTTCTTTTCTTTTTTTTTTTGCGGTACGCGGGCCTCTCACTGTTGTGGCCTCTCCCGTTGCGGAGCACAGGCTCCGGATGCACACAGGCTCAGCGGCCATGGCTCACGGGCCCAGCCGCTCCGCGGCATGTGGGATCTTCCCGGACCGGGGCACGCACCCGTGTGCCCTGCATCGGTAGGCGGACTCTCAACCACTGCGCCACCAGGGAAGCCCGCCTTCTTTTTTCTTTCCCTCACCCTCTCCTCATTTCTCCTCTGTCTCCTATACTCAGGTTCTAAGTAGAAACACTGGGTTAATGGCCGTGTCGGTTAATTAATTAATGCCTTGGTACCTCAGGCTCTGCAACCTATCAGAAGTTGCAGCACCCAGGCTGCTCTGGGAAGCTAAGGATTAGGTGGTTTTTCCTTGCTGTTACCGTATAGGGTTATACAGGCGGTTCTCTAATGTATGCTTCCTGAGCCCACACTCCCACTTTGCTTTCCGAAGAGAAGGCACGTTTTCCTTGATTCCTGGGACCTGGGGTTATTATGGTAAATACAAATAGAGGGTTATCTTGAACTTGCTCGTCAAGAAACTCCAGGAGACAGAAACAGGTTCTCACTGGTCTGCTTCTTGTCCCTGCATGTAGATTGTTATCACTGTGAGGGCAGGAACCATTTCTGTAGAAAGTCAGACATTTCTTAGTACAGTTCCCGAAAAGAGCTTAACACAGTGGTTGATTTTTTTTATTCAGATCAGTAACTCCAGGTTAGTTAAGAGGCTTTTCTGAGAGGCACCTAAGGATTCCAGGAGGCATCTGAGGATTCCAGGATTTTATAGAAAGTTGAAACTGCAACTCTATGAATTCCAGTGGATCTCTCTGTTGGAAGATTGGAACATGGCGTGGTCACTTTTCCCTGAGAAAGGTTTCTACTCCCTGATTTGCGTCGGTTGTCAGCGCATGGGTAGGGTGGGTACAGAGATGCTGCCCACTTCTTTGTACAGGGGGAGCCTCCCCATATGTCTCCACAGGCTCCCTGGCATGAGTGTTAAGCTCAGGTGATAAAAGTGAAACAGGCCGGGTTCACACTGGAGAGTGGCAGGGCCTGGTAAACCCAAGTGGCCATGTCCCGTCCAAAGGGGGCAGCAGCTACTCAGCAATTCTAGGAGGGACAGAGCCAGGGTGGCCATATGATCTGGTTTTCAAGAGAAGCCAGGAATCCAGAAATGCCACGAAGTGTCTTGATTTCCAAACCTTGGCAACTGATTTTTAAAAATAAAATTCTGAATGCTGTGGGCCAGACTAAACCTCTAGGCTAAATTGAGGGCACTAAATTTCCTTTAGTGCCCTAAAGGAACCCATCTGAAAGGGGCATGTTTCCTGTTGAATTTAGGGTCTGCCTACAACAGGGAGCACATCTGTCTAGCAAGGGTCACAACTTGCTCTCAACTCTCCTTCAGGTAAAGGGGGACAGGGGAGGCCAGAAGTTGAAAATCGTACAAGAGCTTGCTCAGTTAAGGTTTTAATTTGTCTAGGAAATAGATGGGGTTCGTCTCGAGACTGTTGCCCAAGACGTGGGGCTAATCAAAGTTGACAGACTGGAGTTTGGGAGAGGCTGGTGAAAGGGGATGAATTCGGTGCCCCTCACAGCCACTCCCTTCTCCAGCCCATACCTCCTCTTACCAACAACACACATACAGACACACCTCAACACACGTTTTCGAACATAGCATTTAAATTAGTTTGGCAAGTAATGCAAAGATAAAGAAACTCCAAAAGCAGATTTCCCTATCTTGTGTCAGGGTTTTGTGAAAAACACACTAAACCCCAGACCCTCAATTCAGTTCTCCCATCTCTCATCCCAAACTTTAACCCGCCTTGCCTTTCCTTTCTCCTTCTCTCTCTCTCTCTCTCTCTCACTGCTCACCTAAATATTTCTTAATTGAACGGTTTGCTGTGGAGCTTCCTTATAGCAGTTTAATAGATTAACTCATCTGAGCCAGCCTCAAATTTCAGATTAAAATTCCTTCATCCCGAAGGCAGCATTATCAGGTTGTTGGAGGCTGTTTTCAAACCTTGGTTTTGAATAGCAGCGGCTCTGCATTAATTTAACCACTAAGCTAATAAGTAGGTTTCGTTTTGTTATGCTAAGCTTTATTGCTTTTCTTTTGATCAGAATGGTGTTGTTGAGCAAAGCAGCAGACAAGGCATTCTTTGATGAGGGAATTAGCGCTCCATTCTTCCTCTATTATTCATAGCACAGTGGAATATGTAAGTACCTGAGGGTGTCAAAGGAGCGCAGGTTCTATTGCAAAGTGCTCGCCTTGTTTCTCTCAATAGCTGACTATGAGATGATAAACCGCTTAATACACTGTGCTAATTGGATGAGAGCAAAAAGAGATGGGAATTAAGGCGAGGCAAAAGGAGAAAGTGCAACCAGCCTTCAATTCACTCTTTCACCACTTTACCAGCACCAAAGGAGGCACAAGCTTTCTATAAGCAGACTAGAGGTTTTGTGCAGAGATAAAATGAACGTGTTAGTGGATTCAAGTAATACACTAATTATTGCACAGTATAAATACCACTACTGGTTTTATAACAGGGAGGTAAACTTCTTTTGAGAGGGTTATAGGATTGCTTGGCAGTGGTGTAGAACCTAATAAGGGCCCAGAGTAATAACCCCCTGGATTAACAAAATTGCTGCTTGTAGAAGTATGATTCAGACTTTTACGAAGATTTCCAGAGAATGAATAAAAATTACTGAATGACATTTCTTAATGTACAACTGGTAATCACTCCCTTTTCTTTAAAGGAAAAAATGTATACTTCAAACTGGACTGTTAGTAACGTCCAGGGACAACACAACTTTTTCCTTTGAAAAATACTTCTCCCCGCCCCCCCGCCCCGGTCAGGTGACAGCTTTTCTTCTCCCCGCCCCCCAGCCAGGCTGCCACTGTCACTTAAATGCATAAGCAATTGCTCCGTGGAACTCGGTGTTCCAAAATACCATTTTAGGCCCCACTTAAGACCCCCTTCATTCAGACACACTTCTGTGTATACACATACATGCATGCTCACGCACACATTTTTTTCCTCTAAAAGCAAGTTGAACTAACTTACGTATAATTTCCTTTCCTCTAACATCAGCCCCTTTTCCATTCTAGTAAGATCTTTGCACTCAAGATGATATGAAAAAGAGAAGTACAAGTGCCTTGTCTCTTGGCGTTACAGATCAAAACCAGTAATAATAAGTGTTTGCTCCAATGGGGGGTGGGGGTAGTAGGAGAAAAAAAAGTGGGAAACTGGCCGGGACCAATAGTGGTGACTTTAGCTGAAGACTGAGTTTCAAGTCCCAAAACCTTCCTTTTGGCGGTCACTCCTTAATTCATCCACTTTCTATCTTCCTCACACAAACCTAAGCTGTCCTCCCTAACTGTCTACAGTCCAGCCCATGGGTAGCTGGTGATGGAAGAACACTTAGGGGCACCTTCTGAAAATACTTTGCCAACTGCTGCCTTCTTGCCTTGCCTTTTGGAGCCCATTCCGGATCTGGCTAGCCTGTCTGAAAATGTAGCAAATTCACTTAGCCTTTCCCCTCATCCTTCCCACAGAGGCCAGACCGGGCTCCCTCACCCCTCACCCAAAATGCTGTAGGGGTGGCCCTGGGAAGGCGGGTGGTGGGGCATTTCGGCCTGGGTGTGATAGGGAACAGCCGTACCCCCATCACAGGGGCTCTCCCGGACTCCCCTGGGCTCTGCATGGCCTCCTCTAGGGTGGAAGAGGTTTGCTTAGGGTTGGGGGGGGCGGTCAGCCGCTCCCAGCATTGTGACCGCGTTCCCAGATATTGGGGCCAAATTGGGTTGCCATTCATTAATAATGCTCACAATAAGATTAAATCATTCTGGAAAATCTCATAAAATCCCCCTAAGTACGCTCCAGTGGCTCTTTCCAATCCCCATCATTCAGCACTTGGGGAGGTTTGGAAGGAGAAGAAAATTGGTTTCTTTGCTTCTAATGCTGCTTTGAAAAGATACTCAGAGTTTGTCATGCGTGACATGTCACATGTTTAATGTGGACTTGCTGGAAGTCAGGGGGTCTTTAGCGTGTGATATTTATGGGGAATATTAAGTGCAGAATGAGGTCCCTCCAGCTGGGGAAAGTTGAAAGAATAGGAGGCCCAGGACCGGGCTTGTTTGCGGCATCAGAATGACATAGGATTAAGAGTTTGTAAAACAAGGCAAGGGGTTCTCATTGGCCAGTAATAAATGTAATCCTTGGAGGTAATTTCACGCAATTTGCTTCTGCTCCATGGAAGGGTCAAATGAGAAAAAATGACTTAAAAAAGACTTCATTAACAGGAAGAATGGTACTGTTTCTCGTATACCATCCAACTGGCAGCCTGGAGGGGGGAAAAAAACCGCTACCGAAACAAAAAGCCAAAATCGACGGAAAATTGATAGCGATCACCAAAAAAAAAAAAAAAAAAAGCCCTTTCCCTCACGCCCCTCCTGCACTTCCCCGTCCCACCCCCACCCAAAACTCCCGAGTAGCCCTGCCCACCCCAGGAAAGCGGCCTTCACCCCAGGAGACCCTGTGGAATCTGAAGGCTTGAGACACTCAGACCTCGGGGGATGTCCTAGAAAGTTCCCGCCGGGCCTGCAAACCCCGAAAAAGGAGCGTGCGGCGGAAGGGCTGAGCGGAGGTAGTTGGCGCCTACTCCCGGTGCCTCGGGCCGGGCCCCCGCTTGCGAGCGCCGCCCTCGCAAGCCCAGGGCCGGGGCCGGGTGGCTCACCGCCAAGGTCGACGGCAAAGGTCCGGGGAGCCCCCTCAGCCCTGAATCCCGCGAGCGTGCTCCCCAAGGTGTCCGGGGGACACGGAGCTGAGGCTTTCCGGCCGGGCGGGTGAACCGAGGACGCCCAGGCCTGAGCGCGGCAGCTGCAGAGCGCGTCGCCCACCCCCGAGTCACCGCTGACCTCTGCCCGCCCCCGCACCTGCCCCTCGGCCGCGCACGCCTGCGCCCTGGGCCGCGAGAGGACCCGCCCCCCCTTCTCTGGGGCGCGGCCCGGGAGCGCGCGCGGAGCCCGGCGGGTCCGGCCCGGAGACACGCCCGCGCCCCCCGCCGAGACCGACTGTCCCGCGGCCTGGCGGGGCGGCGGCACCGGCTCCGAGAGCCGCGCTCGTCACGCCGCAGCATTCCGCACCCCCCCCACGCCTGCCCCTCTCCCCAAAGGTCCAGCGCGCTAATTACTGCAAATTGAAACTAATTAAGCTTCTCTTCCCTTTCCCATCACCCTGGGAGCGTTGGCGAGACCCGGCCCCCGCGGGCGGGCTTACACCGAGCGGTCACCCGGCGGGGCGCAGGCAGGGCCCGGGGGAGGGAGAAGGTACCGTCGTCGCCGGCGAGGGGTGCGCCCAGGAGGGTGCAGACTGCAAATCTGTTTGGGTCTCCTCGCGAAACCTGAGTTGTTTAGATTTTTTTTTTAAGTATATACATTTCCCAATGCCTGGATAAGTGATGTAATGACATTTGTCGAGTTAAGATCTGCCACTTGGATACCCCTCGCTGCCTTTCCATCACTGTTCCTGCGTTCTCTCCCTCTCCCTCCCTCCCTCCCTCTCTCTCTTCTCTTCTCTCTCTCTCTCTCTCTCTCTCTCTCACACACACACCCTCCTACCCGCGCGTGTACCGTGGAGCCCGCCCCCTCGGAAGCCAGCGCCTCGGCTCCTCGCTCTCGCCATTACCTGTCATCTCGGACTGCGCACTTCCTTGTACGTGGCACTTTCCACAAACAGTTTCCTTCGCCTTCCGAGCCAAGACTCCCGCTCGCTTCAAATTTCTGTCTTCACCGTCAACAATGCCTACGGTACACCCTCCCTCCCTCCCTCCCTCCGTCAAGCCCACCCCACCTCTGGGCCCCGGGCCCCCCAGCTCCCGCTGCGACACGACCCAGGAAAGCCTAGATGCGCGTGGAAAGCGCCGCGGCGGCAGCGATCTTAACTTTCGTAGGAAACCCTACGGATCCTTTGAGGATCAGATTCAAACCAGGGGCCTCTGCCAGGAAAACGCGAGTTCAGATAAACCCTGGAGGTGCCGGGGCGCAGGAGCCCACGCCCGGCCTCTGGGGGGCTCCCTACTGCTGTCCCCTCAGAGCCTGTAGAGAGTATTCACACTTCCTTTTGTTAAACATATATTTTTTTTTATTATTTTGAGCGTGACACTTCTCCACTAGATAGCAAGGAAAAGTGATAACAGTTACACATTACACAAAAGTACTGTACCATTGCCTTTACCTTGAAGGTTTCGGAAGCCTCTACAGTTAATAAGTTAAATAAAGGGCTTGAGTACATAAATATTTGTCTAGGAACCCTACCGTATCTACAACACAGTAAGAATCTACAGGAGGACAAACTTTTACCATACCACGCTGAGTGCAATTGCGTTATAACATTTCAAATATACAAAGCTCTGTTCTTTTTTTTTTAATAACAATGGTATGTACAGAATCAATAATCACAGTTTGGTGACTTCAACAGTCCATATTCTAGCAGAGTATTTCCCTTTGGTTTGATATAAAAACCTTGGTTGGTGTATGATAAAGAAGAGAACAAGAACAAGACGCCCCTTTCCGTTAAGTGCACTGTTAGCTATCTTACAGACTCGCATTCGCTTCCCCGGCCCGAAGCCGGGGCCCACGCTGGGGAGATAAACTTAGAGCGCCAAAATGCTATTAGGAAAATTTAAAAAAAGCTAAGTGGGGTGTCAGGAGGAAGAGAGGTTGGGCTTTTAAATTTTTTAACTTCAATACCAGGCGTCTTAGGGAGAAAAACCTCCCGGATATTTTCAGTAAAAGAACGGGAGAGAGTGGACGTTCGAGTTGGAGCGAGGTTGGCAGAAGCAGGCGCAGGGGCAGGGGCAGGGGCAGGGGCAGGGGCGGGTGGACAGCCAGCCGAGGAGGTGCCACGTCCGGTAGCGCCGAGGGCTGCCTTGCCCGCGTCCAGGCTGCTGCGAAGGCGGCTGCGCTCTCTCAGTGCCGTCTCGGGAGTGTGCTGGTCCTCTGTTTCCATTTGGTCTTAAGTGGTGCTGAGTGAGGTGACCTTTCCGGATCGCGCCTGGGGCGCGAGGGTGGAGGGCAGCCTTTAGCACACCTCCTTGCCCGTGCTGGTGCCCGGCAGGATGTTGAGCTGCGTGAGCTGCGCGGCGTGCTCCTTGGCCTTGAGCCTCAGCGCGGCTATGCTAGAGGCGCGTCTGTCTGCGGCCGCCGTGGCCGGGTCAGCCAGCGCGCCCGACGCCACCGCGCCCTCCACGGCCGGCGTGGGCTGTCTCAGCAGCGCGGCCGCAGTCGACGCGCTGGTCAGGGGGGCCATGGTGGAAAAGAGCCTGCAGGGAGAGCAAACAGCGCGGTCACGGCCCCGGGAGCTGCGCGCAGCGCCTCGGGCAGCCTTCCCCGCCGCCTCTCCCCGGGGGAGCAGAGGGCACAGAAGGGCGCAGAGGGGCGCCGCCGCTGGGGCGGGGAGTCGCAGGCCCGGGTGGGCCGCGGGCTGGGGAGTAGCTGGACCCGCCGTCGGGAGGCTGGGGTGCTCTGAGAGGGTTTACTAGAGCAGGGAACCAACAGAGGGAAAAAAAGACCGAGGGGACCGAGCCGCGGCGGAGGCAAGCCCCGAGTCTCAAAACCCCATGGCCCAACTGCGCGGATTCTGTGCTTTCGCTTAAGAAGCGGGGTGTATTCTTAGACCAGGAGCTCCAATTTCCTGTAATACTATTTGCCAGGAGAGAGAAGAGAGACAAAGAGAAAGAAGAGAGAAAAGGAGAAGGGGAAAAAAGGGAGAAAGGAAGGAGAACGTGGGATCAAAACTGATCAAGACCTGTGCTCCACTTTGTACTCTCTATATAGGGCGCCTTCTCGGCCCGGGGCTCCTTTTACCTTGAAAAAACCGGTCTTGTTTGCCGGCCTTTCCTCCGCTGAGGCCGCCCTCCCGCGCCGGGCTGAGCTGCCAGTGCCCGGCCGACGACCGCGAGGGTGGGGGGCGCCCGCCTGTAGATTTCCGCTCGCCAGGCGGCTCTAATCAGCCAGCGGCCCCGCGTCCCGGAGCGGCGACACCTCTCCCCCACCGCCTTCCCTGCGCCCCTGCAGCCTTTAGTCCCAAAGAGCCCCGACCCGCGACCCCCGCGCGCGGAGCGCGGCGCAGCCCAAGCCTGGGACTCCAGTCCGCGCCACCGCCTCCGGGAGGCACCGAGATTGCCCCGCAAGGCGCCTCCACTCTCTTCGCACTACACCGCTGACCTGCAGCTGAGGCCCGAGCCGCCCCTGACGCTCAATGCCACCACCCCTACCCCCGCCGCTTCCCCCCAGGGCTTTGGCTCCGGGCCCCCGCAAGGCCAACTCAGGGTTTCCACGATTAGAAATGAGCCCACCTGGGCTCGAGGAGCGCCTCCTGCTTCTCCCAAGCCCACCCTCCACCTCTGTTATCACCTCTGTTATTTTTACCACCCGCACCGCACTCCTCTTCCAGCCTCTCCAAATCTGGCAGCCGGTACTCCAGCCGTGGTTTGCCAGCTTTTACAAGTCATTTGTTGTGAGAAGGGTAAAGGAGAGGGTGGAGGGCGAGGGACAGAGGACTTGAACCATTTTTTCCAGAACGAAATAAAGTGTGGCCTGGAGGGGGCGTAACCTGCCCTGGTTCCACTAGGTAAACTGAGTCACTACACTTCAGTGCACTTTCTGTTTACATTATTGGTTTGTTACAAGAAACTAATTTTACTGAGTCTTTTTTGAAAATTTTCTCCAAGATGATTTTTTTGTTAAGTGGCTATGCAGTTGGATGAATCTATTATTTCTTTGTTCTCCCAAAGAGAGACCATTGAAACTGCATTCAGTTTTATTTTCACTGCACTTTCCAACTTAATACATCTCTCCTTTGTTTCTTTGTCTGTGTGATTATACAGACTTTTAATTTCATCATTCGATGTTCATTTAAAGAAAGGGAGTTATAATATATGATGAACTGTTTCTTTTCTTTCGTTGTCTTGTGCCGCTTTGGGGGGGTTGGGGGTTGTATATATGGGGGTCGGGGGTATGGTTGGCAGTGGGTCACTTGAATGACAAGGAAGATAGAGTCTGGGGAAAAAGAAAAAATCCTTTGCACCCAGAGGGCCCGTGGCTCCAGGGCTCCTGTGGGGGCCAGGGCTGTGTTCTTCTGGTTGCCAGGCTTTGGGGCATGAGGAAGGATTTTTGCAAAACTTGAAAAGTCATTCTGGCTCTGTGGCCTACACCTGTACCCGTTTACACACATACCACCTATGGCCTGGGTTGTTGCTGCCTTCAAATTGTACTGGTGCAGCTTTCATTGAACACTCCCAGTTTCCACGGTTGCTATTATCGTCACTGCCTTTCCCTTTGCCGCTCAGTCCCAAGTCATTCCCTTCAAGATCCACATTGTTTAAGGCAAAATTAGAGATTATTTTCTTTGGCTAAGTCGCTGAGGTTAAGCCAAAGAGAAAAGATGTGTGTAGTCCCTACCTGTCTCCAGCCTCCTCCCTGGACCCAGGCCTCTGTGCGTGTATGAGAGAGACAGATTCCCCGAAGCCGCGTATTACCTGCCGAACGCAGGGCTGATAAAGGCCGGGTGCCGGAACACGGCGGCTCCGAGGAAAGTGCTCAGGCCCAGCGGCGCCCCGCTGGGCGGCAGGCTGGCCGAGCCCGGAGGCGGAGGTAGGCTCGGGAAGGCAGCGGCAGCGGCGGCGGCAGCGGCCGTCCAGGCCGAGTCGAGCGCAGGGTGGTGCGGAGGGAAAGGGCTGGCGTCCAGGTAGGGGCTGAGCGGGTGGGTAGCGGAGAGCGGCCCGGGGAAGGGCAGACCCGGAGGATGGGTCTGTGCGCCCGCCTTCTCCCGCTTGCGCCACTTCGCCCGACGGTTCTGGAACCAGACCTGCAAAGCGGAAAGAGGCCGGGGTCGGCGCGGCTCCGGCCCACCCCCCACCCCGCCCCCGCCTCTTCCCCGAGCGTCCCGCCCTGCCTCTTTCCCCCTGCGGCCTGCGCCCACCTCACCCCTCTCTGGCCTCAGGTAGTTCAAGGACACGTCTGGGGCCAAAGGGGCAGTGAAAGAGGGCCCAACTTAAAGCGAGCAGGAAACACTGGGCAAGTGAACCCTCTCCAGTGGATATTTCAACCAGCCTAGTTCCTTTCCAATTTTTAAGGAAAGTAGCTTCGTGTGTTCAGAAGTGAGGAAACCAAGGTTTAAATGTCTGCGCTGCCTTTTGCTTGCTGTGTGTCTTTAAACAGGTCACTTAAACCGCTCTGAACCTCAGTTTTCTAATCTGTAAAATGGGGGTAATAAAAGTTTACTCATAAGGCTGTGATGAGGAATGAGCAAAATAAGGCATGCAGAAGTTGGCATTCAGTGGTGACTCTTGGGACCAGGCAGCCACCAAGAGAAGAATGCTTATCAGCCTTCTGCCTCAAATCAGCTATTTTTGCCTATTTCAGGTTTACCCAAGAGGTGGCAAAATTCTTGCTCTGCACTGAAAAGGGAATCGGGGAGGCGGTTCATTTGATCTTTCCAGAAATATTTATTGAACGCCTATGAGCACTACACTGGGTTCTCGGGCTTGGGGAGAACTGGGAGGCAGGGAAGAAATACCCACGGTAATTAGCAAACAGGCATACAGTATAGGGGCCCAGTTCTCCCTGCAGTGAAGTGTGGGGTACACAGCCTGCTATCTGCAGGGGCTCTGTGCAGGGCCAGGTTCTGCCGAGTAGGGCACTGACTGCGGGGACCAGGTATTCAGCAATACCTGGACACAGAAACCAGAGTGTAGGATACCTGTAGACTGTGCACATCTTCAGAGCTAGCTAACGGGTCCTTTATTTCTTCTGGGGATGTGGTTTAAATAGGTTATTTAAATAAGATAGTTCTAGGCTTGGGGGAGGTTTTCAGCACAAGATATCTTGCTAATTGTTAATAGAAAGCAGTTTTAGTAGAGACCTTTACCTGAAATATGGCAGCTACCATAGTCTAAAAATAACTCCTAGGAGCATGAGATTATTTTTATGTGACCTGCTCATCACACCCACAGCTGAGAAGATATGCTCCTTCTCCCCTGAAGGCATTAATATTTTTAGGGCTGGGTTTATGCCTGCACACAAGTCTAAAAATTAAGAATGAACTCCAGGGCTATACAGAGTTATATTAAAATATAATGTAAATGATCCCAGAGGAAAATGTTTAAAAAAATTTTAAGACATCTATGCCTTTCAAATATACACAATGGGGGCTGTCGTTACTAGCACTAGTATCTAGGCTTGGTTTGACTTCTAGACAGCCACCTAGGGCAAGAAAAATCAAGAATCCAAGTCGGTTGATTACTTAAAATTCTGCCAAAAGGGGGCCCATCCATAACATTTCACAGCCCTCAAATAATCTATTTGAGAATCACAGGAACACTCCAGTGTGGAAATTCAGAGACTTGAAAAAGAAAGACTAGATGGGACCAGGCTGGGTGGGCAGCTTTTGTGTATCCAAATCTGTCTAGACAATATCCACCCCTCCTCGATGGCAGTGAAAGGAGTAAGGGGTGGGGGGACAGTGGAGGCAGAATGCCCTCAAAGAACGTGGAAACCTTCTACAGATGGATCAGCTCTCCCGGCTCAACTGCAATTATCAAGATGTCCCCCTGCAATTCCTCATGATTGAATTAATACCTCTGAGGCCCCCCAAAGGTAAACGAAAGGACTCTAATAATTCATATTCACTTAATTACATCTTCTCCAGTGAATAGGGAGAGAGGAGAAGGGGAGGGGGCGCTCTCTTTCTTTTTAAAAGTTATTTAACTTTCCCACGGCTCGTTCCCCTGAGCTGAAAATGCAGTTGCTGTCACATCTCTGTTTGACAATGGAGAAATGTGTCAACAGAAAGGAGGGGACAGGCCTCATCATTAGCCCTCTAATGCAAGAAGCTGTTGTGTATTAAATGAGCCATATGGAATTTATTGTGCTTTATCAGCACCTGATTTTGACTGTAAAGTGATTCACTCAGCTCCTAACCCGGGGACATCTGTCTTCTGTTGGCCGTCGGGGCTGCCCAGTGTTGATCGTCTCTTTGGTTATGAGGCCTGGGTTCGGAAATGCACTCTGGTATGGGGCTGCAAACACCTTTAATAGCATTGCACTCACTCCCTATTAGATCAATGTGGGCTCATTGCTATAAAAAATGGGAAATCAAATAGCATTAGCCAGCTCCTTGTGCGGGCAGAGGGGAAATCAAACAGCATTTTGCCTTCAAATGGCCCTGTTTGTTCTAGCACTAAGTGGGCTTTTATGAAGCCCGATTGGAGACTTAATCGCAGCCAAATACCTGCTTGGAGCTGAGCGGATTTGTCTAACAACCAAATCCATGCTCCATCCCATTATTTCAATCAGGAGAAGTCAGTTCAGTTTGCAGATTGTTTCCTACAGGGGCTATGGACCAGGGGGCTTCTGAACTGCAGTCCCAGGGACCCTGAAACCCCTCTTCTGATCCTGGACTCCTTCCACAAGGCTCCCAAACCTCGAAGTCTTCCCCTTCGACCTCCCAGGTGTTCATATTTTAATATAGTTTTGTGTGTGAGTGTTTGGGTTTATCTTTCTGATTCTGCTTTTCTTCATTTTATGAAGGGGGTCTCTCAACAACCCCCCAATCCATCAACCCATCTCTTTCACTCTCCCCCCAGCCCACTGCCCCTCCCTTCCTCCCTCTCTGCAGTGCAGCTCACCTGGACCCGGGCCTCAGTCAAGTCCAGCCTCATGGCCAGTTCCTCCCTATAAGAAAGCAACACACAGGCAGGAGGTCACACTGCAGGCTCCAGCAACCCCCGTCAGCCCCCTTTCCCTCGCTGGCAGCCTCCTCCATTAGGGTCTCACCCCACACACCTAGGCATCGCCATCCCTTCAACATTGGAGTGCCTTCTATTTGACTGAAAACGTAAAAACACAACACACTCCCAGATATAGGATGTTATCTATTATATTGTATCATATTATATATTCAAGAGTGACAGGGGTGAATTCTTGAGTCTCTAAGTCTCGGATTCTCTCTCACTTCTAAGCCAGAGTTAGACAAGACACACACACACACACACACACACACAGTGATGATAGCCTCTTTTGTCCTAATAGTAAATGTGAGAACTCAGCACCCAACTAAAAACATTTCTTTCGCCCTCTTGGTTTCTTTCTGCCTTCTTTAAAAAAATGTTCTCTCCCCTCTCCTCTCCTCTCCTCTCCTCTCTCTCTCTCTCTCTCTCTCTCTCTCTCTCTCTCTCTCCAGCTCTCTGCCTTTCCTTCCATCTCTCTCTCTCCACCGCCATCCTCCCCCCCTCACCCCTTTAGGTCATACTCCCCATTACCCTCTGGAGATATGTTAAGCTTGTTAAGAGTTCAGTGGGGTAATTTTTCGATTAAACAAAATTCTGCGCACCTCCTGACTCCAGTGCCCACTACAAACCCTGCCCATCTCAGGGGAAGTCAATTTAACTGAAACCCTACCCCGTCATTGCAGTTATTACTGCCACAATTAAGGCAAATAGGAAACCATTAAGATGCTGTAAAATGGCTTACGACCTGTTTACCGAAAATATGAGCGCGCAGAGAATAATTGGCTCTCCGCTCGCTAATATGAAAAAGCGGGGGCCGCCCCAGCCTCGGACCTGGGTCTGCACTGCTGGCAGTGCCCCTGGCCCACACCTGAAACTTCAGGATTGGGAGAAAACCGGTTCACTGGAGAGCTTCCTTCTGCCTTCTGCTACAGTGAGCATCAGCAAATCTAAAACCCCAAAACCACACTCCCGGCTGGATCCGGGCGGGAGCCAAGGGGCTCTGACTAACCCCCTGGGTCGGAAAGAGGTGAGCATGGGGTGGCGAAAAGGAGCTGCCCCTCTTCATGTACTTTGGTTCCCCTGGAGAAGCTAAAAAAGGGCAGACCTGGGTGCCAAGCGACACCACATCATTTTCTTCTTTCGAATTACACGTGTGATAAATGCAGAAAAGCAGGTCGGCCGGTTAGCTATTTGATAGACACAATTGTTTTAAAATTTATTTTCTTTTCTGAAGGTAACGAAGGGACTGGATGAAACAGGGGAGGACCAAGTTTAGCTCAGGGGATGATCAAGTTCAGTGCCTTTGCCCCGCATCAAATCTACTCTTTTCCGTTTCTGGTTAGGAGACAGTTTGGCAATTAATGGCTAGACCAACTACACTTGCGACTTGGCTCGGGCCTCCTGAACACTGAGCGATTTCTCCTCCGGTTCAAAGGGGCGGACGGCTTTCCGCTGCTACTAAAATGCACGTTGAAAAGTCGCACACGCCTCATGCGAAGGTGCTGCTCGAGCTTGACAAGCCCAACGCTAGGCAAACACCCATCTCTTTCTCCCTCCCCGCTGGGGAAAGTTTGCCCTAACCCTGGTTCCTCGCCGAGCCAGACCTAAGCCTTGGGGTGGGAGAGGAAGGCCCCCAGCCAGGCCGGCGCCCCAGGTAGGATGAATAAGCTGGCCTTCAGAGGCCCAGTCATGTCACAGGTACATCTTTCCCCCCCAAAAAACCCGGGCGAGTGGGAAGTGGAGGGTAACTAGGAGGAAAACCCGGGTTGGACAGCCGTCCAAAGAGAAAAATTCCCCCAGCTGTTCCGTCTACTGCCTGCCAGGCTTCCAGCAATCAATGCCCGCCCCTGTGAACCCGCGTACATTAAACCAACACTGGGTTTAATGTGTGTGGAGGAAGACAGGGCAGCGATGAGAAGGGAGGATTATGCCGGTGCCTCCACAGTTGTACAGATACCAAACACTGCCCCGTTTTGACTTCCTTCGGTTATTTCAGGAGTCCTCAAATGACAGTACTCGGATCTTTTTAACGGCCTTCTCCGCAGGCACGGGCAGCTTCACTGCGAACTGCGTTAACTGATACCCAGCAGGCGCCCGGGGCATCAGGCAGGGATGGCGATCGCACCACACAGCGGCCAAAAATAGCCCCTGTTCAGCTCTGGCGGCGAGGGCCGGCAGCGCTTCCTGCGCCTCGCCTGGGACCTGGCCCGGACTCCGGACCGTAGCGCCCGGGGCCCTGAGTGTGTGCGCAAGGGTGCGCACGTCTCCAAGGTGGCGTGTTCGGGCGGCCTTTGGAAAGGCTGTTTCTTTTTCTCTAACTAAAACTCGTAATTTGAAAAAATTAAACTGGAGAGACCTTGGGAAGAACTGAAAACAAAAAACATCCCAGTCTAAACTTAAGGCCCGGAGTAGGGGGGAGGGGAGGAGTAGTTTTTGGTCAACGGCGTGGGTGCATTGGGAGGGCGCGCCTAGGTAGAGTCCAGGAGCGGAGTCCCTGCCCCAGCCCGGGGCCCCTGCCCGCCCACCTTCCCTCTCCCGGACCCACTCGCTCCCTCCAGCCGCTGCCGCTGCGACCACCCCTCGCGCGTACCTGGTGAAGACGTCTGGGTAGTGCGTCTTCTGGAAGGCCCGCTCCAGTTCCTCCAGCTGGTAACTGGTGAACGTGGTGCGGTAGCGCCGCTGTTTGCGCTTCAGCAGCCCCTCCTCTGAGTCGCTGCCCGCAGACAGGCACACGCTATCCTCGCCGTCCTTGCCCTCAGCGTCCTCTGGGTGCAGCAGCAGCTCCTCCTTGGGCGACAGCTCCCCGCCCTCAGCGGCCACGGCGGCGGCAGCGGCGGTGGCCACCGCTCCGGTGGCGGCCACGGCGCAGCGCCGCGGTTCCTTGATCAGCGCGCGGGCGTCATCCTCCAGCAGCTCCTCCTCGTCGTCTTCCAGCAGCTCCTCTTCCTCGTCCTCGTCCTCTTCATCCTCCAGCAGCTCCTCCTCCTCGTCCTCGGCGCCCGTGCCGCTACTCGCCGCCGGGGCGCCGCCGGGGCCACCGGCCGCGCCGAGGCGCTCGTCCGGGTGCGCGGCGCCCCCCGGGCCGCCCAGCTCGTCCAGCGCGGGCGGTGGCGGCACGAAGGGCGCCCCGTTTTCGCGGTACGACTTGCTGCGGCTGATGCTCACCTGCGGCGCCTGGCTGATCTTGAGCGTGTCCCAGGCTGCGGCGGCCGCGGCCGCAGCGGCCACGGCGGCCCCCGCGCCGTCCGGCCGCTCCCCGGGCCGCGCGGTCGGCGGCGGCGGCGGAAGGGCCTCCCCCCGCGGACCGGCCGTGGCCGTGGCCGCCGCCGCCGCCGCCGCCGCCGCTGCCGCCGCCGCCGCCGCGGCGCCCTGGAGGAGGCGGCCCCCGCCCGGGCCGTACAGGCGCCGCAGCTTGGGCGGCAGGTGCAGCTCGGCCTCGAACGGGGCGCTGCTGCCCTTGGGGGAGCCTGCGGGCAAGGGAGAGCGGTCAGCGCGCCGGCCGGCCGGGCGCCCCCTCCAGAGTCGCCGCCCGGGCCGGCCCGCCGCCGCTCCCTCCGCGCCTAGGCCCCGGCGCGCGCGGCACCCCCCCTCACCTCACCACGCGCCATCAGGCTCCGAGCCCTTCTCCTCCTGCCCCAGTTTTCTTGCTGTTTCTTTTTCTTTACATTTTTCTCTCTCTTTCCGTTTCTCTTGTTTACTTCTTTTTTCCGTCTCTCCTCCTCCGTCCCTCCTTTCCTTTCCCTCTCTCATTCTTCCTTTTATTTTCTTCCTTCCTTCCTTTACGTCTTTCTCTCTCTCCTCGCCCTTCCTTTCATTTTAAATTCTCCTTTTCTTTCTCTCTCATCCCGTCTCCTCATCACTCTTTCCCCTCTCCCTCTCCTTCCTTTCTCTTATTTGTGCGCCCCCCTTCTTCCTTCCCTCCTTAATTCCTTTCTTTTTCTTTCCCCTTGCCCTCTCTCTCACTTTTTTCCTTCCCATTTCGGGGCAGGGGGCAATCCGAAAACATTCAGCAACTTAAAAAAAAATCACCACCACTCTGAAAACTTTGCGCACGACCTCTGCCCTCGGCTCTGCCACGCGGCCGGGGCTGGCGAGAGGGGCCCCTGCCCGGCGGGCGACCCCTGCGGGGGAAGGGGGAGCGGCCCGTGGCCCTGAGTGCGGCCTTGCCCCGACAGACCCCAGCGGGAGGGGCTGGCGGCTCCGAGCACAGAAAAATCGTCCTGGAGAAAATGGGTTCAGAAAGGCCTGGGTGGGGGACGAAAGGGGTGCAATAGGCACAGGCCGCTCCTTCCCCTCGAGGAAGCGCCTGGCACAGGTGCCACTGCAGGCTAAAAAAAGAAAAGGAAAAAGTCAGTTTTATTTTAAACGCCCCCTTCTCCGCTGTCCGCTCCCGTCTTCCAAGTGGTGCTGCGGCTGGACCGCTGGCTTACGGATTTTAAAAGAAATCAATAATTCTTTCCCTGCGACACCTCTGCAAGCCAGCTCAAGGCGAAACTTGAGTGTAACAGGTTCGGGGCAAAACGACAGTTGTTCTGAAATTTTTAATTTTAGAAAAAAAGAGCTTTTAAACATCTCAACTGTTTAAAAAAATAACATAGCAGAGAAAAAAACAACACCCGGAAGCCGTACATTTCATACACTTTAAATACAATAAGGAGCATTTGGGGAATCCCAGGGAGATGTTTTCTGCAAAGCTTGGATTTAAAAGGTCACAAGTAATCTACAATTTTAAAAAGAAAAAAAAAGCACAACACCACATATAAAGAAATCTTCCAAAGAGGAAAGGCCAAGGCTCACTCGGCCTGGGGTCCCCATTCACAGCTTTTGGGCTTCTTGTCTTCACCAAGTTGCTGTTACAAGAGTCCACCCGGCACCTGCTGTTTCTGGCCTGTGGCCCCTCTTCAGAGCACCCCTAAGGCCACCAAAGGGGGCATTTGAACGACCTAAGGACGGATACCGAGAACCTAAGGGCCCTTGAAGCGAAGCTCGGTCTCTGCTTTCTCTGGAAGCAGACGGGGAGGGAGAGACATCCCCTGGCGAGATGTTTACCGCTCTTTGAGGCAACCAGGCCTCAGAGTTGTTCCCTCTCTTTGCTCCGTCTCCAGCTGGACAACCGCAGGCCCCTGGCCCCGGAACATCACACATCCAAACCAGCGCCCAGCACCCTTTTCAGGTGCCTGGCAAGCACAGCCTTACCTTGAACGGCCTTTTCCTGGTCGGTGCGGCTGGCCAGCGGGGCAGGCAAGCTCTGCGCGGCTCCCAGCAGCCGCATTTTGCACGGGCTCCTCCGGCCCAGGATGCTGTCGATGCAGTAAGAGGAGAGCAAAGTTGGAGATTTACTTTTGCACTCGGGCCTCTCGGAGCAGCCCTCCTCCTGGTACTGATTGCTCATGGCTGGGGTTTTTTCCCTGGGCGCAGAGAAGCGGGCCGCTGGCTGCCTCTCGGGGCTGGTGGGATGGATGGGTGTGTGTTGGGGGGGTGGGGTTGGATGGCTGGTTATAATGGATACTGTTGCGATCTCTGTGCCTCTCTGCCTCGCTCGGTCGCTGGCTGCTGGCTCCCACCCTGCCCTTGGCCGGAGCTCGCCCTCTCCGCGCTCAGGACAAGCTGTAACAAGTGTAGTGAGCTGCGGGCGCGGAGCTCTGGAGTCTCTCTCCTCCACGTGCTGAGAGGCGCCCTCTGATTGGCTCTCGCCAGAGGCCTGCGCCGGGCTGAGGGCTCCGCGCAAAACCCGGACTGGATTCCGGGAAGGCCGGCGGTGGAGGGGGGACAGCAGGCACGCACCCGAGCCAATTTTATTTTTATATTTTGCTTTTAACTAACAACTTTCTAACTAAGAACTTTCCTGGAGCCCCTTCTTTAACCCTTTAGGGCTAGCCCGAAGCTCTAGCTTATTCGGATGTCAGGCCTGTGGGTGCCACTCGGGCGACGTGCGCCCCTTCCACCAACCCGAGGACCTCACTCCCTCGGAGACAAGGCCCTGAGGCTCGGCTCGCGTTCAGACCGACTTGGCCCTTTTCAAAGCCAGTGTTGCGCTCCCAGGACAGCGCCTTGACCTCAGTGGCCCTCAGCCGCCATCCTCTTTAGGCCGGACGGGCCTCCGAGGTGCCGGGGTGACGGACGCAAGCAAACATCTGCAGTTGGGGCGTTCAGTTTTCTCTTGCGGCCCAACGCCTTGAGCTGTTAGTCTTCACCTTGAGCCCGGCGGTTGCTCTCTTGCTGGTAGCGTCCCTCAACCGCTCTCATCTCCGTCTTCAACTCTGGAAGAAGTCCCCTTAAAGACAAAGCTCTGCCAAAGGCGCGCGGCCTTCCCTAGAGCACCAACAGGGCAGAAAGGGACAGGCGAGTGTCGGCTGCGAGGACGGGCAGCTGGGGACAAGTCCTGGAGTCTCCCCCTTCTCCCCGGACTCGCTTTCCTCTCCTCCCCACAAGTTAGCCTCAGTTAGGCCGTCACCCCGAGGCTGGACACTCTCAGATCACGCGCAGGGAGTGGAACCTGCCGGGAGCCCTGAGCGCTCCAGGGTGGGAGGGACCCAGGTTCGGCTTCAACCAAATCTCAACGCCTAAAATTCTCAACTCCCCCTGGCAAAGGCGAGAGAGCGAGCCTGAGGGAGAGCGCGTTTCTTCCCAAACAGCTTCCTGCGCGTCCAGCGCTGAGAACCGAGACTCAGCTCCGGCGGAAGTTGGGCCGAGCCCAGGCGAGGGGCTAGAACGGACGCCCTCCTTTCCTGGGTGCAGGGCCCAAGGGACAGCCAGGGGCCCCGACGCTGTCAGGGTGGGGGCGAGAGTGGTGGGTGGGAGAGGGGCCGGGAGGGGGAATCCACGCCGGGTTTTCCTCTCTCAACCCCTTCAATGTGTCCAAGAGAAAAGCGTTTTACAAAGGATTATACTTGAATCACTTACAGTCAGTATTTAAAAATACAAGGAGGCATAACTGGGATTTTTTTTCCGGCCATAAACATCTGCCTAACTCTTGGATGTTGGTGGGTGGGTGGCAGACAGATCGGGCTGGCTTGGCAGGAGCATGACAGAACTAGAGGGGATGAAGGGTTAGGAACAGGCACGTTAATAATGTTAATACTAATGCGGATACTACTACTATTAAAGGCTAGAGGACAGGGAGCGCTCTGTGTGTGTGTGTCTGTCTGTCTGTCTGTCTCTGGCTTTTAGTCTGAGTCTCACCAGTTTTTCCTACACTTGGATGATGGGAGTTGGGGGCGAAGGAGAACCCGAGCTCTCTCTGACATTGATTTTCTTTTAAGCACTCTCTGCTGTTCCAAGGCCCCTGGGATCTTCTATTTTTCCTGCATTCTTCCCTCTCCATCCTCACCCATAGTTCTGTTCTGTTCAGCTTTAAACTAACATTCTGCGCGCCGATTCCCTCCTCCTTCCCTCCCCGGCCCGGAGAGCCCACTCTCCGCTTGCGGGTCTCGACGCAGCCGAGAGGCGGACAGCCCCGTCGGTCTCCTCCGAGCGAGCCTCCAGCCGCGGAACCTCACGGGCGTCCTTGCGGCTGGTCACTGGGAGACACAGGGGCACTCTTCCCTCCTCAGCGGGCCCCGCGTCGGAAATCCACAAGACCCGGCTGCAGGTGGCTCCGTGACTTCAGAGTCACACTCCCGCACACGCAGGGAGTGGGCTGAAAATCAGTCCAAAGAAGATCATGTGAAAGAAAAAGAGACAAACGCACAAATCATTTCTGAGAGCCTAACGGGGTTTCAATTCTCTCGGTGGAAGATTTCTTAGCTTCCGTCCCCCTCCTCCCCCTTCTGCAGCTGTTCTCCTTTTTTAAAAAAAGAAGTCGGACTTTCTGCTGGGGTGTATTCTAATTTTAATCATCCACTGCCAAAGGGGAGGTTAACATAGAATTTCTGATTCTGACTTAATGACCCCTGGAATTAAATCTAATTCTATTAATGGAATATAATGTCTTTCTTTGGGAAACCTGGTGAAAACACTAGCTTTGTTATTTTATCTTGTTTATTTTTGGTATTTTCTAATCAATCTTCCCAAGTGAGGACGCTATTGGGAAGGCACATGCATTCACTTCGGGGAGAAGGGCCCGACCCAGCTCCATTTACACCCAGCAGCCCTGAAATGATCTTTGTCACAATTCAATACCCAACTTCAAAATCTACAATTGGCTCTTGCTATTCCTGAAAGATTAAGAAAAAAAAAAAAAAACAGAAAACTTTTCTAACATACCCACGGGGAGACAATCTGCTGGCATCTCCACAGCGTCTAATCAGAAGATGGGTTTAAGATATATGTGTGTTATCCTACATGTTATTTTAGAAAACAAAATGATGCCTCTAATATCTAAGAAGTATTTAATTGATTTGTTGGGTAGGTAGACTTTTCAGGATTGGGCTATAGGACTATGTATAAAAGAACTTTTACTTTAGCCAATTTAATGTCTACTCTGTCAGTAAGATGACACTTCACTTTCTTTTCACCTCACTTTTTCCACTTTCTTTTACCCACTAATCAAAAGCAATTTCATTTTAGTAATAATATTATTCGCGATTGTACTTTGTTACAACTCCTGGCTCCTCTAATCTTTCGGGTCTGTAACTGTTGGTTTTCTTTTCCTGGGCTGCCTGGAAAACAATGGTTTGCAGTTCATCTGCTTTTAAAATCAATCACTAAGATAAAAATGACAATTATGGCCGGAAGCGAGGGTCTGAAGTGTTCAGAACTGTTGTTTATGGTGAAAAATGAGGCTTGTCCCCAGGACTGGAAATAATAATTACCTAGAAGAGGCGAATGGAAGAAACCCCTTTCTTTTCTGTGGTGAGAGCTAATTCTACATTGTAGTTTCAAAATTATATTTGCAAGAAATGCGGGATAAGGGGGTGGCAGTTAGATGTTATTATCCAGGAAAAAAAAACGTTTGGAGGAGAGTTAACCTTGCACACTTTTCATTTGAGATGTTTTAATTTATTGTGCAATATACACATAGATAAATAAAGCTGTAATGGGCTTCCAGCCACTCTAGACGGCTCAGGTCCCCTTAAATTATGCTCAACCTCTTCAAAACATATATTTAAACAATAGAAATAAACTTCATTGGAGTCTGGTGACCAATTTGGAAGCCATTGGAAGGGAAGACAATAAGTCCTGATTACACTCGAGGATTCTCTGTGATGTGATATCCCCTTTGCCAAGTCATTTTGCTGTTTTATTTATTTAATTTCTTTTTTTTAAAAAAAAAACAAACTTTCATTCATTTATGGTCTTCCGCAACCTGCTAATTTAACACTGGAGCGCGTTATTGCAGTGTTAGGAGGAGAGAAAGAGGGAGCGAAAACAACAATACTGCAATGATCCAAATGATACAGTAGAATTATAGCAATTATAGTTCTACTTGTGGAAGAAAACCTTGCTGAGATCAGGCAAACAAACTGAAGCCTTGTGAGGATAACAAGCGTCGGGATTGACAGCCAGTGCTGGGAAGAGCCGGAGGGCACAAACAGAAATATTCGCCCCCCCCCGCCCCCAACTCCAACCAGTCGAGGTTAACCTCCTCAAATGCTGCTTTCAGAGTCTTATCCACTTCAGGGTATGCATTTTATGCACAAATCGAGGTCTCTCCTCCTGGAAGTCTGAAGATTGGAGGAAATGTATCATAATCCGCTTGCCTAGCACTTGCCCCTCGCCTTCTCGGCCCGCTGCTTGCCCTCCACTCCCTACCCCTGCCTCAGTTCTCCCCACGGCTGCTGGGATCTGTCTGTGGACCGGTGTTTGTTTGTTGATGTGTTTACAAAGGAGCAGCCTGTGGAAAGGTCCAAAGGGACTGAGGACTTGAATTTCCAGGGAAGGCTCCTTGGCGTTTGCTCATCCTTCCCTCTTCGCTGTGTTGTCCGCCCGAGCCGGGGGTTCCACCATCAGGGCTCGGCTGGGAGAGGTTTGTTGGGAAGCAGTGCTTTGGGAAGCGTCCCGAGGACCAAGGCCGAGCCCTCAAGTTATGGACGTGTGGGTGTGATTACTGTGTTAGGACAACTCCCCTTATTTTCAAACTTCGCCACTTTCGGTTGCCCGTCAGCAGCCAGGGGAAACGGGTCGGGGGAGCGAGAACTAGAGAGAAAACAGCCCCACCCCCACCCCCGCCGCTTCCAATCATCCACCCAGGCGGTCAACCGAGGCATTTTCAAGCCTGGCTCCAAGCACAAAGCCAGGCGAGATGGCCACAGCCTCACGTCTGCCCTCGGGGGGCGGTCCCCTCCCACGGGCGAGAAGCAAGTGGTTGGGCTGTCACCCCGAGTCCCTTGGCCGGAGCCCCCCATCTCCTGCCTAACCCACCCCCCCCGGTTTCCAGAGCGGAGAGGGAAACATCTTGGCTCCCTGTAATCATCACCACCTGGTTTCCTCTCTCCATCGCCGGACGGCGGGCCCCCGGGTGCGTCCAGGGTCGAGGCGTCCCCCGTGCAGCCGTTACTCTGTAGCTGCTGCTCCCGGCGCCCCGGGACGTGGTGGGGGCACGGGTAGGAGCTCGGGTCGCGAGCAGGCAGGGACCCGACGCCGGCGTCGGTTCCGAGGCCCCGCAGATCCCGGCTGTCGGCGTCCTCGCAGCCGAGCCCCCTCGCGCGCTCGGCTCGGCGCCACGGCCAGAGCGCGCCCCCTAGCGGGGGCTCGGGGCGGACCGGGCCCTCCCGCCGCAGCCTCTGGGGACTGAAGTTGGCAGATCCCCGTGATCCGGCAGGAATGAATGGGGGAAGAAAACAAAAGCCTTGGAAACATTTCCAAGTGTGCAATAAAAGACCCATCTGTACCTTTCTTCTCCAGCGCGTTCGTGGTTAATGTCCCCCCATGAGCGCGAGAGGGGAGATAATTGCTGGGTGGATTCTTGCTGGCGAACCTCAGGAAACACTGGCCCGAGAAGTGGAATAATTGGGGGTGGCGCTAAGGCAAGCGTGCAGAGGCTGCACCATCAGCCGGAAGGCTGAATCCGCTGTCTGTGGGGTGTTCGTGGAGGCCTGGCCGCCTGCGCCCTCAGTCCCTAGGGAGGGGTCATCTGAAGGTAGCTACTCTGGTATTTCTTTCATTTGATATCGGTCTCTGCAGCACTCCTACATTCTGGCTCTATGATACCCGCCCTCCCCACCTTCTGACTCTAGAATACCCCACCTTCGGATTCTAGGATTCTCCCTTTTTTGACTTGATGATTCCCCCACCTTCCCTGTCTGCGATTCCTCCACCTCCGACTCTAGGGTCCCCCATCTCTCACTTGATGGCTGCCTACTTTGTGACTCCCCGGGAATCGGGCCACCGCCCTGCATCTCCCCCGGGCATCTGAATCTTTGCATCAGAAAATCGTCGAAGCCCAGAGTCCAGCACTCTCCACTACTCACAAATCATCTCCTCCCTCTTGGTGTGGCCAGAAATGGAGAGAAGAGAAAGCAAGGTTCTTGTCCACCCTCTTTGACTGTTCTACCTGGAAAGGATGACTTTTCTTGAAGCTCTTAGAACCTCTGGTAAAAAAAAAAAAAAAGTTACTGATGAAGCTTTTACAAAGATGAAAAATTCCCGGTTCAAATCGATCCATAAGTTACTTCTTTTGCAATGAGTGTGTTAATCCTAGCTCATCAGCCACAAAAACACAAATCGTGCTTCTTAAGACCTGCGTGTCTGCAGTCTCATGTCCTCAGCCCTGCAGGATTTTCAAGTCATACTAAGGTCACCAAAACGTGTACTAGGTAAGGCCTAGAAAGGAAGAGTCCAAAAATAGGAGTGATAGCTCTTTTAGAATCTCTTATTTTGCGATGTGTCTCGCTAATTGGGAAGTTCAACACGAGGCTTTCCCTGCCCATGAAAGGCTGGTATTTCAGAGTTGGGGGGAGCAGACGGAAGGGGTCTGTGGGAAGGGAGGCGTGGGTGTCCCGTGTTTAATTAAAAGTTGCATTGTGTTGAAGGGAGGAGGGAAGATGCCGAGGCTGAACAGCGCTCTGTTCTCTTCATCACAAAGTAACCTGCAAGGAAAAAGAAAGAAAAAAAAGCCCGCAACTAAGACATAGCTGGTGGTTCTGCAATAGACACCATTAGAACCACAGTGCCTCTGGAATAAAGATATCTAATTTCCTGCCGCAAATCACTTACCCGATCAGAAAACACAAATAGCTGAACAGAAGGGGAAAAAATAGAGGAGGAGGACGAGGAAGAAAGGCCCCCGGAATAAAAATAACTGCGCAGAAGAGCTTACATTCCACGCTCTGACAGGCGTCTCCTCCAAATCTGGGGCAGTTCCGTCCTCTCTCCAGAGGCCCCCCCCTTCTGCCCCCCGACTTTCCAACCCACCCGGAATCCGTTTCGAGGCCACTCAGCGTCTTTGGGGGAAGGGGGGAGGCTCCCGAGCCGAGAGGAGGGCGACGATGGAGGAGAACGGGGACCCTCGCGGCCCAGGGGCCTCTTGGGGCGGCTGAGGCAGGGCCGCGGGCGCCGACGTGCCCGGGTCTACCCGGCGGGCGGGCAGGGCGTCCGCTGGGTCCGCTTGGCCTCGGTGGCCTGGGTTTCCCCGTCGGGATGAAGGCGCCCCCACCCGGGGCTGGGGTAGCTGCCGGGGGCCCTGCGGTGGCCACGTGGACGCCCCACGTCGTCGGGTCACCTCCCGGGACCCGGGCGCCGGGGAAGCAGAGCCAAGACCGCGCCCCCGCTGCCCCCCGAGGGCGCCGAAGCTCCGGGAGGAGTGGCCGGACCCGGACGCCCGCGAGAGGGCGCGGCGGGGAGGTGGCCGGCGGGGAGGGGCGCAGAGTCCCCTATACCCCTTGGAAAAGGACCGACGCCGAGAGTCGAGGCAGTAAAGGTGGCAGAAGGAGAGCTCATCAATCTGCTCAGATGCAAATGCACCGAAAGTCAGCCGAGGCAGTTTTCCTTGGGGGACCAAATGAGAAGATCCCAAAGAGATTTCCTTGAGTGGGAAATCGTGGGTTTCTCACACCCGCCTGGCACGTTGCGTTGCGTGCCTCTGAACTTCACATTCCTTCCCGCACTTCAGACTTTGCGGCTCTTAGCACAGTTCCTGGCACCCAGGAGCAGCTTAGGACATCTTTCCTGAACCCGAGAATTGCACTGTGACTGTGGGAGTGTAGAAGGTATTTTACCGGGGAAATGGCGATTGGTTTCTCGTTCTCGTGGGGGTGGGCGCTCATCCCCGTCCCCTCCCTCACCCCTTTTTGATCCCGGCCTCATTCTCTTTCCTCAATCCCCGCTTTACTACCGTTGGGGGCCATTTCATTGATTCTTACTCGCCCAGCCTAAGGTTTGCAAGGGACTCGGAAGAAATTAAAACCAATGTACTTTGCGCAGGGAATCCCACAAAGGCTGGAAGGAAAGGAGATTGAAACCCACAGTTCAAGTGAAATTTAGACCCAGGAGTGATTTTTATTTATTTCTTTTCATGGATAATGGAGAGTTGGCGTTATCTGTCACTGTATGTTCTCCCTAATAAATAGCTCGAAGTCTATAATCTAACAGGTGTAAAATTTCCCTTTTCTGAGAAACGAAGAGACCACCAACACTATCTTTTAAATAGTACAAGTAGAAAATGCGGTTGTTGACAATTTCCACACTGGAGAATCAATTCCAGGCCAGCTCGCTCTTGTTGCTTGCTTTCTGTTACAGGCCTGGCTTTGGGGGTGGGGTGGTATGTACCCCGCACTGGGAATTGTAAACAAAGATCAGCTGATTTGCATTCTGGGGCCCCAGGCAAAAATACCCAGAAAGGGCTTTTTACTCTTTGCCAACTGCAAAAGGGTCTGATCATCAAAGAAGATCTCAGACCTTTCTTTCACCCTCTTCCCTCTATCCCCTCCAGAAACATGGCCCACTTAGGTTTTAGGCTTCACAGGGTGGAGAGGGAAAAGGGAGAGGAGAGAGTTGTTCAAAGACTCTCATGTCTCTGCGAGGTCCCGCTTGCTTTGGGTACACGCGCTGAGTCGCTGTTTTCCTCTCCAGATGGGCCTTGTTTTTGGAGGGTTCGTCTGCGTTTGTTTGTTTACAGGCAACTCTCCCACAACTTCCCCCCACCTTCCAAAGCATCCCATCTTCACGATTGGCTCCCGCTGCAAAGAATGCAGAAAGATCTCATCTGGAAATGTTTCATCAAAGACAGGAAGGGAAACTGGCCCAGGAAATGCTGCCCATTATGGACCAACCCTTGCCTGTTTCTCCTCACCCTCCTCCTTTCTTCTCCAGCTTTTGGGTTGAAGCATTTTGGTGTTATTTACATAAAGGAAACGACATTAGAGTAACCTTTTTATTGCATTACACTAAAGGGAGATTGAACTATAGCTTTGAAAATTGTGACATTCCAATGAGAGCTATATTAAACTGCTTAACAACATTTTGAAGGCATCATTGGTATTGTCTGTAGTGGTAAGTGAAACAAAGGCTTTCATAGCACGTCGGGTTTAGTACTAAATATGATCATATTTAAGACTTTCAGCTATTAAATAGAAGAGAGGAGAAAGGGAGATGGTGAAGTAGTAAATGAGGGGGATGGAGGAGAGAAGACAGTCCTGAGAATAACAGCCGACACGTGCCAGACATTGTCCTAAGTGCTTTACACAATGATTGATTAATCCTAAGGACAGCCCTAGGAGGGTGGTTCTATTATAATCCCTCTCTTACAGCTGAGGAAATTTAGGTACAGAAAGAGTGACCAGCTGGTCCCTGTTTTCACACTGAAAGCCCTGCAGATCCTTCATTCCTGGGCAAAGTAGGATGGTTGGTCACCCCAGGCACCAGAGGGAAGAGTTTGCCCAAGGTCACAGAGCTGGAGCCAGGATGTGAACCCTGGCGGTCAGACTCAAGTCAGCAGCCCTCACCTCTGTGAATCTTGCCCATTTTACAGATGAGTAACTTGAGGGCCAGAGAGGGGTGAACTGACCTGTCCACAGTCACACAGCTTGCTGGGGCAGGCAGGAGACGACACTTGGGGACTTGTGAATCACACCCCTTCTCTACTCTCAGCTACCTTCTATAAAAAGAGTTTTTGTAGAAAAGCAGGTAGCTTTGAAAAATCTTAAAGATAGAATGGAGAAAAAAAAAAGAGAGTATCCAAGAAAAAGATGTATACCAGATTCAGACACCTAGATCATCACTTCCTGGCAGTATTAGAAAATGTAGGAAAAGGAGGTCACCTATATTGTAAACACAATTTATAATGAAGGACAATTTAAAAATTGCCATAAGCACACAAAGAAAATAATTTCATGGAACATGCGGCCATCAGGCAGGGAACATTTTAACTCTCTAAAGCATTGGGTGTATTGTTTCCATCCCATAACTGTTCACTCATGATGATGACTGTTCTACCTCACACCATCCTCAAAACTGGCAGCCTCCCCGCAGTGTTCAGTGTTTTCAAACAGCTTCTCGTGGGCCCTTCGGACAAAACTTCCAGAACCAGTTCTACTCTGTGCATGTAGTTTGTAAGCAGCTTGCAGAGCTGGGCATTGGCCAGGAAAGAATGCTGGCTCTCTTGGAACACAGCTCATTGTAAAAAAAAAAAAAAAAAAAAAAAAAAAAAAAAAAATGCAACTTGACATCAATAAACATAATCACCATTTGATGTATTTCTTATAGTTATAGGTCATCTCTTGGCGAGGCTTTGCAGTTAGCAAAGTTGTGATTTGGCCCCGGCGACTCTCAGAGCCCTGGCGGGCGTCCTGAATGCCATAAGCTTATGCACAACTTCAGGGAAGAAAACATTTTGGAAATGACGAGAAAACTGTGAGGGAGTTGCAACCGTAAACAGCAAATGTGCTAAAGAGTGGAGACTTATGCAGAGCTAAAAGAGGGCAGGTGGAGCGCGTTCTCGGTTTGTTTGATGTGAAGAAAACATTGGGCTGACTCCATTCTGGCTGTGCAGACCTCTGCGTGCCTTGCTGATTGTTGTTGTTTTATTTAACACAAGCACCCGGGGCTGTATGAGGATCGGGGCTTGAAGAGCCAAAGGACTCAGAGAAAAAAGGTGGACAGCTGTGGTTCTTGTCAAATACAAAGCCTGAATCTGTTGTTTCATCCTTTCCCCATATTGGACATTTGTTATTTTAATTGTTGTTGTTTTTACAAATAGCATTATAATGAAACCCTCTGTGCGCTTAACTATCCTTTTGCATGATTTCCTTTAATTTCTGAGAATGGGATTACTGATCAAAGAGTGTGAACATTTTAATGTCTGTTTTGAAACATTGCCCCAAATTTCTCTAACTAGTTGAACCAATTTACTCCACAACTAGCAATATACGAATGTATCAGTTTTACTACAACCTTGCCAGCATTACATATTATAGCTTTTTTTCCCCTCAAAACTCATTTACTTCAATAGCTACATACTTGAATCCAGTTCTTCTAACTCCAGGCTGGGTAATATTCCTCCCTCACCCCAGCAGTTCTCTCTTGCCCTTCTGAGCGGCTTAAACTACCAGTAAGATGGCAAGGATAAATGAGAAGAAAGGTCATCCTGAGGCAGTGCATATCTGCCAAGCTTCGGGAGGTTTTTGAGGATGTCTGGGGGAGAATGTGCAGTGCGGTAGAACTTAGGCTCTGGAATCAGGGAGACCTGGCTTGGATCCCATTCCTTCTGCTTTCTGGCTGTGTGGCCTTAGACAACCTAACTAACCTCTCAGGAGTCGGTTTCCTCACCCGAAAGGCAGGAATAATAAAAGTACCTGCAGCATAGTGATACATTGCAGATGCTAAATAGAAGTTAGCTGATTCTGTGTGCTATATGGATACTGAAATGCATATTATTTTATATATATTTTTGAATACTCATATAATTTTTATGAACTATTGACTTGAGATTGGAATTGTTCCATTGAAAGGTACATACAGATTAAACTTTATAGATATTGACAAAATGCCCTTTAAAAAGATCATTCCTCTTTATACACCCACAAATACCATGGATAACACTGGGTATTTTCAATCTTGTTAAATATTGTTACCTTGATGAACAAAACCTAATAGCTTATTATTGTTTTTATGCGCGTTTCTTTCATTATTAGTGAGGTCAAGTATTTTATGTGGCAATTGGCCAGTTGTATTTCCTCTCCTATGAATTGTCTGTTCTTTTTTTTTTTTTTTTTTTTTTTTGAATTTGAACGACACTAATAGCTTTATTTAACAAACATTGACTACTATGTGCAATGCACTGTGCTAGGTGCCATGAAAGATACAAAGATGAAAAAGACATAGGAATTGTCTGTTCTTGATTGCTTGTTAATGGGCACAGATTATTTTACCAACAGTTAGTGTTTTTTTTTTTTTTTTTTTTTTCTTGCAGTACGCGGGCCTCTCACCGCTGCGGCCTCCGGGCGCACAGGCTCAGCGGTCACGGCTCACGGGCCCAGCCGCTCCGCGGCACGTGGGATCCTCCCGGACTGGGGCACAAACCCACGTCCCCTGCATTGGGAGGCGGACTCCCAACCACTGCTCCACCAGGGAAGCCCCTACAGTTAGTGTTTTAAATATTTACTAGGGCTTTATGAAGAGCTGGCTTGAGGGTTACTGTGAGATTATCATTGGTCTTACTCTTTTTTTTTTTTTTTTTTTGGCCATATGTCTTGTGGGATCTTAGTTCCCCGACCAGGGATCGAAACCAGGCCCCCTGAAGCGGAAGCACCGAGTCCTAACCACTGGACCGCCAGGGAATTCCCTCACTGGTCTTACTCTGATTTCCTTTAGCTTCTAAGCATAATGGCTAGTGTTTCTTTTCATGAGTTTTATATAGCAGTGGTTCCTCTCTTAGTCTGTTAGGTGGTTTGTCTTGAAGGGACATGAGACGAAGGCTGCTAATTGTTTCCAAATATCCATTCTCCTGGTGGAGGATTGAAGACGGCTGCAAATTCTGTCACTCCCCACATAGAGAAGTGCAGTTTATTTCTCCTCGTCTTGAACTTGGACTGGCCCTTTGACTGCTTTGACCTGTAGAAGGTGGGGAAGTGACGCTATGCCTAAGCTTTGAGAGGGTTTGGAAGCTTCTGCTCCGTGTTTTAGGCCATGCTGTTGGAGAGAGATCACATGGAGAGGAGAGGCCATGAGACCATAATGAGAGGGAGAGGGGCCCATGTGTCCCAGCATCTTAGTTGACTACAATTCTGTGCGACCAGCAGAAGAATTGCCCAGCTGAGACCACTCAACCCATAGACCCATGAGAGAGAAGAAAATGATTATTGTTATTTTTACTTATTATTTGGTTGTTTGTTTTTTTTTTTTTTTTTTTTGCGGTACGCAGGCCTCTCACTGTTGTGGCCTCTCCCGTTGCAGAGCACAGGCTCCGGACGCACAGGCTCAGCAGCCACGGCTCACGGGCCTAGCCGCTCCGTGGCATGTGGGATCCTCCTGGACCAGGGCACGAACCCGTGTCCCCCGCATCGGCAGGCGGACTCTCAACCACTGGCGCCACCAGGGAAGCCCTGGTTGTTGCTATTTTAAGCCACTGTTTTAGGGCAGTTTACTCGGGAGAGAAAGCACTCCCTATGTCCTTTAGTAACCAAACACTGATTTTTACCTGGACACATTGTAGTGCAGCTGAAAGACCACATTTCTTGGCCTCTCTTTCAGGGAAGAGTGGCCAATTTGACTAAATTTTGGATAAGGACGTGTTGTTCCGTGTTTTCTAGGAAGTCACCTTAAAAAAAAGGTGGCAGGCCCTTTTCTCCATTCCTCAAATTTGCTACCTGGAACGGATGTGATGGCTGGAGCTCCAGCAGCCAGACTGAACCATAACAACAAGAATCACATCCTAGGGATGGCAGAATGGCTGGCTAGAAGGTACCTGGATCCCTGGCAACTTTATAGAGCTAGAATACTCCAGTCCTGAACCTCCTACTTCCACACGTATTTTATATGGGTTGGAAAGAAACTTCTTATCTGATTTAAGCCATTGTCTTTTTTTTTTTTCTATTCTATGCAGCCGCTAATCCTAAGTGACATAGGGCAAGTCCAAATTCCATTATGAAGCACATTACCTTGCCTTTGCAATAGGGGCCTATGTCATGATGATTCATTTTCCTACTTTGTGGGAACCCTGCCTAAGGCTACAGTGGTGAGCAAAATTAGACACAGTTCCTACCCTCACACAGCTTACAGTTAAGCAAAGAATCACAAAGCCAATGGAAAACTGTAACTGAGGCAAGCCCTTGACAAACAGGTTCATGGTGCCTGGAGAGCCCATAACGTGGCCTTTGCCGAATCACGGAGGTCCAGGTCTGGAAGTGATGTTGAGGTCTGAAAGGTAGGCTTGGGTGAACTCAGGGATAAGGGCACAGAAGAAGACCATTCCAGGCAGAGGTGACAGCACGTTGAGGAGCAATTGCAAGTACAATGGGAAGAAAGATGGTGCAGCTAGAGTGGGGAGATGAAGTGAGTTCCGTGTGCATGAGGCTGGAGAGCATGGTAGATGAGAGAACTAGGAGGTCACGTTTGTGAGTCTGGTTTCTGTTTTAAGAGCAATGGAAAACATTGGAGGTTTTAAGCTGGTGAGCGGACAGTGGTCTAAAAGAGAAGATAGTAGCAGAGGGGATGGAGAGAAGTCAAAAGATCCAACAGATATTTCTCATGCCCACTCTTGTGCTTGGGTCCGTGTCTTCGGTTTTTATTTGTCATTGAGAAGTTGAATTGACCTCACTCCTTAATTTCTGGTGAAATCAGGCACATTTGTTAGGATATGGTTTAGAGTGCATGTGACTCAGTTACAGTAGTGGTTTAGACAAATTGGAAACTTATTTCTTTTTCGTATAAAAGTTGGAGCTCATATGGTGGCTCTCCTCCAGGAAGTCATCAAGGTCCCAGGCTCCTGTCTTGCTGCTTTTTTGTCCCTAGGATGTTGTCTTCATCTGTATGACCCAGGTTGGCTCTCCTCAACATTCCAGCCAATGGGAAGGGGAAGGGGGAAGGAGAGATTGTGTCTCTTCCATTTTGGGGCATGGTTTAGGAGTCACATGCATTGCTGCTTCTTATATCTCAATGCCCAGAACTTAGACATATCATCACTTAGCTGCAAGGGAGGCTTGGAACTGTAATATTTATTCTGTATAGCTATGTGCCTGGCTAAAACTAGAGGGTTCTAGTATTATAGGTTACTGGAGGAGAAAATACACCTGTGAGGGGACTTCCGTGGTGGTCCAATGGTTAGGACTCTGTACTTCCACTGCAGGGGGCACAGGTTCGAACCCTGGTTGGGGGACTAAGATCCTGCATGCTGTGCGGCCAAAAAACAAACAAACAAACAAACAAACCAAACCAAACCAAAAAAAACCCACCTGTGAGCCAAATCCAGCCATGCCCCTTCATTTACATATGGTCTATGGCTGCTTTTGCACTATAAGGACCCTTGTTTCTGCAGCAAGTAGACAGTCTGAGAGCCAAAAGAACTCCTGGTATCCTATTGTGTGGTTGGCTGGTGGCCTGAAGTTTCCCCCAGGTCACCAGCACAAAGGACTGACTGCGGGACTGATAGTGGCAGCAAGGGCCCTGGAGAAACAGCGGGAGGAAAGATGGTCGCCGACAGGGCTCTAGATTCCACAGCAAGTGGGCAGGCTAGTGCCCCGAGGGCTCCCACTCTCCTGTGACCCCGGTACGTGTGCAAGCTGTAAGGGACCCCTGAGCACCAGCTTGCTGGCGGGTTTGGGGCCGGCAGGTGGAACGGGCCTCCCAAGGGCTGAAAAGGCTCTCCATTCCACAGCACATGGCAGGCTGACAGTCGAAAGGGCCTCCAGTTCTCCAGCACACATGCAGGTGGGTACCGTGGCAGGTGGGCGGGCTGGCGACCTGAAAGGTCCATGGCCCCAGCGCGAGGTCAGAGTGTGAGTGGAAGGGCCCCCGGGTTACCAGTGCACTGGAAGGATGGTGGCTGAAAGAGCTCACGGGCAGGGTAATAGCTAGAGAGGCCCTAGGCTTCCCAATACCGGACACCTGTACAGTTGCCAGAAGTGCTCTCCACTCAACATCACACGAGCAGGCTGATGGCTGCATGACCCTTTGTTCCCCAGCACCGGGGCAGGCTGGGGGACGAAATGACGTGGGGGAACCCTAGTGCGCGGCCAGGTTTCTGGCAGGAAGGGCTCTCGGGACACCAGGATGCTAGTACGATGGTAAACGAGAGGGCTCCTGTTTCCTGGAAATGCGGCTGGTGTGGAAGGAACAAAGGGCCCTCGGCTTTAAAGCAGGTGAGGCCGGTGCACAGCTCTGGGCAGGTGAATTACTGGAATGGCTCGTGGTTCCCCAGCACGCAGAGAGGCTGGGGGCCCAAATGGCTTGGAGACCACGCGGGGTGTCCAGTTGGAGACCGGAAGGCCCTCGGGGACACCAGGGCGCCGCAGGAAAGAATCTCCAAAAGGCATTTGTCTTCCACAGCACTCTGGAGGCCTGAGAGTGGAAGGTGTTTCAGTTTTCCCGTCTGCCGCAAACTGGGGTGCTGAAGGATGCACGGATTTCAGGCCGCCTGGTGGTCAGAAGGGCCTCGAATTGGTTCCGCAGTGATGATCAGTGGGTAGCCGGAAGGGAGCTGGATGCACCAGCAGGGAGGAAGGATGGTGGCCAAGAAGGTTCTCCCTTCCTCAGCACAGGGGCAGGTTGTTAACCGGAGGAGCTCTTGGCTCCACTCGAAGGCAGGCCTGTAAGGTGGCCAGAAGGGATCTCATGTCCACAGCGTGTGGGCAGGCTGGAGGCCGGTTGGCTCTCTGTTCCCCAGCCCAGGAGCAAGTTGGGGGATAAAATGACCAGTGGAACCCTAGTGGGCGGTCCTGTTTGTGACCGGGACAGTCCCTTCAACCAGTGCAGAGAGCACATGCACATGCGGCCTGGCGCCAGAAGGGCTCTGGGCTCCCCACCGAGCAAGAACCGTAGGATGGCTAAAAGGACCTCGCTTTTCCACAGCACGCAGGCAGGCCCACGGCTGGTGAGTCCCGTCCCCCAGCACGCAGCAGTTAATATCACACTGCCGAATCTCAGCCGCCCGCCTTTGTTGGTGAGTCTCTCCTTTCTAGCTGCACGTTCTGTGCACTCAACCTAAAATAAGGTCTTGGACTTAGGTTTCCAAATGTCTAGGCAGAGAATGTCCAGTTCGATATTTTTAAAGCCTTGAAGACTTGTCAAAAGAGGTGAATGTTTCCTTGTTCTTGTTAAAGCGCCCTCTCCCTCTTTTCGCCATACACTGTGCGTCAAAGTAAATAAGACAGAATTGGTCTTTAGCTTCATAGAGATTACAGTGTGCTGTGAAGACGTGAAACACAGATAACTAATTGGTATACTTGCGTTATGTATTGTGAGAGACAAGTACTTTGTGCTATGAAAATAAACAGCAGGGGGACCTGACCTATTGTGAGGGTCAGGGAAGACTTTCTAGACGAAGTGTGAGACATGAGCTGGAATTATCAGCAATGTTATCTAGATCAGTAGTTCCTAAACTTTAGTGTGTGTCCGAATCAGCCAGATCATTTGAAAAACTCCGAGGGCTGGGCCTCACCCCAGAGTTTCTAATTCAGGAGGTTTGGGGTGGAGCTGATTTGCATTTCTGGCATGTTCCCAGGTGATACTGATGCTGCCAATTCAGGGACCACACTTTTTGAGAATCACTCATTTGAGCCATAAGTATCTCCCAACAGGTGTGCTGGGGCACGGTGGTGAACGAGGGTTACAGAGGCCAGCTGAGAAATTGCTGTCTTCAGCTCTCAGGGGCAGCCAGGCTTGGGGCCTGGGGCAGAACTCAAGGATGGTCGTCTTTAGCTGGGGATGGTCTTATATATTCCCCAGCATGCTTTACAAACATTATACTTATCTACCAGGGTAGTGAAACAGTTTGGGAAAGACTGACCTGTCACAACGGGGAGAGGTGGGTGCTAAGTGTCAGGGAGAGAGAATTTGTCTGAGGGCCTTGCATCAGGAAAGAATGCTGCATCTTCAAAAAACTGAGAGAAAGCCAGTGAAGTTGTCGAGGAGAATATTCAGGGAAAACGGTACTGAAAGAATTTAGAGGGTCAGCTCATAAAGGATTTGGAGGTCCTCATGAAGGATGGTGAATAAATAATGGGAAGCCACTGAGAAATTTTAATCAGGGTAATGGATTGGAAGGGTGCAGGTATGCATGTGGGAAGACCCATTAGGAAATGACTGCATAGTTTAGGATGGAAATGGTGGTATGATTCAAGGTGGATAAAGTGAAGATGGAAGCATTAGAAAGATGTTTTGGAGGTAAATCAATAGTACTTGGTGATTATTGAATGTAGAGGTTGAAGGATAAGGCGGTGTCTGATATGATTCTCAGATGTCTAGCTTGAAATAGTAATTTTTTTTCCTGAGATAAACCACACTGGTGGTCAAATTTGGGAGAAAGAGCAGTTTTGGACATGGTGCATATGAGATGTCCTTGTTTGTATCACTCAACTGGAGATGTTGGGCAGGAAGCTGGATATGTGGCGCTGGACCACAGAGGACATATATGTTTAAGGGTAAACACAGAGGACATGTGATGTGTATGTCTGGACCTTAGTGGACACACAGATATGTGGTCTGGACCTCAGGACACGCAGGTGTGTGGAGCTCGGCATCAGAAAATGTCCAAATGGGTACTGTTAGTGTGCAGAAAGATGGTCCCTGAAGCCGTGGTAGGTATGTGGAGATTGCAAACTCCAGTGCCCATAGGGGCCAGGCAGGTAACATATGAGAATGTAGGCCACGTGCATATTTTGTTTGAGTCAGTGACTGGGACTGTCTACTCCAGCTGTATATTGCCATATCATAATTATAGGGATTTTTTCAGCTGACGCCAGGAATCTGGATTTTACCACACAATGTCTTGGTTTTAAATGTTGGCTCAGTTTAAAAAGTTGATCAGGGCCAAATAAAACACATGTATTGGAAGTGGCGCACCTCTGCCAGTTGATAGCTTCTACTGATGGCTGAGAAGGGAGGAGTGTCTAGGACCAAGCTGTGAGGAATCCTGTTGAATGAACAAATTCAAAAGTCTGGTAGAGAAGGATGTAGAGTGTCCAGAGAGGTTGAATCAGGAGAGCACGGTGTCCTGAAAGTCAAGGCAAGAGGACGTTCAGTCTTCAGTGCTCTCTGGTGTCCTAGGTCCCAATGCCTCTAGGATGGATGTAAAGAAACTACTAGCTAGATAATGCTTTAGGAAACGCCCATGGTGGAAAATGTTTGTGCCGTGATCCATTTCGCTTTAATCTAGAGGACAGAGCTTCAAGACTTTAACAACTTGTCTGAATTCACATGTAAAGCCTTATAAACACTGTCCTGAGTCCCTTTCCTTCTACTGTCCAAACCTCACTCACGTTATAATTTAAAAAGTCTTGTTTTAATCTGATGGACAGATCTTGTTTTAATCTCGGGTTGTAATTTTTTTTTGTGTGTGTGGTATGCGGGCCTCTCACTGCCGTGGCCTCTCCCGCTGCGGAGCACAGGCTCCAGACGCACAGGCCCAGCGGCCACGGCCCACGGGCCCAGCCGCTCCGCGGCATGTGGGATCCTCCCGGACCTGGGCACGAACCCACGTCCCCTGCATCGGCAGTCGGGCTCCCAACCACTGCACCACCAGGGAAGCCCCTCGGGTTGTAATTTTATTTGATTCAGAGAGATAGGAAATTCAATTCTTGTGAAACGGTCATTGTCAGGCCACAAAAAAACTGTAGGGTTTGTTTCCAAGTCCTCCTTTTGCTAGGAAAGTAAGCTTGAGTTAAAACTTAGAATAATAAGTTGAATGCTGTATCAAAGAGAGTCAGATCTCAATTCTCTTCCATAGGTTTCTAGTATAGTTTACTAGAAAGAGCACCTCTACAGTAGGAATAAGAAGACTTACTGTCTGGTCTTAGGCACATCAATGATCCTTGTTTTAGCTGTAAATAAGGATACTAATACCTCTGCTCACACTACAGGGGTCTTGTTGTATGGATCCAAAAGAAGAAAAAAAGTCAAAGGACCTGAAAGTGATTTTAAAATGTTAGTGTCGATATGAAATGTTGGGATGAAGTATCAGTATAGTGTTGCCAAACGCAAGTTCGTGTGCCCAATGCACCGTGAGGCCAAACAAACTGAAGTGTCAGAGTTTGGAGCAGAGAAAGTTTATTGCAGGGCCGAGCAAGAAGAACAGGTGGCTGGTGCTCAAAAAACCTGAACTCTCCGATGGTTTTGGGGGAGAAGTTTTTATAGGCAAAATTTGGGGTGAGGGCTGCAGGGTGTGTGACTTTCTTCTGATTGGTTGGTGGTGTGGTAACAGGGCGGTGCTCCAGGAATTCTGTGCTCAGCCTGGAGTTAGCATCCTCCCCCTGGGTGGGGGCCTTAGTTCCTGCAGAAGGACTCGGAGATATACTGCTGTGTATATTCCTTGAGGAGGAGCCAGGATGCTGCCCCGTCTCTGGTGCACTATTGTTTCTTAGCTGCTTCTCCTTTGTTTCTGCATTCCCTCCCTTCCCTGATTAGCAACTTTTTGAATCTGCCCTTTGGAACTCAGGGAAGGTCTAGGAGGCTGAAGTCCTTTTCCTACAAACAAGAAATGGGGAACACATAAAGGCTTTTGTATCCAGGAAGGCCCCGCAGGGTCCTGCTTGGTTTCAATAGTATGGTTTGTCAATATGAAGTTGAACTTCTGCTTTAGAAGTTGAGAAGGACCCTCAACACAGACATCCATAAATTATGTTACCCAGTACTTGGTTACATATGCTACTGATGGGAAATAACTTAAATGGACTATATAATTTATCATCCAAACCAGAACACTTTGAAGTGTGAAAAGGGGTGCTATTAATAGTTCTCCAGGACAACAGGCAAAAACCAGGACTGTCCAGGGTGCAGTGGGATTCATGATCACCCCAGGCATCGGTAAAGTGTCCCTGGATATATAGTTTTCTCAGATGGTGTGGTGACATCAGCTCTGTATGCCAAATGCTTTTTTCTTTTTTTTCCTAAAAACTCACTCACTTGGATATGCAGTAAGGACACCTCAGTTTCACAAACTGGAATCCTGGGCTAAGTGAAAGGAAAGAAAATAATAAGCACAGAGTTTACCATCTCCAGCTCCCATCCTTGTTTCTAAAAGGCATTTAGAAATTCATCGGAAGGAGTTGCTTCCATCTAGCATTCTTAACCTTAACGAAGTAATTCAGTTTTTAACTCTTAGAGAATACTGTGCTGGGTGAAAAGCAGATTGGAAAAGTCTTCCCTGAGAGGAAGGGAAAATACTACATAATGGAATTAGCACGCTAAAGATGGTAGGTTCAGTAGCATCATATCCCAGGCAAACTCATGTACAATGCATTTATATTCTCATGCAAGTAGATGAGATACAATGGTATGCATAGAATTTGAATGTTTCAAATGACTCATTTGGAGCCTGGCTTCAGCTCTAGCTAGCCCCCTTAGGCCCCAGTGATTGGGGGATTGGAAGGTGGGATTAACAGGACAATAATCTACATATGTTTTCATTTTATGAGTTTTTATCTTCTCAAGTTTGAGGTGGGTTTCATACCTTTGTTAGAAGTCTTGCTGGAATGTGATTGAATGCCGGTGGCAGCTGGTGTATTAGGCGCAGACAGTGCTAAAGATGGACATTTCTCCATAATCAGGTAAGTAGGCAAGCTGGCCTTTGTTCTCTGCAGAGTCTGGAGTGCTCTCAGCTCTGCAGCATCGCACATGAAAAGCCGCCCATCTGAACTGACAAAGAGATCTTTATTTCTCTTCCACAATGCACAGAGAAAAGGTAGAAAGAGAACTGGAATGTGAATTTATTTCTTTGGGAGTATGTGCTCTCAGTTTGAGCAAAGGAAATGCTAATGGAAGTTAGGTTCCCGCTTCGTTTCCTGTCTCGCGTTGTTGTATTATGATTTTGTGATGGGTCTGGGTCCAGAAGTGCAGCCTCACTCTCAGTGGCCTGGTGGAGCAGCGCAAAGAGCAGCTGCCTGGGCGGGAGGAGGGGTGTGCGCTCCCCTCCCCCAGCTCTGCCCCTGGCTAGAAGGAATGTGCCCCGAGCCAGGCTGGGCCAGAGTTTCCCCAGTTGGAAAATCCACACGTAGAGAGAGATAATTGAGGACATAATACTGTGATTAACATTTTCAGCCTTTGAGTCGGTGGAAAGAAAGTTGCCGTCTAAATATTTATTTATTTTCAGGACCACAGTTCTGTGTTGTTCTGCATGTAGTGACCCCGCTGAATTCAATGCACACATCTTGGGCACATTCAGATAATGACTTTGGGGTTGGCAAAATAGTATTGATTAGAGGCACTATCACCATTTTATGTCAGTTTATTAACCAAATGGTAAAAACAATTCTTGTTTCACTGTGGTATTTTGAGCATTTTTCTGACTACTCTAATTTGGGGTCTCGGTAATGGCTCTATTCAGAGCAGTAGCATTTGTTTGGTTGCTTTGTTATGGGTCTTGCGTGGTGGTTGTTGCGCCAAATGGTGGAGAACTATTTCCTGCTACTTGTCCAATTTGAAATTGATTTAAAGGCTCTAAGTCCATATTGGGAGAAACAAAATTCATTGAATTCCTTTGTTCACTTTGATGAGTGAAATTTGCTATTAGCCTTCTGGTCTTACTTTGATTTAGAGATGTTTCACCTCAAATACCTGTAGCAGTTGAGGGAAGCTCCTAGAACACTTGATCAAATAAAGACGATGAACATCCGTTGGCAAAGCTGCATCTGGGGTGGGGACTACAGCAGGGCATCTTGGAGCCGGCATTTCCTGTACAGTGTTCATTCGTTTGACAAGTGGGTATTGAACTCATCCCTTGAATCAGGTATTTTCTAGGTTCTGGAAATGCAAGAGGGAAAGTTGGAGAATCCTGTTCAATGCAGAATTGTCACTTAAAACGCATACCCTTCCTAACCCAGCCCTTGGTAGTGCTTCAGGACTCTTGAGCAGAGAGCACCAGTTTATGGGAAACACGGGAAGATTTAAAGCCTTTTGTCCTTCAGCCAAGATGTCTTTTTCTTTTTTTTTTGCCGTACGCGGGCCTCTCACTGTTGTGGCCTCTCCCGTTGCGGAGCACAGGCTCCGGACGCGCAGGCTCAGCGGCCATGGCTCATGGGCCCAGCCGCTCCGTGGCATGTGGGATCTTCCCGGACCGGGGCACGAACCCGCGTCCCCTGCATCGGCAGGCGGACTCTCAACCACTGCGCCACCAGGGAAGCCCCTCTTTTGTATTTTAAGCATAGAACATTCAGCACAACACTAGCAAGAATCTAACAGGCTATTGAGCTGTACACATTTCTACCAGATGGCTCTTATCTTTGATATTATGTGCAGAAGGGTCAGAGTTAACCTCGGTGGTGTTCAGTTCAGTTCCTGGGGCTTCCAGTGTATCTTGCCTTCTTTGGAAACCATTTCCTGGTGCTCTAATTCTGTATCTTGCCAAGTAGCAAAAGCGTGGAGAAAAACCCCGGAAGTAGCTTGTGGTGAAGTTGCAAGTTTTTTTGGCTCTTCTCCAAACACTCGTGAGCTTCATTTGTGTTCACATGTAAGAAAAGCCAACCCCGATCTCCTATGCTTTATTTAGCGCTTAAACTTTAATTGCAGGGTATAAATGATACCATTAGGAACCGATATCAATACTAATGCCACCTATATTATTATTTACTCGGTTGAAACTAAGCTCGTTGAAATATATTTATTAACACTGCACTCTAGAACTACACATTTAAAGCTTAATTCTGTGGCTGTTCATGAATTCTCTGCATACTACAGTGTCGGGACTTCTTAGCTCGAGATAAATTCGTTATGAAAATGGAGTGATGAAGTGTGTTAGGGAATTTTTTTCTCAGGTAACAAGTACAAGGTGGTTTATTTAGAGGATTAAGCACCCCTTGTGGAATTTAAGCCTCTTTAGCCAACAAAGAGTTAAATTCAGCATTTACTATATATAAACTTTGCTCCTTAGCATTAAAATATACCTTATTCATTCCTTAGATTTCTCTTTCAACCATGGCTATTGTTTGTCACTAACAGCTAGCTTTTGTGAAGTTAATAAATGTGCATAATAAGGACATAAAGGTATGGAGAAGTAATACTGTAATCCTTTTGTTTGGATAATCAGTCTAATGTATGCAAATTAAACCTTATTAGTACTAGGGTTTTGTGTCTGCTTATCAAAATGTGCCATTTTCATGAAAATTGGAAGTCCATTATATAAAGTTATTATTAACAATCATTTAGGAATTATATACGGTATGCAAATTAAAGTTGATTACAACTAATTAAGGGCTTTCTTTGTTATTTGACCTTGTCTGCTTTTTATGTAAATATGCTTCTTTTGGTCTGGCATATTTTTAGACTCAGAAAAGTATATTAAGACAAGTTACATTATGTATTTTTTAATATATCTTTGTGTTGCCATTGTCTGTGCCCCTCATTTTGCAGAGGCACACATGATATGTAGAGCCGTGCATCTTGCTGTTTGGGGATGGTTCTCTAGGTGACTAGAATTTCAGAAATAGAAAACAATCAAATTTCCAAGTCTCTTCAATAAGTTTAATGGAATATGAGCACAAATCCAGTATAACATATAAACAGTCTTCATGCCAGAATGCCCTTTTTTCCACTATTTATTGACTACAGTGAGCCTTGGGTTGCAGATTTCCAAATGGAGCTAAGTAATAAATGATTATTGCTCGCTTACAAGGTGCCCTGCAAAACCTAATTGTTATCCATGAAAGCATTCAGCTAAAGATAAGTGACTTCACCACAGAAGGTGTAACAGATCCAGTACCATTGGCCTTTAGGAAGAACTGTGTGCTCTATGCGAAGACAGGGGAAGAATTTTCTTAGCGGGCAAAGAGGAAACATTTGAAATGAGACCTTTTAGCACTTATTAAGTTATACCTTTCCTTCAGTGTAATTGTTCTAGTTGTTTTCTGTGAACAAAGAAGCTTGATACAGTGTCTGGAGGAAAGGATCCTGGGGCACTAGGTTTACGTGCATGATAGAAAAGACTTGTTAATCAATAGTGTTTCATTTGCTTTAAAGTATATGGGTAGGAAAAGGAATGGGGAAGATAAACAGACCAAGAAAAGAGACCAGAATATTGCACAAATGGAGAAAAACAAATAGTACCTAGATATTTAAAAGAGGCAAACTACTTAAAACTCTTTAAAAGAGAAATTAAGAACCAGATCATTGTTGAATTCATCCAAATTTTGAATATTTTCTTTTTTTTCTTTGCTTTGAACACCAACTTTTTAATCTTCAAAAAATGTCATTCGAACTCTCTTATAAAGGGATTGAAAATAAACTTATTCTTGAAGAATAATATACAAACAGAAAATTGCACATATCCTAAATGTACTGCTTCTTAAGTTTCACAGACTCAACACTCTGATGTCACCAGGACTCAGATCAAGGAAAAAGTATATTAACAGTACTCCAATAGCCCCCACCTTTTTCATAAACCAAGTGACAGTATATGTATGGATCTGTTTCTGGCCTCTCCTGGGGAGAAGTGACATCTCTTCAATATCGAGTCCTTCAATCTATGAACATGGTATGTCTTCTATATTTATGATTCAATAGCCACCCTGGAAAATGCAGGAAAATCAAGAAGAACGAGACTAAGTTCATACATTTCTCTGGGATTTTGAGGGCCCTTGCTCGGAGTAATGTCCCACTTCTCCACGTTATCTAGGAAGGATGTGGATGTACTGGTGGGATTCATGGAGTGGATAAAGCTTGCATGTGGTGTCTCCTGTTTTCTAGTCACCATACGCTTTCATCATCCTTCTCACGGCAGGTGTTTGATGTCTTCCTCCTTTCCACAGGGCATTGGCCAGTATTTCTTGCCACTTTTGCTGTAGTTCCTCTGCTGAGAGTTTTTCATATAACACAGAGCATAGTGCTGTTGGTAGCGTTCCACTTTAGGCGCATGGATCTTAGTGAACATTTTCTTTTCTTTTCTGTTTAAAGAGAAGCAAAATTTGCCCTTCTCAGTGTCAACATGTGCCATGCTAAAATGTATAAACCACAACTCGGTTTTTATGTTTCTAGAGACCAAGGCTTTCTTATAGTTCCAGACTTTTTTCTTTCCCCTCAGCAAGATGTCGAACATTGGAATTCCTATCTCCACAGGAGAAAAGAAAAAGTCCTCATTTGCACCATGGTTCAGTAGGTAAAAATGGAAAAACGATCTCATGATACTGGCCTCACAGATAATACAGGCTGTGTCTGAATTGTACCATAAGAAAGGTGCTGCCGTGGGTGCAGCTTTCCGCCTTCTAAGAAGATCCTTTGCTCTTGTAGGAGTTGCTGGGTGTGCCTGGAGAAGCTCCAAAAAGGTTAATAAGTGCCTGTGGAAGCAAGAGAGGGAAGATTGAAAGAGAACCCAGGAAATTCTCACAATGGTGCACGGAAAAGGAGGCAAACGCCAAGTCTCTAGTGTGTCTTCAGAACAATGAAGAGAAACATAAACACAAGGAGCAGGGTGGGTGACGCCCACTGCTGTCATGTGACTGGCTATGCAATCCGCACTTCCTTTCCCACACGCTGACCGCCTCGGAGCCTGGGAATGGGAGAAAGGGACGCAGAACACTCCTCACCTGGTCCTCAGGGAATGGGAAAAATGGGCTGGGCTGACTACTGTTTAGCTTTTAAGAGCCCCTAAGAACAGGGTCCCTAAAGACACCATTTTGCTTTAGAAGGTTTGTTATTTTACATTTCTCAAAATAACATGGTAAAATTAGAGGCAACACAAACAAGATTCAAGCTATGTGAGTCTTTTAATTCAGGCAGAATTTAATGTGTAATTAAAATTAATTATACCATAATGGAACTGTAGACACATGATTATTGCATCATCTTCCTTGCAGACACGCATTTGCTTCGCCTCACTCTGGCTTCTCAGGTTGAGGAGCGTGCTGAAAGGCAGAGCCAATGGAATCCGACTGCATTTTGCAGGATGTGTCTGTTACAAGGTCCTTGTGGAAGTTAATTTTGGCTAGCGCTCATTTCAGAAGTGTTTGAAATATGCCCAAATGTAATGGCCTTGAAAAAATCCTGCGTTTTAGTTTGCTTGGAGAAAAAGTCAGCCTTAAAATATATCCATTAGTAGCTGAAAGCATTTCTGTATGTTGATCTCAAGTTTAGGATATCAACTGAGTGTTAGTGTGGTGTTTGTGAATTGTGTGTGAAGTGTTTGGACTGTGTGTGAAGGTAAAAATAATTTATTTCTCAGTTATAAATTCAAAATATGGGAGGGAGTCTGGAAATGATTTAGAATAGGCCACTTTCTAAATTAGAGGGGAAGATGGGGCTAAACCTACACGTGGAAGTTTTGAGTCTCTTGTTAGAAAAAGAAATCCAAGGAAGGAAATCCCATTATATACTATAGTATATTATTTAAATATATAACAAATACAACAAGTTTGAATCAGTACTCCAGCCTGCATAATTAGACCTAGAGAGAGAGTTTTCTTAGCTTCAGTTTTCTTGGCTGTGATTTCAACACTAGAAGGAAATATTTCTCAAATATGAGTAAATTATAGTTCCTTTAATTATATGATTAATTAATTTTATACTTTTATTATGGAGCTTTTCAGACAAACATATTCAGACCCTTTTAAGAGAAAAAAAGTCTCTTGGACTGTAGTGTTAAATTATTTTTGTTATATGCTAACATAACATCAGTTATAAGTCCTGCTTTTTGCTCTTATAAAGCCAAATCAAGCAACATATATGAAACACTAGCAAAGTATACCCACAACAGTTAAATTAACAATATTAATTAATTTTAAAAGTATTTATTTATTGATTTGGCTGAGCGGGGGTCTTTGCTGCCACACGCAGGATCTTCACTGCCGCATGCACGATCTTTAGTTGCGGCATGCAGGATCTGGTTGCCTGACTAGGGTTCGAACCTGGGCCCCCTGCATTGGGAGCGTGGAGTCTTAACCACTGGACCACCAGGGAAGTCCCACATGATATTAATTTAAAGGAAAGGGTGATGTTGCTTTTCTGAAGCTACTTTTTAAGCCTACCTATATTCTTTTTTCACTAGGTCACAATTCAAGCGGTCTTACCTCTGGTCGAAATGATTATAAATTCATCTGGAAACTAGCACACAGAAATAGGATAATAGCCTTCCATTATAAGGCAGTCCAGGTGACCCAGGACATCAGTTAATATGACTATGTAAATAAAGAATCAGCAAAATTTTTCCACAAAGGACCTGATAATAAATATTTTAAGCTTTGAGGGCCATACAGTCTTTCACAACTACTCAAAAACTGTCATTGGATCGTGAAATTGGTCATAGACAACATGTAAGTGAATGGGCATGGCCGTGTTCCAATAAAACTTTATTTACTAAAATGGGTAGAGGGTGGATTTGGCCATAGGATATAGTTTGCCAACCACTGACTTATATGAAAATACAGGGTTAAAAATTCTGGGAGATATCTTTGTAGACCCTGTCGACTAGAAAAAAAAAAAATTCACAACCAAAGTTGAGAGTTACCTGTATTTGGCAGGAATTTTTAGGACTTCAAGCCTGGGAGGCAGCGTCTCAAGTAGCCCTGAGAGAACTGCTCCGGGGAGGTGAGGGGGGAGCTAGGATATATAGGAGTTTTACCACAAAGGGCAGGTAGTAGAAACAAAAGATTACTGTTAATAAAAGACAACTAGGGCTTCCCTGGTGGCGCAGTGGTTGGGAGTCCGCCTGCCGATGCAGGGGACACGGGTTCGTGCCCCGGTCTGGGAAGATCCCACATGCCGCGGAGCGGCTGGGCCCGTGAGCCATGGCCGCTGAGCCTGCGCGTCCGGAGCCTGTGCTCCGCAACGGGGGAGGCCACAACAGTGAGAGGCCCGCGTACCGCAAAAAAAAAAAAAAAAAAAAAAAAAAAAGACAACTAGATGTCTCAAGGAATTTAGTGCTTTTCTATGTATGGGAAGATGCAAGAGTCTGGGCTCACTGAAACCGTTCCTTTGATATGCACCTCAGCTATCTGGGGCCAGTATCCTGAGAAATGCATATCCTGAGTTCCCTCAGGGCTTACCATAGGGAGTGGCTGCATTCTGATGGCTGCTAGATGGCAGGTATTTTTGTTTCCTTCCTGAGTTCCCTCAGAGCTCACCAGCTCACCATAGGCTGGTGGCTGCAATCTCGGGTGACTGTGACATCCTTTGTTTACTGATACGGCAGGGAGTATTCCATTTCTCAACCCCTATTTGGAAAACAATCTGTCCCCCAGATTTCTGGGATTTGATGTAAGTGTGAGTGTGAGTGTGTGTGTGTGTGTGTGTGTATTTAGATTTTCAAAAGCTCCACAAGTAAAGCATTCTTATTTTGATAAGTGAAACAATTCATAGGTACATAAAGCAAATGTTATTAATCTTTTCCTCTACTTCCTCTATTCAGATAAACAATATTAATAGCTTAATTCACAATGAACACTTTTCTTCATGGTTGGACATATCTATAGAATTGTATATGTAGTCCCCATTCCACTCATTGATGGGTCTCTTCTATATGTGTTTTTTAGCATTAAAAAAAAACAAAAACAAATAATGTGTCCCCTCTCCATCCAGGCCAGTGGAGGTAGATCTGCTTTTTCTCTTCAGATTTTATTGTGAAAGGTGACATAATGGTAATGAATACCTGTATAACCTTCACGCAGATTCAGTTACTGTTAACGTTTTACTCTATTTGTGTTCATGCTCCCCTTCCCCCATTTATCAGGGCGTGCCATGTAAAGTTGCCAGTACTCAACTGCCACATACAAAAATGGCAGTTTGATACAGTGTAACCTAATATTTTTTTCTGAATCATTTGAGACAGAGTAAATTGGACATTTTTCTAGGAAAATAAGTACCTTCTCATACATACCCACAAGACCATTATCATACCTTAAAAAATCAACAATTCTATGTTATCTTCCTATATCCAGTTTATATTCAAATTTCCCTAATTGTGCCTGAAATATCCTTATAGCTACCTTTTTAGAACCAGAATCCAATAAAAGTTTACACATTACAGTTAGTTTTTTGCCTCTTTAGTCTCTTTTAATTTAGAATAGTTCCCTACCTTCCCCCCACTTTCTTTTTTTAAATTAATTAATTAATTTATTTTTGGCTGTGTTGGGTCTTCGTTGCTGCACGTGGGCTTTCTCTAGTTGCGGTGAGGGGGGCCTACTCTTCGTTGCGGTGCACAGGCTTCTCATTGCAGTGGCTTCTCTTGTTGCAGAGCACGGGCTCTAGGCTCGCGGGCTTCAGTAGTTGTGGCTCGTGGGCTCAGTAGTTGTGGCTCGCAGGCTCTAGAGTGCAGGCTTAGTAGTTGTGGCGCACGGGCTTAGTTGCTCCGCGGCATGTGGGATCCTCCTGGACCAGGGCTCGAACCCGTGTCCCCTGCATTGGCAGGCGGATTCTTAACCACTGTGCCACCAGGGAGGGCCCTCCCCTTTAATCTTAACCTTTGGAAGAGATCAGTTCAGTTGTCTTGTAGAATATCCCACATTTTATATTTGTCTGATTGTTTGCTCAGGGTGGTCTTTAACTCGTTCCTCTGTTCTATTTGTTTCCTGGAATTTGGCAAAACGTTTGGCAATGGCAAGTAGAAAAAACAAACTTCCATATTTGGTAAGAAGAGTTTGTAGATGATTCTGTGTGCTTCTGTTGTGTAACATCAGACTGTTCTACTCCAAGTAATTTGACGATTTCGTTAAGGTAGTGACCACCAGATTTCTCCATTGTAAAGGTTTGCTTTTTCCTTAGCATTCTTTTAAAATAAGTGTAATGTTAATTACATTGTATAGCCTGGTTATGTGGATGAATGAACTATAGTTTATTCAAACTATTCCTTTGTTGGTGGAGATTCCATTTGTTGCCATTCTGTAGCCATTGAAATGTCCCAATGAGCGTTCTTGCTTGTATTCAAGTATTCTTAAGTATTGGTGCTTTAATTTTCAAGGAATAGATTCCCCAATGGGAAAAGAGGCATGTATACTTTTAATTTTGGCATTTGTTTATTTGGCATTTACTTATTGTTATTTATTTGATATTAAAAAATTTTGACATTACAAACTTTCCAAAAAATGTGTAACATACTTCTACCAACAGTATACAAGAATGCTTGTTTCCCCAGATCTTCAACCTCGCTAGATATAAATACCTTTTAATCTCCACCCGCCCCATCTGATGGGTAAAAACTGGTATTTTATTTTGCATTTCTTTGACTACTAATGAGACTGTACAACCTATTACATAATTCATAATTTTCGGCTATTTACATTTCCTCTTCTATTCCTATTCTTTGCCCATTTCTCCCAATATTTCACCTTGTTTATGGTCTCTTTTGCCATGCAGAAAGTTAAGATTTAAAAAATAGACTTAAGTGTATCTGTCTTTTTTTTTTTATGGTTCCTGGGTTACCTCTCTTGCTTCAGAAGCTTTCCCCCACTCTAAGATAATATAAAGCTCTCCTAAATTTTCTTTTATTATTATTCTGATTTGTATTTATTACATGGTATGCGGTAAAGATCTAGTTTTGCATCTGTTTGGATAGTTAGCAATTATGTCAGCACCATATATTGAATAATCCAGCCTTTTGACAAAGATTTGAAATTCCACGTGTGTGGAAATTTAAGTTTGCGGAAATTCCACCTTTGTGGAATTTTTGTTCATGTGCCGAGTTCTCATACATCTTTGGATCTATTTCTGAACTCTCCATTCTACTCCACTGATCTATGTATTTATTCCTGTAATAATACTAGACTATTTTTGTTTTAGTATTTTTACAGTAATTTTTAATATTGAGTAAGATAAGTCTTCACTATTTTTTCCCTTAAAAATGTCCTGGCAATCAGTTTGCAGCCATTTATTCTTCCATATGAGCTTTTAAATCATTTTTCCCTTATTCCCAACCCAGTCCCTTAGGATTCTGGTTGGCATTCTATTAAATGTATACACAAATGTATATAAAATGTTTATATATGTACATATGTATAATAAATTGGGGAGGAATTAACTTTTTTTTTTTTTTTCTTTTTGCGGTATGCGGGCCTCTCACTGTTGTGGCCTCTCCCGTTGCGGAGCACAGGCTCCGGACGCGCAGGCCCAGCGGCCATGGCTCACGGGCCCAGCCGCTCCGCGGCATATGGGATCCTCCCAGACCGGGGCACGAACCCGTTTCCCCTGCATCGGCAGGCGGACTCTTAACCACTGCGCCACCAGGGAGGCCCAGGAATTAACTTTTAAATGATGAGATAGGGGCTTCCCTGGTGGCGCAGTGGTTGGGGGTCCGCCTGCCGATGCGGGGGGCACGGGTTTGTGCCCCAGTCCGGGAGGATCCCGCATGCTGCGGAGCGGCTGGGCCCGTGGGCCGTGGCCGCTGGGCCTGCACGTCCGGAGCCTGTGCTCCGCAATGGGAGAGGCCACGGCAGTGAGAGGCCTGCGTACCGGAAAAAAAAAAAATGATGAGATAAGTATGTATATATGTTTAGGTGTATATGTATATATATATATAAATGTATATTGTATGTATGTATATATAATATATTCAGGAAGGATTAGCATATTAATGGTAAGCCACATGATGTGGAAATGATAGCAGAAGAGACTTGATCTTAGTTAATTTCTTGCCAAAAATACTCTCCTCTCATCAACGATGCCCAAAACTTTCAAAAATTTAGAGTTCTAGTCCAGAAGACAAAATTAAAAGATTGTGCCTGTCATTGGATTACAGTTTTTTTCCCTCCCTCCCTCCCTTTCTTCCTTCCTTCCAGTTTTATTGAGATATAATTGACACACAGCACTGTGTAAGTTTAAGGTGTACAGGATAATGAGTTGACTTACCTACATCATGAAATGATTACCACAGTAAATTTAGTGAACATCCATCTCATATAGATACAAAATTAAAGAACTAGGAAACATTTTTTCCTTTGTGATGAGAACTCCTAGGATTCACTCTTAACAGCTTTCATATATAACATACAGCAGTATTAATATTATGTTGTATATTATATCCCTAGTACTCATTTATCTTATAACTGGAAGTTTGTGCCTTTTGACTGCCTTCTTCCACTTCCTCCTCCCTCCACCCCCTGGAATGCAGTTTTCTTTCGAATTGTAAAGGTAAAGTGTTTTTCTGCATGCTATGGGACTAAAAGTGTATCGGTGTATTCCTGTAATGTGTCAGTAATGTATTCCCAGGTGTGCTTGAAAACTTGTCTAGATACTATTAATGTCTGAGTAAATCCATTTCCATCTGTCACACTATAATGTATCCTCTCTGTGTCGCCCTCAACATACAAATACTCATTTTCTCGTTTCAAGTGGGAGACTTTTAGCACGGGCCAAATACCATCACACTGAACTCTGCAGGTGTGTCGGATGCTCCCTGTACCATTTGGTGTGCAGATCAGAGTTGCTTTCCCAGCTCACACACCCTGTTGCTCAGAGGTCAAGGGCTGGGGACACTACAGCATGGATGCAGGACCCTCTCAGGGAGCCAGGATTTCTGTCATCAGCAGCAGGGCTTCTCTGGCTGCAGCTTTTCCAATTCCAGCTGCTTGACCATCACGGCCATTGACCTTGAATAAAGTACTCAGAAGCCTTGGGAAGTTAGCAAGGGTGGGTCAAGCTGTATTTGTCAGAAAGAGATATGAATGTTCTATTTGTGAAAGATATAGATATCTAATACGGGGGAAAGCCAAGGACTCTGGCCCCCCAGTACCTGGATCTGAATCTCAGCTCCTCCACTCCCTTGGCAGTGCCAGCTTGGATGTGTGACTTAAACCAGTCAGTGCCTCAGTCTCCTCATCTGTAAAGTGGGGGTTCAAGTGGTGCTGAAATCATAGGGCTGTTGTGAGGATTCAATGACCTGATATATGTAATGCATGTGAAGCTGTGCCTTTCACCCAATGAGTACTCTTTAAGTGTTTGCTATATTTTTATTCTTAGTTCCTTGAGGGAGAAATTGATCACAGAGTCTGGGATTACAAAGGAAAAGGCAGGAAGGAGGCAGGCTGTGAAGGTCTCAGGTAGGTAGACCGATTTAAAATAGGCTTCTATTCCAGGAGAGAGCTAGGGAACAAAGCAAGAAACTGGGATAGAAGTACCTTTCTACGGGTGACTGTGGGGGTTAGGGGAGAACTGCAATGCCCAGCGCTGTGTGTGTTCAGTTTTTACCGTAGTCACTCTGGATCCTGGGTCAGGAGCAGCATAACCAGTTCCAGACCTCACCTGCTGATGGTCCTGATGCCCCCGCTATGTAACTCCAGCCCCAGCCAGGATTGGAGGAGTTACTGGCTGAGTTATTCAAAGTGGAGGACATCAGTGGGCTGACCTGGACTTTGTATGGCAGAATATAAATCAATCTTCTCTCTCTCCTCCTCCTCTTCCTTTTTTTTTAATGGAAAATTTTAAGCACAGCTAGAAGTAGAGAAGCTAGCATTATTAATAGATTTATGCTTACCTTTATACATATACAAGTTGTAGTCTTATGTCAGTATCAGTAGCCAATTTACTTATTTATTTTTTTAAGTAAATGTATTTTTGGCTGAGTTGGGTCTTCGTTGCTGCGCATGGGCTTTCTCTAGTTGTGGCGAGTGGGGGCTACTCTTCGTTGTGGTGCATGGGCTTCTCACTGTGGTGGCTTCTCTTGTTGCGGTTCGTGGGCTCTAGGTGCGCGGGCTTCATTAGTTGTGACACGCAGGCTCAGTAGTTGTGGCTCGTGGGCTCTAGAGCGCAGGCTCAGTAGTTGTGGCACACGGGCTTAGTTGCTCCGCAGCATGTGGGATCTTCCTGGACCAGGGCTCGAACCTGTGTCCCCTGCATTGGCAGGAGGATTCTCAACCACTGTGCCACCAGGGAAGCCCAATTTACTTATTTTTAAATTAAGAAAATTTTTTAACTGTGGTAAAGTATACATAACATAAAATATATCATGTTAACTATTTTCTTATTGAAGTATAGTTGATTTACAATGCTGTGTTAATTTCTGCTGTACAGCAAAGTGACTCAGTTATACATATACATACATTCTTTTTTATATTCTTTTTCATTATGGTTTATCCCAGGACATTGAATATTTTTCCCTGTGCTATACGGTAGGACCTTGTTGTCCATCCACTCTATATGTAATAGTTTGCATCTACTAACCCCAAACTCCCACTCCATCTCTCCCCTACACCACCTAACCCTGGCAACCACAAGTCTGTTCTCTATGTCTGTGAGTCTGTTTCTGCTTCGTAGATAGGTGCATTTGTGTCATATTTTAGATTCCACATATAAGTGATATATGGTATTTGTCTTTCTCTTTCTGATTTACTTCACTTAGTATGATAATCTCTAGTTGCATCCATGTTGCTGCAAATGGCATTATTTAGTTCTTTTTTATGGCTGAGTAGTATTCCATTGTATATATGTACCATATCTTCTTTATCCACTCATCTGTTGATGGACATTTAGGTTGTTTCCATGTCTTGGCTATTGTGAATAGTGCTGCTATGAACATAGGGGTGAATGTATCTTTTTGAATTATAGTTTCGTCTGGATATATGCCCAGGAGTGGGATTGCTGGATCATATGGTAATTCTAGTTTTAGTTTTCTAAGAAACCTTCATACATCTTAACTATTTTTAAGTGTACAGTTCAGTAGTATTAAGTATATTCACACTGTTATGCAAGTAATCTCCAGAACTCTTTTCATCTTGCAAAACTAGAACTCTCTATCCATGAAACAATAACTCCCCTTTTTCCCCTTCCCCCAGCCCCTGGTAACTACCCTTCTACTTTTGGTCTCTTTGAATTTGACTGCTCTAGGTACCTCATATAAGTGGAATCATACAGTATTTGTCTTTTTGTGACTGGTTTATTTCATTTAACATCATGTCCTCAAGGTTCATCCATGTTGTAACACGTGTCAGTATTTCCTTCCTTTTTAAGGCTGAAAAATATTCCATTGTGTATATATACCACAGTTGGTTTATCTTTTGATCCCTTGGTGGACACTTGGGTTACTTCCTCCTTTCAGCTATTGTGAATGATGCTACTATGGACGTGGGTATACAGGTACTTTTTTGTGACCCTGCTTTCAGTAGCCAATTTACTTTTGTATTTTGCTTTAGAGTTATAGTTAAAAAAATCTTAGCTCATACAGATAGTTTCAAAGGTAATAAGTTGCAAATGGTAATAGTTTGTAATAGCTTGCCATAGAGTGTTATGACTCATCTGAATGTCAACTCATCTAGAATAATGTAAGAGGAATCATGAGGCATTTTAGTTCCAAAGTTAATCATTAGCAGTACCTTAAAAGCTTTTTTCTTTTTTTAACCAGTAAGTGTACAATTTGGAGAGTCAGTGAAAGAGTTTCTAACCAGTTAAAATCTGTATATATATATATTTTTGGCTGTGCTGCGTGGCATGCAGGATCCTAGTTCCCCCATCAGGGATGGAACCTGTGCCCCCCGCAGTGGAAATGTGGAGTCCTAACCACTGGACTGCCAGGAAAGTCCCTTAAAATCTGTATCTTATGACACAATTTGTGATGTCATTTGAAGGAATCTTTGATCTCTCACTGTCCTTTTTTTTTGTAAGACAATCACATACATTTTGTTCTTTTTTTAAATTTTATTTTTGGCTGTGTTGGGTCTTCGTTGCTGCATGTGGGCTTTTTCTAGTTGTGGCAAGCGGGGACTACTCTTTGTTGCAGTGCACAGGCTTCTCATTGCGGTGGCTTCTCGTTGCGGTTCGTGGGCTCTAGGTGCACGGGCTTCAGTAGTTGTGGCACGCGGGCTCAGTAGTTGTGGCTCGTGGGGTCTAGAGCACAGGCTCAGTAGTTGCGGCACACCGGCTTAGTTGCCCTGCAGCATGTGGGATCTTCCCGGACCAGGGCTCGAACCCGTGTCCCCCGCACTGGCAGGCAGATTCTTAACCACTGTGCTACCAGGGAAGCCCAGTAATGGATTTTTATGATGGAAAAGAACAGTATACTGTGAGAGAGAATAATAGGGGTGACTGCTTTAGATCTGGTGGTCAGGGAAGGCCTCTCTGAGGAGGTAACATTTAGAGTGAGCCCTGTTGGCAAGAAGAAACCTGACATTTAATGATTTGGAAGAAGACAAATTATTCCAGACAATTCCAGACAGTGGGAAGAGCATGGATAGTGGTTCTAAGGCATGAAAGAGCTTGGTGTGTTTGAAAAACTGGAAGACCCATGTGGCTGAAGCATATTGAGTGTATTCATTTCCTATTGCTGCTGCAACAAGTTACCACAAATTTATTATCTTATGGCTCTGGAGGTCAGAAGTCTGTCATGAATCTTAAGGGGCTAAAATGAAGGTGTCAGCATGGCTGAATTCCTCCTGGAGCCTCTAAGGGAGAATCAGTCTCTTTGCCTTTTCTATTTTCTAGCTTCCAGAGGCCACCTGCTATCGTTTTCTCATGGCCCCTCCTCCATCTTCTTAGTGCAGCACTTGAAACTGATTCCATCATTGCATCTTTTCTCTGACTCTGATCATCCTGCCTCCCTCTTATGAGGACCCTTGTGATTGCATTGGGCCCACCTGGGTACTCCATGGGCATCTCCCCATCTCAAGATCCTTAACTTAATCACGTCTGCAAAGTCTCTTTTGCCATGTAAGTTAACATTCATAGGTTCCAAAGAAATTTGGGGGGTCATTATTCTGCCTACCATTCAGGGTGTGGGGACTTGAGAAACTATAAAGCTATGTAAGTGAGTGTATTATGTTTTAATTCAGGGATATTTTAGTTAGTGGAGTTTGTATTCATTACAGTTTAATGTCAGTTGTATAAAGAGACCACTCAATATTATGGTTTAAACAAGATAGAAGTTTATTTCCCTTTCACGTAATGATCCGGAGGAAGTCAATCCGGGGCTGGGAGGGTGAATCTGCTCCTTAAATTCAGAGCTCCAGGCACATTCTCTCTCTCTGCCCTGCCAGCCTCAACACGTGGCTTCCTGGTCATGGTCTAAGGTGGTTATGAGTCCACACTTCAGCCAGTGGGTATGTGGAAGGGGACAGCAGGATAACCCCCCCATTCTTTTTATATGCATGACCTAGAAGAGGTACATAACATTTTCACTTGTACCCCAGTCGCCAGAACTTTGTCATATGATCACACCTGGCTGCAAGGGAGACTGGGAAATACAGTTGACCCTTGAACAAAATGAGTTTGAACTGTGTGGGTCCAGTTATACATGGACTATGTTCATTAAATATGTACCACACGTACTGTACTATCCAAGGTTGGTTGAATCCGTGATGCAGAACCGTGGATACAGAGGGATGACTGTACAGATATACAGAAATTTTGGACTGGTCAGGGATCGGTGCCCCTAACCCCCATGTTGTTCAAGGGTCAATTGTATAGTCTTTGGCTAGACGGTTGTGGGTCCAGCTAAAACTCAGGTGTTTTATTATTAAAGAAAGGAGGGCAAAATGGAAATGTGTCTATGCAGCAAATTCCTTCATTAAAAAAATACCAATTTCTTGTCTTATTTGAAAAATTGGTACTTGTACCTTGCCTTGAGACAGCTATTGGCCTTCAAGTTAAAAAAGGAAATTATGATACTTGCTGCCAATAAAATTACAAACATTTCTGAAAAGTCTGCAATTTAAAGTCTGCTCCTTAATAAAATTGACAGTTTGCATGGCATCATTCAACCCTATTTTGAAAGATGCTGACATCTTATTAATGCTTAGAGCTTGTCTAACTAGAATAAGAACTACTATAGTTGGAAACATTGTGGTCCCAGCATTGATAGAAGCCCCTACTTCTCCAGCTTATTTAGTAAAGGGCTCACTGCATTATTACTAACTTTTTGGAAATAAATTAAAACTGATCAACATACTTAAAGACATATTCCTGTTGAATAAGCGATAAGTGGTTTATATATTAAAAGTCTTCTTCATAGTTACCTGGCAGAACATATATTAAAACCAGGCAAAAACGTAGATATACCCTTTAGGGGTATATAAAATCCATAATTTTATGCAGGTAAATTGCGGGCTTCGCGTAACATCAGTCCTTGAACCAATTCATCGAATATGTGTGCTCTGGTATTCTATTCTAGCTTTTTCATGTGATGGTACAATTACATGTTTGGAGCAGTCTGCTTATCTACCACTCATTCAGTAAATATCTATTGAGCACCTCCTATATATCAGGCACTGTTCTAGATGCATAGGGCACATCAATGAATAAAAGAGACAAATATCCCTTCCCTTCATGGAACTTCCATTTATGTTGCAATATCAGTAGATCAACATTTACTAAGCATTTTTTAATATGAACTTTTTATTGAAATATGCCATACTTACAGCTTAATGGATTTTCGTAAAGTTACCACAACCCCAGATCCCATTTGTGCTGCCTTAGTCTCTATCTTCTGGGAGAGACCACTATCCTGACTTCTGACACCACAAATTGGGTTTGCCTGCTTTTGAACTTATGTAAACAGTATCATACAGTACATGCCCTTCTGTGGCTAGATTATTTTTGTCAACGTTTTGTTCATGAGATTCATTGGGTTTTGTGTAGTTGTGGTTCATTTAGTCTCGTTACTGCATCACATTCCCTTGTGTGAGTATATCAGAATGTTCTTATCCATTCTCCTGTTGACAGCCATTTGGTGGTCTCCTGTTTGGCCATTATGAATAGTGCTTCTGTAAACATTCTTGTACATGCCTTTCAGTGGACATTTGTATGCATTTCACTTGGGTATGTAACTCAGCATGGAATCATTGCCTCATAGGGAGTGCTTATGTTCAACTTCAGTAAATATTGCCAAACAGTTCTGCAAAATGTTTGAACCAATTTATCTCTCCCCAGCAACGTAAGAGAGTTAGTTGCTCCACACCCTTGTCAACACTTGATGTTGTCTTTTTTATTTAAGCTATTCTGTGGAAGTGTAGTGATATGGCATTGCAGTTTTAATTTGCATTTCCCTGGTGACTAAGTGGGGCCCCTTTACCTATATTTATAATACTCATTTGGATATCCTCTTTTGTGAATTGTCTGATTAAGTCTTTTGTCTGTTGTTTTTTTTTTTTTTTTGGCTGCATTGGGTCTTCATTGCTGCACACAGGCTTTGTCTAGTTGTGGCGAGTTGCGGCTACTCTTTATTGCAGTGTGCAAACTTCTCATTGTGGTGGCTTCTCTTGTGGAGTACGGGCTCTAGGCGTGCGGGCTTCAGTAGTTGCAGCACACGGGCTCAGTAGTTGCAGCACGCGGACCCTAGAGCACGTGGGCTCAGTAGTTGTGGCTTGCAGGCTCTAGAGCACAGGCTCAGTAGCTGTGGCGCATGGGCTTAGTTGCTCTGCGGCATTTGGGATCTTCCTGGACCAGAGATCGAACCCATGTCCCCTGCATTGGCAGACGGATTCTTAACCACTGAGCCACCGGGGAAGTCCATGTCTATTTCTTTCTAGTAAGCTTTTCTCTATGTGCAGCGTTGTGGCATCTTGCTTTGATAGATCTTATGTGTACTTATATAATCAGATTTAAATTTTGTTTGCATAATTTTTCAATAACATTAAGTTGTTTAATTTTTGCTGAAAGAACCAAGAGCCTTATTTTTATGCTCACTGTGTGTTGTTTCAAAATGATGTTGTAACTTGGCAAGGACCACAGAACTATTTTGAAAAATTTCACTTCCTCAACTCTGCTGATGACTCGTGCACTGTTTTAACATGATAAAAGCTTAGCGCCTATAACAAATTCAGCCACCATTTTATTCTGCCTTTAAATGACATCGTGAGAGCATTTTAGTTACATTATTTTCATTTTATGTACTGTCAATTGCTAGAGAAAGACTCATTTGATTCCAATATGCTATTTTTTGTTGTTTCATCTCCAGCCCAATCAATCTCATCACCCCTGTCACCATTTTTTTTTTGTTTAAAAAAAGTCCTGTTTTTAATCTGTAATCCATTTCTGGCTTTGAAGGTAATAATTTCAAACCATCAAAGAAAGTTGTAAATAATAATAGCTCACAGACTCTTTAAGATGTACCAGTCATCACTCTGTGCTTTAAGTGTTTTAATTCATTTAACCCATATGAGGTTGGTGCGTTATCAGCTTCATTTTACAGATGATGAAATTGAGGCCCAGGAGAAGTGACTTGGCAAAGTCACAAAGTTGGTAAGTGGGAAACTCAGAATTCGAACACTGATGCCTAGCTCTCCATTTCTTCAGCCCCTTTAGCTGTCTCTGTCAGCTTGATATGGCAAATTGCCCACTGCCAGCATGCTCACCAACAAACACACTGCACATTTTTTTCCATACTGATAGTACTGTTGGTGCCTGGGAACCCTACTACCAGCACATGTTTGACTTGTCTAGACCCTCAAGGTTGGCCAGGATGTTTCATGCATTCCAGCTTACAGAGTCCTTGTATTCAGAGGTCAGACACAGGGATGTGGCTCTTTCTTCTTACCTTCCTCCACAAAGCTGGGGCAGCACGTTGACATTCTTTTGCTTTCTCCTTACATGGGTCAGAGCCCGGCCCTCTAGTACGTAACATTGGAAGCCAGGCCATCTCTTTTCTCCTCTTGTCTTACATTTGGATTTGGGGCAAAGAGACACCCTTTTTGGACCTTGAGCCTCAGCAGTGCTCTCCACCCTAGGTAGGAGAGCTCTGTGTCAGTATTTTGGTCATAAACCTAGCTAATGACAAAGCTGTCCTGTGACTTACTATTTGCTGCTTTCCCTAACATAAATCTCAATGGGATAGCAGCAATGTTTTGGCCGATACAAATGATATGCTGGGGGTTATTAAATATGATTTCATTTAGAAAGTAGAGCCCCTGGGTGGCTCTTATCTTTGTTTTGGGAAACAAATTGGCACTTCTCTAGTGTTCTGAATATTAAAATAGAATTGGGTATGGAATTCTGTCTTGGACGTCATCCAAAGGATTCTAATTATCAAGGCATGCTAACGACCAGGTATAAAGTAGTTTTGCTTACAAGGTGGTCCTATGGTCTGGGCTCCCAAGCATAGTGTTAAAGACTTGGTTGTTTATTTGTATTTTTTCATGACTGTAATTTTTTTTGGACACTTCTTTCTTCTGGTGTGATCAAGTGCCAAAAATTTGAAAATATCTATGTCCTCAAAGTGGGAGAAAGTAAAAGGGATACTCAGTAGGAAAAAAAAGAGCTGCCCCCCGCCCCTGGCCTTTAAGTTCAATAAGTTGGGGAATGTTTTTGACTTTTTTTCCCAATTGTGTCACTGATGGCCCTGTTCGGAACACTGCATATATGAGGTTGTCTAAATTGTATTTAGTGGAAGTTATTAAGCAAAGACCTTGAGAGTCAGGCTTGCCGTCTAGAATTTGCTCCCTTACCTGCAATGGTTTGTTAGCATTTTTATGTGCTGATTGTTCCCTCTGGACTTACTCTGTGAGGCCACTTTTTAATCTTTTTTTTGTTTGTTTTTTGGCCATGCCATGAGGCATGTGGGATCTTAGTTCCCCCACCAGGGATTGAACCCGCGCCCCCTGCATTGGGAGCGAGGAGTCTTAACCACTGGACCGCCAAGGAAGTCCAGAGGCCACTTTTTAAAATGTGTGTAGGCAGAGGCCATTGTGCTCGGGCAACAAATAAAGCCCACTGTGCGTGGTTTAAGTTATGAGAACTGAAATCCTAACAATGAGAAATGAGGAGTTTATCAGGAGCCATTTGCTGCCTCTGGATCTTGGGTGTTTTTCACCCCTTATTCTACGAGTTGTTCCAGTTCTCCAGTATTTAGCTTTCTTGAATGGTGGGGATGAGCTCTGGAATGTGATAGTGGAATAGTGGTAATCTACGTCCCCCCACCAAAGGTACCTTTTTCTTCTCATCTACTCTGTTCTGATTGTATGATCTTCTTTGCTAATGGACTTTGGATGGGGGAAGATTTTATGATTTATTTGCCAATCGATTCAGAAGTTTCAGTATTATGGTGAAAAAGAAAAATTGATTTCTTTAAGATACATAGGAAAAATTATTTGGTTCCTTTCTGAGTAATTTAACAACAGTATGACCTCCTTTGTACAGCCTTCTTTTATTCACAAGTCTTTATTGATTCACCAAAAGAGGTGAAAATTTAAAAGAATACTTACATGTTTGGCAGGTCTATTTTCTTTTCAGTATTGCACAGTAAATTATTGTAACATGAATGTCCCTGGGCATCACTTGCTAGTGGATACAGATGGAATTGTATTAACAGTAGGAGTCTAGATTTCCTCACTCACAAGGGACTTCAAGCCTCCATGAAGCCTCTTTCTCCCCAAGAGGATTTCTGTTAGTCATTAGAAGGAGGCTTGCGTGTGCTTGCAGACCATCGTGTAGCACTGTCATGTTGTTTCTCTCATGCTCAAAGTCCTCTTTGTTGATGGCTTTTGCTCCTGATGCTGCTTGATGGCGCTTCTCGTTGCCACCGTGTTTTCTCTGGTGTCTCTTGTGGAAACATCAAGGACACTGTCTTGATGTCCACAGAGGCACTCATCCTCAGGAAGCATAGTGGTGCTTTGTGGAGCACAGAGACCACTCCTTTCCCCAGCTCTGCATTGGGCCTTGTCACCAGGGATACCAAAGAATTGCTTATGCTTCCCTCAAGTCATGCCTCATAGCATCTTTTTTTTTTAAATTGACGTATAGCTGACTTACAGGGTTGTATAGCATCTTTAATTAAAATGGTCCTTCCAGTTTTTCCCGGTACTTCTTTTCTTGAATGGGGGTCAGGTTCTGTCTCCTGGGGCCAGCTGGAGAACTAGTATCAGGACATTCTCCATTTCCTCTCCCATGTCATATTCTTCCCTCTGGTACTGGGATGTCTCTGGTACTGTAACATGAAGCTCCCTCCCCTTCCTTTATTCAAAAAGTGTATCAGCACACACACAGGCACACACACACATACACACACACAAACAAACTCCTCTTTGGGGGCTTGTGCTGGTCTCTTTTTTTTTTTTTTTTTTTGGCGGTGTGCGGGCCTCTCACTGTTGTGGCCTCTCCCGTTGCGGAGCACAGGCTCCGGACGCGCAGGCTCAGTGGCCATGGCTCACGGGCCCAGCCGCTCCGCGGCCTGTGGGATCTTCCCGGACCAGGGCACGAACCCGTGTCCCCTGCATCGGCAGGCGGACTCTCAACCACTGCGCCACCAGGGAAGCCCGTGCTGGTCTCTTAAGACACATGGTCTTACACTGATCAGGGTCATGTTCTGGTTGAGAAAACTATATCCAAGCCCTTCTAAATTCCCCATGTCAAAATGTTTGCACCTTTAGAAGTTAGTGAACATTAGGATTATGTCCCCTGTGAGCAGCCTGATTGGCTGCCCGGCCTGCCACTGTCATTGTCTTCCTGGTTCTCCTTCTTACATTTCCTCTCTTCCTTCCTTTAGATGAAGCATGACTTTGGTGAAATGTGTTAGGGTTCAACCTATTTTATGTTTTGCTTCACTGAAAGTTAGTATTTCACTCCACCCTGTTTTTTGATCAGTGCATTACGAATCAAGCAGATCATATTGGCAATATTCTGTATGTGGCTATTGCAAAGTAGGTGATACTGCCTTCTTCTTCTTGCCCCTGGTGCAAGGCAGGATGGACTACAGTGGCTCTCAAATCTGGCTGTACATTACTGTCACCTGGAGAGCTTGAAAAAATTACCAATGCCTGGACCTTCCCTCCTCAGAGATTCTCATTTAATTGGTCAGGGCCCAATAAGTACCATGTGTCAACTGAGTCTTGGTGCTGAAAAGACAGAGCCTGTGAGGGAACCCTGAGCTTTGACCCCAGGAACCACTGAATCTGTCAGAAATCACTACACACATCCTTGGTTTAGCATTGCCTCTTGATGTGTTTTAGAAAAAAAAAATCTGAGAACAACAAAATAGCTGGTCCAGAATGAAATTTCTGGGATCATATTTAGCACACTTAAAATGGACCGTTTCATGAACACAAAAGTTTTCTAAATTTCATTCTTATTATCTTATCTCTCCAGTTTTCTTTTCTTCTTCTTCTTCTTCTTTTTTTTTTTTTTCCTGTGGAGGGGAATATTCTCTGACTACTCACAAGAATGGAATGAAGATGAGGTTGTGAACATTCATATGCACGAGAATATGATTTTTTTGGGGATTTGTGTAAGTTTAAATTAAGAATACACCTGCACAGGGACTTCCCTGGTGGCACAGTGGTTAAGAATCCTCCTGCCAATGCAGGGGACACGGGTTCAATCCCTGGTCTGGGAAGATCCCACATGCCGCGGAGGAACTAAGCCCGTGTGCCACAACTACTGAAGCCCGTGCTCTCAGAGCCCGTGTTCTGCTACAAGAGAAGCCACTGCAATGAGAAGCCCGCACACCGCAATGAAGAGTAGACCCTGCTCGCCACAACTAGAGAAAGCTCGCGTGCAGCATCGAAGACCCAATGCAGCCAAAAAAGAAAAAGAAAAAGAATACACCTGCACAAATATCAGAAATAGCCCCCCATCCAATACTATATAAATAGATCGTTATTATAGTTGAATGCTATGGGAGTTTCCATGCAAAAAATCAGTAATGACTTGAACAGGGAAAGGTGAGGCCACTGTGGGTAAAAGTGCCCCCATAGTCCCGAAGGTATGGACCATTTTCCTGGAATGTGAGATCAGCACGCATGTACAGTAGGGGCTCGGGGCGTTCAACCATGGAGCAGCTCTGCTGGTCTTCTTGAAATGTACATGTACATGTTGACACGACAAGAGAAAGCATCATAGCGTTAACTCAGATTGTGAGATAATTATGACTTATTCATAGCACCGCAGGCCGATTACAATAATGATTACATTTCTGTAACAGTTTCCTCCCATCCTCCTTCCTGTCCCCGGGAATCCTAAAGAACTTTACTCATTTATTTTCACAATGCGCCCGTAGTTTAGTTACATTCGTTTCTTTAAACCACAAAGGCATGAACCAAAGGGGGAAAAAAAGAGTTACTCAAGTTTATGAAATGAAGCAGAATTAAAATGGACCTAAAAATCATTTGCCTTTACCTGCTTATATTTCATTAAGTTGGGAGAGAGCCTAAATATTCACTTAGTGTAGGTTCCTTAAGCTGGCCTTTGTAGTTAGAGCAACAGAGAAAGGCTGGCAGGACAGTGTGGGGCCAGTCCTAGAGGAAAGATGATGTGCTGTTAGACTTCTCTTTAAAGGTTCTGGGTTGGTGAGAAGAGGTAGCACGGGGAGCATATTAATGCCTCCCCTTGGAAACTGCAAGCAAATAGGGGGATACAGCAACTTTGCCAAATGATTCAGCAGTGTTTACTAAAGCTGAACGTACTAGTACTCTGTGACCCAGAAATCCCACCTCCAGATGTGTACCCAAGGGGAAGGAGTGCTCATTTGTCAGAAGACGTGTTTTAAGTATGTTTATAGTGGCCTTTTCATAATAGCCCCAAATTAGAAACAACCTAAAAGCCCATCAATAGGATAATGGATACATGATTTATAATATGTACATACAATGAAATACTACTCAGCCAAAAACAAACAAGAAGACAAGCAAATAAACAAAAAGCCCCTACTGATTCTCACAGACATTATGGAAGAGGCTAGCCACAAAAGAGTACATACTGTATAAATCATTTCTTATGAAGTTCAAGACAGGCAAAACTAATACATGATGATAGAAGTCAGAATAGTGATTATCTTTGCTGGTGAGTCTTGCCGGAGAGGGGAAATGAGAGAGCCTTCTGGATGCTGGAGATATTCTAGATCTTGGCCTGGTGGTGGTGACCCAGGTGTGTACATATATCAAAATTTATTGGGCTGCACCCTTGAAATTAGAGCACATTCTACACTGTATGTATGTTATACCTCAATTTAAACAAAATCAAAAACTTGACCTACAGATAGGGAGAGGCATTGTTGTCAAAGCATCACAATTAAAAAGTCAAGAGTTATGTAAAGTAAAAGTAAAATTGATTATGTTATTTGTACTGAAGTAATTTTATTTCAGTGACTAGAAATTGCTTTCAGGTGTTGATAAATTACTAGTCCTCAAAATAATCATCTGGTAGCGCAGTAAATCTATCTTCTTTCTTAACCTTTAGCAATAACATAGTCATTTGATTTTGTATTTATTATAAAGATATTTGTGGCAGACTACCTAAAAGCCATTCCCAACCTTGTATTCCTTGTAGATTTCTTATTATAGGTGTTGGAAAAACCAGAGATTCATTTTCTCAGCCTCTCTTTCAAATCTTGAACATAGATCCTACCTTTTGATGGGAGGACAATCAAAGAATTAGTGGACATGTTTTACAAGTGCCACAGCATCCACAACTGACATAAATTATGCATTTTCAGCTTTCAATCACTTTATTTCAACTAGGAGAAATGGGAAGTCCAGTACAACTCACTTGGGTTCCACCATGCCTCCATTTTATTTATTGGCCTGTAGATAGTCTTATGAGCCAGTGAGCAAGGAGAAAGGTGGGGAAGGACTGTGGGGAAGGCAAACCAATGTGTCTGCCAGAGATTTCTCTCCTTTTGTTGGTCCAGATAATAATGGGCAAAATAAGAAGCTCTTTACAAAAAGAGATAACAATGATAGAATTTTGAACAAAGAAAACCACATTTCTCTATGGAGAATTAATGTACTCTTAGAATTAAATAGCCTCAGGATCTGCCTATTTTATTTATTTATTTTTAAAATTTTATTTATTTATTTATTTTTTGGCTGCATTGGGTCTTCGTTGCTGCGTGCAGTTGCAGCGAGCGGGGGCTACTCTTCCTTGTGGTGTGCAGGCTTCTCATTGCGGTGGCTTCTCTTGTTGCAGAGCATGGGCTCTAGGCATGCAGGCTTCAGTAGTTGTGGCTCGTGGGCTCAGTAGTTATGGCTCACGGGCTCTAGAACGCAGGCTTAGTAGTTGTGGCACACGGGCTTAGTTGCTCCGTGGCATGTGGGATCCTCCTGGACAGGGCTTGAGCCCGTGTCCCCCGCGTTGGCAGGCAGATTTTTAACCGTTGCGCCACCAGGGAAGCCCCTATTTATTTTTTTTAAAGATTTTTTTGATGTGGACCATTTTTAAAGTCTTTATTGAATTTGTTACAATATTGCTTCTGTTTTATGTTTTGGTTGTTTGGCCACGAGACATGTGGGATCATAGCTCCCCGACCAGGGATCGAACCCATACCCCCTGCACTGGAAGGCGAAGTCTTGTCCACTGGACCACCAGGGAAGTCCCCAGAATTTGCCTAATTTAAGGGATGGATAAAATAGAAATAATTTAGCTCTTTGGCATAATTAGGTCATGCCCATTGTGCTGTTAAAAGAGAGTAAGGGCCCTGCATCTCTCCTCTTATTTTCTTGGGGTAAAACAAGCCAGGTGGGCTTCATGGTTCTTATCACATTGTGTAGGAAGGAGGCTTTGAACGCAAAATCTGCTCATAAACAGAATGAGAAAGAAGCATTTATGAGAACATCTGACAAAGTAGAAGAATTTAGGGTGAAAGCAAAGGTTTTTCTGAAATTAGAAAGTAAAAGTGTAGTTCAACACTTAAGTTTAGAAAGAGAAGAAAATATAATTAGGTGTTTATATATAGCTTGCTATTGTATAGGGTCTCTGCTTATACTTAGTAATTATACAGAATTTAAATATTTATCCCACTTACTTTTTTTCAGATTTTTTTTCCCAACATCTGTATACAGAAAAATTGAAATATTGTGCTGTGAACACCCACATACCCATCACTTAGATTCTACAATAAGCATTTTGGTGTATTTGTTTTATCGTGTTTCTATCCATCTATTGATCCTGCTACCCATCTGTCAATGTAGCTTATTTTTTGGTGCATTTTAAAGTAGGTTGCAAATATCACTACATTTGTCCCATGAACACTTCAGCCCTTTAAAACAATTTTTATGGAAAAAGCAATTTGGGCAGAAGTAGGTGCTATTTCGTCTTCTCTCAGTTATTCCTATCTTATATATTGAACCATTACTATAGACATTATGATAATAGTTATCATTTATTGAGCACTTCCTAGGTACCAGGCATGTAATTCTTTGCAATAATCCCAGGAAGTAGGTACTGTCATTATCCTCATTTTATAGATGACTAAGCTGAGATATGATCAGTTAAATACCTGCCCAAAGTTGTATAGCTAGGAAGTGGCTGACCTGGTACTTGATCCCTTGTATTTTTACTTGAGAGGCTGGTCCCTGAATCAGGAGGAGTAGCTATGATTGCAGGAGGAAAGAGCCACTTGAAGGTTTCCAAATCCTGTAAGAGATGACAAAGATCATGTGTGCCTGGGACAATACACACCACTTTTTCCATCCATTTGTACACAAGAGGTAACTGTATAGTGCAGGAAGGATTTTCTTATTGGTGGATTAGGAAACTTTCTGGGATTTTTTTTTTCTAATTCTCCCCTTATTTTTGATCACTGTATAACTAGTTCATAAGTAGGTGGTTCATTTACCACCAAATCCCAGGGAGGAAAATGACCAGGTATTAGTTTCTTGTTTGTTCTCTAGTTTAATTTTTAAAATCTCCTTTTCTTAAAGTATGTTGTACACACAGAAAAGTGTACTTATAACAAATTGAATGTACCTGTGTGCTAGGAACAGAGCAAATATTTGTTTCACCTATGGTGATGCCCACGCATTTATATATGGACTTCAGCAAGTCATATCTCCTCTGCTTTCCTTGCATTTTAATAGGACACCAAAGCAAACACTTTACCTCTTTCTGAACACTAGTTACATAATCACTGGGTCTATTTGTTAAATGGGTAAACCCTAAAGCTATATTTGTGGATTAACACTGCTTCAGATGAGAAATATACATTGGTACAAACAGATGTAAAAACTGAAACTCTCCAGATAGAACTAAACTCATATTTTTATTCACTTTCTATTTTTTCTTTGTCCTCATTTTTTCTGTTCTTGACATTCTCTGTATTATGTAAAACTGTTTTTACCCTTTTCCATTCTATATTTTGAAGAACGTTAATAAATAAAAGATGTGAAAACCAAATTGCTATTCAAATTCAATTGTTTCCAATTATACCAGGAACTAAACAGAACCCAGCAATTCACAGCTTCTTAGGGTGAAAGCAGCTCAACATTATTCAGTCTTGTATAAAAGAAATAGAGAAACAAAAAAGGGAAAGAGAGGGGAAACTCGGAGATTGTGAAATATGACAAGAGGTTATTATTATGAAGAACAGATGGACTTAAGAAGGCTCTGAAAAGTTACCATCAGGACCCGGCATTCTCTGCTGCATTCCTAGTGTCATCACATCATCTACAATTGGAGGCTTCTGTCATTTCTTGCTTTTCATTCATTTCTTTGTCTTCCTTTGGTCAACTGGTATACTTATACTTCCTTACACTATATACTTATTTCAAGCCTGCCTATAATACCTATAAATATTTCTCATGTAGAGAGGGAGGTGAATAAAAGACTAATAAGCCTCAGTGTTGGAGATTCTAAACTACCCCAAACAATACAGTGTGTCAAAATGCTTTAAGAAATAAAGCTGTTGTCAGCTTTCCTTTCTCTATAGGTTTAAAGAAGAAAAATTTAGGCTAACAGTTCTGAAATGACTGCCAGAGATACTTCTGCAGTTTTATAGGGGGAAGAAATAGAATGATGTTTTTGAATGAACTGGCGTAAATCTGGGGGTTTTGATGAGGGTACTTCTTTTGGTTGTATGTTAAAAACAGAGATGGACAAGTATTCCATACCTTGATGAAGTCTTGTGGTTTGTAATTTACGGAACAACCTATTGATGTATTGGATTTGGAAAATGTATTTGCTTTAGCTGCAGTAACAAGTGACCCTGATATTTTGGTAGCTAAGAAAAATACTCCTTTATCTGTTGTCCACGGATCTGCTGGTTGGCATGGCCTTGCTAGGTGCAGCTGGTCTTGGATCCAGGTGCCGGGCCTGATTCAGGTCTGCTCCCTCTCCATGGGACCCAGGCTAAGGAACAACAGTTAACTGAGACATGCTTTTGGCATGGGGAATGACAGAGGCACAAAAATTGCTGGTAAAAGCTAGCTATACCTGTTAGAACTTCTTAGACACACTGTCGCTTCTGCCCACAAGGCTAGGCCTAAAGTCAGTTGGGTGGAGATGTTTACTTTGCAAACTCTATTGCAAAGCCAAATGGCAAAGGCTGTGGATTTATAATCCTACTACAGGGAAGGAGTAAAGAGTTGGGAACAATAATTCAAGCTACCATAGAAGGCCTCCATTAGAGAAAGGTCTCAGGGTTAGTGGAATGTGATTGGTACTTTTTCCCCACAGTTGAGCTAATCTGAAGTGAGGTAAAGGACTTAATTCAAGTTTTATTTTTAAAAGTATATTTAGGGCGTCTAAGATTTAGAATAGCTTGAACATAAAGATGAAGTAATTCATACAGTGGACTATATGTGTTACTCAAGCAACACGGACTTTTTAAGCCCCTCACTACTGCTCACCACCATGCTAGGTCTGTGTGAAGATATTAAACATATAGGCAAGTGGAAAAAATGTAGAAGGAAAGGGTATAGTGGTTTCCTCGGTGTCCTCTTAGCTGCAATTTGGGATTTCAGTCCTGAGGAGGGGTGTGAGCATCCATCTTCTCACACCGTCATCATGAATCCTCCATTTGGAAGAAACGTGTCTACCAGTTAAGAGGATGGCGTAATGATGAGTCTGAGCAGGGCTCGCTGAATCATCCTTCTGTGGGCAATACATGGCCTATCTGTACCTCACAAGTCACACTGCCACTCTGCCAGGCAAGAGAGAGAGAAGAGCTGAGTTGGTATCTGTTGAGATTTGGCTCTCTCCTCCTTGCTCTGCCTAAAGACACAACAAGCCCCCTCCTCCTTTTTTTTTTTCTTGCAGTTAAAAGTCTAGCATTTCTCTTTTCCACTGAGATGAAGAATTTTCCAACAAGAACTTGAGTTCTTCCAACATTGTGAGCAAACATCTTCTACTGAGTGTGGACCGGAGAGAGCAGTGACTCTGGCTGACCAGCACATCATTCTGCAACGAGATTGAAAAGCAAGATCAAGCCATGGGCTCGCATGAGACTTAGAAATCTCTAATTCCTATTTGGAAAATACTCAGTTTGCTTAATGAGTGTCTAAAGAAAGGTATTCCTGCCAGATTTTTGGAAATAGAATAACCGACCTAATTTCTGTGTGGACCAGAATCAGAGTCCAATCCCTGTCTGTAGAAAAATAAGCCTAGATGAGACCTATGGCAACCATCCATTCGTACTTCTATTTCTAAAGAGGGTGGTCCCCAAGCGGCTGCACACGGAGACTCTGGGGTCATCCGGATGTTCTGATGGGCAGAGCTCTGCACAGTGTTGCCCTGTAACCGCTGCAAAGCAGGTTTAACTCCACTCTCAGAAAACCCAGCTGTGCTTTGTATGACACAATGCGGACATAATATGGATAAAGAAATGGGCTCTTTCTGGATGCAGTGAGTTTGAGAGGCAGGTGTGGATGAACAGCCATCATCACACATATTGGGGTCTTTCCTGCCTTGATCTGTTAATACCCAGTTTGAACTGAGGTATTGTATCTTTTAGTGTGGACTTCCTTTTAATTAGGTTTTAGTCTTGTTTGGAATCAGGGACTTCTTTAAGACTAATAAAAACAATAGGTATCTCCCAACTGCATATATTTATATTCAGACGTTCACAGAACCCTTGAAGTTATGGCCCCAGATTAAAGATCCCTGCTTTAGATCCTTCTATTTAATAGCACTTATTTTAGGCTATTTGATGGATAGAAAGACAAGGGTTAGTGAAGGGACAAGGTGTAGACAGTTGGGCTCCAACACTGCTAGTAAACACTCCATTATTTACTAGCCCTAAGACATTGCTGAGCTTCTTCATTTGTAAAATAGACAATCATCAATGGGCAAACATCACAGTAATTATTCTTACAAGGATTATCCATGGATGCTTAAATCAGTGGTAGAGCATGATGAGAAGCAGGATACTTGCATGGTCTCAAAGTGTCTCCTCAGAAGATATTTATTGATTACAAAAGAAAAATGGTATCTTTAGAGTAGAGAAAGTTAGCATATATAGTACTTAAATCAAGTGATCAAAGTTGACATTACTAATAAGATACACTGACATCATTTACACCTGATATGACGTGTAGAGAAGAACACATCACTTCTATGATATTCTTGCCAAAAATGCCTAACCTCGATCTGATCATGAAAAAACATCAGACAAACACAACTTGAGGGACATTACACAGGATACTTGACCGGTATGCTTCAAAGATGTCAAGGACATGAAAGGCAAGGAAAGACAGAAACTGTCATAGTGTGGCAGAGACTTAAGGAGACATGATGACTAAGTGCAACATGGTATCCTTGATTAGATCCTGAATCAGAAAAGGGACATTAGTGGATAAACTAGTGAAAACCAAAGAAAATTTGTAATTTAGTTAATATTAATATATCAATGTACATTTCTTAGTTTTGATAAATGAACTATGGTTATGCAAGATATTAATATTAGGGGAATCTGGGTGAAGGGTACATGGTGACTGTATTCTTTGCAACATTACTGTAAGTCTAAAACTATTAAAAAATATTAAAAAGTGAGGTAATGAAGCATAAACTGTGTGTATAGGTGTAGTGAGGCAAATGCTGAAGCAGGGACCCAATGGGAGTTTATTACAAATAGTCCAGGCAAGAAATGATGGTAGTTTGCAACAGGGTTGTTGCAGTAGAGGGATGAGAGAGTGATTCTGGGTATATTTGGAATGTGTAACCAACAGGATTTGCTGATGGATTGGTTGTAAGGGGAAGAGAAAGGGGGGAATTGAGACCATACTGAGACCTGCTAGAAGGTACTTCCTTGCTTCTCTGTTTCCTAGAGAACTAGTCCTCTTAAAAAAATCAGAGACTGACTCTAGGAACAGGGTACCTGTAAGTCACGTGACTGGAGGAGTAAAGGTCTGGGAAATGAAGAACCAGCAGGCTGAGGACAGAGAGAAAACTGCCATTGGTGGAAAGGAGATGCTCAGAAGAGAGGGTATTTGCCATCATGTAAATCCATTTTTCATCTCTGACTGACACTGATCTCCTTCATCTTATAAAGACAAAGGACACAACACAGAAATACGAGGAAAACATGAGTTGAGAAAATAATAGGTAGTCATGAGAGAGGGAATGTCTGACGAACCATGGTATCATCATTGACCTGCAGTCCCAATTATTTACGATCTGGCTCTTTACAGAAAAAGTTTGCCAACTCCTGGCCTAGGCAGTGAGGGGATAAGGACACAGGTTAGTGTCTGTGTACGTATATTATGAATGCTGCCCAATATGTAGTAGGGCAACTTAAACATTAAGATAGAAGATGGAGAGAGCTGATATTGAAAAACTAACTCATAATTCACCTTTATTAACAGCCTCCATCTGGTGGACAAAACCCCTCAGCTCCACTGGTGTCGCTTTGAAGTGTCTATCCTTATTTCTAGGATAATCTCTCTGTGATGGAATGGAGACATCCATCCCACTGTTGAACCTGTCACACTGTATTTATTTTATTCTTATGCCTATTTTTGGCCCCCTTCTTACTTCTTTTCTACAATTCCCCCCCCCTCCTTTGTTCAGTCTTTGTCTTTCTCCCTTACATACTCACCCGAGTTTGACAGCGTGATTACTTAATACTCACCTGCCAAATTAACTGACTTATTTTACCAACTGGGTGGGTATACAGTACTTTGACACTTGCTATTTGAGTATTTTACTGATCTTTTTTGTATGTCCATGATGAATAAATAATGGTGCAAGCATTCACATATTGGTAATTGGACTGTTTTGTATTAAAGTATGCATCACAGTATATATTGTCTCTCTTACTGTTTGACTTTAGTGTAGTGAAGATTAATAGGTTAATATTAAAATTAATAGTTTTCTTCACTCCTGTTCACTTTCTAGACTTCCTTTTCATTTCTCCAAGTTGGGATGATTACAATGAAAGAGGAAAGGGCATTTAGCCAAATGTGCAGTGTGAATAGCAGATTAGTGCAGTCATTTGAGAATAGAACATATTCCTGTAGTTTCCAAACATTTCATTTTGAAATGGCCCCAAGTTTTTTGTACCAACCAAGCACTATTGGCAACCATCTGGTGGTGTTGTTTATTACATTGGAGAGTTCAGTTATATTCCCCAATACAGAACACACTGTCGTAATTAAAAGCACGTAAGCGCCCCCTTCCACCTTCCCTTCCTCCTTTCCTACAGAAACCCGCGCCCTCGGCAGTGAAAGTGCAGCGTCCTAACCATTGGACCGCCAGGGAGTTCCCCCTCCTTTCCTTCCTTGATTCTTTATTCCTTCCTTCCCTTTTACCTCCACTCCTCACTCTCTTTCCTCCTCCCCCCACGCCCCTCTGGCAATGATTCCAATGTGTCTAATGTGTATATACAAACGTGTGTATCAGAATATGTAGGTTATGTAAGAATACCCTTACAGAATATATAAGGCTGTATTGTGGGTATGTTTTTAAATTTTATATTATAGTTTTTCCAAGTAACTCATTCTGTTTCTTAATATTTTTTTTCATTTAGGACCATGTCCTTAATATCTGTCCATGTTGTTGTGTGTCCATCTACTTTGTTGCTTCTAACTGCTGCATAATATGCTACAGTGTGTGCCCTTCACATTCTACTTATCCATTATACCCCAGTGATGGACACTTAGGTTGCTCCAACTTCCCTTACCACAAACAACCCTCATCATGAATGTCCCTTTTTAGGCTTTGTGTGAATTTATCTGGGATATATTCCCAGGAGTGAGATTGCTGGATCTTAGTGTGAATGAATATTTTGATTAAATTCTGCCAAATTGCTCTCCATAATGTTTGCATCAGTGTGTGTGTGTGTGTGTGCGCGTGCGTGCGTGTGTTTGTGTGCACATACTCAGAGCCCAAGGGTGAAATATTATGTGTTGTTATCCTTGAAAATTGATGAAGCCAGATTGGGGACTATTGCTTGGGGTGACAGGAAAGGTGGAATCACATTAACTTTTCTTTGAGGATTCAGTCTGCATTCTTATTGATAGTAAAACTAACTACCATAAAGTAAGCACTTATTATGTGCTAGGGACTACTCTAGGTGCTTTAATTCTTTGTCTTATTTAACCTTCACAATAATGCTATGACGTAGATGTTGGTATTATAACTTCTGTTTGAAGGATGTGAAAACCTAGGCTTAGAGAGTTTTAGTGACTTGCTTGATCTGGTCAGTTTCAGATCTAGGATGGGACTCAGGTCTGTCTAACTCCAAAGCCTGTGCTCTTAATCACAATGCGACAGTGACTCCTCATCATCCCTATATCAGAAAGACTTTTTGAGATATTTGATATTTGTCTCCACCAACTCTGTGTGCTGTAGGTTTTAGAACATGAGGTTAATGTCAGGGGTGAGGGTGGGGTGGGGAAGAGGGAAACTATGCGAAGGACCATTGCAGCCTTGTGCATCAGTGTTCAGTACACCATAAGGGAACACATTTGCATTCTGGTTTATAGCTCAGTTACTTTATTTTTGATGAGTGGGAATAGAATCCGTGTTGCAAGTGGTAAAATCATGTGTTTTGAAATACCAAAATAGAGGCCAAGGCCCCATGACTTACAATGAACAACAGAAGCTTCCTTTTTTAAAAAACATATATATTTTTTAAGTTCTCAACTTTAAAAAAAAATTTATTTATTTATGGCTGCGTTGGATCTTCGTTGCTGTGTGCAGGCTTCTCATTGAGGTTGCTTCTCGTTGCGGAGTGCGGGCCTCAGCAGTAGTGGCATGGCGGCTCAGTAGTTGTGGCTCGTGGGCTCTAGAGCACAGGCTCAGTAGTTGTGGTGCATGGCCTCAGCAGTTGTGGCTCGTGGGCTCTAGAGCGCAGGCTCACTAGTTGTGGCACATGGGCTTAGTTGCTCCGTGGCATGTGGGCTCCTCCTGGATCAGGGCTCGAACCCGTGTTCTCTGCGTTGGCAGGAGGATTCTTAACCACTGCCACCAGGGAAATCCAACAATAGAAGCTTTCTTAATTGACCTCTACTTAATTACGTTGTTGGAGGAACTGATATTCTCCATTTCATCTGTAAGCCATACTTACTGATGCCCACAGCATGCTGATTACTACACTTGAAGTTAGTACGCTCCTCTTCGCTTCTGATCCTACTAAATGAATTCTATGCTTAACAGAGACAGTTGTGTTTGTTCCCCAACCTGTTTATACAGGTTGTAGTTAGTGTAAATGATATAATTTAATTAAATGTTAACTGAATGGATGAAATGTGAGTATAATGTTTCTGTGAAAATTAGGTTAAATATGTTCATAAGACTCAATAAATATGAGTTGCTAAAAACAGTTATTGATAAATTAGGTATGGGGAGGCAACTGTAAAAGATGGAAAGAATCATTCAATTTCTCGATGCGGGAATTCCCTGGTGGTACAGTGGTTAGGACTCCATGACCTCACTGCCGAGGACCTGGGTTTGGTCCCTGGTCAGGGAACTGGGATCCTGCAGCCCGCATGGCGTGGCCAAAAAAAAAAAAAAAAAAAAAATTCTCAAGGGATTCTCAGCTCAGATTGCCTCATAAGTGTCTTTGAGTTCTCAGTTCACTTTGAAGAAACAGTACTAGGAATCATAGATGATCCATTATGGGTGTGGTTTATGCAAGAAAGACCATATACAACTCCAATTAGCAGACCCATCCTCAAAGGCTTTGACCTTTCATCAAAATATGAGCAAATAGGGGGCCTCCCTGGTGGCGCAAGTGGTTGAGAGTCCGCCTGCCGATGCAGGGGATACGGGTTCATGCCCCGGTCTGGGAGGACCCCATATGCCGCGGAGCGGCTGGGCCCGTGAGCCATGGCCGCTGAGCCTGCGCGTCCGGAGCCTGTGCTCCGCAACGGGGGAGGCCACAACAGTGAGAGGCCCGCATACCGCAAAAAAAAAAAAAAAAAAAAAAAAAGAGCAAATAGGGACTTTCCTGGTGGCGCAGTGGATAAGAATCCGCCTGCCAATGCAGGGGACACGGGTTTGATCCCTGGTCAGGGAAGATCCCGCATGCCGTGGAGCAACTAAGTCTGTGGACCACAACTACTGAGCCTGAGCTCTAGAGCCCATGAGCCACAACTACTGAGGCCTGTGTGCCTAGAGCCCGTGCTTCGCAACGAAGAGTAGCCCCCGCTCGCCGCAACTAGAGAAAGCCCGCGCACAGCAGCGAACACCCAATGCAGCCAAAAAAAATAATATTAGCGAGTAAACGTACATTTGTGTTTTAAGTTAAATCCAGTAGTTACCACGTCTTCTTAAATGGGGACTTGGATTGTTTCCATGTCTTGGATATTGTAAATAGTGCTGCTATGAACATTGGGGTGCATGTATCTTTTTTTTTTTTTTTTTTTTGCGGTATGCGGGCCTCTCACTGTTGTGGCCTCTCCTGTTGCGGAGCACAGGCTCCGGACACGCAGGCTCAGCGGCCATGGCTCACGGGCCCAGCCGCTCCGCGGCATGTGGGATCTTCCTGGACCGGGGCACGAACCCGTGTCCCCTGCATCGGCAGGCGGACTCTCAACCACTGCGCCACCAGGGAAGCCCGTGCATGTATCTTTTATGGATTAGAGTTTTCTTTTTTTTCCTGATATATACCCAAGAGTGCGATTGCTGGATCATACCAGCCACTTTTTTTTTTCTTTTTTTGCTGTACGCGGGCCTCTCACTGTTGTGGCCTCTCCCGTTGCAGAGCACAGGCTCCGGATGCACAGGCTCAGTGGCCATGGCTCACGGGCCCAGCCGCTTCGTGGCATGTGGGATCTTCCCAGACCGGGGCACGAACCCGTGTCCCCTGTATCGGCAGGTGGACTCTCAACCACTGTGCCACCAGGGAAGCCCCATACCAGCCACTTTTTATATTTTTTTTAATATTTATTTATTTATTTGGCTGTGCCGGGTCTTAGTTGTGGCATGTGGGATCCAGCTCCCTGACCAGGGATCGAACCCAGGCCCCCTGCATTGGGAGCACAGAGTCTTAACCACTGGACCATCAGGGAAGTCCCACCAGCCACTTTTTAAATCTACCTTTGAATGTTCTTATTTTGCATTAAGGAGCACTCTCACTCACTGGAAGGCATGAGCTTTCACAAGTCTTGTAGCTTGTTGCTTCTGCCTGCTTAAGGTCTCAGGAATTTGTCATCAAAATTCTGATCTCAGCTCCTCACAACATAGGAGCAATGGCTCCCTATCACTCCCTAATGACTCTCCCTTTGAGATTAGGGTTCTTAACAGTTTTAAGGGTCACATACCTCTTTGAAAATCAAGTGTCAGTTTTGGACCCTTTCACCTACAGATACAATGCACATGGAATTTTACATATACATTATCGGGCAGCGTTTTGGACTTCTTAAAGCCCATTCATGGATCCAGGTTCATTATCTCAGCTCTACATGATGCTACATGGGAAGATTAGGAGTCTGGGTTATTCTTGGCTCTGCCATTAACTAGTTAGGGCACCGTAGGCAAATCTGTTCACCTCTTTGGGCCTCAGATTCCTTATCTGTAAAATAAGAGGTTTATCATGTTATCCTCAACTATCTCTTTCAGTTCTACCTTATAATTCTATTTGCGCCCTCCAGCCGTTTTTATAAAACGAACTTGGCATCAACCTCAGAAAGGGCCTGAAATCACTGTTTCTTGCAGAACAAAAAAGAATGGTAACAACCAAAAGTGGGTAGTGTCTAAGAGACGTTATCTTTTCTTTTGATTCCACAAACATGTATTGAGGGCCTTCGATGTGCCCAGCCTTGGGCCAAGCACTATAAGTTTCACAGATAAATAAGGCTCCCTCCTTGCTTCCCAGGGTGGGGGAGGTTTCAGTGCACTTACACATACGTTTTCTGTTTTAAGAAGTGAGAAAAGACCAAGTTATGTGAAATTCCCTGGGCCTGAATAAAATCTGCTTAAATGGCCTCTATTCAGGCTTTTCCTGGCAGCTATGCTCCTAATTCAGCTCTCTCCTTCAGGAGAAAAGCTAATGTATGGAGAACCAGGCTTCTTTGCCATTCTGCAACTCCTTGCTTGCCAGAGACCAGCTTTTAATTCTTAAAGGAACCCGGCGTTTCTTCCCTGAAACCTTTGAAAATCCCTCTCAACAGCACAGTTCACAAGCAGTCCTGTAGTAGTTTCCTCACACCCACATTGCTTTCCTGACTCCCAAGCAGGAGGGAATGAGTTGAACTGGTTTATGGGGGATACAGTAGAGCATTGAGAAGTTCTCACTTTTATTTACTTATTTGATAATCTGCTACTTATTTTATTTTTCCTCCTTTGTTCAGTCTTTGTCTTTCTCCCTGTGATACTCACCCGATTCTGACAGTATGATTACTTAATACTCACCTGCCAAATTAATTGACTTATTTTACCAACTGGGTGGATGTACAATACCTTGACACTTGCTATTTGAGTATTTTACTGAATTAAAAAAAAAATGTCCCTAGTGGTATCTTATCCAAAGGCAAAGCCCTAGGGCTCCTTTTGTTTAAAAAAAAAAAAGCCATTTGTTGCTTTTGTATTTATAAACCATGTTTGGTTATAATACATGTTCCACTATAAGATAGGGCCAACCAGTTTTCTCCTTCCAGTTACAAAGAGCTTTCGAAAGATACAAATATAAGCGTATATTCCAATTTAGTTTTGTGCAAATTGTTCTGCCATCCCCCAACAAGAATATGGCTTTGTTCACAGAGATTTATTCCCTGGATTGGGCCAATTAAGCTATTTTTTGTTTGAATTTTTTTTGGTATACAGTCAGAAATGGATAAATAAAATACTTCCCAAGAGCCAAATAACTACCTTTTTTTAATGAGTAGAAGTGGGATTAATGGCATTTTTTTTCTTTTCTTATCTTTCCAGGAATTAATATACTGCCCACCTCCAGCACACACATTTCTCCTAGTAGATCAGTATGAAGGAGTAAAAGAGAAAAGGGTAAAACAAGAGCTCACATATATTTTTTCCCATTTTCTCAAACAAATACTCAAGTAAACATTGAGTCTTGAATTAATTATTATTTTAGGGTTATAGGAGATCGTATAGTTCTATACTCTGATATAGGTAGATATTTACATAACATTTGTAGCCTTCTCTGAGCAGACGGGATTTTGGTTTCAGGGCCAGAAAAGTTATGTAAATTTCCCTAAGACTGTATAAAATCTGCTTAAATGGTCTGTCTCAAATGGAGCCTTCCTTACCTTGCAGCCATTTGTGTTTGGGCTTCTAGAAACAAGGAAGGAGAGAAAAACAAAAAGAATCGTAGGCTGAAGGAAGTCTTTGAGTCAGATTGTATGCCCTAAGAGACAGAATGCTTTCTCTTTAATCCAGTGGAAGCTAACTGTCAAGGTGAAATGAAGATAATGCTTTAGTAACACTTGGTTATCAGGGGCCATCTTATTTAAGCTTTATTGCCTCTGAATTTGATATGATTAGTATGGTTTAAAGCACAGGATATTTCATGAAGAGGTATATGGTTTACTTTCCATTTGATCTCCATGATACCCAGAATCCTATAGGCGTTGTCCTTAGTAATTTCAGTTTCCTAGAAATACTTTCAGTTCCTACAGCCTCTACTAACAGTGGTTCTCAAAATGTGGTCCAGGGACCCAGAGGGTTCACAAGACCTCTTCAGGGATATACAAGATAAAAACTATTTTCATAATAATATTAAGAAACTATTTGCTCTTTTAATTCTCATTTTATCTTGAATGTGGAGTGGAGGTTTCCTGGGGCTGTATGATGATGCATGATATTGCAACAAACCGAATGCAGAAGCAGATATATGAAACAGTTGTCTCCTATTAAAATCAGACGTTAAAGAGACTTGGAAAAATATAAAACAATGCCACTTGTTTCACTATTTTTTGTTTTGGAAAATATAACTATTTTTTCACAAAATGTTATTTATATTATTTTTTTTTTTAAATGTTATTTATATTAACATGTAATGCGTCTATTGGGTTTTTTTGGTGTTTTTGGCCATGCTGCGTGGCTTGCGAGATCTTAGTTCCCTGACCAGGGATTGAACCCTGGCTACCACACTGAAAGTGCCGAGTCCTAACCACTGGACCACCAGGGAATTCCCATTAAATGAATTGATAAGTAATTTAAAATTTCTCAGTTTTCATTTCTAATATGGTAAATATCAATAGGTATAACCCATATAAACAAAAGCTCTTTGGAATTCTCAGTAATTTGTAAGAGTGTCAGGGATCTTGAAACCAAAAAGTTTGAGAACGGCTGCTCCATTCACATACACGTGGTCTAGTACGGGAAAGGAACGTAAGAGAAACACTATAAAAAGTTCAGAAAAATCAGTTAATATCGAGCCTGAGGATTTAAAAAAATAAGCTAGCAATAACACATCTAAATTTCAATTTCAATTGTAATTGTGTGCCTTACAAAGACTCATTGGTGTGACATTACACATTCTCTGTCATGTGAATCTGCTCGAATTTAGCAACTGAGGGCTAATTTCCATTGCTTTTTGTAATTTGATCATTATTATATAGGTGTTTCTTCATTTGCCACTGAAATGGAATATTTAACCATTGTTACACAGGTGAAGTTGGTGCCATTTACCATTTGCTCTGTTTTCCCTATATTTTGTTGGTTCTGGAAGATAAACAGTATCTGGTGAATTGTGTAGTGCAATTATCTTTGATCATCTGAAATTCATAACTTCTGTGTATTTGTTAATTAACTTAAAAAGGTGGTAGCTTCAAAAAATAACTGTTAATAGTGTTGATGAAACCGTAAAAATTTGAAATTCGTGCTGGCACTCCATAATTCTTGATAATTAAGTTACCTTTACCCCAGTCTTATATATTTTCATTCTTCCTGTTCTTCAGAGAGGACTGTATGCAGTTATGAGCAATTTAAATGGGAATGTGGAGCATTTAGAGAGAGATTTTATAGAAGAAAAGCTGAAATTAATTGAGATTGTTTAGCCTGAAGAAGAGGACTTAACAGAAATCTCTAAGCATAGCCTTATTTTGCAAAGGATGGAAACCAGCTGTCTTTCAACTCAAGGAGACTAGAATAAGAGGACCCAGACTTAAAGTGTAATCAGAGGGATTTAGTTAAGATACACTGAACATGTTTCCTCACAGAAGAGGCTAGTAGACTCTGGAGTGGGTTCCTGAAGGCAGCTGTGGACTTTCTTTCTCTGGAGTCTTAGGAATTCAAAACCATTTCCATGTTGATCAGCTGTAGGCAGAAGTTAGGCGACTGCTTCCTAACTTACTGAGACTTTGGCACCTCGACATCTTAACATTTTCATTGGAACATCTGGACGTGGATAGGCAGAAAGGCCTTTGTAAAATTATATCTGACTATTATAATGAAGAGGGAGGAAAGAGAGGGAAGAGACCGTTAATGCACAGAATTCAGCAGCAGGGGTGGTTTCTACTTCTTTGCCTGCTTCCTTTCTTCTAACAGTTCATGTTCTACTTGGCACTCAGAATGATCTTTTTCTGATTGTTATACGGCAGAAACTAACACAGCATTGTAAAGCAATTATACTCCAGTAAAGATGTTAAGAAAATAATTTTTTAAAAGTGATCTTTTTTTTCTAGATTTTTTGATGATGGCCATTCTGACCGGTGTGAGATGATATGTAGTTTTGATTTGCATTTCTCTAATGATTAATGATGTTGAACATTCTTTCATGTGTTTGTTGGCAATCTGTATATCTTCTTTGGAGAAATGTCTCTTTAGGTCTTCTGCCCATTTTTGGATTGGGTTGTTTGTTTGTTTGTTATTGAGCTGCATGAGCTGCTTGTAAATTTTGGAGATTAATCCTTTGTCAGTTGCTTCATTTGCAAATATTTTCTCCCATTCTGAGGGTTTTTTAAAAAAAAATTACACCAAGTATATTTTCTACTGTGGTAAAATATGCATAACATAAATTATACTATTTTAATACATTTTAAGTATACAGCTCAGTGGCATTAAGTACATTCACATTGTTGTACAACCCATCACCACTGTCCCTCTTCAGAACTTTTTCATCACCCCCGACTGAAACCTGCCCCTTTTAAACAACAACTCCCCATTCCCTCCTACCCGCAGCCCCTGGTTACCTCTGTTCTACTTTCTGTCTCTTTGAGTTTGAAGAATGATCTTTCAAAAGAGCAAATCAGATCACACAGTCTCCCTGCTTCAAATCCTGCTATTGCTTCCCATTGCAATTAGAATAAATTCTCAGCTCCTCACTGTGGTCTACCTACCTCTCTGAGCTCATCTTCAAGCAGTGTCTTCCTTGTTCACTGCACCTCACTATTTTGCCTTTATTTTTTGTCCCCCTAATACTCTAAGCTCATTCTCATCTTGGGGCCTATTCCTTTGCTGGAATGTTTTTTCCTGGAGCTCCTTCTCATCATTCGGTCTCAGCTCAGGTATGACCTCTTTGGAGAGACCTCCTCTAACCACTCAGTGTACGGAAGCATCCTCTCAGTTCTGTCTTTCCCACTACTTTATTTGTGTTTTCCCTATAGTGCTTGTAACTGCCTGCAATTGATTTATCTGCCTTCAAAGCTATATCCAGAATCTGGCCACTTCTCCCTCCTCCACTCTTACCTCCCTGGGCTGAGCCACCTGTCACTAGGATGGCCCTGGTAGCCTCTGCACCGCTCTCTTCGTTCCACCCTTACTCTCCTCGCAACAGCGTTTTCTCAAAACACCAGCCAGAGGAAAAGAGAAGTCAGAGCATGTGGGTCTCCATTACTCTCAGAGTAAAACCCGAAGTATTTGCAAATGGCCTACAAGACCCTCATGATCTCGCCCCCTGTGACCTTTGACTGTATCACCTAATGTCTTCCCTCTCACTTACTTTAATTCCTATAATTGGTCTCCTTGCTATTCCTTGATCAAGCCACACCTGCTCTTGCCACAGCTAGTGGCTTTGCACTGGCCAATTCCTTTTAAACATTCTATAGCATTTATTTATTTATCATATTTATTGCTTCTTGCCTATTCCCAGAATATATGGTCCACAAGGTAGGGAGTTTTAAAATTTTATTTGCTGCAGTATCCACAGTGCCTAGAACAGTGCCTGGCATATGGTAGATACTTGTTATGTGTTGATTTGTGTCCCTCAATAAGATCTGTTGAAGTCCTAACCCTCTGTAGCTGTGAATGTGACCTTATTTGGAAATAAGCTCTTTGCAGATGTAATCAAGATAAGATGAGGGCTTCCCTGGTGGCGCAGTGGTTGAGAGTCCGCCTGCCGGTGCAGGGGATGCGGGTTCGTGACCCGATCCCGGAGGATCCCACGTGCCGCGGAGCGGCTGGGCCCGCGAGCCATGGCCGCGGAGCCTGTGTGTCCGGAGCCTGTGCTCCGCAGCGGGAGAGGCCACAGCGGTGAGAGGCCCGCGTACAGCAAAAAAAAAAAAAAAAAAAAAAAAAAGATAAGATGAGGTCACAGGGTGAGCCCTAATCCAATATGACTGGTGTCCTTATAAAAGGAGGAAAAGGCCATGTGATAACAGAAGGAGCTGCAGCCACCATCAGAAACTAGGAAGAGGAAAGGAAGAATCTTACCCAGGGCCTGTGAAGGAGGGTGGCCTTGCTGATATCTTGATTTCATACTTCTAGCCTTTAGAACTGTGGGAGAGGAAATTTCTGTTGTTTTAAGCCACTCAGTTTGTGCTTTTTTTTTTTGGCTACGTCGGGTCTTCATTGCTGTGCGTGGTCTTTCTTTAGTTGTGGCCAGTGGGGGCTACTCTTTGTTGTGGTGCCTGGGCTTCTCATTGCGGTGGCTTCTTTTGTTGTGGAGCACGGGCTCTAGGTGCGCAGGCTTCAGTAGTTGTGGCACGCAGGCTCAGTAGTTGTGGCTCGTGGGCTCTAGAGCGCAGGCTCAGTAGTTGTGCCACAAGGGCTTAGTTGCTCCGTGGCATGTGGGATCTTCCCGGACCAGGGCTTGAACCCGTGTCCCCTGCATTGGCAGGCAGATTCTTAACCACTGCGCCGCCAGGGAAGCCCAGTGTGCTACTTTCTTATGGCAGCCCTAGGAAACTAATAGAATAGTTGATAAGTATTTGTTGAATAAATGTATCTATTGTTTATCTATTTATGCTCCATCTCTTCCACAAGAATGAAAGCTCCTGGAAGATGTAGTCTGTTTCTTATTCTCCATTGTATCCTTCGGGTCTAGAACAATGCCTGGCACACAGAGGTGTTACACAGTGTTTTACAAAAGCAGTGTAGAGTGGTGGTGAAGCATGGGGCTTGATGTCACACCACCCAGGGTTTAGGTTCTAGCTCTACCATGTACCAGCTGTGTGCCTCTGGGCATTGCTTCTGTACCTCCTCTCTTCAGTTGTAGGATGGATTAGCATACCTGAAGCACTTAGAACAGCGCCAGAGTCACTAAGCACTCAATATCTGTTCTCTAGTATTCTTAGTTTCTTGGTATGACGAGACTAAGGTCATGTGTGAAAAACTTCATGAACTGGGAACTCAGGAGGCCAGGAACTCACTGTGGGACCTTGGGTGGATGACTTTGCCTGTCTGGACCTGTGTCTTCTCATCTGCAGGCGCAGGTGTTAGATTATCACTTCCTGAGGTAATCTCTAGCTTCAGCCTTTGGTGAGTCCATGTAGTGTGTATTACTTGCAGAACAGGCCAGATTGGGGATGCCTTCCAAGGGTAGATCAAAGATGTGGTGGGCACATCAGAGATTGAGCCTTGGTGCGCTTTCAGTTGAGGAGAGGAGATGCAGAGAAAGGGAAAACAGAATGAGGAGACATGTGGAGCTGACCTGGCCTCCACCTGCAGCCTGAAGTCAGTCTGCAGCTGCAGAAACAGCCCAGCTTACCCTCAGAGCCATGAATAAGAAAAGGAAACTATTGTTGTAAGCCACTGAAATTTTGGTTTGTTTGTTATGCAGCAATATTGTGGCATAAACCTAATACACAGTAAAATAATACATATTTTTGTAGCATGAATAAAGGCATAGCTCTAGAATTGTCTTCATTGGTTTTATTTTCAGCCAGTCAACCTGGACCATACAATGTGACTTTTATTGTTTAATACCTATTCTCTCTCTCTCTCTCTCTCTCTCTCTCTCTCTCTCTCTCTCTCTCTCTCTCTCACACACACACACACACACACGCATGCGCACACACTTTCTTTACAATAAGTTCATGGTCGTGAGAGGATGTTGTCACCTTGGTTGATCCAGTGATGACGTATTACCCTTAACAGCCACCATCTCTCTTTCCTCCTTGTTGCCTTTGGAAGGTGTCGTGCTCTTTCCAACTTTAGCAGGATAACTGCTTGCTGACTCTGGAAGCATCATAGCTGGGTCACTGCACATTCATACTACCCCTATCCTGGACCTTTCTCCCATCAGCCCTCTAAATAGTTTTCTTCAGAACAGTATCTGAAGCACTGATAATAATTTTGTAGTAGCAACTTTGGTTTTCATTTTGTATCTTATAATAGATTCTTACTTGTGTAGGACACTTATCCCTGGTCAAGTGTGCTCTGTAAAGAAGAGGAAAATAAGGCAGAGCTTAAATTTTGACTCCATTTATCCAATTCAGTGTCAGGGAGAGGATGAATATAGTTAGGTTTGCTGATTATCTATTCTGGAGTGACAAATCACCTCAAAACTGAGTGGCTTTAAAAAATTCATTTTATTTTGCTCACAGTTTTGTGGATCAGCAGTTCAGCACGGGCTTGGCTAGGTGATCCATCTGTGATCCACGTGGCACCAGCTTGGGTCGCTAGGATATGACTGTCCACTTCCAAGATGGCTGCTTCACTCACATGTTAGGCATGTGGGCAAGGATGGCTGGCATTTGGTGCTGTCAGCTAGAAGCTGAACTAGGGCTGTCATCTGAAGTGCCTATACATGGTCTCTCTATGTGGTTTGGGCTTCTCACAGCACAGTGGATGGATTCCCAAAGACAGTGTCTCAAGAGGGAGCATTCCAAGAGACAGAAAGTGGAAGCTACCAGACTTTTAATGCCTGGGCCAGGAAATTGGCATAACTTCTACTGTATGTTGTTGGTAAAAGCAGTCACAGAGCTTCCCAGATTCAAAGGGAGGGGACATAGAAATTCCCTCACCATGAGAGAAGCAGTAAAGAATTTGCAGCTATCTTTCATCTCTATATATGTGGATAATTTTTACTCAGAAGGCTTTAAGATATAAATGTGAGCTGGGTTGAGGGCTTGGGACTGGAAATTTTTTTGCTAATTTTTTCCCTTAGCTGTACTTTATTTATTTATTTTTATTGAAGTATAGTTGATGTACAATATTATATAAGTTACAGGTATACAATATAGTGATTCATAATTTTTAAAGGTTATACTCCATTTATAGTTTTTTTTTGATAATTTTTAAAACATCACTCCTTTTTTACTTCTGTCAAAGTAGAGCTTGGTGAACTGATAGTAAACTCTAACCCTTGTCAGATAAATTAGAGTTACATGCTAGTTACTTCACGATGTACCACAGTCTTTTAAAGCTTAAATAATGGAATGGTAATAACAATAGCTTACTATGTACATCGCTCAGGGCATTTTCTGTACTGATTCATATGATCTTCATAACAAAGCCATGAGGTCAGCTCTTTTATCAACCCCATTTTTATGAGAAAACTGAGGCACAGAGAGGTTAAATGACTTCCTAGAATCACATAGCTAGTAAATGGTAGCCTGGGATTTGAACTGTATTCTGTCTAGTTCCACTGTGGAAGGGGAAATCATCTGGTTGACCTTTACATTCCTCCTTTCAAATGGAGGAAAATCAGCAGGTGTGTGCATTTGCTGCTAGTAAATACTATTATGTGCATAAATTGCACAAATATGTTCATATTAGAGCTTGGATCCTGAAGTGGAAAAACAGAAACATGTTCTCTCCTCTATAGGTGATCTTTAGAGAGGCTCTTTCGGGAAAACACTTTCATGTTTTTATCCTCCAAACCCTGCCCCTACTCAACTTGAGTTTTGTCTAAAGTTAATAATACATTTATTGACCCCTGAACTTGTTTTTATCAATGCCTTCTTTTAGTCAAATGTAATTGTTCATTTTAAAAGAGTTGTGTGTGTGTTTGTACGTGTGTGAAAATCCTATTGCTATTGTGAAAAAAACAGAAGAGTTTGAATAGACAAATTTAGTAGTCTTTCTTCTGAAGTCCCATTTTCTGGATTGTTTCTAAGGAGTCTTTAAACTTATATACTGACATAATTTGTGTTAGTTCATACTTATTAACAACTCATACTGCAGTTTCCTATCCCCTTGCAGTTGGGAAATTTGAGCATTTCAGGACAGCTGGCTACCTTTGCTGAGGCCCCGAAGCACTTTTTCATAATTCACAAAGAAAACTGGTGTGTGGCCAGAATGGGCAGCGACAGGTGGGAGGCTCAAAGGTCACCCTTTGTACAGGTTCTCACCACAAGTGTACACTCTCCACTTTTGTTATGTTAACCTCTTAATTACCCATAGATAGCCATGTGTGGTGACAGAAATTAGCTAACTTCGAAGGCTGTTACACAGCCAGTTGAAATCTGTAGATGGGCTCTGTATAATTTTGTGGTCTGAGAGTAAACCTGAAATAGACTTCAGAGAATTCCAGAAATTCTGAGATAACCCAAAGTTTGGGGCTCACTTCTCAGGGCACAGCTGCAGGCAACACTCATTAAACAGACAGGTTTGTGTAACCTTCATAAACGATTAAGAACAATATTTGGATTTTTCTTGTCCTTGGGTAATATATTCTTGGTTTAAGAGTTGGATATTCTACCAGTTATTTTTTTGTGTGTGTGGAAGGGATGAGATTTATTAATTACTGAAGGATTAAGCCTAGCTGACGTTCAAGTCTTGGTCTTAAGACAACATTCTGGTCACGAACATGTTTTTTTCCCCTTAGATTCAATTCCATATTGAATTTATTCTTTGATAGAGGAGTCTGAAATAAATGACCTTTATTTAGATGAATTGCAAATACTCTCCAATATATATACACATTTTCAAATGACCAGTTTTCTCAAATTAATGAGGAATTGCCTTATTGATGAGGACTGTACTCCATTCTTTATTAGTATTATCTCTAAATTTTGAAAAATCTTATAAAGTTAGATCTTTCTTTATCTCACAGATGAGAAAACAGGTTCAGAGAGTTTCAGTAATTTGCTTAAGGTCAGAAAACAAAGCCAAAGTTTTTCCCATTGAATAGTGCTATCTGTTTTTCTGCCTACATTACTCAATTTCCATTGTATTTCATGAATGGAAGTGTCAGGGTCCAAAGTCTAAGATGGAAAATAAATTTCAGAAGAGACTTTAGCAAGAGCTCATTTAACATGTAGTCTGGGAAAACATTCCTATACTACTCTTAAGGTTGCTTATGGTGTTGTTGTTTTTTTAATACATTTATTTATTTATTTTTGGCTGCGTTGGGTCTTTGTTGCTGTGCGCGGGCTTTCTCTAGTTGGCGTCGAACGGGGTCTGCTGTTCGTTGCGGTGTGCGGGCTTCTCACAGCGGTAGCTTCTCTTGTTGCGGAGCACGGGCTCTAGGCGCACAGGCTTCAGTAGTTGTGGCACGTGCACTTAGTAGTTGTGGCTTGCGGGCTCTAGAGCACAGGCTCAGTAGTTGTGGCACATGGGCTTAGTTGCTCCACGGCATGTGAGATATTCCCGGACCAGGGCTCAAACCCATGTCCCCTGCATTGGCAGGTGGATCCTTAACCACTGAGCCACCAGGGAAGCCCGCTTATGGTGTTTTTAACTGTGCTAGTTTGCTGGGGATTAGCTTTCTTTGCACCACAGATGTTACTTCTGTGAACACAGGTGAGTGAGTGCTGACGCTTGGCAGTATATCTACTTGATTTATAGCTTCTTCATAGGGTGGTAAACCAAGTAGGAAGACTACAAAGTAAATTTTCTTAATATATATTTAGTAATCCATCCAACAATCCATCCAAAGTAGGTAAGGGTAGAGATACATGGATGATTAAGACAAGATCTCAGCCCTTGACATGACCATAGACATGTTGTGGGTCTCTTCAATATGGTGTAATAAGAGCTATGACAGAAGTGCCAAGTCCTATTAGGAGAGATGAGGGAGCAACTAACTGTCTTTGGAGGATTTGTGGAAGGCTTCACAAGAGAGGTGGTATTTGAGTTGGGTCTTTAAATATGAGGAGAATGTTGAACGGAGAAGGGGAAATAGTGTTCTCGAACACAAAGTGTATCAAAGGGCATGGAGTATTTGCGGGAACTACAAGTGGCTTAGAATGGTTGGAGTACAGAATATGTACATGTGTGGAACTTGAGAGAACAGCTTGGAGAGATGAGTTGAAACCAGACAGTGTAGGGGCCCTTTACACAATGGGGATCCATAGAAGGATGGAGTTGTATGGTTGGGTATTCAGGTTGGGTTTGAGGAAGAGGGGACTGGAGAGAGGGGGTTGGTTAGACGATGAATACCATGAGAGCAATAGTAGTGGCATGAGTGAGGAAGTCAGAGTCTCTAGAGACATTGGGAGATACTGCTTACTACTGTACTTGAAAACACATTGTTTAGTGTGGTCAAGGGAAAGCGTGGAATGGACCTTGAGTTTCAGGTTTCTGTTTTAGGCAAAGTGGAGCCACCAACTGAGATGAGGAATTCTAGAATAAGAAGTAGATTGGGAGAAGGATATGAGAAAATTAGTTTTGATATGTTGGGTTTGAAGAATTTGTGAAATGTAGAGTTGGAGTTGACCAGTGGAATGCTGGAAATTTGGGTCTGGAGCCCAGGAGAAAATAGGACTTAGAAATAGAGATTTGGAACTCCTCTATATTTAGGGGACAGTTAAAGCTTTAGAAGTAATGGTCTCATATAGAGGGAGTGAAAGGGGCAGAGAAGGAGTGGACAGAGAGGTCAGAGGGGAACCAAGAGAGAATGCTGCACAGAAAGCAGTGGAAGAGAATCCAAAAGGGCCGAATGGTTGGTGATACCAAATGATGCAGGGAGGCCAAGGAAACTAAAGATTGATAAGAAACCTTAGGATTTAGCCCTTAGGAGGTAACCAGTGGCCACATCATTTAAAAAGCTGGTTTCAAAATAATATGTAAAACACACATCCAAACAATATATATTCTCTAATACCATTTTTATAACAGTGCATTGAGAACTCTAAAGGGACAGATTTCTAATAGTGGTTATCTCTGAGTAGTAGTATTAAGGATGATTTATTTTAAAGGGAAGAATCTACTTTTAACCTCATTCTGGTTGTTTTCTGAATTCAGGTCCTATTTCCTTGCTGGCCGTCAGCAAGGGTCAATTTCAGCTTCTGGAGGCTGCCTGCATTCCTTCACTCTTGCACTCCTTCCTCCATCTTTAAAGCAGCAATGTGGGATGTCATTCTCATTCTTCAGATCTCTCCGAAGAGATAGTTTGTAGCTGACTGCGTAGAAAAACTGGACAATTCTTAACCATACAGTGGCAGCAGAACACAGAAGAACAAACATGTAGTTTAGCATAAAAGCCCCTGCTTATACTTTCATATGTGACTTTCTAGCCATATGGTCTTCATCATGTTATTTTATTTTATTGTTTTTTTGTGGTACGCGGGCCTCTCACTGTTGTGGCCTCTCCCGTTGCAGAGCACAGGCTCCGGACGCGCAGGCTCAGCGGCCATGGCTCACGGGCCCAGCCGCTCCGCCACATGTGGGATCTTCCCGGACCGGGACACGAACCCATGTCCCCTTCATCGGCAGGCGGACTCTCAACCACTGCGCCACCAGGGAAGCCCTTCATCATGTTATTTAACTTATTCTTTAGTTTCCTGATCTTTTCCAGCTTCTGCAGACTACCTGAATTTCTTAGCTCCTGGCTCCCGTCTTCCACTCTGATCAGGGGTGATTTTTTTTTTTATTTCTCTTTTTTGTTTGTTTTTGCTTATTTACATTTTCAGAATGTCCTGCAGTGGCCATGCATTACTTTTGTAATCATAAAAGAATATGATAAACATTCTTAGAAAAGGAAGTCACTGGTGACCTTGGTGAGAATAGTTTTGGTGGAGTGATAGGAAGCAGAAGTTGCATTCTAATGGATTAAGAAGATAATCGGAGCTGAGGAAATGGGAACAGGGAATGGTTGACTCCCTGTTAGTGGCAAAGGCAAGGAAAGAGAAAGAGTATCATCTTGAGTGAGTAGCAGAATTGAGAAAATCATTTATTTATAGCAGCAGTTCTTAAACCTTTCACTCTCAGGACCTCTTTCTAGTCTTAAAAAGTTATTTAGGACCCCAAAGAGCTTTTGCTTCTGTGGGTTAATATTTACCATATTACATAATAACACAGAAATCTAAAAAATATTTACCTATTGATTCATTTAAAAATAACAATAGGGACTTCCCTGGTGGCGCAGTGGTTAAGAATCCTCCTGACAGTGCAGGGGACATGGGTTCGAGCCCTGGTCCGGGAAGATCCCACATGCTCCCACGTGGAGCAACTAAGCCCATGTGCCACAACTACTGAGCCCGAGTGCCACAACTACTGAAGCCTGCACACCTTGAGACTGTGCTGGGCAACAAGAGAAGCCACCGCAGTGAGAATCCCCCACTTGATACAACTAGAGAAAGCCTGCGTGCTGCAACAAAGACCCAACGCAGCCACAAATAAATAAATTAATTAAAGAAATATTTCTTAACATATAGTTTCATGAAAAATAATTTTTTCAAAACAAAACAGTTTAGTGAAAAAAGTGGTACCGTTTTTCATTTTTACACAGCTCTCTAACATTTGACTTACTAAAAGACAGTTGGATTCTCATATCTGCTTCCTCATCCAATCTGTTGCAGTATGTTGAAGTAAATAAGAAAAATCTTATTGGCTGAAGTAAATAAGAAAAATCTGGCCTTAGACAGATATGTAGTTGGTAAAGGAAAGACCCCTGTGGACTCTCTGAAAGGGCCTCAGAGACTTCCCACAACGATTCTTGGCCCACACTTTGAGAACCACACTGATTTACAGTATGGGAGGAAATTTGAACATGCTATCACCTGAACAGAAAGAGCCAGTAGAGAGGCAGAGATTTAAAATTCAAGAGAGGGAGGTACAATTGAAGGACTATACCAATATGGATAGAGGGTTCACCTTCTGAAGGAGAGGAGGTAGGTAGGATGGAGTTGTAAGGATAGATGTGGCTGTGAATATTTTTGGTGGAATAAAGGCAGTTGGTAGATTTCACCTCCATTACTTTCAGTTTTCTCTGAAACAGGAGTGAGGGACCACAGAATGGGATGGGGACTTATGGAGTGCTATGAAGGTGATTGTCTGTGTGCATACTGCAAGATGAGATGCTGGCTGTGTGAAGATTTAAGTATTTTTGTGAGCAAGAACCTGCATTTCTAGTAGAGTGCAAAGAATATCTTAAACTGCATGTTCACCCTAAGTGCCTTCTCTGCCACACTTTAATCCAAGTGAGCCAAGTTAAAATAAACATCAAGGGCACCTTTGGTTGAAAAGAGAAACCAGCAAAAGTGTACTGAGCCTGAGATGTGTGAGTACAGGGGGAGGGACATTTCTTTTTTACTTAATTTTATAAGGTGATGTTTATTAGCTAGTTGTATATATATGTATATGTGACATGTATTTGACTATTTGAATCTTGAGTATCTTTAGCACTAATTATCAGTGCTGCTCGGAAGAGAAACTGTCCAAAGCCCAGGGAATGGGATTCCGGCCTTTATTCCTAGGGTGGGCATGCCTCCAGGTGGGTCTCTACTGTGTTATATTTTATATTTTTAGGTTGCGACAGCTTGTTTGTATGTCTGTGTGCATGTGTATGTAGGAGGCAGATTCACTGCTTTGTTCAGCAACCTTATTTTGAGTGTCTTTGGTGTTCAGGTCTTTCTTGCATTGTTCAGTAAGATTAGAAAAAAACAAAAGTAGAAATAAAAGGGGAAATTAAACTATGAATACCTGAGCTGCAGAAGAAAATTCAGTTTGAAGAAATATAAGTAATATTTTATACAATCTTTTAGTTCATGTGATTAAAACAAATTTAAGTGATTTAATCAAAGTCTTTTATAGGGAAAGTTCTACCTTGCTTTTTATTTTATTTTTTAAATACATTTATTTATTTATTTTTGGCTGCGTTTGGTCTTCGTTTCTGCGCGTGGGCTTTCTCTAGTTGGGGCAAGAGGGGGCTACTCTTTGTTGTGGTGCACGGGCTTCTCATTGCAGTGGCTTCTCTTGTTGCGGAGCATGGGCTCTAGGTGCGCGGGCTTCAGCAGTTGCGGCTCACGGACTCTAGAGCGCAGGCTCAGTAGTTGTGGCGCATGGGCTTAGTTGCTCCACGGCTTGTGGGATCTTCCCGGACCAGGGCTCAAACCCACGTTCCCTGCATTGGCAGGTGGATTCTTAACCATTGCGCCACCAGGGAAGTCCCGGGAAAGTTTAAAAATTAATATCTGTTCCCATTGTTCTGGAATAGTATGGTTTGTTCTCTCCCATAAACTATTTCCCCTACAGATGAGCGCTTACTAAGTATCAGTACCTCTTGGCATCTTTTCACTTTTCCATGGAAAAGTGTAGTTTTGGGATAAGGAGTTCCTGACTCACAGCCTTATTCATAGGATATGCCCTTAATTTAGAAAAAGCCTTTAATTCACTTGACAAATGCCAAGTTTCCCATATCTTTTAAAAATTGAAATACAGTTGATTTACAATATTATATTAGTTTCAGGTGTACAACATAGTTATTCAATATTTTTATACATTATACTCCATTTAGAGTTATTACAAAATAATGGCTTTTTCCCCATGCTGTACAATATATCCTTGTTGCTTATTAAGTTTTCCATATCTTGATGAAATCTTGGAGCTGGAAGGAAACTTACTGAACATATAGTTTGTCTTCATTTTGTAGCTTAGAAAACTAAAAACCAAGAGGTTTGGGGAGCTCCTGAAATCTACATTGGGGCTTGTTGCAGCCTTTTTTTTCTTCCAGTCTTGTACACTTTTCTTTACACCAGAGATCTAAACTTCTCATAGTTACAAAAATGTAAGAAGGCTTTAGAGTCTTCTGTGGCACAAACAAAATTAAAACCATTTCTATGCATTTGAAGAGTCTTTCTCTTTAAGTTTCAGTTTAATTGATTCATTTAGGTCTTTGTCTGTGGTTCTTGTCTCTTTCTGGATATCTCCTGCTCATTGATCTATTTGCAGTGTGTTTTATTCTATGTTTTTTGGGCTCTCTCTCTCTCTCTCTCTCTCTGTATCTCTTTTTCTCTATCCATAACTGAGCACTGTTCCCTTTATTTCCGTCAGTCTCTCCCTTTGGGTATCTTATTCCATCTTTTCTTCTCCCTTCTTAATCTCCTCTTTTAACAGGTGCTAAAGGGTTCTAAAGGACAGTTCTCTGGTCTCCCTTTTTATCTTCCATGTTCTTTCCATTTTCTTAGCTTTTTATCTTCCACAAGAGATATTGATCTATTGTTTTCTTTTTTTGTATTGTCCATGTCTCTTTTTGGTATCAGGGTAATGCTAGCCTCATAAAATGAGTTGGCAAGTGTTCCTTCATCTTTTATTTTCTGGGCGAGATTGTGTAGAATTGGTGTTATTCCTTCTTTAAAAGTTTGGTAGAATTCTCTACTAAAACCATCTGGGCATGGAGATCTATTTTTTGGGGAGCTTTTAAATTATGAAATCAATTTTTTTGATAGTTATAAGACTACTTAAGAATATTTTTAAAAAAATATTTATTTATTTGGCTGCACCAGGTCTTAGTTGCGGCACGTGGGATCTTTGCTCCTGCGTGCAGGATCTTTGTTGCAGCATGCAGGATCTTTAGTTGCGGCATGCGGGCTCTTAGTTGTGGCGTGTGGGCTTTTAGTTGTGGCATGCATGTGGGATCTAGTTCCCTGACCAGGGATCGAACCTTGGCCCCCTGCATTGGGAACATGGAGTCTTAACCACTGGACCACCAGGGAAGTCCCTAAAATTTTTTTAAATTGAAGTATAGTTAATTTACAATGTGTTAGTTTCAAGTGTACAGAAAAGTGATTCAGTTATATATTTAGATAGATAGATAGTTTTTCAGATTCTTTTCCATTATAGGTTATTACAAGATATTGAATATAGTTCCCTGTGCTATTCACTAGGTTGTTTCAGGACTATTTAGATTATCTACTTCATCTTGGTTGAGTTTTGGTAGTTTGTGGTTTTCAAGGAATTGTTCTATCTTTTCTAAATTTTCAAATTTATGAGTATAAAGTTGTTTATCATGTTCTATTATTATCTTTTTTTTGGAGGGACTGGTTCTTTATTTCAGAAAGACATTTATCAATTTTCAGTATCAAAACAGTTACACTATTGGTTTTCCTTTCTCCCAATCAGTCCCCAAAGAGACCACACCAAAGGAGAGTACATTTTAAGCCAGTTAAGCTGCAGGATGCACACCTAACAGACCTCACTGAAACCTCACCAAAAAGGGGGGATTGGGTAGGGAAAGAAACTTTAAAAGATCAGCACAGTGCCAACGCACAGACTGTAGACAGCTCTCACAGCCAGATTGGGGTGACCAGTGTGCCCCAACCCCAAAGAAGCAAAGTTTCAAAATAATAGAAAATTTAAAAACAGTTTTGAACATAAGCTACTCAAGATTTCTCCAGCACTAACTGATATGAAACAAGAGATGCCACTTTTAGAGACAGCAGCTTCAGACCCAGAAAAGGGTGATGAGATGAGTTTCATATGGCAAATCAGTGGCAAGACAATTTTCTTTTCTTTCTTTAAAGGAGGAAGGAGAGCAAATAAGTGGTCACGTTTATATAAGGGCACATGATCCATTCTGTGAGCAGTTGGGAACGGGGTAGAACTGGGAAAAGGATTTGATCTCAGAAGTCTCACCATCTTAACTTTGTTTGGTCACTTCTGATGAAAACAAAAAGTTGCCCAAAGATATCATAAAACTGAAAAGCTGAAGAGCACTTTTTTTTTGGCGAGGGCTAACTCCTCCTGGAATCACCTTTCTGGTTTGGCGGGTACTTTTTTTTTTTTTTTTTTTCCCAGAAGTAGCATTTTATTCACAAAATCGTACTCATGGGGGTTTGGGGCTTACTGAGGTGGCTGCAGCAACTGGAACATTTCTTTGAAGTCTCCTAGTGATTTTCTTTTTTTCTTTTATTATTTTTATTATTTTTATTTTTAAATTTTTTTAAAATTTATTTATTTATTTATTTATTATTAGTTTCTGCTTTATAACAAAGTGAATCAGTCATACATATACTTTTTACAGAGCAATGAGGTTTCCCAAAATGGAGTCTTTCTCTGGGCTGTTTGGCTTTCAGTACAGTTTACAGTAAAGCCATCCTTTTAATAGCTCCAGGATTTTTAGTGATGTTCCATTTCATTCCTGACATTGGTAATATGTGTCATCTCTGTTTTAATTTTTGTTTGTCTTGCTAAAGGTTTATCCATTTTATTGAATTTTTCAAAGAATTGGCTTTTTAAAAATTGATTTTGTCTATTGTTTTTCTGTTTTTGATTTCATTGATTTCTTTTTTTTTTTTTTTTTTTTTTTTTTTTTGCGGTATGCGGGCCTCTCACTGTTGTGGCCTCCCCCGTTGCGGAGCACAGGCTCCGGACGCGCAGGCTCCAGACGCGCAGGCTCAGCGGCCATGGCTCACGGGCCCAGCCGCTCCGCGGCACATGGGATCCTCCCAGACCGGGGCACGAACCTGTATCCCCTGCATCGGCAGGCGGACTCTCAACCACTTGCGCCACCAGGGAGGCCCTGATTTCATTGATTTCTTATCTATCCTCTGCTTGCTTTGGGTTTTTGTTTTTTTTTCTCGTTTCTTGAGGTAGAAACTTAGTTTATTGTTTTGAGACCTTTTCTCTTTTCTAATGTAAGCATTAGTGCTATAAACTTCCCTCTTATCACTCCTTTAGGTGTATTCCTACATATCTTGTTACATTTTATTTTCATCCTCGTTTGATTCTATGTGTAATTTATTTCATTTGACTTCTTTTCTCATCACTTGGAAATTAACCAAGACACTTCTAAATAATTATTTTCTGGTGACTTCCCTGGTGGTCCAGTGGTTAAGACTCTGTGCTCCTGATGCAGGGAGCACAGGTTTGATCCCTGGTCAGGGAACTAAGATCCTACATGCCACACAGCGTGGCCTAAAAAATTAAAAAAATTTAAAATAAATAAGTAAATAATTATTTTCTTTCTGTTTGGAGAAGTTCTTTTAGCCATTTTTTTAACAAAAAAATATTTATTTATTTATTTATTTTTGGCTGTGGTGGGTCTTCGTTGCTGTGCGTGGGCTCTCTCTAGTTGCGGCGAGTGGGGGCTACTCTTTGTTGCCGTGCGTGGGCTTCTCATTGTGGTGGCTTCTCTTGTTGCGGAGCACAGGCTCTAGGCACGCAGGCTTCAGTAGTTGTGGTATGTGGGCTCAGCAGCTGTGGTTCGTGGTCTCTAGAGCGCAGGCTCAGTAGTTGTGGCACACGGGTTTAGTGCCTGTGCGACCTGTGGGATCTTCCTGGAGCAGGGCTCGAACCCGTGTCCCCTGCATTGACAGGTGGATTCTTAACCACTGTGCCACCAGGCAAGTCCCCTAGCCATTTTTTAAGGGTGGGTTTGTTAGTGACAAATTATTTTAGTTTCCCTTCATCTGAGAATATCCTTATTTCCCCTCCATTCGTTAAGGATAGTTTCACCAGATAGATAATTCACAGTTGACATTTCTCTTCTTCCAGCACTCGGGAAATGTTATGCCACTTTCTTTTGGTCTCCATGGATTCAGATGAGAAATCTGCTACCATTTGAATTGATTTTCCCCTACAGATTGTTGCTCATTGGCTGGTTTCAACATTGTCTTTAGTTTTTAGAAGTTTAATAGTGATGTGTCTTGGTGTAGATTTATTTGGGTTTATCTAATTTGAGGTTTGTTCAGCCTTGAATTTGTATGTTTATGTCCTTCTCCATATTTGAGAAGTTTTTGGCCATTACTGTATTTCTTTGAATATTCTTTCAGGATCATGTTCTCCATTTGGACTTTTCTCCTCTCTTTCTGGACTTCAATGATAAGAATACTGGGTCTTTTCTTATAGTCCCAAAGGTCCCTGAGGCTGTGTTAATTTTTTTGGTCTATTCTCTCTGTTGTATAAATTGAGTGAATTCCATTGATGTGTTTTCAAGTTATCTGATTCTTTTCTCTGTTCTCTCCATTTTTCAGTTGAGCCCACTGATTGGGTTTTAAATTTTGGTTAGTGTATTTTTCAGTTCTATAATTTGCAGATAGTTCTTTTTATAACTCCTATTTCTTTTGCTGAGATTTTCTAGTTTTTCACTTGTTTCACGATTATATGTAATAGTTTATTGAAATATTCTTGTCATGAATGTTTTAAAATTGTTGTCAGATAACTCCAACATCTGATTTGTGTTGGTGTTGGCATCCCTCATTCAAATGGTGATTTTACTGGTTCTTTATATGGTGGGTGATTTTTTATTGTATTTTGGACATTTTGGATATTATGTTATGAAACTTTGAGTCCTAATAAATCTTTTATCAGGAAGTCTCCCTGATTTGGTTTGTCATGCAGATTCTTTAGTGTTGTAGTGTTTTCATTCTCTACTTTTAGAAGCTCTCTATATATTAAAGATACATTCATTGGGGGTATTACATTTCAAAAGTTAGGTAAAATGGTTGGTTTTATTTAAAAATACAAATTATCAAAACTGACTCTAAAGGAAATACCAAACATGAATAAATCCATACTCATTAAAGGGATTTACTCAGTAGTCAAAAATTTGCCCATTAAATCCCCCTCAAGAGCCTAGCCTTCCCACCAAGCAAAACATAACACTAGGCCTGGATGTTTTTACAAATGAGGTCTACCAAAATTTAGAGGAATGTAACACCTATCTTAAATAAAAATTGCTTTATAGACTAAAAACAGTAGAAAAATTCCCCAATTTGTTTTACGTGGTTAGGAAGAAATGATGGACAGTCTCAGCATAAAGTACAGGATTATATTTTATCCCTGTTTCTCAGATGATACATTATACAGTTGACCCTTGAACAACACAGGTTTGAACTGTGCAGGTCCACTTATATGTGAATGTTTTTCAGTAGTAAATACTACAGTACTACACGATCTGTGTGGTTGGTTGCATTCTCAGATGCAGGACTGTGGATAATGGAGGAACCGCAGATACTGGGAACAACGTATGTGGAGGGCTGACTGTAGGTTATATGCAGTTTTTCAACCGCATGGAAGGTCGACATTGCTAACCCTTGGATGTTCAAGGGTCAACTGTATTGAACTCTCATGTCTGGTTGGAGTATCAACTGAAATTGTGATGCTGACGGTGAAAACTCAGACTTCCTCAGATGCCTGAAGTCATGCCTCTAGCTTCTTCTCTTTTGGGTAACTGAACATGCCTCTAGCTTCTTCTCTTTCAGTCCTGCAGAAGCACTAAAGCTTACATAAAGAAATTCCATTGCTTCTTCATAACCAGGATATACAGATGTATGTGTCTCCTTGCCAGCTGAGTATTAGCTTCTGTTTTCTCATTCTTGGTTACTCCTATCTTCACTTAACACTATGACAGTATATTTACTATTGTGCCATTTTATGCTTTTGTCAAAACAAGTCTTCTCCTGTGTGAGACCCAGGTGGTTGGGATTGTTATTTTTGGCTTCAGCAAATCCATTAAGAGCAAATATATCCTATGGAAGATATAAAGAAGAATCAAATGGGAAATTTTAGACTTGAATAATAAAATAACCCAAAAAAACCCAAAACAAACAAACAAACAACCCTCAGCAGAATGGAGAGGAGGGCAAAAAGAATCAGTGAACTTAAAGATAGAATAATAGAAATTACCCAATCTGAACAACAGAGAGAAAATAGACTGAAAAAACTGAGCCAGAGACTCAGAGAACTGTGGGACTATAACAAAAGCTGTAACATTTGTGTGACTGGAGTCCCAGAAGGAGAGAAGAAAGAGGATGAGGCTGAAAAAGTAGTCAAAGAAACAATGACTGAAAATACCCCAAATTGGCAAAAGACATAAACCTACAGATTCAAGAAGCTTAGAGACTCCCAAACAAGATCAACCAAAGAAATCCATGCCAAGACATATAATCAAACTTAACGAAAGTAAAGACCAAGAAAATATCTTGAAAGCAGCCAGAGAGAAATGATACATTATCTATAGTGGGAAAAATAATTTGAATGACAGGGGTTTCTCATCAGAAATCATGGAGGCTAGAAACAAATGGCACAACATTTTTCAAGTGCTGAAAGAAAAGAATTGTTAACTACAAATTCTATATTCAGTGAAACTATCCTTTAGTAATAAGAGAGAAATAAAGATATTCTCAGATTAAGAAAAAGTAAAAGAATTTGTCCTTAGCAGACCTACCCTTGAAAAATGTCTAAAGTAGGGCTTCCCTGGTGGCGCAGTGGTTGAGAATCCGCCTGCCAATGCAGGGGACATGGGTTCAAGCCCTAGTCTGTGAAGATCCCACATGCCGCGGAGCAACTAAGCCCGTGTGCCACAACTACTGAGCCTGTACTTTAGAGCCCGTGAGCCACAACTACTGAGCCCACGTGTCACAACTACTGAAGCCCATGAGCCTAGAGCCCATGCTCAGCAACAAAGACCCAATGCAGCCAAAAATAAATAAATATTTATTTTAAAAAAAGTCTAAAGGAAGTTTTTTTTGTTTTGTTTTGTTTTTTGCGGTATGCGGGCCTCTCACTGTTGTGGCTTCTCCTGTTGTGGAGCACAGGCTCCGGATGCACAGGCTCAGTGGCCATGGCTCACGGGCCCAGCTGCTCCATGGCATGTGGGATCTTCCCGGACCGGGGCACGAACCCGTGTCCCCTGCATCGGCAGGCGGACTCTCAACCACTGCGCCACCAGGGAAGCCCTAAAGGAAGTTCTTGAACTTGAAAGGAAATGAAAGAATCTTGAAGCATCAGGAAGGAAGACAGTACAAAGGAAAGAGCAAAAATATGGATACATACAATAGACTTTCTCCTCTTAAGTTTTCTAAATTATATTTAATAGCTGAAGCAAAAAGTCTGACATTTTTGATGTGTTTCTCAATGTTTTGTAGAGGAAATATTTAAGATAATTATAAACAGAGGAGTATAAAGGGACTTAAAGTGAGGTGAGGTTTCTACATTTCACTTGAACTGGTAATATTTCAACACAATTGACTATGATAAGTTATGAATGTATAATGAAATACCTAGAGCAACCACTAAAAATTTATTTATGTACACAACAACTTTCATGGACCTCAAGGGCATTATACTGAGTGAAAAAAGCCAATCTTAAAAGGTCACATACTGTATGATTCCATTTATATAACATTTTCAAAATGACACACTTAAATTGGTAGAGAACAAATTAGTGGCTGCCAAGGGTTAGGGTTGGTGGGGCAGGTGGGTGTGACTCTGAAGAGGTAGCTTGATGGAATCTTTATGATGGTGGAATAGTTCTGTATCTTGATTGCAGTGGTGGTTACACATATCTACAGAAGTGATAAAATGGTATAGAACTATACACACGTGTTGTCTATTTTCTGGTTTTAATATTGCAGCCTGGTTATGCAGGATGTAACCATTGGGAAAAACTGGGTGTAGGGGATACAGGATAGGCCTTTCTTTACTATCTGATTATTTCAAAATAAACACATTTTAGGGCTTCCCTGGTGGCGCAGTGGTTGAGAGTCTGCCTGCCGATGCGGGGGACACGGGCTCGTGCCCCAGTCCGGGAAGATCCCACATGCCGCGGAGCGGCTGGGCCCGTGGGCCATGGCCGCTGAGCCTGTGCGTCCGGAGCGTAGCCTGTGCTCCGCAACGAGAGGGGTCACAGCAGAGAGAGGCCCGCGTACTGCAAAAAAAAAAAAAAAAAAAAATTAAAAAGAGAAAAAAACCTCATACTTTTTTGGTGAAAGTATTTCATTTTTATTTTAATTTACCTTTAATAAGTTTTTTTCTCCATTATTGTGAAATTTGTCCCATAGAAGTCTTGCATGGCAGTAGCAAATTAAAACAGGAATTTTCTCTCCTAAATGTTGTTTTACCATTTGAATCACTGTGGTTTTGAGTTGGGAGCTATTGATGCCAATACTTATAGGAGAGAATGAGGTGACTTTTACCCCCTTCTCACTTCACTGTAAGCAGGACTGCTCTATCGGGTTACTTTTCAGTAGGAATGCTAAAATAAAAAATTTAAAATCCCTCGTTATGCCTGCCTTACCCCATGACCTAATTTTCTGTGTTGGTTGGCTGCAGTCAGAGGTACATTGGTGGCTGTGGAATGGAATTCTCATTACGCAAGGCTAAGTAGCCTATATGATTTTCCTCTTTGTAACCTTGACTAACTGAACTTGGATTAACTGCAAGTTTTCTCCTGTGACTATCATGTTTTCCCCTAATTAATCAAATTTTCCGGAAGCTCTTTCTGTACAACTAACTAGACTAGATCTCTCTGCAGAGGTGGGAATAGAAATTACTCTGGGAATCTTGATTATGTTACTGATTTGCATAGTGTTAATGATTTGTATGTTAATGGGATCGGGAGGCCGAAGACTTACGTGTCAGTTTAACCTGTTTCCTATTTCCAGTTCTGGAGCCATGCAGGGTTAACTTCACTTTTTTTTGGTTTCTCTTTAGTTCCTTTTCATTTGCACTTTATTTTATGGCCAGAATTTAATATCAAGTAGCATTTATTTGGAGTATAACTTTGAGCTCTCTGCTACTGTATCAGGTGCTTTTACATATACCATCTCATTACTCCAAACAGCAATCTTTTATTTTAAGTAATAATTTAGTATTTCAATATTCCATTATGTTGGCATTATGTTTAAATGCCAAATTAAATATTAAAAATTTGATGAATGCTTTCAAATGCATTCTAAACGACACATGGGACACTTACATTAGTTTGATACAATGGAATTATTAAATACGCCTTAAGAGACATAATGTCATTTCAATGCATACAATGAAGGAAATTCAGAAACCATAATCAAGAAGCTCATCTGTTAAAAAAAAATTATACAAGATAGAGTAAACCTGACATAGAAAATTTTCATTCTACTATTTACTTACTTTATTCTCCCAATGTTCATCTTGAAGAAGTTTCTATTTCAAGTATTATTACAGATGTTAAAATAAAGGTGAGATGAACGATAGTGTTGAGTTGGCCAAAAAGTTTGTTCGGGTTTATCTGTACCGTCTTACGGAGATCTATGTAGTGGTTAAATGATAATACAACCATTACAGTTCATCATGCTAAAGCACACACACTTGGAAATGTATTATGGTTATTATTTTCACTATGACAGTGTTGAGAGGGGCTCAATTAATCAATCTAGGGTGTAGCCATCTGATAGAAAGATGGGATTTGTAATAAGAGGTTTACTATTGGGTGGCAGATGTGGCAGATAGCCCAGACAACAAGCTTGGAATGGTGAACCGCACATCCCACTGGCAACATTTGTAGCACCGGAAGTGGTATCCATATGCATGTATTTACTCAGAGGAATAGAAAAGGGGAGAAAAATAAGAGCACATGTGTGAATGGCATTATAAAGCAGTGGCCTCCCAAATTGTGAGCTAACTTTCAAAATGCACCCATTATTTGAAATCCTGTTTTACCTCCTTACAAATGCTAAGAATAACAAGCACTGCTTGTATTATAATATATACAGTAGTAAAAGTATAACTGTAGACATGTTTTTTAAAATTTTATTTTATTGAAGTATAGTTGATTTACAGTGTGTTAATTTCTACTGTACAGCAAATTGATTCAGTTATACATATACAGTACATACATTCCTTTGCAGATTCTTTTCCATTTTGGTTTATCACAGGGTATTGAATATAGTTCCCTGTAGGCATGGTTCTAGTCCATAAACTGGGTCTTATATAATGTGGCAGGCAGCCTCCAAGATGGCTCCCAGTGATCCCTGCTTCCTGATATCCATACCCTTGTGTGATTCTTTCCCTTTGAGTGTGGGCTGGACTTATTGACTTCCTTATAATGAAAAGAATATGGCAGAAGTGATGAGATGCCACTTCTGATATTAGGTTATAAAAAGACTGTGACTTTCATCTTGGAGTGCTTGTTCTGGGGTGTGTTAGTCTGCCTGGGCTGCCATAACAAAATGCCACAGACTGGGTGGCTTAAACAACAGAAATTAATTTTCTCACAATTCTCGAGGCTAGAAGTCCCAAATCAAGGTGCTGGCTAATTCTATTCTTGATGAGGGCTCTCTTTCTGTCTTATAGGCAACCACTGTCTCCCTGTGTGCTCATATGGCCTCTATGTGTGGGAGGGAGAGAGAGAGCTCTCTGGAGTCTCTTCTTATAGTGACACTAATCCTATTGGATCTGGGCCTTACCTTTATGACCTTATTTAACCTTAGTTACTTTCTTAGAGGCCCCATCTCCAAATACAGCCACACTGGGGCTTAGGGCTTCAACTTAGGCATTTTGTGGGGATACAAATGTTCAGTGCACAGCGTGGTGGAAGCCAGATGCCATGTTACGAGGCAGCTCTGTGCAGACGTGCACAGCAGTGAGTTTGGACGTGGATCTTCTATGGCCTGCCAACAGCCATGTGAGCCATCTTTGACCTGGCTTCTCCCCCCGTTGAGCCTTCAGATAACTGTAGACCTGGGCCACACTTTGATCATAGCCTCATGAGAGGCTGAATCAACACCACCCAGCTGAGCTGCTCTTGGATTCTTTTTTTTTTTTTTTTTTTTTTTTGCGGTATGCGGGCCTCTCACTGCTGTGGCCTCCCCCGTTGCGGAGCACAGGCTCCGGACGCGCAGGCTTAGCAGCCATGGCTCACGGGCCCAGCCGCTCCGCGGCATATGGGATCCTCCCAGACCGGGGCACGAACCCGTATCCCCTGCATCGGCAGGCGGACTGGATTCTTGATTTACAGAAACTATGAAATAATAAATGTTTATTGTTTTCAGCTGCTAAGTTTGAGGTAATTTGTTATGTAGCAGTAGATAAATAATACATATAGTATTTAATATTTGACTCTTCATTTCTTATGTCAGAAACTTCAGAAGCTGGATCTATCATTCAGAGAGTCTGATTATCAGCAGGGAGTGGAAGAATAGGGCATGTGAAAAGGGACTAACAACTTTCTCTTTATTGACGGTCTTCTTCCCAGAAACGATTTATATAATCTGTGAATATGCTGATGAGTATACTGATTTTATCTGACTCAGGGAATTGTGTGTTTTATGTCAACTCCCTCTAGGACCTTTGATTCTGCAAATGCATCCTGAATAGAATGTATGGAAATTGTTACTCTAGGATTTCACAGATGCAATTGTCACGGAGCATACTTTTTACAAACGATCACTACATAGTCTACAGGGGTGAGAGTTTGATAGCCAGTGGGAGGTAAAAGTTGGCAGATAAACCATTTACAATTATAGTGCTTGCCCAGCAACCCTCAACTTTCCCGAATGCCCAGTGTAAGGATCCATTTGTCTCAAGCCTCTTAAGACTGTGGACTACCCCGTGCTCCATTGGCATGCTGGAGAAGTTACATTCGTAGCCAATTAGCAGGGTGGCACACACTCCGCCAAGAAGCCCCAGTCTCTATAGACCCGGTATAGAGAGTGAAATTAGCTGAGACAAATACCTGTTAATCCCCAGTTCTTGGCCGGCGTGGAGTGCCTACTGTGTAGTGCTAATAGTTCTGGGAAATCCCAATTCCCAGTGTCAAGAGTTGAACAGACTAAGTCTGTTAAATGAAGAAATTTACAGCGCATTAGCTTTGATCAAGAAATTCTAGGTGCAAGTCTCTTAAACAAATGAAGGCTGCTTGGGAATACAGGTCACTCTTTCTGGGAAGCTGTTTTTGAAGGAGTTTATCTGCACTCTCTTTCCCATGCCAGAGTCAGGGGCAGAAAAGTGGCAGTTTGAGTGCTGGACCTGGGGGAAGTAGAAAATAGTATTATTTGAACAAGAGGAGAGAACTGAGTGACTATACCAGAGTTTTGTCCACGGGAGCTTGGATATGGTTTTCGAAAATGTGAAATTGTGACAAAAATCGCAGGAGCCCTTACAGCTTCCATTGCAGGCTTGTTTATACTTATGTGTGTAAGCTGCGCCCTCTGCTGGCTGCGTCAAGCTATGTCCCTGTTCTTTCCCCCCTCCCCCCACCCTCCTTCCTGGGAAGAACGTGTTGTATTTTCCCATCTAAATTATGTTTTCAGTTGCATTCTATCAACTCGATGCTGTCTATGCAAAGAATGAGGCAAGCAGAATTGAAATCGTGGCTTGCACCATACTGTCTGTCACTCAAAGTTCTGCATAGCGGCTCTCAGAGAAGGACGAAGGATTCAGAATTCTTCAGGACACACTATAAATTTTCAGATTCTGATTCCTGGCTAAGTTCGCAGACATCCAAGTCTATTTTTTTGCGACCTATCTTTTAATGTAATTCTTGTTCCACTGTGGAAGGCAGAAAAATTTTTCCTTAGTCGCAGGAAATGTTTTTAAATTCAGACATGCTTTTAATTCTTGGTTATGTGAAATATAAGGGAGTGTGGTATCTCCGTCAGCTCTGGATAAGGCAATGGAGAGAGGATGAATAGATTCACAGTGAAAGAGGAGGAAGGTGGGCTGATGAGACCAGTGAAGGGAAGAACAGACGATCTTATGCTCAAGTGCTGCTTTGCCTTGAGCCTAGGAAGAAAGATGATTTACATTTTGACATGTCAGTGAAAGGAAACTAAAAGAAGTTGTGCAACTAACAATCTGTTAAGAGCTTCTCAGGCATAAAGCACTCTCCAGTTTTATTTTCCGAAAAAGGAGGAAAGGAGTATCCATTCCAGGGAAGGCAGAGGAGAAGAAAATACAGCCTAGTCCCCTGAGATGAGTTAAGCACGCCATAAAGAGTGGAGGTGGTAGACGGTCTTCTGGAATTTCGTTTTGGAAAGGCATATTCAAAATGTAGTCCAGGACGTTCGTGAAAATGAGCCTACATCATCTTAATTCCTCTAGACATTGACGCATATCATTTAGTCCTCTCCTCTCACCCACTGCACAGAGGTTGCCATTGTTTGGTGTAGTTGGCAGGACTAAGACCTATGACAAATAACACAGGTGCTTTTATAAACTGGGATTAAGTCACAGTTAGCAGAGATATACAACTGAGCTGTTTGGGTAACCCTCTCCCTCCTCCAGTCGGCTTTCACCGATGAAAGCATTCCCTAATAACTGCGGTCACTGTATGCTCATTCCGTTAATCCCAATTCATAAAAATCAAATCTATAGCAAAGAAGTTTCTATTGATGTGAGGCCTTGGAAAACTAACTCACTTTCAGGCCAACTCCATGCGTGGGGGATATTAAGCTCTTACAACAATGGATTCCAACTACTCATGTTTACCAAGAGTTAGGGATCGGGACCTATGTTGTTATTCTATGATAGAATTGCATGGGGACATTCCACAGACATGTTAAACCTTAATCTGAAATTTGTATGCAGTATAACATTGCTGAAACCTTTTAACTGTTCTAAGCTCTGAGTACTAAAAAAAAACTCAAGCATTTTGCTTGCCATTTTTAAAGATTATGTTTGGTAACTTTTTCTATACATGAAATATATCCCAGTGAACGATTGTTTGATAAGCCCATCCTTGTAGTTTGAGAGTTGTACATTCTATACCAAAGTGTTTACCAGTAACTCACCAGAGTAATGGTTCAAAGCATGGTTTTGGGAGTCAAACAGATCTGGATTTGACCTTAATAGATGTGTGATCTCAGATAAGTTGCTTCATGTCTTTGGACCTTACTTTTCTTTAATTATAAAATCAGGATAATTATAGTATCTACTCATGGAGTTGTAAGAATTTAGTTAAATTATGCATAAAAAGTTTAGCCCAATTCTTGGCCCATGTAACTTCTAAAAACGTTAGCTGTGTAACTCGTACATCAAATAGACAAGAATCTTGGGGTGAACTTAGAAAGCATCAACACTTTTTTTGGTCTCCCATTGTCCCTTTTTAAAAAATTTTCATTTATTTTTGGCTGCGTTGGATCTTCATTGCTGTGCACCAGCTTTCTCTAGTTGCGGCGAGTGGGGTCTACTCTTTGTTGCGGTGCGCAGGCTTCTCATTGCGGTGGCTTCTTTTGTTGCAGAGCACGGGCTCTAGGCACTTGGACTTCAGTAGTTGTGGCTCGCGGGCTCTAGAGCTCAGGCTCAGTAGTTGTGGTGCTTGGTTTAGTTGCTCCGTGGCATGTGGGATCTTCCTGGACCAGGGCTCGAACCCGTGTCCCCTGCACTGGCAGGCAGATTCTTAACCAGTGCACCACCTGGGAAGTTGCTCCCATTGTCCCTTTACTTTTGTTTTGTGGAAAACCAGAGCCATAGTTTAAAAATTCTTTCAAGTCCCAAGATTTCCTGGCTACTCATGGGAAATAAGCAACTTCTAAGGTGACTTTAATTTGCAAACCCAATCTCAACTCAGTAAAAGTCTTCCAGTCCCAAAGAGTCCAAGCCTGACTGAAAGTGAAATTTCTCTGTTCCCTGCTTCTCTTCCCCAGCTTGCTGCGTAGGCTTTCTGACCCCTTTGGAATCAGAGCATGGGAAGAGAGGAAGGGAAAGAGGAGCAGGAGCGTGTTTATTTGTCGGCCCTGTTTCAGAGTGGCTTTGCGATCTCTGGTCAGATGTTTGAACTTGATTGTCTCAGAGCTTTTTTGCGGGTTCTGCAGAGAACCTATGCTGGCCCTCCCTCCTTTCAGGCAGTGCTGCTCCTTTGGCCAGCTGCCACCATCCCCTCAGTCTCTGTCCTGATGCCTCCTGTTAGTCTTGTAGACTTCACACTCCGGCAGGTGCCCTCTTGGGCAGGGTCCACATTTGTTCCCCAGGATTTATACACATTTGACCTGTAACTGAATATTAGTGTAGTTACTTCTCAGCTACATTGCCTTTCTAAAGTCAACCATCGGTTCTCAGTCAGCCATCAGTTCACCATGTGCCATCTTCTGTTGAACACGTACCAAGCTCTCCAAGTGATGCCTGTGGAGCCTGTCTCACCTGGCTTGGAGATAGAGGCAGTGCCCCCACCCCATCCCATCTCCTTGAAGGGTTTACTAATGAGACTCAGAATTCAGCCCTTTCCAAAAAGTAAAAATTATTCTCTTTACAAGTTCTCTTTAATTTCGAACATTTTTCTTTTATATCCTTGGTGTGGATGAAATATCTAACTGACACTCATTTTCCTACTATGAAATCTCTGCGTGGTGGTCTGTCCTACAAGTCACTTTGGCTTCTGATGTCCTAGTGTCTCAGTCAAAGCTCCCAATTAAACATCTTCTTGCAGCTGTTATCTATATGAAAGATACTTGAGTTGATTTATACTTTTCTCTCATCTCTTCCCCACTGTGACTAAGTGGTATATGTTTAAAGGTTAAAACATAACCTTTGGGGCTTCCCTGGTGGCACAGTGGTTGAGAGTACGCCTGCTGATGCAGGGGACACGGGTTCGTGCCCCACTCCGGGAGGATCCCACATGCCGCAGAGCTGCTGGACCCGTGAGCCATGGCCGCTGAGCCTGCGCGTCCGGAGCCTGTGCTCTGCAGCGGGAGAGGCCACAACAGTGAGAGGCCCGCGTACCGCAAAAAACAAACCAAAAAAACAAACAAAAAAAATAACCTTTTTCTGAGAAACGTAATTATCTAATAAATTTTCCCAAATGCTGTTGGTTGGTCAGTTATTTTAATATTAACCACAGAGAAAATGATGCTTAAAGAAAATGTATTGATTTAATATATTTTAAAGGTGTATTTCAAGGAGTTTTATAACCTTTGAATGTCTCAGAAATATGGAACTATGCAAAGATTAAGTCTAAAAGGATGTTCAATGAAGTGTTTATAATAATGAAAAATGAAGACAATTTAAATGTCTAAATCTAGGTTAGGGTATTGGCTAAATTGAATAATGAAATATGAAGCTATTATTAAAATGATATAGTAGAATAATATTTAATGACCTGAAAAGATGTTCATTGTTCATAACACTTTGTAAATAAAAAATGAAAAAATGAAAAAGAAAAAAGTATGCACAGTATAATCTTGTTTTGGTGAAAACATGTATATCTACACATAGAAAAAAAAAAGACCATAAAGATATCAACCAATTCGTAAATAGTGCTGTTTTGTTCACTCTTAGTTCACTCTTCACAGCACCAGAAAGGGAGGGAAAGCCTCAAGGGTGACAACAAGGAGGGATTTAGGCCATGCTTAGGATCTAGGGACTTATAGAATAGGGGGGGCCCTTTGAGGGATTTTAAGCTGGGAGTGACACATTCATGCTTGCTTTTTAGATGACCATTCTGAGTTTAAGGGGAAAAGATGAAGGCATGAAGCTATACTAGAAGTCTGTGGTAAGTCCTGGCCTGGATTTGAGTGGTAGGATGAAAGATGGAGGGGGAGGGGCAGAGCTAGGTAATACTTGGGAGATGGTATTGACAAGACTGGGTGACTGGGTGTGGGGCCTGCAAGTGGACTTGGATATAGGAAGACTATGGTGAATTATGTGAAACAGGAGACGCATTAACTGGGGTAATGTAAATCATGGTGTGAGTTTCATCCAGTTGTTTGAAAATATGGAATGGCTGCCGTTTAGCAGGCATTGGGTAAATATTTGTTGGCTCTGTGAATGAATTTTAGCCTAATAAAGGAGTGTAGCTAGGCTGTTCATATAAATGTGTTGCACAGCATAATTGTAACTTAGCTAAAAAACCAAAAGGGCTATTTTTTAAAAAGTCTCCTTTTCACCACAGTGGGTTTCGTGTGCTGCCTTAGCTGGTCAAGGTAGGAGGGTCCCTAGGAATTGGGGTAGTGATCCCAGTGGTTGGATGACAGGGAAACACAGTAAAAAGCTTGTCAAAGTGACCACTTTTTGGCTCACATTTAGTTTTGTCCCTTTGCAGTCACATTCTACCAGCAGTATCACTGTGAAAATGTAATAATCTCGCTAAAAGTGGCTTTGTGTATGTGGGCAGTGGAATAGAGAAATAGAAGTCATTTCTAGGATGCCATTTAACCATGTAAATGAACACTCGGCCATGTACCTGGAATTTTAAGATCCCGTGGCATGCAGGATCTTAGTTCCCCAACCAGGGGTGGAACCCATGCCCCCTGCAGTGGAAGCATGGCGTCCCAACCACTGGACAGCCAGAGAAGTCCCTTAAATTCTTGACATCTCTCTATCTCTGTTGCCACTAGCCATTACTGGTCTTCTAGATTATTGCAACTGTCACCTACCTCTTCTTGCTGAGGGCTTGCCTTGTTCCAGTCCATTCTCCAAAATTCAACCACGGGACTGCCAGGGAAGTCCCGAATATGCCTACTTTTAACCAAATGATGGTTTAGAGCAGCTGGAAAAGAGTAATGAGTTCAGTGTTTTGAGGACTACTGAGTTTCCACAGGGAGCTACAAACACATGTGGGGCTCAGTTAAAACGTTAATCCGGCTGTAAGCTCTGTTACTGAATATAAGAGGAAACAAATTGACAAGGTGGCTCATTTTTGAACAAAGCAACTGGCCCATGATGATATTATTTTGATGTATATGGAATTATCATAATGGCAAAGTCCAACAATAAATAGAAAAATGAATGGCAGTGAGAATCCAACAGAGACCATTTCTCTAAGAATAGGAGTCAGAATATGCACCATTGTATTCACGGTATCATTAAAATATGAATAAACAGCAGCAACTTTTTATTATACAGTGAAAGAACTTCCTACAGGGCACTGAAATTTGAGTGGTGTGTGTTTAATAAATTAAAATCAACAAGAAATGGCTATTTCCCAGAATGCAGGAAGGACTCAGAGAGTAATGGGGGTTTAGCTAGGGACATAAATGAGACTGCTGTATTATTAGGTAGGGTTTTAAAGGTTTAAGAACGTTAATTATATGGCAGAAGTTGGGAGGGGAGGAGAGGGAATGGTGAGAGATGAGACTATAGAGTTTGGCTGGTGTTCCATTGTGAAGAGCCACAGTTAGTAAGTTAAGGTGTTTGGGCTTTTTCTTGAGGGAATCTCTTCTGGGATTTTAAGCAAGGGACAAAAAAGATCAGTTAGCTTTGGCTGTATAACAAACTACATCAAAACTTAGTGGCTTAAGACATCAGCCTTTTATAATTTATCAGGAATCTGTGGGTAGGCTGGGCTATTCTTTTGGTCTAGTCCAGCTCAGCTGAGGCTGGATGGTCTAGGAAGGCCTCCTATATCAGGGACCTCAATGGGATGGCTGGGATCTCTTTCCACATGGTCTCTCATCCTCCAATAGGCTAGCCCAGGCTTGGTCTCACGATGGCTGAAGGGTTCCCAGCAGCAAGAGAAGGCAAGTACCAATGTGTGAGCACTTTATTTTTTGAATTTTATTTATTTTTTTATACAGTAGGTTCTTATTAGTTATCTATTTTATACATATTAGTATATATGTCAATCCCAATCTCCCAATTCATCCCACCACCATCACCCCCCTCCCCCCTTTGTGTCCGTACCTTTGTTCTCTGCCTCTGTGTCTCTATTTCTGCCTTGCAAATCGGTTCATCTGTACCATTTTTCTACATTCCACATATATGCGTTAATATACGATATTTGTTTTTCTCTTTCTGACTTACTTCACTCTGTATGACTGTCTCTAGGTCCATCCACATCTCTACAAATGATCCAATTTCGTTCCTTTTTATGGCTGAGTAATATTCCATTGTATATATGTACCACATCTTCTTTATCCACTTGTCTGTCGATGGGCGTTTAGGTTGCTTCCATGACCTGGCTATTGCAAATAGTGCTGCAGTGAAAAAGGGGCTGCATGTGTCTTTTTGAATTATGGTTTTCTCTGGGTCTATGCCCAGTAGTGGGATTGCTGGGTCATGTGGTAATTCTCTTTTTAGTTTTCTAAGGAACCTCCATACTGTTCTCCATAGTGGCTGTATCAATTTACATTGCTACCAACAGTGCAAGAGGGTTCCCCTTTCTCCACACCCTCTGCAGCATTTGTTGTTTGTAGATTTTCTGATGATGCCCATTCTAACTGGTGTGAGGTGATACCTCATTGTAGTTTTGATTCGCATTTCTCTAATAATTAGTGATGTTGAGCAGCTTTTCGTGTGCTTTTTGGCCATCTGTATGCCTTCTTTGGAGAAATGTCTATTTAGGTCTTCTGCCTATTTTTTAGTTGGGTTGTTTGTTTTTTTAATATTGAGCTGCATGAGCTCTTTATATATTTTGGAGATTAATCCTTTGTCCATTGACTCGTTTGCAGATATTTTCTCCTATTCTGAGGGTTGTCTTTTCGTCTTGTTTATGGTTTCCTTTGCTGTGCAAAAGGTTTTAAGTTTCATTAGGTCCCATTTGTTTATTTTTGTTTTTTATTTTTATTTATTTTTATTATTATTATTTTTTTTTGCGGTACGCGGGCCTCTCACTGTTGGGGCCTCTCCCGTTGCAGAGCACAGGCTCCGGATGCGCAGGCTCAGCGGCCATGGCTCACGGGCCCAGCCGCTCCGCGGCATATGGGATCCTCCCAGACCGGGGCACGAACCCGTATCCCCTGCATCGGCAGGCGGACTCTCAACCACTGCGCCACCAGGGAGGCCCTATTTTTGTTTTTATTTCCATTACTCTAAGTGGGTCAAAAAAGATCTTGCTGTGATTTATGTCAAAGTGTGTTCTTCCTATGTTTTCCTCTAAGAGTTTTATAGTGTCTGGTCTTACATTTAGGTTTTTAATCCATTTTGAGTTTATCTTTGTGTGTGGTGTTAGGGAGTGTTCTAATTTCATTCTTTTGCATGTTGCTGTCCAGTTTTCCCAGCACCACTTATTGAAGAGACTGTCTTTTCTCCATCGTATTTCCTTGCCTCCTTTGTCATGGATTAGTTGACCATAGGTGCAGTGGCTTTATCTCTGGGCTTTCCATCCTGTTCCATTGATCTATATTTCTGTTTTTGTGCCAGTATCATATTGTCTTGATGACTGTAGCTTTATAGTATAGTCTGAAGTCAGGGAGTCTGATTCCTCCAACTCCATTTTTTTCCCTCAAGATTGCTTTGGCTATTCAGGGTCTTTCATGTCTCCATACAAATTTTAAGATTTTTTGTTCTAGTTCTGTAAAAAATGCCATTGGTAACTTGATAGGAATTGCATTGAATCTGTAGATTGCTTTGGGTAGTGTAGTCATTTTCACAGTATCATTTCTTCAAATCCAAGATGTGTGAGCACTTTTGAAGCCTCTGCTTGGGTCCTGTTTATTAATGTCCTATGGGCCAAAGCAAGTCATGGGGCCAAGCTCAGATTCAAGGAGTAGAGAAATAAATTCTGCCACTTGATGGGAGGAGCTATAAATGTTGTGGTCTTTTTTTCCCCTGATCCATCATAATTAAATTTTAATTTTGGACAATGGACTGGAATGAGGCAAGCCCTCAGCAAGAAGAGGTAGGCAACAGTTGCAGTCATCTAAAAGACCAGTAATGGCTAGTGGCAACAGAAATAGAGAGATGTCGAGAATTTAAGGAACTTCCCTGGCAGTCCAGTGGTTGGGACTCCACGCTTCCACTGAAGGGGACGTGGGTTCCACCCCTGGTCAGGGAACTAGATCCCACATGCCGCAACTAAGAGCTTACATGCTGCGTGGCGCAGCCAAAAAAAAGAAAGAGAGAGAGAGAGAGAGAGAGAGAGAGAGATGTTGAGAGTTTAAGAAATATTTAGGAGACAGGATTAACAGACCTTGGTGATTAAGGGTGTGTGTGTATGTGTGTGTGTGTGTGTGTGTGTGTGTGTGTGTAGTAATTTCAGAATCAAGAATGCTATCAATGTTTTGATTCATAATAGTCCTTCTGTGGGGATTCTTTATTGATATATTTATATATTTGTAGCTGAATTAGACTAGTCTAAAAAGGTTTAATCTCTACTTGACCCTGTAAGTCAATATGAGAAAGAGAACAAGAAGTACAGATGTTACTAGGTAGAGAAGATGCAGACAGCTTTCACTTATTCACACAAACATTATGATTTTCTAATCATTAATAAAAGTTCTCTGGACATTGCTTGTACATCTGCTGTGGACTGAAGGAATGTGCCATTTTGTAGTCAACTGGTTCAGTTAGTCAAATACTTAGCCAAAGTTACTGGGCTAAGTCCTTAGGGCAGTTTGAAGAGACATAAGCCCTCGACTTGATTCCATTTGTGTTGGGGAATGAACCATGTTTACAGTATCTAGAAAAAGATTTGTCCCCATTCAGAGATATAGGTAAGTGTTGAATCAATGGGAATGATAGCAAGGTCTTCTGAAGTCCTGAGGAGGAAGCAGAATTCACAATTCAAGGTGTTTGGGTAGGAGTCAAATGGGTAGAATGTATACTCTGGAAGATGATTCAATTTTAAGTCAGTTTGGACTTCCCTGGTGGTCCAGTGGTTAAGACTCTGTGCTCCCAACGCAGGGGGCCCAGGTTTGATCCCTGGTCAGGGAACTAGATCCCACATGCTGCAACTAAGAGCCTACATGCCGCAACTAAGAGCCTGCATGCTGCAACTAAGACCTGGCGCAGCCAAATAGATAAATAAATATTTAAGTCAGTTTCTCAGAAAAAGCTGATGAGTTTGGGCTGAATTACTTTTACAACTGAGTTATGAAAAAATGGACCACAATAGATTTCTTTCTATGTAGGATACTGTATTGCTAGTTCTCCTGCTTTTAGCAATACTCCTATATAAAGGTTTATTTAATAGTCTTAAAATGTTTTTCCTTATAATGCATGTTTGTTATTATGAAAATGTAGTGCCACTTTCCCCCCTCCCCTTTGTTTTGCAAATTTATACAAAATGATATGGAGGACTGAAGCAACTATCTGGGTAATTCAGCTTCCGTAATTTAGGTTAAAAAAGTAGATAAGATCTTGTATAACATATTCAGATAACTAAGGCATATTTTTTTTTTCATTTTTTTTCCTAGATAGTTGTTATAAGGTTAGCATTGGGTCAGAGCTTCCAATCAGCTTTATCTCTCTGATTTTCCATTACGTTAATGTAGATATTTTCTCTATTGAAAAGAAGTTCGGCCTTTTAAAAAATGCTTTGGTATTAGCATCTGATGACTTGGGAACCCTTGTTTTACTTTGTAAGGAAAAATAAAGTCTCTATGGTATTTTGACCATTCTTGCAACTGCTAATGGTGGTGATAGATAATCAAGTAATGATTGCTAACACTTTACATGCATTTCCTCATTCACTCATCACAAGAATGCTTTAATGTAAGCATTATTTTATCCCCAGTTTACAGAAGAAGAAACTGAGGAACAGAGTGGTTAAGACACTTTTCTAAGGCCACAGAGCTGATAAGTGGCAAAACCAAGACTGGGAGCCTGTAAAAGTTTGGATTATTGTACAAAAATACTCATGCTCTCACCCACAGCTCCAGGGGAGGAGTACATATGCCCATTCCACTGATTTTGGGCTTGGCTGTGTGACTTGCTTTGGTCTCTTGGTGGGTGGAGTGTACCTCACCACTTGTTGCCTTTGAGCTTGGTCATCGACTTGAATTGGTCAATGGGATATTAGCAGAAATGATGCAAGCAGAAACTTGAAATGTACTCCTGTGATTGAGTTTGTCCTCTTGCATTTCTGCTGCTATCTTGAGAAGAACATGTGCCAGTTAAACCACTGATCCATAGAGGGAGAGAAACATGTCAAGCAGGCCTAGACCCAACCAACAGCATGAAGCCAAGCCCAGCTGATTCCACCCAAGCTCTGCTGTAGTGAGTGGTGGGTGAGAAAGAATAAGTGATTATTTTTTTAAGCTTCTGCGTTTGGTGTAGTTTGTTACGGAGCAAGAGCTAACTGATAAAGAGCCTAACCAGTCGCAATCTAAGAGCCTGCACTGTTAATCACTATCAGTGCATCAAATTCAGCATTTTTCCTAAACTGATACTTCTAAAACAACTAAATCAACAATCATTTGTCTCAAATGATTAACTCGAGAACATTATGGGATAGATACTGTTATAGAACTATTCTTCTTGGAAGTTACATATCTTCATATCCCTTTCTCACACTTCTTTTAAAAATTAAGAATACAGATATTTGATTTTGTTTAATGTCCAGTTCACACAGCTTATATGTACATTTCTTGGTCCTCAGCTTCTAGGTGTAATCCACTTATGAGTTAGAGAACATGTTTCAGAGTCTGCCACTCTGAAACAGTATCTGAGATGGATAAGTGAACACATTTTGAATGACACAAATGGTTCCCATCCACAGAAAAGCAATGACAGGGAAGGAAATGGAAAACTGGTTACTTACAATAAAAAAACTAACAATGAGAAGAGGTTTGTTCTGCACCGATGGGTCAGAGATGTAAAATTTAGATAGAGATGTGGACAGTAGCTACCTGAGCAATGACAGACTTTCTTCTTCACCTTTTAAGGTGTTGATCTTATGCATTTAAAACAAGGCTGAGGAAAGTGGAAAGCAGGTCAAGGTCTTGGTTTAAGCTCGCCTATGTTTGATCCCTGAAGCTTTAGGGCACAAAATGTCATGGGGGATTATATATTTTAGAAACACAGAGTGATTGTCTAGCCTCCTCCTGTGGAGTGTACATTCATTTCATGAGGTATTTTCTAAAATGTATTCTGAGAGTTTGGGATTTGGGGGATATATAGGTTTTGCAAATTTACGATCACTCAAAAAGTTAATAAATTTCTTAATTGCACGAATTCTCCTAGACTTTAATGCACTAAGATGCATTATGAATCTTCCAGAGAGGGGTGGAACATGCAGCATTTTTTAGGCTATTTGTTCTTGAACACTGTTTAAGGAGTTACTCCCTGGGCTAAAATTATACAGAATATACATTAGGGGGTTTTGCTCTAAAATACTTCTCTAATGAAATCCTGTTCCTTCAGGGACGCTTGTCTACCATATTTTCAAAGCATCCAGTGAAGGGACTTCCCTGGTGGCACAGCGGTTAGGAATCCACCTGCCAATGCAGGGGACACGGGTTCGAGCCCTGGTCCGGGAAGATACCACATGCCGCAGAGCAACTAAGCCCGTGTGCCACAACTACTAAGCCTGTGCTCTAGAGCTGACAAGCCACAACTACTGAGCCCATGTACCACAACTCCTGAAGCCCGCGTGCCTAGAGCCCATGCTCCACAACAAGAGAAGGCACTGCAATGAGAAGCCCACGCACCACAGCGAAGAGCAGCCCCCGCTCTCTGCAACTAGAGAAGGCCTGCATGCAGCAATGAAGACCCAACACAGCCAAAAACAAAAACAGAAACAAAAACAAAAACAAAAGCATCCAGTGAAATATGTAGATAATAAGCTTTATTGGCCAGATTCTTCTTGATGCAGAAGGGGAGGCTGCACATGTAAATCTAAGTGGTAGTGAGCACAGTGTGATTTCTGGCACCTGACTGCATGGAATCAAATTCTGGTTTCACTACTTACTAATGGTGTAACCTTGGGTGTCTGTGCCTCAGTTTTCTCATCTATAAATAGGAATGATAATTAATGTACCTAGTCTCATAAATTTGTTTTGAGGACTTAATAAGATAATAACTGGGAAGCAATTAGTGTAGTGCTTAGCGTGTGGTAGATTCTCAGTAAATATTGTCATAAATTATAAATCTGATAAGGGACTTGTATCCAGAATATATAAAGAAATCTTGCAACTCAAAAATGAAAAGACATAATCCAATTCCACAATTTAAAAAAGGGCAAAGTATTTGAACAGATATTTCTCCAAAGAAGGTATACAAATGGCCAATAAGCACATGATAGGGTGCTCAGTATCATTAGTCATCAGGGAAATGCAAGTCAAAAGCACAGTGAGATACCAGTTTACTCTCACTAGGATGACTATAATCAAAAGACAGATAATAACAAGTGCTGGAGAGGATATGGAAACACTGTAACCCTCATACATTGCTGATGGGAATGTAAAATGGTACAGCTTCTTTGGAAAACAGTTTGCTAGTTCCTAAAAAGGTTAAACATAAAGTTACCATATGCTGCAACTCCACTCCTAAGCATGTACCCAAGAGAAATAAAAACATACGTTCACACAAAAACTTGCACATGCAACGTTATAGCAGCATTATTCATAAGAGCTAAAAAGTGAAAACAACCCAGATGTTCATCAACCAATGAGTGGATAAAGAAAATGTGGTCTATCCATACAATGGAATATTATTCAGCAATAAAAAGAAATGTGGTACTGATACATGCTACAATATGCATAAACCTTAGAAACATCCTAGGTGAAAGAAGCTAGTCACAAAAGGCCACATGTTGTATGATGTTATTTATATGAACTATCCAAAATAGCTAAAGCTATAGAGACAGAAAATATATTAGTGGTTGCCTAGGACTGGTAAGGGATGGGGTCTGGAGGGGAGTGACTACTAATGGGTTTTGTTTTAGGGGGATAAAAATGTTCTAAAGTTAAATTGTGGTGATAGTTGCATAAACTTGTGATTATAGTAAACACATTGAATTACACGTTTAGGGTTAATTGTATGGCACGTGAAATATATCTCAGTAAAGATATTAAAATTATAGTTATTATTACTAAGCAGAATGGCTGGCACTAGTTTGCAGGATTTCCCAACTTACAGAAATGTCTAGTATCAGTTGGATTGCTCCCATAGCTGCTAATTGTGCTGTGGAACTAAGATTTTCCAGTGAGGTCTGAAGTATGAGTTGGAATGTCTGGAAAATTTCTCCCCTTCTCTATGATTATGGTAGAGATTTATGCTGCGGCCTCTGTCTGATTACAGTCTTGGTGTCTGGTTGCTAAAAGGGATGAGGAAAGATGTGGATAAGGCCAAGTTCATAGCCCATTGAGATGATCATGACCAGGTGTCTTTGCTTCCCACTCTTTGGCCAGAGAATTCCTTCTCATGTGCAGATCGGCCTTTGGGGAATTTCTTTTGTGGCATCTACAGCTGGGAAGTGATTCTCTCCTTCAGTTTGGTTATAAGGTCTTCTCTCCTTTACGCCTTTGGAAGTAAGCTCATTACTTCTGTTTTATAAAGCCGAATGTAAAATCACTTCCTTTCATCCAGCTAGCAGCGTAGCTGGGCAAAGTATAGTTTTAGACTTTACATTCAGAATTAGATTGGGAACTTTGTCTTCTTCTTTATGTTTCTCTCCCCCACCCCCCAACTCATACACATTATTTTATACTGAACTATTTGAGGGATTGTTGCAGACATTATGACATTTTACCCCTAAATACATCATCCTAAGAACAAGGACTTTCTCCTAAATAAGTACAATATAGCAACCCTAACTGCCCCAGGAAATTTAACATTCACGAAACACTGTTATCTGATATATAGACCATATTCAGATTTTCCCAGTTTTAGATCGGAAACATTTGTTTTTGTTTTGCTGACCTTTCTAGAGCCACCAAGTCTTTTTTTGGTGGGCTGCTTTTGTGTTTACCATACAATATTATTATTTTCTATTCACTTGCCCTCACTGCGCTAGGCTGTGAATTCACAGCTTTCCTCACAGTTGCAATTCAGCACAGACTTGGGTACCACCCCCTCCTCTGCTCATAGCACCACCTAGTGTGCCACCCATAGTAGATGCTTAATACATGCTTGAGGAATTAAACTGAATATTGCCAAGTCAGGGTCCATGTTGCAGAGATACACTCTGCTATTTCTGAGTGTCTACTTTTAAAGCTCACTGTGAGTTGCCACTGACTGCCCTTTTCTCCTTCAGATCTCTTGGCATCACCATCAGTCTTCTGTACACTCCATCTCCCTACTATACTCATGTTATCTTCGGTGTGATTTTTGACAGCTCATCAAGTACTGAGTAGAAAGGGAATAAGAGTGATCATGTAAGTGGAAGAGAATGAGATACTGGTTCCCTTCAGAGGAAGTTGGGACTTATAAGCTGGTGTCAGCTGTCTTGGCGGCATAACAAACTAGTGCCAGCCATTCTGCTTAGTAATAATAACTATAATTTTAATATCTTTATTGAGATATATTTCACATGCCATACAATTCACCCAAAGTGTGTAATTCAATGTGTTTACTATAATTACAACTTTATGCAACTCTCACCACAATTTTACTTTAGAACATTTTTATCACCAGTACTTTTGAGCAGCTCAGGGCGTAATTCTCTAGGCTGTTTCCATGTTTTTTTTACAGGTATAATGTTATGATACCAGAATGGTTCTGAGATCAGATCAAACTGGAAGCAAAAGATCCCCAAGGCTTTAAGTTATAGTCCTGATTGGCAGGAAGGTTTGCCATGGGTAATCAAGGTGGTTGTCAGTTCATCTGTCTTGTCTTGTTAGGAAGTCTGAAGCACTGTGACATTTTTAAGGCTTGTCAAGTTTACTAGATCCATGAGCAATAGTTATGTCATTTAAATTACGCTTTAAGGACAAAGGTGATGAAGGAATTCAAGACAAACTTTTCTTAACATGCATTTGGGAGCACATAAATATCTAACATAACTTACTTTGACAGGGTCCTCAAGAGTAAAATTAAAGAAAGGAATGGATAATAAGTTCAGAAGCTCTGAGATGTCCTAGCCCAGGTCAGTAGAAACTAGACTCCAATGTTTTCAAGATGTTGGCTATTGCTTAAAGTAGAGCGAGGCCTGTTTACTTACTTCAGTGTTTATACATGGATGCAAAGACCATGCTTGACATAATTTGTTCATCTTCATCAAGTAGTTATGATGTGATAGGGTTTTTTTTCCTGTTTATAAATGGAGAACTTGAAGTGTAAGTGTTGCTAAGTAAATACCCCCAAATGAGAAGTGACAAGACCTTTCAATATTCCGTGGAAAAGCCACACTTTTATCAGCATTTCCTTGGCTTTTTCAAATCTCAAAGCAAGAAACACAATGAATACAGGGTAAACATTTCTGATCTCTAGACATCTGTAACAGAGATGTCTCCATTGAGTCATGTTCAATGTTGGTCATTTAAATAAATCCTGATGATTTGCTGAACAAGTGTGAGGTCACTCTTTTCATCCCAGTGACTACAAAGATGTCTGAAAACACAAGAGATAAGAGTCTTTTGTCCTCAAGATGGGTAACAGCAGAGGAATGTTGTTATACACAGGTGAAATATTGAAAGTGGCCCTCCTATGTTTTCTTCCTCCTCCTGTTTAGAGCTTTCTCCTTATTCTGCAGCCTAGGTGCCCAGAAACACCACTGTGGCAGCTTACCTAGGTCTGGTCTTGGACAGTTCTTTCAGAAGTAAGTCAGAAAGAGAAAGACAAATACTGTATGCTGACACATATATATGGAATTTAAGAAAAAAAATGTCATGAAGAACATAGGGGTAAGACAGGAATAAAGACACAGACCTACTAGAGAATGGACTTGAGGATATGGGGAGGGGGAAGGGTAAGCTGTGACAAAGTGAAAGAGCGGCATGGACATATATACACTACCAAACGTAAGGTAGATAGCTAGTGGGAAGCAGCCGCATAGCACAGGGAGATCAGCTCGGTGCTTTGTGACCGCCTGGAGGGGTGGGATAGGGAGGGTGGGAGGGAGACGCAAAAGGGAGGGGATATGGGAACATATGTATATGTATAACTGATTAAATTTGTTATAAAGCAAAAAAAAAAGGATAAACTCCATTTTGCAAAAAAAAAAAACCACCATACCATCATCATAACTAAATATTAACAGTAACTCCTTAATATCATCAAGTATCTAGTCATTCACATTTAATCTGATTGTCTTATAACTTTTTAAAATAGTTCATATTTTGCATTTGTTTGCATTTGGATCCAATTAAGGTTCATACATTTCAATTGGCTGATATATCTCTTAAGTCTCTTTTAATCTACTGGTTCTCCCTTCTCTCTGTCTCTCTCTCCCCTTCTCTTCTTTACCCACCTCTCATTTATTGAAGAACTTGATTATTAGTCCTGTTACTCATCTGCATTTGCTGACTGAACCCTTGTAGTGTCATTTACTGTGCTCTTTTGTTCTCTGAATTTTCTGTAAATTGGTTGATTTGGAGGCTCCGTCAGATTTTTTTTTTGAGAAAACATTTGTGATACATATAATTAACAAAAGATTAACAGCCAGAATATAGAAAGAAATTTTTCTAAATGTCTATCAAATTTATATTTGATTTTTTGAGCAACTTCATTGGTGGTTTTTGCGTGTTTTTTCCTTTTATAAAGATTTTAGCTGTACTCCACATATTTGGATATATTGTGTTTTTATTAACATTGTTTTCAAATTTTCCTTTTCTCCAATCTCCTTATTTTTGAATTTTCCTAATTCTGATTTATGCTGTTCTTTCATAGCTTCTACCATTTTCTAAAAATTTTTAGCTTCTGTTGAAATATCAGGTTGCAGTTTTTAATCAGTTTTGTAGGTATGACTTTCTGGATTGCCTTCTTTATAGGAATGCTATTCTACTCCTTATTCTCCTTTTTGTCACAATAACTCTGTAGAAAGTCAATTGTGAGTGAGCATTCCTATACTTTTATTTTTATTTTTTAAAATTTTATTTTATTTATCTTTTTATACAGCAGGTTCTTATTAGTCATCAATTTTATACACCTCAGTGTATACATGTCATACCCAATCGCCCAATTCATCACACCACCATCCCCACCCCCCCCACAGCTTTCCCCGCTTGGTGTCCATACGTTTGTTCTCTACATCTGTGTCTCAACTTCTGCCCTGCAAACCGGTTCATCTGTACCATTTTTCTAGGTTCCACATACACGTGTTAATATATGATATTTGTTTTTCTCTTTCTGACTTACTTCACTCTGTATGACAGTCTCTAGGTCCATCCACGTCTCAACAAATAACTCAATTTCGTTCCTTTTTATGGCTGAGTAATATTCCATTGTATATATGTACCACATCTTCTTTATCCATTCGTCTGTCGATGGGCATTTAGGTTGCTTCCATGACCTGGCTATTGTAAATAGTGATGCAGTGAACACTGGGCTGCATGTGTCTTTTTGAATTATGGTTTTCTCTGGGTATAGGCCCAGTAGTGGGATTGCCAGGTCATATGGTAATTCTATTTTTAGTTTTTTAAGGAACCCCCATACTGTTATCCATAGTGGCTGTATCAATGTACATTCCCACCAACAGTGCAGGAGGGTTCCCTTTTCTCCACACCCTCTCCAGCATTTGTTGTTTGTAGATTTTCTGATGATGCCCATTCTAACTGGTGTGATGTGATACCTCATTATAGTTTCGATTTGCATTTCTCTAATAAATAGTGATGTTGAGCAGCTTTTCATGTGCCTCTTGGCCATCTGTATGTCTTCTTTGGAGAAATGTCTATTTAGGTCTTCTGCCCATTTTTGGATTGGTTTGTTTGTTTCTTTAATATTGAGCTGCATGAGCTGTTTATATATTTTGGAGATTAATCCTTTGTCCGTTGATTCATTTGCAAATATTTTCTCCCATTCTGAGGGTTGTCTTTTTGTCTTGTTTGTAGTTTCCTTTGCTATGCAAAAGCTTTTAAGTTTCATTAGGTCCCATTTGTTTATTTTTGTTTTTATTTCCATTACTCTAGGAGGTGGATCAAAAAAGTTCTTGCTGTGATTTATGTCAAAGAGTGTTCTTCCTGTGTTTTCCTCTAAGAGTTTTATACTGTCTGGTCTTACATTTAGGTCTTTAATCCATTTTGAGTTTATTTTTGTATACGCTCTTCGGGAGTGTTCTAATTTCATTCTTTTACTTGTAGCTGTCCAGTTTTCCCAGCACCACTTATTGAAGAGACTGTCTTTTCTCCATTGTATATCCTTGCCTCCTTTGTCATAGATCAGTTGACCATAGGTGCCTGGGTTTATCTCTGGGCTTTCTATACTTTTCCATTGATCTATGTTTCTGTTTTAGTGCCAGTACCATATTGTGTTGATTACTGTAGCTTTGTAGTATAGTCTGAAGTCAGGGAGTCTGATTCCTCCAGCTCCGTTTTTTTCCCTCAAGACTGCTTTGGCTATTCGGGGTCTTTTGTGTCTCACTACAAATTTTAAGATGATTTGTTCTAGTTCTGTAAAAAATGCCATTGATAATTTGATAGGGATTGCATTGAATCTGTAGATTGCTTTGGGTAGTTAGTATAGTCATTTTCACAGTATTGATTCTTCCGATCCAAGAACATGGTATATCTCTCCATCTGTTGGTATCATCTTTAATTTCTTTCATCAGTGTCTTATAGTTTTCTGCATACAGGTCTTTTGTCTCCCTAGGTAGGTTTATTCCTAGGTATTTTATTGTTTTTGTTGCAGTGGTAAACGGGAGTGTTTCCTTAATTTCTCTTTCAGATTTTTCATCATTAGTGTATAGGAATGCAAGAGATTTTCTGTGCGTTAATTTTGTATCCTGCAACTTTACCAAATTAATTGATTAGCTCTAGTAGTTTGCTGGTGGCATTTTTAGGATTCTCTATGTAGAGTATCATGTCATCTGTAAACAGTGACAGTTTTACTTCCTCTTTTCCAATTTGTATTCCTTTTATTTCTTTTTCTTCTCTGATTGCCGTGGCTAGGACTTCCAAAATTTTGTTGAATAATAGTGGTGAGAGTGGACATCCTTGTCTTGTTCCTGATCTTAGAGGAAATGCTTTCAGTTTTTTGCCATTGAGAATGATGTTTGCTGTGGGTTTGTCATATATGGCCTTTATTATGTTGAGGTAGTTTCCCTCTATGCCCACTTTCTGGAGAGTATTTATCATAAATGGGTGTTGAATTTTGTCAAAAACTTTTTCTGCATCTATTGAGATGATCATATGGTTTTTATTCTTCAATTTGTTAATATGGTGTATCACATTGATTGATTTGCATATATTGAAGAACCTTTGCCTCCCTGGGATAAATCCCACTTGATCATGGTGTATGATCCTTTTAATGTGTTGTTGGATTCTGTTTGCTAGTGTTTTGTTGAGGATTTTTGCATCTATATTCATCAGTGATACTGGTCTGTAATTTTCTTTTTTTGTAGCATCTTTGTCTGGTTTTGGTATCAGGGTGATGGTGGCCTCATAGAATGAGTTTGGGAGGGTTCCTTCCTCTGCAATTTTTTGGAAGAGTTTGAGAAGGATGGGTGTTAGCTCTTCTCTAAAAGTTTGGTAGAATTCACCTGTGAAGCCATCTGGTCCTGGACTTTTGTTTGTTGGAAGATTTTTAATCACAGTTTCAATTGCATTACTTGTGATTGGTCTGTTCATATTTTCTATTTCTTCCTGGTTCAGTCTTGGAAGGTTATACCTTTGTAAGAATTTGTCCATTTCTTCCACGTTGTCCATTTTATTGGCATAGAGTTGCTTGTAGTGATCTCTTAAGATGCTTTGTATTCCTGCAGTGTCTGTTGTTACTTCTTCTTTTTCATTTCTAATTTTATTGATTTGAGTCCTCTCCCTCTTTTTCTTGATAAGGCTGGCTAATGGTTTATCAATTTTGTTTATCTTCTCAAAGAACCAGCTTTTAGTTTTATTGATCTTTGCTATTGTTTTCTTTGTTTCTATTTCATTTATTTCTGCTCTGAACTTTATGATTTCTTTCCTTCTGGTAAATTTGGGTTTTGTTTGTTCTTCTTTCTCTAGTCCCTTTAGGTGTAAGGTTAGATTGTTTATTTGAGATTTTTCTTGTTTCTTGAGGTAGGCTTGTATAGCTATAAACTTCCCTCTTAGAACTGCTTTTGCTGCATCCCATAGGTTTTGGATCATTGTGTTTTCATTGTCATTTGTCTCTAGGTATTTTTTGATTTTCTCTTTGATTTCTTCAGTGATCTCTTGGTTATTTAGTAACATATTGTTTAGCCTCCATGTGTTTGAGTTTTTTACATTTTTTTCCCTGTAATTCATTTCTAATCTCATAGCGTTGTGGTCAGAAAAGATGCTTGATATGATTTCAATTTTCTTAAATTCACTGAGGCTTGATTTGTGACCCAAGATGTGATCTGTCCTGGAGAATGTTCCGTGCGCACTTGAGAAGAAAGTGTAATGTGCTATTTTTTGGATGGAATGTCCTATAAATATCAATTAAATCTGTTTCATCTACTGTGTCATTTAAAGCTTCTGTTTCCTTATTTATTTTCATTTTGGATGATCTGTCTATTGGTGTGAGGTGTTAAAGTCCCCCACTGTTATTGTGTTACTGTCGATTTCCTCTTTTAGAACTGTTAGCAGTTGCCTTATGTATTGAGGTGCTTCTATGTTGGTTGCATATATATTTATAATTGTTATATCTTCTTCTTGGATTGATCCCTTGATCATTATGTAGTGTCCTTCCTTGTCTCTTGTAACATTCTTTATTTTAAAGTCTATTTTATCTGATATGAGTATTGCTACTCCAGCTTTCTTTTGATATTCATTTGCATGGAATATCTTTTTCCGTCCCCTCACTTTCAGTCTGTATGTGTCCCTGGGTCTGAAGTGGGTCTCTTGCAGACAGCATATATATGGGTCTTGTTTTTGTATCCATTCGGCAAACCTGTGTCTTTTGGTTGGAGCATTTAATCCATTCACGCTTAAGGTGATTATCGATATATATGTTCCTGTGACCATTTTCTTAATTGTTTTGGGTTTGTTTTTGTAGGTCCTTTTCTTCTCTTGTGTTTCCCACTTAGAGAAGTTCCTTTAGCATTTGTTGTAGAGCTGGTTTGGTGGTGCTGAATTCTCTTAGCTTTTGCTTGTCTGTAAAGCTTTTGATTTCTCTGTTGAATCTGAATGAGATCCTTGCTGGGTAGAGTAATCTTGGTTGTAGGTTCTTCCCTTTCATCACTTTAAGTATATCATGCCACTCCCTTCTGGCTTGTAGAGTTTCTGCTGAGAAATCAGCTGTTAACCTTATGGGAGTTCCCTTGTATGTTATTTGTCGTTTTTCCCTTGCTGCTTTCAATAATTTTTCTTTGTCTTTAATTTTTGCCGATTTGATTACTATGTGTCTCAGCGTGTTTCTCCTTGGGTTTATCCTATATGGGACTCTCTGCACTTCCTGGACTTGGGTGGCTATTTCCTTTCCCATGTTAGGAAGTTTTCGACTATAATCTCTTCAAATATTTTCTCGGGTCCTTTCTCTCTCTCTCTTCTCCTTCTGGGACCCCTATAATGTGAATGTTGTTGCATTTAATGTTGTCCCAGAGGTCTCTTAGGCTGTCTTCATTTCTTTTCATTCTTTTTTCTTTATTCTGTTCCGCAGCAGTGAATTCCACTATTCTCTCTTCCAGGTCACTTATCCGTTCTTCTGCCTCAGTTATTCTGCTATTGATTCCTTCTAGTGTAGTTTTCATTTCAGTTATTGTATTATTCATCTCTGCTCTGTTTGTTTGTTGTTTAATTCTTCTAGTTCTTTGTTAAACATTTCTTGCATCTTCTCGATCTTTGCCTCCATTCTTTTTCCAAGGTCCTGGATCATCTTCACTATCATTATTCTGAATTCTTTTCCTGGAAGGTTGCCTATCTCCACTTCATTTAGTTGTTTTTCTGGGGTTTTATCTTGTTCCTTCATCTGGTACATAGCTGTCTGCCTTTTCATCTTGTCTATCTTTCTGTGAATGTGGTTTTTGTTCCACAGGCTGCAGGATTGTAGTTCTTCTTGCTTCTGCTCTCTGCCCTCTGGTAGGTGAGGCTATCTAAGAGGTTTGTCTCCTATACTTTTAGAAGGGCGTGGTGGACCAGGTTGCTTTTTTGGCCTCATGGATTTACAAATCCCTCTTCTCAGGCTTTTTCAAGGTGATAAAGAACATCACCGCACCCTCTGGGACCTGCCTGCTCTGCTCCCCTCCTTCACTGTTATCTGACGTCATCATCAGAGGTGTCCATATTGTCCCAGTCTTGCTTAAGTTGGATTTTTCCTGTCAGCATTTTTTTTAATATAAATTTATTTATTTATTTATTTATGGCTGCGTTGGGTCTGCATTGCTGTGCGCAGGCTTTCTCTAGTTGCGGCGAGTGGAGGCTACTCTTCGTTGCGGTGCATGGGCTTCTCATTGTGGTGGCTTCTCTTGTTGCAGAGTATGGGCTCTAGGCATAAGCTTCAATAGTAGTGGTGAGAAGGCTCAGTAGTTGTGGCTCGCAGGCTCTAGAGCACAGGCTCAGTAGTTGTGGTGCATGGGCTTAGTTGCTCTGCGGCATGTGGGCTCTTCCTAGATCAGGGCTCGAACCTGTGTCCCCTGCATTGGCAGGCAGATTCTTAACCACTGTGCCACTAGGGAAGTCCTTCCTCTCAGCGTTTTATCATCATTGTGGGGTTTTGTTTTGGGAGGGAGACTTCTTTTGTTAGTTTTGAAGTGCATAGGCTCCAGGCTGCTGCAGCCCCATCATATCTTACACATCAAGATCCCCCTGTTGAAGGCACTCACTCATTCACAAATCACATCAAGCAGAATCCCTTCCCAGTTTTGCTGGCCATTCCCAGACTGGTCTGCTGTGGACACTTGCTGATTTGGGGATTCCCTGTACTCAGGGACATCAGAGGCCCACCTGCCTTCCTTCTGCATCTTCCTACCCAGATGTTTAATCCACATGAGTTGTGCAGCTGTTGGAGTTTTGTAACACCTTCTTACTAGTTCCCCTGCCTTTAGTGCTTTCTCCCTCTAATATCTGCCAGAAAGTCTGTCTAAAAGGTGTCTCATACCCTTCTCTCCTGGATAGAGTTCTTACTCACGTCATGTTGTTTCCTGCTTCTGGAGCTTTGCTAGTGCTATGGCTTCTGACTAGAATATCTTTCCCATTTCTTTGGCTAACTCTTACCTTCAGATCAGTTAACAGTTTCTCTCCCCCAAGGGAAAGCTTCCCAGAACCACTCCTCCACTCAGCCTGAGTTAGCTATTCCTTTACCTCCCACAATGCCTCATGTACATATCTTGCCTTGTAATCATCACAGCATAATTAGCTATTTAAGGGTTCTTCACCTCCTTAGCACCTAGCTTAGCTCATGACTTGCCTAAATCAGACTTTGGCTTACTCACATTTGTTTCCCTAGTACTTTGCTAAGAATGATTCCTCCTAAATGGTTGTAGGATAGATGAATGAGTAAACAAATAAATGAATCATTAGTTGGATTTTTTAGGTGAAGTGTGAGAGGCATGCATGAAAAGGATGGGTTTCCAATATATCTCCAGTCATGAGGGGTAGAAGAGTATCCGTTCTGTCTGCATGTGAGGTTGGCTCTCCTCTGTGAAATGTTGCCTCTCTGTAAGAGATTATGGCAAAGTTCAAATTTATTTCTCTCCATATTCACAATCTGGCAAAAGCAAGATCACGTGGTCCCATTGTAGGTTTGTAGGCAGGTGTGTGCATGTTGAAAAGTCTGTCCCTTATTGATCAGTACCAAGGTGAATACAATGTATAGAATAGACTGATTCAAAGCATTGTGAAAGCAGTGCCCACAGGAAGCCTCTCTGTGGCATACCTCTCTTGTGTATGTGTGCATGTGCATGTGTGTGTGTGTGTGTGTGTCTGTCTCTGTTTATGTATCTGTGTGTGTCTGTGTCTCATCACAAATGACTGCAGCCAGATGAAACAATGGCCTAAAAGTGGTAAAACTGAGCATTTCCCAGACAAACATGCACCAGTCGTTTGGAGGACTGAATTTATATTTGTGGAAGTAACCTGATGAAGACAGGGAAGCAAGGGAGAGGAAAGAACAGGCTTCTCTTGTTAACCAGCTTTTCTTTCCAAAGAAATGAGGGTAACTCTGGAGAATGATGAACATTTGAATGAAGGTGATAGGCTTCATTGAAGTCAGTAAATAGGCAAATTAATATACTGGCTAAGTTCACAACACATGGAGGTATTGTTGTCTTCTTCTAACAATATTTAGGCGATAATTTGGAAAATAGCTTAAGTGTAGAAGGAGAATCCTTGAAGGCGAAGACCAAACCTCTGTTATCTAATATCAGTTACAAGCATATTTCTATAAATGCTAAGAAACAAGAGACCACACAACACTAAAGGAGTGACAGTTTGTAAGCTGGGACCAAGCTAAACTTATGAAATAAATTATGTAGTTGTCCATCCATCCAGCAAGCATTTAGTGGTTATGCACTATGGGGAGAAATGTTATGAGTGTAATAAATGTGGTCAGCCCTTCGGCTGACATAATCTGCATAGCATTCTGTTCCTTTATCCTTTTAACTTTTTCAGTTGATGGCTTTTAATCCTAGCTAGTGTGTTCAGCTACTTAGACTTTGGGACCAAAGTTACCCCTAGCCAGAGAGATTTTAAGGAACTCTAGCTCAGTAGACATGACCAAACCTCAGTCTTTCTAGCACAAGCTCTCTTGGATCTCTGCTTAATGGAGACCACCGGACTCAGGCTGCCATATTGTACAACTCCAGACTATTTGAATGGCAGCTCTTGGAATTTTGCAGTGCACAACCTGTGTAGCCTAATATGGCAGCCCTGCATAGGAAGTGGTTCTTCTCACTTCCCTGGTTCCTTCTAGGAAATTTACACTAAAGTATCCTTATGTAAAGACAGTACAAATACAAAAAGATTCAGGCCAATTTCTGGTTTGTTATATCCCAGAGAATTCACAATTTTATGAATGTTCACAGTTCTAATTAGCTTTTAGAAGACAGGCACTATCTCTTGGATAACTTCAAATCTCACTGAAGATGCTGATGAAGCTGATCTGGAATCAGAATCAAATAATTTAACTCCTATTCATGCTGCTACAAACCAGCATTCACATCCATCTGTAGAAAAGAAATTTCAGTACAAAGTTTTACCTTTGGGGGCAAAATTTAAGTGCCCTAATGGTAGTGGAGAAAGTGGATTGAATTTCCAATTATGTACTAAATGGGTGTAGAAATTGCCATTTTATTTATTTGGGTCCATAGTTTGGCTTTGTCTACTATGATTGCCAAAGGAGATTCAGTTGGAGATAGAAATGTAAAGAAAACATGTATGTATCATTCTAGCTATCCAAGTTCTTGGTGGCAGTAAAAGGGTCGGGCTTAATTTTAGCTGTGGTGGTTCTGAAAGTGCTTCAGCCCAGTGGTTGACTGTGTATTTGGTTAGGCCCTGTGTGCTATTTGCAACAGTAATAAAAACATCACAGAAAAGTCATCTAGTCCCTGGAAACTTCCCACACCTGAGTAGAGCTTAATCTTAATGCTCTGCTAAGGTTGTATGGGGTTGTTAGGCATTCGTGTGTCTTTTCCCAGTGACCCAAGCCTTTTCATGTGTATTTAAGGAGGCCACTAAATCTCACATTTAAACTCACCTGTGTGTACTATCTTTCCATTTATGTGTCAATCTTTGGAACATAGGAACTTCATCTTCATGTTCAGTTGTATGAGAGAAACATTGCATACATATTGAGTACCCAAGAAATATTAGATACTCAAAAATCATCCAGGCCATTTAGGATCTTTAAAGCAGCGACTTCCCGTGCCTTCCAAGGGATAAAATTAAAATGCTGTGCTGGTAAAATTGCTTGGACCTGATGTGTTGTGTCTGATGGCCAGAGCAGTAGCAAATCTGCTGACAGGCTTGGACAGGAAAAAAAAAAAAGCAAGTTGAAATCTCTGTATACTGCTGCTTCAGGGAAATGCTATTTTTAAAGAAATGAAACACATTATTTAGGGTTTGTGGATGCAATCCAGGACTTTGAAGATGGGAAGAAGATCTTAATTAGAAAGAAATGGGAAGATTGAATGCTTTTATGGGGAACCCAACTTTAAGAGGTCTGTTTACCATAGATGCAGATGATATATATTGTGTACTGGCTGCAGCCCTTCTTTGAAAAAACCAAAGCCTTTAAAGTTACTGGAGTACATCCGTCCACAAGTTTGTTGAGCATCTAATGAGCAGACATTAATCATGTAAAACTTGGAGACAGTTCATAAAAGGACAATGAAGATGATTTAAGGCTTGGAAAATAAAACCTATAAGGAAAGGTTAAAACAATTCACATTATTAGCTTGGCAAAAAGGAGATGAGGAGTGAGGATTTCCAGTCAATGCAAAGTTATCCTTGGTGGGATGGCATGCTTAATGAGAAATGATTCCCCCAGAATTCTGAAATTTCCCTTTTGTTGGTTTTATTATAAAAATATATTCATAGGAACAATTAGGAAGCAGAATATGTCCTAAAACCTTCTCACCCAGAGGGACTTCACAAAACTGAAATGGGGAGGATGAGCAGAACATGTGGAGCTAGGGTTTTCTTAGGCGGAAAGTATGACGTTCTTTTTTTTTGCAGCATTTCTCATAATTACAGCTAATTAATGGCTTGTATACTTATTTATCTAATGTCTATCTTCCTGGCTAGACTGTAAGCTTCATGAGGGCTGGAATTATGTTTGTCTTTTCACCACTGAATTCTCAGAGCCTAACACAGTGCCTGGCATATAATAGGTGCTTAATATGCATTTTGTGCACACATGGGGAATATATATGCATTTCATATTTCAAACAAAAATGAGTTCATCCTGTGTATGCTGTTCCATAACCCCCTTACTTTAAAAAAAAATTATTTATTTATTTATTTATTTTTGGCTGCCTTGGGTCTTCATTGCTGTGCATGGGCTTTCTCTAGTTGTGAGCAGGTCACTCTTCATTGTGGTGTTCAGGCTTCTCGTTGCTGTGGCTTCTCGTTGCAGAGCATGGGCTCTAGGGTGCGCAGGCTTCAGTAATTGGTGGTGTAAGGGCTTAGTTGCTCTGTGGCATGTGGGATCTTCCTGGACCAGGGCTCGAACCCGTGTCTCCCGCATTGGCAGGTGGATTCTTAACCACTGTGCCACCAGGAAGCCCTCCCTTACTTTTAACAAAGTATTGTGACAGTCTTTTCACGTCATTTATATTCTGCACTGTCACTTGAACAGCAGCAAGGTGTCCTGCCATATGCATGCGGCCTCAAGTATTTAACATTCCTCTATTCAGGGACGTTTATGTGTATCCAGTTTTTCCTATTTCCAACAATACAGCAATAATCATGGTTGCAGCTAAATCCTTCTTCAGAAGAATTTTAAAAAGGAGACTATTACGAGACGTGGCAAGATGTTGTTTACCGAAGGTCTTAAAAACATGGCAGATACTGATTTAGTCAGTTTTGCTGCAGTCCTGTATGGAAGCAGGGAAATGGATTTGATGACCTCAGGATCAAATTGCGCTTGAAACCTTATATGTGTAGATACAACTGTCTTAGTCTGTGGTAAGACTGCTATAATAAAACAACCAGACTGGGTGGCTTAAACAACAAACATTTTTATTTCTCACAGTTCTGCAGGCTGGGAAGTCTAAGATCAAGGTGCTGGCAAATTCTGTGTACAGTGAGTGCCCGCTTCCTGGTTCATAGATGGCCATCTTCTTGCTGTGTCCTCACATGGCAGAAAGGGTGAGAAAGTTCTCTGGGGTCCCTTTTATAAGGGCACTAATCCCATTTATAAGGGCTCCACTCTCATGACCTAATCACCTCCCAAAGGCCCCACCTTCTAATACCATCACAGTGAGGGTTAGATTTCAACATGTGAATTTTGGGGAGGGGACACAAGCATTCAGTCTTTTGCAATGACTGTCTCCTCTAAGCTACTCATGCACTTATATTACTCATTGGAGTGAGTTTGTAAAAGTTATGGAGTTATCTGAAGTAAATACTTTTGAGATGGGGAGAAAATAAAGTATTTTAAAACAGAAACCACAGTATCACTCTGCTTTTGTCATTTAAGATTTATCAGCCTCAGAGTAGCTGGCAAATTCAATCACGATACATGGGTAAGTATTGACTATTAGAATTAGCTGAGTGCACCCTTTTTCTACACTGAAAAATTAAAGTCATGTTCAGATTTTTCTTAAAGATGAAAGGGAATTTTAGAGGTGTTACTCCTCATGAGGTGCTGTCTTGTTTAATTTTAAGGAAATGAGTCGTTTCTAAGGAGTGATTCATAATGCAAATGTCTGTGTATAGAATTCCATCTTTCTTTCCAACTACCTTCATGATCACATTGGAGATGTGTTCTGAAAAAGATGTTAAAAATGCATTCAAACATGGCTCTTAGACTTTATATACCAGATACTATTTTCCTCAACTTCCATACTCTTTACATAAGTCAGGCTGTCTTAATTTTTTTCTCCATTATGATTGTGGCTAGCTTTGTTGTGATTTGTCATGGCTTTATCCTCAAAAAACTGTGAGATTGAGCCCTTCCTCTTTGAGGATTGTGCCTCTACTTTCATTTCTTGATTTTCCCATTTTTCTCCTATTGAATTCTGGGTTCCCAGCTGCTACCTGGTGGTGTTGGTTATTGGCCCCCTTCTTTGCTCTCTGTAGTGTCTGTTCTGCGTACTACAAGTCTTTCTAGGACTGTTTTTCTAAACCCATAAATTAAACAAATTTCATGTCTCCCTGGACTTGACATGACCCTCTTTGGGACTGGGAGTGGGGATGGCATGGGAGATGCTCCCCCTTTCTTCCTATCTTGGCAGTCACAGATCTTGCTGCACGAAGTGGTGACATCCCAAAAGTTAGAGTTAGGCAGAATGGGTTGAGTAAGATGCAGTCAATTTCCACAGCTGTGAAGGGACAGGGCAAGCCACAGAGGAGTCTGGTTGAGGGAGACTATCATCCATCTCAGGGCATTTTGCACTTGCTGTTTTCCCTGCCTGGACCACCCTTGTCCCATTTATTCTTAGGGTTGTCATGAACTCTGACGGGCCTGACATTTTACCTTGCTTGCCGGCCATCAAGTTAGCCTGCCACAGTTTCTTGGATGCTGGCAGAAGACATGACATTCCTGGGTCAGAGACAAATGACTTTGTTATTCACAGCAGTATCTGTAGCCAGAGTATCAGCATTTTTCTGTGCTGGTTTGTGAGTCCCAATTCCCACAAGAAGATACAAAGAGGGCCAGGTGAGTGACACACTGCACATGCAGTGGGTTGTCTTAGAGGAATCCTGAGGTTAGGAAACCTGAATCATTTAAAATGGGCAGTAAGCATGGCTGTCCTTTCCTCCAGGGGGAGGCATTATGTATATTATACTGGACAGTAAGTGAATCTGTGCTTAACTTTGGAGAGAGACATTATCTCTGCCTTCCATGGATGTTTGCTATACAAACACGCTTTAAAAGCTACCTAGCACAAAGGCAGTCAGTGCCTCTGATCCTAAATTGTGCAAAAATGCCTGAGACTGTGGAGAATTGTCTTCCAACAATGACTTGCTTTCTCACTTCCTTTGGGTCTCTGTTCAAATGTCACCTTGTCAATGAAGCTCACCCAGAGCATCTTATATCAAATAGCCACTTATGATCACTTATGTGAAATAACTCCTTATCATCATTGGAATACTAAACTGCGTGTACTTAGCTTTATGTTGTCGTCTGTAAGCTGAAAGCTCTGTGACGGCAGGGACTTTGTTTGTGTTATTCACTGCTGTATCATCAGAGCCCAGCACAGTGCCTGGTGTACAGTAGACATTCAATAAATATTTACTGAATGAATGAATCAACCAGTACATCACCACCAGTCAAGAAGATTACAAAAAAGGTCTATTTAACTTTTCAAATATAAAATTATGTTAAACTTGCTTTGTCTCACTCCATCATCTGCCCCAGCTCCAGCTTGGAGTGCTGTTCTAAGCATCCAATCCTGTTCCTACTCCTGGCTTTCGGGCCTTTCCCTGGGACTGTGCTGCTCTTCAGTGCATAATCCCTCCTGCTCTCTTGTCCAGCTCCAAATCCTGGCTCCTTACCCTGACATCCTTTATCTATCACTGTCCTATGTCCCAGCACAGACCATGGCAACCCTTTAAAAACCATCCAGTGGGCTTCCCTGGTGGCGCAGTGGTTGAGAGTCCGCCTGCCGATGCAGGGGACACGGGTTCGTGCCCCGGTCTGGGAAGATCCCACATGCCGTGGAGCGGCTGGGCCCGTGAGCCTTGGCCGCTGAGCCTGCGCGTCCGGAGCCTGTGCTCCGCAACGGGAGAGGCCACAACAGTGAGAGGCCCGCATACCCCCCCCCCAAAAAAAACAAAAACCAACCATCCAGTGGTGTGCTAGTAAACTAACTCCCTGAATGAAAGCTCTGATGTGTGGTGTTTGCTGATTTCCATGGTGTAAATACTCTCACCATGGCTGACTGCAAGATACCAATGGTTTAACAGCTGGCTTGCAAATTTCCTGAATGTTCATAACAGTCGCTTTCACAAGCTGGTAGGAGCCAACTCCAGCACATCATCATCATAAGAAAGTAACAACAAATATGTAGTATTGGGGTTATTGTCCTCTTGGCAAAATAATGTATAGATTTAAAGAAACAATATGTCCGTGGGTCAAGAAAACCCCCTATCCTGAACTGGGTTTCTCGTTAGTTACTCCTTGTTCCCATGTTCTCTACTAACTGTGTTTCTCACACTCTAGCCTGTAACAGAATTACCCAAAGGGCTTGTTAAAACACAGATGTCTGGGCCCCACCCCCAGAGTTTCTCCATGCATGGGGCTCGAGAATTTGCATCTTTAACAAATTCCCAGGTGATGATGCTCGGGGTCCTGTGATCATGCTTGGAGAGATACTGCCCTAGCGGGATCACATGAAACATATTTTGCTCAAAATTGGTTTTCAGGTGCTAAGTGGAAGAGGTAAGTTTTTGTAAATAAACAGTGTATATGGACCAAAGAGAAGGAAAGCCGCAAAATCAAAGAAAAAAAGTTTGAAATGTATTTATAAAACAACTAACAGATGGGAGTGCTAGGTAATTGAAGCTCATTGCTACAGGTCTTCAAGCTGGTGAAAAATGAGTTTCCAGGTGTTCATGAAGAAAGAATCGCTCCGCTTATAACTCTGCTGTAGATAATTTTGCAGTATTGGGTTTCTGAAGGATGAGGTCGAGCTGCAAATGGTTGTGATAAGGGCATGAATCTTGAGGCTTGTTGGGTAACCTCTCCTTTAGATGAAACTGAGCACTAGATCACTTATTAAAGGGTCTGAATCTCAAACAAGCTTGAAAAAAATTATTTACCCATTACCATGTGGTACTCGTGCAAATAAGAGGGCTTGGGCAAAGAGGGAACACTTAGCCTTGATTAGATGGGACATATTAGCTTCCTGAAATTTTCTCACCTGTTTAAGCAGCTCTCAATCACAGATCCTGACAGGATAGACACTCATGGTAGGAAGGATTAACAGGGCTCAGCTAAACCCAAGGGGTGTCACACTTATCCTAGATCTCCAGGGCAACGTATGGTTCTCTGTATCCCTCCAAGACTCCAGTTGCAAAGGCCCTTCGTGGTGGCCCTTCCTTTGCAATTCTCCAGGAGGACAATGCTCTAAGATATACTATTTCGAGCCTGGCATCTTTGCAACTGATTTAACCCCAGGACTGTCTAATTCAGGGACAACAGGGCAAAACAAGATAGGAATGTGATTCGACATGGGGACTGCTGGCAGAGCAGGGTGGCGGTAAAAGCCCACTTTTCCTGAGTTTAGCTCTTTTGTTGTGTGCCAGGGATTGACCCTCTCAGGCACAGTTTCTTTGACAAGCTTTATTGGAAAGAGGTAGAGAGGAAAGCTGGTTCATTATCAGACACCTCCTTGGCACACTAGCCTCTCTGACAGAACTTTCTTTTTCACTGGGCAAAAAAGAGAGGCCAGACTTCTGTCTTGCTGACGTTTCTCTGTGCTACTTAGAAAAATCATCTTGATCACTCCAGGGATTTCTCTGTGACATCTGTAATTCAATGAGGCCACTTTACCCTTGGTGGCCTGATGTAATCAGCAGCCTTTATCTAGCCCAAAGGGTTTCTTTACCCTTGTGGAAGGACTGAACCCCAGGGTATTAGAGGATGTTGGACCTCCAGGAGGAAGCAACTTACTTTAAAAAAAAATAAATTTATTTACTTACGTATTTATTTTTGGCTGTGTTGGGTCTGTTGCTGCACACGGGCTTCCTCTAGTTGTGGCGAGCGGGGGCTACTCTTCGTTGTGGTGCGCAGGCTTCTCATTGCGGTGGCTTCTCTTGTTGCGGAGCACCGGCTCTAGGCATGTGGGCTTCAGTAGTTGTGGCACGTGGGCTCAGTAGTTGTGACGCACGGGCTCAGTTGCTCTGCGGCATGCGGGATCTTCCCGGACCAGGGCTCAAACCGCGTCCCCTGCAGTGGGGGGTGGATTCTTAACCACTGCGCCACCAGGGAAGTCCACAATTTACTTTTTATCTGAGGGATCTGTAGCCTCCGTTACGACCTGGACATCTCCCTTCAGGTCAAGGGATCCTTTTGTCCAGGATAGTTGTAGTCACCTTTTAGATTTAACTGTTAGCAGTGCTAATGGGCTGGACTTAACATTGTCCATCCCAGTGGTTCTCAAAGTGTGGTCCGGGGATCAGCAGCAGCAGCCCTGGGAACTTGTTAGAAATTTCAGTTCTTGGGCCTCACCTCACGCCTGCTGGATGAGGAGCTCTGGGGGAGGGGCCCAGCATTCGGTGCTTTAACAAGTCCTCCAGGTGATTCTGCTGCATGCCACAGTTTGAGAACCACAGACTATATGAACTTTATCTCCTGCAGACATTTTGTAGTAGCAGACAGCAGTAGCTGTGAGGCATCTGGGATGAGCTGTTTCTTGGCAGTCATCCTTTACACTCTGTTTGCATTTTAAATAATACTCACTTCTTCCCTGGCATCTCTGCTTAATGATAAAGTGGCACTCTGCTGTTTAGAAGGTAAGTGAAACTGTTTCTTGGTAAGTATAGATGTAAAGGCATATAAATAAAGGGAGACAGGCTCTTTACTATACATCTTTTAGCTACTGCGATTGTGTGGCCAGAACATTCACTCTGATTAACTTTCCCGTCTGCTCCAAATCAGAACATTTCATGTCTATACCCTTTCAATTGGTTTGGAATCTCACCTTATGCTTTGCAGAACGTTTTGTGATTGCAGCATGGTGGCAGGCTATAGTTTCTGATGTGTCCTTTGGATCTGGATTAACTTGGTGACCCTATGGCAGGAGCATAGGCCTCACCGTTGCCCAGGTTAAGATGTTTTCTCAAAGGTCATCTTGTGAACATCAACACACAGCAGTGAATGCTGGCCTCAGCATTTATGATACATTTAAGGGTACACACACCTTTTTTCCCCCACTAAGGTGTCTAACAGACCAGACGTGTAATTAACGGTGATGTTGAAGTAAAATTTTGGTGGGCTGGAAAATGGGTGGGGCTGCTAAGGAAAAGAAATGCTTTTTGGAAGAGATGGATGATGAGTCAAGATTTACTTAATAGCTTGTGATTGTGAGCAAGTTATTCAGTCTCTCTAAGCTTCCGTTTCCTTATCTAAAAAGTGGGTATAATATAGGGAAAGTATGTCTTAGGGTTCTTGTGAAAGTGAAGAGAAATTATATATGTAAAGTACTTAGCAGAGTGTCTGCAACCATGTATGTGCTCAGTAATCGGGAGCCACGTAAAAAATTTATACATGTGGATGTGACTACACACACACACACACACACACACACACACATATACACATACATTCATAATCACATACATATATGCTCTTGCATGTATACACATACACATACCCACAAATATATATTTACATATGCCCATGCATATGCATACATATAAAACATACACATATAAATACCCACATATACTAATATATCATGAAATAATAGGGCATTCCATGAATAGGAATAATCAGATCAGAGTATACCTCAAACTATTCCTTTCTTTCTTCCCCTCTGCATACACCTTTCCCACCTCATTGTCCCTTTTACCTTAAGGTTAGCAGTCATCCCCATTAAAGCACTAAAGTCCTTGGGATTGGTCGCTCTCTACCATCGGAGCTTCACTATGATTTGGGGTGGGGGTGGCCTGGGACATTCAGAGCACCAGGCTTCAGGGGCACAGTGGTTGTAGGAAGGCACCTGAGAATACGAGTGGGATACAGAAGCAGATTCAAATTGGTGCTGGCCTCCCTCACCATGTGCTCAGGGCTGTCACAGAGTGGAGGGGAGGCCACCTTATCCTGTGGTACCTGTTGACTCTTAGCGAGCTCTTTTCTCTTTTAGAATCTTGTCTCTCAGCACAACTTTGGATGTGGGCCTCCAGTCACTTGAGTAGGGGAATGCACATGGAAGACTTCACAGACCTTGGCCATCTGGCCCCTGCCTAGCTCACCTGCTTTGGCAAGTTTCACTCTCCCCTTTGCTAACTATACTCCTACATCATGGGTCTTATTTCAGGATGCTACCTTTTCTCTAACCTCAGGGCCCTTGCACATGCTGTTTTTTTCTCCTTGAAATGCTCTTCCCACACTCTTGGCCTACCTATATCTTACTTACCCTTCAGGCATTAGCTCAAAATATCACTTCACTGGCCTCTCCCACACTAGGGTTGTGTCTCTACTAAGGGCCCCTTAATACTTTGTCCTAAAATTTTTAACCCTTCTACCCCCAGAGCTTAACACAGTGCTTAGATATGGGCTATGTTAATATTTGCTGTTGAATAAGGAAGTGGACCCCTAGGATAGAAGCTGTTCAAGAAGGGGAAACTGTTGCAGTTGGAAAAGGAGAAAAAAAAAGATATTTTCACAGTTCCCGTGAATTTCCTTGAAATTCTATGGCGTGACAAGAATCTCTTATCCTATCAGCCCTGGGGGTTCAATTGTTAGCTTATGGCTCTGTGAAATGTATCTTCCCCATAAGCTCAGTTGCAAAATGGGTACTTTATAAGTGTTAGAAATAAACACGCACTTTACCTTTTCTATCTTAGTAGGTGGGAGCACCAAGAATTTTGGGGGATTTGAACATTTCTTTCACAACACTGTGAAGGAAGTGGTTTATCATTTTACTTTGAGTTGATGTTCCTGGCAATAACATTCACATACTTAGGATGGATGCAATTGTTTAGCTGTCACCCCCAAACTTAGTCATACCATTGATCTGACATCGGAAGGTACTTATCCTATTGATCTAGTGTCAGATGGGTGGTATAATAATGAGCTTTGATTGACAGCTTGAGTTGACAGATTATCAAATCCCATTTTCCCACAGCCAAACTGCTGACGGGCTTGGAACTTTTCCTTGCCCACACAGATCCCCTTGACCTTTAACTTCTTGTTACATGTGCTAAATCCAGTCCTCATTTAATGGCACTGGGAATGCTCCCAATTCAGCTTATTTAATACGCACAGTTGGAGAGTCTAGAATGATATAAACTTAGCTGAGAACATTACACATAAGAGGTAGATAGCAACTGTTTCTTGAATAGATGAATAAGTGAATTTAAATGTATGGCTTGTGTACCAGGAGAGGTGGCCAGAGGTGGTCAGGTGACCCTGGCCATGGCATCACAGGCATTCAGAGGTAGACTGCTGCAGCAGCTGGGACCAGCCTGTGTCAGCCACGACAAATATTCAGGGTCAGCTGAGGCACTAACCAGAAAAAGGACTGTCAGGCCCTTGTGTGGCTTGAACTCGGGGATGCCCAGAGGAGAGGGATCCCGGCCTGAGGCCCCACCCTTAGCACTTCAGGTGTATGGTTTAAGGGCTTGCTCCACAGTGTGTTCTGGGACCAGCAGCAGCAGCAGCCCCAGGGAGCTTGTGAGAAATGTACACTTTCTGCTTCCCCTCAGTCCTGCTGAAACAGAATCTGCATTTGAACAAAATTCCCAGGTGATTCTCATTAAATTTTGAGAAGCTCTGGTTTCATCGCTCTTAAGATGCAAATGTCTTAAAGGGAAATCCTCACTAGGACTGCTGGGGTTTAGACTCTAGGTCTTAGGTTCTTGACCTTCACATGTGACCTTTAGAAGGTCAGAGTTCCTAGCTGTAAGCAACAGAAACATTCTTGGGCTGATCAAATTAATTGATTAGAAAGACTATTTCATTGTTCTCAGAATGACTGAGAAGGATGGGGAACCAGCTTGAGAATGTGCAGCAATGGCTGCTAATTAGCTAGGACCTTGGCCAAAGCTACACCATAGAACAGGTTTACTGAGAACATTGATGCCACGTTCACTGAGGCCACTGCTGGTACCACAAAGTGGTGGTGTGCTGGAGCCAGCTTGTACCAGCTTGTGAGGGCCAATTGCCTGCCTCTCTTCCTAATTCCTCATGTCTAGCCTATTTGTAAGCTTGGTACTAGCTGTGGTGGGAGTTTTTACACCATGAAAATCAGCAAATGCTACAAATCAGGGCTTTTGTTTCCTTTCCTTTTCTTTTGTTTTTTTCGAAAGCTTGTTCATTTTATCAGTACACCCAGCAGTGAGTCCATTACTGGTACCACTGGCCCTGCTTCCCCTAGAAACTAGGTGTTGCTGCTATAGCCGAATCAAGATGGCTGTTCACCTGTCCCCCCCCCGCCCCCTCCTGCCTTTTTTGTATCAGTAGCCTAAGGAAAGTGTCATGTGATCTGGGTCTGGATCAGTGTTTCCTACCTTTGGCTGCACAGTGGAATTACCTGGAGAACTTTAAACATTACTAATGCTGGACTTCAACCACAGAAATTCTGATTTAATTTGTTTGGATAAGGGTTTCTCAAAGTGTGGTCCCTGGACCAGCAACATCAGCATCACTTGGGAAGCTGTTAGAAATGCAAATTCTTGGGCCTCACCCCAGATCTACTGCATCAGAAACTCTGGAGGTGGGGCATGGCGATCTGTTGTAGTAAGTTCCCCACGTGATTCTGATGGAGCTAAAATTTGAGAACCTCTGGTCTAGGGTGAGATATGGGCATCTGGACTTAAATTCCCAGGTGGTTCAAAAGTGCAGCCAAGCTTGAAAACCAGTGAGTCAATAGCTTATTAGAGGGCCCCACGTTCCTGCCCTTGCATATAGGGATTGCAGGTGATTCATCCAGAGGGCAGAGGCATATCCACAGGCTGGTAGGCCGAGATGAAATAGTCTGAAATCCGCATTTGTGATGAAGATCAGTAAATTCCAACTTGGGCTCTCAGCAGTCAAACATATGGGTCCTCTAATGGAAGTCTTTTGTGGGATTGTCAGTAGAATACTGCCATTGGAAAGTGTTTCACTTGGTAGTTTCCAAACACTATGACCCCCTTAGGTCAGAACTACCTGGAGTACTGGTGAGAATGTAGAGTTTTGGGCTCCACTTCATACTGAATCAGATTTGGGGCGGTGGAATGGTAGAGGCTGGACAGCTACCTTTGTAACAAGTTCTCCACACCACTCTCAGCAACACCTTTTTAACCACTGAATTAGTTGAGGAGGGAGGAGGGGCTTGACAATTATGATATAAATAAATCCAAAGGAGGCATTTTTGGTCCGGAGCTGATTCTGTGTACTACTCACAAAGTCCTGACAAAAATAAACACTGGTAGGTTCTAACCAACTACAGGAGGCTAGCAGAAAACCTGGAAATTCCAGATGAACATTCAACATGCTCCTGGATTTGAAGACAGCAAAAAGCTATACAAACTGGGAATCTTTTGGTTTTATCTTTCCTAAGTGTATTTGACCTTGTGTTAAGACAAGGAGAGAAATGGAGAAACATGTAAAGAAGCAACTTCATTTTTATCTCGGTTTTTATTTGATTTAGTAAAAATATATCATTAAAGTTTATATTCCGGCTACTTTTGGGTAGTAGCTAAAAATTGGTTGCAAGATTCATTGGAGAAGGTTGTATTGGGTAGATCTTATCAGTATTTTAAAATTAGTAACAAAAATTTAAAAAAAAATAGTAACAATGCAGCTCTAATTTCGAAAAAGTTGTGTGCTCTCTTTGACTCTTTCAGAGAGTTTTGGGAGACAGGTATATTTATCCCCATCTCTCAAGCTGAGAAATGAGTAAATTATCTATACACTTAAATGGTGGACCTGGAATTTAAATGTAGGGGTTTTTGTTTGCTTCCTCTCTATGCCATTTTGTGACTGAGAGAAAATAACATTGGAAGCTTTTTTTGCAGCAAGTTGGTGAAGTCACAGTATACGAAGGAAACAAGGTAGAAGGAAGACAGTAAAGATGAAGTAGTTGATCGGAATGCCAAATGAGGTTATTCTGTTCACAAATGGTTTAAGGAGAGTCAGTAAACCTTCAGTGGCTGTGAAAGAGATGAGCTGACAGCTGAGAAAATAATCCTGGATGTAGTTTTAATGCTGACTGGCTCCTGGTCCCTGGAGATACAAAGTCCAAGAAAGGAAAGGTTCAGGGTTATTTAGATCAGCTAAGGTCTGGGGAAGGAATTATGTTTAGATTCCGCAGTGACGGGTCACACTGAACGACATGAAAAAATGAAGAAACTTTAAAAAAAATAAGACTTTAAAATTGGAAAAGTTTTATTTGACATATTGCTTTCTCCGTGAGGTAAGACCTGTATGATTTTATTTTCCAGAGGGGAAACTGAGGCTTAAGAAGGTTCTGTAATTTACCCAAGGTCATAGAGATGATAGAATAGTAGAGCTGACTGGAATTTTCTCTCTTTTCTCTCATACCACAGTACCTAAACACATGTGGGAATTTGTTCATAGTTAAGTCTTATTATGAATTGTGTATTTCTTTTGTGTTCACTGGTGCTAATGCTGGTTAGTGTTTATGCTTGGTGTTTAAATACGATTTTACTGATGTCTGAGTCCCAGCCCAGAGATTCTGATTAAGTTGGTCTGAGGTGTGACCTGGGATTTGGGATTTTTAGAACGTGATTCTGATGTGCAGTTAACTGAGATTCCCATCTGCAGTAAAGTGAGAAACGCTGGACTAGAAAACTCTCCCTCTCATGCTCTATTATACTATCTTTGCCTTCTTTTTTATTTTTATTTATTTTTTTTATTTTTAACATCTTTATTGGAGTATAATTGCTTTACAATGGTGTGTTAGTTTCTGCTTTATAACAAAGTGAATCAGTTATACATATACATATGTTCCCATATCTCTTCCTTCTTGCGTCTCCCTCCCGCCCACCCTCCCTATCCCACCCCTCTAGGTGGTCACAAAGCACCGAGCTGATCTCCCTGTGCTATGCGGCTGCTTCCCACTAGCTATCTATTTTACGTTTGGTAGTGTATATATGTCCATGTCACTCTCTCACTTTGTCCCAGCTTACCCTTCCCCCTCCCCATATCCTCAGGTCCATTCTCTAGTAGGTCTGTGTCTTTATTCCCGTCTTAACCCTAGGTTCTTCATGACCTTTTTTTGTTCTTAAATTCCATATATATGTGTTAGCATACGGTATTTGTTTTTTTCTTTCTTTTTTCTTTTTTTTTTACATCTTTATTGGAGTATAATTGCTTTACAATGGTGTGTTAGTTTCTGCGTTATAACAAAGTGGATCAGTTATACATATACATATGTTCCCATATCTCTTCCCTCTTGCATCTCCCTCCCACCCTCCCTATCCCACCCCTCTAGGTGGTCACAAAGCACCGAGCTGATCTCCCTGTGCTATGTGGCTGCTTCCCACTAGCTATCTATTTTACGTTTGGTAGTGTATATATGTCCATGCCACTCTCTCACTTCGTCCCAGCTTACCCTTCCCCCTCCCCGTGTCCTCAAGTCCATTCTCTACGATGTCTGAGTCTTTATTTACCAAGGCTTGATTTGTGACCCAAGATATGATCTATCCTGGAGAATGTTCCATGAGCACTTGAGAAAAATGTGTATTCTGTTGTTTTTGGATGGAATGTCCTATAAATATCAATTAAGTCTATCTTGTTTAATGTATCATTTAAAGCTTGTGTTTCCTTATTTATTTTCATTTTGGATAATCTGTCCGTTGGTGAAAGTGGGGTGTTAAAGTCCCCTACTATGAATGTGTTACTGTCGATTTCCCCTTTTATGGCTGTTAGTATTTGCCTTATGTATTGAGGTGCTCCTCTGTTGGGTGCATAAATATTTACAGTTGTTATATCTTCTTCTTGGATCAATCCCTTGATCATTATGTAGTGTGCTTCTTTGTCACTCGTAATAGTCTATTTTAAAGTCTATTGTGTCTGATATGAGAATTGCTACTCCAGCTTTCTTTTGATTTCCATTTGCATGGAATATCTTTTTCCTTCCCCTTGCTTTCAGTCTGTATGTGTCCCTAGGACTGAAGTGTGTCTTTTGTAGACAGCATATATATGGGTCTTGTTTTTGTATCCATTCAGCCAGTCTGTGCCTTTTTTTTTTTTTTTTTTGCTGTGCGCGGGCCTCTCACTGTTGTGGCCTCTCCCGTTGTGGAGCACAGGCTCCGGACGCGCAGGCTCAGGGCCATGGCTCACGGGCCCAGCCGCTCCACGGCATGTGGGATCTTCCCGGACTGGGGCACGAACCCGTGTTCCCTGCATTGGCAGGCGGACTCTCAACCACTGTGCCACCAGGGAAGCCCCAGTCTGTGTCTTTTGGTGGCAGCATTTAATCCATTTACATTTAAGGTAATTATCGATATGTATGTTCCTATTACCATTTTCTTAATTGTTTTGGGTTTCTTATTGTAGATCTTTTCCTTCTCTTGTGTTTCCTGCCTAGAGAAGTTCCTTTAGCATTTGTTGTAGAGCTGGTTTGGTGGTGCTGAACTCTCTCAGCTTTTGCTTGTCTGTGAAGGTTTTAATTTCTCCATCAAATCTAAATGAGATCCTTGCTGGGTAGAGTAGTCTTGGTTGTAGGTTTTTCTCCTCCATCACTTTAAAAATGTCCTGCCACTCCCTTCTGGCTTGCAGAGTTTCTGCTGAAAGATCAGCTCTTAACCTTATGGGGATTCCTTTGTGTATTATTTGTTGTTTTTCCCTTGCTGCTTTTAATATGTTTTCTTTGTATTTAATTTTTGACAGTTTGATTAATATGTGTCTTGGCGTGTTTCTCCTTGGATTTATCCTGTATGGAACTCTCTGTGCTTCCTGGACTTGATTAACTATTTCCTTTCCCATATTAGGGAAGTTTTCAACTATAATCTCTTCAAATATTTTCTCAGTCCCTTTCTTTTTTCTCTTCTTCTTCTGGGACCCCTATAATTCGAATGTTGGTGCATTTAATGTTGTCCCAGAGTTCTCTGAGACTGTCCTCAGTTCTTTTCAGTCTTTTTTCTTTATTCTGCTCTGCAGTAGTTATTTCCACTATTTTATCTTCCAGGTCACTTATCCGTTCTTCTGCCTCAGTTATTCTGCTATTGATCCCTTCTAGAGTATTTTTAATTTCATTTATTGTGTTGTTCATCGTTGCTTGTTTCATCTTTGTTTCTTCTAGGTCCTTGTTAAATGTTTCTCGCATTTTGTCTATTCTATTTCCAAGATTTTGGATCATCTTTACTATCATTATTCTGAATTCTTTTTCAGGGAGAGTGCCTATTTCCTCTTCATTTGTTAGGTCTGGTGGGTTTTTACCTTGCTCCTTCATCTGCTGTGTGTTTTTTTGTCTTCTCATTTTGCTTATCTTACTGTGTTTGGGGTCTCCTTTTTGCAAGCTGCAGGTTCATAGTTCCCACTGTTTTTGGTGTCTGTCCCCAGTGGCCAAAGTTGGTTCAGTGGGTTGTGTAGGCTTCCTGGTGGAGGGGACTAGTGCCTGTGTTCTGGTGGATGAGGCTGGATCTTGTCTTTCTGGTGAGCAGGTCCACGTCTGGTGGTGTGCTTTGGGGTGTCTGTGGACTTATTATGATTTTAGGCAGCCCCCCTGCTAATGGGTGGGGTTGTGTTCCTGTCTTGCTAGTTGTTTGGCATAGGGTGTCTAGCACTGTAGCTTGCTGGTCGTTGAGTGAAGCTGGGTCTTGGTGTTGAGATGGAGATCTCTGGGAGATTTTCATCGTTTGATATTACGTGGAGCTGGGAGGTCTCTTGTGGACCAGTGTCCTGAAGTTGGCTCTCCCACCTCAGAGGCACAGCACTGACTCCTGGATGGAGCACCAAGAGCCTTTCATCCACACGGCTCAGAATAAAAGGGAGAAAAAGTAGAAAGAAAGAAAGAAAAAAAGAAAGCAAGAAAGGAAGGAAGAAAGAAAGAAAGAAAAGAAGGAAGGAAGAAAGAAAGAGGATAAAATAAAATAAAGTAAGGTAAAATAAAGTTATTAAAATAAAAAATAATTATTATGAAAAAAATTTGTTTAAGTAAAAAAAAAAACAGACGGACAGAACCCTAGGACAAATGGTGAAAGCAAAGCTATACAGACAAAATCTCACACAGAAGCATACACATACACACTCACAAAAAGAGGAAAAGGGGAAAAAATAATATATCTTGCTCCCAAAGTCCACCTCCTCAATTTGGGATGATTTGTTGTCTATTCAGGTATTCCACAGATGCAGGGTACATCAAGTTGATTGTGGGGATTTAATCCGCTGCTCCTGAGGCTGCTGGGAGAGATTTCCCTTTCTCTTCTTTATGCTCACAGCTCCCGGGTCTCAGTTTTGGATTTGGCCCCGCCTCTGCGTGTAGGTCGCTGGAGGGCGTCTGTTCTTCGCTCAGACGGGACGGGGTTAAAGGAGCAGCTGCTTCGGGGACTCTGGCTCACTCAGGCCGGCGGGGAGGGAGGGGCACGGAGGGCGGGGCGAGCCTGCGGCGGCAGACGCCGGCGTGACGTTGCACCAGCCTGAGGCGCGCCGTGTGTTCTCCCAGGTAAGTTGTCCCTGGATCCTGGGACCCTGGCAGTGGCGGGCTGCACAGGCTCCCCGGGAGGGGAGGTGTGGGGAGTGACCTGTGCTCGCACACAGGCTTCTTGGTGGCGGCAGCAGCAGCCTTAGCGTCTCATGCTCGTCTTTGGGGTCTGCGCTGATAGCCTCACCTCGCGCCCGTCTCTGGAGCTCCTTTAAGCAGCGCTCTTAATCCCCTCTCCTCGTGCACCAGGAAACAAAGAGGGAAGAAAAAGTCTCTTGCCTCTTCGGCAGTTCCAGACCTTTTCCCGGACTCCCTCCCAGCTAGCCGTGGCGCCCTAACCCCCTTCAGGCTGTGTTCACGCCGCCAAGGCCAGTCCTCTCCCTGCGCTCCGACCGAAGCCCGAGCCTCAGCTCCCAGCCCCGCCCGCCCCGGCGGGTGAGCAGACAAGCCTCTCGGGCTGGTGAGTGCCGGTCGGCACCTATCCTCTGTGCGGCAATCTCTCCGCTTTGCCCTCCGCACCCCTGTTGCTGTGCTCTCCTCCGTGGCTCCGAAGCTTCCCCCCTCCGCCACCCGCAGTCTCCGCCAGTGAAGGGGCTTCCTAGTGTGTGGAAACCTTTCCTCCTTCACGGCTGCCTCCCACTGGTGCAGGTCCCGTCCCTATCCTTTTGTCTCTGTTTATTCTTTTTTCTTTTGCCCTACCCAGGTACGTGGGGAGTTTCTTGCCTTTTGGGAGGTCTGAGGTCTTCTGCCAGCGTTCAGTAGGTGTTCTGTAGGAGTTGTTCCACACGTAGATGTATTTCTGATGTACCTGTGGGGAGGAAGCTAATCTCCGCGTCTTACTCTTCCACCATCTTCCTCAACTTCTCTGTCTTTGCCTTCTTTAGGGGACATTTTTGGGAACTCGAGGCTATAAACAATGTACCCTCATTAGTCTGTTAGCATAATAGCAGGCCACAAAGCAGCCTGGTTAAGTTACACTTAAAACTGGGAAACATAAATTTGACACTCAGTCAGATTTGGAGACTAGCCTCATCTTTCATTGGTCTAGAGACCTTGAGGCTGTCATAACTAAAGTTCACAGGCTGGCTAACTTCCACCATCGTCAATGAGGCTTTTGCCATGGCAGTTGAGATCTTGTCTTGACGAGAGCTATTAGTGAATGCAGGAAGTAGTTCTTGAATGTTTACAAATATGTTTGTGCTTCAGTTTCAACTCCTGTAAAATGGGAAGAACCACACCAACTTCTTAGAACTAGTGGGAAAGTTAGATGGAGTATATTTGTGTAGAGCGCCTGGAACCCTCCCTGGCACTAAGCAGCTCCTTCCTAAGTGCTGTGTATTCCAGCTGTTCATCTGGCTTTGTTTTCCTCCTTAGAATTTAGGCTCTCCTAAGGCATTCAATAACTGAAACATCCAATTAAAGCAGAAGATCTAACTCTAACAAGTGGTTAGTGTGCAAACTCATGGTGTAAACAGAGCTCGGATTTAACATATGCTAATAGCTGTTCTTTCCAGGAGAGGTCTTCGAATATTTGTTAAATTGAAATGACATTAGCCAGAGTTCAGCTTACCCTCACACCCTCAATATGAAATCTACGTGTAGTCTAGATTTACAATAAAAATAATAGTAGGTAAATTTGTCATTAATTCAGGCTTGAGTTAATCAGGCAGTTGAGCTGCACAGATGTAAATTTAGCAGCCTAGTCTTTGTGTTAAGTTCTAATCCTTTCCCTTACAGGATTTTTGCCCCTACTGGAATATCTGCTCACAGCTGTCAGGTGATATTTAGTTTAGTTCTACTTTAGGTGCATTATTGTTATTTTTTTAAAGTGTACTTTTTTTCCTCTGTGAAAGAGGGCTGTTTCAAATGTGTGCTTTGAGTGTTTGAATAAGATAGAGTTTTCATCTCCTAAAAGTAAGGGCAAAGAGAAATCAAGAAATACTTCCTTTTTGACTTGCATGCTTTCCTTCTGAGACTCCATGGCAGTAAATAAAGAACATTGGAACAACAGCAACAAAAAAAGCAAGAACCACTGCAACATGTCTTGTCACGTTCTGCTCACCCCTACACCTGATTTCAAATGTAAATTGCACCGCATTTAGCGCTAATGAAAATACTCTAGTGAAGGAAATTGTTAAGATTTTCTGGTGCTCCCCTAGGGGTAATATTAAAGCCCCCATCAGCAGCATCTCACTCCGAGAAGACAAAAATGTGCACTGAGAATACAAAAGCCTTGTTGGCATCTAAATGTGGGCCAATTAATTTGCTGTTATCGACATACGGGTTTACAAGGAGATGTAAAAGTAGGACCCAGGAAAGCTATTGAGATCCCCATATTGCAGGGCTCCTTGACCCTGGATTTTCAATGCTTGCTTAATCATGGCATTCTGCTTTCTATTTATTTATACAGTTGCTTCAATGAACAAATTAATAATTATACAGCACATTGACAAACATGCCGGGTAATATTTGCCAGATTTTAAATTAATTTAATTCAAGGGCCACTTCATTTACAGGATTCATCCGCACATCAGGCATCAGCCTCACCTCATTGCTATTCACGCTACACCAAGATTTTTCATCATTTTCCCCCTTCTTTTCTTCTCTGCAGACAAAGACAGCACAACTTGCCATGCCTAATAAATAGACACTAACAGGCAGGTGGAAGACAGATAGATGACAGACAAATAGGAATATAGATAAATGCACAGATGACATAAATTTAGAAGGAAGGATAATAGCTCTTACTATGATATGTGGAAAACAATTAGATTCCTCTAAAATCTTGTATTTATTTTCTCTTTAGCTCCAATTTGTAGTTTATCTTCTCTTGTTTCACACCCACGAGCCTTCTTCACAATTTACAGACTGGAAATTCAAACGAATAGCTTATAGTTCCAGGAATGATCACTCTTCCTGGAAACAGAAAGACCATGTAAAAATGGAACTGCATGGGCTTGGGGAGCCAGGTAAAATTCTGGGTTCCTTTATGCATTAATGAGATCTGAGGGAAAGTTACTGATGAGACTGGATTGCATAGAAGGCATCAGTTGCTTTTAGAAAAATCACAACTGAACCATCAGACACAATGGTATTGGGGTTTGTAAGAAAGAAAAAGTTTTTAATTCAATTGTGGTATATTGGCATATATACAATTGTGGCTAAAGATGAAACCTTGGATAACAGGAAGGAATAACACCTATCAAGGAAGTTAATGAATCAGTTTTCATGTGTATGCCTTTATTATGTATGTTAGCATGTAAAAATATTGACTGAGCCTGGTTTTCTGCCATGAAAGGAAGGCCTGGACATCAGCCTGTTATTTTATATTCATAAACAGTAATGAAACGTAATTCAGTCGTAAGAGGTTTGCTCAAATAAGAGAACTGTAAGCTAGACCCCAGTTAGAGAGTTTGCAAATTATTTCATGCTGCTGGTATTCTAATATTTGGGGCATTAGAGGCTTTATAAAGATATATAAACCAGTTGGCAGTTCATGCTTAGGGGAGATGAAAATTATTCCTACATAGTGTTTACAAATAGCTACATATTCTGAGTATGGATCAATATCTATCACAAGACTATCCTATGACTGATAACCATTTTGAGTGAAATCATCATAGGATATGGTTAATGGTATCTTAATAATGCTTAATAATGTCTACCACCGAAAATAAAAGCATAGATTGCTGTTGTGTGCATGTGTGTGTACCACAATATCAAGAGATATTTACTTTTTCTCATGAACGTGCTTGTTCATTACAATTGCTTTAGGTTTTTCTATGTGTGTGTGTGGGGGGGGAGAGTTAGGAAATCTACAGGGTGGTGTTGATAAAGATAAAATCTTTTCTTTTGGGGAATATAAATGTCAAACCAAGGATTATACTACAGAATCAGAGAATACTCTGCATATGTGCAGAACTGTTTGTCTATCGTGATTAAATTATTCTTAGAATGTTTTCATTTTCTAAGCAGAGAAGGATATTTAGGTACAATGCTATAAGGTGGCTCTTTTTTTTTTTTTTTTGGCATTATTATTATTTTTTTTTATTTTACAAATTTAATCAGTTATACATATACATATGTTCCCATATCCCCTCCCTTTTGCGTCTTTTTTAAAAAAAAAATAGAGTAACCGGGGGCTTCCCTGGTGGCGCAGTGGTTGAGAGTCTGCCTGCCGATGCAGGGGACATGGGTTCGTGCCCCAGTCCGGGAAGATCCCACATGCTGCGGAGCAGCTGGGCCCGTGAGCCATGGCCGCTGAGCCTGCGCATCTGGAGCCTGTGCTCCGCGGCGGGAGAGGCCACAACAGTGAGAGGCCCGCGTACCACAAAAAAAAAAAAAAAAAAAAAAAAAATGGAGTAACCATTTAGAGAAAAATCAGGAAAAGACTAGGCAGATAATTTTAGTGCAAGCAGGCTTTTGCTTCAGTACCCGAGATAATTGTCTCAATCTCCTTTTTACTCTGCAGGGTCACAGATGTCAAAAGGCATTCCCACATGCAAGTTGAAATTGTGCAATACATAGCCCAGAAATTATGTGTCTTTTACTAAAAAAAAATCAGGTAGACCTATATGCCATAATAATTATAAAAATTATACTAGCATTTATTTGGTTTTATTAATATGCTATTTGTATTAACTAGTTTTACTAATTACCTAATTATTACCCGCTAGGGTAATTACTCATCTTGATTAAATGAATGTTGAAAGGTGAACTCATAGGCACGAATTTGGTAATCATTTTCCTATCTAGAATAATAATGCTGAGGGCAGATGCTCAATCCATTTAATACTCTCATTGATTGTAGAACTAGAAGGAGATTATAAGGTATAGTTCATAAAACCCGTATAACTAAATAGGAAATTGAAGCAAATTAGGTATACATTAGAAGCACTTAGTGGTGTTTCTTTGATAAAAAGGAACATTAATATGGATTGTTTGAAAGTCATTTTTAAAAAGGTGTAGCGGAAAAAGCAAAGACATTGGCACCAGATGGACTTGAGTTTGAATCTTAGCTTCATATGACTTGGGGAGAGCAGCCTCACCCCTTTGAGTCTCATTTTCCTATTCTGTGCAATGCAGATATCATATTCAATATCAACTTCTAGTATTGTTGTGAGGAGTGAGTTAAATAATGTTTGCAGAGTGTCTGGAACTGAAGAAGTAGCTTTTAAATCGCCTATGTTACACTCTATGATTTGGGTTTCATCATCTTGACATATTGTTTAATTATTAATAAGAAATCAAAATTGAAATAAAAGTGATTAGAATGATTAGTAATGTGGCAAAGAGAGGATTCTCATAACAAGTATGCTTCAACAGCTAAAGGCCGGTATCCCCAGTCCTAAAGCCCTAAAGTGTCCTGGTTGTATAAGACAGGTATAAATTTCGGCATAGGTGCCACCTGTGTGAATATGAACATCATGATGGTAGAGATTTGGTTCCTTTTGCTTACTCTTATATCCTCAGTACTTATCATGACTCTAGTACAGTTTGTTTAATAAATATTTGTTGAACGAATAAAGGAATTAATGGATGAATATCTGTCTAGATGTTTGCATAATAAATGCATCATATTCTTTGTGTTCTCCATGGCTTTGAAGGTCACTTTGGGGAGCCCATTGTATTCCTAGGAAAATAAGACATTATCTCTGTGGGCAACTTTTGCACATGTTAGCAGCTGTGATGGACCTGTATAGTTTACACTGCCCAGCTCTTATCAACATAATGTTCAAGGTGACAATGAAATGCACCTCGTCTCCCTCCTGTCATCACAGGTATGCAATTTATTTCACACTCTGCTTTAGTCTGCTCTAGTCTGCAGCTGCCAGCCAGCATGACTGACTCTGGGACCAGGCCAGAGATGGGGACCCACTCATTGCAGAGGGAAGGTCAGATGAGACGAGCCTTTTTCAGTTGGTGAAAGGGCTTTCTCTGCCTGCATTAAAGGGCTAGCTGTGAGGATTCAAAGGAGAATAAGACAAAATCACTCCCCAAGGAGTCCAATGGGCAAGCCAAACGACCAAGTGAGTGATTGCAGCCATGCAGTAAATGCTCATGAGATCTATGTTTGAGTACAGAAGAGGATCTGCCCAACACTTCCTGAGATGATCTGTCAGGAGGCCTGAAGGCAATCTCTGATGTCTCATAAGATGAAAAGCTTGGTGGGTGGTTAAGAGGGAAGCTCTAGTCCAGCGAGTACCCTTGAGAGAATCTGCATCATTTAAAACCCTGCCAGCCCTCTCAAAGATGTTGATCACAAGAAAAATGTAATAGTGTGAGCATCAGTAAGTGCAGATAACACACTTACGGTGATGGTGCAAAGTTAACATCAAACACTGCTAACAAGAATGGTGGTACATTAACAATTGCAAATACCACCGTTCCCCGTGATGGATGGACATTTGGAATAAAACACAAGCTGGGGGGGGTGATTACTTGGATAATTTTATGAGTGAATGAATTTTTTCTTTTACAGAGCAACTGTTTTAAATTGCACGATGCTCCTTATGCATTAAATGGGAACAGGGTTGCATGAGACATTTCAGTGACACACTGATACTCTAAAGAGAGGTGTACTCACATCATTCCCTGAATTTTTGTCTCACAAAAGGTCAGAGAGGGCCCTGAGTTCTTAGGACAGAAACACTGCTGGCCATTAGTTTCTCACTTAACCTGCTGAACTGGACTCAGTCTTTGCTTCCAGCTTTCAAACAAACAAACAAACAAACAGAACAGAACAGGACCTTGCATTTTATGCAACACAAGCAGAAGGTGAAGACTTCTTTTTTTCTTTTTTTTCAAGAGCTTTTAGGTGAGCTTCCAATCATTTCTAATACCATTTAAAAGCCTTTTAAAGAACAGCCTTCTCTCCCAGTAATTGACAGCCAAGACAACACCATGGGGGAAAGGAGGTGGAGAGGGACTGAGGTGTAGATGTATTTGACTGAAAGAGCCTCTGCGTTATGTTGTCAAAAAATTATAGCAACACCGTTTTAAATGCTTTTCCTCCTATAATGTTCTTTCCTCCAATCCTGATGTCTCCACTTCGTTTGTTTTGTGTGATCCACCTACAAGGTGAGGTTATGTTGTGTTTTGGGGGCCTCTCTTTACAGTGTTAAACGGAGATCCCCACAGTCCAGGCAGAGAGTGTTGGCTGCTAGTGTAACTGTACTGAGTTGTTACTATGTGCCTCTGAAGAAGTCCTAATTTGAAGTCTCCAAGAATGCTTTTCTTGGAGGATTCACTTGGAAAACCCAGGGAAGCAAGAGAGGTGGGTAAACTAAGGCAGGAGGGGCCTCAGAATTCAGTGGATTTAGAGACTACCTGACAGGAGCTGAGAAGGCAAGGCATGCCTCAGTCTAGAATGGGCATCCTCGGGGAGATTTTGAAAAGCTGCCATTTCCAGACTCAGTAAGTTAGCAGAAGTCTTGCCATCAGGAGGACCTTGAAGTCAAGGCATCAGGAACAGGAAGGACCTCAGAGGGTCAGGATGCTACCACCTGGTTTTTCATATTCTTAGAGACCCCAAAACGCAGATTCTCTTAGGGACTGATGAGAATCCTGTGGACTTAATGTCAGCCTCAGGGGCTCTCTGGTTAAGGTTTTCTGCATTTGCCCATCTCTTCATCTATCCATCCATTCATTCATGAAACATTGGACACCTAATGTTTGGACACGTATGTGTCAGGCTTTGTGCTAGGTACAGATATAGAGACTCAAGGGCATCACACATTTGACTGTTACTAACAGAAATTTTGGACTTCTAGTTTTTTTTTTTTTTTTTGCTGTACGCGGGCCTCCCACTGCTGTGGCCCCTCCCATTGCGGAGCACAGGCTCCGGACGCACAGGCCCAGCAGCCACGGCCCATGGGTGGGCCTAGCCACTCCGCGGCATGCGGGATCCTCCCGGACCGGGGCACGAACCCACGTCCCCTGCATCGGCAGGCAGACTCCCAACCACTGCGCCACCAGGGAAGCCCAGGACTTCTAGTTTTGGTTGATGCCTTAATGCCTCTTGTCAATCCTTTGACTTACTGGTTTACTCTTCTCTTAGTTATTCCAATCCTTTTTCACTCTCAGATCTATTTCATAGGAAACAACCGCCATTGCCCTCTGGCTGCCAGGTGGGCTCAGCCTATGGGGTGCACTAACAGAGGGTGGGAGGAGGAGGGAAACCAGGGTATTTCTCCCTTTCTTGCCCTCTCTTTCATATGTTATCTCTGGTGGTGACTGTGTCTTCTTTTTGGCTCCGGGCCCCTCACAGAGCTCCTCCCTCTGGAGTATCAGTTACTACAGGGCAACCCTGCAGTGCTCCAACTTCAGCTAAGGTGACCCCAGGTTTGGGCTAAGGTAACACCACTCTTCTTATTGTCTTGCAGTCCTTGGGATGACTGTGGCTTCTTGCTGTTGATAATCTCTGGAATGGCTCATCATTCCCTATTTGGCTTCTCAGCTTTTCCATCACCACTTGACTGTATTATATTGCCTGTTTGAAATACCTGGTGCTATGGACTGAACTGTGTTCCCCCCACCACCACATTCATTTATTGAAGTCCTAACCCTACTGTGATGGTATTTGGTGTTGGGGCCTGTGGGAGGTAATTGGTTTGGATGAGGTCATGAGGGTGGGGTCCTCATGATGGGATTAGTGCCCTTATAAGAAGAGGCACGAGAGAGTTTGATCTCTCCTTCTCTGCCATGTGAGGACACAGTGAGAAGGTGACCATCTGCAAGGCAGAACCTGGCTATGCAGGCACCGTGATTTTGGACTTCTAGCCTCCAGAGCTATGAGAAAATATATTTCTGTTGGCATTTTGTTTTGGCAGCCCAAGCTGACAAATATGCCTTGAGTGGCCTCTCTTTTCCTGATTAGACCCTGCCTGATACAGTCATCATTAATTTTCAATTCTTGCTTACTTTATTTTATGGCATTTAACCTTGTTGAACACTATTTTTAACCTTGTTTCTTTGGTCTTTGTGGTGTTTGTCATTCTCTTGATTCCTCCCCTACCCCCAAAATGTCCCTTCTCAGTTTCCCTCTGGCTTCCCCTCCTTCATCCTCTCTTTATTGTTCTCTGGGTTTTAACCTTCTTCCTTTACATATTCTCCTTGGGCCACCTCATCAGGTGTTACTCAAGTGATTCTCAAGTCCAAGCTTCAGTTCTGATCTTTCTCCTGAGTTCTAGACCTATATATCCACTGTCTCCTAGATATCTCTACCTGGATGTCAGATTCAGTGTATCCAAAATGCTCACTGACTTGTCCCCCAAACCTTCAGCCTCTGTGTTTTCTTTCCTGGGATTTAAACCCGACAAAAGTCAGGAGTTCAAAAGTTGTATGTGGCTCCTGAGTCTCCTGCCCCACCCCAATCATGTTCTAATAGCTCTTTACTTCTAATGGCCTCACTCAAGTCTTTCCCCTGTTTTATATCTCCACTGCAAATGATTTAGTTCAAGTACACATTTTTTCTTGCCTTTACTATGAAACTATTCTCTGATTTGTTCTCTCTGCTTTCTGTCTTGCTCAACTTCTCCATCCATGTTCCATTTTGCCACCAGAGTGACCATTCTTAAAAACAAATCTGATCATGTTATTTGTTTGTGTAAGACCATTTAAAGGCTTCCCGCTGCCTCACGAATAGTCAGGAATGGCAAACAAAGTTTTCCACTGCCAGTATTTTTTTTAAAGAGTTTATTTATTTATTTTAATTAATTAATTAATTTTTTTTTTTTGCTCTGTTGGGTCCTCGTTGCTGTGCGTGGGATTTCTCTAGTTGTGGTGAGCAGGGGCTACTCTTCGCTGGGGTGCGTGGGCCTCTCATTGTGGTGGCTTCTTTTGCTTTGGAGCACGGGCTCCAGGCATGTGGACTTCAGTAGTTACAGCACACAGGCTCAGTAGTTGTGGTGCACGGGCCCAGCCACTCCCCTCCACTGCCAGTATTTTTTGGTTACTGGAATTATAAATATTTCCCCACCACCTTCTTTAACACTTTGAGCCTGGAGGAGGCTCTATTCCATGCATTCAGGGATCCTGGCTTCTCCCATCTTGAGAAGATCACCCTCCTCTAGATCCTTGGAGTCCTCTCCATTCAGCCAGGTGGCAGGTGGGGAAAGAGCATGAGGGTTGAGTGTGAGAGGGTTTTTATGGACCAGGTTTGGAAGTGGTGCACATCACTTCTGCTTACATTAAGAACTCAGTCACATGGCAACATCTAACCGCAGGCTGCAAGGGAGGCTTCAAAATGTAACCTGGCCACGTTCACCCGAAGAAGAGGGAACACTAGTGGTTTCCGCCACTGTGAGCAGAAGAGAAAAAATCTTTGCCACCTCACCCTTTAAGAACTAGTTCAGGAGTCACTCCTCCCAACCTTTCCAGCCCAAGCCAGGCACTCTGTCCTTTGTCACCCCACTGTACCCTACTCACCTGAATTGTGGCACACATCATTCTTTTTTTAAAAAATTAATTTATTTTTATTTAATTTATTTTTGGCTGTGTTGGGTCTTCGTTGCTGCACGTGGGCTCTCTCTAGTTGCAACGAGCGGGGGCTACTCTTCGTTGCGGTGCGTGGGCCTCTCATTGTGGTGGCTTCTCTTGTTGCGAAGCGCGGGCTCTAGGCATGTGGGCTTCAGTAGTCATGGCATGTGGGCTCAGTAGTTGTGGCTCACGGGCTCTAGAGCGCAGGCTCAGTAGTTGTGGCGCACGGGCTTAGTTGCTCTGAGGCATGTGGGATCTTCCTGGACCAGGGCTCGCTGAACCCGTGTCCCCTGCATTGGCAGGTGGATTCTTAACCACTGCACCACAGGGGAAGCCCGGCACACATCATTCTGTGTTTCACTTAGTTCTTTACATGAATGGTAGTGGGAGACTCAGTGACTTGAGGAGAGGGACAGTGTCTTAGAACTCTTCATGGTATCCTTGGCACTTAACTCAGTGCCTGGACCAGAGACAATGCACAGTAAAAATTGCTTGAGTTAATTATTGAATGAATTCATTGTAATTAAAAAATTTTTGTATTGGAGTATAGTTGATTTACAGTGTTGTGTTAGTTTCAGGTGTACAGCAAAGTGAGTCAGTTATACATATAACCGCTCTTTTTTGGAGTCTTTTCCCATGTAGGTCATTACAGAGTATTGAGTAGAGTTCCCTGTGCTACACAGTAGGTATTCATTAGTTATCTGTTTTATATATAGTAGTGTGTATAGGTCAATCCCAATCTCCCAATTTATCCCTCCCCACCTTCCCGCCCACACCCCCATCCCCCCCCGTAACCATAAGTTTGTTTTCTACATCTGTGACTGTATTTCTGTTTTTTTTTTTTTTTTTTTTTTTTTTTTGCGGTATGCGGGCCTCTCACTGTTGTGGCCTCCCCCGTTGCGGAGCACAGGCTCCGGACGTGCAGGCTCCGGACGCGCAGGCTCAGCGGCCATGGCTCACGGGCCCAGCCGCTCCGCGGCATATGGGATCCTCCCAGACCGGGGCACGAACCCGTATCCTCTGCATCGGCAGGCGGACTCTCAACCACTTGCGCCACCAGGGAGGCCCTGTATTTCTGTTTTGTAAGTTCATTTGTACCATTTTTTTTAAGATTCCACATATAAGCGATATCATATGATATTTGTCTTTGTGTGACTTACTACACTCAGTATGACGGTCTCTAGGTCCATCCATGTTGCTGCAAATGGCATTATTTCATTCTTTATTATGGCTAATATTCCATTGTATATATGTACCACACCTTCTTTATCTACTCCTCTGTCACTGGACATTTAGGTTGCTTCCATGTCTTGGCTATTGTAAATAGCACTGCAGTGAACATTGGGGTGCATGTATCTTTTCAAATTATGGTTTTCTCTGGATATATGCCCAGGAGTGGGATTGCTGGATCATATGGTAGTTCTATATTTAGTTTTTTAAGGAACCTCCGTGCTGTTTTCCATAATGGTTGTACCAATTGATTGAGTACATTTCCCACCAACAGTGTAAGAAGCTTCCCTTTTCTCCACACCCTCTCCAGCATTTATTGTTTGTAGATTTTTGATGATGGCCATTCTGACCAGTGTGAGGTGATACCTCATTGTAGTTTTGATTTGCATTTCCCTAATTCATTGTAACTTTTTTTTTTTTTTTTTTTTTTTGCTGTACGCGCGCCTCTCACTGTTGTGGCCTCTCCCGTTGCCGAGCACAGGCTCCGGACGCGCAGGCTCAGCGGCCATGGCTCACGGGCCCAGCCGCTCCGTGGCATGTGGGATCTTCCTGGACCGGGGCACGAACCCGTGTCCCCTGCATCTGCAGGCGGACTCTCAACCACTGCGCCACCAGGGAAGCCCTCATTGTAATTTTTTGGAAAATATTTTTAATTTACTTCAATGGTAGATATATTTTCAAATGGAGAAATTTTGCTAATTTCCATCAAGTCTCTTGATTTTGTTCTCATATCACTCTCTCTAGGGGCCTCATAGCCCATCAAAAGAGAATATAGTTCTCCCCACCCTAGGTGACTCGATAATTAGGTTTTGGGGCTAAAGGGCAAATGAAAACACATTTTACCATTCAGGCAGGAAAACAGCCATTAATAAAGGCAGCAGTAGGGGCTTCCCTGGTGGCGCAGTGGTTGAGAGTCCGCCTGCCGATGCGGGGGACACGGGTTCATGCCCTAGTCCGGGAGGATCCCACATGCCGCGGAGCGGCTGGGCCCGTGAGCCATGGCTGGTGAGCCTGCACGTCCGGAGCCTGTGCTCCACAACGGGAGAGGCCACAGCAGTGAGAGGCCCGCGTACCACAAAAAAATAAAAAAATAAAAAAATAAAGGCAGCAGTTGTCAGTTGAGTAGGGAAAGCACTGGATTTAAAAGAGGCATCAGCACAGGCATGGTTCTGAGTGAAGAGCAACACTGATGGATCGGGCCTTATCTGTGCCCAGTTCACATGTCCTGCAGGGGCCACCACAAGGCCAATGAAAATGGCTACTGGAGGGAACACTCAGTGATTCTGCCTGGCCCACAAGTACTCAGGGTACTTTGTAAGAGTGATTCATCCAGTGCTCTTCAAAGGACCTTCTCTTGTATCCTAAGCCAGGGCCACAGACCTTAATGTAGAGAATTAAATTGTTCTCTAATTGCTCATTGTGTATAATCTTTTCCCTACCAGGCTGATAGGTTTGACGTATTTCTATCAAGTGTCTTCATAAAATGTTTGCTTTTAAAAACTTTGGCCACTTAGCCTGATAGACAGTTGGGGCACAAAGGGACTTTAGAAATCACTTGGTCCAATGATCTTCAAGTCCTGACGTCCAGGATTCTGCAGAGGTGAGTTAAGGGGCTTGGGTTGGGGACAGAAGTGGGGGAGGGGATGGTGGTGGTGGGTGAGTCTGGCCTGCCTGTCCAGACATAGTCACAGCAGCTGCCTTTTGATCACTGGCATATTAGGATTCTGGAAACTCTGAGAAAAAAAGGTTTCACTGCTAAAAATATTTGAAAACCTACTGATCTTGTAATCTCTTGTTTTACAGATAAGGAAACTGAGGATGAACGGGTTAAAATCACATTGCTAGTTAGCGGTGGAGGGTGTGGTGGAAGCCAGATTCTCTGTTCCCCCCCAGCCGGTGACTTTCCACACAGGCGCAGTGATTCTCTGTCTCTAGCTGACATTTAGAAGCAAATTAATTTATTTTAGGATGACTGTATAACACATTTGTGCACAGCATATTCTTATTTCAGATCACAGGCAAATAACACACAGCTAGTTCTAGAAAAAAGTTGTCCTCAGTGATGAGCAGAATTTGAGTCCTTAGCAGCCATGAGTAGAAATTTTAATTTGCTTTGAAATGCCCCTTTAAATGCCCCTTAGAGACTGCATCTACCACTAAATTATGAAACTTTAAAAAGGTAACGACTGTAGCAGAACTTTATGAAGCTGTGCTGCTTCTCTCTCTCTCCCATCATGGAGAGCGTGGCTCTGGTCAGTGAACGCCCATTTACTGCACTCAGAAGTAAATGAAGAATAAAGGGACTTCCCTGATGGCGCAGTGGTTAAGAAGTAAATGAAGAATAAGAAGCGAGTTTGCAGATGCCAGGGACTGAAGGGTGGGGCTTGCTGCCTTTGTCCCTTTTGTAGTCACTGAAGTGCTTGAGTTGTTGGTGGAGGGCCAGTGCTCCCCTCAGCAATTAGCCACAAGGTGGCCACAGCTCACCCCATCACCTGCTCAGAACCGCTCCCGCTGCCGCCTGCCCCCACCCCGTGCCCCACCCCCTTGGCCCATGGCTGCCGTGATGGGGATTTTAAGTACGTTAAGCAGTGTTTTTGGAAGATAAGAATAAACATGATTTCATCTTTAATCAGTGAAATTATGATTTTTTTATGAAAGAGCTGAATGAAAAGCAACGGGTAATGTTTTTCAGCTGAAAACGGATGCAGCAAGACTCTTGTAAAAAAAAAAAAAAAAAAAGAAAGCTCACAGGCAGTTTTATTGGCTGTTTTGTTTTTTATATTGAAATGAGGAAAGGAGATGATGCTGATATATTAAAAGAGATCATAGCTACCATGAAGTAATTTTGTGTTTTTTGGGGAAGTGGGCACTCTGCTAGGATACAGGGTAAAGATAATAGGTCAGGTCAATTCGCCTGTAATAATGTACTCTTCAAGTGGTCACTTTGAAATTCTAAATCTCTGCAGAACTTTACTCAGTCTGTTTAGGATAATGGTGACAGTGTGGGCACTGGTGTCCAACAGATATGGATGCAAATCCTGGCTCATATGCTGGCACCGAAGGTTATTTAACCTTGTCGAGCTGCCTCAGTTTTATTATCTGTGAAATGGAATAGGAATACCTTCCTCACAACCTTGTTTTAGAGATTAAATTGATAATATATGTGAAAGTTTGTAGCACATTGCTTGGCATATGGTAGCCATTTAATAACTGTGAGTCCCCCCTTCAAATTGCTTACATAGCAGTAAGTTGAGGTCAGGTTACTTAAATGAATATATGGTATATAAGGCCTATATTAAATAAGCTACACTGTACATGAAAATAAGACCCAAGAGACCTAGATATGGGCTTTTCTTTCGTATCTGCTCAAGTATTAAGACCCTGTGTATGGCAACTTTATTTTGTCTCCTTCCCATAGGATAAAGTGAATTAGAGCTGAAAATGAAAAAAAAATTTAAAAAGATATAACAATTGACCTGGACAAAATCCTAATAATTTTGCTGGAGAAAGAGCCAATGAAGATTAGGTGGTGAGGATTGTGGGTGAGGAGTGGGGGAGGGGAGGGGAGGTATCCCAGACAGCAGGTGGCTGGTTATCACTGTCACCAAAAACTGTGTGGTGCTGACTGAAGAGTCAGCACAAGAAAATGGCCTCTAAAAGTAGGACACGTTTTTACTGAAGGGAGTAATGTTAGGCTGAACCACATGAAACTGCCATCTTCGAAGGCCAGACTTGCTCAACTATTGGCAATTTCAAATGATTCAACTTAACATGTTGTTCATTAGGAAGATAAATATTGGAACAAGTTGCTACAGGGAGGCTGTGGGGTTTTTACTCCTGAAAATATTTGATAAGAGACTAGACGGTTATTGGTCCTGGGTGATTTAGACCTTGAGTTCCCTGAAAGCAGGGGGTGGACAAGATAATCTGTCAAGATTAATTTATCTGTCTCCTTGAGGAGAACAACTCTGTTCTTCTGGGATGTTAATGGAAACTATGGGTAGAATCTGGGCCTTTATGGAAAGAAAAATCCATCAATATTTTCTTCCTCCATCGTTTGTTGTGGGGACAATTCTGTAGACCAGGGTTTCTCCACCTTGGCACTAATGACATTTGGGGCGAGGTACTTCTTTGCTGTGGGGGGCTGTCCTGTGCATTGTATGATGTTTAGCGGTGTCCATGGCCTTGAACCACTAGATGCCAGTAGCACATCCTACTCCACTGTGAAAACCAGAGATGTCTTGAAACATTGCCGAATGTCCTCTGGGGGGCAAAATCACCCCTAGTTGAGAGCCACTACTCTTAGATAGCAGTCCCCAACTGGAAAACTTGTCTACTCAGATCCTGACAAATGTAAGGCCTGACTCTCCACCTGCTCTATCTCCTTTTCCTGGCCTGACATCCACCCTTGGGTGCTCTTGGGCGGTTTCATTGAGGCGACATGCTTACAGATTCTGAAATGCTTAGAGGTTCTTCTAGACTTTTTAAGGAATACTTGATTGAGCTTTGTGGAAAACTTCTTTTTTTTTGGCTGTACACAGGCCTCTTACTGTTGTGGCCTCTCCCGTTGCGGAGCACAGGCTCCGGACGTGCAGGCTCAGCGGCCATGGCTCACGGGCCCAGCCGCTCCGCGGCATGTGGAATCTTCCTGGACCGGGGCACGAACCCGTGTCCCCTGCATCGGCAGGCGGACTCTCAACCACTGCGCCACCAGGGCAGCCCGCTTTGTGGAAAAGTTAAATTTCCAGTGGGGGATCTGGTTACCATCGTCATTGTCATCTATTATATATTACATTCTGAAGCTCTGTGACAAGGCATTGTTGCTTGTTCCTTCACTGGTCATCTGTGTAATGTGAACCTTCCCAGTCAGGTTGCCACTGTGCCATTTAGCGGTGAAGCCGTCTCCACTAGGTGTACCCCCAAAGGTCCCGTGCACATGCATAGAACTGGGGGAGAGTCTGGCTATACGTTGCATAAAGTTACACAGGTTCTGTGGTACTCTTGGACAATTTAAACCTGTATGGTTTCTGTCTGGAGGCTTGTCCTTTCCTGAGTGTTCCCTCTCACCCACTGACCCAAGTGGACTTAGGTTATGTAGACAGTTGCTCCTGAGGCTAAGCCTTGAGGAGGAGAGGGTCGTGTGTTCCCATGCAGTTGAAAGCCTTTTTTGTTGTCCCTGGCAGCCGGAGTTGACTCAGTGCTTCCTTTCTTTTCCCACTGGAGACCCTCATTCACCTGCCAGGTTCAGGTGAAGCTGGTCTCTGGAGAGTAGCTGAGGGGCTGTGTGGCTTAAAGTTGGTGATGCGATATCTAGACCTCTTGAGGCATCTGCCTGTGTATGCTGGGGCCTGAGTGAGTTCTGGGGGACAAATGTGCCAATGGCCCTGTGGTGGCTGCTGCCACTTCAGTAGCAGAAAGTGCAGCCTCTCCTCCTCACTCGCTCCCAGGGGCACTCCGTACACTGAGGGCAGGGAAGGGAAGCATTGCTTGTACAAAGCCATCTCAGAGGGTGAGCAAGGGACGGGCAAAAAGGGCTGGCTGCTGATTATATTTTCTTTGCTGCTGAAATAAAAGCAATTTCCCTGCCCTGTGCAAAAGCATAGCAGCGTTGACAGCTGAGAATATATGTGTGAATCCTTTGAAGGCAGCAGAACGCCATGTCAGAAAGAGACCAGCCTTCTTTTCGAGGTCATTTATGTAGCATTCTTGAATCATGTCCTCCCACACTGCTTCACCTCTTACATCAGAGGTTCCCAGCCCTGGCCGCACATTTGAATCTCCTGGAGAGCTGGTAAATAATTTGGATGCCTGGTATCCATCTCACACTAAATTAAATCAATCTCTGATGATAGGCCAGCTTGGGCATTAGTAGTTTCAAAGTTCCTCAGCTGATTTTAGTGTGCAGCCAGGGTTAAGACCATTAGGCTTTTTTTTTTTCTTTCTTTAAAGCCATCCCCACAAGATTCCTTCATTTCTCTAGGTCAGTGGTTCTTGAGTGTGCATCAGAATCCCCTAGAGGGCTTCTTAAGACAGCTTGCTGGGCACCATCCCCAGAGTTTCTAATTCAGTAGGACTGGTGTGAGTCCAGAGAATTTGCATATCTAACAAGCTCCCAGGTGATGCTGATGATGCTGGTCATGGGACCACACTTTGAGAACCACTGCTCTATGGCTACGAGAACCCTGAAGGCTTGATGCATTAAGAAGTTCTCTGACACCGTCCCTGTCCTTGTTTTTCATTGCTACTGCATTTTCCTCTCATTTCTTGGTCTTTTGTAATGATAAACCATTTCCTTTTGATTCTAATTCATCCATCCATCCATCCATCCATCCATCCACCCATCCACCCATCCACCCATCCATCCATCCATCTATCTATAGACAATTCCCAGGCACCTGATACATGCCGGGGGCAGTCTTCCTGTGTCTTTCTTCCATTAAGCCTCTTTTCAATCCGAACACCATTGACAATAGCTGCTTTGCTGCCTCTATTACTATTCCTGGTTTAGTCTTTGCCCTTGGAGTTTGATTTTGACATGGGCATGCATTTCAATTTGGCACTCATTGTTACCTACTGAGTTTAGTATTTTCTTATTTCTTCTGAGGCACATTTGGTTTATACAGGTCTTTGCACTTAGGGGCTGTGAGAAAAGGTAGACCCAGAATGATGGTCTGTAGTCAACCAACAATGCTGGGACAGGGAAAACCTTTCTGAAACATACATTAGGTCTCCTTTATAGATCCTTTGCTCTTAGACATGGGAAGACAGATGAGGTTGGATGAGAATGGAAGCACTTGTTCTAATCTGTGATCCTCTGATTTCTGTGTTGACTGACGCTTGTGGGTTAGGGATCCACTTAGTGGAAGACTTCTATTCCACTGTTGATTTTTCATAACTGTATTCGTTTTCTGTTCTGCATAACAAGTTATCACAAACTTAGAGGCTTAAAACAAATGTCATTTATTAAAGTTTCTGTAGATCAGAAGTCTGGGCACAGATTGGCAGAGTTTTTTTGCTCTGGGTCTCATAAGCCTGAAATCAAGATGTAAGCCAGGGTAGTTCTCATCTGGAGCTTCCACTAGGGAAGGATCCACTTCTGAGCGTGGTTGTTGGCAAAATCCATTTCCTTGAGACTGTAGAATTCATGGAAGTTTGCTTCTTCAAAATCAGCAACAGAGAGAGAGACAGAGAGAGACAGAGACAGATTGCTGCTTCAAGTCTCTAACCTCCAGACCCTCTTTTAAACAGCTCACCTGATTAGGTCCAGCCCACCCAGGATAATCTCCCTTTTAATTAATGTAAAGTTAACTGATTAGGGACTTTGTTTACTTATGCAAAATCCTCCACATTGCCATATTCTGTTGGTTAGATGCAAGTCATAGGTCCTGCTTACATTTAAGCAGAGGGGATCTTTAAGAGGGTGTGGATCATTGAGGTGCATCTTAGAATTTTACCTACCACAATGACTGTAGCAAAATGCATGTTAAAAGCTGCAGAATTCCGTAGGTACTCCAGAACTGTAACTATGAGGCTGTATCACTGCATTCAAATAAGTGCCTTATGGATAAAGCTTCTTGAGCATAGTATGGAAGGCAGTATCTAGTCCTTGGGAAGCAGTTCTATAAGCCACAGAAAGTAATTGATTTGGCAAGAGCATCATTTTTCCCTTCTTCAGTAAAACAGACTCTTGATTTATTCTTCTGTGCTGCATTCCATTTTTTATTTCTAGTACATTTTCTAAATAAACCAATTATAAGTTATATTCTTGTCACCAAAGACAAAAAAAGTAAGCCAACCCATTTACTGCAAAATAAATGGGGTCTTCAATAAGAAGTAACAAAGTTCATCAGGCTGAAACTCATCATAAATCACATCCCTTTGGGTATATGTAACCAACAGGGTGAGCTATTATATTAAAAACTGGTCCACAAATCCCAGTCAAGATGACATGCAAGAGCATCTTTACCTAAACCAACTGGAGAAGCATTAGTACCCTAGAGTTTTGCCATTCTCTAGCAGCCTGGGAGTCTCTCACCATGTTCTAGACCCAAGCGTGATCTGACCACTGTGAAGTGTGATGGGCTTTCATACTCTTGGCACTGAAGACAGCATCTTTCTTTGACTTGTCCAGGAGGAGTTATCAGGAGAGCTGAGTGAGAATCAAGTGTTGACAGGGATAACAGAGTGGTAGAAGGAGTTGTGGGCAGGCAGTGGGGGAGCACTGTGGTGACACAGTTGGGAATGGTGGGGCCAATGAGCTCCATCCTCAATTCAAGCTTTTCAGTGACCTACCTGAGATTTCCAGGCAGCCCAGTCTTCAAGAGACAGTTCTAAAGTGAGCAGCTTAGTCATCTTCTGTTCCAACGAATCCAACCAGCAGACCAGTCATTTCAAATTACCTCTCTCCTGGATTTAGTAGCATTTTGCGTTTATTCTGTAATTTAAACTGAGTCATGGCAGCCAAAGTACTGTTGCATCACGTAACTCTGTAACACAGGCTACAGTTAGTAATGTTTCCCATGAGTGTCTGGACAAAATGCTCTTTCAAATGCTATTGGAAAAAGTAAGAACATCAGTAATGCAAGATGTTGTCCTAAAACACATAACATAGATTCTGATCCTTGGTAAAGAGATATAATTTCAATGAAATCCCATCAAAGGACGTCCGAGTCTTGGGAATAGGTATGCTTTACTCTAAGAAAACTTGATGAACCTTCAATCTAATGATTATTTATTAATGTTTTGAAAGAATCTTTTGTTCAAAAGGATTCACTCAAGGGTTCCTTTAAATAGTGCCTTTAAATGTTTGTTTATAAACTGTCACCTACTTGACAGAGAAGCAGGGAAACTTAAACTGTTGGGAGCCACTGCCAGTTGAAGATTAATCCAAAATGTAGATAAGGCCACTCTCTGATTATAATGTAAGTCAATGAGAACATATAATTAAATTTATAAAAATTTAATCACCACAGAACTCTTCAGGAGCATATCTTTTGCAAGAAAGTATATACACCTGTGGAGTGTCTCTGTCTAGCTCGTCTGCAAATCCTTCTAAAAGTCATTGCCCCCCAAATCTCAACTCAGCCCACGCAGTTCCCATGAGCCTTGTTTGCATTTGCCAGTACTTCACATCTTTCTATTTTGCTTTCCTCACAGTGCCTGGCAGATTGCCTGGAGCACAACAGGCTCCCTTGTAGGTATTTGCTGATTTGATGCAAGACATTCCTTCAACAGTAGGCCAAGGTATGGATATCACACATACGGTTTGTGTAGGGTTGTGTTAAGTCCTGCTATGGTTTTCAAAGTTGTTTTTGAAGCAATGATCAGGATTTACACCTCTGGGCTAAGGGAACATAAACATCGACCCGAACTTAATAAATTCAAAGTTCTCTGCTCAAGGACAGCTCCCACAGAACTTCAACTCAAGTGCAGTAGAAAGGAAGGCAGATTCTTCTGTTTATTGATTATGTTTTTACTCATTTATTTATGCAATTTACTGGAAAAACACAGACACAGAAAACTGGATAAAACAAATATAAAACTCAATGAATTATTATAAGGTCCACACCTTTTCCAAAGTCAAGAAATAGAATACTGCCAGTTTCCTAAGAAGCCCCAAGGTCGACCAAATGTCCCATCCGAACCTCAGCCGTCTACCTTTCTCCCTATTGGACTTGTAATTACTTTCTTCCATTTCTTTATAGTTTTATCACCCAAAGGTGCATCCTTAAACCCTATAGTTTAGTTTTGCTTGTTTTTTAAAAATAAGTTTTTTAAGTCTATTTTGATCGAAAGATTCCCCCCTCCACTGCTGCCTTTTCCCCTGGAAATTTATTCATTGAAGAATCTGGGTCATTTGATCTCTGAAGTTTCCCACAGTCTGTAATTTGCTGGTTGCATCCATGTGGTTTAATTTGACATGTTCCTCTGTCCTCTTGTTTTAACCTGTGGAATGGTAGTTGCATCTAGAGCAGTGGTTTTCAGTGGGGAGTGCTTTTGCTCCCACTGCCTGGGGACTTTTGGCAGTGTTTAGAGACATTTTAATTTTTTAATTAAAGAAAATTTTTACAACAGGGTGAGTGGTGCTACTGCCATATCCTACAATGCACAGGAAAGATCCCCACAGCAAGAAGTTATCCGGCTCCAAAGACCATCAGTGCTGAGGTTGAGAAATCCCAATCTAGAGGTTTGTTCAGATTCAGGTTCAATTTTTTGTGTGTGGCAAGACTGTAGGTGGTATGATCTTTCATCAGCAGACACATAACATCTGGATATCTCTATTTTTATGATATTAGCAACTTTTGATGCTCAATGCCTAGATTAGTGGTTGCAAAATGCTGATGTTACATATCTCTAATTTCTCCTTCATTTATTAGTTGGAATATTTCAATGTAAGACCCTTCACTTCATCTCATTGGTTAACCACTGGTACAATTCATATAAGAAAGGCAGGATAAATACTTGATTCTTTCCTTTCATTTAATAGTTGTCAAGATAATGAATTGGTTTCCTATCATCCTCCAAAGGCAACACAATTAATTAATAATAATAATTATTAATAATATGGTTATTAATATATTATCTTGCATCCTGTACAGATGCTGATACTGTGTAGGTCCTGTTATGTCAATGCATTATCCTCACCTTATATTATTTCTTGGGAACATTTTGCCACCTAGTTTGTTATAGATGTTGTCCATAGGCTTGGGGTTTTGCTGAGTTTGTCTGATTTTATGGGGGAGATTTGACCAGAGTCAAAAAATATACTATCACCATCACTGTCTTCCCAGAATACCTATGTTTATTCCAAACCACATGATTGGGATTTAGGGACTTTTAATTTTTTTAATTTTTCCTTTTTTTCCTGAAACTTCTTTTTTTTAAATTTATTTTTTATTGAGGCAACATTGATTTATAACATTATATAAGTTTCATGTGTGCAACATTATTTTATTTTATTTTAAGCCTTTGCCACATAGACAAGTATTTACTTCTGAAGGAATCATTTCAGTGTCATGAGAAAAATGACAAGCTTTGGAAGTAGACTTGGGGGTCAAATCTTGACTCCTGTATTCACTAGATGTATGCTATTGGGTAAATTATTTAATCCTTTGGGCCTCACTTTCTGCATCATAAAATTGGGGTAATAAGACCTGCCTTATAGGGTTTAAGTGAAGATAACATGAGATAACATTCATTCTTTCATTAATTCAACAAATATTTACTGGTTTTTCTGTACTAGGTACTGTTCTGGATCCTGGGTAAATATCAGTGACTAGACAAAGTACTTTGTTTTCACAAAGTTTTCATTCTGGTAGGGGTAGACAGACAAACAAATGCATATATAAAATAGTGCGTCTAGTGGTGAGAAGTGCTATGGAGAAAAACAAAACAGTGCAGGGTGAAAGGGCATGCCAGAATTTTCTTAGAATTTAAATAGGGTGGTCAGGGAAGATTTCATTGAGAAGATGACATTTGAGTAAAGACCTTAAGAGGGTGAAGAAGCAAACAGTGGACATCTAGATAAAGAGCATTACAGGAAGAAGGAATAGCAAGTGCAAAGGCCCTGAGGTGGGAGGATGAAACTGTGTTCAGAGAACAATAAGGGGCTTCCCTGGTGGCGCAGTGGTTGAGAGTCCGCCTGCCAATGCAGGGGGCGCGGGTTCGTGCCCTGGTCTGGGGGGATCCCACATGCCGTGGAGCGGCTGGGCCCGTGGGCCGTGGCCGCTGGGCCTGTGCGTCCGGAGCCTGTGCTGCGCAATGGGAGAGGCCACAGCAGTGAGAGGCCCGCGTACCGCAAAAAAAAAAAAAAAAAAAAAAAAAAAAAAAAAAAAACAATAAGGAGGCTAATGTGATTCAAGTGGAGTGAGTGGGGGAAAATAGTGGGAGCTGAAGTCAGAGACATATCCATAGGGAGGTTGTTGTAGGGTCTTGGCTTCTGAGAGGACTTTGGCTTTTACTCTGAGTGAGGTAGGAAGTCATTGAAGGGTCCTAAGCAGAAGAATGACATAACTTGACTTACTCTTTAAAAGGGGTCATTCTAGCTGCTGTGTTGAGAATAGACCACAGTGGGGCAAGAGCAGTATTAAGGAAACTAGGCAAGAGATAATGGTGGCTTGTATTATGAAGTAGTGGAAAGTGGTCAGATGCATAGTGGTCAGATTTAGAGGTAGAGCCAAGAGAATTTATTGATGGATTGGGTATGAGAGACGAGAGGGGAGAGGATTCAAGAATGACTCCCAAGTGTTTTGGTATGAGCAATTGGATCGATGGAGCTGTTACTTGCTAAGATGGGGAAGATTGTGGGATGAGTGGGTTTTGGTGGGGAGTTTAATTTTGGACATGGAAAGTTTGAGATGCATATTAGATATTTCAGTGGAGTTACTGAATTGGCAGTTGAACATGCTAGTCTGAAGTTCAGGAGAGAAGTCTGGGATGGAGATCATATTTGAAAGTTATTAACATAAAAATATCAAAATAAGATTATCAAAGGATTGGGTTTAGATAGAGAAGAGACGAGGTCCTGGAACATTCCAATATTTAGAGGTTGGGGAGATGAGAAGGAACCAGCAAAAGATATTGAGAAATTGTCATTCATGGGATAAGAAGAAAACCAGGAGTCTTTGGTGTTCTGGGAGCCAGTGAAGATTGTTTTTTTAGGAGGGAGTAATCATCTATGTCAAATGCGAGTGGTAGGTCAAGAGAAATGAGTTCTGAGAATTCATCATTGAATTTAGCAAAAAAAGGGCCATTTGTGATCTTGGCAAGAATTCTTGCAGTGGTGTATGTGGGACAGGGTGGGGGTTGAGAGCAAAGCCTGTTTGGAGTAGATTCAAGAAGAGAAATGGAAACAGGAAGAGGTTTTTTTTTATTTTTTATTTTTTATTTTTTTTTTTAGGAAGAGTTTTTGCAAAGATTTTGGCTATAAAATGGAGCAGAAATGGATAAACTGTTTTGTTTGTTTGATTTTTGTTTGTAGTTTAAATAAACTGAATAAAAAATACTTCTGGAATTTGAATTTGAAAACTACTTTGGGTATTCGTTAAATTTCCTAATTTTGATATGAACTGTGGTTATGTAAGAGGAATGTCATTGTTCTTGGGAGAACACACAGAGAAAGAGAGCGTGAGAGAGAGAGAAATGGTAATGGTGGTGGTGATAGACAAAATGTAGAATGAATGAATCTGGGTAAAGGGTATGTGGGAGTTCCTTGTTCTATTCTTGCAACTTTCCAATAAGTTTGAAATTCTATCAAAATGAAAGGTAATAAAAAATGTCAGGAGTATATTTCTTAATTCTGTGTATTTCTTAGCACCTACTGCAGGATCTTAACATTACTATAAATAAACAATGACTTATTCCTTGAGTTTCCATTCTCTGCTAGACACTGTCCTAGGGTGGCATACACATCATTTCTAATCCTTCTGATTAGGTATTCCTGTCTCCATAAAACAATGGAGCAGAAAAATGAGGCAATACCTGGAGGGGTATGTGGGGGTCAAGAAAGTTTAAACAATTTTTTATTTTAAAGATGGGTATATTTATAGAATATTTGAATACTGGTGGGAATGATTCAGTAGAAAGGGAAAAATTGATGATGCTGAGAGAGGGGAGAATTGCTGGAGAGGTGTTCCTGATTAAGGAAGAGGGATGGGATCTAGTATGCAAGTGGAGGGCTTGGCTTTTGATCAAAGCAAGGACAGCTCATCCATTGTATCATAAGAGAGGGTAGAGCATATGCAAACAGATGTACGTAGGTGCAGAGAAGGTGTGGTGACACGCTGTGGGAATTCCCTTTTGTTTCTTTGTTTACCATGAAGCTGGAAACAGGGCCGTTAGTGGAGAGTAAGTAAGGAGGAAGAGACATTGAGATTTGAAGAGAGGGGGAAGGTGTGAAATTAATGTCTAGTGGAGGGTGAATGGATGAAGGAAATGGAGTGGGATGGGCAGTCTTACCAAGGACACTCTTGAAGTAATCATGAATTTAGAATGAGACCAGTCACTACAGTTTTTTTCTCTGGCAACATTTAGGTTACATGGATGCAGGTCTGGAGTCCGGAGAGATCTGGATTTAACAAAGTGTAGGGTTTTGCTAGGCAATTACGATGAAGAGACAGAAGAGCAATGGAGTTGACAGTGAATGCAAGGAAGTGAAAATTGACCGTGGAGTATATGATGGGTAAGTAGGAAAGTTGAAGACCCTGTGCGGAGGTGAGGGACAGTGAAAGGGTGGCAGGACCAATGAATTGGATATATCAGTGGAGTAGAAGGATTGTTGGGAGACTAGATACTAGAGGGAGTAAGCCAGAAAGATAGGAAATGGTGTTTGAGGAATAGAATGATTGAAATTAAGATAATGGAGAGGTGTTGTTATTAGTAATGACAAAAATCTTGGATATGGCCATGGAAGTAGATGGTTGAGGTAAGGCTCAGTGCATGACGTGCAGTAGACTGTCACTAAATGTTTAGTCCCTCTCCTATTCCTCTACGGCTTATTTGATTAGAGCACCATAAATCTGGGGCACTACTAAGCAATGAATTTTCTCTCTTAAAATGAACCAAATAATCCAGTAGCATCTTTGAAATCCCTGGCCCACATCTCTCATTTCAGATTGAGGGTTTGTATTTTACTTTTCATAAATTATGGCAGTTAGCCCAAATTTTTGGTACTGGTACACATGCATTGTTGATTGCTAATTGATCCAAACATGTTTTTTCTTGGATATGACTTCAGAATCCTTCTCAACACAGTATCCAGGTCTCTACTACCAACCAGTAGAAGTTGGCATATATGATTAAACCTATTTGAGCTACTGATAAGGTCACTTAAAAATTGTTCTAATCTATGGATTTGGTGAAAGTGAATTATTTCTAAATGAAGGTCTTGAACTATATTTAATTTTCCAGTGTGAGAATAAATGCTTTCTTAGATGAGATGGGAAAACAGCTTTCAACTCTGAGTAATGACTTTTTAGGTATGTGGCTTATACAGTGCTGTGCTTTCTCTAGGACAGCCCCATGGAAGAATGCTCTTTTTTTTTTTTTTTTCAGATTAGCTTAATAAAAAGAAAATGGTAGGAAATTAGTTTCTCCAGGATACTTTTATACCAGATCATTATTATTAGTTAGAGTTTGTCCTAAAGAGTGGCACTAATTTGAAATGTTAGGTTTTGAGCATGTATTTTAAATCTTTAAATTATAACCATCCAGATAATTGTATTGGATTATTTTAGTTTTATCAGAGAAAGCAAAATGAGTAATGCTTTAAAAACTATTCGTATTTCAGCGTAACTTTGGATTCTGAGTGACTAAAAACATGAACTGTGTCTGAGTCACTTTGCTTTAACTATATTTTGGGGGTTGCTTGATTTATTTGATTGCCTTGAGCAGAACACATTTGTGTCCTAGTGATGGCTCACTCTCCCCCTGCTTTCATGGGGGTGGAGCACTTTGGCTATGCGAAGTGATTATTTTTGGTTTCATCCGTCAAAGGGAATAGAATGAGATAAAAAAGCATTAACTTTTTTTTCTAAACTTAAATTTCCAGCAATCTCAAAAGATGACTGCTTCTTAGCAAAGAATGTTGGCAGAGTTTATTTGATTGCAGAATTATCAGAATAGATGTTTTGAAAGTTATCTCTTTGCCGAAAGTCCAATTAAATCTTATTTAATGAGTGGAGAATCGTGCTAAGTGCTGTGAGGATTATAGAGAAGTATTATTTACAGTTCCTGCGTTCAGTGTTTTAGAGTCTAGTTGGGAAGACATGTTGTACTAGATGAAAATGCAACAAACATGCAAAACTGTAAGTGTTCAATATTAAATATGCATGATTGATGGTAAGAACTATAGGACTTCAAAAGGAGGCACTGTGGTGGCTTGAGTGGGCAGAGGCTGTACTATAGTGAGGAAGCCCTGGAGCCAGAAGCCCTGGGGCTGAATCCCTACCTTTCTGCCTAAGAGCTGTGAGTGCTTGCTTAACTTATTTAACCTCTCTAGGCCTCACTTTTCTTCTCCTATAAAAGAGAACAACAGGAATACCTATCCCGTAAAGCAATGATATGGATTAAATGAATTAATGTAAACATCTCACTATGTGTATTGGTTTCATTTACCAGTGCCTGATATATGGAAAGCTATATATATACGGAAATCAGTCAATAAATTTTAGTCATTGTTAGGGAATACAACTTTCTAGAGTTGTGTTTTGATATATTAACTTAATTTGGGGGGGTTCACTATTTATTTATGACAAATATTCCACATCCGTGATCCTCTCCAGTCAGAAGTTCTTTGAGAGATGTCGTCCGCCTTGGCCAGTTGGAGAATGGAGTCTTCTGACTCACGCATCCTGTGAATGGCCCTGCAGATAGAGTAGGTTTTAAACTGGCCATTGAACCTGGCTGTCACCTTGTCAACCTCGGCCAAATTCATCTGGACGGGCGCGTGGTCCTTGGAGCCGGTGATGCGGTTGTGCGGTGCGTACAGGTCCACGAAATCGTCGTTTTGCATGTTGAGGGTGCGTCTGGTGGCACCACAGTGGGCGTGAATGCAGAAAGCAAATTTTTTTTAACATCTTTAATGGAGTATAACTGCTTTACAATGCTGTGTTAGTTTCTGCTGTATAACAAAGAGAATCAGCTATACGTATACATATAACCCCATATCTCCTCCCTCTTGCGTCTCCCTTCCACCCTCCTTATCCCACCCCTCTAGGTGGTCACAAAGCACCGAGCTGATCTCCCTGTGCTATGCGGCTGCTTCCCACTAGCTATCTATTTTACGTTTGGTAGTGTATATATGTCCATGCCACTCTCTCACTTCGTCCCAGCTTCCCCTTCCCCGTGTCCTCAAGTCCATTCTCTACGTCTGTGTCTTTATTTCTGTCCTGCCCATAGGTTCTTCAGAACCTTTTTTTTTTTTTAGATTCCCGATATATGTGTTATTTATTTTTCTCTTTGGGACTTACTTCACTCTGTGTGACAGTCTCTAGGTCCATCCACCTCACTACAAATAACTCAATTTTGTTTCTTTTTATGGCTGAGTAATATTCCACTGTATATATGTGCCACGTCTTCTTTATCCATTCATCTGTCGATGGACACTTAGGTTGCTTCCATGTCCTGGCTATTGTAAATAGAGCTGCAATGAACATTGTGGTACATGACTCTTTTTGAATTATGGTTTTCTCAGGCTATATGCCCAGTAGTGGGATTGCTGGCTCATATGGTAGTTCTATTTTTAGTTTTTAAGGAACCTCCATACTGTTCTCCAAAGCGGCTGTATCAATTTACATTCCCGCCAACAGTGCAAGAGGGTTCCCTTTTCTCCACACCCTCTCCAGCGTTTATTGTTTGTAGATTTTTTGATGATGGCCATTCTGACCCGTGTGAGGTGATACCTCATTGTAGATTTGATTTGCATTTCTCTAATGATTAGTGATGTTGAGTATCATTTCATGTGTTTGTTGGCAATCTGTATATCTTCTTTGGAGAAATGTCTATTTAGGTCTTCTGCCCATTTTGGGATTGGGTTGTTTGTTTTTTTGATACTGAGCTGCATGAGCTGCTTGTATACTTTGGAGATTAATCCTTTGTCAGTTGCTTCGTCTGCAACTGTTTTCTCCCATTCTGAGGGTTGTCTTTTGGTCTTGTTTATGGTTTCCTTTGCTGTGCAAAAGCTTTTAAGTTTCATTAGGTCCCATTTGTTTATTCTTGTTTTTATTTCCATTTCTCTAGGAGGGGGGTCAAAAAGGATCTTGCTGTGATTTATATCTTAGAGTGTTCTGCCTATGTTTTCCTCTAAGAATTTTATAGTGTCTGGCCTTACATTAAGGTCTTTAATCCATTTTGAGCTTATTTTTGTGTATGGTGTTAGGGAGTGATCTAATCTCATACTTTTACATGTACCTGTCCAGTTTTCCCAGTACCACTTATTGAAGAGGCTGCCTTTTCTCCATTTTATATTCTTGCCTCCTTTATCAGAGATAAGGTGACCATATGTGCGTGGGTTTATCTCTGGGCTTTCTATCCTGTTCCACTGATCTATGTTTCTGTTTCTGTGCCAGTACCATACTGTCTTGATTACTGTAGCTTTGTAGTATAGTCTGAAGTCTGGGAGCCTGATTCCTCCAGCTCTGTTTTTTCTTTCTCAAGGTTGCTTTGCCTATTTGGGGTCTTCTGTGTTTCCATATAAATTGTGAAATATTTTGTTCTAGTTCTGTGAAAAATGCCATTGGTAGTTTGATAAGGGTTGCATTGAATCTGTAGGTTGCTTTGGGTAGTATGGTCATTTTCACAATGTTGATTCTTCCAATCCAAGAACATAGTATATCTCTCCATCTGTTTGTATCATCTTTAATTTCTTTATTCAGTGTCTTATAGTTTTCTGCATACAGGTCTTTTGTCTCCTTAGGTAGGTTTATTCCTAGGTATTTTATTCTTTTTGTTGCAGTAGTAAATGGGAGTGTTTCATTAATTTGTCTTTCAGATTTTTCATCATTAGTGTATAGGAATGCAAGAGATTTCTGTGCATCAATTTTGTATCCTGCTACTTTACCAAATTCATTGATTAGCTATCGTAGTGTTCTGGTAGCATCTTTAGGATTCTCTATGTATAGTATCATGTCGTCTGCAAACAGTGACAGCTTTACTCCTTCTTTTCTGATTTGGATTCCTTTTATATCTTTTTCTTCTCTGATTGCTGTGGCTAAAACTTCCAAAGCTATGTTGAATAATAGTGGTGAGAGTAGACAACCTTGTCTTGTTCCTGATCTTAGAGGAAATGGTTTCAGTTTTTCACCATTGAGAATGATGTTGACTGTGGGTTTGTCATATGTGGCCTTTATTATGTAGAGGTAAGTTCCCTCTATGCCTACTTTGTGCAGGGTTTTTTTTTTTTATCATAAATGGGGGTTGAATTTTTTCGAAAGCTTTTTCTGCGTCTATTGAGATGATCATGTGGTTTTATCCTTCAATTTGTTAACATGGTTTATTACATTGATTGATTTGCTTATATTGAGGAATCCTTGCATTCCTGTGGTAAACCCCACTTGATCATGGTGTATGATCCTTTTAATGTGCTGTTAGATTCTGTTTGCTAGTATTTTGTTGAGGATTTTTGCATCTATGTTCATCAGTGATACCAGCCTATAGTTTTCTTTCTTTGTGACATCTTTGTCTGGTTTTGGTATCAGGGTGATGGTGGCAGCGATTTTTTACTTAGTAAAATAATTTGCTGTATTCCAATAGTTTTGAGGAAATCATAGTTCCTTGTTCTCTGTTTCTTTTCCTCTTCTTTTCTACTACATTTCTTAGATCTTACTTTTTCACCCAGTTTGCTTCTTTCTCCAGATTTGGTCTCTGTTTCTACTTATCTTTCTCTGATACCCCTCCTCCCATGTCCATCCAGTATTTAATATTTTGTAAGAATTCAGCTAAGACTCAACAGACATCCATTAAGCGGGATTTTGGCATCTATGGCAATACTGGAGTGCAGTAAAAGAATTTCTAAAGGGTATGTATACTCTATGTACTATAATCTGTTGGCTAGTCTGCAGACTGGCTGCTTGCACACTGCCCTCTTCTTATTGGCTATTGTCTTCCAGGGCCCTGGAGGCAGGGTCAACCAGTAGACAGCTCAGCTCTGTTGTTCTTTGAGAAGTTTATGCAGATACTTATTGACTCAGGTTCATCAAGAAATACCACCAGGGTTTCAAAGATTCACTGTTTGTGAATATACCAATATGACATCAATAATACCTGGTATGTTTAAAATGGGGAAGATCTTTCTAGTCCAGTCTCCAGAGTGATATCCAATTAGGAATTCCTTTGCATATTTTTTCTTGCTGTGTATATAGTTTTCCACACTGCTTTTTTTATTTGTGCGTCTCCTTATTATTAAAGAATAATCCCTAAATATAGTTCAGATTAGTTGTATAATGCTCCATCATATTAGTGTTCTACAGTAGTATTGTTATTCTCTTCTTGTTGGTCGTTTAAGTTGCTTTTGTGTTTTCCACTCTAAACAATGCTGTAAGGACAGTTTTATGAATTTATTTGTCCAAATATCAGCTTATTGCTTTAAGATAGACTCCTAGATGAATGGGTAAAGTAGATATGATACACACACACACAGAGGAATACTATTCAGCCATGAGAAAGAAGGAAATCCTGCCATTAGCAACAACAAGGATGGATCTTGAGAGTATTATGCTAAGTGAAATAAGTCAGAGAAACACAAATACTCTGTGATATAACTTATATATGAAGTCTAAAAAAGTCGAACTGATAGAAACAGAATATTCTACCCTGGTTATGAGGAGTTGAGGGGTGGGAGAGTTGGAGAGATGTTGGTCAATGGGTACAAATTTCCAGTTGTAAGCTGAATAAGTTTCAGGGATATAATGTACAACATGATGATTATAGTTAACAATACTGTATCATATATTTGAAAGTTGCTAAGGGAGTAGATCTTAAAATGTTCTCACTACAAAGAGGAAATGGTAATTGTGTGACCTGCTGGAGGTGTTAGATAACACTAACACTTCCATCATTTTGGTAATCATTTTGTAATAGTGTTTCAAATCAACACATTGTACACCTTAAACTATGTTATATCTCAGTTAAAAAAGAAAAAAAAATCTTCCTCGAAGCAGAATTACTGGGTTAAGGAGTGTGAACATTTAAAGGATTTTAACCATCTTCCAGAAAATTGAGCCAATCTGTAGTCCCTCACCTGCTCTGAGTAATATCCACCCCCCCTTTATTTTGTCAACTGTTGCTAATTTGATAGGTGAAGATGATATATCATTGTTATTTTAAATTATAGAATTTATCCTTGATTCCTAGTGAGACTGAATATTAAAATTTTTTGTAGTAAAATAAAATCTTGGAATCCTTACTTAATTTTTGTGTATCATAGTTCAAAAATAGATTTTTTTTGGTACTTTGACTCACTTATTTTAGAAATATGCAAAATCAACAGGCTTTGAATCTGTCTTCTCCCCTATCTCCTGATGGTTTTAATGCCTAAGTATTGATGTTTCTATTGCATCCACACATAAAAGTGTAATCATACTTCAACTGATTATTTCTGGAACTGACTTTAACCAACTGTGTAGGATGGAGAACCTTCTTCTTACTATGGAAAGAATGGGAGAAGCCTCTCACTAAGCCTCTTTCCCTATCTTACATGTTCCAGTAGTTTGTGAAAGACCTTAAATAAGTTGCTTTCCTGAATCTGTAAGGGATGATTCATCTCTTTTAGGCTCAGTCACATTTTTCTAACCTCTGTGTCCTCAGGCAAAAAACTATGGTTTAAACATGGCATCCCAATGAGTCAGGAAATGACTTCATTTCTTACCAAACTGCTTTTCTCTTTAATGGGAAGCCCTGAAATAGATGTGCCTCACATCCCTGCTGCAAGCCTTTGCTGTCATTTAGAGGAGCTATTGCTCTATCAGAACTCACACTGAAGACTCTTATTCCAGGGAGACAATTTTGTTATAAAGAAGTGATTTGTTATTTTAAGTCTTGGCAAACAAGCATGCGAGGGGGAAAAAAGTTCATTTGGAGAGATGGCAATAATTCTCAGTGAGATGTGCTTCTACCTTACTTTTGCTTTACAGAAAGGGCCAGGATTTGGCATGAGCTAAAATTCTGTAAAACGAATTTATCAGGCTCAGCCAGCTTCTGCTCATTGCCCTTGAAAACAGACTGCCTTGTCTTTTATACACCTATGTGTGATACTGCTTCTGTTGCTTCAGTGGGACACGGTTAGAAGGAACACCCAATAAAGTACTACAAATGCCTTGTGATCATAATCAGGAATTGGTAGTAATTCACACATGACAAAATAATTTGTACTAAGTCTTCCAAAGCCATGCTATGTCTCCACCAGTGATTGCCTATGCTGGCTTATTTATTCCAAGTCTCATTGGAAGCAATTACAGACATTTTAAACTAGGCAGTCAAAATAACAAGTCATTTAGGCTGGCACTTATGCATTATATGTAGTTGTCCCTTCTATTAGAGGATGACACTATTGATGCTACAACCTCCCCATGTTAAAAGAAAATGTGGCTGAAAGACTGAAGTGTGACTGTCAGATTCTTCCACTTGGATCACGCACACTGCCTGTCATTGTGCTGTGAACTCAAGTGGCAGCCTGCAGGCGTCTTGGCTTTTCTTCTCCACCTCTTAGCCTCATGGTCAGGGCCTAATTAGGCATTATGAGCAGGCAGAGAACACATTTACAAAGTCCGCTCATGTTGGAGATGGTCTCGAGGCCTCAGTGAGGGTCATAGGTTTCTGGGTGATTCTTGAGCTTTGACCCACTGGAGGAGCAGTTGGCTCGGCAGGCATTTCCTTTAGGGTGACAAAACAGGGATGCTTTTTCACCAAGCCTGGTGTCCTTCAGAACTTCAGATCAATCCATGTTTTAGTGGAGGCTGTGAAGACATAGGATTTCTTTGTCAAACTTATATTTGTGGAATGCGGCAGTCTTAACTGTGTTTAATGTGTTTGGTTGATTTGCAAAATGGGCTGTCTCCTTAAAAAAGTCAAGATGTAAAAAGGCTGTATCTTTCGCTGAGAGGCTGAGTTAATAAGGAACAGCTGGGGCCGAGTGATGTCATGTGCCACCTGCATGAAAGGCTGCCCAGAGGCTCACACCAAAAGAGAGTGCTCCAGAGAAGTGGGTTTCAGACCTATTATTATTATTTTTTTGCTATTTTTTTTCTTTTTGCAGAGGATAATTTTTTGTATTGAAATCATTTGTAAAACCCCCAAATGTATCAGAGATCCAGGCTGACGTGCTGTGGATAAAGTTAGAGTGGGAAGCCCAGGACTCAGCCATCTTTCCCATCTTAAGCAGCAGTCCTTAAAGGTCCTCCTTGGAGTTTTGGGGAGCAAGGATGCACAATAAAAGTGTTTTGGGTAGTGGAATGTGTAACCCAGAGAACTGACAAGATTCATTTGGGTGTTGGAAGGAAATGGTAGTCATTCTATCTATATTTATTTTCCCCATATCTTTAAAAATTCTCTGTTTTTATATGTATGATAGTATAATAATGCACTGATACATTGGCATCCATAATTTATAAAAAAACATCATAGCTTGGAGGAGCATGCTTAATTTATTTTCCAATAGAGACACACCTTCAAGATTATTTGGAGGCTGCCTGTTAAGAATTCAGGAAAGGACTTCCCTAGTGGCACAGTGCTTAAGAATTCGCCTACCAATGCAGGAGACATGGGTTTGAGCCCTGGTCCAGGAAGACCTGCATGCCGTGGAGCAGTTAAGCCTGTGCACCACAACTACTGAGCCTAGCCTACGCTCTAGAGCCCAAAGCCACAACTACTGAAACCCTCGCAGCTAGAGCCCGTGCTACGCAACAAGAGAAGCCAGCCCAATGAGAAGCTTGCGCACTGCAATGAAGAGTAGCCCCCGCTCAACGCAACTAGAGAAAGCCCGCGTAGCAACAAAGATCCAATGCAGCCAAAAATAAATAAATAAATAAATTTATTTTAAAAAAAAAGAATTCAGGAAAGATGGTTCATGGGCACAGTGTAGATGATTCAGTGGGGTGGAATTTTACATTTTGGACTTTGTAGTGGGCTGAATGGCCCCAAAGATATCAGGTTCTAATCCCTGGAATCTATAAATATTACCTTATTTGGAAAAAGGTTCTTTGCAGATGTGATTATGTTATGCATTTTAGGATGAGGAGATAATCCTGGATTACCTAGGTGGTCCCTACTTGCTTCATAGGTGTCCTTATATGAGAGAGATAGAGGGAGATTTGCCGTACACAGAGGAGAAGACAGAGGCAGACTGGAGTTATGCAGCCACAAGCCAAGGAACGCCTGCAGCCACCAGAACCTGAAAGAGGCAAAGGACTGACTCTCTCCTAGAGTCCTGCGGGGGAGTGTGGTCCTGCTGACACCTTGATTTGAGCATAGTGATGCTAATTTCAGACTTCTGGCCTTTAGCACTGAGTGAGCAGATTTCTGTTATTTTAAGCGACCAAGTTTGTGGTAGTTTGTTAGAGCAGCCCTAGGAAATGAATAAATCCTCCCCTCCTTTTTAATTCATAGCAGAAAATAAGGTGGGTCAGCAACCCCTAAAGTGGTTCTTTTTTTTTTCTAAAGTGGTTCTTAAACTCAAATATCAAAGGGACCAGGAACGTATTTAATATTGATTGATATTATCGGGAGGGGCAGTCCAAGTGGTGAACTCAAGGGGGTGAGCTCAAGTTAATGGCAATAAAATTCAAATTCTTTTAATACTCTATGCTGACTAAATGTAATGGGTCCACAGGCTGTTATGGTTAATTTCTGAAATCTTTGAGTCTAAGCAGAAAAGACTTGGAGAAATTTATCACTGGGGCTCAAGAAAATGAATCCCAGCCAGTCTATTGGATGAGTCCCTTTGGGCTAAAAGATAATACCAAGAGGCAGAGATAGTTTGACCCAAAGATTTTAGGAGGTTCTGTGGGCCACATCTCATAGCCAAAACTTGAGTCAGGCAATGTACCAGAGCAAGTCTGACTCTTTGATAGGAAAAAATTTAACAGTTTTTATCAACTCCAGTTTTACAATATATATACAGTCCCAAATTTACAATATTTATAAGTAAACAAATCTCTAAATCTGTTCCTGTCATCACCAGGGCTACCTGTGTAATAAAAAAGGAGTTAGGCTTTGTCATGCCTATAATATTCCAAATAGACTATGGCCAGTTTTTCTGGCTCTCCAGGCCATAGGTAAAAGATTCTAAATTTCAAAATTTTATAATATCAGGTTATGTTTACCTGTTGTATCTGGGCAACTAGTACCAAGCAAAGATGAATCCAGAATTTAGCTGAAATATTCTAAAGCAAGAAATTAGCAGTTGCAAGAAAAATGGCAAAGCCTTCTTTGAGGAGGTCAAGATTGAGAGCCATCGTGGGGAGAGGTGCTGATTACCAAGTTTTCAGCCCACCTGGGTTCACATCAATTTTGTTTAGATTCATTCTTCTATATTTAATATTGGGCCTCTGGGGCATCAAGTCTCTAATTTCAAATGGTTAATTTTTGTCAGCACATAGGACCTTATGTAGCTTTTAAAAAGCATTTTAAAGAAGTTATGTACAATCTATCCTTTTCTAGTTATATTTTTATATTTATACTTTTTATAAAGCAAAGAGCCATGTTTTTCAGCACCCACACAGAGAAATAAAACATTACCAGCAAACCAGAAACCCCCCAGATGTCCATTCCCACTAGTAACCCCATTCCTCCCTCCATCAGATGTAACTATTACACTGCTTTTTTTTTACAGGAGTGGCTTTCTTGATTTTCTTTGTGGTTTTATCATCTGTGTATGCTATTCCTAAACAATATAGTTTTGCCTGTTTTTGAACTTTATTTTGATGAAATCATACTGTATGTATTTTTCTATGTCTTTTACTACTCAACGTTGTGTTTCTTAGATTCATCCATGTTCTTGTGTTTAGCTCTGATTTGTGAATTTTAACTGCTGTGTAACATTCCATTGTATGACTGTACCACAATTAATTTATCCATTTTACTGTTGATGAACAGTTATTTCTAGTTTGGGGCAATTATGAATAATGTAGATTCCTGTATATATATCCTTTTGTAGAGAAGCATGCATTTCTCCATGTTACTAGATAATGCCAGACTATTTTCCAAAGCAGTTGAACCAATTTATACTGTCACCAGTAGTGCGCAAGTTTTTGTTCCTGTACATCCTTGAAACACTTGGTATTATAGGGCTTAACATTTTTTGCTGAACTGATGTGATACCTAATTGTGGCTTTAACTTGCATTTTCTTGAATTACTAATGACTTTGATCACATTTTCATGTATACATATTTTTTAAATTTTTTTATTTATTTATTTTTGGCTGCATCGAGTCTTCATTGTGGTGAATGTGCTTCTCATTGCGGTGGCTTCTCTTGTTTGGAGCAGGGGCTCTAGGCGCACCTGCTTCAGTAGTTGTGGCACATGGGCTCAGTAGTTGTGGCTCGCGGGCTGTAGAGCGCAGGCTCAGTATTTGTGGAGCACAGGCTCAGTTGCTCCGCGACATGTGAGATCTTCCTGGAGCAGGGATTGAACCTGTGTCCCCTGCATTGGCAGGTGGATTCTTAACCACTGTGTCACCAGGGAAGTCCCCATGTATACATATTAAAGTATGTATGTATGTGTACATGTAAAAATGTATACACATACATATGCATATATGTACATTCTTTGGCCATTTCACTTCCTCTTTTTTAAAGTTTAAGGCCATTTTACTATTGGGTTGTTTTTCTTTTCCTCATTGATTTGTGAGTTCCTTTCATGTGTGTTGCAAAAATATTTTCTCCCATTTTGTGGCTTGCCTTTTTACTGTTTTAATTATATCTTTGATGAACAGAAGTTCTTAATTACAGAAATTTTAGAAATAAAGAAAGAATAAATAGCCCATAATTCCACCACCCAAAGATGGCCATTGTTAACATATCTTTTTTCTCCCCAGCTTTATTGAAGTTTAAATTGACAAATAAAGTTGTATATACTTAAAGGGTACAACGTGATGATTTGATATATGTATATGTTTTGAAATGATTACCACAATCAAGTTAATTAACACTGCCATCACCTCACATGGTTACATTTTTTTGGGGGGGGGGAGAATGCCTAAGATCTACTCTCTTAACAAATTTCAAGTATCGCATACAGTATTATTAACTGTAGTCACCATGCTGTACATTAGATTTCCAGAACTTATCTTATAACTGCAAGTTTGTACTCCATTTCCCCCGCACCCCAACCCCTGGCAACCACCATTCTACTCTCTGTCTCTATGAGTTTGACTTTTTCTTTTTAGATTTGACATGTGAGTGAGATCATTCAGTATTTATCTTTCTGTGTCTGGCTTATTTCACTTAGCATAATGCCCTCCAGGTTCATCCATGGTGTTTCAAATGGCAGGATTTCCTTCTTTTTTATGGCTGAATATATATATATATATATATATATATATATATATATATATATATATTACTGCATTTTCTTTATCCACTCATCTGTTGATGGACACTTAGGTTATTTTCATATCTTGGGTATTGTAAATAAGGTAGCATATATTTTGATCATCTTTAATGGCATATATATGCAGCATGACGTTTCCTTTATGAAAGAGAGATCATAGTTATATGTATTTACACAAATATTTAGTGACACAGATGAACACATATCCTCTGCTTTCAGGGAGCTTACAGCTTATTAAGTCAGAAACAGGCACGTTTATAAATATGTGCAATAAAGTGTTACAGATAGGATGCTAGAAGTGTGCACAAGGTATGATAGAAGCCAAGAAAAGAGTGGTCGCTTTTACCTGAGTGGGCTAGAAGAGGCATGAGAAAGCAGATGCCATTAGCTGAGCAGGTGGGAAAAAGGCGACAGAGGCATGGTATAATTTGTGGTGGTCAGAAAATTGCAAGTTGTTAAATGTAGCTAGAATGTGAGTTGGGGGGAGAGGGAAGGAAGGTGAGACATGATGAGAGAAAAGAGATGAAGCTGAGATCTAGACAGTTGGATGCTGACCTCTTCCTAAACTGCTGTTTCTGCTTTTCCCCAGTCACTTCTGTCTTGATAGTGTAGCCTTGTAGCAATACCACCAGGCCAGGCAGACGGAAATCTTTGGAAAGCACAAATGAAACCCAATTTGACAGCCTTTTTCATATAGGCTAATGAGTTGTTTTGTTCCCTTAATACTTGGCTGAAAAATCTTCTCCCGTTTAACTTTAGGTTTCCACCAAGAAGTTACAGGACTCAGTGAGAAAAGTGGATCCTAATAAGCCATTAGACGAAGATGTGGAGGAGGTAAGGTGGGGTCATATCCCTCAGGACTAGGATAGCATAGCAGTTAAGAGTAGGACTTAGAGGCAGAGAAATCTGAATTTGAATCTTGGCTCTGTCACTTTCCAGCTTTGTGGCTGTGGACAAGTCACTTAACCACTGAGTCTCAACTTCCTCCTATGTTGGTAGGGAATGATAACATCTACCTATATATAGGGTTATTGTGAGAATTCCATACAATAATTTAGACAACTCACCTATGAAAATGTCTAATACTTTATGCGTCATAGCTGCTCTGCCGCTATTACCTACCCCCTCATCCCCCTTCCCCAGCCACCCCCCTCAAAACCATAGAAGTTAATCTCTTCTGGGACTTATTAAATATCCTTTAGGTGTTTCTTGATTAAGGAACTAAATTGAAATGGGGCACAGTTGGTTTTTTCCCCCTTTATAATTATTTTTAAATTTAAAAAATTTGATCTGCCTGCGTCAGATCTTAGTTGCAGCACACGGGATCTTCATTGCAGCATGTGGGATCTTTTGTTGCAGCACGTGGGCGTCTCTCTAGTTGTGGCATGCGGGTTTCCTCTTCTCCAGTTGTGGTGCATGGGCTCCAGGGCATGTGGACTCTGTAGTTGTGGCGTGCAGGCTCCACAGCACGTGGGCTGTGTAGTTTGCAGCATGCGGGCTCTCTAGTTGAGGCGCGCAAGCTCAGTAGTTGTGGCGCATGGGTTTAGTTTCCCCGTGGCATGTGGGATCTTAGTTCCCCGACCAGGGATCGAACCCACATCCCCTGCATTGGAAGGTGGATTCTTTACCACTGGACCACCAGGAAAGTCCTTAAATTAAATTTTTGTTTGTATCAATGTAATACATACACAGTTTAAAAAACAAACAAACAATACTAAAAGGTTTATAATAAAGAAAAAGCAATTTCCTACCTTACCCTTTCTCTCCTCATAGGTCTGCTGCTCATGGCCCACATCCTCACCAACATTTAGATTTTTTTCTTTCTTTTTTTTTTTTTTTGCGGTATGCGGGCCTCTCACTGTTGTGGCCTCCCCCGTTGCGGAGCACAGGCTCCGGACGTGCAGGCTCAGCGGCCATGGCTCACGGGCACAGCCGCTCCGCGGCATATGGGATCCTCCCAGACCGGGGCACGAACCCGTATCCCCTGCATCGGCAGGCGGACTCTCAACCACTTGCGCCACCAGGGAGGCCCGATTTTTTTCTTTCTTTTTCTTCTTCCTCTTTCTCTTCCTCCTCCTCTTCTTCTTCTTTTTTTTTTTTTGATAATAGCCATCCTAACACGTATGAGGTGATATCTCATTGTGGTTTTGTTTTGCATCTCTTTGATAATTAGTGATGTTGAGCACCTTTCCGTATACTTATTGGTCATTTGTTTGTCTTTTTTGGAGAAATGTCTTTTCACTTCCTTTGCTTATTTTTTAACTGGGTTATTCGTTTTTTGGGTTTTTTGCTATTGCATTGTAGAGTTTCTGATATATTTTGGATATTAACCTTTTACCAGATATATGGTTTGCAGATATTTTCTCCCATTCCATAGGTTGTCTTTTCATTTTGTGGATTTTTTTTTTTTTGCTGTGCAGAAGCTTTTCAGTTTGATGCTGATTCTGTTTACCTATTTTTACTTTTGTTGCCTGAGCTTTTGGGTCATATCCAAGGTATCTTTACCAAGACCAATATCAAGAAGCTTTTTCACTATGTTTTCTTCTAAGTGTTTTATGTTTTCAGGTCTTAGGTTTAAGTCTTTAATACATTTTGAGTTGTTTTTTTTTTGGTATGGTGTTTAAGATAAGGATCCAATTTCCTTCTTTTGCATGTAGATATCTAATTTTCTCAGTACCATTTATTATCCTTTTCCCCACTGTGCATTCTTGTTACCCTTGTTGACGTTCAGTTGACCATGTATGCATGGGTTTATTTCTGGGCTTTCTTTTCTGTTCCATTGGTCTATATGTCTGTTTTTATAGCAGCACCATACTGTTTTAATTACTATAGCTTTGCAATATATTTTGAAATCAGGAAGTGTGATGCCTCCCTCCAGCTTTGTTCTTCTTGTTCAAAATTGCTTTGGCTAATCATAGTCTTTTGTGGTTTCATATGAACTTTAGGATTTTTTTTTTTACTAATTCTGTAAAAAATGCTGCTGGAATTAAAAACTTTTTTTAAAATTTATTTTTATTTTTTGCCTGCATTGGGTCAGTCTTCGTTGCTGCGCGTGGGCTTTCTCTAGTTGTGGCGAGCAGGGGCTACTTTTTGTTGCGGTGCACAGGCTTCTCATTGCGGTAGCTTCTCTTGTTGCAGAGCATGGGCTCTAGGCATGCAGGCTTCAGTAGTTGTGGCATGCGGGCTCAGTAGTTGTGGTTCGCGGGCTCTAGAGCACAGGCTCAGTAGTTGTGGCTCACAGGCTTAGTTGCTCCGTGGCATGTGGGATCTTCCTGGACCAGGGATAGAACCCATGTCCCCAGCATTGGGAGGAGGATTCTTAACCACTGTGCCACCAGGGAAGTCCACGATTGGAATTTTGATCGGGACTGCATTAAATCTGTACATCACTTTGGGTAGTAAGGAAATTTTAACAATATTAATTCTTCTAATCTGTGAATACAGGGTGTCTTTCCACTTGCTTGTGTCTCCTTTGATTTCTTTCATCAATACCTTATAATTTTCAGTATATCCCATTTTCTTTATCCATTTTTCGTTTGATACATGGTTGGATTGTTTCTACTTTCTGGCTGTTGTGAACTGTGCTGCTGTAAACATTCATATACACATTTTTGTGTGGACATATATTTCTATTCTCAGTAGAATTGCTGGGTCTTATGGTAACACTGTATTTAACCTTTTGAGGAATTGCCAAACTTTTCCACAATGGCTGCACCATTTTACATTCTCATTAGCAATGTATGAGGGTTCCAGTTTTTCTGTATTCTCACCAATATTTGTTAATCTCCCCCCCTTTTTTATTATAGCCGTCTTAGTGGGAGTGAAGTGGTTTATTGTGATTTTGATTTGATTTTCCCTAATGACTAACGATGTTGAGGATTTTTTCATGTACTTATTGGCCATTTATATATGTTCTATGGAGAAATGTCTATTCAGAATCTACTCCCATTTAAAAAATTGGGTTGTCTTGTTATTGTGTTATAAGAGTTCTTTCTACAGACTGAATCAAGTCTCTTATTAGATATATGATTTTGCAAATATTTTCTCCCATTCTATGTGTTATCTTTTCAGTTTCTTGATGCCATCCTTTCAAGCACAAAAGTTTTTAATTTTGATGTAGTCCAATTCATTATGGATAATACATTTTGTCATCATAAATTCTTTCCTACACTGAGATCATGAGGATATTTTTCTATATTATTTTCTAAAAACCTTTGACTTTTACATTTAGGTTTTTGAGTCACCTGGAATTGATTTTTTTTTGCATATGTTAGCTCAAGGTCCAAATTCATTTTTTTGCCATAGACAGAGTCACATGCCTCAGTACCATTGAGGTTCTGTTTTGCATTTCTTTGATGATTAGTGATGTGGAGCACTCTTTCCACACCTCTATGCAGTGCTCTCCCCTCATATATTAAGTGAACATACATATGTGGGTCGATTTTTCTACACTCTGTTGCACTGGTCTCTTTGTCTTGACTACTATAACTTTATAACATATTTTGATATCTAGTAGGTGAGGTCCTTCCACCCTGTATTTGTTCAAGTGTGTCTAGGCCTTTCTTGGCACTTAGCATTACCATATACATTTTAGTCAGCCTGTGAAATTCAATTAAAAAATCTGTTGGGGGGCTTCCCTGGTGGCTCAGTGGTTGAGAGTCCTCCTGCCGATGCAGGGGACACGGGTTCGTGCCCCGGTCCGGGAAGATCCCACATGCCACGGAGCGGCTAGGCACGTGAGCCATGGCCGCTGAGCCTGCACGTCCGGAGCCTGTGCTCCGCAACGGGAGAGGCCACAACAGTGAGAGGCCCATGTACCGCAAAAAAAATAAATAAATAAAAATAAAAATCTGTTGGGATTTTGATTGGGATTGCATCGAATATATAGATTAAATTCAAGTAAACCGATTTTTTTAAAAAATCTATTTATTTTTGGCTGCATTGGGTCTTCGTTGCTGCGTGTGGACTTTTCTCTAGTTGCAGCAAGCGGGGGCTACTCTTTGTTGCGGTGCACGGGCTTCTCATTGCAGTGGCTTCTCTTGTTGTGGAGCACTGGCTCTAGGCAAGTGAGCTTCAGTACTTGTGGCACGTGGACTCAGTAGTTGCGGCTCCGGGGCTCTAGAGCGCAGGCTCAGTAGTTGCGGTGTATGGGCTTAGTTGCTCTGCAGCATGTGGAATCTTCCTGGACCAGGGCTCGAACCCACGTCCCCTGCATTGGGAGGTGGATTCTTAACCACTGCGCCACCAGGGAAGTCCAAGTAAATTGATTTTAAAGTACTAAGTCTTCTAAACCATAAATGTGGTATCTCTCAATTTATAAAGTTCTTTAAAATCTTTCCATAACATTTATATTTTCCCCCATAGCAATCTTACACATCATTTGATAGATTTATTCTAAGGTGTTTGATATTTTTTGATTTGTCAGAAATGGTATCATTTCAAAATATGAGTGAAATGCTTGTTGTGGCATATAGAAACCCAATTTAATTTCTATATCATGTATTTTTGGCATGTTAATTTTTATATACAACAACTTTGCTAAATTATCTTATTATCCTAATAGTATGAATAATTTTGCATTTGCTTTTGACATAATCACGTAATTTGCAACTAATAGCAGTTTTTTTCTCTCTCATCTTTATTCCTTTTATTTATTTTTCTTGCCTTAATATGCCAACTAGTGTGCTCAGTAAAATGTAATCTGGTAATACAATAAGTTACATTAGTTGCTTTTCTAATATTAAACTTTTCAAGCATTCCAGGAATAAACTCAATTGGTCATGTTGTATTATTTCTTTCATATTCTGCTGGATTTGGTTTGATCTGTTTTCTATGGGATATTTGCATGAGTTCCTAAGTGAAATTGTCCATAATTTTTTTTCATTTTTTAATCGGATTATCCTAGACACATAAAATTAGGTGGGGTAGTGCTACTTTATTACCTTTTCCCTGGAAGAATTTGTGTGAAATTGGAATATTTCTTCATTGAATATCTTATAGAACTCACCAATGAGGAGAGTTGGCCCTTGCGTTTTCTTTGTAAGAACTTTTTGACTACAGACTCAGGTTCTTTAATTATTATAGGACTTTTCAGATTTTATTAAGTCAATTTGATGTTACATTTTTTCCTAGGAATTTACCTATTTAAATTGCAAATGTTCTTAATACCCTCTTACTGTCTTTTTAAAATGTCTGCAGAATCTCTAGTCATGGTCATTTTTTCATATGTGACTTTGGATATTTGTGTCTTCTCTCTTTTTACTTTGTGAGCCTCGCTAGGGTTTATCAATTTTATTAGCCTTTTGAAAAGTCAACTTCTGGGTTTATTATTCCTATCCATTACATATTTGTTTTCTCTTTCATTTATTTGCCTCTTTATTGTTTTCTTCATCCTTCTTTCTTCGGTTATATTTTGCTGTTTTTTTTCCTAACTTTTTTTTTTTTTACATCTTTATTGGAGTATAATTGCTTTACAATGTGTTAGTTTCTGCTGTATAACAAAGTGAATCAGCTATATGTATACGTATATCCCCATATCCCCTCCCTCCCACCCTTGTAGGTGGTCACAGAGCACGGAGCTGATCTCATTGTGCTATGCAGCTGCTTCCCACTAGCTATCTATTTTACATTTGGTAGTGTATATATGTCCATGTCACTCTCTCACTTCGTCCCAGCTTCCCCTTCCCCGTGTCCTCAAGTCCATTCTCTATGTCTGCGTCTTTATTCCTGTACTGCCCCTAGGTTCACCAGAACCATTTTTTTTTCAGATTCCATATATATACGTTAGCATGCGGTATTTGTTTTTCTCTTTCTGACTTACTTCACTCTGTATGACAGACTCTAGGTCCATTCACCTCACTGCAAATAACTCAATTTCGTTTCCTTTTATGGCTGAGTAATATTCCATTGTATATATGTGCCACATCTTCTTTATACGTTCGCTGCTGATGGACACTTAGGTTGCTTCCATGTCCTGGCTATTGTAAATAGTGCTGCAGTGAACATTGTGGTGCATGACTCTTTTTGAATTATGGTTTCCTCCGGGTATATGCCCAGTAGTGGGATTACTGGGTCATATGGTAATTCTATTTTTAGTTTTTTAAGGAACGTCCATACTGTTCTCCATAGTGGCTGTATCAATTTACATTCCCACCAACAGTGCAAGAGGGTTCCCTTTTCTCCACACTCTCTCTAGCATTTATTGTTTGTAGACTTTTTGATGATGGCCATCCTGATGGGTGTGAGGTGATACCTCATTGTGGTTTTGATTTGCATTTCTCTAATGATTAGTGATGTTGAGCATCGTTTCATGTGTTTGTTGGCAATCTGTATATCTTCTTTGGAGAAATGTCTATTTAGGTCTTCTGCCCATTTGTGGATTTGGTTGTTTGTTTTTCTGATATTGAGTTGCATGAGCTGCTTGTATATTTTGGAGATTAATCCTTTGTCTGTGGCTTCATTTGCAACTATTTTCTCCCATTCTGAGTGTTGTCTTTTGGTCTTGTTTATGGCTTCCTTTGTTGTGCAAAGCTTTTAAGTTACGTTAGGTCCCATTTGTTTATTTTTGTTTTTATTTCCATTTCTCTAGGAGGTGGGTCAAAAAGGATCTTGCTGTGATTCACAGAGTGTTCTGCCTATGTTTTCCTCTAAGAGTTTGATAGTGTCTGGCCTTACATTTAGGTCTTTAATCCATTATGAGTTTATTTTTGTGTATGATGTTAGGGAGTGTTCTAATTTCATTCTTTTACATGTAGCTGTCCAGTTTTCCCAGCACCACTTATTGAAGAGGCTGTCTTTTCTCCATTTTATATTCTTGCCTCCTTTATCAAAAATAAGGAAAGCATAGGTGCATGGGTTTTAAGGAGACCATATGTGCATGGGTTTATCTCTGGGCTTTCTATCCTGTTCCATTTATCTATATTTCTGTTTTTATGCCAGTACCATACTGTCTTGATTACTGTAGCTTTATAGTATAGTCTGAAGTCAGGGAGCCTGATTCCTCCAGCTCCATTTTTCTTTCTCAAGATTGCTTGGGCTATTTGGGGTCTTTTGTGTTTCCATACAAATTGTGAAATTTTTTGTTCTAGTTCTGTGAAAAATGCCATTGGTAGTTTGATAAGGATTGCATTGAATCTGTAGGTTGCGTTGGGTAGTATGGTCATTTTCACAATGTTGATTCTTCCAATCCAAGAACATAGTATATCTCTCCATCTGTTTGTATCATCTTTAATTTCTTTATTCAGTGTCCTCTAGTTTTCTGCATACAAATCTTTTGCCTCCTTAGTAGGTTTATTCCTAGGTATTTTATTCTTTTTGTTGCAGTGGTAAATGGGAGTGTTTCCTTAATTTGTCTATCAGATTTTTCATCATTAGTGTATAGGAATGCAAGAGATTTCTGTGCATTAATTTTGTGTCCTGCTACTTTACCAAATTCATTGATTAGCTATTGTAGTGTTCTGGTAGCATCTTTTTTTTTTTTTTTTTTTTTTTTTTTTTTTTTTTTTTTTTGCGGTATGCGGGCCTCTCACTGTTGTGGCCTCTCCCGTTGCGGAGCGCAGGCTCCGGACGCGCAGGCTCAGCGGCCGTGGCTCACGGGCCTAGCCGCTCCGCGGCATGTGGGATCTTCCCGGACCGGGGCATGAACCCGTGTCCCCTGCATCGGCAGGCAGACTCTCAACCACTGCGCCACCAGGGAAGCCCTGGTAGCATCTTTAAGATTCTCTGTGTATAGTATCATGTCATCTGCAGACAGTGACAGTTTTACTTCTTCTTTTCCGATTTGGATTCCTTTTATTTCTTTTTCTTCTCTGATTGCTGTGGCTAAAATTTCCAACACTATGTTGAGTAATAGTGGTGAGAGTGGGCAACCTTGTCTTGTTCCTGATCTTAGAGGAAATGGTTTCAGTTTTTCACCATTGAGAATGATGTTGGCTGTGGGTTTGTCATATATGGACTTTATTATGTTGAGGTAGATTCCCTCTATGCCTACTTTCTGGAGGGTTTTTTTCATAAATAGGTGTTGAATTGTGTTGAAAGCCTTTCCTGCATCTATTGAGATTATCATATAGTTTTTATCCTTCGATTTGTTAGTATGGTTTATCACATTGACTGATTTGTGTATATTGAAGAATCCTTTCATTCCTGGGATAAACCCCACTTGATCATGGTGTATGATCCTTTTAATGTGCTATTGGATTCTGTTTGTTAGTGTTTTGTTGAGGATTTTTGCATCTGTGTTCATCAGTGATATTGGCCTGTAGTTTCCTTTTTTTGTGACATCTTTGTCTGGTTTTGGTATCAGGGTGCTGGTGGCCTCGTAGAATGAGTTTGGGAGTGTTCCTCCCTCTGCTATATTTTGGAAGAGTTTGAGAAGGATGGGTGTGAAGTCTTCTCTAAATGTTTTATAAAATTCACTTGTGAATCCATCTGGTCCTGGACTTCTATTTGTTGGAAGATTTTTAATCACAGTTTCAATTTCAGTGCTTGTGATTGGTCTGTTTATATTTTCTATTTCTTCCTGGTTCAGTCTCAGAAGGTTGTGCTTTTCTAAGAATTTGTCCATTTCTTCCAGGTTGTCCATTTTATTGGCATAGAGTTGCTTGTAGTAATCTCTCATGATCCTTTGTATTTCTGCAGTGTCAGTTGTTACCTGTCCTTTGTCATTTCTAATTCTGTTGATTTGAGTCTTATGCCTTTTTTTCTTGATGAGTCTGGCTAATGGTTTATCAATTTTGTTTATCTTCTCAAAGAACCAGCTTTTAGTTTTATTGATCTTTGCTATTGTTTCCTTCATTTCTTTTTCATTTATTTCTGATCTGAGCTTTACAGTTTCATTCCTTCTGCTAACTTTGGGGGGTTTTTTTGTTCTTTTTTCTCTAATTGCTTTAGGTATAAGGTTAGGTTGTCTATTTGACATTTTTCTTGTTTCTTGAGGTAGGATTGTATTGCAATAAACTTCCCTCTTAGAACTGCTTTTGCTGCATCCCATAGGTTTTGGGTTGTCGTGTTTTCATTGTCATTTGTTTCAAGGTATTTTCTGATTTCCTCTTTGATGTTCTCAGTGATCTCTTGCTTATTTAGTAGTGTATTGTTTAGCCTCCATGTGTTTGTATTTTTTTACAGTTTTTTTCCTGCAATTGATATCTAGTCTCAGAGCGTCATGGTTGGAAATGATACTTGATATGATTTCAATTTTCTTAAATTTACCAAGGCTTGATTTGTGACCCAAGATATTGGCCAATCCTGGAGAATGTTCCATGAGCACTTGAGAAGAAAGTGTATTCTCTTGGTTTTGGATGGAATGTCTTATAAATATCAGTTAAGTCCGTCTTGTTCAATGTGTAATTTAAGACTTGTGTTTCCTTATTTATTTTCATTTTGGATGATCTGTCCATTGGTGAAAGTGGGGGGTTAAAGTCCACTACTATTATTGTGTTACTGTCGATTTCCCTTTTTATGGCTGTTAGCATTTGCCTTATGTATTGAGGTGCTCCTATGTTGGGTGCATAAATATTTTCGATTGTTATATCTTCTTCTTGGATTGATCCCTTGATCATTATATAGTGTCCTTCTCAGGCTCTTGTAATAGTCTTTATTTTAAAGTCTATTTTGTCTCAAATGAGAATTGCTACTCCAGCTTTCTTTTGATTTCCATTTGCATGGAATATCTTTTTCCATCCCCTCACTTTCAGTCTGTATATGTCCCTAGGTCTGAAGTGGGTGTCTTGTAGACAGCACATATATGGGTCTTGTTTTTGTATCCATTCAGCCAGTCAGTGTCTTTTGGTTGGAGTATTTAATCCATTCACGCTTAAGGTAATTATCGATATATATGTTCCTGTGACCATTTTCTTAATTGTTTTGGGCTTGTTTTTGTAGGTCCTTTTCTTCTCTTGTGTTTCCCACTTAGAGAAGTTCCTTTAGCATTTGTTGTAAAGCTAGTTTGGTGGTGCTGAATTCTCTTAACTTTTGGTTTTCTGTAAAGCTTTTGATTTCTCCATCAAATCTGAATGAGATCCTTGCTGGGTAGAGTAATCTTGTTTGTAGGTTTTTCCCTTTCATCACTTTAAATATGTCCTGCCACTCCCCTCTGGCTTGCAGAGTTTCTGCTGAAAGATCAGCTGTTAACCTTATGGAGATTCCCTTGTGTGTTATTTGTTGCTTTCCCTTGCTGCTTTTAATATTTTTTCCTTGTATTTAATTTTTGATAGTTTGATTAATATGTGTTGGCATGTTTCTCCTTGGATTTATCCTGTATGGGACTTTCTGCGCTTCCTGGACTTGATTGACTCTTTCCTTCCCCATGTTAGGGAAGTTTTCAACTATAATCTCTTCAAATATTTTCTCAGACCCTTTCTTTTTCTCTTCTTCTTCTGGCACCCCTGTAATTCGAATGTTGGTGCATTTAATGTTGTCCCAGAGGTCTCTGAGACTGTCCTCAATTCTTTTTATTCTTTTTTCTTTATTCTGCTCTGCAGTAGTTATTTCCTCTATTTTGTCTTCCAGGTCAGTTATCCATTCTTCTGCCTCAGTTATTCTGGTATTGATTCCTTCTAGAGAACTTTTAATTTCATTTATTGTGTTGTTCATCATTGTTTGTTTGCTCTTTAGTTCTTCTAGGTCTTTGTTAAACATTTCTTGTATTTTCTCGATTCCATTTCCACGATTTTGGATCATCTTTACTATCATTACCCTGAATTCTTTTTCAGGTAGCATGCCTATTTCCTCTTCATTTGTTTGGCCTGGTGGGTTTTAACCTTGCTCCTTCATCTGATGTGTATTTCTGTCTTCTTATTTTGTTTAACTTAACTGTGTTTGAGGTCTCCTTTTTGCAGGCTGCAGGTTTGTAGTTTCTGTTGTTTTTGGTGTCTGTCCCCAGTGGATGAGGTTGGTTCAGTGGGTTGTTTACGCTTCCTGGTGGAGGGGACTAGTGCCTGTGTTCTGGTGGGTGGAACTGGATCTTGTGTTGCTGGTGGGCAGGGCCATGACTGGTGGTGTGTTTTGGGGTGTCTGTGAACTTAGTATGATTTTAGGCAGCCTCTCTGCTAATGGGTGGGGTTGTGTTCCTGTCTTGCTAGTTGTTTGGCATGGGGCATCCAGTACTGGAGTTTGCTGGCCATTGGGTGGAGCTGGGTCTTCGCGTTGAGACGGAGATCTGTGGGAGAGCTCTTGCCGATTGATATTATGTGGGGCCGGGAGGTCTCTGGTGGTCCAATGTCCTGAACTGGACTCACCCACCTCAGAGGCTCAGGCCTGACACCAGGCCAGAGCACCAAGACTCTGTCAGCCATACAGCTTAGAAGAAAAGAGAGAAAAAAAAGAAAGAAAAAATAAATAAATAAATGAAAAAAAAATTAAAATAAAATAGAAGAGAGCAACCAAACCAGTAAACAAATCCACCAATGATAACAAGCACTAAACACTAAACTAAGATAAACATAAAAATCCAAAACAAATCAGCCACAGACAGCAAACCCCAAGTCTACAGTTGCTCCCTAAGTCCACCACCGCAATTTTGGGATGATTCATTGTCTATTCAGGTATTCCACAGATGCAGTGTAAAAACTTGTGGGGATAATCTGTTGCTCCTCAGGCTGCTGGGAGAGATTTCCCTCTCTCTTCTTTGTTCGCACAGCTGCTGGGGTTCAGCTTTCGATTTGGCCCCGCCTCTGCGTGTAGGTCGCCAGAGGGCGTCTGTTCTTCGCTCAGACAGGAAGGGGTTAAAGGAGCCGCTGATCCGGGGGCTCTGGCTCACTCAGGCCGGGGGGAGGGAGGGGTACGGAATGCGGGGTGAGCCTGCGGCGGCAGAGTCCAGCGTGACGTTGCAGTAGCCTGGGGTACGCTGTGTGTTCTCTCAGGGAAGTTGTCTCTGGATTACGGGTCCCTGTCAGTGGCGGGCTGCACAGGCTCCCAGGGGGAGGGTTGTGGATAGTGACCTGCGCTTGCACACAGGATTCTTGGTGGCTGCAGCAGCGTTAGTGTTTCATGCCCATCTCTGGGGTCCGAGTTGATAGCCGCAGCTCACACCTGTCTCTGAAGCTCATTTAGGTGGTTCTCTGCATCCCCTCTCCTTGCACACCCTGAAACAATGGTCTCTTGCCTCTTAGGCAAGTCCAGACTTTTTCCTGGATAGCTGTGGTGCACTAGCCCCCTTCAGGCTGTGTTCACGCAGCCAACCCCAGTCCTCTCCCTGGGATTCGACCAAAGCCCGAGCCTCAGCTCCCAGCCCCGGCGGGTGAGCAGACAAGCCTCTCGGGCTGGTGAGTGTTGGTTGGCACTGATCCTCTGTGCGGGAATCTCTCCGCTTTACCCTCCGCTCCCCTGTGGCTGCACTCTCCTCCGTGCCTCCGAAGCTTCCCCCCCGCACACCCCCTGTCTGCACCAGTGAAGGGTCTTCCTGGTTTGTAGAAACTTTTCCTCCTTCACAGCTTCCTCCCAGAGGTGCATGTCCCATCCCTATTCTTTTGTCTCTGTTTTTTCTTTTTTCTTTTGCCCTACCCAGGTACGAGGGGATTTTCTTGCCTTTTGGGAGGTCTGAGGTCTTCTGCCAGCGTTCAGTAGGTGTTCTGTAGGAGTTGTTCTACATGCATATGTATTTTTGATATATTTGTGGGGAGGAAGGTGATCTCCACGTCTTACTCCTCTGTCATCTTGAAGGTCCCCCCCTAACTTCTTGATATGGATGCTTAGTTCATACATTCTCAATCCTGCGTCTTTTCTAATATAAGCATTTACAATTTAGAAATCTTTTTTTTTCCAAGTGTCATTTGACTTTGTTGGTAATTTTTTAAAATAAATCTATTTATTTATTTATTTTTGGCTCTCTTGGGTCTTCATTGCTGCACGTGGGCTTTCTCTAGTTGCAGTGAGTAGGGGTACTCTTTGTTGTGGTGCGTGGGCTTCTCATTGTGGTGGCTTCTCTTGTTGCGGGGCATGGGCTCTAGGCGCACTGGCTTCAGTAGTTGTGGCATGTGGGCTCAGTAGTAGTGGCTTGCCGGCTCTAGAGCGCAGGCTCAGCAGTTGTGGTGCACGGGCTTAGGTGCTCTGTAGCATGTGGGACCTTCCCACACTGGGGATCGAACCCGTGTCCCCTGCATTGGCAGGTGAATTCTTAACCACTGCGCCACCAGAGAAGTCCCTTGTTGGTAATGTTTTATGTAATCAATGTTCAGTTATATTAGTCCTCAAGTTTACCACTCAGTTTTGATCTTCATTTTTTAATTATATACCTTCCAGTTAGAATCATTGTATCTTTGCTTGAAATATTTCTTGTCGTTTCCTGGGTGGGCAGTTGTTTTCTTTCGTCACTTTGAAAATATCATTCCACTGTGCTCTGGCTTCAGTTGTTGAAGACAACTCTTGATCTGACTTCTGTCCTTTAAAGCATACTGCCATCCTTTCTTCTGGTTGCTTAAAATTTTTTCTCTTTGCCTTCAATTTTCTACCATTTCATCGTAATAGGTCTAGGCATAGACTTCTTTTTATTTATCCTATTTGAGATTTCCTGGGCACTTGATTCTGTCATCAGTTTTGGAAAATTATCAGCCAATATTTCTTCAAATATTGCCTCTTCTCCATTCTCTCTCCTCTCTCTTGGATCAAATATATTTTAGACCTTCTCACTGTATATTCCATACTTATTACTTTTTTTTCTTTATTTTTCATTCTTTTCTCTTTGTGCTTCATTCTTTTTATTATCTTTGACATAGCTTTCAGTTCACATTTTTCTTCTGTCTAATCTGCTGCCAAATACATCCATTGAGTTTTTAATTTCAGAATCATACTTTTTGGCTTTTAAAAGTTCTTTTTTAACCTACTCTGTCACTTTTTATCATCCTGTTCCTTGCAGATATTTTCAAGTTTGTTATTCATTTCTTTAAACATTGCTATTTTAATATCTATTTCTGAGAGTTACAGTATCTGAAGTCTGTGCACATCTGTTTCTGCTGTCTATTTTTATGCTTTTTTTAAGTTAATATTGTCTTATTTCCTCTGTTCCTTGTCATCTTTAACTGGTTATGTGTCTCTGACCTCAAAAAATTATTTGTGAGGTTCTTTGAAGCCTGGGATGGATGTGCCCTCCTCCAGGGATGCCTTGGGTTGAATTCTGCCAGGTGCTCAGGCACTATCAATCAGAGATGATCTCAGACCTGGTTCTTTGGCTCACCCGGGTGCAAATCCATTTGAGCACTTGTCTGTGGCAAAATGTCTCATGGATTATTTTCCTCTGCCAAGGCAGACTTCTCTTTAGTCTACTGGTCTTGGGAACCAGGGGTTGATTTTGGATCAGAGTGTGTAACTCTTTGTGATCACAGCTTAGTATGTGGAGCCTCTTTTGTAAGATTTCCCATGCTTGGATGTCCCCTGGGCCTTGATTTCTGTCCCCTCTGTAGTATTGTATAGGGAAATGCCCTCTGGGCAAAAGTGGCTTTGGTGTTCTAGTAGTACTCTTATCTCTCTGGATGGTCTTTCATCCAAAATTTAGTCTTCGAGCAATTTGGTGATGATTTAAGATGATTAAAAATAATTTTATCCATCTTTCCAGCACCTCTGTTTTCAAAAGGTAGTTTTATCTGAATAAACTTGCATACCACTACTGGAAACAAGAAGTTCTACTTTGGTATTTACATTCTCTTTGAGTACAGAGTATTGGTGAATTTACTAAGGAAATATATATTTAATTTCTAAGACATCATTATACATGATTCTTTAAACCTTGGTGGGTATAATTAATCTAAGTTTGTCTCAGTTCTCTTTTCCCTGTGTTCAAAGAAGCTCTTGCCCACTTGGCATGTTAACTGCTGTTGAGAGGTACTAACACCCCCTCTGCCTGCTTCTAGGATTTTACTATTTTCACTTTAGTTCAAATTAATTTATTCTATTACTTGGTGGTACTTCAGGAAGCAAAGAACCTGCTCTCAAGAGATGGTACATAAGCCAGGTGAGTTTCTGAAGGATTGGAGGTGAGAACGTAGTGGCCCTGGCATTAGGCTCTTCTAGCTGTTTCAGCAATAAGGACATTTGTTGAAAGAGGTAGATGTGGAGAACAAGATTAAATGATAGATTTAGGGAGAGGGATGCAAGTTACTGGTGAACATGAACTAATATTCAGTTAGTACCTGCTAGGTGCCATGCCAGTGCTAGAGACTTTACATAGACTGTTTCTTTTCATGACATGCTAGAGGGTAAGCATACTGAAGCTGTCAATCTTAAACTACTTAATAATTGAATCTTATAGGTAATAGCTCAGCTGCTTAAATTCTTGGTCCTAAACCATTTCCAACAACTAAAGGTCTAGGGGAAGTCAAATGTAAAATTGTCACATTTGACTTTTGGTGTTAACAGTCATGTCTCTATTCATAAGTGGAGTGAAGAAGAACTCAATGAATGACCTCTATTAAAGACACTTCTGGAACTTCCCTGCTGGTGCAGTGGTTAAGAATCCACCTGCCAATGCAGGGGACATGGGTTCGATCCCTGGTCCGGGAAGATCCCACATGCTGTGGAGCAACTAAGCCCATGCGCCACAACTACTGAGCCTGCGTGACACAACTACTGAAGCCCGCGCACCCTAGAGCCCGTGCGCTGCAGCTACTGAGCCTGTGCTGCAACTACTGAAGCCCGCGCGGCTATAGCCCGTGCTCCACAACAAGAGAAGCCACTGCAATGAGAAACCTGCACATCACAGCGAAGAGTAGCCCCACTCGCCACAGCTAGAGAAAGCCTGCGCACAGCAACGAAGACCCAATGCAGTGAGAAAAAAAAAAAAGATACTTCTGGAACTGCTAATAAATAGCAGAATGTATTATTTGAATTTCATGTTTTTGGGCCAATGTGTAACCTCTGTGAAGACTTGGCAAAATTATTAAAGTGTCAAAAGTGAGCAGTGGGAAGACTAGGATCATCCTCAGGTTGGATAATCATCTTCCACATTATTGTTGGTTTATAGCATTCATTTCTAAGGTGGTATAAGTGGGAGCTGTAGTCTACAGACTGTTTTCTTCCTAGAACCTCTTATGGTGGTAAATACCAGATCTGCAAATGTAGCTTTGTGTAATTCTTGGTTCTGGTGGCAGACAGGGTTTGTACCTTTGAGCCCGAGTGGAAGAAATGACAAATGCAGAATTAAATGTTAGTTAGTTCAGCTTGTCTCTGAGCAATTGTAGCTTTTAAAGGCCAAAGTCTTCAGCTGTTACAGCACTGATTGGAGGTAAAGAGTTGGCTCTCAGGAGAAAGAACACTTGCTGAAAAGAACAGAACTCTGTGGCTTTGCCTTTTTAAAAATTCTACTGCTAAACCCTAGACTGCCCCGCCTCCTTGCTATTTTTGTCCACTGGCAATTTCCCCTTGAAATGTTATCATCTAATTCTCCCCCAGGCTTTACTCAACCATGTGTTGAACTGCTAAATTCTGCTTCAGCTAATGCCACCATTCAACATAGAGCAATCTCTTCCTAGTCTCTAGAAACTGGAGAAAACAACAACAATAACTCCCCTTTGACCTTTGAGGCAAATAGCTCTCACAATGATTTTGCTTATAGCAGTTTTAAGTAAAGCCATAAATTACACAGCAAACTTTTAAGAACTCATTGATGCCATATATTTCGTCTTGACAGAACTGGGCACTCTTCAACTGGCCATAATACTGTCACTCCTCAGATTTGTTCCTGAATCTTTCACCTTACCAGGCATAATGCTAGAGTCTTTATATACGTCCAGTTTAACAGTACATCTAATAGGGATAGTGATAGATAATATGAGTAGTAAGAGTATACCAGCCAGATAACTTTAGAGAGATCATTAAATATATTTTGGAACAACAGAATTTATAAACATGTAAATAAAAGTACAAGGCAAAATAATAGAGGCTAAATTATGCCATCATGATAATTTGTATTGAACTGCTTGGTGTACTAGCACTCATAGCACTAAACAAAATAATCTTTAAGAATGGTATAGGGGCTTCCCTGGTGGCGCAGTGGTTGAGAGTCCGCCTGCCGATGCAGGGGACACGTGTTTGTGCCCCGGTCTGGAAGGATCCCACATGCCGTGGAGCAGCTGGGCCTGTGAGCCAAGGCCGCTGAGCCTGCGCGTCCGGAGCCTGTGCTTCGCAGCGGGAGAGGCCACAATGGTGAGAGGCCCGCATACCGCAAAAGAAAAAAAAAAGGTGGTATAGGCTGTCCTGATCTGGTGGCTTCTTGGTGGACAAAATGCTTTCAAGGGATAAGTCTTTATTTGCTCTGTATATTTCAAAAAGAATATATCTTGTTTAGTACTATAAAGTTCATATGCTGTTTGTGGTGGATTGGATCACTACTCTGCATCCTTCAATCTTCTTGTTATGGCCTCATGGGAGACAAGAGACTTCTTCCCTACCCCTTGACTTTGGGTTTCTCCATGTGACTGTGTAGGTGAATGGGGTGTTAGTGGATATGATGCAAACAGAGATTTAAAATGTGCTTATGTAATTAATTTTGCCTTTCACCATGAGAAGAATATGCTTTGGATAGCTTCTTGTCCAAGAAGGAGGAAGGCTATGTGGAGCAGATGTGGACCTAACTCATACCTTTGAATCACAACTGAACCCAGCCTTTATCAGTAACGCCCAGCTATCCCATAGATGCATGAGCAAGAAATAAATGCTTATTGTTGAATGCCATTGAAATTTGTGTAGATCTTTGTTATGCAGTGTTATTATGGCAGTGGCTAATTGATATGTTATTATTGCAGAATATTTGTCTTAGTGATTTTATTTCTCACTGAAATAATCCAAGTTGAAGTCTTACCAGTTGGACCTGCCTAGGATTGAACTTCTCATCCACTTGGCATTATCACTTACATGTCACCAAGGCCATCATGAGAAAACTTTATATTTTGGGAAAAGGGAATGATAACCTTAGTTTTTGAAACAACACTGTGACAGTTTTTATTCTGGCTTTTAATACTTTTTCAAATGGTATCTTTTTAATAGGGGTTTCACTTTTTCAGAGAATGATCATCATCAGCTGTACATGAAAAGGTACTTTTTCAAAAGATTGCTCGAATACACTTAGGAGTTGTTCACAGTGTGGTGGATCCATTGCTTTTTAGACTTCAGTAGCTTTTTGCTTTTCACAAGCTCATCTTGATTACTTAAGGGTTGTGGTTCTCCACTTTTTCTTTGCAAGAAACTGTTTCTGAGTATAGCATAAAATAAAAGAAGAAATGTTTTATTTCTTGTGATACTTTCGTATGGGCTTGAACAACAAATTTTAGTCTTGGTAAAAGAAGAAAAAATATTTTGTTAATCTATTTCAAATTCACAAGGAGTTGTATTATGAAATGTTCAGTCTTCCAAGTGACAGAAAAGCTGTATCTGTTCCTGGCAGGGCATTGATAAATGGTTCAGATACATGGGGCTTTTAGTTTTCAAACTCATTCTGTGTAGATGATAATTTTCCAATGTATTATGTAGAGATGATGAATTACACTGTTGTAGAAACACTCGTGGAATGGTGTTCTGAGAAGTGTAGACCTATTCAAGTGATTTACTATATCAGTTTTTGAAAAGCAAGACAAAAAACTGAGGGCATAATTTATTTAAATGAATTAAAAACAAAATTCCTTGATTAGTATTATGGGTTGAAGTAGTAGTAGTAGTAATAGTATTATTATGTTGAAGTCCTAATCCCCAGTACCTCCAAATGTGACCTTATTTGGAAATAAGGTTGTTGCAGATATAATTAGTTGAGATGAGATCATACTGGAGTAGGGTGGGCCCTTAATCCAATGTGACAGGTGTCTGTAAAGAAGACAGTGTGAGGACACAGAGCAAGAATGCTCTATATCGAGGGAAACAGAGATTGGAGTTATGCAGCTGCAAATCAAGAAATGCCAAGGATTGCTTTTTTTTTTTTTAAATAAATTTATTTATTTATTTATTTTTGGCTGCATTGGGTCTTCATTGCTGCGCGCGGGCTTTTCTCTAGTTGCGGTGAGTGGGGGCTACTCTTCGTTGAGGTGCGCGGGCTTCTCATTGCGGTGGCTTCTCTTGTTTCAGAGCACGGGCTCTAGGCGCATGGGCTTCAGTAGTTGTGGCTCATGGGCTGTAGAGCGCAGCCTCAGTAGTTGTGGCACACGGGCTTAGTTGCTCTGCGGCATGTGGGATCTTCCTGGACCAGGGCTCGAACCCGTGTCCCCTGCATTGGCAGGAGGATTCTTAACCACTGCACCACCAGGGACGTCTCCAAGGATAGCTTTTGCCACCAGAAGCAAAGAGAAATCATGGTCCTGCTGACACCTTGATTTTGGACTTCTAGCTTCCAGAACTATGAGACAATAAATTTCTGTTGTTTGTTAAGGCAGCCCTAGGAAACTGATTCAATTAGTGATTAGAATTTAAAAATAATCACCCTTTTTGATAGGTGTCATAGTATAAGCACATAAATTAAAAAGTGATATAACATATAAAGTTAGAAAAATAAACAACAGCATCAAAATCATATTTAGACAATACTTCAAAATAATCTTTCTCTTTATACAAATAATATGTAGCTATGGAAGGAATTACAGGTAAGCAAAGCAAAAAAAAAAAAAGTAAAGAAAGAAACTAAAGTTTACCACATGTTCTAACCCCAGGAATAATCATTGTTAAATTTTTTGGTATAGCCTGCCAACATATCTATGTAAGGTAGATCATTTTCTCCCAAATAGGATTATATTATACACACTGGCTTTGTGACCAGTTCTTATTTTTAGCACTGCATCTTAAACACGCCATTTTTTTTAATTTAAAAAATTTTTTGTCCTACTGTAACCTGAAACCACATAAGGAACAGAACTCTAGGAAATGTTGTTCCAAACTTAACCAGGGTAACAGTAGAACAACCATATAGTTACAGTTTTTACATTTTTAGCTATGTAAACATGCCATTATTTTTTTAACTTAGAAAAATCAAGTATTTATGCTTCTAATCCTATATCATTAAGTACCTTACAAAGTGCTTCCATAGCCATCATCTCATTTGATAATGAAGGAACATGAATGAAGATAGCTAGAGAAGAGTGGTGCATAGCCTGTTTGCCATAAGCCGGGGAATCAAATTTTAGGGAAGAAATACTGGTTTACCTGTTGGGTTAAACTGAGGGGTAGGAGGAAGAATTGTACCTCTATTTACTGCTACTTCCTCCCCGCTTTGTCCTAAAGCTTGAGAATCAGCTCATGGAGAGCCCAACACAATGGAAAACAGAAAACTGTGGAGCAAAAGGAATCTAATGCTCAATAATTAGTCTCTATCCATATTATGTGACCATTAAAAATCATTGTGTGAATGAAGTTTCAGTGGTATTGGAGAACATTCATTGTATATTAGATGAAAATTGGATTATAAGAATATATGTACCGGGCTTCCCTTGTGGTGCAGTGGTTGAGAGTCCGGCTGCCGATGCAGGGGACGAGGGTTCGTGCCCCGGTCTGGGAGGATCCCACATGCCATGGGGCGGCTAGGCCCGTGAGCCATGGCCGCTGAGCCTGCGTGTCCGGAGCCTGTGCTCCGCAATGGGAGAGGCCACAACAGTGAGAGGCCCGCGTACCGCAAAAAAAAAAAAAAAAAAAAAGAATATATGTACCATATGAGCCCAATTTTAGAAAGCAAAATATATGGATATATGTGCATGGAAAAAAGACTGGAAAGATCTACATGAAATTGTCAACAGTGATTATATTTGGGCTATTGAGTTACAGTTAAGTTTTTAAAAGTTATATAAGGAAAGGACCTTGGGGAAAATTTGCTAAATTCTAAAGAGGTGAAGATGTTTCAGGAATGGACCAAAAATGCCAGTGTTGTATATTTGCACAACACTTTGGTTAACAGAGGTACATATACAGTTGGCGGGTTTGGCTGCTGGGATCTAGCTTAGGTCACCTGAGTGGCATGATCTCTTCTCTACACCATGCAATAATAAAGGGTAAAAGATGAACCTTAGGGAGTCAAATGGTAGGTATTGTGAAAGAAAGAGATAGGGTCTAATTAATAAAAAATATTGTTTATATTTGTTTGTTCAACCAATATTTAAACTCCTACTATGTGCCTAGTACTGTACTGGTACTGCTGGAAGGGTTATAAAGAAAATTAAAGACATGATGGTTTTCAGTCTGATTAGGGAAGCAAACATGGGCATGTGTTTGCTCATATCAGTCTCTTAGCTCCCTGGCTTATATCTCATGACACTCATCTCTCTTATGAGGACTTATTTGATGTCTGTTTTCCCACTCAGACTGTAATTTCCACGAGGATAGGAATACATGTGTGTTTCATTTTCCTTGGTATCCCTGGACCCTGACTCTCTTGATGTAGGCAGACAGTAAACACTAGTTGAATGAATGAATGGGCAACAATGTGAGAGTTTGAGAAGGAGAATAATGCAGGCTAACACAGATGGAGAAGGCCTTGTGGGAAAGATGGAACTTGCACCATGTCTGAAAAATGGCGGATGTGATTAGGAAGGAGAGATTTTTAGGAATGGAAGGGAAAGAATAGGAAGAAACTGCTTTGTAGACCCAGATGGAAGAATGAAGAGTCCAGATGAGCTTTGAATTTTGGGTAATGGGGAGGGAAAACATGGTTACAAGAGATATACTAAAGGAAAGGGCAAGTAGGACTTAGAAAAAAAAATTACAGAGTGACTGAAGAAGATATATTACGGGTTTTCTTAAAAAGGGCAAATGAAGAAATAGTCAATATTGTAAGTGATTTCTTCAGGAAAGATTACTGTATGAATCATACATTTGAAGAGTGTGATGTAATTTTAAAAGCTTATATAGTTAGTGCTTCTTTAAAGTTCTAAGAATATTTGAAGGTATCACATGTTCATTGTTCTCTTTTAAACTGTCGATCATAAAGAGTAAATCAACTGTATCATTAATAATAATGTTTTCTAATTGCTGGGAATTGTCAGGAAAGAAGTCATATATTAACTTGTTGTATCTCCTCAATAATCCTGTTGTTATTCTCATTTTACATTTGAGGAAACTGAGACACAAAAACATTTGAATAATGTGCCTATAGTTACACAGCTAGTAAGGGGCACACCTGGGATTTGAATCTGGCTTCAGAATCTGCAAGTTTAATCACTGAATTATGCCTATTTATAGTGTATCTATATGATCAATGGATAGTAACAGAAACTGTAATTTTTAATATAAAACATATTTAAAATTATGTATGTGAATTTGAAAAGGTAAGACTAGGACAGTCAAGGAGTGGATAAATCTATTAAGATGGGTTAGTATTTAAAATGGTGATGGAGATTTTTTGTGAACATGTTCATTCTTGCACATTTGCTTAGAGAAGCAATGTCTAATAGAAATATAATGCAAACCACGTATGTAATTTTAACCTAATAGATTAAAAAAGTAAAAAGGAACAGGTAAAATTATTTTGATAATGTATTTTATTTAATGAAGTACATCCAATATGTTATCATTTTAACATGTAGTCAATATACAAACTATTAGAGTTTATTATTTTTTAATTATTTTTTCATACTAAGTCTTCAAAGCCCAATATGTATTTTACACTTACGGCACATCTCAATTTGGATTTGCCTCATGTCATATGTTCAATAGCCAAAGGTAGCTGGTGGTTGCCCTGTTGGTCAGTGTTGGTTTAACAGACTAAATGTCTTAGGAGCGACCCTCTTATTTTTTGCTTCCATGCATTATTCTCAGATTATTCTGAGTTTCTTTGCTTCCTTTTTTTTTTTTTTTTTTTTTTGCATGGACATCGAACAGTGTCATTTAGTTTGTCTAAAAGATTTGATGGACTTATTCCAATGTGTTATGAAACTTATTGTGTTAATAGCAGAGCCCAGGAATTCTGGACTTCCTGCTGCTTTTGAAACTGTATAGATTTTGATTTTTCTGTATGGTGAGTCTGATCTTGTTTTTGATGGATCACTTTAATCACTGAGTCCTCTATTTCGTTTCAGAACCCCTGCTTTCTTTCTTGCTAAGGGAGCCGTGTGGGCTAAAGAACCAAATTTACTGGTCTCTTTCTTTTCTTCCACTTGGAAATCTAGTTCTACTTTCAGAGGAATTTCAGCAATATCCATGTCTCTTCTGATAGGTTCTCAGGGTCTACGTAATTAACTTCTTTCCACTAAGCCTGAGGGATCCGTATCTCTGGAGCAATTATTTTCTCCAGAGCTGTTATACTTCTGTGGTGTCTATTTGCCAGAAGTTAGATTGAAGTACACTTAGTGACTTCAAACTGAAATGAGGGCAATGGCGAGCAGTAGTGATAGAAACAGATTACTGAAATAAAGTCTGGAAATCCATGAACATTGCATTTGTGTTGTATAATTCTATTAGCCATCAACTCCACAGGAGGTGCAGATTTATTTTATATATATGCATTTAAAATATGTATTATATAAATATATTTATAAGTATATGCATACAGAAAGTATGCATAAAGAAAACCTAAGAGTTATATTCCTTCACTTGAATTTTAGGAAGTTTTTGGTAATTGGAAGCATTTCAGGAGGTAAACCAGGTTAAATTAACTTACTGAGAATCTAAGCAAATGTGGAAAGAATGTTATTTGTAAAACTAATTTAATAAGACTTTTCTGACTAATAGTTGTTGCCATGAGTGGCATTGACTTGGCAAGAGACTTCAGCCATGTCTTGGTCAGTTAGACAGGATGAAACTTTGTCTGTTAACTACTATAACAACTAAATAGGCTGTTGTCTCAAGAGAGTTAAAAGTGTATGGCTCTCATACTAAGTGGCTATGAATAACCAAAAACATTTCTTTTGTGTGTGCATATCCTAACCCTCATTCATTGAGTTTATACAGAATTTCGGGGTTAATCTTGCTACCCACTGGATGTCACTGTTGCTGCACCAAAAATGTCAAATATTCAAGCATTTTTTCAGTCCCCCAAAAGGCACATAAGGAAGTGTCAGTTAGGGATATCAGTGATAATGCTGTGAGATGGGACAGAGAAGACCAATAGCTAGGTTTTTAGGTTGATAATTAAAACGTTAGTCTGTATCAGTCTTTATTTTCACCACAATGACAGTCGATAGAACACTTTCATGTTGAGACTAGAGACTTCTGTGGAGTGACCCAAAGCTGTCTCTGATATCACGGTGGTGTTTTCATCACTTTGAAGCAGGACAGATGTTTTTGCATCTGTTCCTTCCTGTCCCAATGAGGGTTGAAAGGAGTCTTGCTTGATTGAGTCCCCTTAGATAAGGAGTATGGAAATTATATTTTTAACCTTGGTGTGACTGGACTGCTGAGTAACAAGTAGGAGAAAACATCTTTCTTTTGATTGTTTGTGAAAGCTTTCCACTCCAGTGGTATAGAATTCATCCATATTAGAGCTGTCAAATCTTCTCAGGAATTAAGAATGCATTTTTTGGGGTTATTTTCATTTTTATCATTTGTTTACCTCTGGTCAGTTGAAATGCTGTCATTTAGCAGTGTATAAAAGACATGACAAAGCATTGGATTCACAAAAAATTATGGTCCGTGAAGTTTATTTACTGTTTCCAAAGAATTCAAAAAGTTATGTGGAGTTTACATTAGAAGATTTGGATTTAAACTGTTAGAATTAGAAATGAATATATTTAATTTTATATCATAAGATGATCTCACCTGCCTAGTGTTGACTTTATTTTGCTTTCTAACAATGCTATACTTAAGTGATTCGGGGATAATATTACACTTACTGCTAAACTCCTTGAGATCATGTTGATGTTTTCTTATTCCTTTCAGTACCTCCAGTGCTCAGCCTGGTGCCAGTCAGGTAGTAGGTATTCATTAATGTTGGTTGGGTTGGATTTGACAACATGCTAAGTGAGGGGCTATTAAGATAGAATAGGCGTGGGCTTCCTCGGTGGCGCAGTGGTTAAGAATCTGCCTGCCAGTGTAGGGGACACGGATTCCAGCCCTGCTCCGGGAAGATCCCACATGCCACGGAGCACCTAAGCCCGTGCATCACGACTACTGAGCCTGCGCACCACAACTACTGAAGCCCACGTGCCTAGACCCCATGCTCCGCAACAAGAGAAGCCACCGCAATGAGAAGCCCTCGCACCACAACAAAGAGTAGCACCTGCTCGCCGCAGCTAGAGAAAGCCTGTGTGCAGCAACAAGATAATAAATATTTATCACCAAATCTCTCTTTCCTAGCAACCACAAATGGAGGAGGAAATGAGTGTCTAATTTTTTTGAGACCCAACGCAGCCAAAAATAAATAAATAATAAAAAATTTTAAAGATCATTAAAAAAAAAAGATGGAATAGTAGATGTCTCTTGTAGCTTTAGGGAGCTTATGATCTAGTTGAGGAGCAGGTATACTGACAACGAACAGTAGAAGAACGCTTTTAGAGCAGTACCATTCATAAGAGCAATATTTTCTTTTTTTAGCTTGAGGGACTTATCCAGTCACAGGGTGTTATAATTTAGAGAAGCAACATGTTGAGAGGCAACTCTGCATGAAAACATCAAATACATCTATTTTAAAAATATGAAATATTATATATGTATTATATATAAAATATTTTAAAATGTTGTCTTCGTTTATGTGGGCTTCTTAATTTATTGTCTTTGCTTGACTCTTTGAAGTTCCAAGGGGAGAGACGAATCATTTATGGTCTTACCACTCAAAGGGAGCTCTGCAGACAGCAGCATTGGCATCACTCGAGGGCTTGCAATCTCAGGTCCCATCTCAGACCTGCTGAATCAGAATCTGCATTTTAACAAGATTCCTAGGCAGCTCATGTGCTCACTAAAGTTCAAGAAGCACATATTTAGAGGATCCATTATGTTAGCAATAGGTTAAGGAAATGTGGAGGCCTTTTTCTAAAAGAGAACAGGGGTTTATTGTCAGAACAATAAGTACTTACAGTGCTGTTTACTAGAGAAGGATTAATGAAGGGAAACAGAAGAAATGTTAGTGAAGTTTTTCTAAAGCAGTTTGGGAAAGGCTCACCAGCACACTGAGGGAAGCATTTTAAATTGGCAAAGAAATGGAAAAAGTGAAAAACTCCAGACTGATCCTTGCCCCTCTCCAGCTGTTTAATTTCCATAGGGAGGCTGCTCCATTGTTTCTCCAAGGTCAAATGAGCCTTGGTAATTTTCCCTTTTTTTCACCCTCAACCCTGGGGCAACAATAGTTAGAATTTTGCTTCATTGCCAGACACGTATTTGGAAAAAGAGGTTGCTCACTTTGTATAATAATATTTTACAACTTCACTCGCCTCCTCCCACAGATTACTTACATAATGAGAGGACCAAGGACCTCTGGATTCTGCAGAACCTTCCTTTGACAAGATGCCTGTGAATGGTGATGCACAGATGGGCCGGGATGAGCTTAATTCATTATTGCACACACACTATAGCTTTGTTTATTATTAATGACACGGCAGACATTTTCCTTAGCTTTGGAGCTGAATAAAGCAATAACCTCACCATAAGGGAGACAGGAATTGGAACATAATAAATATTTATCACCAAATCTCTCTTTCCTAGCAACCACAAATGGAGGAGGAAATGAGTGTCTAAATTTTTTGAGAGCCAGTGCCAGGAAAACAAAAGCCTTAGAAAAAATTCATTAATCAAGCAGATTGATTGCTGTGGGTTCTAGAAATCTCAGTACGGTTTTTTAATAGAAGGAGATGCAATGACTGAGCACAGTTGAGACACTCTTTGAGACCCACAATCTTGGCCAGATGCCACTTGCAAAAATGACTATCGTCTATCAGGAGTATTAAATAATACAATCTGGTGGCTCTGTTCACAGAACAGTATTATTTTGTTTGTTTTCCAGGGCTGAATACACAGTATAGCAACAAAGCCATAAAGCTGCGTTGTCTCACACAGCAGTTGGGTTCATTTCAAGGAATTTATTAATTCATTGGAATTGTGTTTTAAAGATTATATATAAATAGAGGTGTGTCATGCACTTTTTTTTTTTTTTTTTTTTGCTTTTCCTCGTATGGAATAGTGCTCTTGAAGGAGTCTAAGGTCTTTCAACTCTGTCAGAAGAACAGCTCAGCTTCTCTAGGACCAGGAACCACTTTCGTCAATTCATGCATTTCATTGCCATTGTTTAGTGCTAAAGAAGAAAAGACAGAACTACTATGGGTTTCTGGTCCTATCACTGTAACTGATAATCCATGTGACTTTGAACAAGTTGTTCTGCCCCTTTGAGCCTCACATTCTTCGTTTGATAAATGATGGGGCTCCCTGAGACCCCCTCTGGTGTTGGACTTCTGACTCTACACCTCCATTGCTAGCCTTGGTTTTCTTATCTGAACCCCTATGTTTGACCACCCATATAACTTTGGCATCATTACTCCCAAATGTATTTTTATTTGTAATCTTACTCCACTCTATCTTCTTTTTTTTTCACCTGAGCTGTATTTTATCTTTGCTTTATATTTTTTGATGTTCATTGGTAATCCATGAAATAGCTGTCATTTGGCATCTGTGTCAGTGGATATGTAATAACTTCAATTAAGGCAAGTAGCACAACTGCTACTGGTATCGCACTGAACTTTCTTTGTGACCGTGTTTTTTTTTTATATTAGTTTCTGCTTTATAACAAAGTGAATCAGTCATACATATACATCTGTTCCCACATCCCTTCCCTCTTGCGCCTCCCTCCCTCCCACCCTCCCTATCCCACCCCTCCAGGCGGTCACCAAGCACCGAGCTGATCTCCCTGTGCTATGCGGCTGCTTCCCACTATCTATCTACCTTACGTTTGGTAGTGTATATATGTCCATGCCTCTCTCTTGCTTTGTCACAGCTTACCCTTCCCCCGCCCCCCATATCCTCAAGTCCATTCTCAAGTAGGTCTGTGTCTTTATTCCTGTTTTACCCCTAGGTTCTTCGTGGCATTTTTTCTTCTTAAATTCCATATATATGTGTCAGCATACGGGATTTGTCTTTCTCTTTCTGACTTACTTCACTCTGTATGACAGACTCTAGGTCCATCCACCTCACTACAGATAACTCAGTTTTGTTTCTTTTTATGGCTGAGTCATATTCCATTGTATATATGTGCCACATCTTCTTTATCCATTCATCTGTTGATGGACACTTAGGTTGCTTCCATGTCCTGGCTATTGTAAACAGAGCTGCAGTGAACATTTTGGTACATGACTCTTTTTGAATTATGGTTTTCTCAGGGTATATGCCCAGTAGTGGGATTGCTGGGTCCTATGGTAGTTCTATTTTTAGTTTTTTAAGGAACCTCCATACTGTTCTCCATAGTGGCTGTACCAATTCACATTCCCACCAGCAGTGCAAGAGTGTTCCCTTTTCTCCACACCCTCTCCAGCATTTATTGTTTCTAGATTTTTTGATGATGGCCATTCTGACTGGTGTGAGATGATATCTCATTGTACTTTTGATTTGCATTTCTCTAATGATTAATGATGTTGAGCATTCTTTCATGTGTTTGTTGGCAATCTGTATATCTTCTTTGGAGAAATGCCTATTTAAGTCTTCTGCCCATTTTTGGACTGGGTTGTTTGTTTTTTTGCTATTGAGCTGCATGAGCTGCTTATAAATTTTGGAGATTAATCCTTTGTCAGTTGCTTCATTTGCAAATATTTTCTCCCATTCTGAGTGCTGTCTTTTGGTCTTGTTTATGGTTTCCTTTGCTGTGCAAAAGCTTTGAAGTTTCATTAGGTCCCATTTCTTTATCTTTGTTTTTATTTCCATTTCTCTAGGAGGTGGGTCCAAAAGGATCTTGCTGTGATTTATGTCATAGAGTGTTCTGCCTATGTTTTCCTCTAAGAGTTTGATAGTTTCTGGCCTTACATTTAGGTCTTTAATCCATTTTGAGCTTATTTTTGTGTATGGTGTTAGGGAATGATCTAATCTCATACTTTTACATGTCCCTGTCCAGTTTTCCCAGCACCACTTATTGAAGAGGCTGTCCTTTCTCCACTGTACATTCCTGCCTCCTTTATCAAAGATAAGTTGACCATATGTGCGTGGGTTTATCTCTGGGCTATCTATCCTGTTCCACTGATCTATCTTTCTGTTTTTGTGCCAGTACCACACTGTCTTGATTACTGTAGCTTTGTAGTCTAGTCTGAAGTCAGGGAACCTGATTCCTCCAGCTCCGTTTTTCGTTCTCAAGATTGCTTTGGCTATTCGGGGTCTTTTGTTTTTCCAAACAAATTTTGAAATTTTTTGTTCTAGTTCTGTGAAAAATGCCAGCGGTAGTTTGATAGGGATTGCATTGAATCTGTAGATTGCTTTGGGTAGTAGAGTCATTTTCACAATATTGATTCTTCCAATCCAGGAACATGGTATATCTCTCCATCTATTTGTATCATCTTTAATTTCTTTCATCAGTGTCTTATAATTTTCTGCATACAGGTCTTTTGTCTCCTTAGGTAGGTTTATTCCTAGATATTTTATTCTTTTTGTTGCAATGGTAAATGGGAGTGTTTTCTTGATTTCCCTTTCAGATTTTTCATCATTAGTGTACAGGAATGCCAGAGATTTCTGTGCATTAATTTTGTATCCTGCTACTTTACGGAATTCATTGATTAGCTCTAGTAGTTTTCTGGTAGCATCTTTAGGATTCTCTATGTATAGTATCACGTCATCTGCAAACAGTGACAGCTTTACTTCTTCTTTTCCAATTTGGATTCCTTTTATTTCCTTTTCTTCTCTCATTGCTGTGGCTAAAACTTCCAAAACTAAGTTGAATAAGAGTGGTGAGAGTGGGCAGCCTTGTCTTGTTCCTGATCTTAGTGGAAATGGTTTCAGTTTTTCTCCATTGAGGACAATGTTGGCTGTGGGTTTGTCATATATGGCCTTTATTATGTTGAGGAAAGTTCCCTCTATGCCTACTTTCTGCAGGGTTTTTATCATAAATGGGTGTTGAATTTTGTCGAAAGCTTTCTCTGCATCTATTGAGATGATCATCTGGTTTTTCTCCTTCAATTTGTTAATGTGGTGTATCACGTTGATTGATTTGCGTATATTGAAGAATCCTTGCATTCCTGGAATAAACCCCACTTGATCATGGTGTATGATCCTATTAATGTGCTTTTGGATTCTGTTTGCTAGTATTTTGTTGAGGATTTTTGCATCTGTGTTCATCAGTGATATTGGCCTGTAGTTTTCTTTCTTTGTGACATCCTTGTCTGGTTTTGGTATCAAGGTGATGATGGCCTTGTAGAATGAGTTTGGGAGTGTTCGTCCCTCTGCTATATTTTAGAAGAGTTTGAGAAGGATAGGTGTTAGCTCTTCTCTAAATGTTTGATAGAATTCACCTGTGAAGCCATCTGGTCCTGGGCTTTTGTTTGTTGGAAGATTTTTAATCACAGTTTCAATTTCAGTGCTTGTGATTGGTCTATTCATATTTTCTATTTCTTCCTGAGTCAGTCTTGGCAGGTTGTGCATTTCTAAGAATTTGTGACCATGTTTGTTGAGTGATGTTTGTACCTGCTTCATCCTTTGGGGCTAGGTCTTCACGGATTAAGGAAAAAATCTTAAGGAAATACTCTTGTAGCTTCCTCCACAAAGGAGAAAAGACAAAGGGGATGACTGATAGAGATAGGATAGAAACAAACCCATTAGTTCTAACCATATCTTGTTCAGCATTTGTGATCTAATGTCTTTCCTACATATTACATGTAGAAATGTCTATTAAAGGGAGGCCTTCCCTGGTGGCGCAGTGGTTGACAGTCCGCCTGCAGATGCAGGGGACGTGGGTTCATGCCCCGGTCTGGGAAGATCCCACATGCCGCGGAGCGGCTGGGCCCATGAGCCATGGCCGCTGAGCCTGCGCGTCCGGAACCTTTGCTCTGCAACAGGAGAGGCCACAACAGTGAGAGGACCGCGTACCGCAAAAAAAAAAAAAAAAAAAAAAAAGGGAATATTTGTCTCTGCACCAAAGACAGAAGTACATACTGCCTAATTTTGTGTACCAAATTAGTAGTCCTCAGTGCACTGGATTAAATAATCATTGGGCCAGATTTCATGGGGTGAATGAACTACTGTCTGCACAACAGATAATGCATTTCCAATCCTAACTTTGTTCCTGACCATTATGATGCTATTTAATGCCCTGGAGATACAGTTTACTAAGTGATACACTAGTAGACTGAACAAGTTAATGTACCTCTCAAAATGTCTACCTTATGCCCAGGGAGCAACTCATTCCCTACATTTTCACATTCAGTATGTTATAGAAATGTCAGTATGGCCATCACTATCAACATTTCACTCTTACAGCTTCTCTTCAGCCTTGTTGTACTATTAAGATATGACTTCTTCAGCCAAAAAGAGGACTCATTTGTGGAAATAAGGTATATCTATCCCTATGGGTTGGTGTGAATTGAGCTAGATTTCTAATGTTTAACAAGGTGCATATTTAAATATCTAAACTATTCTTGAATTTAGTACCATGAAAGAGTACTTAATGATATTATCAGTAATGGTCACTGGACCAAAACACGCATCTTTAATAGTGCATTTTCACGGGGAGTATTTTTTTTTTTTTTTTTGCGATACGCGGGCCTCTCACTGCTGTGGGCTCTCCCGTTGCGGAGCAAAGGCTCTGGACGCGCAGGCTCAGCGGCCATGGCTCACGGGCCCAGCCGCTCCGCGGCGTGTGGGATCCTCCCGGACCGGGCCACGAACCCGTGTCCCCTGCATCGGCAGGCGGACTCTCAACCACTGTGCCACCAGGGAAGCCCCTCATGGGGCGTAATTTTAAATGAATTTGTTCTCCACATTCATTCAAATATCCATGCAATTCTGGTCCAGTATTCTGTGCAGCTCTTGCATTTTCAAGATTCATTTTCTAATCAGTGAGATCATTTACCTCTCTCAGATGCTAGGCCAGGAGTAATGGAGCTGAGAGAGTCGTTAACTATGACACACTGTCGTTTTGCTCATCTTTCTGGGAAAGGCAGGAAAAAGAACACCTTAGCAGCACTTTTCTTCACCCAAAGTGGTAACCGACACTAATCAGCATTCAGTTCTGCCCCCAAATTCAGCAACTCAATTGTCTACAGTGTCACAGTGCTGCCTGTCACATGGGCTCTTAATCATGAAGTCTTCTTAAAAGAATGGCCAGTAGCTTTGGTGTATCCCAGGTGTGATCTGGTGCACTGTTCAGGACCATTTCATTTCTTCAGAAGAAATGATAATGATGGGCAAAGTGGTGGTGTCTCTCCTTAAAATTCCCATTATGTAGTGTGACTCAGAGCCTTACAAAATGCCAGACGGTATACTCTGCTTTTACAACGATAAAATCAGTGTGTTTGAAAAGATTTGCATTTTCATCAAGGAAAGGAACATGGCAGACTTAGGTTTCTAGCAATTTATCGTAAGCAGCAGTGTTGGCAGAAATGATTTAAGGAATTGAAAAATCACTGACCCTCCAGAATGCCTTAGGAGAGCAGTATTAGAAAAGCAGATGAGGTGGTAATCTCATTAATTTATATTTGTCTAGCATTTGGGGGAATGCAGTATGGAAGCCAGATTTGTATGCATCTTTCTTTTGAGTCATTTGCACATTGGTGAAATGTATAAATTGGGCAGGGCAGGACCATGAAATTGACAGTGTCTGTCTAACTCTATCTGAGGTAAGTTCAATCTTGTCACATCTTTCCCGTTAAACCTGACTGTTCCCAAATGTCTTTCACCGGTTTTTAGTGGTAACCAAGGAAACACAGTAAATGGGACCCATCTCTCTAGGGACTGGCTCACTAGAAATTCTACTTCTGTTAGAATGTCTCTCTTTTCATCATTTCTTATGGTTAGATTAAAAGTTTACTTTTGATTTTCACCTTGTGGAGGGCTTAAAGATTGTTTTAGTATACTTTTGATTTTGCCGAAGTATTCTTTCCTCAGTTTTCTCATTTTCTGACACCTTGGAAAGTTCAAGCAACTGTTCACTATTCATCCTAATAGAAGGGAATAGAGATATAAATAATAGAAAACTACAAATAACCCACAGATTATTACAGTTTGGTTTTGAATGAAAAATTACAGCATTTTCATTTAAAATGTTTTAAATAAGAGGTCTGGACGTCCACCACATACTTGCAGTATCTTTTTTCCTCCCTTCTAGGTTAGGTCTCCCTTTTTGGATTTTGATGGCACTGTATACTCTCCATTCATAATTCTTACTTCTGTTGTGTTTTTAATCTATTGATTACTGTCTGCCTCTCCCTCATGAGGGCAGGAACAGAGTCTGTTTCTGCTCATTGTTGTGTCCCCTGGGGTCTGGAGCAGTGCCTGGTACTCAGTGAACTATCAACCTTTTTATGAATGAATGGAATGGATACTGTATAGTCATCATGTTTCATAACAATCTTGTTACAAAATAACAAGGTAACACATACTTCTTGTGAAACAGTGGGAAAAAAGTAATATGTCTTCCTCTGATTAGAAAATGATTGAAAACATTTTGGAAAATGTAAAAGAAAAACATGCAGGGAAGTAGAAATTACCCATAGTCTTACTATCCAGAGATAATTGCTGCTAACATTTTGGTATGTATGCTTGTAGTAACTTTTCTTTGACTGTATTCACCTATATATAAACATATTTCCTTTGCCCCACCTATATGAAAATTACTGTTGGTAAACTGCCTTTCATTCTAATGGTATATTTTCTTTCCCCATATTTAATTATTATTCTATCATATCATTTTATTGGTTGTAAAAAGTTTCTTTAAATGGATTTGCTGTTTTATATTTTATGAATCTCTCCATAGTGGAATGTGTGCCCCAGAGAGGGAATATTTGTGGAGCAAAAATTTAGTTTCTATTTTTATTTGTTTTTATATAAAAATAAGAAAGAAATTAGGCTTTCTTATTATGTAATATACAAGCTGATATAGACGCATCTATTCATTTCATATATGAGATGATTATGGGTTCTCTTTGGTCAAAGGGAATTCAGGAGGCTTGATGGTGACTCACGTATTTCAGTCTTTTGTGTATTTCAGTTGATTTGTGCCCTGTTTAGTGGATTTATGGTACATGTTAACTATATTATATATTAATTGATCTATTGGTCTCCAAATGGATCAAATGGATTAAAAGGAATTCTGCCAAGAAACTGAGGATTAAGAGAGTACTCAGAATGCAAGTACAAGCAAACCATCAGAAAATGGCAGAGCTGACTCTTCTATTCCTTGTGTGAATTCTTCCTTAGTTTCATTGTCGGGTATGAGCAATGATACCTAGTCATATCTGACAGTAGAATACTTACTTGTATTTATTCACCCACACGCATGCACACAATCTGTATCTTCAATATAAAGTTGATGTTTTAACACTATGCGAGAAAGTAATTGCTTTTCAAAACAAACTTGTGTAATGGAGAGTGCATTTTGGAAATAGATGTTTGGGAATGTTTTCTTCCTTTTGAGATTTTTGTCATTGAAAACCAGTGTTACATATAAGTATCACTCACTCACACACACACACACGCATGCACATTTTGGGAACAGAAGTTTCTAATACCTTTAAATTTTGTCAAAAAAAGAATTTTGGTGGGAGTTGAGACAGTTTGTCGAAGATATAAAAATTTGGCACATTCTGATTAGTTTGTAAGAATAATGGATTAGTGTTAAGGAGGGTGGAAATTAACTGCCCTACCTGCCCCCAAACCCATTGTGTATAATTGGTTACTGGGAGCAAAAAGCAAGTATCATGATTTGGTTAGCATGGGCAATGATGCATTTCTTTCATTTGTAAGTACATATTTTTGTGATATGTCTTCTTTAGTCATGGCAGCTATTAAGCTGAACTTAGAATTAGAACTTAAAATTGCTACATTAGAGGGTGTTAAACTAAGATTTAAGAATATGAAGCATATTCAATCACGTCATTTTTCTTAGAACTGTTACAGCATAATATTTTTGGGAGAGAAACAGGATTTTGGTACCATTAAGAAATGACATAAAATTACTTTAAGATGTTGTTTTTATAATGTTTATCTCTTTTGAAAAAATAACTTCTATTTTTGGGAAAGTCATGATGTGTTTGACATTTTTCAGTTGTATATTTATATTATTTATAAATAAGATACATATAATATGTTGAAGATGCTATATATTTGATGAGTCTGTGAGAAATATTTAGGTTCACTTCCATACACAAAATGGAAATTAGGGTAGGAAATAAATGGGATAAAGACTGCCAACGAAATGACAATTTATAACTATATACAGGAACTAGTCACATCAGTTCTGCTAAGAAAATGTCCAGCTAAGCAACTTTGAGCCTTCACAACTTATAGCAGAACACATATCTGTTTGGGCATTGAGACCGAAGCCCGATACACCTTGGATCTTATCATCTTAAGACTTAGTCAACTCAAAGATCTTTTTTTTTTTTGACATCTTTATTGGAGTATAATTGCTTTACAATGTTGTGGTAGTTTCTGCTGTATAACAAAGTGAATCAGCTCTATGCATACATATATGCCCATATCCCCTCCCTCTTGCATCTCCCTCCCACCCTCCCTATCCCACCCCTCTAGGTGGTCACAAAGCACTGAGCTGATCTCCCTGTGCAATGCGGCTGCTTCCCACTAGCTATCTATTTTACATTTGGTACTGTATATATGTCCATGCCACTCTCTCACTTCGTCCCAGCTTACCCTTGCCCCTCCCCGTATCCTCAAGTCCATTCTGTAGTAGGTCTGTGTCTTTATTCCTGTCCTGCCCCTAGGTTCGTCAGAACCATTTTTTTTATAAGTGATACTATAATATAAAATTCCTAACCAAGTGCTTTTTTTTTTTACATTGTTATTGGAGTATAATTGCTTTACAATGGTGTGTTAGTTTCTGCTTTATAACAAAGTGAATCAGTTATACATATACATATGTTCCCATATCTCTTCCCTCTTGCGTCTCCCTCCCTCCCACCCTCCCTATCCCACCCCTCTAGGTGGTCACAAAGCACCGAGCTGATCTCCCTGTGCTATGCGGCTGCTTCCCACTAGCTGTCTATTTTACATTTGGTAGTGTATATATGTCCATGCCTCTCTCTCGCTTTGTCCCAGCTTACCCTTCCCCCTCCCCATATCCTCAAGTCCATTCTCTAGTAGGTCTGTGTCTTTATTCCTGTTTTATCCCTAGGTTCTTCATGACATTTTTTTTCTTAAATTCCATATATATGTGTTAGCATACAGTATTTGTCTTTCTCTTTCTGACTTACTTCACTCTGTATGACAGACCCTAGGTCCATCCACCTCACTACAAATAGCTCCATTTTGTTTCTCTTTATGGCTGAGTAATATTCCATTGTATATATGTGCCACATCTTTATCCATTCATCTGATGATGGACACTTAGGTTGTTTTGATGTCCTGGCTATTGTAAATAGAGCTGCAATGAACATTTTGGTACATGACTCTCTTTTTTTTTTTTTTTTCTTTTTGCGGTATGCGGGCCTCTCACTGTTGTGGCCTCTCCCGTTGCGGAGCACAGGCTCCGGATGCGCAGGCCCAGCGGCCATGGCTCACGGGCCCAGCCGCTCCGCGGCATATGGGATCCTCCCAGACCGGGGCACGAACCCGTATCCCCTGCATCGGCAGGCGGACTCTCAACCACTGCGCCACCAGGGAGGCCCCATGACTCTCTTTGAATTATGGTTTTCTCAGGGTATATGCCCAGTAGTGGGATTGCTGGGTCATATGGTAGTTCTATTTGTAGTTTTTTAAGGAACCTCCATACTGTTCTCCATAGTGGCTGTACCAATTCACATTCCCACGAGCAGTGCAAGAGTGTTCCCTTTTCTCCACCACACCCTCTCCAGCATTTGTTGTTTGTAGATTTTCTGATGCTGCACAAGGATTTTTTTCACAGTATTTACACCACAGGCTTCTTTTAAAATTCCTCTGTCTAGAAAGACAGACTTTCTCTTGGAGTTTTGCGTGTCTATGATGCCAATGTGTAGTTCCATGAGTGAGGTCCTTCACAGAGGAAGGCAAGGAGAGAAAAAAGAAAACTATGTAGGAATTCTCCTATACTCTTCCACTTGCAAGCACCCCCTTTCCTGGTCCTCTGGTCAGGAATATAGGGTTTCTCCCAGAGGTCTTGCTGCCTGGATACACTGCATAATTTTGTATTTGGTGTCAAAGCTGGGGGAGGTAAGAGGAAAAAGTATGTGGGAAATCACTGTCATATGGATTGCTTTTTCAAATTTTGACTTCTCTCCCAAATTTCCTTGCTGTTGTTTACTTTGCAGAGTCCTCAGGAAGTTGCCTTTTGTATCCAGAGTATTTAGTTATAATCACTGTGTTACAAGTATTTAGTTATAATCATTGGGAGAGGGAGACTACAGTGGGCTTACTTCAACTTGGCTGGCACTGGAAGTCCTGATTTGAGTTTTGAAAAGATCAGTCTACAGAGCAAGGTAAGAGGGGATGCAGTGAGGTTAGTGTGTAGATCACTGTAATAGTTTAGTTAACAGATGGAGATAGTGTGGATTAGGAAGGTAGCAGCTGAAATGTTGAGAAGGGTATGGTTTCAAGAGACGTGTTGGAGGCAAAATTAATTGGATTCAGTAATAATTTGGAAGCAGGGAATGAAGGGGAAATGCAAAAGATGATTCCTGTAATTCTGGTTTTAGAAAATAGATGGTGGTAGCATTTGTTGAGGTAGGAGATGCCTGAAGAGGACCATGTTTGAGTGTGTGTTTGTGTGCAGAAGGAAGGGCACGGGAGGTTGTGAGTTTGAGTTTGGACATTTAGAGTTTGAGGTGCATTTGAGACAACTAAGTGAAATGTCAAGTAAGCAGATGTGTGTATATATAGTTATGGAACCTGCTAGAGATATAAATTTATGAATTAGCTGCATAAAGATGATAATCAAAGTCATGGTTATGATTTTACGTAGAGAGTACTGGGAAGAAAAGAGGGCCCCGAATTATGTCTTGAAAAACTCAGACATTGAATGGCTCGGTAGAGGATAAACTATGAAAATGAGACTTAGAAGGAATGAACGGAAATGTAAGATGAAAACAGGAGAAAGGAGTGTGTTGTGGAAGCCGAGGACGAAGAGTGTTTAAAAGACTGATTGGATCACAGTGTCAAATGTTCTTGAGATTCAAAGAAGATGAAGTCTGAAAAATGTCCTTTTTGGGTTTAGCAACGTGGATGTCATTTGTGACTTTAATATGAGTCACCATATAGTGGAGTGGAGATGTGGTAACCAGGTTAGAATGAATTGGAGAATAACTAGGAGGTGAAGAGATGGAGATCATAAGTATAGACAACTCTTGGGAGAACTTTCGCTAAGAAGCAGAAGATGGAGATAGGTCACTATTTACTTGGAGAATATGGCATAGAAGGAAATATTTTTTTAAATGGGAGAAACTTGAGCATGTTTAAAAACTTATGGAGGGACTTCCCTGGTGGTTCAGTTGTTAAGAATCTTCCTTCCAATGCAAGGGATGCAGGTTCGATCCCTGGTCAGGGAACTAAGATCCCACATGCCACGGGCGGGGTAACTAAGCCCATGTAATGCAACTACTGAGCCCACATGCAACTAAGATCCGACGCAGCCAAATAAATAAATAAGTAAATATTTTTAAAAAACTTATGGATATGGTCTATTTGAGGAAGGAGGCTGAATATATAAGAGAAAGAAGAAATAATGAAAAAGTTAAGTTTCTACGGAGGGCCGGAGGAAAATGGGATCCAAAGCATCAAGGAATTGGCCTTGAATGAGAGGCAGGCCAACTGTACTGTAAAGGGTCAGGTTGGGGAAAGCTCTCAGGATGGACCCAGATGTATGTAGGCTTCTGCGTTTGGTAGCAGAAAGTTGAGGGAGTTCCTGGCTAGTGGCCTCTATTTTGTCTATAAAATAGTAGGTGGTATCATGTTGTGAGAGTTAAGGAGGTGATGAATGTTGGATTAGGGGACACTGTTAAGTTGGAGGAAGCAGGTGCTATACAGAGTAGGAGAATGAGCTGTCCAAGGAAGCATAGTGAGCCGTGGCTCCTTGAACTCCAGGCTTCAGACACAGCGAACTTCTTTTAATGACAGCAACCTACTTGTACTCCTTCTCCTTTGAACTTTCATGTATGTTGTTACCTTTGCCTGGAACACACCTCCAGCGAGGCAGGAGGCGTGTTCCTCTGATGATTTCTCTGATGATCTTACTCATCCTTCGGGTCTCAATTTAGGTGCACTTCGTCTGAGAAGCCTCCTCTCCAGTGAGGTAGAAGAAGTGAGCTGCCCTGGGTATGTGCTTCCACGGCCACCCTCATTTTGTTTACCACACAGTCCACGTTGTTGTAGTTGATTGTCTGACTGGCCATCTCTCCTTCTGCAAGGTCAGCTCCCTGAGGATCAGGGACCATATGGTTAGGGATGATGGTAACATGCTTAGCCCTAACCTATAGCACAGGGCTTGCCACATAATAGGCACTTAAGATATAGTTGCTGAATGATGGGAGTGAACTCACTGTGACAGGAAGACTGGTCACGTGGCTAGAAGGAGGGTGGAACTCTTAACAGTGGTCTGGATGAAAGGTGCAGTCTGTAAGAAGTGCTGTTTCACTAACTCAGATACTGGCCACTTTGCAGCTGAGGAATGAAGGAAAACATCAGACAGTTGTAAGACTAAGACCAATTTTTCTCTACTGGCAGGAAGTGCTGGGGAACACTGACCCATGCTTTCCCAGCTGCCCTAATAACCTGATAGTGCTTAACGGGGGATACTGTGGGTGCTAGGGATGGGGGCGCTGGCTGAAAGGACCACCACCGTTCTGTATGATGCTCTAATTTGCACGGGACCAAACGGGGTTGTGAGTCTTGGTGGCTGATTTCCACTCTGTTATGTAATGTTGCTCATTATTTCAGCAACCTGAGAATAACAGCTGGACTGTGTGGGATGAAAGCAACTTTTCACTGCAGGCAAACCGATCATGGCAGTTCTCTTGGCGAAAGATCACTTGTTAGTTTGCAAAAGTACACCTCCCTTTTTTGTCCTCGTTCTTACAAAATGCCAAATCACAAGATGTGCATGCATGTCTATAAGATGAGGCAAGGACAAATGTAAGCCAGAGGAAATGCTTTACAGCTAGGCTGCCTCCTTCTCCCTCAATGGCTGATGAACTACAGATGCCATTTAGGCACGGGATTTACAGTGACTTTTGTGTATGCCCTGAAAACTCACTTATCTTTGGGGGATCCCAGTTCACAGAGAAAACGAGTTAGTACTGAGAAGTTCAGTTACTCCCCTAAAATATCAATAGCTTAGTGGTAAGGAAGCCAAAACAACAGGCCCTTTTCTATATTGGACATATTCTTAAGACATCTATAAAGGCTTGCTACAAACAGCAAGAAAGTCATAGCTATAAATGTTACTCAGTGGGAAGGGTTGGGAATAGATATCGCTCTTCCCAGTCTCCAGTTTGAAACTGATTGGTGCTCCATCACCTCTCAGCATGAGGTTCTCTGCCTGGATTTTCCTTTCCCTTTGTTTTAATTATGACTCTTATTTTTCACGGCAGTGGGACCATTTTCCAGGTCTTTGTTACAGGATTTCTATTTTGTCTTGTTTTGGGAGTGACTATCTTCCTTAGAAGACCTAGCTTTGTGTTTCCTGAAGAGCATGTGCTACACCAGGGACTTTAGTGTTTCCTGGTCTGCTTTCACCCTCCTCAGTAGCACAGTAATGCAATCAGCTGAAGAATTCCCTAGGCGAGCAGCATTTTTAGGGTCTCTATTTCAGTCTAAGCTGTTTAATAAGTGTGTTTTGGGGAACATGGAATTGATTATTGAAATCTTTACTTTGAAGGTATCTACCTCCAGCAGTAGCTCCTCAGTGAATTTAGAGTGTGGTGAGGACTTGTGTCTGGGATCACCTTGTCACAAGAGGGCAAAGTATCTGAAAAAGAACTTGGCTTTGGAGAAGCCCTGACTTTGAGGACACATGGATCCTTGGGTCTTTCTCCATGGCTAAAAGAAATTGATTTGTAATAAGAAAGGACACTGTTTCCATTAATTCTTTCATATTTGAAAACAGAAAACAGGGAGAGCTGTGGTGAGTTGTACATATATCTGATATGCAGTTACACAGTACTCTAAACATTTGAAAGAAATTCTTGATCCTAAAGAGCAGTTCTGTATAACAAGTTCTCATTTATAACCTATACATAAAGAGGAGGTGGTATGTCATAGTGGTTGAGAGGGGGGACTTTGGGGTTAGAGGGTCTAGGTTCTAGGTATTTGGACTTGGGTAAGTCACCTGGCCCTCTTAACTCTCTGTTTCCTCATCTGTAAAATGGAGAAAATAATAGTACTCACTACATAGGGTTGTTATAAGGATTAAATGAGATCATGCAGTTAAAGTTTGGCATACTGCCTGACAATAAGTGCTCAATAATTGTCTGTGTCATTTAACAGAACTTTTTGCTATTTTTTCCCCCAATTACCTTCCAAGGAAAGTAGATCCAGTTATATAAAGAGCTTTTTGTTCTGCTGCACCTCGGTAGTTTTTGGGTAAGCCAGTTTGGGATTAGAGATGGGGAGAACTGAATTCCTTTGCCCACCCCTTCCCTCTCACTATCTTCCTTTTTTATTTTATTGGTCTTTATAGCATTTATCACTACCTATTGAATTGTGGGTTGAATTGTATCCCCTGGAAGGATATATTGAAATCTGTGTTAGTTTGCTAGGGCTACCGTAACAGATGCCTCAGACTGGGTGGCTTAAACAACAGAAATTTATTTCTTCACAGTTCTGGAGGCTAGAAGTCAAAGATCAAGGTGTTGGCAGGGTTGGTTTCTTTTGATGACTCTCTCCTTGGCTTGTAGGTGGCCATAGCCTCCCTCTTTCTTCACATGGTCTTCCCTCTGCATGTGTCTGGGTCCTCATCTCCTCTTCCTATGAGGACAACAGCCCTACTGGATCAGGGTCCACCCCAGGGACCTCATTTAACCTTAATTACCTCTTTAAAGGTCCTATATCCAAATATAGTCACATTTTGAGGTACTGGGGGTTAGGACTTCAACATATGAATTTTGGGGGAGGCACAATTCACCCCATAGCAAAGTCCTCACCTCTGGTACCTATGAATATGACCTTATTTGGAAATAAGACCTTTGCAGTCAAATTAAGATGAGTTGTACTGGATTGGGAGAGGCCCTAAATCCAATGACTGGTGTCCTTATTAAGAGAGAGTGATACAGAGACACAGAGGAGACATACAGGGAAAGCAGGCCTTGTGAAGGTGGAGTGCCACAATGCAAAGAATGCCGAGGATTGCTGGCCACTACCGAAAGATAGAAGAAGCAAGGAAGGATTCTTCCTTAGAGCCTTTAGAGGAAGCACGGCCTTGCTGACATCTTAATTTCAGACATCTAGCCTCCAGAACAGTGAGAGAATAAACTTCTGTTGTTTTAAGCTACCCAGTTTGTGCCAGTTTGTTCCAGCAGCCCTGGACAACTAATACATCATCTGACATTATCTATTTGTTCATTGTCTTCTGTATCCTCCACTAGAATGTAAGTTCCATGAGGGCAGGGACTTACCTGTCTGAGTCACTGTTGTTTTGCCAGCATAATGGATACTTACTTACTGAATGAATGAATGAATGAGTGCAATTTTGAAGGGTAGGGATGAGGAGCAGAGATGGGAGAAGGAAAAAGGGGAGGAAGGCATTGAAAAGGCATATGATAACAAGTTTCAAATATCCTAATATATTACTGAGTGGACTTCTGGTGGAGCTGGTAAAGGGGTTGAATCCTGTCCCGTTTGATGTGGCAAGAAATAGAGACAAAATATGGAAACTGGGCCAGAAGAGCACTGAGAGCTTAAACTCCTAATGAATAGCAATTGAGGGGATTTCACTGGCCTTTCATGGGTCATGGAAATAGCAGGGCCCAAGCTAATTACACCCAGATGCCCAAGGAGCAAGGGGGCCAAATGACATCTGGTTTATAGTTCTGATATGTAGTTTCCTAGATTCATCCTCCATGTCCCCTGCATTTCCCCATGGCATTTATCTTTTTATCAATTTCTTCTGAGTTTGGGGAAAATTTATCAAACTCATTCTAATTGTCTAGTTTAGTTTTCTGCAATAGGCTGTCTAGCTCCAGTATATTTTTTATCTGAAACCAGTCTTTCCTGGTTCTGTTTTTAGAAATAAAATGTCATTTCAAATTTTATTCTAAATCCAAATGACAGATTTTTATATTGTTCTCCTTTACTTTTAAAAAGAAGTCCCTTAAAACCTTTTTGTTCTGAATCCTTAGAGGGTCTTTATAAGTTGAACTTCTGGCTCACTCTCTCTCTCCATTCAGTAAGTTTTTTCTGTTTGTTCTTCCTGATATTTATGCTTAACCATTCCTGGGATTGACATGTCAGAGACTGTGTGGGTCCCGGTTTAAATAGTTTAATCCAAGATACAAGGAAAAGATTGTATTTTGTATTGTTTTACTTTGATAAATAGTGGTTTCACTTGACTGAAAGGAATAGAAAGAGTGTTTTATAAAGGAGACAGACACGGGGCAGGGAAGTGAACTGCTGGGCTAAGTGTTTTCTCCTTCATGTTTGTTGTAACAAATGGTGAGTCCTGCCCCACTTCTTCCAAAACCACGCTTGTCCTTGTTAACAGTCTTCGAGGGCAGTGCCTTTGCTTTTCTTAGCCCCTTTGTTTCACCAAGTTGAGCCTAGCTGGCAGTGATGTCCACTGGTCTCTCTGTGCCCCATAAATAAGTACTTGTATACTTCTAGAAATGTTTGCGTTTTTTTCTTTCCCATTTGGCCCACTGCCTACCTGTTCCTATTTAGAGCTTCTGTGAAATTCTATCCATTATTCCCCATGGGTTAGCCCACTGGTAAATCCTTTATTTAATCCAGTCCCATCTACACAATATGCTACCCTTCCATGTCTCCTAGGGTTGCTATAGATTTTCCCATTTTATATATTTCTTTGCTTATTATCATGGGAATTTGGGGGAGAAGGAAGTTAATTGCATGGGGTCGAGTCAAAATTGGGAAAATGATATGGCAACTGGAGAATTTACAGAGAAGATGGGTCTTAGAGGGTGGAAGGGGCACACGTGATTTTGGGTTAGAAAGTTCTGGATTTTAACCCCTGCTTGGCTTCTTCCTGGCTATGTAACCTTGGCTATTTGATCTCTCAGTGTCCATCTCTCTTTCTTACATTTCCGTGATCTTCAGGAATGGGAAGCATTTGTATGGTGAAAAGGAGGAGGGAGTGCTTAGGATGTTGAAAGGAAGAACAAAGGCACAGACATTGGAATGAGGGCAATCCGTAGGGATAAAAGCGAACTGGGGTATTGTAAATGTTGTGGTTGCCTATCCTACAGTCATTCCCTCTTCTTCCTGGCTGGAAGAGTCCAGTTTTTTTCTACCCTCCCTTATACAGCCATGGTGGTCCCTCTCCTCCTGCCAAGTTTGGGCATGGACACATGATACAGTAGCCAAGGGGTCATGAGGGGACATTGTGGGGACTTCTGAGAAAGCTCTTCTTCGTCTTCTTCTTCTTCTTTTTAAAATATTTATTTATTTATTTATTGGTTGTGCTGGATCTTAGTTGTGGCAGGCAGGCTCCTTATTGTAGCACATGGGCTCCTTAGTTGCAGCTCCAGGGCTCCTTAGTTGTGGCTCACTGGCTCCTTAGTTGTGGCATGTGAACTTCCAATTGTGGCATGTATGTGGGATCTAGTTCCCCAACCAGGGATCGAACCCAGGCCTCCTGCATTGGGAGCCTGGAGTCCTATCCACTACACCACCAGGGGAGTCCCTGGAAAAGCTCTTCTTATTGTTGAAAAGAGAACAAGAGGCAGAAATGCCTTCTCTTCTTGCATTGGACATTGTTGCATGTGATGCCTTGAGCACAGGAGTGTGATCCTGAGGATGGCTCCCTGCTGAGGATGGGCTGATGGGCCTGGGATGTTAGAGAGGAGAGGAAGAAACCGGGGTACTTGATGATGTTGTGAAGACACTGAATTAGTCAATCCTATGATTTCTGTCACTTCAGACTTGTTTAATTAATAGAGCCAATGGAACTGTGTGAATTTCCTTTTTAAAAAATTTACAACCCAGGGACTTCTGTGGTGGTCCAGTGGCTAAGGCTCTGCACTCCCAATGCAGGGGGCCCGGGTTCGATCCCTGGTCAGGGAACTAGATCCCACATGCCGCGACTAAGAGTTTGCATGTCGCAACTAAAGATCCCGCGTGCCGCAACTAAAGATTCTGCATGCCACAACTAAAAGATCCTACATGCCACAGCGAAGATCCTGCACACAGCAACAAAGATCCCATGTGCCGCAACGAAGACCTAGTGCAGCCGAAAAAAATTGCAACCCAAAGCATACAAAATAATGCAAGAGAGACAAGTGTATATTTGGCTAGATTGGGAAATAAATGTGGTTCGGTTAGAAGGAGGAATGCCGTTAAGAGCTTTGAAAACCAAATAGAAGAGTTGAAGTTTGGTGTGGTAGATCACAGGGAGCTACAGAAAACTTTTGAACAAACAGATCTTGATGAATGTACCATTTTAGAGAAGAATCATTTGAGACTATGATGGCTGAAATAAGGAATGGAAGAGTCTGAATTTAAGAAGAGCAGCTAAAAAATTTGGCAGTGGTCCAAGTATGAAATAATAGGCACTGGACCAGAGTCTTGTATTAGGGGAAATCACTGTGTACTTTTGGTGTCATTTTTCCTTTTTTTCTCGTGTCCTGTAACGCTTGGTGGAGAAGAACTTCCTGTTAGTGAAGCAGGACGTATATCGTTTGGGCAGTCTTCCACATGAAAGATGCTATCAAAGAGTAGGTTGCTGGCTTATCAAGAAGAGAGACGAATGCCCAGGAAGTGGGAGATGGAGGATCAAAGAAAGACACACCAACAGCACCATCCCTGTCTGCACTCTCCCTGCCTCTTCTATGGGCTACAACTTACTGCAATGGCAAAACCAAAGGGGCAGGAGAAATTGCTGCTCCTCGATGACAGTTGGGGGCATCCAGCAGTATGTGGCATCTGCTTCTTAGCTTGAGAAGCCTCTCAGGTGGGAAAATCTATACTGCTATAGACTTTGGACACCTCCACGTGTACTTACCTGTGTGATATTCCTTTATGAAGAAAACTTCTTTCTATTTAATTCTTAGCTCAATATGAAAACCTGTAAAATAGAGTCATATATTCAGGTCTTGGGTAAAGCTAATCTGACATTTGAACATTTGGATTTAAGATAAATTAAAACAGTGTTTCCACTATAAAAATATTCACCAACAGCTTAATTTAAATAGTAACTTTTTCTGGTGTAAAATATAATTAACTTTTCAGTTGACTTTACTAGCAACATGTCTATTTTGTAAAGTAAACTCCAACTGCAAAGAAAGTTATTTTCATGCTTGGGAAAGACGCATTGTTCTAAATAATGATTACGGTGGAGAAATTAGAAGACACACACGGCTTTTACCCAGCAGGGAGTGTATTTTGAGACTCAGTAAATTTAAGTGAATCTGATTTTTAAAAAATAGCACAGTTTCTTCTTTATACATAATTGTATCAGTTAGGGATTGCATTTGGCAGAAAAATCCCAGAGAGGCTGACAAACAGTGTTTTAAAAAATTACTGGGATTATTTGTCTAATGCTTCAAAAGTCTGGGAGAAAGCAGCTTGAGGACACCACCAAAGAATAAAATTCTTCTTCTCTCCCTGCTGTAGCATCATAACAAATGGCTGTTTCACTCTGAGCACTGAGGGAGATCCAGACGAGAGGAAGAAGGAAGAGGGAAAGGAGCACCAGTTGACTTTTACTTGTGTTTGATTGGACAGAACTGAGTCACATGGTCACCCCTAGATGTGAGGGAGTCTGAGAAGGTGAACTTTCAGCAGTCCTGACTTTATAGTAAAAGGAGACAAGAAAGGGTTGGAATGATGTTGAGCTGGACAATTTACAGTATAAGCTTCAATAATGTTAGTTACTTTGAGGGAAGAAGGAACGTCAAATAAAGACAACTCGCATTTCACATGGCAGACTATTTGGCTAGGTCTTAACACAGCATACTTAAAATATACTTATATGGTGTATTAATCTGGAATTGGTCAATAAAACAGAGCCATTCTAGATAATTTGGGAATAAAGTGGTTTAGTATAGGAATAAGAGCTTAGGCGAATACAAAGCTCAGGAAAGCTGCAGCCTCCAGGAAGCCAAGGAAGCAGACCTTGGAGACCTCACCCAGAAGCGGCAAGTGAGTTGTTCTCAAAAGCTTTTTGGGTAATGGATGCGATCCTAAGTCTCTGTCCCAGCTGTTGTGTCGAGCACAATGGCAGGCACATACATAGTTGGGGCTCAAAGACAGCTTGTTGCTTCCTTGTTTGATATATATTGAATTAATAAGAATAGTTTGGTTGTTGAAACCCACATACCAGTGTTGAAATTCACATTTGAGTCCAGACATGTCCAGTATGTGGATGAGGGTACAGTCAGGAAAACAGAAACCACTTCAAGTAGAGGAAACTCAACACAGGGAATTGATTACACAGGGGGTGGAAGAGCTGAGAAGCCAAATAGAGGATTGTGAGGCAACACAAAAATTAACAACATGAGGAAGCTGCTCTCACCCCTTGGCTTAAGGGCAGCAGGAATCAGGAGTGTTATCAGAGCACAGAAACTGAGGTCCCCTGGTAGGAGCTAGGGGATACGGGCTTTCCACTGGAGCTGGAGCCATAAAGACACAGTTGCTGCCTTGCAGCAAAGAGAGAGTTAGGGAGAAGATCACTGGCTTCTCCCTTTTTCCTACCCTCCAGCCTTCTGACTGTGCCTCCCATTGGCTGAAACAAGCCAGAAGCCAGTTGACTGCAGATATCGGCCTGCAGGGGTCAAGCTCTCTGTGATATGGAGCACAGCAGGGCAAGAACAAGATATGGATCTGAGGGTAAATAGAAAATGACCAGCACAGTGTGTGTGTGTGTGTACGCACGTGTGGTGCTTGAGGATGGAGAAAGATCTCAAAGGGGTCTCTGTGAACTGGCACCCTCCCTGGTGCTTCAGCATCCCTTTGTATTTTGCAGACTCCTAGGGACCTAAGCTTTGACCTACCAGAGCCGTGTCCTGACAGCTTTGTGGCTCTGCTGTCCAGCCCTGCTAAGTCCATCTATTTTCATTTTGCCCTTGTGACAGCCTAACACAGTCAGGCTCGGACATGATCAGTGCTTGGCAAGATTACAGTTGTGCTGAGCTTTGTGGTCCAGTTTGAGTTCCTTATAAATTAGAAGAAAAGCGGGATAATTTGTAGAGATGAGGAAGGATATTTAAGATTTAGAGGTGGTCACTATTTCAGTTTTTCTTTAAAAAAATGCCAGGGTTGGGCTTCCCTGGTGGCGCAGTGGTTGAGAGTCCGCCTGCCGATGCAGGGGACGCGGGTTCGTGCCCCGGTCCGGGAGGATCCCACATGCCGTGGAGCGGCTCGGCCCGTGAGCCATGGCCGCTGAGCCTGTGCGTCCGGAGCCTGTGCTCCGCAACGGGAGAGGCCACAACAGTGAGAGGCCCGCATACAGCGCAAAAAAAAAAAAAAAAAAAAAAAATGCCAGGGTTGATTTAAAAGTTTTAATATTGGTTAGGGAACAGGTCCTTAGTTTGTTATTTATTGAAAGATTTATTATAAACTTTTATAATACTGTCCTAAGTTTATGTAGGAATTTAGAGGCTAGAACGCTGTACCTGGTAAAGTTGATATCTGTGGCCATGTAAAGAGCTTTATACTGTTTTTCATCATTTAACATCTGTAACTGACAGAGTGATTTTATTGATTGTCTTCATGCTAGATTATCTAAAGGCATCAATACCTAATTTTCCTGGTGAGAATTCTTAATGTTCAGCTTGTCTTTGGGACATGTAGGGAATGTGAAATGGGAATGTGAAATTGGAATGCTGAACATGGTGCTAAGTGAGATAAGTCAGACAAAAAAAAGATAAATACAGTATGATCTCACTTATATGTAGAATTTAGAAAAGCCAACCTCATAAAAACAGAGAGTAGAATGCTGGTTACCAGGGGCTGAGGGGGTGGGGAAATTGGGCACATGTTGTTTAAGGGTAAAAACTTGCAACTAGTAGATAAATAAGTCCTGGAGATCTAATGCACAGCATAGTGATTATAGACAACAATACTGTATTATAAACTTCAAAGTTGCTAAGAGACTAGATCTTAATCATTCTCACCACAAAAAGAAATGCTAATTATGTGATGTGAGAGATGTATGAGCTAATGCTCTGGTGGTAATCACATTGTAATGGGTAAATGTGTCAGGTCAACACGCTGTACACCTTAAACTTACACAATGTTATATGTCAATTGTATAAAAAAAAATGGCCTTTAGTGGATAATGTCAGTGCTGTATCCAGATCCAAAGAAACCTTTTAAACGTTCAGCTACGAAAACAGCACCTGTGGCTTATTCTCTGTGGACTGCCCCCACTTTTGTCCCTCACATGCAGAGAGGTAGAGGTGCCTGGGAGTTTATATTCCCCTGGGGTGGCTCTTACCTGATGGGCGGTAGAGTTTCAAAGCTCCAGCTCCCTTGTCCCTCTGGTCAAGGCAACTCTGAGGAAGAACTTAAACTCCAGAAGCCCCTTGAGGTACTAGAGACTACCTCCTTGCATGGCTTTAGAATTCTGATTACTGTGTGACGAATTACCACAGAACTTAGCATCTTAAAACAACAAAAATGTTTTAACACACAGTTTCTGAGGGTCAGGGATCTGGGAGTGGCTTAGCTGGGTCGTTCTGGCTCAGGGTCTCTCATAAAGTTGGAGTTGACAGTCATCTGAAGCTGGGGAATCTGCTTCCCAGCTCACTCATATGGCTGTTGGCTGGAGACCTCAATTTCTTGCCATGTGGACCTTTACACAGGGCTGCTTGAATGTGTTCAAGACATGGCAGTTGCATTTTTCCAACGCTACCGAGAGAGAGACAGAGACAGAGAGAGAGAGCGAGCGAGCCCAAGACAAAATCAGCAGTCTTCTATAACTTAATTTTGGAAATGACATACCATCATCTCTGTCATGTTCCATTGCAGAGGCCAGCCCTGGTACATTGTGGGAGAGGACTACACAAGGGTGTGAATACCAGGAGGTGGGAACCATTGGGGGCCATCTTGACAGCTGACTTACAGTTTCTCTTCCTTCCCTGTTCTCTGCTTCCTCCTCTCCTTGACTGGTTTCCCATGGCAGGCCTTCCTTGATAAATTAGTTGTACACTGATTCTTCAGATCTGCTTCTGGGGAGCCTGGCCTAAATTCATGCGATTTCTTTGTCTAAAACAGGGGTCAGTCTGTGGGCCAAATCCAGCTTGTGGCTTGTTTTTGTATGGCTTGCAAGCTAAGAATGGTTTTTATATTGTTGCATTATTGAAAAAAATCAAAAGAAGAATAATTTTTTATAATACATGAAAAATTTCATAATATTTGAAAATTATATGAAATTCAAAATTCAGCATCCATAAATAAGTTTTACTGGAACATGTTTTTGTGTATTGCCTATGACTGCTTTCACACTACAAAAGCAGAGTTAAATGGCTGCGACAGTTGCTGCATGGTCTGCAAGGCCTTAAATATTTATTCTCTGGCCCTTTATAGAAAAAGTTTGTTGACCGGTGGTGTAAAGTGAACCAGCTTTGTGTGGTTTGTTATGTTCTGAGTATTTTCAAAGCTTTGGCACCACTGACCTACGTGACCATCAGCCTATAAGTTGTGTCCTTATATTTCACTCTTACTCTTCCCAGTGTCCTTTTATCACTCCAGGTAGGAATAAAAATGAATTATTTTGGATTTTCCAGCACCACTCTTCTGTAAGGCAAGGGAGGGGCTGTAACTTTCTGCAGTGGGGGTCTGGCAGAAGAAACAGAGCTCTTGCTTGGTCCCATAAGGTGTCCCAGTTGTCAAAACCCTGAACGACTATGGCTTGATTCTCACAAGAGGGAATTTTTAAAGTTATGTTAAGAATTGCAAATAACTTGGAGAGCAGCCCTTCAAATATCTTTGATGCTTTAATACCCAACCATTTCATGTCCCAAAATGTACTTACAGAAACAGGTAGAATTTGATTATTGTTGATCTTGGGGGATTTTAGTGACGATAAGACGCAATTTTATAATAAAGTTTTTCTTTCCATATCAGGATTATATAAGGGGACAAATTAGTGAACTGAAAAATGCTTTATAATTTAAATAAAGTGTTCATGCTCATTCATTCTCTCATCTTCACCTAGGCCTCTGACTCAGGCGAGGTAGATTCAACTCCTGTTTTACTGATGAGGAAATGGATAAAATGATAGATTCAAAGTTAGCTAATTACATAGTCATGAAGCTAGAGCGAGAATTCAGGCCTCTTGACTTCTAATCCACTGTTCTTTCCACTAAACCACTTGACTGTTTACTGTGTGCTGAGCATTGTATGAAGCACAGTGGGAACTTACAGTGAAACAGTACTTACAATAGTACTTATATTTAAATGCCACTTTAAACTCCCCCCTCCCACAAACATTTATTTTCTCCACTGAAATTAGTATATATTAGATTACTCTTGTTCATGCTGTCTTGTTTAGTAGCTGTCAAGTGAATTTCTATACACTTGAATTTTACATTATAATCGATGTAACACAATTGGTATCTAGAGGAAAAACCTTTTATCTATTAACTCCTTTATTGGTCCGATGTTCCCTAAGAAATAGAGCTAAAGCAAGAAACTCTTTGTAATTTTAGACTTTGACTAATAACCCTATATGCAAAAGATGTTTCAGACATTAAAAAAATATTTATTTATTTTTGGCTGCGTTGGGTCTTCATTGCTGTGCGAGGGCTTTTCTTTAGTTGCGGCGAGCGGGGGCTACTCTTCGTTGATGCTGCGTGGGGCTTCTCATCGCGGTGGCTTCTCTTGTTGCGGAGCACAGGCTCTAGGCGCGTGGGCTCAGTAGTTGTGGCACGCGGTCTCAGTAGTTGTGGCGCATGGGCTTAGTTGCTCTGTGGCATGTGGGATCTTCCCGGACCAGGGATCGAACCCGTGTCCCCTGCATTGGCAGGCGGATTCTTAACCACTGCGCCACCACGGAAGCCCTGTTTTAGACATTTTTTAAGTTAAAATGGAGAAACAACTTCTTGGTTTGACAGGTCACATGTGTTTAAAAGGAAGAGAAATAGCAGTTTTAAGTGATACTGGGAAAGGGTGTTTCATGTGAGAGCCTCATGGTAGAAGCTGGCCTAATTTACCTAACTAGCAAATAGGGAAAACAATTTAAAGAATTTATCTCTATAATTTATCGTAACATTTTGGGAAGATGCAAAGTGTTTTCTCAGATTATAAAGTTAATATATGCTCTTTATAAAAAATATGGAAACTGTAGAAAGTTGTTAAAGACTAATCCATGACCTACTGGAGGGTTTTTATTATAAAGTAACATTTTTGTGTATTTCCTTCCAGGTAATTTTCGCTCTTGGGCTATACTGTACACACTTGGGTGAGTGTTTCAGGGGTTTTGGCTTACATTCTAGCACATGGAGTCTACTTGGATACTGGGAAGAAAGGTTGTAAAGTTTTTCTGCCTTCTTGTCTAACTGGAAGTACTTCCAATTCGTAGAATGGTTCAGTTCTTGTCTAACTGGAAGTACTTCTTCACTGAAGACAGCCTCACATCATGTGTCAGTATTTTATGCTTACAAATCATCACATTTCCTCTCATTAGGGTTATGAGTTCTCTGGGATGACTAGAGAGGTAATTTTTCCCTAGTACCACAGGAATACTTTTGACTGACAGCCCTGAAAAGAGAATAAAGCCACTCTTAAATTTGCCTCTAATCCTGCTCACATATTCTTTTGATGCATTTTGAACATCTTTTATTTTCATAGTGAGTCATTTAAAAGAGAGATTAGCATTGACTTTTCCAGAGTGAATGGCAAATCCTTTCCTTTGTAGTGGCTTCCTTTTTTAACTGCTAAGTTTCTTTTATGGTCTCCTATAAATATTCAGTGTGTTGAAATTTCTGTTCTTTGAGTAGAAAATCTAAGTGAATCTTGTGGGACACACATACACATCTTCAGTATAGGCTTTGTATGGTTTGGTGACCAAGGTCTGATGTTCTTAACTAGTAAACTCTTTGAGGGCTATGGTCTTTCATAAGACTGTATCTCTCATTTTAGGTATGCGATTAGCAAGAGATTTTTCTCCTCTCAATCACCACCCCTTTATGAACTTTCATAGAGTAAGTCTATGTTTCCTGTTTGCGACCATCTTTGAAGATCTATTCACCAATAGCATGGCAAGGATTCTACTGCAATGGACAAAGAATGTGGTGGCAAAGTTTGAAAAACTTGGGGCAATAATTATGGATAATTACACATGAGAGAAGAACTCAAATATGTCCTTAGGCCTTTGAGGTATAGATGGAAGGGCTCCAATAGATTCTGTTATACCCCTATCAGGCTGAGTGTCAGCATGACTTACAAGTGCCATTTTCTTTGGCTAACATTTCCTCCTCTCTTGCTAGTGGTCCTTACTCACATAGTTCCCATCACCGGGAAAGAAATATCAAAAGACAAATGTTTGAATTCACATACTAATTTAGTGAAGCTAGATGAAGACTCAAATGAATGTTTGTTTGATGTTAGTCTTTTAGGGTTGCCAAGCCATCTGCCTCATTCAGCAATGGTCTCATTATTTTTCAAGCTTATTCTGCATTTTGTTGAAAGATCTATTTAATGGATTTTTCAGTTGCTGTTTGCCAGTCTTGCTCCTTCTTTCAAAAAGCACCCAACACAACAAGAAATGATCTACGATGGTCTTCCTGCATTCTAGTATGTCAGTAGGAGTGGGGTGGAGTCAGTTGGGAACTCGAGATACCATTTTAGATAGAGACATCTTTCAAGGAAGAGAGTTGACAGTTTGGTCTGAGAAAGAAGCTTTCCAAAGGTCATTCTGTTTAACGTGTGTGAGTTATTGTAATAGCTAATGAGTCCGATTCTACGGAGTAAGTTGCTAACATCTAAGTGATAGATCAGCTTTGTCAGCCCTGGGTCCTCTTATAGCTTAGAGGTTAATATCTTTTTTTTTTAACATCCTTATTGGAGTATAATTGCTTTACAGTGTTGTGTTAGTTTCTGCTGTATAACAAAGTGAATCAGCTATATGCATACGTATATCCCCATATCCCCTCCCGCCTGCATCTCCCTCCCATTCTCCTTATCCCACCCCTCCAGGTGGACACAGAGCCCGAAGCTGATCTCCCTGTGCTATGCAGCTGCTTCCCACTAGCTGTCTTTTACATTTGGTAGTGTATATATGGCAATGCCACTCTCTCACTTTATCCCAGCTTACCCTTCTCCCTCTCCATATCCTCAAGTCCATTCTCTACGTCTGTGTCTTTTTTCCTGTCCTGCCTTTAGGTTCATCAGAACTATTTTTTTTTCGATTCCACATATATGTGTTAGTATGCGGTGTTTGTTTTTCTTTTTCTGACTTACTTCACTCTGTATGACAGACGCTAGATCCATCCACCTCACTACAAATAACTCAATTTCTTTTCTTTTTTATGGCTGAGTAATATTCCATTGTATATATGTGCCATATCTTCTTTATCCATTCATCTATTGATGGACACTTAGGTTGCTTCCATGTCCTGGTTATTGTAAATAGTGCTAAAATGAACATTGTGGTACATCAATTATGTATTTTTTGAATTATGGTTTTCTCAGGGTATATGCCCAGTAGTGGGATTGCTGGGTCATCTGGTAGTTCTATTTTTAGTTTTTTAAGGAACCTCCATACTGTTCTCCATAGTGGCTGTATCAATGTACATTCCCACCAACAGCACAAGAGGGTTCCCTTTTCTCCACACCCTCTCCAGCATTTATAGTTTGTAGATTTTTTGATGATGGCCATTCTGACCGGTGTGAGGTGGTACCTCATTGTAGTTATGAATTGCATTTCTCTAATGATTAGTGATGTTGAGCATCATTTCATGTGTTTGTTGGCAATCTGTATATCTTCTTTGGAGAAATGTCTGTTTAGGTCTTCTGCCCATTTGTGAATTGGGTTGTTTGGGTTTTTTTGATATTGAGCTGCATGAGCTGCTTGTATATTTTGGAGGTTAATCCTTTGTCAGTTGCTTCATTTGCAACTATTTTCTCCTGTTCTGAGGGTTGTCTTTTCATCTTTTTTATGGTTTTGTTCGCTGTGCAAAAGCTTTTAAGTTTCACTAAGTCCCATTTGTTTATTCTTGTTTTTATTTCCATTTCTCTAGGAGAGGAGTCAGAAAGGATCTTGCTGTGATTTAAGTCTTGGAGTGTTCTGCCTATGTTTTTCTTTAAGAGTTTTATAGTGTCTGGCCTTACATTAAGGTCTTTAATACATTTTGCATTTATTTTTGTGTACAGTGTTAGGAAGTGTTCTAATTTCATTCCTTTACATGTAGCTGTCCAGTTTTCCCAGCACCACTTATTGAAGAGGCTGTCTTGTCTCCATTGTATTCTCTTGCCTCCCTCATCAAAGATAAGGTGACCATATGTGCGTGGGTTTATCTCTGGGCTTTCTATCCTGTTCCATTTATCTATATTTCTGTTTTTGTGCCAGTACCATACTGTCTTGATTACTGTAGCTTTGGAGTATAGTCTGAAGTCTGGGAGCCTGATTCCTCCAGCTCCATTTTTCTTTCTCAACATTGCTTTGGCTATTTGGGGTCTTTTGTGTTTCCATACAAATGGAATTTCATGTAATTTTTTGTTCTAGCTCTGTGAAAAATGCCATTGGTAGTTTGACAGGGATTGCGTTGAATTTGTAGATTGCTTTGGGTAGTATAGTCATTTTCACAATGTTGATTCTTCCAATCCAAGAACATAGTATATCTCTCCATCTGTTTGTATCATCTTTAATTTCTTGCATGATTCTTATAGTTTTCTGCTTACACGTTTTTTGTCTCCTTAGGTAGGTTTATCCCGAGGAATTTTATTCTTTTTGTTGCAGTGGTTAATGGGCGTGTTTCCTTAGTTTCTCTTTCAGATTTTTCATCATTAGTGTATAGGAATGCAAGAGATTTCTGTGCATTAATTTTGTATCCTGCTGCTCTACCAAATTTATTGATTAGTTCCAGTAGTTTTCTGGTAGCATCTTTAGGACCTTTAGGATTCTCTATGTATAGTATCATCATCTGCAAACAGTGACAGTTTTACTTTTTCTTTTCCGATTTGGATTCTTTTTATTTCCTTTTCTTCTCTGATTGCTGTGGCTAAAACTTCCAAAACTCTGTTGAATAATAGTGGTGAGAGTGGGCAACATTGTCTTGTTCCTTATCTTAGAGGAAATAGTTTCAGTTTTTCACCATTGAGAATGATGTTGGCTGTGGGTTTGTCATATATATGGCCTTTATTATGTTGAGGTAAGTTCCCTCTATGCCTACTTTCTGGAGAGTTTTTATCATAAATGGGTGTTGAATTTTGTCAACAGTTCTTTCTGCATCTATTGAGATTATCATATAGTTTTTATCCTTCAGTTTGTTAATATGGTGTATCACATTGATTGGTTTGCATATATTGAAGAATCCTTGCATTCCTGGGGTAAACCCCACTGGATCATGGTGTATGATCCTTTTAATGTGCTGTTGGATTCTGTTTGCTAGTATTTTGTTGAGGATTTTTGCATCTATGTTCATCAGTGATATTGGCTTGTAGTTTTCTTTTTTTATGACATCTTTGTCTGGTTTTGGTATGAGGGTGATGGTGGCCTCATATAATGAGTTTGGGAGCGTTCCTCTCTCTGCTATATTTTGTAAGAGTTTGAGAAGGATACGTGTTAGCTCTTCCCTAAATGTTTGATAGAATTCACCTGTGAAGCCATCTGGTCCTGGACTTTTGTTTGTTGGAAATTTTCTAATCACAGTTTCAACTTCAGTGCTTTTGGTTGGTCTGTTTGTATTTTCTATTTCTTCCTGGTTCAGTCTCGGAAGGTTGTGCTTTTCTAAGAATTTGTCTATTTCTTCCAGGCTGTCCATTTTATTGGCATATAGTTGCTTGTAGTAATCTCTCATGATCCTTTGTATTTCTCCAGTGTCAGTTGTTACTTCTCCTTTTTCATTTCTAATTCTATTGATTTGAGTCTTCTGCCTTTTTTTCTTGATGAGTCTGGCTAATAGTTCATCAATTTTGTTTATCTTCTCAAAGAACCAGCTTTTAGTTTTATTGATCTTTCCTATCATTTTCTTTGTTTCTATTTCATTTATTTCTGATGTGATCTTTATGATTTCTTTCCTTCTGCTAACTTTGGGTTTTTTTGTTCTTCTTTCTCTAATTGCTTTAGGTGTAAGGTTAGGTTGTTTATTTGAGATTTTTCTTGTTTCTTGAGGTAAGATTGTATTGCTATAAACTTCCCTCAGAACTGCTTTTGCTGCATCCCACAGGTTTTGGGTCATCGTGCTTTCTTTGTCATTTGTTTCTAGGTATTTTTTGATTACCTCTGATTTCTTCAGTGATCTTTTGGATATTAAGTAGTGTATTGTTTAGCCTCCATGTGTTTGTATTTTTTCAGATTTTTTTCCCGTAACTGATATCTAGTCTCATAGCATTGTGGTCCGAAAAGATACTTGATACAATTTCAGTTTTCTTAAATTTACCAAGTCTTGATTTGTGACCCAAGATATGATCTATCCTGCAGAATGTTCCATGAGCACTTGAGAAAAATGTCTATTCTGAGGATCAGGCCCAGTATCTCAGCAGGTTCCTGGGGGCCCGAGTGGGCAGGGAAAACCTGGCCACACTCCCTTTTGATCCTCTGCCCTCCCGGTGGTCCCCCAATTTCCCCCTTTAGGCGTGGGATCCCTTCCCCACCCGGCCGTTAGGGGTGCCAGCCCCATCCCCCCTTCACTTCTCCTCCCCCTTCACTCTCCCCACGCCACATGTCCTACCCGGTCACTGGGGGTTTCTCCCACCCCGTTAAGTGTCTGTGATCCCCCTCTGGTGCCTGGTAGGTGCCCTAGTTGTGAGGAGACGTGAATTCTGGGTCCTCCTAGTCTGCCATCTTGGCTCTGCCCCCTAGAGGTTAATATCTTAACCCCACTTGAGTATTTAACTCAGTGCTGGTTGCAAGAATCAGAACAATTATGTTTGACATCTGTGAAGTTCTTTAAAATATATTTTCATTGACATTTACTTACAGTACATTTATTTCCAGAAAAGTGTTAAGATACATAACATGGGATAAAACTGAAAGCTAGGATAATTACAAGAACAAGATAAGATCCCCAGAGTTAAAGCGCTTAATTAAAAAAGAGTAATTTCAAATTATGTGATTAGTGGCATAAATTTGGAGGTTAGGAGTCTGTGCTAAACATTTCATAAATTTATTTCCAAAAAGGATATTTTAATATAAATTGTTAAAGTAGATTTAATGACCTCAATAAAACCTTGTTTGTAAGGTAGACATAGGCTATCATAAAGTGGGTGATGGCTTCCAGAGGAGGAAGAGGTCTTCCTTTTTTCATTTCCTCTTCCTGGAGGGGGTCAGACAGGAAGTTACTTCTCCCTTTGCGAAAGGAAGTTTAAAATGTAGAGAGTTCCCTGCACTTTCCACTGTCTTCGCTCTGGACAGTTTAGGGAGGCAAAGTTAATTGAAAATGGAAAAGTGCATTTCGTAGTTATTTTCTTTGAGTGCTATATTATTTTGATTTAACACTTTTCACCTCAAAATTAAGATATTTCTAGAGAATATTAAGTTTCTACATCATCCACCTCTTATGAGGTGTTAGGGAGGGAGAAACGATTTTGGATCGAGGGACTCCTTGGGGGAAAGCTAGCCACTGATGGGTGTCCTGCAGATTGGGGCTATGGAGAGTCATAGATCATAATGAGGGCAGAATGGGAAGCAAAGGAAAAAGGATGGCTTTTTTGAGGACATGATGGGGATCAGAGGTAGAAGGAAAGTCGATTCAGAAAGAAAGAAGGAAAGCCTTCCAAGAAGAGACTACTTTGCACTTTGTCTCAGGCCTTGGAGATGGGTCAGAGCTATAGTTACTCTTGTGTGATATCGAGAATCTGCTCAGTGCAGCCCTTTGAATACTGCCAGAGGGCCCTACCTTCACACCACGAGGCAGATTAGCCAGGTGGTCAGTCACTGTACACGGAGCAGCTCAGAAAATCTGTGTGGCTCAAACCCAGCCACTTGTCTGACTGTATTTCCTGGGAATAGATTCTGGCAGTCTTTAAGTTGGAAGAAGACCCTAAATTGGAAGAGTGTCAGCAATCCACATGCTACTTAGCCCCGTCCTTTCAATTTGGGAGCCCCAGATGACCTGCTTAATACACTGTTACACTTAAGCCTCAGTCTAACAACTGAATGTCTGATAGATGAAGAACGTTAGGGTTTTGACAGAGAAAGAATAGCCTCAGTACCACTTACATCATCCCAAGAAGCACCCTGGACACGACTACCACGGATCTGTTTTCCATCCTTATAGTTTTACCTTAAACAGAATGTAGTTATTAATGGGATAATACAGTATATAGCTTTTGAGTCTGGCTTCTTTCACTTAGCATAATGCTTATAAAATTCATCCATGTTTTTGCATACCTCGGTAGTTTGTTCCATTTTATTACTGACCAATATTCCATTCTATTTATGTACCACAGTGTGTTACCCATTCCACATCTCCCAGTGGAGGGAAATTTTGATTGTTTCCAGTTTTTGGATATCATAAATAAAACGACTCTAAACAGTCATGCACAGGTTTTTAATGAGAACATAAATTTTCATTTCATCTAGGAGTGAAATTGCTGGGTCATATCGTAAATGTATACCTAACTTTATAAGACACTGCCAAACTCTTTTGCAAAATGTCTGTACCATTTTGCATCCCCACAATTCTGTAACTTTTATTTACAAAGAGCAGCAGACATTAGAACCACACAAATATTTTCTCAAAATACAGTTTAAACATAAATGATTTGACAAAACAAGCTCTATATTTTCTTTATTTAGTGCTTGTCAAGTACTGAAATGAATTTTCTGAACTTCTTAACCTTACTTATTAGGTTCTGTCCTTTGGAAAGACAACTCCAAATACTGAAAGAGGACTTTTGGGGCCACCAGGACATAAGGCAAGTGGTGAGTAGGCTGAAAAACAGCTGTGGAGCCTTTGAAAATGAATACCTAGTTTCCCACTTTTAACAAAAGTGGCCTTAATCATTAGGAATACACAAGACTTTGGGTTCTCTTTCTTATTACTGTGAGAAATAGGAAAGTCACAGAGTATAGAAAATGATGATGGTAGGATGAGGAATCTTCCCCCTTGTCATTTGTCTGTGGCTGAGTTTCAGGATGTTTCCAGGTACTTGGAATGGAGTTGGTGCCCACCCACTCTGTTTCTTAGTTCAGAGCAGCCTATTGGTATTGCTGTTGTTGAGCACCAAGGCCAGAGAAATGGTTAATGCATGTTAACAACAAACCAACAAGCTCCCCTGCCCGCCACCTGCTGCTGCTGCTGGCTGTGTAGGGGGCAGTTGCCTAGTAGATGTGAATAATTGATTTTTCAGCTGGCACCCCACCGTCAGTCATTTTCATCAGTCAGCAGGTGAGGACACTCTGCAGCTTCTGACTGTCCCTGACTCTGAGCATGTGACATCTTTGCTTAAGAAGGCCCACTATTCAGTGACTGTTAATTGCCTTGCACTTATGAAGTGAGTTTTCCTGGGGTCTTATCCTGTTTCCTCAAACCTGTATGAAAGTATCTGTTACTGAGTTGATTTTTTTCCCTTTATTGGATTGGCTGATAAGCTTTGGGGAGCTGTGATTTGTCATCTCTATCATCATTTTTAGCTCTCAGATGACCAGTGATTAAAAAGCTGAACAAGGGACTTCCCTGGTGGTGTAGTGGTTAAGAATCTGCCTGCCAATGCAGAGGACACGTGTTCGAGCCCTGGCCCGGGAAGATCCCATATGCCGCGGAGCAACTAAGCCCATGAGCCACAACTACTGAGCCTGCGCTCTAGAGCCTGTGAGCCATAACTACTGAGCCCATGTGCCACAACTACTGAGCCTGTGCTCTAGAGCCCGCAAGCCACAACTACTGAAGCCCGTACACCTAGAGCCCGTGCTCCGCAACAAGAGAAGCCAGCCCAGTGAGAAGCCCGCACACTGCAATGAAGAGTAGCCTCCGCTCGCCGCAACTAGAGAAAAGCCCATGTGCAGCAATGAAGACCCAAGCAGCCAAAAATAAATCAAAATAAAAAAAAAAAAAGCTGAACAAGTAGGGGAATATGGTGTTGGAGGCCATGAGGCAATGACCCTTGGGTAGTTCTGAGTATCAGATAGCCCTTATTGTGTTACAGTAAATGTTCTCCTCATGTTTCTAGCAAAATCAGTCACATAGGTGTTCTCTGAGGTGGAGAACAGAAAAGTCTTCTTGCTGGTAGGTTTTTCTGAAGGGCATCATATTAGCACCTGGGAAGAGTTTCAGTGCTCTAAACTTCTAGAAACAAGGTGATTGGCTTTTTTATGATTATAGAAGTGATACATGAAATACATGAAGAGTTATATAAAAGCTAAAGTATAACATTATAAAAAGATTTTAAAAACCTTCCATGACCCGGAGAGAATATATAATCTGTATATACACATAGCTTTTAAACAATGGGACTGTACACTTTAAACAGTTTTGTAAACCTACTGTTTTCATTAACAGTATCTCATAACCGTCTTTCCATGTCAGGAAATGGAAATACGCATCATCGTTTTTAAATCTAAATAGTATTCCATTTGTGGAGGAATCATAGCATATTTAATCAATCTTCTGTTTTTCCCATATTTAAGTAAATATTATAAACAGTGCTGTAATAAATTTCTTTAACTTACATCTTCATGTGCTTGTCTGATTATTTCTTTGCAAAAGTTACTAGGAGTAAAATTGCTGGATCAACCATATGCTTGTTTGAATGGTTGAATGTTGTATATGTATATATCTAAATTATCCTCCAGGAATATTTTATCACTTTACCTTCCTACCAGCAAGGAGATAATATCCATGGGTATTATCACTCTTTTTGTTTTTTCTAAACTGGCCAGGAGAGAAATGGTATCTCGTTAGAGTTCTTATGATTCCTAGTGAGGATGAACATTTTTCTTATTTTATGGCCATTTACATTTCCCTTTTGTTAATTGTTTGTCCATAGCCCTTGTCCATAGAAAATGGTGTATTTTTCTGTTCCTTCTTTATTTGCAAGAGCTCTTAACATATCAGTGATATTAAGCCTTTGTCATATTTATTTCGCTCATGTTTTCCAGGTTTTCTGTAGAGCATAGTGATTTAGAATTTAAATCCTGGGCCAATACTGCTTGGTTTCAAATATTGGCTCTGCTACGTAGTACCTGACCTTGGTGTCTTATGTAAACATTCTGTGCCTTAGTTTGCTCACCTAAAAATGGGGAAAACAATAGTATCTAACTCATAGGGCTGTTGTAAGGATCAAATGAATTAAAATACACAAAGTACTTTGAATAGTACTTGGTTCTTATTAAACATTATTAAGTACTTGTTTTTTTTAATGTGTGTAATGTCCTATGTGTATTTATTATACAGGGGTCCTAAATTTGTATATATTCAAAGCTATCAGTCGTTTCATCTATGGTTTTTGCCTGTGGGTCATACTTGAAAAGATCTTTACCCAAAGATTATTTTAAAAAGTGTCCCCCTTATTTCCTATTTGCACACATTTTAGCATTCAAATCTTAAATCTTAAATTTGACAGAAAAAAGTCCTTAGCACTCCCTTTTGTGGCATTGTATATTGGCAATGTTGATTTTATAACCATCTTGGACATGACTAATGGTGATAACTGTTCAGTATAATTCCTAGTGCAGCATCTTGTTCAGGAATGTTATTAATGTATTTGACAATTACAATGAGGCAAACACCACAGCGTCTCCCTGTTGAAAAATTTCAGTTTGGTGCAGCTAAAATATTTAGGAATGCAGTTCGAGGGGATTTTCATTTCAGTGGTGTCATTTTTAATTAGGTGTAAATGGCAGAAAAGTAGATATCTGAGCCTGGATCAGGGTGTTTGTGGTAGGTCGAAAAGCATGGCTACAACATTTTGCACTTCATCCCATCAGAAAGTGGAGTCTGTTGCCCTACCTCTTGAGTCTGAGTTGGCCATGTGACTTGCTTTGACTGATAGAATGTGATATGTGAGCTCCAGAGTCTTTGTCTTCTATGAGCACTGCCTGGGATCACTGTTCAATGAAGTCCTCGATGAAGGGCCACATGGAGAGAGAGGCTTAGCTCTGCCATCTGTCCCAGCTGAGCCCAACCCCCACTTGATCTGCCAGCCAAATATGACTGTGTGAATGAGTCCAGGAGAGAGCAGAAGAACCACCTAGTTAACCTGCAAAATTGTGAGGCATAATAAATTGTTGTTTTAAGCCTCTGAGTTTCGAGGTGGTTGGTTTGCAGCAATAAACTGAGTGTGCAGTTCTAGAGGATTTTCATTTTAGCTGTGCCCGTTTATCTTAGTTCAGACTGCTGTAACAAGAATGCCATAGACTAGGTGCTTTAAACAACAAACATTTTTCATAGTTCTGGAGGCTGGGAAATCAAAGATCAAGTGACCGGCAGATTCACTGTCTATTAAGAGCCCACTTCTTGGTTCATAGATGGCCATCTTCTTGCTGTGTCGTCAAGTGGTGGAAGGGGCAAGGGAGCTCTATTAGGCCTCTTTTATAAGGGCACAAATCCCATTCATGAGGGCTCTGTCCTGATGACCTAATCACCTCCCAAAGGCTCCACCATCAAACACCATCACATTGGGGGTTGAGTTTCAACGTATAAACTTTGGAGGGACACAAATATTGTGTATACCAAAGTTTTCATCAAGAGTATGTGGAAGGGGCTTCCCTGGTGGCGCAGTGGTTGAGAATCTGCCTGCTAATGCAGGGGACATGGGTTCGAGCCCTGGTCTAGGAGGATCCCACATGCTGCAGAGCAACTAGGCCCATGAGCCACAAGTACTGAACCTGCTCATCTGGAGCCTGTGCTCCGCAACAAGAGAGGCCGCGATAGTGAGAGGCCCGTGCACCGTGATGAAGAGTGGCCCCCACTTGCCACAACTCGCACAGAAACGAAGACCCAACACAGCCAAAAAAAAAAAAAAAAAAAAGAGTATGTGGCAGAAAAGAAAGAAATCGAAGGCTTTAACAAAGTTCTTGTTATCTCTAATTGCCAATAAGAATATATCTATCCTCTCCTTCCAAAATTTAGTCTATTCTGTATATTGCGGGGCTCTATTTTGGAGGAAGAGCACAAGATTGCTGTTTTGGAATTGAGCCAATGTTTATGGAGAGCTCCTTGGACTAGCTGTGACTTTGTTACATCCATAGGGTGCTTGTTGTGATTTTCATATGTTGAGTTTTTAGTGTCAGGCGGTGTTCTGATTCAGAATTCCTAAGCCCATTGTCTCTAAGGTTCTGAAATTGCCCTACGATTTGAGGTTAGAATCAAGAGGGCTTCACAATGGACTGAAGCAGTTTTTTGGAGTTGGCATAAGTTGTGTAAAACATAGCAAGCCAATTCACCTTGCTGAGTCTCAGTTTCCTCAACTGTTAAGTGAAGTGCATGAATCTTATGAACTGTAAATTTCTTTCCAGTTCAAAATATCAGTGATTCTCCTGCCCATTACATTTCTCCTGAGAATTTTGAGTGAAAAATATTGTATAATGCTACTTGAACCTTGTAACTTTGAAAATACCACATTCATTATTGCTTTTATATATTGCTTTTAATTTCTAATTTCCTGCTTTAGTCATTTCTTTCCTATATTTTATTATTTTTATTTATTTTTGAATTTTATTTATTTATTTTTTATACAGCAGGTTCTTACTAGTTATCCATTTTATACATATTAGTGTATATATGTCAATCCTAATCTCCCAATTCATCCCACCACCACCACCCCTCGCTTTCCCCCTTTGGTATCCATATGTTTGTTCCCTACATCTGTGTCTCTCTTTCTGACTTGCAAACCAGTTAATCTGTACCATTTTTCTAGATTTCACACATATGCGTTAATATACAACATTTGCTTTTCTCTTCCTGACTTACTTTACTCTGTATGACAGTCTCTAGGTCCGTCTACGTCTCTACATATAACCCAATTTCGTTCCTTTTTATGGCTGAGTAATATTCCATTGTATATATGTACCACATCTTCTTTATCCATTTGTCTGTCAGTGGGCATTTAGGTTGCTTCCATGACCTGGCTATTGTAAACAGTGCTGCAATGAACATTGAGGTGCAAGTGTCTTTTTGAATTATGGTTTTCTCTGGGTATTTGCCCAGTAGTGGGATTGCTGGGTCATATGGTAATTCTATTTTCAGTTTTTTAAGGAACCTCCATACTGTTCTGCATAGTGGCTGTATCAATTTACATTCCCACCAACAGTGCAAGAGGGTTCCCTTTTCTCCACACCCTCTCCAGCATTTGTTGTTTGTAGATTTTTCTGATGATGCCCATTCTAACTGGTGTGAGGTGATACCTCATTGTAGTTTTGATTTCCATTTCTCTAATAATTAGTGATGTTGACTATCTGTATCTCCTCTCTGGAGAAATGTCTATTTAGGTCTTCTGCCCATGTTTTGATTGGGTTGTTTGTTTTTTTAATATTGAACTGCATGAGTTATTTATATATTTTGCAGATTAATCCTTTGTCTGTTGATTCATGTACAAATATTTTCTCCCATTCTGAGGGTTGTCTTTTCGTCTTGTTTATGGTTTCCTTTGCTGTGCAAAAGCTTTTAAGTTTCATTGGGTCCCATTTGTTTATTTTTGTCTTTATTTCCATTACTCTGGGAGGTGGGTCAAAAAAGGTATTGCTGTGATTTATGTGAAAGATGGTTCTTCCTATGTTTTCCTCTAAGAGTTTGATAGTGTCTAGCCTTACATTTAGGTCTTTAATCCATTTTGAGTTTATTTTTGTGTATGGTGTTAGGGAGTGTTCTAATTTCATTCTTTTACATGTAGCTGTCCAGTTTTCCCAGCACCACTTATTGAAGAGGCTGTCCTTTCCCCATTGTATACCTTGCCTCCTTTGTCATAGATTAGTTGACCATAGATGCGTGGGTGTATCTCTGGGCTTTCTATCCCGTTCCATTGATCTATATTTCTGTTTTTGTGCCAGTACCATACTATCTTGATACTGTAGCTTTGTAGTAGAGTCGGAAGTTAGGGAGTCTGATTCCTCTAGCTCTGTTTTTTTTTCTCAAGATTGCTTTGGCTATTCGGGGTCTTTTGTGTTTCTATACAAATTGTGAAATTTTTTGTTCCAGTTCTGTGAAAAATGCCATTGGTAGTTTGATAGGCATTGCATTGAATCTGTAGATTGCTTTGGGTAGTATAGTCATGTTCACAGTATTGATTCTTCCAATCCAAGAAGGTGGTATATCTCTCCATCTGTTTGTGTCATCTTTGATGTCTTTCAACAGTGTCTTATAGTCTTTTACCTCCTTAGGTAGGTTTATTCCTAGGTATTTTATTCTTTTTGCTGCAGTGGTGAATGGGATTGTTTCCTTAATTTCTCTTTCTGATCTTTCGTTGTTAGTGTATAGGAATGCAGGAGATTTCTGTGCATTAATTTTGTATCCTGCAACTTTACCAAATTCATTGACTATCTCTCATAGTTTTCTGGTGGCATCTTTAGGATTATCTATGTACAGTATCATGTCATCTGCAAACAGTGACAGTTTTACTTCTTCTTTCCCAGTTTGTATTCCTTTTATTTCTTTTTTTCTCTGATTGCCATGGCTAGGACTTCCAAAACTATGTTGAATAATAGTGGTGAGAGTGGACATCCTTGTCTTGTTCCTGATCTTAGAGGAAATGCTTTCAGTTTTTCACCATTGAGAATGATGTTTGCTGTGGGTTTGTCGTATATTGCCTTTATTTTGTTGAAGTAGGTACCCTCATGCCCACTTTCTGGAGAGTTTTTATCATAAATGGGTGTTGAATTTTGTCAAAAGCTTTTTCTGCTTCTTACTGAGATGATCATATGGTTTTTATTGTTCAGCTTGTTGATATGGTGTATGACATTGATTGATTTATGTATGTTGAAGAATCCTTGCATCCCTGGGTTAAATCCCACTTGATCTTGGTGTATGATCCTTGTAATGTGTTGTTGGATTTGGTTGCTAGTATTTTGTTGAGGATTTTTGCATCTATATTCATCAGTGATATTGGTCTGTAATTTTCTTTTTTTGTAGTATCTTTGTCTGGTTTTGGTATCAGGGTGATGGTGACCTCATAGAATGAGTTTGAGAGTGTTCCTTCCTCTGCTATATTTTGGAAGAGTTTGAGAAAGATAGGTGTTAGCTCTTCTCTAAATGTTTGATAGAATTCACCTGTGAAGCCATCTGGTCCTGGACTTTTGTTTGTTGGAAGATTTTTAATCACAGTTTCATTTTCATTACTTGTGATTGGTCTGTTCATATTTTCTATTTCTTCCTGGTTCAGTCTTGGAAGGTTGTACCTTTCTAAGAATTTGTCCATTTCTTCCAGGTTGTCCATTTTATTGGCATAGAGTTGCTTGTAGTAGTCTCTTATGATGCTTCGTATTTCTGCAGTGTCCACTGTCACTTCTTTTTCATTTCTAATTTTATTGATTTGAGTCCTCTCCCTCTTTTTCTTGATGAGTCTGGCTAAAGGTTTGTCAATTTTGTTTATCTTCTCAAAGAACCAGCTTTTAGTTTTATTGATCTTTGCTATTGTTTTCTTTGTTTCTATTTCATTTATTTCTGCTCTGATCTTTATGATTTCTTTCCCTCTGGTAACTTTGGGTTTTGTTTGTTCTTTCTCTAGTTCCTTTAGGTGTAAGGTTAGATTGTTTATTTGAGATTTTTCTTGTTTCTTGAGGTAGGATTTTATTGCTCTAAACTTCCCTCTTAGAACTGCTTTTGTTGCATCCCATACTTTTCTTTTTTGTGTGTGTGTGTGGTATGCGGGCTTCTCGCCGCTGTGCCTCTCCCGTTGCGGAGCACAGGCTCCGGACACACAGGCTCAGCGGCCATGGCTCACGGGCCCAGCCACTCCGCAGCATGTGGGATCCCCCTGGACTGGGGCACGAACCCATGTCCCTTGCATCGGCAGGCGGACTCTCAACCACTGCGCCACCAGGGAAGCCCCCATACATTTTTTAAAATATATTTATTTTATTTCGGGCTTCCCTGGTGGCACAGTGGTTGAGAGTCCGCCTGCCGACGCGGGGTGCACAGGTTCTTGCCCCGGTCCAGGGGGATCCCACGTGCCGCGGAGCGGCTGCGCCTGTGAGCCATGGCCGCTGGGCCTGCGCGTCCGGAGCCTGTGCTCCACAGCGGGAGAGGCCACAGCAGTGAGAGGCCCGCGTACCGCAAAAAAAAAAAAAGAAAGTATTTATTTTATTTCAACTTTAATGCAGAACTGAACATTTTTAGTAAATAAAGGAACACCATTTGGGCCCCCATACGTTTTTGATCGTCATGTTTTCATTGTCATGTGTCTCTAGGTATTTTTTGATTTCCTCTTTGATTTCTTCAGTGATCTCTTGGTTATTTAGTAATGTATTGTTTAGCCTCCATGTGTTTGTGTGTTTTACGGTTTTTTTTCCCTGTAATTGATTTTTAATCTCATAGCATTGTGGTCGGAAAAGATACTTGATATGATTTCAGTTTTCTTAAATTTACTGAGGCTTGATTTGTGACCCAGGATATGATATATCCTGGAGAATGTTCTGTGTGCACTTGAGAATAAAGTGTAATCTGCTGGTTTTGGATGGAATGTCCTATAAATATCAATTAAATCTATCTGGTCTATTGTGTCATTTTAAGCTTGTGTTTCCTTAATAATTTTCTGTCTGGATGATCTGTCCACTTACACGAATCTGTCCACTGGTGTCAGTGAGGTGTTAAAATCCCCCACTATTATTGTGTTACTGTCGATTTTCTCTTTTATAGCTGTTAGCATTTGCCTTATGTATTGAGGTGCTCCTGTGTTGGGTTCATATATATATAAAATTGTTATATCTTCTTTTTGTATTGATCCCTTGATCATTATGTAGTGTCCTTCCTTGTCTCTTTTAACATTATTTTAAAGTCTATTTTATCTGATATGAGTATTGCTACTCCAGCTTTCTTTTCATTTCCATTTGCATAGAATATCTTTTTCCATCGCCTCACTTTCAGTCTGTATGTGTCCCTAGGTCTGAAGTGGGCCTCTTGTAGACAGCATATATATGGGTCTTGTTTTTGTATCCATTCAGCGAGGCTGTGTCATTTGCTTGGAGCATTTAATCCATTCCCATTTTAGGTAATTATCGATATGTATGTTCCTGTGACCATTTTCTTAATTGTTTTGGGCTTATTTTTGTAGGTCCTTTTCTTCTCTTGTGTTTCCCACTTAGAGAAGTTCCTTTAGCATTTGTTGTAGAGCTGGTTTGGTGGTGGTGTATTCTCATAGCTTTTGCTTATCTGTAAAGGTTTTGATTTCTCCATCGAAACTGAATGAGATCCTTGCCGGGTAGAGTAATTTTGGTTGTAGGTTCTTCCCTTTCATCACTTTAAATATATCATGCCACTCCCTTCTGGCTTGTAGAGTTTCTGCTGAGAAATCAGCTGTTAACCTTATGGGACTTCCCTTGTATGTTATTTTTTTTCCCTTGTTGCTTTTAATAATTTTTCTTTGTCTTTAATTGTTGTCAATTTGAGTACTGTGTGTTGCGGCATGTTTCTCCTTGGGTTTATCCTGCCTGGGACTCTCTGTCCTTCCTGGACTTGGATGGCTATTTCCTTTCCCATGTTAGGGAAGTTTTCGACTATAATCTCTTCACATATTTTCTCAGGTCCTTTCTCTCTCTCTTCTCCTTCTGGGACCCCTATAATGCGAATGTTGGTGTGTTTAATGTTGTGGCAGAGGTCTCTTAGGCTGTCTTCATTTCTTTTCGTTCTTTTTTTCTTTATTCTGTTCCATGGCCGTGAATTCCACCATCCTGTTTTCCGGGTCACTTATCCGTTCTTCTGCCTCAGTTATTCTGCTGTTGATTCCTTCTAGTGTAGTTTTCATTTCAGTTATTGTATTGTTCATCTCTGTTTGTTTGTTCTTTAATTCTTCTAGGTCTTTGTTAAACATTTCTTGCATCTTCTCGATATTTGCCTCCATTCTTTTTCCGAGGTCCTGGATCATCTTCACTATCATTATTCTGAATTCTTTTTTGGAAGGTTGCCTATCGCCACTTCATTTAGTTGTTTTTCTGGGGCTGTATCTTGTTCCTTCATCTAGTACACGGTCCTCTGCCTTTTCATTTTGTCTGTCTTTCTGTGAATTTGGTTTTCTTTCCATAGGCTGCAGGATTGTAGTTCTTGCTTCTGCTGTCTGCCCTCTGGTGGATGAGGCTATCTAAGAGGCTTGTGCAAGCTTCCTGATGGGAGGGACTGGTGGTGGGTAGGGCTGGGTGTTGCTCTGCTGGGCAGAGCTCAGTAAAACTTAATTTGCTTGTCTGCTGATGGGTGGGGCTGGGTTTCCTCCCTGTTGCTTGTTTGGCCTGAGGCAACCCAGCACCAGAGCCCACAGTCTCCTCGGTGGGGCTAATGGTGGACTCCAGTAGGGCTTATGCCAAAGAGTACTTCCCATAATTTCTGCTGCCAGTGTCCTTGTCCCTGTGGTGAGCCACAGCCGCCCCCTGACTTCTGCAGGAGGCCCTCCAACACTAGCAGGTAGGTATGGTTTAGTCTCCAATGGGTTCACTGCTCCTTCCCCTGGGTCCCAATGTGCACACTACTTTGTGTGTGCCCTCCAAGAGTGGAGTCTCTGTTTCCCCCAGTCCTTTCGATGTCCTGCAGTCAAATCCTGCTAGCCTTCAAAGTCTGATTCTCTGGGAATTCCTCCTCCCATTGCCAGACCCCAGGTTGGGAAGCCTGACGTGGGGCTCAGAACCTTCACTCCAGTGGGTGGACTTCTGTGGTATAAGTGTTCTCCAGTCTGTGAGTCACCCACGCAGCAGTTATGGGATTTGATTTCATTGGGATTGTGCCCCTCCTACCGTCTCATTGTGGCTTCTCCTTTGTCTTTGGATGTGGGGTATCTTTTTGGGTGAGTTCCAGTGTCTTCCTGTCGATGATTGTTCAGCAGTTAGTTGTGATTCTGGTGCTTTCGCAAGAGGGAGTGAACGCACGTCCTTCTACTTCTCCATCTAGAACTGATCTCTTCTTTCCTATACTTTAGGACAAATGAACTCAAATAATAATATGTATTCCCTGGTGAATTCATCATTTTTACCAATAAAACGTGTACAACATGTATTTTACCCTTCAAAATGATTAAACTAGAGGGCATCCTGTATTTAACAGAGTGTGTAACAATCACCCACAAAACTTGTGACTTCAAACAAATGTGATTGTTTCTCACAGTTCTGTGAATCATCTGGGTGGCTGTTCTTGTCTGGGCCAGCATGGCCAGAGCTGTATGGTCTCGTATGGCCTCACTGACATGTCTGGTAGTTGGCTTGATGTCATCTCAGATGACAGGGATAACTTGGGCACATGTCAGCACACTAGCCTAGACTTGTTCACATGTGGAGGTTTCAGGGTTCCTAAGAGTAACAAGAAAGCGCAGGGTCCTGTGTGCGAGAATTTTTTAAGTCTAGGCTTCCATCACATTTGTTGATGCTTCATTGACCAAAGCAAGTCACATGGCCAAGCTCAGATTTCAAGGAGTAGAAGAATAGATTCCACTTTTTGATGGAAGGAGCTGCAAAGTCATGTTGCAAAGGGGCATAGATACAGAAATGGAGAGAACTTGTGGCCATTTTTGCAACCTACCACAGTATCTGAGACTATGTATTTGTCTTTTGACCATTGCAACATCATCTCTCACTGAGCAGTAAATGTGTATTAATTTCCTGAATAGAATTTCCTTGGAAAAGCCATTTCCTTACTTTTTATAAGGTTGATAATAATGTCTATTTTACTTGAAACATACGTTTATTCTAGAAAATTTATGAAATGGAGACAAGCATGAAGATGAGAGTAAAAATAATGTCTAATTCTACCAGTCAGAGATAGCTATTATTATCCTTTTACTTGTGTAAGGATCTAATGTTGCAAAGATTAAGAAATATGCTATTATATATCCTATATTGGATATATAACTATATAACTATATTATAGTTATGTAAAATGCTACATATATGTAATAAAATGTACTCACAAACCCCTATTTTAAAATACTTTTTGCCATTTTTCTCTATAACTTGGCCATCATGAGTCTTTAAATATTTTAATTAGGGTACAGGTTAAACAAAAAGACCCCAAAATATAGTGGCTTAATTAAGACATAAGATAGATGGATAAGGTGCTTATTTTTGTCTCATGGAAAAGTTCAGAGGTTAGATGGGTAGTTTAGTTTGGGTAGACATTTCTGCTCTACTAGGTCATTCAGTGACCCAGGCTAGTAGGTCAACTTTCCCATCTTTCAATAAGTGGCTTCTAGATCTTGGCCCAAGTTGGCAGCTGTAGTTCCAGCTATTTCTCAGAGAGCAAGAAGGGAGAAAGAAGTTTCTAGAATCATCTTCATCTTTGAGATGATCTGAAATTTGCACATGACTTTCACATCCCATCAGCCTAAATTTAGTCAAACAGCTACACCTAGCTGTAAGGGTGGTGGTGTACCAGATAAAAACTGGGGACTCTATTACTGAAAGAAAGAAAGAGAAAATGATATTGGGTAACAATTAGCAATTTCTGTTATATTAACCAAATTGTACATATCTAAATTACATTTCATCGTCAAATATGTAGCGCTAATGTGGTGGATGTTTTTTGCTTTGTGCTGCCCTGTGTTTGCTCTTCTCTGTTGGGGAAATAGCACTTCAGTTTTCCTTTGGAAAACTCTCAGACTATGAAGTTTGGGTTGGGCCAATATGCCCCTCCTCACTACACTTCACCTCACTACAGGGACGGATATGTGACCTTGTCCTGGTCAGTGGAACTTGAACCTGGGTGTTTTTATTAGAAATGTTGAGAAGGTGAAGCTTTCTTTTTCTTCTGCTGGTATAATTGAGCTCTTGGAATGAAAGACAGGAAAGAACTTACTTAGAAAAATAGAGCTGAAGAATGCAGTGGTAGAGAGAGATGGAATCCTGAAAACATTGTTTGAGCCTCTGGTTCAAGCCATTCCGGAACCTAGAATCTCCCTGGATTTTTTAATTATATTTGTCAAAAATCCCATTTATTTTTGTCATTTTGTATTAGAGTGCTGTTAATCACAACTGAAAGATGATTAATCCACTCACCATAATCCTTACTGCACTCCATTTCCTTTGAGTTTCATTGCTTTTCCATCTAGGAGTGTTTGAACTCAAATTCTATCATCTAAGGTTAAGACTATTCCCCATTGTAGCCTCACTGACAAATTTCTTTTGAGTCTTTTCCAATCTTCATGTCTTTGGTGGAACCTGTGGGTTTTGGTATTGGGCCTTAGGGGCAAAAAGCTGTTACTGGATTTCTTTCCCCCCCAATTCTTCCTTTTCTATTGAACTTTTCTTCCACCTAAAACACAAATATAGAAAGGAGGATAGGAATAAGGTTGGGGTGGGGAGTCATGGTGGCAGAGGAAGAAGTACTTAAATATAAAAAACTATTTTGAACCATTAACTTACTTTTGTTCCAACTCTTCAATTGCAGTGGTTGGATGGTAGAATTGGTCCAAAGAGTCACAGCAAATTGAAAATTGTCAGTAAAAGTGATGCTACCAGTATCGTGAGTGCCATGAATAGGATGTTTAGAGGGAAGCTGGTGGCATCCAGCAGAGACCAAGCTATTTGAGTGTCGTTAAGTTCATTATATGCCTTTTTGTGTTGCTCTCACTTTTATTCCATCTCTTAACAGCTTGGGGGTTAAGGCCAGCCATTCCCCTATGCCTAGATTTCTTTTTGTAATGTACCTACCAACACCATGGCATGCAGAAATGCTGTTGATTCATTATTAAGATAGAAGAATAAATCATGGCAGTATCTACTATGCCTTCCATTATGGTAACTGATTTTGAGGATCTGATGTAAAATTAGTTATAGAAATATAGAAAATTACAACTAATTAAGAGAATCTCAGATTAAGTTATTCCCATCCCTTTTCCTAAAGTTTGTGGAATTTAATTCCGGATAAGTGCTTATGCAAAATTAATGTTCCTTGGGATGAGAAGGCCAGTTAGATACATGATATTGGTTTTAGTCTTCTGATGGGAAATCTCAAAAGTTAATCAGAAATTGTTCTTTTATCATAAAAATGGGAGGCAGAGTGGTGGAGCTCACACGTCATAGAATTACTCTATTCATATTATGTGCTACATATCCATTATGAACTGTGTCAATTTCTGGCCACATGACCTACTGTTGGCTGCCTCCAACAATACCCTTGAGTTGGGTGGTGGGTAAGAAGGGTGGGGAGAAGGGGTGGCATAGATAATCAATATCTCCTTTAGACTGGCTGACGCCCTTGGACTCTATTATTTGACATGCACCAGTAGAGCTCCCTATGGCAATATTTTGAATAGACTTGAAACTTCAACTTCATGAATTATTTTGACCAGTGTGGGTGAATTTCAACACTATATGAGCATATTGTAATCTTATTTTTAAAAGGATGTTTTTCTCCATCCCCATAACAGATCTTTTAGCTGACTTTTTGTTATTTTCTCTTGTTATTGTGTCTCAGCAGGAACCATATTGGAGAAAATCAGCAGATCAACAGAATGCTGCTGGTGTGCTGGAGCTTTTGTTTGTGCCTGTGCGCCAGTGTAAACACGGGCAGCATTTCACTCACCCCCCCAGTGCTCATTATTTGAAGCCATTTCCACAGCATGGTATCCCACAATACTAAGGAAAAGTTGAGTCCACTCTTACTTGAATGAAACTGAGAATAAAAGAACCCATTCTTAGCAGAGAGAAAATTTGTCCATGCTCAAACTGAAGGAAATCACCACAAATAGGCTATGTGTGTGTGTGTGCGCGCGTGTGTGTATTATTGTTGTTAAACCCAAGCAGACCGATTCATGGACTAAAATATGTCTTTGATTTTTTTCCCTGCATTTATCTTTATTTTTTTGTGGATTTCCTTCTAATATATTTTTTATTTCTATGAGGTTTTTTTTTAAAGTCAAAAAATCTCATTAGCCTTCTCCAAGCCCTTAAATGTAACATGGGGATCCCTTTTTCACTTTATTTGCAATTCTTATTTCTAGTGACCCTAAAGAAATACAAGAGGATGAAAATGAATAATGGGATTGAAAAAACAACTCTCCACTCCTATTTGGAGATGATATTCTTTCTCTTAAATGCCCGTTTATTTTTTGTTGTTGTTGAAAAATGAGTTTTGTAGATCAAGCCACATGTAGCTGGTTTATTGTTTTCACTCAGCCAATCAGAATCACAGCAGGTGGGAAATTCTTTGAGTTATCCAATAAAAGCCTTCAGTGTTTGATACCATTATAATCCTTTTAAAAGAGAAGACTGATGTGGATTAAATCTGCTTGTGGTTGGGTGTGAGTGCTAAGAACAAAGATCTGTGCTTGAAAGCTGTTAGCACTAAGAACAGTCCCAATAGGAGTTAACTATATCCTTTTCAGGAAAATAATAGCTATTATCTTTGCAATGATGATGTTCTCTTTTGGAGATTATGTCTGAGATTGACATTCTTAATATATATGCAGCTCAACAAATTTTTATTGTGAGTATACTATGCTCCAGCACTGTAGTGGGCTATATAAATATTTATGAAATTTCCTATTCTCCTAATAGTCGTATATTATTGTCCCCATTTTATAGAGGAAAAAAACCCTGAGGCTTGGAGAGATTAAATAATTTAACATCATGAGCTGGTGAGAGACAAAACCAGAATTTGGACCCATATTTTACCAGATATTAAAACCCATGTTTTTTTAGCCTCAAATTGCCTCTCTAACCATACAAAATATGCATTATTTCCCAAAAGAAGGTCTTCATTTTGGCAGTGACTCAAATATTCATTTTAGTGGAAAACATTCTGTGGGAGTCAAAAGAAGGTAAGAGAAACATAAGCCACCCTGCCATTGGTATTCTGCAGAGTTCCTCTGTTGATTTCACTCCCATTTTAGCATATTGCATTTAATTACTTGTCAAACATATATCTTAACTTTATGGAGGCAGGAGGGTCAGCCCAATTAGTGTTGTTATTTTTCTGTTTAGTTTTCTGAATATACCTAATGCATTTTAAATCTGTCCTTAACAATAACAGTTTCAAGTAGAGAGCTTCTTAAGAGTAAATCTTTTAACCCTGAGAATCTCGAAGTAAATTAATTTAATTTTGCAATTGAATTGGAGAGTCACTAAGAACATCCAAAGTTGGTATATTTCAATCTGATCCTCTGTATTTATCTTTCATGATAAACAAATCGAATTTCTGAATCCCTTAGACCATGTTCTGTGCTTCCTTAGTAGGGTCTGGGGATATCTCCCCCCCCCCCCCCCCCGTAGAAATTGAACAAGCCCAAGAGCTTTGCAGTTTTCTTTTTCAAGGTTAAAATTGTGAGGCCATAGTCTGTTTCATTCTGTGTCCTTGCATGTCTAGGTCATGCTCTCAAAAAAAGAGGGACCTCTTGCTTGTATTCTGGAAGGTCATTGGTGAAGGAGGGAGACTCTCAGTTTAGTTGGCTAGAACATAATGTTGATGAGGCCAAGACAATACAATTTTGTTAGGAACCAGTTAAGATTTTTGGCTCAGTTAGAAGGAATTGTTTCCAACTGCAACGTTCAGACTTCTAATGAACATGACCTTTACCATGGTATCTAGATTTTACCAAGGAGAAAGAGCTCATTAGATATTAGCTGTCTGTACTAGGGACACTGTGTAGTTTACAAGCTTGTCTACAACTTATTTGATGACTTCATTACTTCTCACTTCTTTTAAAATGGTTTTTTTTTAAACTTCATCTCTAGAAAATTATGTACCTCTTATCTACTGAATACGTCAAATGCTCTCTTCAAATACTTCCAAACCAAATGTTGGTTACTTCAGTGAATGTTTTGAATAAGTCCTGGGAATTGGTCCAGACACGTGGTCCCACTTGCCATCCTATTAATTATTACCCTGGAATCTGATGTATTTTCTGAAATACGAATTCAATTTCCTAAGGATTAGACATCATGTTGGACTTCTAAATGTTAAAGTTTTGCTGACAGTTCAGCTCCTTGTCTGTGGTTGGGATAAGTTCAGTTTCACTCCTGAAATTCACAATGTCAACGTGATATCACATAATACTTTATAGGTTTCAAAGCTGTGTTCAAGGTTACTGCCTCATTTGACTCTCAAAACAACCTTGTGAGGTCTGTGAAGCAGATATTTTTATATCCTTTTTATGCACATGGAAAGTGAGAAATAAGTGGGTAGATACTTGCTTAGTGCTTAAACAAAATCATCCAGTGTTTCTCCACTTGTCAGTACAGTTTGATAAATCCTTTTATTTTTAAATAAATTTATTTATTTTTATTTTTGGCTGTGTTAGGTCTTCGTTGCTGCATGCGGGCTTTCTCTAGTTGTGGCAAGTGGGGGCTAGTCTTCGTTGCGGTGTGCGGGATTCTCATTGCGGTGGCTTCTCTTGTTGCAGAGCACGGGCTCTAGGCATTCAGGCTTCAGTAGTTGTGGCATGTGGGCTCAGTAGTTGTGGCTCGTGGGCTCTAGAGCACAGGCTCAGTAGTTGTGGTGCACAGGCTTAGTTGCTCCGCAGCATGTGGGATCTTCCCGGACCAGGGCTCGAACCCATGTCCCCTGCATTGGCAGGCAGATTCTTAACCACTGTGCCACCAGGGAGGCCCCGATAAATCCTTCTTTTAAGTTATATTCACAGTGGTTTTATTAGCGGACACTGTTATCAGATTTAAGATGAAATATAATAAACTTATTTCATTGGTGTTTTATTATAGCCTTCATCTGGTGTCAGGTTCACAGAAGAGTGAGGAATCATTACTTGAATATTTAAAAGATCAATGTTTTCAAGGATGTTGCAGGTATTATTTTCCAGGTTCAAAGTTCTTGTTAAGTTCTCTTGGTAGGCATCCATCTCAAGTATTTGATGTATAAATTCTTTATTGCTCTGTAAACTAACCACTGTGATAGCAACAAGCAGGTTCACAAGGGCTTGGGATTTTATGTGTGATATGGACTGCATGAAACTAGTTTAACATAATATCTTAAAGTCTGTTCAAATAGTAAAACCTGATCCAGAATAGCCACTCAGAAGACATAATGAATCACTGGTAAAAATGTTCAATATATAGAAAGCTCCTAACATAAGCTAATTTGTACTGACTGAAAAAGAAATAGATGGCCAAAGGCATTAATTATTTTAATACATAATTTTCAACGTCTATGTATATTACACTGAAGAGGATATAAAGAAGCACAACTTTGTAACAAAGAAGGAGCTTATGATCTAGTCATATATACCTACATGCTAATCATTAAAAAACAATTCAGCAACCCTCAACCGATGTTTATCCCTTATTGACAAATGGCTGAGTGGCTTGGGAAAAATTTTTCCAGCCGGTGGCAAGGAGCCTTGGGGAATCTCTACATTTTGTTTAATTGTGGTAAAACGTGTAACATAAAATATACGAGTTTAACCATTTTAAGTTTGTAAATCTGTGGCTTTAAGTACATTTACAGTGTTGTGCAACCGTCTCCACTCTGCATTTCTATAACTTTTTATCGTCCGAAACAGAAACTTTGTACCCATTAAACAACTTCCCATTCTCCTCTTTCTCCAGCCCCTGGTAACCTCTATCCTGCTTTCTGTCTGAATTTGCCTACTGTAAGTACTTCATGTAAGTGGAACCATACAGTAGTTGTCCTTTTGTATGTGGCTTGTTTTATTTATTTTTATATATACATACATATATATATATATATATATATATATATATATATATATATATATATTACCGTTTGTTTATCCATTCCTCTGTTGATGAGAAATGTACATTTTGGGACATCCCGTCTCTTCTGCCCCCCTTTCTTGATCGGCGACTGCCTGAGCCCACCCCCTCACTGTTATTATAGGTTCAATCCTGGGCAAGAATGAAGGGGAGGGAGATTTGTCCACATTTAACAAATAAAAGCACTGGATGCTGAATTAAATTCGAATTTCAGATAAACAACAAATACTTTTGTAGTATACAAATGTTGTGTGCAGTATTTGAGACGTATTTATATTTAAACAATAGTTGTTTATCTGAAATTTAAATTTAACTGGGTGTCCTATATTTTATCTGGTAACGCTAAAAGGGAGGTCAAGTTCTTCAAACATTCCCCTCAGCCGCGGTAATTCACTGTGCCTCTAGTGGGAGGAACTGTTAAGTAACTTGGCCAAGGTGAAGGGAAGAAAGAAATTTAGGACCAATGATGCAATATGCCACATACTGCAGTGAAGGCGTTTGTAGAGACTGTCTACAGGATCTTAGCTTTAAGATCATTCCAAAGTAGAAGAACTGAGACCAACTATCATACAGAAGATTTAGACTTAATACGTCTTCGTGGTTAATGTTGTCGAAGAGTGTGGGCTCACCCATGTGACAACTGTCTGGGAACCTGGACCTACAGTGTCCTAATACAGGCTCACCCAAGGAGATCTCTCCTAGATAATTCTTTCCCTGTCTGGACTTGGCTCTCTCTCCTCTGCAAAACTTATAGCCCTTTTTCTTTTCCACTGTTATGAGACTCTTTCACAGATATTTATAGCTGGCATACTGGCTGAAATGAAGGGTACATTTGGGGGGATTAGAGCTGGGTAAATGATTTGAGGTTAACTTGTAGAAAAAGCAAAAGGGCTGGGAATTTCACTTTACTAAGGGAGCCCCTGAAATATGGTTTATTATCAAATCTTAAGATATTTGGGGGAGTTAAGTAAAAAAAGTATTATGTTGTCTTTTGTAAGCTAATAAAGGGTGATACAGAATCAAGCCAGAGATCTTTCACAACATTAAAATTTTTAGTAAATATAGTTTATTTAATTTTACACTTAAATTTCTGCATATTCCCATGGTTCAAAATTCAGAATGTAAAAAGCTGTGTTCCCACCCCTGTCCTTGTCTTCCCTGGTTCCCACCCTTACACCTATGAATGATCACTTATTTTAGTTTCTTTTTTTTCTTTTAAAATATTTTCTCTTTATCCTTGATGTTTTTAGTTAATGGGACTTTTTAAACCTGGGGACTCACGTCTTCAATTCTGGAATGTTCTTAAACATTTTTGGTTTTTTTTTTTTTTTTCTTTTTTTTTTTTTTTTGCGGTATGTGGGCCTCTCACTGTTGTGGCCTCTCCCGTTGCGGAGCACAGGCTCCGGATGCGCAGGCCCAGCGGCCATGGCTCACGGGCCCAGCCGCTCCGCGGCATATGGGATCCTCCCAGACCGGGGCACGAACCCGTATCCCCTGCATCGGCAGGCGGACTCTTAACCACTGCGCCACCAGGGAGGCCCAACATTTTTGGTTTTTTTGGCCATGCGGCACAGCTTGCAAATTCTCAGTTCCCTGACCAGGGATTGAACTTGGACCACAGCAGTGAAAACACCAAATCCTGACCACTAGGCCACCAGGGAACTCCCTTTAGTTTCTTATTTGTTCTTCTAATATTTGTGCTGCTACAAATGTATTTTCTTTTCTCCTCTTTCTAACACAGAAGGCAGTGTACTATATGCACTGTTCTGCATCTTCGTTTCTTCATTAAGAGTATATTATGGGATGGGCTTCCCTGGTGGTGCAGTGGTTGAGAGTCTGCCTGCCGATGCAGGGGACACAGGTTCGTGCCCTGGTCTGGGAAGATCCCACATGCTGCGGAGCGGCTAGGCCCGTGCGCCATGGCCGCTGAGCCTGCGCGTCCAGAGCCTGTGCTCTGCAATGGGAGAGGCCACAACAGTGAGAGGCCTGTGTACCACAAAAAAAAAAAAAAAAAAAAGAGTATATTATGGGAATCTTTCTGAATAAATACATAGAGACTTCCTGATTGCATATTTATTGTGTGAGTGTACTATAGTTTATTTAATCAGCATCCTGATTAAATGGACACTTGGATTGTTTCCACCCTTTTGGTATTATAAACAGTACTATGAGAAAACAACTTGTACACACATTATTTCTTCTGTGTGCAGGTATACCTTTAGAATGCATTCTTGGAAGTGGGATTGCTAGGCTACAGGGTAAATTTATTTGTAATTTTGTTAGATATTGCTAAGTTGTTCTTCAGAGGAATTTTCCCACTTTGCACTCTAATCAGTCATGTATAAGTTACCTTCACAGCCTTGCCAACAGACTATGTCTCTTCTCAAATTTTGGGATCTTATGAGTGAGATTGGGTTTATTATCACATGTTTAAGGGTCATGTGTTTTGATCTGTAACTAGACCTGTCTTTTGTCTCGTTTTCTATTGGGGTATTAATCTGTCCCATCCCAATTTCTAGAAGTTTCTTTTTTTTAATGTAAAACGGAGATTAGCACTTAGTGGCATGTTTCAAATAAATTCCCTGATATTATTTGTCTTTTGTCTTTGTTTACATTCTTTTTTTCCATGAAAAAAATTAGTTTTTATTTCATTGACTGTTTTTATTTTTGGCTGTGTTGGGTCTTTGTTGATGCGCACGGGCTTTCTCTAGTTGCGGCGAGCGGGGGCTACTTTTCGTTGTGGTGCATGGGCTTCTCATTGTCGTGGCTTCTCGTTGCAGAGCACGGGCTCTAGAGCACGGGCTCTAGAGCACAGGCTCTGTAGTTGTGGTGCACGGGCTTAGTTGCTCCGCGGCATGTGGGATCTTCCCGGGCCAGGGCTCGAACCCCTTTTCCCCTGCATTGGCAGATGGATTCTTAACCACTGTGCCACCAGGGAAGCCCTATTTCATTGACTTTTTTTTAAAGAGAATTTATTTTATTAGTATGTTTTTTTAAATTAATTAATTTATTTTTTGGCTGCGTTGGGTCTTCGTTGCTGCGCGCAGGCTTTCTGTAGTTGCGGTGAGTGGGCTTCTCATTGCAGTGGCTTCTCTTGTTGCAGAGCACAGGCTCTAGGCACACAGGCCTCAGTAGTTGTGGCACATGGGCTTCAGTAGTTGTGGCTCATGGGCTCTCGAGCGCAGGCTCAGTAGTTGTGGCGCACGGGCTTAGTTGCTCTGCGGCATGTGGGATCTTCCCGGACCAGGGCTCAAACCTGTGTCCCCTGCATTGGCAGGTAGATTCTTAACCACTGCACCACCAGGGGAGCCCATCATTCACTTTTATCTTTTCTTTTAGGCTTTAGAACTTTAAGTCGTAGTTAGAAAGGCCTTTATCCTGCCAAGGTTATAAAGCAATTCTCTGTCATGTTCTTCTAGCACTTTAATGGTTTCAAAGCTTATGATTGAATATTTGATACATTTGGAGTTTATTGTGGTATGCAATGTGAAATGTAGATCCAACAGTTTTTCATAGTTATTAAGATATCTTGTAGTGCTAGTTCCTCTTCATTCTTCTTTTTTAGAGTTCTTCTGGTTGTTCTTGTTTCATTTTTCCACAGACATTACAATCAGCTTGTCTACTTCAAAAAATATCTATTGTTATTTTTATGAGGGTGATATTAAATTTATGGATTAATTTAGGGTAACTGATGTATTTATAATGCTGTTTTCCTTTCCAAGAACATGGTATATCATTTCATTTTTCAAGTCTACTTTTGTTTCCCTTGAGATTATTTCACAGTCCTTCTCATACGGGTTTTGCACATTTCTTGGTTAGTTTATTCCCAGGCATTTTATCCTCTCTGCTGCTCTTGTATACAAGGTCTTCTCTGCCATTATGTTGGCTTGTGGTTGTTGTTTATGACAGATGACTGTTGGTTTCTGTGTATTATTATTATTATTATTATTTTTTGCGGTACGCGGGCCTCTCACTGTTGTGGCCTCTCCTGTTGTGGAGCACAGGCTCCGGACATGCAGGCTCAGTGGCCATGGCTCACGGGCCCAGCCGCTCCACGGCATGTGGGATCTTCCCAGACCGGGACACGACCCTGTGTCCCCTGCATCGGCAGGCAGACTCTCAACCACTGCGCCACCAGGGGAGCCCTCTGTGTATTAATTTTATATTCTACTTTAAAAAATTTTTTCAGTTGATTCTCTTAGTTTATCCAGGTATACAATCATATTGGCTGCAAATAGGGATAATTTTGCCTTTCCTTTCCAATAGTTAACACCTCACATTTCTTTCTACTCTCTGTCTAATTTCGTTGTTAAAAATCTCAAGTAAAATCAATTGGATGATTTTAATCTTTATAAATATGATCATTCGTAGAATTAAATTGATTTGAAAGCTACTGACTTCATATTTTTTCTTATTCATGTCATAGTGAAGTTCCAAATGACAGAAAATTTAAATGCCATGCTGCTATGCCTTTAGACTCAGATGTTGGACTTGAAGGGCTGCTTAGGCTACTTGGGAGCTTTTGGCTGGTGGGAGGATAGAGGGACCCTCAAGGCAGGGTAGCTGTCAGAGGCACTGACCTGATGCAGAGGCGACTTTGGAAGTATTCCTGGGCTAGTAGGCACGTTTCACTCTTTGACTTACTCCTGATGTTTGCATTTCTCTGTTAAGTATAAATTCCCCCTCTTCTCCCTCCTCCTTTTTTGCCCTCCTGCTTGTCTTCTTCCTCCTTGTCCTTCTCTTCTTCTTTATTTTATCATTAGAAAAGTTTAAGAAGATTTTCTGACATTTGGAATGGATTTAAATCTTGTGCCATCTTGAACACCATTTGAAGTAGGAGCCTGTGGTGGGCCAAGAGGGAAACCCAGAAGATAGTGTGGGAAAATGTTTAAAAAACTATGAATCTGCACAGCTGTGTTACATAGAAGGTGCCGTGGCCTATGAAATCTAACGCAGTGAGGAATTGGCTTTCATGCTGGACCTCTGTCAGGAAGGTTACTCTTCCTTTGAGAAAACCAAAAACACAGACACCCCTCCCATGGCTGGTTGCCAGGCAGAATGCCGAAGACATGGAAGTTAGAGGACCCAGAGGGGAAGCCAGCATGGGCGAGGTGGTAGGGAGTAATTAATTTGCAGAGCACAGTGAAGTTGTGTCACTGATCAAGATTCAGTACTTGAAGTGATCTTTGTGTGACTCCATACAGAGACTGAGCACATCTACAATTATTACTGTAGGTCCACATAAAATAAAATCTCATCCCAGTGAAAAGTGTTCTAGGACCAGAAATGTGTAAGCCACACAAACAGAGATTCCCAGAACCTGGGCAACACGGGAAGAGAAAGATGGACAGGATCAAAACAGAGACAGTTTCCTCGTCTACATTTGCTAATGTTTTGAAAGGACTGGAAATTAAAATAAGAACTATAATATTCCATTTGTTGTTTGTTATATAATTTTGCTTGATCAACTGGATTGTTGCTCAACTGTTTCATTCTATGGTGGGGATCCAGTCTTCCTTGTTTTTTTTTTTGTTTGTTTGTTTGTTTTTGCGGTATGCGGGCCTCTCACTGTTGTGGCCTCCCCCGTTGCGGAGCGCAGGCTCCGGACGCGCAGGCTCAGCGGCCATGGCTCACGGGCCCAGCCGCTCCGCGGCATATGGGATCCTCCCAGACCGGGGCACGAACCCGTATCCCCTGCATCGGCAGGCGGACTCTCAACCACTTGCGCCACCAGGGAGGCCCGTCTTCCTTGTTTTTTAAAGAAAATCCTGCTTTATCAAGTCCTCTAGAAGTTGTTATAAATAGTCATTTAGATAGGGAGGAACTGACAGACAATACAAGCTGAGATTCCTGGGCACAGAATGGATAAAAATAGGCAGCAAAGAAAACCCCCTTTATAGAATGTTGCCTTTTAAAGTGTTCCTATTTGGGTGTTTCAGTGCCAGGTAGGCCTTCAAAGGTGTTAGCTAGAAGGAGAACAGGGCCTGAGAGATAGAATTGTGTGTTGTAGATAGATGTGCAATCTCTGGTTACTTAATTGTTGTGATCCTGTGCTTTTTCATTTGTAAAGAAGAAATATTGATAATATCTACCTCCTAGGAATTTTATGGGAAAATGAATAAATGATGTATGTAAAGGGTTCAGCCCCCTACCTGGAGCATACTAAGTGCTCTAAAAATGGTAATTAGTATTAGTATTATTACATCTGCATTTATAATAAAAGCTTGGCCTGACCCCTTACTCAAGTTGCACTTCGTTTTTCCCAACTGTTTAAACTAAGACAGGGAGCAAAGTTAATTGCAACCATGGGTTTGAAAAATTCCTACAGGACAACAGAAAAAATTGCAATATCAAACTTCAGACTTTTGGTATGAATTGAATAACTTCAATTATATTGCATCCCCTTGACCTGCTGCTCCTGTTGGAGTGTTTAACATTGCAGCTCAGTCTTTCTGTCTGGGCCTAAACTGAAGGAGGGAAGAATAATGGACTTTCTTTTTTCTTATAGCTGTGAAACCTATAGCTTATCATCCAGTCTTTGAGGAGGATTTTAGAGTATGGCAAATCCGGGAACAGAGAAGGCCCTTATAAAGCTCCCATTACAGTAAAAACTAACCCATCCTCTTAAATGTGCTCTTTCTCTCTGTGTTACGTTTTGCTGACTTCGTATTTTTCTCCCTTCAAGCACTATGTCGCTGATAACTCTTCACTGAACTGGCGAGGATAGTCTCTCCTTCAGAGAGCTGATAGTTGAGACTTGTAACCCTTAGGCATAGTTATCTAATCTAGAAATTATTTTTCTTCTCACTTATTTTATGTGTCCTTCTATTTTCTTGATTTGTTCCCTGGTTCTGTTATCAGAAATCTATGGCTCCTAGTCTTCTTGTCAAAGGAGCATTAGAAATAAAGAACACTGTCTTGGGGTGATTAATTTAGTGAGAATTCCTCAGATTGATTTAATCAGCGCTGGGCAGGAAGAAGCAAAACTTTCGTAATTTTTCTACTTGTACCACATAAATTAAATTGGAAAGGGTTAGACAACCATGTAAATGCATTCTCTTATCTTACTGGCTTTTAGCAAAATTTACAACATACAGCATCTGTTCTCTTTGCCTAAGTAAATCAAATTTACCCTCTTTTGTCTTCAAGTTTATCAGTAGAAGGTGGAGGAAAAGTAACAAGCAATTAAGATACTTCAAGCTCCTTGCTTCAGGGCTAATGAAACATACTCTATACTTTGGTAATAATATCTTATAATTTGGTGAATACAAAGCTTTTTTTATATGCCTTTAGTCATTTGTAATATGACTACATTGAGTTTCATTTATCAAAAAGGTTACAGAGCTAATTTACTTTATGTAATTTCTTAACCAAAAAAAAAAAAAGAACTTCCCCTGTTTTTAAATGTTTTCATTAGCTGCTCACACAATTTAGAAATGGTTTTATGATTTTTAGACCACCCTGATGATAATGGAACCAACAATGGTGGCAGAATCTATCTCAATAAATCATGATTTTTGACGGAAGTACCACAATTTAAAAAATAACAATAGCTAATATTTTGTTTCTGCTGTGTTTCAGATGCTGTCACATGTGCTTTATATACTTTAACACTTCACTGTGTCCTCATAACAATACATTTATGTTCCCAGTTTTTACACAAAAAGAAATAGAGTCTCAGATTAAATGACTTGTCAAAGTCTCACTGGCTTTAAGTGCCTGAGCTGGGATGTGAATTCATGCTTAGCTTCCTACCCTTGCCTCCTTCAAATACCCAAATCACTCTGCAAGATATAGCAAATTAAAATGATTTTGATATTGAAACAAAAATGTTGCTGTTCTTACAGGTAACTGTCTGCATGGCCTCCTCCTAAATCTAGCCCAGAATAGGCCTCTGTGAAGTTGCCATTAAACATTGTCATCTGTGGAGACTGAGGTCCAAGTGGTTTCAGGTGAGTGGATCTGAATGAAGTAAAGACCTTCAAGACACTGAGCAGTATGAGGGCAGGGGTTGTGTTTATTTTGTTTGCGGTTCTAGTCCCAGGGCCTAATATTAGACCTGGCACATAGTAAGTGTTCATAAAAATATTCATGGAATTAAACTGAAAACCAGTTTGGTCTTTGTGCAACTTGGTCTATATACTTATAAATATTATTTCTTTTGTTTTGGTAAAATGAATACTTCCTGATGATAAAGAATTTAAGCAGTAAAGAAAGGGAAAGAAATCACTCTAAATCCCACTACCTAATAATAATCGATATTAACATTCGTGACCGTGATTCCAAATATTCTTCTGTGTACCTGTATAGAAAGAAGGATAAGGGACTTCCTTGGTGGTCCAGTGGTTAAGACTCCACGCTTCCACTGCAGTGGGCACGGGTTCGGTCCCTGGTGGGGGACTAAGATCCCGCATGCTGCGTGGCCAAAAAAAAAAAAAAAAAAAAAGGAAAGAAGGATAAGTAAATACAGTACTTTAAAATAGGATTACACTACACAAGCCATTGTTTTAAATATAATTAATTCTAATTTCACCTTAATTTAACAAAATTAAAATACAATGAAATAAACCCAAAGGAATTGTTGGCTTTTGAATCAATGTTTCTTTACCGCAAGAGTTATTATTTCCTAAATGATCCCATGATCCGTCTTAGGTTATGAAAAATTAAGAGATTTTTGGTGAGCGTGTGTGTATGTATACATATATATTCTTTAGTTTTATATAGTATTAATTTAAATTCCTGATATGAAGTATGAAGATATTATCATTTTTATTCTTCCACTTCCCCACCTCCTCTTTTTTTTAATTTATTTAATTTTTGGCTGCATTGGGTCTTCGTTGCTGCGTGCAGGCTTTTCTCTGGTTGCGGCGAGCGGGGGCTACTCTTCGTTGCAGCGCGCGGGCTTCTCATTGCTGTGGCTTCTCTTGTTGCGGAGCACGGGCTCTAGGTGCATGGGCTTCAGTAGTTGTGGCGTGTGGGCTCAGTAGTTGTGGCTCGTGGGCTCTAGAGCACAGGCTCAGTAGTTGTGGCGCACGGGCTTAGTTGCTCCGCGGCATGTGGGATCTTCCCGGACCAGGGCTCGAACCCGTGTCCCCTGCATTGACAGGTGGATTCTTAACCACTGCACCACCAGGGAAGCCCCCCCACCTCCTCTTTGTCTTATTATATTATTACTTTTGAACTACTAAGGTTTATATTTGTTATATTCTATTTTCTTAATTTCCAGTTATCTATAATTAATTTATATTTAAATGAGACCTTTACCATCAATTCTTTTACCATGTGTTCTTCATTCCAAAGTTCTTCATTCTGATACATCTCTTAATTGGATAGGTTGCATACTCATGCAGTCTTATTTTCTAAGAAAGGCTTACATGTGTTTTATTTCCTAGGTTTTCCATGGTTGAAAATGTGTGCCTACTGCCTTTTTATTTGAATATCATCATGACTGGGTATAATATTCTTGGGTATACTTTCCTTTACAGTGTTGTGGACGCATTTTCACTGCCCTGTCTTTGAATGTTGTTGTGAGGAGGACTGATCACCGCCTGGTTCTCCCTACTCACCCCACCATCTAATGTAGTAATTTGCTTTTTTCCCATGGAATTCCTAAAGATCTATTTCCTAATCTTTTTTTAAAAAATTATTTATTTTATTTATTTTTGGTTGTGCTGCGTCTTAGTTGCAGCATATGGGATCTTCATTGAGGCAGGCGGGATCTTCGCTGAGGCAGGCAGGATTTTTCGTTGCAGCGCCTGGTCTCTCTAGTTGTGGCGTGCAGTCTCCAGGGCGCGTGAGCTCTGTAGTTGTGGTGCATGGGTTCCAGAGCTCATGGGCACTGTAGTTCACGGCACGCAGGCTCGCCAGTTGAGGTGCGTGAGCTCAGTAGTTGTGGTACACGGGCTTAGTTGCCCCGCGGTATGTGGGATCTTAGTTCCCTGACCAGGGATCGAACCTGCGTCCCCTGCATTGTAAAGCAGATTCTTTACTACTGGACCACCAGGGAAGTCCCTTTTTTTTTTTAAATTTATCCTAATCTCTAAAGTTAAGTAACTTAACCAGAATATGAGGAGTACTCTGCATCAGTTTTTCCTGGACTTGTGCGCTTTTTCATTCTGCGTATTTACATCTTTCCTAACTTCAGGAAAAGTTTCTTTTATTACATCTTTGGATACTTCTCTGTTATCTTTGGTGAGTTCTCTGATATAGGGGCACCTTTTATCATTGTTTTGGTTTTTTTTTTTAAACCTTTCCTTTATTATTGTTAGCTTTTTTTTGACAGCTTAACTTTTTGTGATCCTTGTGATGTCTCAGTTTTTTTTTCTTTTCCAGTTAAGTGAATCTCAGTCTTATCAATTCTGTGCCCTTTCTATCCATTTTATTTATTAGTTCTGTACTGCATGATTTTGATCCTCAATTTGTTTCTTATACCTTCAGTCTCCCTTTTCATCTCCTTTTATCATCTTGCTTTTGAGCTTCTGTTCTTTTTTGCCAACCAGAGTTTATTTCTTGTTCAACCAAAAAAAAAATAGATAATATATTTACATAGTTCAAAAATCAAAGAAAGTCTCTATGTGAAAATACCCACTCTTATCTTCCACCCATTCAGTTAACTTTCCCCATATATAACCAGTGTTATTAGTGACTTCTGTACGCTCCTGGAGGTTATGAATGTTCAAGCAAAGATAAAAATATAGGCTTTTTAAAAAACTCTTGTTGGGCTTCCCTGGTGGCGCAGTGGTTAAGAATCCGCCTGCCGATGCAGGGGACACGGGTTTGAGCCCTGGTCTGGGAAGATCCCACATGCCACGGAGCAACTAAACCCATATGCCACAACTACTGAACCTGCGCTCTAGAGCCTGTGAGCTACAACTACTGAGCCCACGTGCCACAACTACTGAAGCCCATGTGCCTAGAGCCTGTGCTGTGCAACAAGAAGCCACCGCAATGAGAAACCCGCACACCACAATGAAGAGTAGTCCCCACTCGCCGCAGCTAGAGAAAGCCTGGGTGCAGCAACGAAGACCCAACACAGCCAAAAATAAATTTAAAAAAAAAAAGCTCTTGTTGTATGGAGCTCATAATATGTTGTCTTATAGTTTAATTATTGGTAAAGTAATTTCTTTCTGTTCCTTGGGTAACATACTTGCTTGGATTAATTTCTTTTTCTTTTCCTTTCTTTCCTTCTCTTTGCTTTTTTGCTGTGGTGTGCTTGTATATTTACCTTGTTATTTTTATTATTCTAATACTTTACCTGGACAGCTCTATCTATAATTTTCGATTCTTCTTATGCAGTATAGATAACTTCCTTGTCATTTCCCACTTTATCTGAGGTCAATGTTATTTGTGCTATAAGCCACAGTTGAATATTGGACATTTAGTGTCTAATCTCTTTTTATAATCTGGAGACATGGCAGAGGATGGGAGACTCAGTAAGGGAGTGTGTATTTTAGTTTATATCCTTGGGCTTTTGAAACTTTGTTAAATGCCCTGAGCCAGGTTTCCTCCACCCAGATAAGAGGTATATCTTATTCACATGGTAGAGGGACTGGATATCATAGACTTTGGATTTGTTCCCCAATTCAGCCTGCATCTCTGGAGCCCTCAGTTCATCCAAAGGTGAGCCTCTTTTTAAAAACCTTTCTTTATTTCATCTATTTCTCCAGCAGCCGTTTCCATTGTTCCCCTGTTAAATGAGGGAAAAGACAGTGATACCAGCTTAGTTAGAGTCTCTCCAAATTTGGAGATATGAGTGAGAATTTCCATGATTTTGGTGATAAACAATTTATTGTTTGAGGGGCAGGGGAAAAATTAAGTGGAAAGCCCTCCCACAACACGTTGGTTTGGTTTGGAATTCTGTTTCCCTCCTTTGCTATCAATTTATGAAGTTTGTGGCATTGGAATGTAATAGTTTCTTTGGTTTAGACTCATCCATTTTTTTGCTGTTTTTCCCCTTCTTTTTGTTAAGTATTAGAGAAGCAATTTCCCAGAAATCTTTGTTTTCCAAAAAAGTATTTGGCTTGTATTTGTCCTCCTATTCCTTACCTGTAACCAAATTTCAACATTGTATGGGAACTAATTATAATATATGCAAACATATAATCCCTTTGTGAGACCAGAAAATATGGGGGATAAATATTACTTTGGTTAAAGTCAGTCTGCCTATTTTTATTGAATCTTAGGGTTTGGGGCAGGTTGGGATGATATTTTGAAATTTCCTTCAGGCTGTGGCTGTCCTAGAACGGTGGAGTCTTTCAAATCATTTTATACATCAATAGAGCTATATTTTTCAGTGTGGTATTTGTGTACCCTCACTCCAAGCGGCCAGAGTCTAGAAGAAACTAGAAAGTCTGATAAAGATCTTGGTTAGAGAATTGCGGGAGGCCTTTAAAATGAGATCACACGATGTCATGTCATTTCAAAGAGACCTGTGTGGCCTAGCTGCAGAAAGAGGACAGCTACAGCTGCCTTATACCCAGCGTTTATAAAGGGGTAGCTTGCTGCTGCCGAGTTGGAGCCAAGGTGGTCGTGAAAGAGGAAGGTGGTTACGAAACCAATAGCCAGGGGAGTGAGAATTGGAAGTGTTGGAGAAAGGGAGTGAAGCAATGCAGGACTGCTCCTGGAGTCCCGCCAAGCCCTCTGGCACTGCGAACCCGCTGCATACTGCTGTCACATGCCAAGTTTTACCAACTGTGAAACGTCTATGTCATATTTTTTTCCCCAAAGGAGGATCCAAGCAACAAATATGAGTTTAAAAAATTCCAAAAACAGATCCAACTAAGCTGGGAACTGAATCCCGTGATTCAGAAACAAGTTGTAGTTTTGGGGCAGGATTGAAACCTTTTTGGTTTCTTGCTCCAGGTACACAATTTCAAAGGAGCAACAGATTGGAATTCCCTCTTCCTTTTTTCTCAGTTCTTGAATTTTGCTGGCAGAAGTTTGAAGGTTATTTTTCAGCATATGAGGCTCTTCACACCAAAACCAAATGCCCTTTCCTTGTCTGATGGATTTGAAACTGCTGCTACCTTCCTATTCACAGATAAAGTGTATGTGGGCAGACATAGGTGCTGCTCCACTGTGACTGAGTTGTCAAGGATGCCCAGCTAACGATGTTTCTGTAGGCAGAACTGGAGGGTAACAGTATCCACTGCTGGCCACTTCCTCTTTCCTAGGAAATTAAGATGGCCTGAAGGGTTAAACTGTAAAAGAAACGTAATAGATCCTAGCACAGTTACGCAGAAACACCGTAAAGATATGGTCTGTTGCCTTTTCATTGAGGCGAGACGTTAGGCCAGCTAATGAATTACTGGATCACTGGATGCGGAATCAAGAGTGGACAGGGCTATCCGGTTATACGATATAGGAAACAGTGATAGAGGGAGATGATGACTCGAGCATGATCCTGAGGAGAGGATGCCCTGGCGCAGTTCCTACCCTGAGAGGTATATGCCATGCCATCCCATCTCATTTATCATCCCAACTGGGACATTGTAATAGAGCAAGCAAGGGAGGTGCTATTAATAACTAATTCAGGGCATTAGTGCAAATAGGAGTGTCCTGGGTAAATACGAATTCATTTCCCCTAACTCCGATGCTGTGTCTGCTAAGCAAGCTTTTGATTACAGTTGGCCTCCCTATAAAGTTTTCTCTACAGAGAGAATGTAATGACCATTCATTCATTCAACAAGTGTTTATTGAGCATGACACTGAAGTTTTGCCTTCATGGAGCTTACAGTCTAGTAGGGAGATGGTGTGATCAGTGTTGTGCTAGGGGAAGTATGGGGTAGCATAGGTGGGTCACTACTAAGACTTGGAAAGTTTTCTTGGAGGAAATCACTAGCTTCTGAGCTGAGACCTTAAGTGTGATGAAAACTTATTGGGCAAAGGAGGTGGGGGAGAGAGTTTTTCAAACCCAGGGTCTACACAGGCCAGAGAAGCGTCATTTATTCTAGGTAACAAAAGATATGTGTTAGGCTGAAACGTAGGCTGAGTGAGGGAGAGTAACAAGGCTTGTGGAGGCTGAGATGGGAGAGGACGGCTCTCAGAGAGCACAGTCCACTCCGCTGACTCCAAGGCAAGGGGATGCCTGCCCATCGCCAGAGGGAACATACTCCCCACCCTTCTAAGTTTCCAAGCCAGATTCAGGCTTCAGCTGGGAGGAGGGAGAAGCTTTAAATTGAGGTGGGGGGAGTGGACCTTTTGATTTAAATCAGAGTGGGCTTTTAAAAATCATTTGTTTTTATGAAAATCATGTACTTAAACCAGCAGTGATTTAAGCAGCAGTATCACAGTTATAACCAAAACACACATTCTTAGCCCCACTCTATTTTGCCCTTTGATTTCTACTTTCTACAGGCAGTCACTTTCACCTGAATGCTTTTAGCTGCTATTTCTAGTATTTACTTTTAAATTCCTGTTATATCCAGAGGTTTCAATTTTAGACATTCTCTATTAACTTTGTCCTCTGCCAAATGAGGATTTAGCTATCTTTCATTACTACCCTTGCCTGCCCGCTTCCCCCATCGTACCCATGTACTTATCTCCCCTCCATCTTCCCAATATAATTATATTTTGATTTACTGTTATTAAATCAACATTCCATGTTTACATCATTATGTTTAGGTAAACAGACAGATTCACAGCTGAGCAAGTTATATTCCCTTGTATTACTTCTTATTCTTCCTGGTGTTCATAATTATTTAGTTTTCTATGTACCTCTCACTATTTCTGCCCCCAATTTTTGAACGTAATGATGGGTATAGTCAGTGAGGAAATCCGTCAGTTACATTTTTTTCTTGTGCGCTATTCTTTCTGAAAGCTCATCTTTCAGTTCCACGCTGGATGGCTTGCTCTCCAGGTCTACTGCATAATCTCCATCTTTGAACTGCCCTTTACAGACATCCTGGAAATTGCTTTTGCCTCTGTCCTGTGTTAAGATCCCTAATCCATGCTTCTTTCCTGATTTAGACTGGCCTTTTTCTGCTTCCCCCCAAAGTTGAGATATCATCTAGGGATGGAAAGAAGAGATTAATCCAACAAAGCAGGTCTGAAAATAATTGTGGGGAAAAAAGTCACTTCCTGCTTTCACCCTACGAGGTCCAGTTTCTAACTCATTACATAAGTGAGGGAATATATGATCAGATTGTGTTTTAGAAGCATTCCTTCAGCTTTCTGTGTTTATTGATATATGTTAGGTAGTGGAGACACAATGGAGACAAGACAGTCATGGAGCCTGCCCTCTTACATCTCAACTCTGTCAAAGTATACAGACAAGTGGGTGATTAGAATACAGCATGAAAGGCAAGTACAGGGTGCTATGGTGGTACGTGAGAGGGATACTTAACTCTGGAGTAGAGTGAAGGGTGGACTGAAGGAGCAAACATAAAAGGGCACATTTTATGTGGTCCCGTATATTGACAATATGTGACCTATCCAGAACAGGCAAATCAGTCGAGACAGAAAGCAGAATTGGGAGTGACTGCTAATGGGCACAGGGTTTCCTTTTAGGGTGATGATAATGTTCTGGAACTAGGTAGTTGTGATGGTTGCAGATCATTATGAAAGTACTAAGAGCCATTGAATTGTACACCTCAAAATGGTTAATTTTATGTTATGTAAGTTCCATCTCAATAGAAAAAAGAGAGTGGGAGAAAGAGCAGTTAGGAGATTACTACAGCAATAGTCCTGATGTGAGATACATTTTAAAGTATTTTTTTATTTTAAAAGCATTATATTTATGTAGTTTGTGAATAGGCATGCACATGGTACAAGTTTCAAAAAAGGACAGAGGGTTAAAGTAAAATGTAAATCTCCTTCCTTCCCCATCTCCCAGTCACCCGGTTCCCTTCCCTCAGAGGAAAACATTGTTATCAGACTCTTAGGTATTTTGAGTCCATGCATAAGTGTATTTGTGTATACAGACGGTCGCCAGTTTATGATGGTTCAACTTAACAATTTTTTCAGCTTTACGATGGTGCAAAAGTGATATACATTCTGTAGAAATTGTACTTTGAATTTGGGGTTTTGACCTTTTCCTGGGCAGCCACAGCTCCCATTCAGCCACTTGATCATGAGGGGAAACAACCAATACACTTACAATCATTCTGTACCCATACAGCCATTCTGTTTTTCACTTTCAGTACAGTATTCAATAAGTTACATTCAACGGAAGTGTGATATTCAACACTTTATTATAAAACAGGCTTTGTGGTCGATGATTTTGCCCCACTGTAGGCTAATGTAAGTGTTCTGAGTACATTTAAACTAGGCTAGGCTGGGACTTCCCTGGTGGCGCATTGGTTAGGAATCTGCCTGCTAATGCAGGGGACACGGGTTTGAGCCCTGGTCCAGGAAGATCCCACATGCCGTGGAGCAACTAAGCCTGTGCGTCACAACTACTGAGCCTGTGCACAACAACTACTGAGCCCGCACGCCACAACTACTGAAGTCTGCACACCCTAGAGCCCATGCTCCACCACAAGAGAAGCCACCGCAGTGAGAAGCCCGTGCACGACAACGAAGGGTAGCCCCCGCTTGCCGCACCTAGAGAATGCCCACGTGCAGCAACAAAGACCCGACGCAGCCAAAAAATAAATAAATAAATAAAATAAAGTAGGCTAGGCTAAGTTACGATGTTTGGTAGGTTAGGTGTATTCAATGCATTTTCAACTTATGATATTTTCAACTTACAATGGGGAAGAAGATCTGTGTGTGTGTGTGTGTGTGTGTGTGTGTGTAGTGTGTGTGTGTTCTATATATTATATACGTTGTCAAAAAAAACAAATAATAACAGTTAAAAGCAGATCAGTAAAATAGTATTTAGTAAGAGTTGATTGTGCACAAAAGAACAGTTTGTGAACTGGGAATCTTCAAATCCAATACTGAGATGAAGCTCAGAAGGATGACATTACAGGATGGCTTATAAACTGAAAATGATGAAGTTGTTAAACCTTTACAGTGATTGGTTATTACAACGGGGCATTTTTAGATAGCAGGGTATTGGTTAAGAGTGGTTGCCTTATACCATTTTAGGAAGATGACTTAAGTTTCTTTTATGATTGTCAGAGGCATTTACAAGGCATAACCTAAGTTAAGTTTTGCTTGTGTTCATGAAATAAGCTAGATTTAGTTTTACTTCTGTGGCTTAAATGGTTTTACCTGCTTGGGGGATTTTCAGTCCTGCTCTACATTTTATTTTAACAGTATCACCTTAAAATCAAATTGTAGCATACTATAAACAAGTTTTGCATCGCGATCTCTTCATTTAATATATCTTAGAGATAATTTCATATCAGTACGTAGAATGTTGTCTTCTTTTTAACAGCTTCATAGAATTTGATTATTGGACCATAATTTATCTAACCAGTTCCCTATTGATAGATATTTAGATATTTAGACTTTTTCAGTTTTTTGCTAATACAGACAGTGCTATAGTGAACTATATATATAAATAAAAAATATTTAAAAATATATAATATATATTGCCCAGATGTGAGCGTGTTGTAAGGTCTTTTTTTTTTTTCTTTAAATTTATTTTTGGCTGTGTTGAGTCTTCGTTGCTGCATATGGACTTTCTCTAGTTGTGGTGAGCTGGGGCTACTTTTTGTTGCGGTGCGCGGGCTTCTCATTGCGGTGGCTTCTCTTGTTGTGGAGCACGGGCTGTAGGGCACATGGGCTTCGTAGTTGTGGTGCACGGGCTTAGTTGCTCCGCGGCATGTGGGATCTTCATGGACTAGGGCTTGACCGTGTCCCCTGCATTGGCAGGCGGATTCATAACCAGTGTGCCACCAGGGAAGCCCCTGTGTCAAGGTCTTAAACTAAGGCGGTAGCAACCTGGAGGGAGGAGATGAGAGAATGTGAGAGAGCAAGCTTGCAAGGAGGCAGAGTTGTGAAACGTGGTGACTGACTGCATAGGTGAGGGAGGGGAAGTTAGTATTGCCGTGTCCTTCCAGTCCCTAGCAGATGGCAGGCGCTTAACAAATATTTTATTAATGCAGCCACAAGAATAGCATAAAATTGTCTGGTATAAATTATGAGTTCTAGTAAATGAACCAGTCTCACAGCCACACTTGTTTTGATTTTCATGACCTCTCCCCTACTGCTTTCCTGTAGGGCTTTGGTTTGACAGTTTACTGACAACCGGTCAATGACTTTTATTGAACAATGCATTCTGTGAATGTTAGGTTTTTTTTTTTAATATTGTAGATTTGGAGCAGTGCAGTGGTTAGTAAGTAATTACAAACTTGATTGTGACGTGCCAGTGTTCTTAAGTAGAGTGAGCGTTTTATGAATCAGAACAAACATAATATTTAGGTTTCCAGTTAATATGAAGGTTAATTATATTTAACAAAATTGAAATTTATAGTAGGTAGTGCTTCTAATTAGTATTCAGAAATAGATTTGCTGCTTTCTCCATCTCTTCATACCAAGGAGTTCTGTATTTTGTCTCCCTTTAGAAACTTAAATTTGTTTCTTCTCTGAATTCCCTTAAAATCTCCTTTCCTCCCTAATTAAACTATGATTTAAAGGCACAGTAAGGTTATAATTAAGCTAGTTTTGACCCTACATAATATATTCCTAATTTATGATGTGATTTCTCAACATTAGTGATTGATATAGTCACATTGTCATAATAACTATGACATTTGTGTTTAAGAAAATTTTCAACTGTCAACTTAAAAATTGTCGAGAGCCTTATTTCATGTTGGCATGTGATTCTTTACTTTCAGAAATGAGCCTGATTAGTTGTTAGTGTAAACTTCTTGCCTGTGTACACCTAAATCAATCTCTCTCTCTTTATGTATACACACACACAGGCACACATTTATTTATTTATTCATTCATTCTATCATCTACCTGCTTTTGGCAACAAAGTGTAAAATTTCTATTTGTGTGGTTTTTATTAACTTCACATAGGTCTTTGGGATGATTTGATTTAGATGTGGTGGGCCAGATTCAATCTTATGAAAAATTGCCCTCCAGCAACCTAGGGACTCTTTGGCTGCTGTGTAAGTAGAAATATAAGAGTGAGAGCTTTTATAGGCAAACTTTATGGTTAAGGACATTTATTGTTACAAGAAAACTGAGGTAAAGCTTGAAAAGACAATGAATAAAGAAATAGGATTGTCTTGCCTCCTGCCATATTGGTTAGCAAGTTAAGCATTTGGTGTGTCCAGAAGTCTTTATTAATAGCTCAAACAGCTCCTCAGGAGGCATTACCAAAAACCCTAGTAAACTGACTTGGGTTCTTTCCTTGCTTCTTTCCTTTAATAGACATTGTCAAGTTTTTCTTGTGTAAGTTATACAAATTCATAGTTCTACCAGCAGTGTATGAGAAGCTGTATTTCCATAGTTCCACCAACACAGTGCACTATTTCAGTTGCTTTTTTGAACCTTCCTTAGCTTGATTATATCTTTCCTAAAGTTTGGTGACCAGATCTTCATCGTTATTCTGGTCATAGACCATTCACTATAGAACCAGCTTTAATGAAGTTAATGAGGTTAGGGAAGGAGGATAAGAAAGCTTTTGAACGTGATATTTTATGTAATATATAAAAATATTTCAAGTGTGCAAAATGGTATAAACAGTATTAGAATGAACATTCTTGTACAACACTACCTCACTGTGCCATACTTTATTCTTTTTGCAATATTTGCTTTAAATCCTTTTTTAGAAGTGAAACATTACATATAGATTTGAAGCTGCCTGTACATCCCTCCCTGATATCATTTACCTCCCTCTTTCCCCAGAAATATCATTCTCAAGTATATTTTTACTTCTACAATAATTTTTTTGTTTTGCATGTTTCAGTGATGCTGTGTGAATTCTTCTGTGACTTATTTTTCGTCAACATCATATGTTTGAGATTTATTCATGTAGATATGTCACTTATTTAATTGCCTTATAGTTTTATCTGAATATATCATAATGCATTTATTCATTTTCCTGTGGATGGGCATTTGAGTTGTTGCCAACTTTCTACTACTACACACAATTCTGTGATGAATGTCTCATAATAATATGTCTTGGCCTCTTTTTCAACATGGGTGAGGATGTATGTAGTTCTGAAAGCTACTACACCCATCCAGGAGGAGGAAATTGCTGCATAATAAGGAAAACAGTTCTGGGAATGTAGTGTGGTATAAGGGAACAGTTCAGTGTTCCTGAAACAAAAAGGTCCTTGGTATTTCTGTACGTGAATTTTGCAGATTTGAAGACCATGAAATGAGTTTGGAGAGGTAGATGGGGTAAAGGACCCAGTATGTTGGGCTAAGGCCTTAGGAAAGCTTTCAGTGTTTTTAAGTGGGGGATTATTTGATCAGGTTTTCATTTTAAAGACGTTGTTCTATTGAGTTATGTGGAGGATGAACTGGGATTGGAATGAAGAATGTTTCAATTATTACCCTTTGCATCGTAAGTAATAGAAAGTCAAACTCAAATTGGATTGTATAACAAAGGAATTTATTGACACACATAAGTGGAATGTTTAGAGCAGCGGTCCCCAACCTTTTTGGCACCAGGCACCGGTTTCGTGGAAGACAGTTTTTCTATGGAAGGTGGGGGGATGGTTCAGGTGGTAATGCGAGCGATGGGGAGCGGCAGACGAAGCTTTGCTTGCTCGCTCACCCGCCGCTCACCTCCTGCTGTGCGGCCTGGTTCCTAACAGGCTGTGGACCGGTACTGGTCCATGGCCCGGGGGTTGGGGACCCCTGATCTAGAGGTAGCAAGGTAAGTTTGACTCCTCAGCTGAATTGTGTCACCAAAGATTCGGTTTTTTCCAGCTCTGCCTTCCTTGGTGTCTCTACAACTTCCTGATTGCAAGATGGCTGCCAACAGCTCCTGGGACTATATAGTTCACTGTCCATGTTCAAAGTGAGAAAATAGAGACATACAGAGCATCTCTTACTCAATCAAACCAAAATTCAGGCCAAAGGGGATAGAACTACTCTGATTGGCTAATTCCAACTAGGACCCTCCCCTGAGGCTAGGTGATGGTATTACTCCTACCTGGATAACAAGGCTACTACATCACTGGGGAGAAGTGATTCCTCAGAAAACAACCCCCCTAGAAGACAGCCTCCCCAGAGACTGTTAGGATGGTGGAATGGAGAAATGCAGGGTTGTGAGAAACCCAAAAGGTATCCTCTACAGCAGAGAAGTGAGCAAGCCTGGAGTGAGAGATATGTGTAAAGAGGTGGTGGAACAATGAAGAGATAAGGGGCTTTGGTCATAGAAGTAAGGAGAGATAGGAGGAAGTGGACTTAAGAAATATGTAGGAAGCAGGACTTGGTGATTTATGATTATGGGCAGATAAGAGTAGTGTATTAGTTAGGCTAGGCTAAACTACCATAACAAAGAGACCCCAAGATGCAATAGCTCGAACAGTCAAAATTTATTTCTTTTTCAGGTTTAGAGTGTGTTCTAGGTTGCTGATGTTGGTGGTAGATGGATCTGATTCATTGCTGAGGGATCCTAATTCATCACACCTGGATCGTCTTCAATATCTATCTTCCAAGATTGCTTTGATTATTGCTGTTTTAATTCTTAGGAAGGGGGAATGTGCATGAAGGTATGAACACAGGAGTATTATGGGCCAAACCCAAAAGTGGCCTCCATCACCTTTATTCTCATTTCATAGGAGAGAAACTTGTCATAAGACCACTTGTAAAGTGCAAGGGGTATGTGGTGTAGGAGAACATAGATTTTGGTGGCCAGTAGACCGTCTCTGCTACAGGTAGAATATGGTAATTTCTGTGTTTCTGGCTTGAGCAATTGATGATTGATGGTATTAGCAAATGTGTAGGAGACCACAGGAGGAGGATTTGAAGTGGGGAAGAAGGGGAGATAAAGAGTTCATATTGAGATATCTTGAGTTTGATGTGCTTGTGGGACATACAGGTGGGAATATATAATTGGCAGATGGCTATACAGGCCTGGTTTTCACGAAGGGAAGTCAGGATTAGAGATATAGATTGGAAAGTCATCCATTATTAAGTGGCTGATTCTTGGCGTAATTTTTGCTGAAAAGCATTACTTGCAACTCACCTTGAAGCCCACTCCTTCAATCATGTGACATTTTAAGGCAGTTTATCCCTAACCAGTTTGACAGCTTAGTACTTGAAGAAGCTAAATTTATTCTGTGAATCTGGAGAAGTCTCCCTCTAACAGATTGTTTATAAAAATGTCAAAATAATATCAGTGCTGGCATGATGGCTAGGGGATCCCATTGTTAGCATGACTCCAACTGGATAAGTGCTTTATAATCACTGCCTTTGATTGCCTGTCTTTAATTCAGCTCTCTGTGCTTGACAAAACAATTAAGATTTTAAGCAAATTATCTATGGCTTGCCCCTTATTCAGATGCTTATTTATGTAGTTGTGTATGATTTTTCCTTAGAGAAACTATGTTCTCATTCTTTCAATAAGTTGTGAGTAATAGTAATTCCCATGTTCCTAGATTTGTAATTGAGTTGACGTATTTTACATGTTAGGGTAGGGACTCACAGTCGTCAAGGTTATCTCTACTGCACCCATTATGGAAGGGATTGTGTCACTAGAAAACTTCATAAAAAAGAAAGATTGGTGCAGTTTCTTTTTTTGGCTTTGGCAAATATTTGTTTTGGAATTAAAGAACTGTGGTGTGTTTTCCAGGTATTTTCACACCCATTCTGTTGCATGGCTTTTCAGTGTTAAAAGGGGTCTTAGAGATTACGCCCCTACTCATTGTGATGACCCCTCCTATAACCATTCAAATAATCCTGAAGGTTTTACTTGGATACTTTTAGTATCAGGCAGCTCAGTACTTTTCTAAGAAGATCCTTTCCTTGATGGAACAAGCTTAAGGTTTTGTTCTGTTCTGTTTTGTTGTTTTGGTTGAGATCGAGTCTGCCTGCTTGTTTCTAATTCTTCTCATTAGCTCTAGATGTCAACTCTTTTGTATTATGGTATTTGAGCCTTAGGGAAGTTACTGTCTGACTTATGAGAGACTTATGAGATATGGGAACATAGATAATATAGATAACTGGATATACATATAATTACACTTATGGACCAGTTAAGAAAACACTGAAATGTAAATGAGGGAGAGTATCTTGATAATATTGACCTCTTTCTAGTTTATATAAAAATAAATCATTTGCAAAATCCACACTTTAAGTTACAAATAACAGATCATTTGTCACCCATCTCCAGGGTAAAACACTAGAGTCCATCAAATATTTGAAGACAGCTCTAATATCCATCCTTAGTCTTCTTGCTGTGGACCATCCATGCCCTTTTATCCCATCCGTTTCTTTTCTTTTTTTTTTTTTTTTGCGGTACGTGGGCCTCTCAGTGTTGTGGCTTCTCCCGTTGCGGAGCATAGGCTCCGGATGCGCAGGCTCAGCGGCCATGGCTCACGGGCCCAGCCGCTCCATGGCATGTGGGATCCTCCCAGACCGGGGCACGAACCCGTGTCCCCTGCATTGGCAGGCGGACTCTCAACCACTGCGCCACCAGGGAAGCCCCCATCCGTTTCTTATAACCTATGATTTCTAGACCCTCACTGCCCTGGTCACTCCCCCTTGGACAAATGCTTGTCATTGTTTTTCTTAAATTGCAGCATGTTCAGAATTAGACATGATATTCCAAATATAGTCTGTATAATGCATGGCTCATTGCCTGGTGGGGATAGTATGTTATAAAGCACTAGAAGATTGGGGAATAAGACTGTGGGAATAAGAATATTTTATCTCAGATTTTAGATGTTAGGTGCAAAGAATTCAAGCTGTGTGTGTGTGTGTGTGTGTGTGTGTGTGTGTGTGTGTGTGTACACTCTGATCCAAAAAGTGTTTGCTATTAGCAGGAACATGTTATTAATCTTTGCAATCTGGATATTTACTAATTACTGCTAAAAGCTTTGAATTATCAAATCCATAATAGGGAATAATAGAATTCATGATTATTGTTCTGTTTACATTCTGTCGAAAAAAATAATTTGTTAGTTTCATTTAGATCCTATATATTGGGTACAGGTATTAATAGTTCAATATATTTCAAATTTAAACAGTTGAATATATTATCTGAAATGGTGTCCTAGTTGTGACATGCCCTGTCATCTTTGCATACCTCTCTGAGGATTTAAGGCCACTTCAAATGCTACTGCTACTTTTCCCTCCTCTTTCACCTGGAAGTGATTTCTTCTTTATTTGAATTCTTTTAGTTCTTCCTTGACACTTTTTCCACCCTACACTATATTATGGATATTTGTGTATGCGTTTAATCTCCTGTAAGAGAATACAGATTTTTAAGGATCTAATATATTTTATTTATCTTTAAATGTGTCAGACAGCCTAACCCAGTGCCTTGAGTCTAGTTTGTTCTCAGTAGTCTTTGAATGAATGTGTAAATGCAAGAAGGCTAAATATTTAAAGATAAGTTTAATGTATTTCTGGCCAGTAGTGGATTTAATTAGAAATAAAAATATATAATATAAAGCAAAAAAGAATATATTTGATAATAAAGTACAAAAACACTCAATTAGTGAATTAACTAATTGTGATTTTCTGGTGTGGACTAATTTGTTGGGATTGTTTATATTTATGTATTAGACACAATTATGTTTTATGATAGAAGGAAAGCAGAATTACCCAGGGAGAATATATTACCAGCATCACCCAGTATAATGTATATGGAATCCAGCTATTTCAGATTCCCTGATGCCTATTTGGACATTATGATAGTGAATATTATAAATCGACTTTCACAAACCCATTTTTGCCTGTGGAATGAGGTATCGCTCTGGTGAGAGTCACTGTTACGTTATAAATTAGTAGCATCTTCTGATCTTGAAGAACTTAGTACAGTCGTTAGGCAAGAAGAAATATCCTTGACACTACTGATGATAATTTAAGAAACGTCTATCATTTTTTGAGGTTTACTATGTGCTAAGCCACTGTGAAATAATAGAAAATATACATATGTTGGTCTCTGCCCACAGGTCCTGGCACAGTGTTCCTAAGATCTTTGTAATTTCCTAAGTGATACGAGCACTAGGATATATTTTGTTCTAATGTTTGTTCTTTGACCCCAGTACCTGACGCAGAGCTCCTACAGTTTTTGGAATTTCTTGGGTGATAGGAGTGTATTTTATTCTTATGAGGCAACTCTTGATTTCCTCCTAGGTAGCTTTAGGATGGGGGCTGGTGGGTTGGTGAACACATCTATGTGCTGGGAGGGTGGTGCACCCCAGCTCTCTGGGGACAGAAGCGCCTGAGCTCAGCACCCTTTCAGATCTTACCCTATGTGTATCTTCATCTGGCTGTTCATCTATATCCTTTATCATATCCTTTGTTACATAGCTAACCAGCAAGTGTAAGTGAGTATTTCCCTGATTTCTGTGAGCTGTTCTAGCCAATTTCCGGGAACCCCAATTTATAGCAGGTCAGTCAGAGGTACAGGTAACAACCTGGGACTGGTGATTGGCATCTAGTGGGGGCAGTCTTGTGGGACTGAGCCCTTAACTAGTGGGATCTGATGCTAACTACAGATGGATGGTGTAAGAACTGAACTGAACTGTAGGACACCCAGCTGGTGTTGCAGAATTGCTTGATGTTTGTGGAAAACCCACACATCTGGTGTCAGAAGTTTGGTGAGGGTGAGAGTAAAGGAGAAACACAGGGCTACCTTGCATTCTCTTATTTAATCTTTATAAATCTTTACAACAGCCCAACAAGGTAGATTCTATAATTATCCTTATTGTGTGAATGAGAATCAGAGAGTTTCAGTAAATTGTCCATGGTAAGCAGTGCAACCAGGATTTGATCCAGAACCCAAACTCTTGAACATGATGTTCTCCTCTGTGTTCTCATTACCAAACCGACCTGCAAATACTCATCCAACTCCTAATATGTGCAAGGTGATTTTTCGGCATTTTTAGGCATTGAAAATAAAGATATATAAAGCAAGAGATATTGAACAAGATTTCAATTCTTATAGAACTTAAAAATTTTCTGGAAGGACTACAGTTCCATCTAATGGAATACTAGTATTATCCCCACTGAGTAACACTGGCAGAGTGTTCTATAGGAATGGATTTACAGGAAGGCTTTGGGGCAGGCCAGGAAGACTTTAATGGAGGAGGCCAGATTTAAGCTAACTCTTGAAGGTAAAGTAGAATTTATATCAGCAGAGATGTGGAGGAGGACATTTCAACAGGAGCAGAAGGCAAAGGAGGAACACGACATGAGCCAAACACAGGCTGGGAGAAGATCAAGGCATGGCTCCGGAGTATCACTGCCCATTTATCAAAATGATTTTTTCTGATTTTCATCTTACAAAATAATAACTTAATCATGAATGTAAATTATGTGCATTGGAAGAATTCTACAGAAAAAACAATTTTTACATCTGGAGATATCAGAAGCAAGGTTTCTTGTAGAAACATTTTATTAGGGGAAAGAACATTCATTTAGGTTTCCAAAAATGAAAAATGCTACAAATTAGCAGAGGCAAATTTGTCACTATCATTCATACTATCTATTCTTGTTTTGTAGCAGCTGTATACATTTTTAATCGGTTTTGAGTATAAGAGATGAGAAAAAACTTGAAAGCCCTTTTCCAAAAGGCATGTGAAAACAATACAGCTTTTCCACTAGGAATAAATGTAATCCTGTTCTCTGAACATAGATCAAATATCATTGAAGGTATAAACAAGGTTGGATAATTGAAAGGACTCACAAGACTCTACTCGCCTAAGGCTTTAAGAAATGTAAAGGATGCAGCAGGAGAAAGGAAGTGCGGGCAATCATAGAGAGGGCTGAGTCTTTCAGGTGCGCTTTATCTTTTGATTATAAACCACTAAGATATGTGTGCAGTACCTCGGCCTCAGGGGAGCTGAAGCATAAATTTACTCAAGAGTCTTCTATACCCTACTGGTCATATAGCTAAAACCAGGCTGTGTAACTCGTTGACAAAAATTATAAAGAAATGGATGGGGATGATAATTTGTCAAAGTGATTACTTTTGGGGGTTTGAAAATGTGATAGACGGGCAGCACAGCAATTGTATATATAGGGTTTTATTCCACTGCTGTGGTGGCTAGTACGTGGTTGTTAAATAATTCTCAATTCTGTTATGTATGTCTGAAACATTTCATAATAAAAAGGGTCAGGTGCAAAACTTTTCCTACTGTTGTATAAAAATAAGCTTATAAGAATCCCCCTCACACTGTCAGCTGCAGGAGCCTAAGTAACCTCTTCATGGATACAAAACTCATGTGACTCAATGTATTTATCTCAGTAAGTCAATAAATTCACCTTTCTGAAGGGTTTTAGGTCCAGAATGTTGATGAATCAGACAGTTGTGAAAAGTAAAAACGAGAAATTATGTTCCAAGCACCACTGCATTTGTAATTACAATGTTTATTCTCGTAAACACCGTCTTTTTATTACTGTATGGTTTGGACAAACATAAAGCCTTTCATAGAGGCCTAAAGATTAGAAAGATAAGTACGATACTCCATCTTTTCTCCTCTCACAAAGGTATGCCGGAGGTCAGATCTTTCTTCTAAGTCAGTGGTTTTCAACGGGGGGCGACTTTGTTCCCCAGGTGACATTTGGCAATATCTGGAGATATATATATATATTTTTTTCTCGCGGTACGCGGGCCCCTCACTGTTGTGGCCTCTCCCGTTGCGGAGCACAGGCTCCGGATGCACAGGCTCAGCGGCCATGGCTCACGGGCCCAGCCGCTCCGCGGCATGTGGGATCTTCCTGGACCGGGGCACGAACCCGCGTCCCCTGCATCGGCAGGCGGACTCTCAACCACTGCGCCACCAGGGAAGCCCACTTGTATGTAATTTTAAGCTACATCTCATATGAACACAGATTTGGGCATTTTTCTGGGGTTTTATCTTGTTCCTTCATCTGGTACATAGCCCTCTGCCTTTTCATCTTGTCTGTCTTTCTGTGAATGTGGTTTTTGTTCCACAGGCTGCAGGATTGTTGTTTTTCTCGCTTCTTCTGTCTGCCTTCTGGTGGTTGAGGTTATCTAAGAGGCTGATGGGAGGCTCTGGTGGTGGGTAGACAACAATTCTTTATATTGAATTTTCCTTGTTCAAATTACTGACTTGGTTTCTGTCACCTGACTAGAATGACAGACTCTTTTACATTTTTGGTTAACTTAAACCTTCAAGTAATCTCTCAACTGAAATTCTGTGATTGGGTTTGAGGGGAGGCAGCATAGAGTGTAGGAAAGGGCACCTGGCCATGTGGACAGGCACAGCAGTTTCTGGCTCTGTGAGGGGCTCAGGTGTCATGGCTGACTAGGTGGGTGAGATGTGAGCAGGCCTAACTGGCATATGGAGCAAATGGGACCCAGCATTCTTGGGAACTCCTTCCTTTGGATTCTATTCCGGAGATGTGGCTAGACGGGAGGTTGGTTGCACTATCTGAGATGTGGTGGGCTTGAAATAACAAGGAGGAAGAGCCTGCTTGATTACTGTCCAAAAGAAAATGGACCATATTAGCAAGTCCAGATGGGGTCGGGGCCGCTGGTTAAATCCTGAGAGGCACCCACAGCAGCTATGATATTCCGTCTGCTTCTGCCCATAAGCAGCTGGTTACCTTGTTGATGGCCACAAAAAGAGATGCTCCACAGCCCCGAAGGATTTTATCCTTCTAATGAGCAGACAAGCTACAGATATTTATATGATACTGTTTAAACATTATAAGATGCAACATTTCAGGAAATGGTTTGCAGAAACTATACATATTGATAGTTAATATAAATACTTTGTATTACGGGTTTGTTTTCCTTGGTGTGTACACTCTCTCGTCCCTGGGGATACGGACGAGCAAAGTGTTTTGTTACACTGCCTTGCTCCTGCTGGCAGTGACACAGGTACAGAACTGCGGGCATGATGAATCAAATGCCAATTGCATCACTGCGGCCTGTGCTCAGCTCAAATTGCCGTCAGTAGAGGAAATAGAATTCATTAGTTTTCTTTCAGGGCACATGCAAACACACAAACACGTGGGTTTGAAAGAATGTATGATGATGGCAGCAGGGAGAAATGGGCAAAGCCCAACCTTTTTTTTTCCTCCTGAGCAGCTCTAGCAACAGATTAAACAATAAGCCTTTACATGCACTGTCTTTGTCAGTAGATGTTTGAGAAGATGGTATCCCTGTGGCAACATGCTCTGTGGATAACTGATCACATTTTTTTACAGTCTCTCAGACCTATTGAGAAAATAATATTGATTCGTTACAGAATCCAAACTTCTCCAAATGCTCAAAGAAAATATAACCAAATACTCAACAATTTTAAAGGATTCAGATAAAAATAATATGCATGAATATTACTTTTATGACTTATGTGGTGAGTTATCTAGGGTGATGAGTTGAGAGCCTTTATTTCATATCTATTTTCATTTTGGCACTGGCTGAGCTAATGCCATTTGACAATAAGTGTGGAGCTGTAGCATGATGACAGAGTACCACATTTGGAGAAGAAGAGACTCTCTTGAAAAAATTAATCCTCTCAGGGTTTCTGAGATGGCTGGGGACTAGGAGCAAGCTTAACCCAAGTTCTAGCTTTGTGTTTTCCAAACTAGACTGATCTTGGAGATTTTGACTAGAATTCTGTGGTGGGACCCAGGAATCTGTATTTGTAACAGGCACCCAAGTTGCACATTTGGAAAACATCATTCTTGTGTATATATTCAAAAGTGAAGTTTATTTTTCAATGCAGTTTGATGCCCTTGTCCAGCCAGATTTAAGTTGGCATGATTCACCTACATAAATATATTTTTTAAGGTTTGGGAACACTGGTCTCAGCATTTGGGAGAAAACATGAGAAACAACAGCAACAAAAACCGCTCCCTGTATTGAATTGAGCAGCTGAAAGGCAAACACTTGGGCTTTTCTTCCCAATTATGCTGCTTGGGCTGGTAGGCTGTTGGGGATGAAATGTATTCACATAGAAGAGTCATTCTTGGGACTTCCCTGGTGGCGCAGTGGTTAAGAATCCACCTGCCAATTCAGGGGACATGGGTTCGAGCCCTGGTCAGGGAAGATCCCACATGCTTCGGAGCAACGAAGCCCATGCACCACAACTACTGAGCCTGCGCTCTGGAGCCTGCAAGACACAACTACTGAGCCCACGTGCCACAACTACTGAAGTGTGCACACCTAGAGCCCGTGCTCTGCAACAAGAGCAGCCACCACAACGAAAAGCCCACGCACCGCAATAAAGAGTAGCCCTCACTTGCTGCAACTAGAGAAAGCCCGCGCGCAGCAACGAAGACCGAACGCAACCAAAAAAAAAAAAAAATCATTCTTGCTCCTTCCTGATCTATACTTCTTTTTTTCCCTTTAAAATGTAACATTTATTGCCTTTATCTAATTACAAAAAATAATTCATCCTCAATGCCAAAGCTCCCAAAGAAAACAGAAAACAAAAATCTATAATTTCACCACCTAGAGATAACTTTGCTATATGTTTTCTAAAGACGCAATGATACGTGCTTCTTGAGGCTTATAATTACATCATGACCACTTTGTGAGAAAAAGTAATTGTAAGTTAAAACAGGAATGTTAAAGATAACCTATAGAGAATAGAATTTCACTAGTGCTACATTTCTATATTTTAAGAAATGCTTATAAATCAAACTGCCCTTAGAATTCTAAGAGGATCCATATTTTTAGAATTTATAAATACTGTCTTCTAAAGTTGTCATACCTTAGATATGTTTTTTTATTCTTTAAAGAGTTTTTTCTTAACCTTTACATATCTATCATTCATTCATTCATACATTGTATAATTGTTGAATATTTATTATGGAGATGCAGCATTTAAAGACTGTTAAGGTACATTCCTCCAGTGAGCTTATTTTCTGGGTTAGGGGAAAGAAAGAAATAAACCAATTAAGACATTTTCAGATTCTTTGGATTGGGTGATCAAGGAAAGTTACTGTGAAAAGGTGACATCAGAGTTGATACCCAAGAGATTAAAAGTATCCCAGCCTTGGGAAAATGAGAGGGTATGTTTCCCTACAACCTCTACAGAATGTGTTATGGAATGGTTTTGGTTTAATTTGGTTTGGTTGATTTGCTAGGTGAGAGATAGTGTAGATTTAATTTACTTTTCTTTCAGTTTGAGTGGAGTTAAACATCTTGTCATATATTTTAGGGCCATTGTAATATAATCTTTTGCTCATTTTTTTCACATCGAGTTTTTGGTCTCTTTTTCCCTCAATTTTCAAAAAACTTTATATAACAAGGGCTTATTTCTCATTCATACTACTTGTCTATCAAGGGTTGGAATTCAACTCCACATTGTTCTTAATTTCAAAGTGTACAATGTGATATTGTTAACTATGGGCATGGTGTTATACAGCAGATCTCTAGAAATTATTTATTTTATAGAGCTGAAACTTTATACCCTTTGAATAGAAACTCTCCATTTCCCCTCTCCACAGCCCCTGGCAACCACCATTCTACTCTCTGTTTTTATGAATTTGACTTTTTAAGCTTTCACATATAAGTGAGATCATATAGTATGTGTCTTTCTGTGTCTGGTTTATGTCACTTATCATAATGTCTTCCAGGATCAGCCATGTTGCTATAAATGGTAAAATTACTTTCTTTTTAAAGGCTGAGCAATATTCCATTGTATTATTCATATATATATCACATTTGCTTTAGCCATTCATCTGTCGACAGACACTTAAGTTGTTTCCGTGTCTTGGCTACTGTGAATAATGCTGCAATGGATATAAGAGTGCAGATATCTCTCCAAGATACTGATTTAATTCCCTTTGGATACATACTCAGAAGTGGGGATTTCCCTGGTGGTCCAGTGGTTAAGACTCCATGCTTCCACTGCAGGGAACTGAGATCCCACATGTCGTGTGGCGCGAATTTAAAAAAAAAGTGGGATTGCTGGATCATATGGTAGTTATAATTTTTTTTTAGTCACAAATAAGGTCTTTTATTTGTCACCAGTAAAAGTCTGATTTTTAAACAGATTCCTGGACTGGTGGCTCATATCCATCAGCTCATTCAACTTTAGGACCTGTCTCGTCCCCAGTAGCTTTTCCAGAGCTACTACCTTCACCATGTAGCTCCATGAGTTTTCCCAGTTCAAACTTGGGCTTCTTCAGCATTTTTACTTTTCTAACAAAGACATCATGGAGTGGATAAATAGACTGGCAGGCCTTTTCTATGTCTTTTCCAATGCTGTCTGGAATCAATTTATTGACCACCTCTTTCAAGTCATTTGTCTGCACCTCTCAGGTCATGATTTCCATCATCTTCTTGCACATCTGGCAGACCTGCTGGTGCCAGGCATAAGAGGTCTTCTGAATCTGATTGTTGCGCTTTTTAGTAAAACCCACACAGAATAGTCGAAGCAAATAACCATCGGTAATCTTGACATCAACGTGAGCTTCAGGCATGCTCTGCCATTTTTGGACCATGGAGCACATTTTGTCACGGGTAAGATCCATACCATGGAAATTAGTCAGGCAGTTTTTTCCCTGAACATCCTCAGTAATAAGCTTGAATTTTCTAAATGCAGCTTCATCATTCTGCAGATCAGCAGGACTCATTTCAAACACACGACCCTTGAGGCCATCAGATGCAATTTTGGTTCCTTGAGTTCTCGTGACTAGTGTTTTCCCAATATTTCTTATATTGAACATAGCTGGTGCTTTCACATCATACCAATCTTTCTTAGATAATGGGTCAACTACTTTCTTCTTGGCTCCCTTTTTACCGCCTTTTGTAAGGCACTTGTTCTTACTGCCCTGTAGTTACAATTTTAAGTTTTTGAGGAACCTCCATACTGTTTTCAATAGTGGCTGTATCAATTTACATCCTGACCAACAGTGTACAAGGGTTCTTTTTTCCTCCAAATCCTTGCCAACACTTGTTATCTTTTGTCTTTTTTGATAATAGCTATTTTAACAGGTGTGAAGTGACATACCATTGTGGTTTTGATTTGAATTTCCCTGATGATTAGTGATGGTAAGCATCTTTTCACAAACCTCTTGGATTTTTGTATGTCTTCTTTGGAGAAATATCTATTCAAGTATTTTACACATTTAAAAAATTGGATTATTTGATTTTTTTGCTATTGAGTTGTAGGAGCTCCTTATATATTTTGGATACTCACCTCTTATCAGATACATGGTTTGAAAATATTTTCTGCAATTCTGTAGGTTTCTTTTTCACTCAGTTGATTACTTACTTTTCTGTGCAGAAGGTTTCTTAGTTTGATGTAGTCTCACTTGTCTTTTTTGCTTTTCTTGCCTGTGCTTTTAGTGTTATATCCAAGAAATCATTGCCAAGGCCAACGTCATGAAGCTTTTCCCCTGTGTTTTCTTCTAGGAATTTAACAGTTTCAGGTCTTATGTTTGTCTTTAATCTATTTTGAGTCGATTTTTGTATATGTTGTAAGATAGGGTTGAATCTCATTCTTTTTTTTTTTTTTTTTTTTTTTTTTTTGCGGTACGCGGGCCTCTCACTGTTGTGGCCTCTCCTGTTGTGGAGCACAGGCTCCGGATGCTCAGGCTTAGTGGCCATGGCTCACGGGCCCAGCCACTCCGCGGCATGTGGGATCTTCCCGGACCGGGCCACGAACCCGGGTCCCCTGCATCGGCAGGCGGACTCTTAACCACTGCGCCACCAGGGAAGCCCGAATCTCATTCTTTTACATGTGGGTGTCCAGTTTCCCCCATGCCTTTTTTTTTTTTTTTTTTGGAAGAGATTGTCTTTTCTCCATTGTGTAGTCCTGGCACCTTTGTTGAAGATCACTTGACTGCATATATGTGGATTTATTTTTGGACTATATGTCTGTCTTTATGGCAGTGCCATACTGTTTTAATTACTATAATTTTATATGTTTTGAAGTCAGAAAGTGTGAAGTTTCCAGCTTTGTTCTTTTTTTTTTTTTTTTTGCGGTATGCGGGCCTCTCACTGTTGTGGCCTCCCCCGTTGCGGAGCACAGGCTCCGGACGCGCAGGCTCCGGATGCGCAGGCTCAGCGGCCACGGCTCACGGGCCCAGCCGCTCCACGGCATATGGGATCCTCCCAGACCGGGGCACGAACCCGTATCCCCTGCATCGGCAGGCGGACTCTCAACCACTTGCGCCACCAGGGAGGCCCTCCAGCTTTGTTCTTCTATCTCAATATTGTTTTGGCTATTGGGAGTCCTTTGTGGTTTCATCTGAATTTTAGGATTGTTTTTTCTGTCATTGGGATTTTGATAGAGATTATATTGAATCTCTAGATTGCTTTGGGTCATATAGGCATTTTAACAATATTAAGTCTCCTCATCCATGAACATGGGATGTCTTTCCATTTACTTGTGTCTTCTTTAATTTATTTCATCAATGTTTTGTAGTTTTCAGTGCACAAGTCTTTTTTTTTTAATCTTTATTGGAGTATAATTGCTTTACAATGGTGTGTTAGTTTCTGCTTTATAACAAAGTGAATCAGTTATACATATACATATGTTCCCATATCTCTTCCATCTTGCGTCTCCCTGCCTCCCAACCTCCCTCTCCCACCCCTCTATGTGGTCACAAAGCACCAAGGTGATCTCCCTGTGCTATGCGGCTGCTTCCCACTAGCTATCTACCTTATGTTTGGTAGTGTATATATGTCCATGCCTCTCTCTCGCTTTGTCACAGCTTACCCTTCCCCCTCCCCATATCCTCAAGTCCATTCTCAAGTAGGTCTGAGTGCACAAGTCTTTTAGTTAATTCCTAAGTATTTTATAATTTTGATGCTATTTTAAATGGGATTGTTTTCTTAATTTTCTTTTTGGATAGTTCACTGTTAGTGTATAGAAATGCAATTGATTTTTGTGTCTTGCAACTTGACTGAATTCATTTATTAGTTCAGTTTGTGTGTGTGTGTGTGTGTATGTGTGTAATTTTTAGGGTTTTCTACATATAAAATCTTGTCATCTGCAAACACATGTAATTTTACTTCTTCCTTTATGATTATAGTACTTCCAGTACTATTTGGAATAGAAGTAGAAAGAGTGAGCATCCTTGCCTTGTTCCAGATCTTAGAGGAAAAACTTTCAGTTTTTCACCATTAAGTATGATGTTAGCTGTGGGCTTTACATATATGGCATTTATTATGTTGAGGTAATTTCCTTCTATTTCTAGTTGAGAGTTTATATCATGAAAGAGTATTGAATTTTGTCAAATGGTTTCTTTGCATCTATTGATATGATCATGTGATTTTTATCCTTCATTCTATTAAGGTGATGTAGGTCTGTTCAGATTTTCTGTTTCTTCATAATTCAGTCATGAAAGAGGTTGTATTTTTCTATGAACTTGTCCATTTTTTCTAAGTTATCCAATTTGTTAGTGTATAATTTTTCCTAGTAGTCACTTATGATCTTTTAATTTCTGTGGCATTAGTTGTAATGTCTTCTCTTTTGTTTATGATTTTATTTATTTGAGTCTTCTTTTTTTCTTAATTAATTTAGCTATAGTTTTGTCAATTTTGGGGATCTTTTCGAAAACCAACTCAGTTTTGTTGATTTTTTTTCTGTTCTCTATTTTGTTTATTTGTACTCTTTATCATTTCTTTCCTTTTGATAACATTAGGTTTAATTTGTTTTTATTTTTCTGGTTCTTTGAGGTGTAAAGTTAGATTGTTTGAGATCTTTCTTTTATAATGTAAGCATTTTTCACTCTAAATGTCCCTCTTAGTACTGTTTTTGCTGCATCCTATAGGTTTTGGTATGTTGTATTTTTGTTTTTGTTTGCCTCAAGGTCTTTTCTAATTTCCCTTTTGATTTCTCCTTTGACTCACTGGTTGTTCAAGATTGTGCTGTTTAATTCCCACATGCTTGTGAATTTTTAAATTTTCCTTCTACTGTTGATGGCCAGTTTCGTTCCATTGTAGTCAGAAAAGAACTCGGTATGATTTCAGTATATCCTTGAATTTGTTAAAACTTGGTTTTTGACCTAACATGCTTTGTATCCTGGAGAGTGTTCTATGTGCACTTGTGAAGAGTATATATTCTGCTGTTGTTGGAATGAATGTTATGTATATGTCTGTTAGGTTCATTTCAAATTTAATGTTGCTGTATTTCTCTATTTCTTAATTGATCTTCTGTCTGGATGTTCTATTTTTTATTGAAAGTGGGGTCTTGAGCTTTCATATTGCTGTTTAACATCTTTTCATTTCAACTTGGAAGAACTCCCTTTAGCATTTCTTGTTAGGCGAGTCTAGTGGTAATGAACTCTCTCAGCTTTTATCTGTCTGGGAATGTCTTTATCTCTCCTTCATTTCTGAAGGATAGCTCTGCTGGATATAGTATTCTTGGCTGACAGGTTTTTTTTTTCCCCTTTCAGCAGTTTGTATATATCATTTGACTCTCTTCTGGCCTGCAGGGCTTCTGTTGAGAAGTTTTCTCATAGTCTTATGGGAGTTACATGTATGTGACAAGTCACTTTTGTCTTGCTACTTTTGAAATTCTCTCTTTGAGTTTTGACAATTTGATCGTAATTTGTCTCATTGTGGATTATCTGAGTTCCTCTTAGTTGTGGTCATTGGGCTTCTTGGATTTGGCTATCTATTTCCTTCCCCTGCTTTGGAAAGTGTTCAGCCATTATTTTTTTGAATTAGCTTTCTGGTCCTGTCTCTCTTCTCCCTCTGGGACTCTCATAATGTATATATTGGTTTATTTGATGGTGTCTCATAAGTCCCTTAAGCTGTCTTCACTCTTTTTCATTCTTTTTTCTTTTTACTTCTTTCACTGGATAATTTCTACTGGCCTATCTTTGAGATTGCTGATCCTTTATTTCTGCTTGATCTAGTCTGCTTTTGAACCCCTCTACTGAAATTTTCAGTTCAGTTATTGTATTCTTTAGCTTGAAAATTTCTGTTTGGTACTTTTCAATGTTTTCTATTTCTTTGATTCTCACTTTGTTCATGCCTTATTTTCCTGACTTCTTAGAGCATCTTTACGATGGTTGTTTTGAATTCTGTCTGATAAATCATATATCTCTGTTTCATTCGTGTTAGTTTCTAGAAATTTATCTTGTTCCTTTGTTTGGGAAATCATTTCCTGTTCCTTCATTTTCTTTGACTCTTTGTGTTGGTATTTGTACATTAGAGAAAACAGCCACCTCTCCCAGTCTTCATGGACTTGCCTTTATGGGAGGAGACCCTTACCAATCATCCCAGCTAGAGATTCTGGGGGCCTGTCAAACCTTTATGCTAGTCCAAACCACCATCTTCGATCTTAGTGATCCCCATGTGTTTAGAATATGTTGGGTCCCATCAGTGTTCCAAGACAGGTGAGGCAGAAGGCAGTCTGTTGGGCAGCCCCTGGAAAATTAGACCTTTGGATGTACTGTCCAGCTTTTTCCCTTTCCAGAGAGAAGCTGAAATCTTTTCTTTTTTTTTTTTTTCTGCTTCCTCTCTACTGAGCTGGGTAGAGGACCTATGACGACTGGTGGTATACTAGATCAAACTGCAGTGTTTGGTCTCACTGGACCCCAGGCATCTAGTGTATGCCAGGTCCTGTCAGTACTCTGCAACACATAGACAGAAACCAGCCCCTTAGGGAGCCCCTGAAAAAGTTGGATTATTGGAGGTGTGGTCTGACTCTTTCCCTCAACAGAGAGAAACTAGGAGCTGGGAGTTTCCTTTGATCATATGACCCTGGCCAAGGGTAGTGGTCATAGTTAAATGGTCTCTCATGTTTTCCTGCTGGCTTCATTGTGGCTGGTTTTGCACTTGCCTGGAATACAGGAGCCTCTCAGCCAGTTTCTGGATTTCTCACAAAGGGTGTTTGTTCATGTACTGTTGTTGAATCAGTATGTCTGTTGGTAGAGGGAAAGTCCAGGGCTTCCTATTCCACCATATTGCTGATGTTTCCCCTGAACATTCTCCCTCCAATTTTAAGAGTTCTTTATATATTAGCGATACCAGTTCCTGTCTGTGATTTGCATTACAAATCTGTTCTCCTAGTGTATCATTTGTTTTACTTTGCTTATGATGTTTTTTTGCCATGAAAATTTTAAATAAAATTTAGCAACTTTTTTTCTTTCATTGCACCTAGGTTTTTGAGTAATAGTTTGAAAGCCTTTCCCAACCCTCAGATTATAGAGGAATTCGTGCATATTTTTCTCTAATATTTGTTTCTTTTTTGTCTAATATTTTATCTAGTATTTCATTTTTAACTTTCAGATATCTGATTCATCTGGAGTTTATTTTTGTGTAAGGTATGAGGTATAGATCTAATTTTTATCTTTTTCCAAATGGCTGCCCAGTTGTTCCAGCACCATTTAATAAAAAGTTTGTTTTTGACCTAGTTAAATGAGGTACCATCTTCATCATGTACTATATTTCCATATATACTCAGGTCTATTTCTGCACTTTCTGTCCTATAAACTGGTCAGTCTATTCAAGCACTAGTATTACAATTACAGAGCCTTTATAGTCTGTTTTAATATCTGGTCGGCCTAGTCCTCCCTTACAGCTTTTCCATTTCAGAGTAAACACTACACTAATCCACAAGGATCCTCTTTCATTTTTTTGCAACTAGTGTGCACTTCGTCATTCTGAGAATGATTTTAGTTCAGTCTTAGGTCCTTTGTTGTCCTCTTCTCCTGCACAGTTTTTCTGGGTCATCCTAGCTTTTGCTAATGCTGGAGGAGGGAGCTTGGAAGATAGCTCTATAAGAAATTGGTATTTATATTTCTGCTTGCAGATAATTTGATTTTTTTTGGTATTTTTTATCTTCCAGTTATGATGAGAGTATGGAAATTTTGTGGTTTTTTATTTTCTTCTTGTTGATCTATATAGTTTTTTGGAGAATATGCCAAAAAAAAAATCTTGTTTAGGTAGTTACCATTCCCTCACTGTATTGCTATTTTTTTAAAACAGAAACTTCAGCTTACATCAGAAATACTATTATTCTCATAGAAAAGCTCCTTCCAATATTCTAAAGTGCTTTAACTTTTTTCTACCCTGGTCAGAGCAGTACCTGGTAGGAAGACAGAGGAGTAGAAAATGAGGATCTAAGACCAATACAAAAGCTACTACAGTTTCCCAGAAATGCATTAATTTGTCAAAATTGAGTAATAGTAGTTTTTCCTATAATAGTATTAGCATTTTATAGCAAGCCTTTTAATAATACCAATTTTTATATACTTTCAAAGAGCTTTGATGTCAATTGAATTATTTACTTATGATTTAGGTATTAGTTCTTATAGGCTTTCTGGCTATCACTTAGTATGAAGACAAAGTGTGTAATTCAGGCAATATTAATCTATTCTTAGAGGGTTGTTTGCAGCCCCTGTAAACATTGGCTAGAAATGATTTACCCTGCCTTATTACCACTGTGCCTTTCACATGTATTTTTAAATGAGAAAAGTAGTTGCTTGAACTATATAATGTCTGGGGGAAAGTGACTTAATATTACCAGTTGTTGTTGGGAGTTTGAAAATAATAGAAGATATTGGCATCCTAGTCCATTAAAGTTGTACTTCACTGTCATTGAAAACAGTATTTTGGGGGGATATTACTCTGATAACTTTGCTTACTGGAATATCATTTGAAAGGCTAATTGCCTTCCTAAAGGATTAGTGTGATAAGACTATATCCTTGATGTGATAAACTTGCAACTTTTTAAAAAACCTTATTAACCATTTTTTTCAGTAAAAGATGAAATACTTATTCAGTCAAGAGAGAAACCAGAGTATCATCTTAACTATTTTTAAGTTAATAGTTCAGTAGTGTTAAGTATATTCACATTGTTGTAAAAGAGATCTCAAGAACTTTTTCATCTTTCAAATCTGAAATTCTTTACCCATTAAAGGACAACTCCTTCTTTCCCCCTTCTCTCAGCCCCTGGTAACCACCACCCTACTTTATATTTTTATGAATTTCACTACTTTAGATACCTCACATAAGTAGAATTATACAGTATTTATCTTTCTGTGACTGGTTTATTTCATTTAGCATAATGTAAAAACTTCTAACTTTTTAATTTCCATTATTCTGGGAGATGGATTGAAAAAGATATTGCTGCAATTTATGTCAGAGAGTGTTCTGCCTATGTTTTTCTCTAGGAGTTTTTTTTTTTTTTTTTTTTTTTTTTTTGCGGTACGCGGGCCTCTCACTGTTGTGGCCTCTCTCGTTGAGGAGCACAGGCTCCGGACGCGTAGGGTCAGCGGCCATGGCTCATGGGCCTAGCCACTCCGCGACATGTGGGATCTTCCCGGACTGGGGCACGAACCCGTGTCCCCTGCATCGGCAGGCGGACTCTCAACCACTGCGCCACCAGGGAAGCCCTCTCTAGGAGTTTTATAGTGTCCGGTCTCACATTTAGGTCTTTAATCCATTTTGAGCTTATTTTTGTATATGGTGTTAAAGAGTGATCTAAGAACTTATAACTTTAAGAAAAGTTTATGTTGTCTAATCTTATAAACTATAGGGCAGAGTAGACAGCTATGCTACATTGATTAATAACGTGAGGGCAAGCCCATAAATTGTGTGGTAACAGTCTAATTCTGGTTAAGATTGGAATGACCAAAAGTTATTTCAAATTTACCAACTTTTGTATCTATTTCACAAAATAGAAATACCCCCTCATAGTTAATATTAAAAGCTAATGAATAAATGGAAGAGCTACATTCTAAAATTATTTGGGAGGAGAAGTAATGGAGAGTTATAAAAGGATATGAATCATGTTTTAATCAAAATATGTTAAAATAGTATTGTATATATACAACTATAGGATGAGAGATTATTTGCTTCTAGGAATTCTGACAGTTTGCAGATATTCTTGACTCAGATTCTTCTGATTTTCTATTTATGCATTAATCGTGGATTTTATGGGCCCACTAAGGTTATAGAAAAGTTACTTCTTTACAGAGCCGTATGAGATTGATTTGAATTCATTAATCCCTTTCCCAGATGTGTTTAAGTCAGTGAGGTCAGTTTAGTGTTGAGGGATTTACATGTAATATATATGCTTGTTCTAGAAGCCAGATATAAACTTTGAAATAGTTACATAACTTGGAGAATTAGAAATGTGAAATATATATATCTAAGATAAATGGATTTTGTGGTTTAACAAACTCTGTCATGAGGAAATTCAATACCTGAAATCTCTTTAAAATATCTGCTTAGTATCTTCCTCTTCAAAAGCTCCTCTCTCCTTTTACATTTAAAAGGAAGGGTGTAGGGACTTCTCTGGTGGCACAGTGGTTAAGAATCCGCCTGCCAATGCAGGGGACATGGGTTCGATCCCTGGTCCGGGAAGAACCCACATGCCATGGAGCAGCTGAGTCCGTGTGTGACAAGTACTGAAGCCCACGTGCCTAGAGCTCATGCTCCACAACAAGAGAAGCCACCGGAATGAGAAGCCCCCGCCCCCACTCGCCGCAAGTAGAGAAAGCCCACGCACAGCAACAAAGACCCAGCGCAACCAAAAAAAAAAAAGAAGGGTGTGGAGGAGGAGGAGAATAACAAGTTGGACAATGATTTTTTTCCTTGGCCTATTAGGGAAATACGTGATTTCTCAGACAAAGAATACATTATTTTTTTCAGATATCTAGGTATATCAGTCACTTTTAAGCTAAGTAAAAACTCTCAGTGATTACATATGATTGTATATATATATGTATATATGTAAGTGTGTGTATACACACACACACAGTAGCACGATTGCACAAAACGTTTCTCTTTTCCTATGTAATTATTAGGTGCTACTATTAGTTACATGTGAGTCGATATTCCCAATGAATGGTTTTAAGTAACCAATTTTATGAATATTGAGCATGCAATCAGTTAGTGCTTCATAATAGATAATTTAAGTATGTTAAGATGAAATTAAATTTGGGAATAATATTAAAGAGAAATAAGTGGGGACCACTTTAAAAGCATTAAAATAATAGCTTAATGTGTACAAGGAAATAAAAGAGAAGATTGATAATTTTAGTAGCAAACTAGAATCTTTAGAAAAGAACCAAATGGAAATACTAAAAATGAGAAATACAATAACTGATATTAATAATTCAGTAGATGAATTTTCTAGCAGATTAGATGCTATGAAATAGAGAATTGGTTAACAAGAACATAAGTCAGAAGAAAATATCCAAATTGAAACATGAAGAGATAAAGGAATAGAAAATGCATAAAGAGCATAAGAGATACAGATTCAGTGAAAATTTCTTACAATCCAGGATCCCTATATCAAGTTAAAATATCCTTCAAAAATGTAGGTAAAATAAGGACATTTTCAGAAAAAACAAATACCAAAGGTGTTCGATACCAGCAGACCCACACAAAAGGAAATACTAAATGGTATTCTTTGAGTGAAAGGGAAATAATCCCAGAAGGAAGGTTCCAAATGCAGTGAGGAATTAAGAGTGATGAAAAAGGTAAAGATGTGTGTGGAAAAATCTAAATGAATATATGTATAAAAGCATAATAATATATCATGAGGTTTAAAATATTTGTGGCATTATATAACATAGATTATGTTATAATCTATAGGCTAACCAGTAAAGCAACATGAAAGAATGTACAACTACCAAACTAACAGAGGAGAAAAGTAACAGAAAAAAAACCCTAATTCTATTTGAATGAAAGCAAGAAAAAAGGAAAAAATAGAGGAATTCAGACATGGTAAGACAAACAGAGATCAAAGAGTGTAATGGTATATTTACAGCCAAATATATCAGCAGCTGCTTTAAATGTAAAGGCCTAAACTCTCCAATTAAAGTAAAACATTCTCAGACTGAAAAAAAGAACAGAACCCAACTATCCATTGCTTACAAGAGATACACCCCAAATACAAAGGTATAGAAAGGTTGAAAGTGAAAGGATGAAAAAATACACTGTGAAAACACTAATGGCCCTTTCTGCACATGCACATCACAAAAACTGGTATAAGTATAATAAGATGTCAGACAAAGTAGACTTTAAGGGGAAAGAGTGTTACCTGGAGATATAGAGGGATATTGCATAATGCTAAAAGGTCCAGTTAACAAGGAAGAGAAAAAAAACAACTAAATCTGTATTGACCTAATAACATATATTCAAAATACATAAAGCAAAAATTGACAGAATAAGGAGAACTAGATAAGTCCACAATAACAATGGGAGATTTAAAAAAAATTTAATGAAGACTTTACTTTTTTAGAGCAGTTTTAGGTTCATAGCAAAATTGAGGGGAAGGTACAGAGATTTCCCTTATACTCTGTGCCCCCACACAGAGTATGGGGGCATGATCAACATCTGTTGTTTCACAACTGCCTCAGGAGCTTCCCAGGTGTAATCTGAAACCAGGCCCCTTACATGGAGGGCAAGGAGAGACTGAAGAAAGAGGCAGGCCACTGCATATTGGCAGGTGACAGGTTTAATAAACAAGGGAACTTACAAGGCTTGTCTTAGGCAACCACAAGATAAGTAGATTTCTGCACCCACCTGCCAGAGTCTTAAAAGTTTATGTAGAGGCCTTAACTGGGTTCAGTTATGTACCCAGTCCAGATAGCCTCAACACCACATTTCTATTTTAAGGTTGTATAAATTGGAGCAGCTTCTGAGAGTGGGGAAGGCAAGCAGAATGCACATTCCAAGGACAGCAGAGAGGATGTGGAGCCTCCAGTTGCCTGGGTCTAGCTCTTGGGTCAACTGGTGGTCATGTCTTCTTGATTACATCCTCCAACAACATCCTGTATCCGAATGATGTATTTGTTACAATTGATGAACTTACATTGACACATCATAATCACCCAAAGTCCATAGTTTACACTACTGTTCAGTCTTGGTGTTGTACATTCCATGGGTTTGGAAAAAACGTATAATGACATGTACCATCATTATGGTATCATATAGAGTGTTTTCATTGCCGTAAAAATCATCTGTGCTCTGCCTATTTATTCCCCCACTGCCAACCCCTGACAACCACTGATCTTTCTACTGTCTCCATAGTTTCATCTTTTCGAGAATGTCATGTAGTTGGAATCATAAAACATGTAGCCTTTTCAGATTGGCTTCTTTCACATAGTAATATGCATTTAAGCTTCCTCCATGTCTTTTCATGGCTTGATAGCTCGTATCTATTTAACAATGAGTAATATTCCATTGTCTGGGTGTACTGTGGTTTATTTTTCCATTTACCTACTGAAGGACATCTTGGCTGCTTCTGAGTTTCGGTAATTATGAATAAAGCTGCTATAAACATTCATACACAGGTTTTCGTGTAGGCATAAATTTTCAGCTCCTTTGGTTGAGTGCTAAGGAGTGCAATTGCTGGATTATGTGATAAGCCTTTTTTAGTTTTATAAGAAATGGCCAACCTTTTCCAAAGTGGCCGTACCATTTTGCATTCCCACCAACTGTGAATGAGAGTTCCTGTTGCTCCATATCCTCATCAGCATTTGCTGTTGTCAGTGTTCTGGATTTTGCCGTTTTAATAGGTGTGCAGTAGTATCTCATTGTTGTTTTAATTTGCATTTCCCTGATGACATATGATGTGGACCTTCTTTTCATATGCTTCCTTGCCATCTCTATAGCTTCTTTGGTGAGGTATCTGTTAAGGTCTTTGGCCCATATTTTAATTAGGCTGTTTATTTTTTTATTGTTGAATATTAAGAGTTCTTTGTATATTTTAAAATTTTATTTATTTATTTTTTTATTTTTTTGCGGTACGCGGGCCTCTCACTGCTGTGGCCTCTCCCGTTGTGGAGCACAGGCTCCGGATGCGCAGGCTCAGCGGCCATGGCTCACGGGCCCAGCCGCTCAGCGGCATGTGGGATCTTCCTGGACCGGGGTACGAACCCATGTCCCCTGCATCGGCAGGCGGACTCTCAACCACTACACCACCAGGGAAGCCCTCTTTGTGTATTTTAGATAACAGTCCGTTATCAGATGTGTCTTTTACAAATATTTTCTCCCATTGCATGGTTTGTCCTCTCAGTCTTTTGACATTATCTTTTGCAGAGCAGAAGATTTAAATTTTAATGAAGTCTTCCCTATCAATGATTTCTTTCATGGATTGTCTTTGGTGCTGTATTTAAAAGGTGTCACCAAACCCAAGGTCATCTAGATTTTCTCCTATGTTATCTTCTAGGGGTTTGTAGTTTTGGATTTGACATTTAGGTGTATGATCCATTTTGAGTTACTTTTTGTGAAGGGTCTATAGGCTGTCCTTAACTTCATTTTTTTTTTACAAGTGGATGTCCAGTTGTTCCAGCACCATTTGCTAAAGAAACTGTCTTTGCTCTATGGTATTGCCTTGGCTCTTTTGTCAGAGATCAGCTGTCTATATTTATGGGATCTTTTTCTGTGCTCTCTATTCTGTTCCATTGATCTGTTTGTCTGTTCTGTTGCCAGTACCACACTGTCATGATTACTGCAGCTTTATTTTAAGTCTTGAAGTTGGGTAATGTTTGTCCTCCATGTTTGTTCTTCTTCTTCAGTATTGTGTTGGCTATTCTGAGTCTTTTGCCTCTTCATGTAAACTTTATAAGCCGTTTTTCAATATCTGTAAAATCACTTGCTTGGATTTTGATTGGCATTGCATTGAATCTATCAATCAAATTTGGAAGAACTGACATCTTGACAGTATTGATTCTTCCTATTCTTGAACATGGACTATCTCTTCATTTATTTAGTTCTTTGATTTCATTTATCAGTTTTATAGTTTTCCTCATATAGATCTTACACATATTTAGTTAGATTTATACCTTAGTGTTCAATTTTTGTGGGTCCTAATGTAAATAGTGTTGTGTTTTTAATTTCAAATTCCACTGGTTTGTTTTTGGTATGTAGGAAAACAATTGACTTCTGTATATTAACCTTGTATCCTACAACCTTGCTATAATCACTTGTTAATTCCAGGAGGTTTTTTTTGGTTGTTGTTGTTGTTCTTTCAAATTTTCTATATAGACAGTCATATTATTTGTGAACAATGACAATGTTATGTCTTCTTCCTAATCTGTATAGCTTTTCTTTTCTTTTCTTCCCTTATTTCATTAGCAAGGTCTTCCAGTAAAATGTTGAAAAGGAGTGGTAGGAGGGGACATCCTTTCTTTATACCTAATCTTACTGGCAAAGCTTTGAGTTTCTCACCATTAAGTATGGTGTTAGTTGTAGGGTTTTTGTAGATAGTCTTTTTTAAGTTGAGAAAGTTCCACTCTGTTCCTAGTATACTGAGAGTTCTTTTTTTAAATCATGAATTGGTGTTGGATTTTGTCAGATGCTTTTTCTACATCTATTGATGTGATTTTTCTTTTTTTAGTTTGTTGATGTGATGGATTACATTAATTGATTTTCAAACAATAATTTTTCAAATCAAACAAATGTGTATCTTAGTATTTCAAAGTTTGGCTTAAAGAGGAAAAATGTAATTTTCCCTTTCCATTATTTGTAAGGAGAAACCCAAAATACTGAAATATATCCTAAAGCTACTAGGAGACTTATGCTACTTTTCCCTGGGCATATTCCACTTATACCCTTGTTCAAGAACTGATAGGTATTACACAGTGAGGATAATTGTAGCACTTTATCAAATTGGCAGATGCTCAGTAATCATTTTTGTCCCCATTAGGAACCAATGGATACAAATAAAACGACACCTGTTGGTGTCCTTACAGCTGTGTCTGAATTGGAAGGCACCAACATTCATCATTCCAGATAGTAGGTGAATCAGAGGAGTGCTGACATTTTTCATGATGATGGCTGAATATAAATACTTGGATCATCCTGGAGACTCTACTGCCCAGCCCAGTGTTTCTGTTTAGCCAATTCCTTCTCCTGCTGTATTTGTAAGCTCCAGATTGTTTATAAAGCTGTGGTACAAGAATTAATACTCAAGAATCAAAAGACCCTCCAGTATTATTTCTGCACTTGTGAGACAAGGCATAAGAAGGAAGTGTTTTTAAACTTAGGAATGTATTATTTCAGCTTTGGTACATGTAAATGCACAATATGCTAAGTGGCTTTTTCAGGCCAATAGTTAAATTGTCCAATGACCCAGTTATGAAAAAATCATTCATGAGGAAACAGTAAGATCCCTTACCATTGTGAGGGTTGGTTTGTTTTTCAACTTTAAATAGATTTGTATACCCACATCCTGGAGGTGATAAAAAGGAATTATTCCATTTCATTTTTATTAGATTTTACTGCATGGAAGGTAAATATAAAGAAATAAGATGTTTAAAAATATTCCTTTTTTTTTTTTTTTTTTTTTGGTACGTGGGCCTCTCACTGGTGTGGCCTCTCCCGTTGCGGAGCACAGGCTCCGGATGCGCAGGCTCAGTGGCCATGGCTCACGGGCCCAGCTGCTCCGCGGCATGTGGGATCCCCCCGGACCAAGGCACGAACCCACGTCCTCTGCATCGGCAGGCGGACTCTCGACCACTGTGCCACCTGGGAAGCCCTAAAAATATTCCATATTTTAGACATCCACATAACTTTATTGTTCAAAAATCTTACCCTGAGGGAAGGTAACTTATCACATGAATGTTACCATTGCTGAAACATTTTTGAAAATCATTTTCTGGAATTTTCTTGTAGCTAGTTTATGTGTCATGCAAGAAACTAGTGAAAGGATATACTGATATATCAAGCCAACGCACAATTTTCCAATCTTTAGAAGCCAAAACAAAGACACTTGGAACAACTTTATATTTTAAACATAGTAAGTTTAAGTTGAAAGTAGTAAAATCATATTAGCTAGAAGCCTCTATTTTTAACTGATTTCTAGTAGTGTCTATGTAAATTAATGAAAGGTTTGAATTGTTGCCATTTAAAAAAACATGACAATTGAGAATACTGATGTATTCTGGACATAAGACAAAACCAGCAATCTATATTTTAACTTAATGAAGAATCAATTTTTGTCTTGGCTTATACATAATTGCCTTGTGTGTTAGTGTATACTCAGAGGTTTCTGGAATCAATTAATCTTAAGAAGTTAAGAAGTAACTTATAGTCTTGTTGATATTGTAAATTTGCTTAGTAAGATTTTCTTTTTATAATCAGTACCAAGTGATACTTCAGCTCGGCTCCTGCCCAAATGATTAAAAATATAGAATGTATGGGGATTCCCTGGCAATCCAGTGGTTGGGACTCTGCACTTCCACTGCAGGGGGAGCAGGTTTGGTCCCTGGTTGGGGAACTAGGATCCTGCAAGCTGCATGGAATGGCCAAAAAAAAATGTGTGTGTGTGTGTGTGTGTGTGTGTGTGTATGTATATATAGAATGCAGGCTAGATGATACAAATTTTTCTTGTTAAATATTCTTGTCTTAGTTTGAAGATTCTCCCATATATTTATTTTCTACTGTGTATCTACTGTGTATCTATAAATGACCATGCAACTATATTATATATAATAAAACCATATAACCATTTATAGTTATATATGGTTATATGTAATATACATATAGTTATAATAATATACATATAGGTCTATGTACTATAATGTAATATATTACCTCTCTTTCTCTCTAGTTCTAGGCCTGTGCAGAAGTTACAGAATGGTGGTCTTTAGTCCAGATTTGCTTTTGTTTGTTCTGCAGAATGTTGGCTTACATAGTATTTTAAGTTTGAATTATTTAAAAAGCAAATAATTTTAAAATCCAGCTTTCTGTCTTCCCTTGACCAGTCATTACTTCTGACAATACCGTCCTCCTAACAACAACAAACCAAGTTGAACTGAGGGGAGGCTGCGACTATGGCGTGGGCCTTGTGCCCTGCCATTCACTACAGTCCCCCGCCCCCACTTCCTGTACCTTCCAGACACACAGGCCTAGGGTCAGTTGTCATTTATCATCTAATACGAGGCCTGAGTTTGAAATCCTTGATCTAAATCCTACTGAGGATTTTGATTTTAACCTTCAGGTCAACGGGTAAGGTTTTAAGCCTGGGCATGGCATGGTGTGGAAATTTCCATGGTCATGGAAATTTGGCTGGCTTATTCTCAGCTCCTGTAAGGATAAGTGTTTTTTCGCACAGGCTACTTTTTTCAAGCTAGAGGTAATAGTTATTTGCTGTCTGTCAGGTTTGTGATTCTCTCCCTTCACTTTTTGGCCAGAGAGGAGTCACACTGTCTCTGATTGCTCTTAACCAGCCTGTTTTGTATATTTGTCTACTGGATTTGCTTTTCTTGTGTCCTGGGGCTGCACCCCATTGTGGAAAGCTGTGATGTTGGACCCCTGTGGCTGTATAAATACCAGAGCTTTGTTCAGGGAGCCCCTCAGTTTGCCAGTGAGTATGAATTGAATGATGATATTGTTCACAACTTTCCTTGCTGTTCTCCTGCATGGCCAAGCATCCTAGCTTTTTAGACCCAGCTATTAAACATTAAGGTGACAGAGATAAAATTAATATGACAGAATGACAGTCTCGCTTTTGCTAGAACTAAATGATGCAGATGCCCTTAATTAGATTCAATTCCATATGCCTAGAGAGTAAACTCTTCTCCTCAAAAGATAGAATACTAATGTCTTGCATTGATGCAGGGCCTTTCATCTGGGAGTTTTCCCACATGGTTTATAAACCAATATGGCATAGTAAAAGCAAAGCAAAGATAACTTCAACCACAAATGGAATGTAACAGCTGCCTAATGGTCTATAACAAAACAGGAGAGCAGGAACTATACAAAGCTATTGAAAACATCATTAATGTTTACCCTGAATGCAAAGTATTATTTAAAACATGAAGTTGAATTTTAAGAAAGGTAAGTTTTTAGAGAGTGGGAGCTAGCTGTTTTAAGTTCCGAGGACAGTACAAGAAGTGGTCTTCCAATGTGTAAAGATATTCATATACTTGATCTACAAAGGGGACTAGAGAATTTATCTTTAAAGAATGGCACGGCCCAGGGATGGAAGAGTGAGCGAGGGGAAAACTAAGACCTCTCATGCCTCAGTATGCCAGTCCTTACAGTGATATTACAAGATATATATTATCAGGGGCATTGTAGAGATGAGGAAACTGAAGCTCAGGGACAGTGAGGACTTCACCCAAGTTGTTCAAGTGTTTGGGAGTGTGGCTGCTCGTCTGGGAGTGTGACTTACTGTTCCATAGTTGTTCTCGTCGTTCCTGCAGAGGCTCTAGGGTCCTAATGCAAATAGTTTCCTGCCTTCGTGTGCCAGAGGGACAGAGGTCCTTGACTGCTGTCTACGGGTTCTCTGCCGTGAGTGACAGTAAGTCAGCTATAACCTCTTCTTGCCTCCTCACTCTGTCCCAGAGCGTCTGTTATAAAATCATCTCCTTTACCCGTATAAGGCAACCAGCAAGCTTATTCTGCTGTTCTTACAGTTTCCCCTTCTTCCTCCACTTTTGATAGCTGTGTTATAGCTCCAACGCCAGAGCATAGAATAATTGTAGGTCACCCTTATCTTCATGAAGAGAAGAAAAAAATTTTTTAATAATGGAGATTGTTGCGTATTGAATTGAATGACCTCCTTTTCTGCTACTCATGTTTAAGTAAGATGAGTTTATCTGTCTTTTTACAAGGAAGTTCCTGAGGGTTGGATCAGGATGGCCTTCCAAGCTGCAGAGCCCTTGGGCTTCTTCTCTAGTGTTGCTTTGAAGTGTTCAAAACCATGGTCTCTCGGTGTAGCCCTCTCTCTAGTTATTTCTGAAAAGGGCCTCTACTGGCTTCCCATCCCACCACCCCCTGAATCTGGACTCCGTTTTTCCCCCAAAGTCCTTTCCCTGAGGTATGTCCTCAGTGTGGGACTCTCCTTTCTCCAGAGCCTGTGGGACCAGGCTCCCAGCAGTGCTCCTGCACTCACCTCAAGTGGGGGTCTGAGAAGCCTCCTTCTGTTTCCATTGTTTTTCTTAGATGAGCCCACTGAGCCCTCCATTCCCAGGAGGGATGCCTTCTCTTCATGGTGATGATTTGCTGGCAGTTTCTGGATTCCCTGGCTCTTAAGACCACCAGAAATCCCTTTGTCTTCCCTCCTTTTGTGCAGAGCTGCTGCTCCCACATTCCTCTTGCATCCAACCTATATTCTGGATTCATGGAGATTCATTTGAATTCATTTTTTTATGTTACCCTACTTGATTTTTTCTATTTTCGAGAGGAGTGTAGAGAGGTGAAAAGTCTATGCCATTTCCACCAACATCTTGCCAAAGGACAACCTCTTAATTTATCTCCCAGCTTCTGCTGAGCCTCACCCCTAAAGTCCATTCTCCACCTGGAACGTGCCTGCTAAAATGAAGTTAGACCATGTTTGCTTAACTCTCTTCAGTGGCTTCCTATCTTATTCAGAGAAAAGCCAAGGTCCTTACTCTCTAAGCCCTTCTCCTTCTACTATCCCCTTGATCTCTCTGCCTTTCCATTTTTTCCACAAAAAATCTGACCTGCTTCAAACTTAGGGACTTTGTGTTTGCTGCTCTCTCTGTCTTGAATGATCCTAAGATTCCCCCTTGGTCTACTCCCTCGTTTGCTTTCTGGTCTTTTCTCAGATGTCACCTTTTCTGCGAGACCTTCTGTGCCCATCTTATCTAAGTGGCACACTCCATGACATTTGCTAGCCCTTTCTCTGTTTCCTTCTTCTCCTTAGCACCTATGACTCTTAAACCTACTCTACCTTTTTTTTTTTTTTTTGCGGTATGTGGGCCTCTCAGTGTTGGGGCCTCTCCCGTTGTGGAGCACAGGCTCTGGATGCACAGGCTCAGCGGCCATGGCTCACGGGCCCAGCTGCTCCACTGCATGTGGGATCTTCCCGGACCGGGGCACGAACCCGTGTCCCCTGCATCGGCAGGCGGACTCTCAAGCACTGTGCCACCAGGGAAGCCCCCATACTCTACATTTTACTTACTATTTTGTTTATATTCTGTCTCCTCACTAGACAAAGATTGATATCTATTTGGTTTATTGCTGTATTTCTAGCCCTTATAACAATACCTGACACAGAGTAGGTTCAACTAATGACTGTTAGTTGAATGCACTAATAAGGGCAGGAAAATAGGTAAATTATGCAATAAAAGTTCACAGTGAAGAGTGGTTATACCTGGGTGGGCATAGGAGACAGGGATAAGACAAGAGCTGACTTGGAACTAGTTCTTAAAGGATGAGTCAGATTTAAACAGGTTCATCTGCTGCTGTGATTTCACAGACGTATGCATTTTTTTCAGACAGGTGTGTGAAATGTTAAAGAGGTAGAAATGACAGGGTGGTGAGGCAGATGAAGTTGTTAAAGTGATGCCAGGTTTGAGTGTGAACGATTCAGAAGGTGATGGGTCCACATGTGTTGAAGGCAGATGTTAAGTTTGGATTGGGCTTTGGACCTTTCAGGGTTCTTGATTTCAAGAAACATAAACCAGATCAGGCCCTCCTAAGAAGAAGGAAAGTTGCTGGAGGGATTGGGGTTTACAGAGTTGATAGGAGGTGTCAGTCCTTTGGGGCTGCTATTACAAAAATACCATAAAGTGGCTGACTTATAAACAACAAGCGTTTGTTTCTTACAGTTCTGGAGGCTCAGAAGTCCAAGGTCATGGCGCTGGCAGATCTGATGTCTGGTGAGAGCCGGCTTCCTCCTAGACAACCAGCTTCTCACTGTAACCTCACATGGCAGAAGGGGCAAGCTAACTCTCTGAAGCCTCTTTTATAAGGGCACCAAGAGCCCGCATGACCTGATCAACTCCAAAGTGGGCAGATTACAAAGCAGATGTTGGAACCATGGAGGAAGGTGGGTGTCTCTGCCACGTGTGAAAGTGAAGCACAGATAATCCAGTATGTGTACCCTGCTTAACCCATTCTTATCTTCTTCCTCAAATGTTCTCTTTCTGTTTGTAGATATATTTTCATGGAGTCAGTAACAGTCGAAGCAGCAATCCTAGGAAGCATGAATATTTTTCTCATTTGGGGCAGTATTCTCTATGGGGGAAATTTAAATCTCTCCTAAGACTGACTCTAGGTAGCATATGAAAAAATTGGATATTGATATCCAGGTCATAGAACATAGTCATTATATTATAACCAGACATCTCCTGTATCAGAAAAACTTGACATTGCTGTGCTCTTATTCTTACTGCCTGAGGCTGCGTTGTTTCCTAATTTTCTTAAGAGCTGGAGGTCTCTACGTAGAATCCTATTTATCACAATAATGTAGTGAATCGTGATCCTCAGATATATAAACACCTAAATGAATCAACCTGAAGATGCATTTAAAGATGTGAATTTTGTAAAATGTTTTTGAGTTTCTTTTTTTTTTTTTCATTTTCTCCTTTACTATCCTGAAGTAACATGTCAGAATACATCAGTAAACTGATTCTGCATTGTATTTGTGTTATTTTATAAAGTGAAGTTTATCTTGTTTGATTATATTTGGTAGTTGTTATTTTTATTAAGGAGAGAAGTCATCTCTCACGTATGTTAGTCTCTGGTTTGTCTAGATCTTTGCCAAATGGTGTGAAGGGATATAATACTTCGTCCTGGGAGGATCACAGTCTAGTTGCAGAGAAAGAATAGATGCCTGTAGCAGCCAGATTTAGTACCATAGGGCTTAGACGTTAATTATACACTGTCATATCTTTTCTAATCATTTTGTGGGTGTTGGAGGCAGTTAATGAACTGGAGAATCACTGAAGTATTTGTGGAGGTTTTGCTGTGGAGCTGCGATTTAGACAACTTGGGGAGAAAGAGATGAAAATTCTAGGATAGAAGAACTAAATAGAAAACACACAGGGATAAATGTGTATGTTTGTGGAGGGAACAAATGAGGAGGTAATGGCAGGAGGGGTCGAAGGCAGAGGATTTGAGAGCCCCGATGGCATAAAGAGTCTAAACGCAAGTTCAGTGGGAAAGAAGATGAAGAGGAGAGAGAGAAAGTTGGATTCAGAGGAAGCAATTTGTTGTTCAGGATTTTAGGGAAACAGTGATTTGTGTCGAAGAAGTGCACTTATAAGCTCGCATTTCTTTCATGGCTAGCTAACAGATTTACTTCTTTTATAATACCTTTCTGATTAAGCTCTGCACTTTCCCTTTTTCTGAGTGGTGTTTATGTTTGAGTGTACATTGACTTAGCATCCAGTGATTTAATATATGTTCATTTTGTCTCCCCCAATAGATTTAATGATTGTGTCTTTTGTATTAAATATAATAGACTTGTTGAAATTTGACTCAGAAAACTGATTTAGAGGTCACCTACTCCAGTACCCTCTGTAGTGGCCACTGACCTCCACCCACAATGCCATCCCTCCCACAACCTATGTGTTCTTTCATTTCTAAAGGCTTTCTGTGACTTTCTTCAAAGGAATAGCCTTGGGCTACTGGAACCACTTTGCCCAGACACAGAGAACTGGAAGTACCTGGGAGTTTAGCCTTACCATACCTACCCCTGGCCCTGTCCCTGCATCAAGGAAGCTTGGCCAGTGACTGACAGGTGTGAATATGAAAGTCCACCCACCTTGACTCAAGTAGAGACAGGGTGGAGGCTTTACTTGTGTGATCCAGAGCTCCCCTGATCGGACTCAGGCTGGGACTTCACCTGAGGTCATACCCTTGTTTGTTTTTACCCTCTCTGTTCCCCCACCCCTGCCGCCACCATCTTTCCTGGGAGCACTTAATAAATCACTGGCATATGAATCGTCACCTTAACGTTCAGTGGGAATACTGACCTAAGTCATTATTTCACTATTGGGAAACTGAGGCCTAATGTTGTTAACCAGTGTGTCCAAAGTCATGCACAGCCTAATTTCCAACCCAAATTTCTTGATGTCATGTTTGTGCTCTTTTAACTTCTCCTTAGTAGTTCTAGGTGTACAACAGACATATAATAGTTATCTATTGAATTGGTGAAAAATGGTGAATGTACTGACTGTGTGCAAGGCATTTTATTGGATACTAAAGGAGGCATGAATTTAAGATGTAATTCTTGCCTTCCAGAAGATTAAAAAAAAGAGAAGGGATACGACTGATATTTATTAAGTGGAATAAGAAGGGCAGACAAATTGCTATTGGAACCCAGAAGAATACGTGGCAGAGGAATCATGCATGATTAGAGCAGGCAAAGAGCGAGAGAGACATGCAGAAACAGTGTGGCGTCTGGATTAGGGCTGCGGAGGTTAGGTTTAAACAGGAGTTGATTTCAGAGTGTTTGACGTTTTTGTGTCCCAATGTTTTGTGTCAGTTTTGTGTCCTAATATTTTCACCCATCATTGGTAACATTTCCATATTATAATGAAATGGTGAAATGGACTTTGAAATCACTTTTTAATGAATTTCATTAATATGTAGATACATTGAATATATTTAATAATATTCCTGTTATTGAATATTTAGATTTCCCAAAATTTATGATTATAGAATGACACTGCGCTGAAGATCTTTACCCATAAACATTTGCTTACATTTCTGAGAGTATTTGTCGAGGATAAATACTGAGGAAACTTTTTTGAGCATTCCTGAGACATATTACTAAATTGCTTTCCAGAAAAGATTTCCTATGCCAGCACATCACTTCTCATGGTACATGGCTTGTTGCTTCTCCAGAAACTCTAGTCATTTATTGATTTATTTATTAATTCACAAAATATTTATTGAGCACTAAGTGGGAGACCACATGCTAGGTGGCACATCATTGTTATGTAGAATTCCTTATTGGGTTTTCCTCCTTTACCTTTTTTCTCCCCACCCACAATATTCAAATTTTGGTTTTGTTCTTCCTTATTAGAACCATGAGCACATTGGTTTCTGAGGCAGAAAGAAGGCTGAGAATCTCAACATTCAGCACGTGAACTTGAACTCCTCTGTTGTCACTCCAGCACCTCCCTTCAGTTGGCCGGCTGTCACTCAGTCCAGAGGCCTGCAGGTTTACCCTCGCCAGAGAACAAGTCTCTGATCTTTTGACGAAACAGGGGAGGACCAGTGGCCTGACTGTGCTGAGTAGGGGAGGGCATCTGGGAGTGTAACTGACTACTTTTTTCTAAACGTGGTTTTATTGTGATATAATTCACGCACTTAAAGTATTAAATTCAGGGTTTTTTACTGAGTTCACAGAGCTGTGCAACCATCACCACAATACATTTTAGAACATTTTTAGAAAAGAAAATCTCGTACCCACCAGCAGTCACTCACCATTCTCCATCACCTGCCCGGTCCTAGGTAACCACTAGACCATTTTCTGTCTCTGTGGATTTGCCTATTCTGGACATTTCATATAAATGGAATCATACAATATATGATCTTTTGTGACTGGTTTTGTTCATTTGGGATAATATTTTCAAGGTTCATCCACGTTGTAGCATATATCGGAACTTCACTCCTTTCTGTGACCGAATAACATTCCACTGTATGGATATAGCACATCTTGTTTTTGCATTCATCAGTTGATGGACATTTGGGTGGTTTCCACTTTGGAGGCTGTTAGGCATAATGCTGCTATCAGCATTCATGTCCAAGTTTTTGTGTGGATGTGTTTTCATTTCTCTTAGGAGTGGAATTGCTGGGTCACATGATAACTCCGTGTTTGGTCATTTGAGGAATTGTCAGATTGTTTTGCAAAACGTCTGTACTATTTTACATTTACAGTGGATGAGGGTTCCAGTTTCTAACTATGCTTAAATAGACTTTCAAGTAGTGTTTAAGCCCTACCTTTCCTGTCTCTGCCTGAGGCATCTGGGGTTCTGTGGTGTTTCAGTGTTTCTCACTGCTGGCTTGGCACGCAGGTATATTGGTTTCTACTCATCTATTGGCTTTCCCCTCTCCAAAATTTGTGGTATTGTCTTTTCCCCATTCTCTCTTTTTTTTCTTGTATATGTATATATTTTTCTTTTCTATCCATTTGCTCTCATTTCAATGAGGTTTCAAGATGTATTAGAGGTAAGTACATGTGTTCAACCTACCAGTTTAAACTGGAAATCCCTTCAATGTCTTCTTTCTTTTATTTATTTATCTTTTTTAAAGTAATTTATTTATTTATTTACTTACTTACTTACTTATTGGCTACGTTGGGTCTTTGTTGCTGCGCACAGGCTTTCTCTAGTTGCAGTGAGCAGGGGCTACTGTTCGTTGCAGTGTGCAGGCTTCTAGTTGCAGTGGCTTCTCTTGTTGTGGAGCACGGCCTCTAGGTGCGCGGGCTTCAGTAGTTGCAGCACATGGGCTCAGTAGTTGCGGTGTGTGGGCTTAGTTATTCCGCAGCATGTGGAATCTTCCCAGACCAGGGATAGAACCCATGTCTGCTGCATTGGCAGGTAGATTCTTAACCACTGCACCACCAGGGAAGTCCCTCTTTTTTCTTTTAAATTCATATAAATTTTAACACATCTGATTAAAAACAACATTTAGAATATAATCTCATTTTATGAGGTGGTCTTATCATTCTATCTTTTCCTGATTATGTTTCCCTATCTCTTTTTCTTTCTTTCTCTAATGTATGTATATACCTACCCATTTCTTCATTGTATTTCTACAGGTGTAGAGAGAAGTGTGGCACATTGTTCACCTAATATTAACACTGTTTGTTTCTGTTTGATGTGATTTGGGGTAATTCTGTGCTTTCTAACACTTTTCTGTGTTGCTTAGTTTAAAAAAAATAATGATAGTGAGGTGGATGGACCTAGAGTCTGTCATACAGAGTGAAGTAAGTCAGAAAGAGAAAAATAAATACTGTATGCTAACACATATATATGGAATCTAAAAAAAAAAAAGATGGTTCTGAAGAACCTAGGAGCAGGACAGGAATAAAGATGCAGATGTAGAGAATGGACTTGAGGATATGGGGAGGGGGAAGGGTAAGCTGGGACGAAGTGAGAGAGTGGCATGGACATATATACACTACCAAACGTAAAATAGATAGCTAGTGGGAAGCAGCCGCATAGCACAGGGAGATCAGCTCAGTGCTTTGTGACCACCTAGAGGGGTGGGATAGGGAGGGTGGGAGGGAGATGCAAGAGGGAGGAGATATGGGGATATATGTATATGTATAGCTGATTCACTTTGTTATAAAGCAGAAACTAACACACAATTGTAAAGCAATTATACTCCAATAAAGATGTTAAAAATAAAAATAAATAATTACAAATAATGAGCATGGATAAATTTTATTAAAGTGATAAAATCATTATCCCCCAAACCCCCCCCAAATTTGATGTCATGGAAGTTGAGGGAATAGGATGCCTCAAAGAGAGCATAAATAACAGCATCAAATAGAGTAGAGGCGTTGGAGAGGGTGAAGACTGGAAAAGGATCATTATTGCTCCAGTTGTAGGCTCCGCATTTATGTTTTCAACTGGCAACTTTAATCTTGATCTCAGAGGGAATCAAATATATACTACACATTACCATGTGATGGTTAAAACGTAATAAATAACAAGATACTTATAGGAGTCTCTAGAGACTCATGTGCAACTGTCTCTGAAGTTAATGAAAACTGTATTTATAAAAATAAAGCTATAATTTGGCCTGTTTTATCAGAAGAGCATAAAAATAACATAGGAAAATTTTTTCAAGTAAAAATTATTTATTTTGTTTATCATACACTCTGTGTGACAGATGCCAATATGAATATGCATGTCTTGAAGATACCATATCAATAGATACATGTTTTTTGGGAGGAAAAACCCAACATCACCTACTCAGGAGACTTTCTGTCTCAAGTGCAGGGTGAAATGAAGCTCAGTAGAAGAAGGAAACAAATGAGAACAGGGGCATTTTGTTCAGCATGAACTTCGCCTCTCAGATTGGGCTCGTGTAGAATCACACCTCCCAGTTTTTTGTTTTTTGTTTTTTATTTATTTTTGGCTGTGTTGGGTCTTCGTTGCTGTGTGCAGGTTTCTCATTGTGGTTGTTTCTCTTGTTGCAGAGCACGGGCTCTTGGCTCGCAGGCTCAGTAGTTGTGACTTTCAGGCTCTAGAGCACAGGCTCAGTAGTTGTGGCGCAGGGGCTCAGTAGCTCTGTGGCATGTGGGATCTTCCCGGACCAGGGCTCTGAACCCGTGTCCCCTGCATTGGCAGGCAGATTCTTAACCACTGTGCCACCAGGGAAGCCCACACCTCCCAGTTTTGAGTCATGGGCTTAGGAAAGCAAAATAACTTTGTCACCTCCAGCTGAAAGTCAGAGGTACAAATTCATTGCCATGTACATAGTCCTGAAATAGTCCTGAAAATCCAAATCCCAATACTGCTCACCCTGAGTGAGAGTAGACCAACTCCTTTCCTCTTTATTTCCTTCTGTTTTTCTTTATTTGCTTCTATTTGTGGGTTTTGTCACCACCTTCTCCTCAAATTCTAATTCCATTTATTTTCTACACATCAGTGAAGTTGTCATCTACAGTAGTGCAGAAAGGGTGGTCCAGGAATCACTAGCAGCAGTTTCACTTGGGATCTTTTAGAAATGCATATTGTTGGACCCCACCCCTACTAAATCAGAATCTCTGGGGTGAGGCCCAGGAATATGCATGTTTATTCTCCAGGTGAGAAGCAGCAGTCTACAAGATACCATTTGGGATAGCTGCTGAAAATCTCTTTCTGAAGAGGTGTTGGGAGATAATTCTCCATAGGTCTCTTATTTTTGCATATCTTGTGAGCAGAGGCACTGACTGGCTTTTGTTCTGGACTCTTTTCCCTAGGATATTTGAATGGTAAATAGCCTTGGAAGATAGAGCTCACAACCCTCTGGAGAAGAAGGCAGATTTACTTACTGTCTGGTATGATAAAAAGAGTTTCTCCTAATGAGGCAAAGGGCAGGCATGCTGACTGCCCATTATAAAAGATTCAGGTTCCCTAAGCTTGGGGTTCCTTAGCTGTGACTCACACCCACTGCAGGAGAACATCCACTGGGGATCCTCTGTGTCACCCAGTGGGACACTTGGAGTAAGGAGAATTGACACAAACATGATATTCATGCTGCTGGCTGTGCTGTGAGTAATAATGTCCTTTGTCTCTGATCCAGGAATCTCTTGTCCTCTTCCAGCATCTATGAAACTGTCGCAGATTAATTTGTCAGCTTGCAAGTAGGGTAAAATCTCAGACCTTTTCCAATTCCTGATAAATGGTTCTTCACTAATGTAACTTGGTACAAGCCATTTTTTGTTTTCAAAATCCGTTGCTTTAGGTTAAGATATTGAATCTCTAGACATTCCCTACTCAAATATAAGATTATCTGGGAAGCATGACATTAGCTCTCACTCTCAATTCATTTTATCAGATGAACTAGCAGGTTTTGAGAAAATAAAAGGTGGTTTTAGAGAGTCGAGAAGTGGACATATCTTGAAAAGAGATACAATGGAGTTGGCTGGCCTCAGAGGCCACTGCCCTATAGTGAGAAAGGCCCAGAAGATACACTTTTGTGCTCTGATATTTTGCCTGGAATCTGTTTTGCCAGCATCCATCTCAGCTGGACACAATGCACACTGATTTCCTATAATTCCCTTCCTCATTCACAGTGAATCAAGGGCATCTGCTGGCAATGCTGTGGATTCTGTTGTTTGCAAACAGCAAGTAAACATCATCCATTGTCTGGGCTTTTTGGAATGGAAGTTGTTATAACATGGGCAGTAAGAAGGTTTACCATGCAGTGAGAGAAGTAGCAGGGAAAAAGAGCTAATAAAACAGAGAAAAGGACAATAGGGAGATTTCCGTGATTACCCATTTGTGCTGAAGCAAATTTGGCCCACATTCACTCTTGGGAATTCTCTCTCACTTTGTTTGATAAGTCCCCATGTGAAGTGACACACAGGTGATACAGAAATACTTCTTTTAAAGCATAAATCAGATACTTATATTTGGAAGCACAGTCCCAAAGACCTGGAGTGGAGTTTCTGGTTCAGTACACATTCCAATTAACTGAGGACTTACAATTAAATATGGAGACAAGAATTTTTGCATCCCAAATTGGGATATATGGTCTGACAAATACATGTTTACTTATACAACAATAGAAAATGTGAAATTGAGAAAGTCCTGGAAAAGCCAGAATGCTCACCGTATGGTTAAATCACACACGTTTTAACAATGCTAAAATTATTAGATGATAAAATACATTTAGTCCTAACATACAGAACACAGTTTATCTGTTGATTCAGTAACCTCAAGGTCACTTAATGACCAGTTAAAATTTTTGACTCTTAAGCTATTTTGGTTTATATCTATTTTGGATAAATGGCGCTTCAGTGGATGCAGTTTTGGTTTTGTTTTGTTTTGTTTTTTGGTTCTTTAGTCTAACTGTGGTTGTATTTCTATCTGAATGTTTCTCTGAGAAACTATGAAGATTTTCATTGGAAAGCTTTGTACCATGTCTAACAGCTTAATTGTAAATTACTTTCTTTTTTAAAAGTAATTTATTTTATTTTTATTTATTTTTGTCTGTGCTGGGTCTTTGTTGCTGCACAAGGGCTTTCTCTAGTTGTGGCGAGCGGGGGCTACTCTTCGTTGTGGTGCATGGGCTTCTCATTGCGGTGGCTTCTCTTGTTGTGGTGCACAGGCTGTAGGTGCACGGGCTCAATAGTTGTGGCACACGGGCTTAGTTGCTCCGCGGCATGTGAGATCTTCCCAGACCAGGGCTCGAACCCGTGCCCCCTGCATTGGCAGGCAGATTCTTAACCACTGCACCACCAGGGAAGTCTGTAAATTACTTTCTGATTTGGAATCTGTTTCATATGGATTTCCAAAGTAACCTATATAATAATAGTAGTAATTGTGAAAGTAACCCAGGACTGTCAGTGAAAAACAGAGAAGAAACTATCCTGTCTACATATTCTCTCTCCATTTTGTCCACCTGCTGTCCTGCCCTACGGTAGTTACTCTCACCAAACTTGGGCCTTTTGGGAAAAGGAGTTCTCAAGTAGCAAAGTCCCTTATTTAATTGCCCTGGTGGTAATAAATATGGAAAAGTTTAACAGAATCCTTCTGACTGAATTCATTGGGTCCACAAAGGACACTAATGAAACCATGATAGCATGGGAAAAAGCTCCAGAAATGTCTAAAGTTTTGTTTTGTTTTTTTGGCCATGCCATGCAGCTTGCGGAATCTTAGTTCCCCAACCAGGGATCGAACCCAGGCCCTTGACACTGAAAGCCCGGAGTCCTAACCACTGGACCGCCAGAGAATTCCCAGTGTCTAAAGTTTGAAACCAACACCTTATGTTGTATTTGAAGTTCACAGATTTCTGAGATTGGTAATATAAACTTTAGAGGTCTATGGTATTTCAGAATAATGCTTGTAATATTTATGTCTATATACCATGTCAGTATAGTTATTCATTCGTTTAGTCAACAAATACTTCTTGGATTCCTCCTATGTGCAACACTTTATCAACATTAGGAACAAAAAGATTAATGAGTTAAAAATTCCTGCTCTTGAGTAGCTCAAAAATTTGGCAGGAAAACAATGATCTAAACAGATTATTACTGTACACTATGCTAAATGCTACAATACAAATAGGGACAAAGGTCTGTGAAACCAAAGGGAGGGCAAATAATTCAGCTTGGGAGTAGGACCCGTGGAGGAGATGGCATCTGACATCCGAAAAGGGAGCAGTGTTCAGGATCATCCTAGGAGGTATAAATTACTCCTTTCTGTAGCAGCAGGGGTAGAAGTAGATAAGATTATCAAGAGTAGCTGTTAGTCACAAGGTGTTTACTAAGTGCCAGGCAAAACACTAAACATTTGGCATGAGCTGCCTTCATATAATAGACCCACCAACCAAAATGACAGATACTGGTATTACCATTTTACAGGGGAACAGACTGAAACTTTAAGAAGTGAAGTAACCTGACCAAGATCACACAGGTAGGAAAGAGTAAATTTTTGATGAATGAGTGAATGAAATCATATAACATTCATAAATCTGGAATTGAAGTATCTCACTGTCAAATTATAATATCGGAAGAGAGATCATGTGAGTGGGATAACATTGTCTAAACAATTTTCATGGCATAAGCAATTTCAACTTTTCTTGGGAAGGAATCAGAAGCTCTTCATCCTCCCTTGGGAAAGGTAGCACTTAGCATTGCAAAACATTCACGTCCACCAATTATACCAACAACTCCTCACAGGGCCCTAATCTCCTGAGTGAGATGGAGACACCTTCACTCACCTACAATGAAATCGAAATGGATTTTGTTTGTCCTTTTGTGCCAGAATACCATTTTTTTTTTTACTTTTAAAAACAGGGTCTTGAATATAAATAACCTCTCTTCTTTGCACTAGGTTTGTCATATGAACATTATAAGATGGCCAATTCATATTTCCTTATTTGTAAATTTCTTTCCTGGTAGCCTACATTTTTCCAACCAATATTTCACCAAATGTTTGGTTACGTCCTTCAGTAAACATCTGTTGGACTCTTAGACTCAGTTGCATCTATTATAATATTTCTTTTAATCCTCAAAATTAACTTTTTGAGGTATTATTATTATTATTATTATTATTATTATTATTATTATTATTATTTTGACCTCACTGTGCAGTTTGTGGGATCTTAGTTCCCCAGCCAGGGGTTGAACCCGGGCCCTCAGCAGTGAAAGCACAAAGTCCTAACCACTGGACCACCAGGGAATTCCCGCTTTCTGAGGTATTGTTAAGCTTACTTACAGATGGAGAGACCTGGCCTTGGACAATTTGGTGTATGGCTCAAGGTCACACTTGTCCAAGGTCATAGAGTTAACGGAGCCAAGTTAAGAATTCAAATATTTTAACACCATGGCCCCTGTTTGTTCCACAAGACCAGAGGGTTTCCCTATAAGTGGAATGAGACTATCCCTCCATGACTTGGCCGAAATAAAATATTAAACGATTCAAGATAGTCAATACCTGATTGTATCAGAAGGATTGGCCTAGCAAATAAGTGTTACAGGGGTGAAGTCAGTGTAGGCTCTGGTGATCAGAGACTGGGGTTGGCTGGGTGGGTGGAACAAGAGCAAAAGGGTAGCTTGCTTGACTGGAAGGAAAGCATTAGCAAATATGCTGAGCTGCGGCTAAGCATGTGCTCTGTGGACAAATAAAAAGTCTTCCTGGTATAAATAATTTGAATTATTTCATGGATAAATTTTTCAGTGCTAGTACCATTGCCTTGAATACTTTATGGATTAAGATGGTATGAAAATAAACAAAGCAAGTCTGGAAGAGAGCCTGGAGATATGGTTTAAACCATGTTAATGTGCAGAAAACCAGAATGGTGGCTACTTAATTTGATAGACAGTTGACCATGTACATATAAAAACACAGGGTTATAGACTTAAGGCAGGTTAAACAAGGTGTATTTGATGGCAGGTATACAGCATAAAAATATGATCTTTGTTTTTAATTTTATCTCGGTGAATACAAGCATATTGCATATTCCACTTGCAATCATTTTTCTCAGCGGTTCATCCATTGACATGCACACACACGCATGTGAGCAGATGTTTTCTAGTACCTTTGGCAGAAGAATTTAGTGCCTTGTACACATCACACCTGCCATGTCATGCTTATTGATTGAACGATTCAGCTTGCTGAAAGGTACTGGGTGAGATATTAATTTTAAAATGAAAGCCTTCACATCTGCTAATGCCTGTCAGTCTCTGGAGTGAATGTGCCATTCGAGCCAACGGAAGTGGGCAGAAGCAGCCTTCATGGGTAGGGCTGACAAGTTATTTTGAGTCTGCTGAATTACCTTTATTGTTGCCCGGTACTTATAGGCAGACCTCTCCTTCCATTAAAGTCCAGCGCTCACAGTACTTCTGAAAATAGCTCTAGTGGTTTGGAACTCATATTCCTGGGTTTTTGCATAAATGAAGTATTTGTGGTAGTTGAACGATAAATGGTGAGATAGTGGTGTTTTACAGGCAGTGAAATGACAAGGTCAGTTTTAATTAAGCTGAGATCGACCTCAGTCTGTATTGCACACTTCTGATTAGGTTATTTCAAATTAACATAAGTTTTTGGAGACTTCGCTGAAGTCAGTGGTGTTAAACACCAGCTGTGCTGGCAGAGAAGCGTGGGATATGAGAAGGAGATAGCATTCACATTGAAATTAGCACTTGGCACAATATAATTCTCTGATTGCAAACTATGTGGAGTTGCCTGTGCTAATTGGTTGATTTTATTTGAAGCAGATGTTGTTAGCTTTCCCACTAATGATCTGGAGAGAAATTCTTTTGAAAGACATGCCATGTTAGGATCTCTGCAGTATAATAAGCTAATTACAACTTTAAGTACTTGCAGTAATTAGCACAATGTGTATAAAGTGTTCCTGATCTTTTCACCCTGCCGCATTATTGTCAGGGCAGCTTGAAAAACAAAAAGGAACGCTAGCTGGATTGAGTCTCCCTGGTCTAGCCTCTTCGTTTCCCAGACTTCTGCACTAAAGAGATAATGAACTCGACTTAAATCCTTCTCTTTCAGACATGTCAAAAAGGTTTAGTGCCAACCCCCAACCCACCCAAAAAACGGAGAGTGGAATCTGTCAAACTAAAACGTTACCTTGCACACGTATGCCTTTATGGCTTGTGAGGTCTTCATCACATTAGCAAACCGAGGTATTTGAGGACACCATTAGCGTATTTATCTCATGTTCATTTATTTTATTGTTTATCAATTTGGTCCGGGGATCAAACCTATATTTTATTTGAGAACATTTCCCCATCACGCTTCCAAGCCACAACTCAAACTTCTCTCTGTATAGAACACTTTATGTGTTTGATATTTCTGTAAGCCTAAAATCTAGTCTTTCTGTATTTTGAACAACTAAGTTATTACATATATATTTTTTCCTTATAGTAATTATCAGAGGGAAGACGTAATAGGAGTAGATGTGGGGAGTGTGACAAAAATGGAAAAAAATGAATTGGGAGAAAAAGAATTGGTAGAGACAAATTCTTAATAATATATCAAGCAAAAGTCCAGAATTAACTGCTTAATATGAGTGAACCTGACATTTGAGACTGGTGACTAAAATTCTTGTATCTCTAAGAAGATGCTAAGTTGATCAGTAGAAAATAATTTATAGTAAAACATCACTATTTAAGTACTTCTTTGTGGCCTTTTTAAGAAAGTTTCAGAGTTTGCATTTTTAAGATCTATTATTTGAGATAGATGCTTAAGACTAAAAATGCAGCCATTCGTAATGGAGCCTTTTGCCAGAACAGGTGAACCTATCTAAGTTTTTATATTTTCTTATGGCTCCTTCTTTGGTTTAAGATACTTCTGGGGGGAGGCAGAGACTGAAGAAATTCTCCTTTTAAAGTACCTTTGAAGAAGTTGGCTGGCTCCCTTGGCTCTAATTTCTGGAAAGTAGACAACCTGATCTCACATTCTGAACTTGACTGCAGAAATAAGGTAGACAATTTCCTTATTCTTACCTCTACTGCCGTTGTCTCTTCGGTTCTGGAATTGAGAGCTGGGGTTTCTGTGGTTGCTGGATTTATATCTACCTCCAGTAATGTAATATTTCACAAGGTAAATAGCCAGGCTCCTAATAACTTCAATGGATTAAAAGAGAGGAGGAGTCAAGCAAAAATACCAGTTATTTGAGAAAAGCAAAGATAGAGGCTGATGGAGATTCACCCTCTCCAATTATTAAAAGAAAGGAAGGGGGGCCTCCCTGGTGGCGCAGTGGTTGAGAGTCCGCCTGCCGATGCAGGGGATACGGGTTCATGCCCCAGTCTGGGAGGATCCCATATGCCGCGGAGCGGCTGGGCCCGTGAGCCATGGCCACTGGGCCTGTGCGTCCGGAGCCTGTGCTCCGCAATGGGAGAGGCCACAACATTGAGAGGCCCGCATACCGCAAAAAAAAAAAAAAAGAAAGAAAGGAAGGGTTGTAGGTTTAAGGGGATTCCAGTACTTTAGCCATTCTTCATAAATACAAATAAACATTTATGGTTATGAACATTTATTGATATAAGTAATGAAAAACAGTGAAGCGACTTCCCTGGTGGCGCAGTGGTTAAGAATCTGCCTGCCAGTGCAGGAGACATAGGTTCGAGCCCTGGTCTGGGAAGATCCCACATGCCACGGAGCAACTAAGCCCGTGCGCCACAACTACTGAGCCTGCATTCTAGAACCCGCGCGCCTAGAGCCTCTCTGCAACAGAAGCCACTGGAATGAGAAGCCCGCGCACTGCAACAGAGAGTAGCCCCCGCCCACCACAACTAGAGAAAGCCCACATGCAGCAAGGAAGACCCAAAGCAGCCAAAAAAATAATTTAAAATAAATAAATAAATAATCCAAAAAAAACCCAAACCGTGAAGACTTTGTGCTTTTCCTGAGCTTACAGAGCTTCAAGTCCTCAGTGGAACCCATAAGAAGTAATTATGCTCAAGCAAAACATACAAGGACAGAGTTTAGACCTAGTGCTGACATTTTACACCTGTCACCGTGTCTGGCGTGTCTTAGGTGCATAATAAATGGTAAATGGATGACTGCTTCTTTAGTGAAAAGTTAACGACTCATTCTCTGTCACTGCCATGAGGTTTGGTGAGTTTCCACATTCCTGGAAGTATTGTCGTGAATTGGAACTGCTTGAAATGACGTATACATTTATTTGTCTAATTGGACTTGATATCCTTAACAAGTGCTTTAGTGCAAAAAGTTAAAGGCACATCCTTCATGTTGGGAGTTTTGACATCTAGCATCCTTACTGATAAAATTTAAAAGTCTTATTTGGCTGTGGAACGGATCAACCCACTTAGAAATGGAGCATCTGCCAGAGTAACAAAAAGTTGTTTGACAATAAACCAATGGATTTACATTTTTTGTCAGTAGGGATCTTTTATTCTTATCTTGTTTTTATTTACTTAAACCCAAAACTGCTATTACTTACTCCTAATATAATACCATGGTCATAGGAATATAAACTGGGTTCCTAACAATATATATATTTTGCTCTCACTATAAATAATCTTCATTTTCATAAGTCTGAGAAAACTAGAACTTGTCAAACTGTTGCTAGATGCTTGAAATATAATAATATATATGAATGTTATATATTTGTATTATATATTATGTAGATATAGATGTGTATAACATTACATATATAATATTACATATTATACTATAAATTATCTATTATATAAGTTTAAAACTCTATCTATCTATCTGTCTATCTATCTAATCAATCTTTCATCTTTCAAAAGAGGCCACCATTGGAAAGACCATAACCAGGCCAAACGATTAACTTTATAATTTTATTAGGTTCTAATAACACTTATTTGGAGAGAGTTAATGGCTAAGCCATGACATTTTTTCATACACTTTTTCATGAGAAGAAAATAGTCTGACCTACAGAAGGGCAAACTGACTTTCTTAAACCTTTCAGCTTTCTAAGACTGAGGAGTTTTCCTAAAAAGAAGGTCCCCAACTTTCAGGGAATCAGCAGTGAGGCATGACCTTTTCTAATTCGTCTGCTCACTGCTAGCCCTCTGTGTTCCACCGTGGCACTCCACTGTCCTGTCAGGGTCTAATGAAGCATGTGACGCCAAAAACAGTTATTCCTGAGATGCCAGCAGAAATGGTCATTTCTTTTACTTCCAAATGTGCCAAGTGGGGACAAGAAATCCTTACTTGATTGTTGGGAAAAAAATTATAAGCTAACTCCAGATTTTAATGTTAAAGAATTGAGGTTGTTTGATCTTTACAGGATACATACGAAAATCTCTTTCATGTAAGGTTTTTTTGAAAAGTCAACTACATGCCTTCATCTTTTGTGTCATAGATTACAGGGATAGAACTAAATAATATCATTTTTAGGACCAGAATTTTTTCCCCATTTCCCAATACATTTTTCTCTCCTTGCCATAAAAAGCTTGAAAAACAAACTCCCTGAGGCACCAGAAGCAGAAGTAAGCGGGCTGGTTTGGCTGCAGACCAGAGTAGCACAACGGGTTTCTGCTTCCTTTCTGTTCATGCTCCCCCCTTCCCTCCAAAACACACACAAAGCTCTGCATGACTTTCTGGTTTCAGGCTCCAGTTTTTCAATTTTTTCCATCATGTGTTGGGAAGAAATTGAAATGTAAAATTATATCCCCTGAAACAATCATATTGTTTTGGGGGCATAGGAAGGAGAGTTACGGAGATGAGTTTTTTTCTTCTTCTTAAAAAAAAAAAGGCTACTATGAGCCACAATACCCATCCCTTGCTGCTCTATGAACCTCTCAGGTGTTTTTTCTTTATAACTCTTATTTAATTTTGCAAAAAAGTAGCTTAACCACTGAGAAAATTGTGCAGAGGAAAGAAAATTTCCTGATGAGGGATTATGCTCAGCAGAGATGCAATAATATACTGTTGTCACTTGTTTCTATCTGCTATTTTCTTTCCTACCCCATTTCACACACACATCCTTTAAGTCATTGGGCTGAGAGTTTGGCAGACCCAGAAGTGGAAAAGGACGATTTCAGCTCTAGTCATAGCAGGTAATGGAGTTGGCAAAGAAGGTTTCAATATTGCTTCAAGGAACTTGAAAATGACTAATGCGATGACTAACAGTAACATCTAAAACAAAAGTATAATTCTGCACTACAGTAAGGATGAGTGACCTTCTTGGTTTGGAAGAGGGAGGCGAGAGGGTGGAAGAATCTTTAGGAGGAAGATTTCAAAACAAATAGACCTATAATGTTAGTATTTAAATGCAATTTACTCATTCGCTTCAGCAGATAAAGTCTTTTTTTTTTTTTTTTTTTTTTTTGAGGTACGCGGGCCTCTCACTGTTGTGGCCTCTCCCGCTGCGGAGCACAGGCTCCGGACGCGCAGGCTCAGCGGCCATGGCTCATGGGCCCAGCTGCTCCGCGGCATGTGGGATCCTCCCTGGGATCCTCCCAGACCAGGGCATGAACCCGCATCCCCTGAATTGGCAGGCAGACTCTCAACCACTGCGCCACCAGGGAAGCCCAGATAAAGTCTTAATATGCATGTCACCTGTGGACAGAGCCTGAAGAATTGTAAGCATTAATTTGTTTTAAATAATTTGAAAAAGAACAGTTTTATTAAATACTAAAGTCATCTAAGTAAAAATTTAAAATAAATCTCTTTATGTTTCAGAAAATTTCTACCTACAGGTCTTTTTTAATGGTTAGATTTTAAAATTATAAATGGTGTGTGCTTAAAAAAATCACGCTGCAATGGTTGCCTCAAAATCAACTACACTTCCTGAAATGCTGAAACCAAGAAAATTAGGGTCTTTAAGTCCGGGTATGCTCCCTGCTTGCCCAGACCCACCCAAATGCCTGCACCATGACATGGGTTTGCAAATCAGGCATCAGATGAGCTAGGTGAGTATGTGAAATAAACCCCTGATGGGCTCACATCTTTCCGTGGTTCTCTCTAGTGTTTCAGTGAGGTGAAATAGGCTTCTTGTGTTTTGGATTTATCCCTGTTTTGCTTTGTTTCCCTGGAAACTTACTTCTGTGAAATGGTGTCGCCTCTAGTAATGATCAGACTTAATACTTAAGGACTACTAGTTTAGTGCAGGGATTCTTATTGGAGATTCAGGGGTGAGATCCCTAATAATGGATGAAAAATTGTATATATTATGTGCATTTTATGGGAATAAGGCCTGTAACTTTTATCTCAAGATTTGTGAATTACGAAGCATAGTATTTGATCCTGATAATAACTCTGAGGCAAAGATAAACGATCAAGTACTACTTTATACCTTACTTCACTGAGGCTCATGGAAGTTTCGTCACAAGTTTGAAATCCAGTAATCTTTCCCTGTAGCCTTTCAAGGCTATTGCTTTCATTGGCTTTAAAACAAGATGGTCATAGTATTTGTACATACTCCCCTCTCCAGGAAGTGGAGATTAATCTCTCACTCCACCCAAGTTTCGTCTAGACTTAGTGACTTGACCTTAAAGAATAGATTAGAGAAAGGGACAAATAGTAACTTTACAGTGCAGAAACCTGGCTAATACTACATTAACCAAGTGAGGAAAGTTAATATCACCAGTGATGTCAAGGCCCTTCCTAAGATGACATGACTTGAGAAGGGCACTTCACTTCTGTGATATTCTTCCACAAACCACTAACCCCAGTCTAATCATGAGAGAAACATCAGAAAAATCCAGATTAGAGGACTGTTTACAGGATACCAGGTCAGTACTCCCTAAGGATGTCAAGGTCACGAAAAAGAAAGACTGAGAAATTGTCACAGGCCACAAGAAACTGGGGAGACATGACAACTAAATGCAGTGTGGTATCCTGGATTGGATCCTGGGACAGAAAGAGAACATTAATGGAAAACTGGCGAAATGACAGTCTACAGTTTAGTTCATAGCAATGTACCAATGCAATGTTGGTTTCTGGGTTTTGATAAATATATCATGGAGATGTAAGTTGTTAGCAGAGGGGTAAATTGGGTGAGGGATATAAGAGAACTCTCTTTATTATCTGTATTATCTAAAATTATTCCAAAATAAAAAGTTAATTTAAAAAATTGCTTGAATCTGGAAAAATGACCACAAACTCAACTCATATATTTTTCCTGGATTAACCAGAATAAATGTCACCTTTCCTGGAAATCCTTCTATATGACCTTACATACTAATCTACTAACAGAATTTATGGTACCCTCCTGGGAGTTAGGAGAGGCATTATTGTCTAGTGGTTATGAGTTTGGACTCCTGGGGTCAAGCTGCTGGGGTCTGAAACCAACTCTACCACTTATCAGTTGTGTGACTTCCAGCACATGACTTGATCTTTCCCTGGACTAACCTACCTCATAGGGCTGTTGTGGGCATGTAATTTAAAGTTACACATTTGAAGTCCTTAGAATAGAGCCTGGTACATAATTAGTACTCAGTAAGTGGTAGTGGTGATGATGATGATGGTGATGATAATGATGATAGCTCCAAAGCATTGTTTTTATAATACTGTCTCACAGTACCTAATTGCTTACCCCTACTTTTTCTTTTAGATGGTGAGATCCTTGAGGACAGAAGCCATGTTTTATTTATCTTTGTATCCTTCTGCCTGATAAATAGTAAGTACTCAATAATTGTTGATTGGGCCTCCCTGGTGGCGCAGTGGTTGAGAGTCCGCCTGTCGGTGCAGGGGATACGGGTTCGTGCCCCGGTCTGGGAGGATCCCATATGCCGCGGAGCGGCTGGGCCCGTGAGCCATGGCCGCTGGGCCTGCACATCCGGAGCCTGTGCTCCGCAACGGGAGAGGCCACAACAGTGAGAGGCCCGCATACCGCAAAAAAAAAAAAGAAAAAAAAAATTGTTGATTGAATTACACTTCATTTCTTGGATCCTCACTTGCCATATCTGGGATTTGGGTGTGACCCTTCTGTCACTACTGTCAAATTCCAGGCTTACTGGGAGATAACTACCAATTAATTAACACTCCTTAGGGCTTTTTTAGGTGCAGTGAGGGATGCAAAGACATATATATGAGGTCTCTACCCCTCAGAAACTTACCAGCATATATGCCCCAATAACTATATTTTAATTTATCTGCAAATGATAAAACTCTAGATTAAACAGTACTGAGGACAAGTGCTTAAATTCTAAGAAAGAATAGATCGTAGCAAAACGGGATAATGTAAGAGAATACAGGATAATCTTTTTTTTTAATTTTATTTATTTTTGGCTGCATTGGGTCTTCATTGCTGCGTGCAGGCTTTTCTCTAGTTGTGGAGAGCGGGGGCTACTCTTCCTTGCAGTGCGCGTGCTTCTCATTGCGGTGACTTCTCTTGTTGCGAAGCACGGGCTCTAGAGCACAGGCTCAGTAGTTGTGGCACGCGGGCTTAGTTGCTTCGTGGCATGTGGGATCTTCCCAGACCAGGGCTCGAACCCGTGTCCCCTGCATTGGCAGACGGATTCTTAACCACTGTGCCACCAGGGAAGCCCAGAATTATCTACTTTTGTGGAACATTCAACATGCCTCCCTCCCCTGTAGAGCATGAGAGAAAATGAGCTAAAATTTTAAAAGAGAAAACCAAAGTTTGTTAGACATTCTAGAAGTGCAGAGTTCTTGTTTGAGATTTATTGTGGTGTTATTCCATTATTGAGAGGGAACTTAATTTAAAACTTTTACTAACTTGTACAGGACTTATTTTTTTTTAAGACAAAGTGTTGAGATATGAGTTGTAGTGGTATTGATGACAGTGAATGGACTCAGCTTGGTTAAAAAATGAATTTGTTACTATAAAATGTACTTGAAAAGTAGCAACAAAAAAGTTGGGGGGGGGCTTCCCTGGTGGCACAGTGGTTAAGAGTCCGCCTGCCGATGCAGGGGACACGGGTTCGTGCCCCGGTCCGGGAAGATCCCACATGCCACGGAGCGGCTGGGCCCGTGAGCCATGGCAGCGGAGCCTGTGCGTCCGGAGCCTGTGCTCCGCAATGGGAGAGGCCACAACAGTGAGAGGCCCGCGTACCGCAAAAAAAAAAAAAAAAAAAAAAAAAAAAGTTGGGGGGAGGATGAATTTCTTTGGGACTTCTGTTCTCTTTTACCAGTGCCAAGTTGCATCCTTTGGTTTCCCCTTAACCGGTATCCATAGGGAAAACTTTTTAATCGGTATATATTAATTAACTTTAACAAATCTTTTTTCCAAATTCTTCTCTCAGTAGCCAGAGAGTGCGTTGTGAGTAGGGAAGGTGTTCAAAATGACTGAAGCTACCTGGCCAGAGGACCCTACCATATGTTTGAAAACTTAACCTTGCCCTGGTTTTCATTCCAGGGCAACCAAAAGCCAAGCTCACATCCTGGCCGTATATTTGGAAGTCCACATCCTACCCACATAATTTAGGACCTGAATTATAATGTTACATCTTACAGTCATTAGATAAAAGGGATGTAAATGTAACTCTTATAAGCACAGTTCCCATTCCATCCAAGGCCATGAATTACCATATGGTCTGGAAGAGATCATCTTAATTTTAGGGACCAAGCTACTGGGCAGTAGTTGATATGGCTAATTCTTGAACCCTGCTTTTCAGATTGAATTGCCCAGGGTTGGAACTACTAGATTTGGCTCACGGAATTCTAGATGCTATGGTAATTATAGTGCAAGACTAAATTTTCTGTTCTCATTTGTCTTTTTAAACTACTTTGATTCCTCATTTGGTCTTTTTCACCCAGTATTTAGGGGTTATAACTTCTATGAGTAAAATTTAGTTTTAAATGGAAGAAAATTTAGCTCCTGCTACTATGGTGCTAGTTAATCATAAGTTCATAAAAAAGCTAACATACTGGGTCAGAGAGGCAGCATTAAAATTTGATGCGTTTGGGGAAAATAAATTAAAAAGGTCTGGTAGAAAGCTTGCACTCTAGAGCTTTTTCTCTGCCGTCTGTCATCTGAGGCATAAACCTGTGCCCTCATGTGTATCCAATTGCAATGTATCTCTTCTATCTAAAGCCAGATAATTACAAGGTTCCATAGTCCCTTGGCAGACTGAATAAAGTGTTACTTTAATTTCTTTTCTTAGGCTCTAGATGTATATTGTGTTCTGTAGAGAGACTGTACACAATTCTATAGTAAGGCTGATTATCAGCATTTATGAATTAATATCCGTTTAGCTAATGGTAAGCCAAGATTGACTCAAGAGCACATAGCATGTGGTTATCTTTAGGATGTGGGATGACTATGTTGATTTTGTTTATCACCATCTTCATTAAGAAGTATCATGTACAAACTGAGTAGTAGAAAAACATCAGATGCTCCTGGCCCAATATACGAGACATGTATTCATCTAAACAACTAGTCAGTGAGCAAAAGAGAAATATGTTGTAGAGCAGTGATAAATGTAATGGCAAGTAGAGAAAATTGCTTCTTTAGCTGAGGGACATTTTCTATCACTGTTCTAATTAATCAGGGAATACATTAGGAAAAGTTTTAGGTTTCACAAGGGAAGAAGAAGGCTTTATGAGCAAGGTTTTGTTCTCTTTTTAACTAGAGATAGGAGGGAAGATATTGTTTAGCAAGTTTCTGTGGTGGAGGTTTGGAAGTTGAGGGCCAGGTTATTTCACAAAAACTGTGGGGTTCAACTTGGAGGTAAAACAATACATTTTTAAGATATGACAAAGAACAGTATCTCAGCTGCCTTTTGGCTTTTCTATATGTAATTCGAGAACAGTTTTTAAAAATAAAGAAATTGTAATAATTTTTTTCATTTAAATAATTTATTAAATTATTTAAAATAATATTATGGCAAGCACTAAATATATTCATATGACATGAGAAAAAGAGTTGCAAAGCATTATATGAATGTTCAATAAATACTAATTTATGATGGTAAATATAAAAATAATTTAAGGGCCAGTAAATGCAAGGGATGACAAAAGATTAATTCCCATTGTTCTTTTCAGAAGAGAAGAATATGGAATGATGGGGTTGCTGACTTCAAGTCTGGAGATCAGTCAGGTGAGTATTGGTGAAGGGTACATTTTTAGTTCTGCTCAAGAAGGAGCAAGATGAAATACACTTGCTGTGTAGACTAGAAAAATTTCAAAGTTTTAACAAAAGATTTGGCACCCAAATACACCTATTTTAAGTGTTCATTTTTTATGAGTTTTGACAAATATATACACCCATATATCCACCACCACAATCAAGATTTAGAACATTTCCATGACCCAAAAATGTTTCCTTGAGCTTTTTCCTAGTCAATTCCTTATCTGTGCCCACAAACAACTGCATATCTGCTTTCTATCAGCATAGATTAGATTTGCCTTTAAAACAGAAGAGTTTCAGATAAATGAAACCATACAGTATGTACTCTTTTGTACTGAGATTCTTTTGCAGAGCATAAAGTTTTTTAGATTTATCTGTGTTGTTGCACATATCAGTAATTTATTCCTTTTTATTGCTGAGTAGTATTCCTCTGCATAGGCATTCCACAATTTATCTATCCATTCACCTGTTGAAGAACATTTGGATTCTATATTAGTATGATTAAATCTCCATCATTTAGTAGGCCTATGTCTCTGGGCTGTGACTGTTGTTTTTCTCCAGTGGTATAGCTTTTATTAAAAAATTTGTCTTAGGTGAGACAGCAATGCTATATAAGTGGCTGGAGTGGGAGAAATTCCCTTCCTCTAATTGTGATAAAGCTCTGGAAAAGTCTTTTCCTCTGGATAGCAGGCCTTCATTATGGAGAAGGCATGTTTCATAGTGATTACTCTTCCCTTTCCCTTGCCAGAGCCACGAGTGTATCTATCTTGAATCTTCACTATGAGAACCTGGTCAGTTTCCTGGAGGTAAAGCCTATGAGAGTGTGGGGTCCCCCAAAATGTGGCCCTCAGAAATTTCTTAGTCTCACACTAGTCCATGCTTAGTCTCCAGCAATTTGTCAACCCTACCATTAAGTGTTCCTACCAGTTTATGGCTCCCACGGCTTCTGCTCCAGGTAAGCAGATCTTGGCGATGCCTCTCTGAATGCATCTATCTCCAGATTTCAAGGTGGTGGTTTGCCCTGTGAACTCAATTCTCTGATGGCTCCAAGGAAAGTCTTGATTTTCAATTTGTCCAGCATATTCTTGTTGTAAGGACAGGTGTGACATCTTTTAAGTTCTTTTTTTTTAAAATTTAATTAATTAATTAATTAATTTTTATTTTTGGCTGTGTTGGGTCTTTGTTGCTGCATGCGGGCTTTCTCTAGTTGCGGCAAGCAGGGGCTACTCTTCCTTGCAGCACGTGGGCTTCTCATCGCGGTGGCTTCTCTTGTTGCAGAGCACGGGCTTTAGGCGCACCGGCTTCAGTAGTTGCAGCACGTGGGCTCGGTAGTTGTGGCTCACAGGCTCTAGAGCACAGGCTCAGTAGTTGTGGCACACAGGCCTAGTTGCTCCGCAGCATGTGGGATCTTCCCGCACCAGGGCTCGAACCCGTGTCCCCTGCACTGGCAGATGGATTCTTAACCACTGCGCCACCAGGGAAGCCCTTTACATGTTGGAACTGAAACCAGAAGTGTCCCCCACTTTCATTTTTGAAAGACATTTTCACTGAGTATACAGTTCTAAGTTGACATTTTATTTCCATTTTCTTTAGGCATTAATGGTTTCTAACAGGAACTCTACAGTGTTTCTTAGTCTTGTTCCTCTGTGTGTAAAACACCTTTTCCCTATCTTCCTCTGGCTGCATTTAATATTTTCTCTTTTTTTTTTTTTTGCAGTACACGGACCTCTCACTGTTGTGGCTCCCCCTGTTGTGGAGCACAGGCTCTGGGCATGCAGGCTCAGCGGCCACGGCTCATGGGCCCAGCCACTCCACGGCATGCGGGATCCTCCCGGACCGGGACACGAACCCACGTCCCCTGCATCGGCAGGCGGACTCCCAACCACTGCACCACCAGGGAAGCCCAATATTTTCTCTTTTTAATAATTTGATTATAATATGCCTCTCTGTGGTTTTCTTTCTGTTTATCCTCCTTGGGATTTGTTGATATTCTTGGTACTGGGGGTTTATAGTTTGTGTAATTAGGAAATTTTTCAGCCATTATTTCTTCAAATAATTTTTCTATTCCTCTTTCTATCTCCTCTCTTTCTGTGACTCCAATTAGCATATTAGACCACTTAATATTGTTCCATAGGTCATTGAATTTCTTTTCTATTTTTTCCAGATTTTTTTCTGCTTGTGCTTCAGTTTGGTTAGTTTTTATTGTTATGTCTTCAAGTTTGCTAATCTTTTTTTCTGCAGTATCTCATCCAATGTTAATCTAATTCAGTGAATTTCATATTTCACATATTCAATTTTTCATTTCTAAAAATTTCATTTGACTTTTATTTGTATTTTCTGTTCTCTCCTCATTATGTTCATGTTTTTCTTTAAAAATTTGAGCATGTTGATTACATTTTCCATTATGATTTTAAATAATTGTTAATTCTATCATCTCTGTCATATCTTGGTTTCTTTTTATTAACTGATTTTTTTTTCATGGTTATATGTCAAATTTTCCTGCTTCACAGGTCTAGTAGTTTTTTATTGGCTGCTGGACAGTGTGAAATTTACGTTGTTAAGTGTTGGATTTAGTTGTATTCCTTTAGACATTGTTGGGCTTTGTTCTACAGTTAGCTCACTTGTGGGTCAGTTTTATCATTCCAGAGCTTGTTTTTAGCTTTTAAAAGGGCAGGTCTAGATGCTGATTTAGCCTCACTTTTAAGGAATGACCCTTCTGATGTCTCTACTGAGTGATCCTTTTATTCTCTGAACTCTGTTTTCTTTGGCTGGTGGAAAGACCAGTGATTCCTAGCTCCATGTGAGTTCTGGGAATTTTTGTCTCACCAATCTCTGATAATTCCTTGTAACCTGAAGGATGAATTCAGTGGAGAGGAAAGAGAGTGAGAGTGAGAGTGAGAGAGAGAGAGAGAGAGAGAGAGAGAGAGAGATAGTCTACTAAATAGAATAGGAGCTATGATATGAAAGTAGTTTGTAGTTACCTGACTTGGGAACTGTTTTGTCTCCCTTTTGGCTCTAAGAAGGCTCTTGTAAATATAGGTATGAGTCTTACCTCCTCACTTTACACTTTTTCTTTCTTTTTTTAAAAAAAATTATTTATTTATTTAATTTTTGGCTCCGTCGGGCCTTAGTTGCAGCACACAGGATCTTTGCTGCGGCATGTGGGATCTTTCGTTGTGGTGCAGGGGCTCTTCATTGTGGCATGCAGGCTCTTCGTTGCAGCATGCGGGCTTCTCTCTAGTTGTGGCACGTGGGCTCCAGAGCACGTGGGCTCCAGAGCACATGGGCTCTGTAGTTGTGGCACGCAGGGTTTCTAGTTGTGGTTCTTGTGCTCAGTAGATGTGGCCTGTGGGCTTAGTTGCCCCACAGCATGTGGGATCTTAGTTCCCTGACCCTGGATCAAACCCATGTCCCCTGCATAGGAAGGCGGATTCTTAACCACTGGACCACCAGGGAAGTCCCTACACTTTTTCTTAATTGTGAGTATGAACCTGGAGCTACCTTTAGTCATGACAGCTGAATCTGTACTTAGCTTTTGTCTTCTGAAGCTTACCCTGATATAGCCAGTAAACCAGGAAATTAGATATACAGTTGTTTCAATCTAAGGAGGCCCAAACAGAAGATTTGTAGATTCTTGGTCTCCTCCTCTACTGTAGAGAGAGGTGGCAATGTTGCTAATTGGAAAAACCACTGAACTAGGTAGAGGCCTCCAGATGTCAGGGTCCTAGAACTGGCTTTTCTATTCTTTGTGAGACTGAAAACTCACTTGATCCCTCCCCTCCAGTGCTCTTTGGGTTAGATGATCTTCAGTCCCTTTCATCTCAGATAGCCTATGATTCTAATATAGGACAGAGGTCAGATGTCTGGTATCTTTAGTGACCCCAAATTGGAAGGCAGTAAAATAATATTCTGGGAATTATGAATCAGGAAGAAGACCAAATTCCTCTTTTTCTTCAGCAGCCAATGAGCTCAAGTACAAATTGGTTTCTCTGTGCTATAAACTGTAGTGTAGTTTCCCATGAGTGTCATATATACATCCTGAATTGCTCCTTGGAGTTTGTCCATCAATTCTGAGTTATATTTTACCTGGTCTCTTTACTGTGTTTCTGTATTTCTCAATTTTATTTTTTGTCTTACTTTGTTGTACAGATTCTTGTACGTTACATCAAAATCTTTGTAGAGTGTGGTGCTGGTGGTGAGAAATTTTTAAATCCTTAAATGAGGAAACAAATAATGAAAACAGATGCAAAAATATCACAATAAACATCTAACACTTATTCAGATATTTATGTATTTAAATATGCAATTCTTCACAAGTTTCTTTACGTGTTTTTCTCTGAAGACAGCAAATGAAAAGTCTAAACTGGAAGGTGAATGGAAGGATGCTAGAGACAGGAAAACATGGCAGCAGCAAGAGGTGACCATTTATTTTTCATATCAGAGGGAGAAGAGAGATCCCAAAGGAGATAGAAAACTGCCTTGTGTTTTATAGCACCTCACCTAAGCTGATATTCAGAATGAAGACATCTCATCATGAAGACTAGATTAAATAGTTTTCACTAATGTTTTGCATGAGAAGGCAGGGGAAAAGTACGTTTTTTGTTTGGGATTGAAATAGCCAGAAAGCTTTAATTATTTTTACTGTGCTATGAGTTCACTTCTCACCAAAATCATGGAAAATATGTTCTTTTGATTTGCTTGGCAGATGCATTTCTAATGCAATTGGAAGGGTATGATAACAGAAATGCCTTCAATGATCCACTGCTTTCAGGGTTCTACAAAGAATGTATTCTGACTTCACAGGCCCTGGAGGAAGGATTTTTCATAGCAGCCTCCTTGATATTTGAGGTCTGATCTTCTCGTCTGTTCTCTTGATGTGGCATGAGTGGGTTTTCTGCCCTGCAGCACAGCTCAGATATTTGATTGTGGCCCTTCTCTCTTCTTGGATTTGGTAGACGCTTATCAGGCTGGGACTAAGTTACCTTCCTGTGTGATGATTCTGCTCTCCCCTGTTTCCATAGCTCTGTGCCGTAATGTGCTAGATTAGAGACCCTCATCGTTGAGCGCAGATTATCATCATCTGCATACCTAGAGACTCCATCAAGAGCTGAGTCTTTGGGTCACCTCTCAAAGTGACCCCTCTACTCTGAGGGCTTACTTGAGATGAGAGAGTCCTTTTGTTCCTAGAATGTCTTTGTTTTATTCTTGGTTCAAAGACACTGGCTTTAACACTTTATACAACTAAGGTGACCTATGCCTTATCTCAGCCATAAGATTCTCTCAGCCTTGCTTAAGAGAAGGAGAGATACTCTCAGGATGGGAACTTCATCCTGGCCAAATCTTTATAAACATTAAAGTCTTTTTTAAAAAATTTAACTCTTAAACTCAATTTGCATTATTCTAATCTGAGTGCCTTATCTCTGGGCCCTTGACTGAAACAAAACCCAATAACAGTAGATTAGAATTTTCTTTGGATTTAACTTAATGAGTATTTGGATTCTGAAATCTGTTTTAGATTCATTCTTCTGTATCTCAAACCTGAGTCCTTGGGTGCTATTTCCTCTTTGCGTTTATTAATCCTTAATGCCTGCCAGGAATAGTGAAATTATATTAATTTTGTTACAAGAAAAGAAATGGTAAAACAATAAGCATTACCTTATATGTTCTGCCCAGGCAATGGTATCTTTTGGGTAATTAAATTCTGGTTTATGTATAATATTTAGCATATAGGTAATCTTTTACTTGAAAAATCAGAATATACATTTCATAGCATAATTTAAATATTTCAAAATAAAGGTAAATCACGTTCATTTTTCTCATATAATTTAGAAGGTACTTTAGGATATTTTTCATTAGCTAAGGATATTTTAAACATTATTTATCATGGTATTCTTGAAGTAGTTAAATGTTCTAGTTAAGAGATTTGGAGGAATATTGCAATCTTTAAAAAATGAAGTGTGTTCTGACAATGTTTTGGTTGAAATACCTTTCTGGGTTAGGTGTAGGAGAAATAGGGAGAAAAGAATGCACTCAGCTAGCATTTGGGGAGAAATCATTTTCCTTTTCCTTTCCCTGTGGGCAAAAAACATGAGATAAAAATAATCAGAATAAGGTCCTTAGGTATCGAGAATTTATTAGAATCAGAACACTTACTACTTCAGAGCAAATGAGATCTATAGATCGTTAATTGCAGCTTGGTGTCTTTTATAAGAATGCCTCATGTAGTGAGCACATTGTCCCTTCACTAAATGGGTAGTGATTATCAGGGTGATTACTGTGATTTATAAGCTCATTTTCTTCATTTTACTTTACGTGTGCCAGATACTGACTCATACAATAGAAAAACAAAACAAGGCTGATTTTTAGAAATGAAATGCTTTATTGATTATTGTTGTTCACACCAGAGAGTTATAATGTATGAGATTGTTGAGTATATAATATATAAAATTTTTAAAATGACTTTACTGCAGGCTTTAGATGATAAACTCTAGTTTTGGTATATTACATTCCTGCCAAATGGTGCTACCCAAATGGAGTAAAACAGTATTCTTTATTGTTATGAAAGGAGAAATTATTTTCCTGGAAAAAGATTCTACTTTATCCTGAAATGTACCCTTTTCAGATAAGTGCGACTTCTACAGTAACATGAAGAATTTTATGTCTTTAACCTTTATGGAGAAAAAGAGTCAGATACTATGGAGAAAAAGAGTCAGATACTAAAGTGTGATGAATAATCAGGGAGTATGATCCACAAGCAACATGTTACTCCTTGTTTTTCAACGAATGGTTTTTGGTAGCTTCAGATATCAAAGGAATTGATTAGATCCTTAAGTTATTTATACATGCAAAGTTAAGTGGAGAATTTACACAATTATTCTGATTGTTGAGAGGCAGTAAAACATGATGATAAGAGCTTAGGCTCTGCAGCTAGACTGCCTGGATTCTCATCATAGCTCTGCCAGTATGATCCTGGGCAATTTACTTAACCTCTCTGTGCTTGTTTTCTTCAACTATAAAATAATGATGTTAATATTACCTAGCTCATAGGACTAACTGAGTTAATACACATAAATTGAATGGTGGCAAACATAATACAAATGATGAATAAGTGCTAGCTGTTAGACAAAGAAATATGTATACAGATTCATGGGCTGATTTTTCTTGATCAAGAAACAAATTACTCTGGCAACTTCAACGTTTTAAAAAACATTTTGAAGTAGTCTGTTAATTTATATGTAATGGTGTAGTGATGGGAAATGTGGTAGAGTGAGAAAGGAATCCACCATTTTTGAGGAACCCTTGTAGACTTTGAAATAAAGCAAATAAGTGTTCATATTCCAGCTCTGTTCCTTGCTGGTTTCTGAACTTGAGAAGATTATTTAACCTTATAGAGCCTCAATTTCCCCACCTGTTAAAGGGGGGCAGTGCTACCTTGCAGTGTTGTGAGCATTTGCAATCGTGAATATAGAGTTTTTAGCCTAATGCTGATAAATAATAGGAATCAGTCAATAATTTAGTGGCTCTCTTTCACCAGCTTGATAGTGGAATTCTGTCTCATCCAAATAGCTCTCTCACGGTCAAAGTCAGGGAAGGGACCTGGGGGAAAGTCAAGCCACTACTTTTTACTTTTCTTTTTTTTCTGCTTTGAAAGTGAAGAGCACTTGTGATATATGAGTTTCAGAAGGCATTCCATGGATAGACCCAGTGAATCGTCTCAGCAAGATTTTAGAGACACTTCTCAGTCAAATCATCCAATGAGTTGGGGTAGGCACTGGGGTACAAATCCAAGTTCACATGATACAGAGCTGTTGAGCCAGGATGGAGCATAGTGTTCTGAAAGAACATCAGGAGAGAAGAAAGTATCAGTCATGTGTCTCTCAAAAAGCAAGGGTCCTAAAGAGGTCAATGTTGGGCAAAGTCAGAAATTTGAGTAGACAGATGTTGCTGACTTATTTCAGAGGCTTAGCTCAGGGGCTGGCATATAGATTTGGAAGAGCAGCAAGACCAATTCCCAGTTTCAGAGGTTCTGATAAATTGCTCAGTTATCAAAGAAAAATCAGCACAAAACATGTGAGTGGTGGGGATTAACATTTACCCAGCATCTACTTTGTGACATACACTGTGCTACATTTTCTGTATGGTAAGTACTGTTATTCTGCAGTTTTAAACTGGGGTTTGGAGAAACTAAGAAACTTGCCCAAAGTAAGAGTGCTGGCAAGTGGTAGAGCTGAGATCCACACCAAGATCTGTCTTATTTAGCCTCTATAGATTCTCAGGGATTCTGGAACTAGAGAACAAGTCGTGGACTTAACTGCTAGATCAATGATACTGGGAGAAACCTTATCTTGTGAAAATGGAAGAAAACCCACAGATTATAATTAGGCACACTGTCAGACAGAGCCAGAGGTGTAGAGTGACTTGATCCTGAGTCATGGTGATAAACTATAGCACCTTAAATTTCTGAAGACTAAGGTCAGGATTTATCTCAAAGCCTGGGACTAGTTGAGCCTTGAGAGGAAAGGTGATTCCAGTGACAGGAGGAGGGCTACAAGGAAGTAACTTCACAATTCATTTGTCTCCCACACCACCTTCCACAGTACTTTATTTTTTTAATTAATTTTTCTTGGAGTATAGTTGATTTACAATGTTGTGTTAGTTTCTGCCATACAGCAAAGTGAATCAGTTATACATGTACATATATCCACTCTTTTTTAGATTCTTTTTCCATATAGGTCATTACAGAGTAATAAGTAGAGTTCCTTGTGCTATACATTAGGTTCTTTTTCATTATCTATTTTATATACAGTAGTCTTGCAGTACTTTAAATGGTCCCCTGGAGTCTGCAAAGTGTGAAGCATTAATGTAAAAACATTACATTAATGTAATGTAAAAGCATTAATGTAAAAGTGCTTTTGCTGTCTAATTTGTTGTCACGGAGTGGCCAAATCATATTTATGGCGACCAGCAAGGATCCCTAAGTTAAGGATATAGAGGTATGTTGGCAGTGTTTTATGTGGAAATTCTGTTCTCTGAATTTCATTAAAATAAATCATGGCCTGAATATCCTACGTCTAAAGGAAATAGGAAAATGAAGGAAAATATCACCAAGTTGGAAACAGGATGAAAACAGAGATGTCTCTATTACTAAGTTATGTCAAAAAGTTTCATATTTAACTACTTATTTTTAGGACCACAGGACAGAAATTATATCTTAGATACTTAAATTACTATATGAAGGTTGGATTTTTGAGGCTAGTAAAGTCAGGATTTGATTCCATAAAACTGATTACTGTTTGTTGTAGTTGTTCAGTCAGAGACGAAAATGAGTCCAACGCACGAGATGTGTGCGTTAAAGCACAGTGGTAGAGGGCTGTTGCTCGCTCAGGCAAAACAGCAAAGCCCTCAGTCCACTATGGCGTATTTATTCAAGCTCTATCTTACATCTATTATACTTTTTGTAATTAAAAGCACATTTTAGGAGCTAGATGTACTTTACTTATAACTTTATCTAATACAAAGAGTTCTATTTAGTGCAGGCTGTGCCTTCCTTGAACATCTAATCAGTGCACCTCCTTATTTCCTTCTGTTCCCGATTATACCGAGGACATGCATGGGTCAGTGCCCAGAACGATCAGTACTGCTTGCAGTCCTGAAACATTCTCACGCACCCAGCTTGCTAGGCGAACTGATCCTTGGGTCACGTCTCTTCCCATGTCCTCAGTTACCCTTCTACACTCTTTAAGGCTACCTCACAGGGGAAACATTTTATGTCACACTCAATTAGTTGATTTCTAAATTTTTTATGTGTCAGAGGATTTGTTTACCATCAGGAGAAATGGGAAACAGTTGGGACCACTTGCATATTCTCTTTAATCATGTAGTAAGTTGCTTGTTCGGTTAACAAAAAGAATCCCTCATATCTGCTATGGGAAGGCTTGCTTTGGACCCAGTAATATTCTTACATCAGGTAAGTGTCTCATTGGATTGTCAAAATTTGTGAGTGAGGATATAGTTAAATTGAAATTTTAAATATTCCAGGGACATATTTATCTTTTTTCTAGGTTGTGAAACAGTGACACATTTTGGAATGGAAGGTTAGCTTCTTTGTCACTTTCTTCAAACTTTTGTTTCCAAAATCTTCTTGTGATGTTTGGTATGTATGTATGTACGTACGTATCTATGTATGCATTTAAAATTTATTTATTTATTTATTTATTTTTGGCTGCATTGGGTCTTCATTTCTGTGCAGGCTTTTCTCTGGTTGCGGCGAGCGGGGGCTACTCTTGGTTGTGGCGTGCGGGCTTCTCATTGCAGTGGCTTCTCTTGTTGCGGAGCACGGGCTGTAGGTTTGTGGGCTTCAGTAGCTGTAGCACGTGGGCTCAGTAGTTGTGGCTCGCGGGCTCTAGAGCGCGGGCTCTAGAGCGCAGGCTCAGTAGTTGCGACACACGGGCTTAGTTGCTCTGTGGGATCTTCCTGGACCAGGGCTCAAACCTGTGTCCCCTGCTTTGGCAGGCGGACTCTTAACCACTGCGCCACCAGAGAAGCCCATTTGGTAATATCTAAACTGTCTCATTGGGTTAGAGCAGTCATACAAACCCAGCTCCATATAAAAACATTAGAATATTTTTTTAAACGCTCAGGATCATACCATCTTAAATCAAACAAAAACAAGTGTAAAATTGTTTCCATTTAAAAATTTTTCTTCCTTCTTTTCAGGATCTTTCCACACACATATGTGATCTTTACATTTTAATTGGTTAATTTTAATTCTACAATTACATGAATACATTCTCATTGGAAAAATTCAAACACAGAAATATAGAGAGTGAAAAATGAAAGTCACCCTTCATTTACTCCTCTCCCCTTAAACCTCATGATCCTTATTAGGTCATCCTTAACCATTATTAAAGGCTTAATATGCATCCATTTAATTCTTTCAGTGTAGCTTAATATACATATATACACATACAAACAAATACATTTTTAAACTATACCAATTGGGCAACACATTTTCTTCACTTAATATGTTTTCTTTTTGAAATCATCCTTATAACTCTGCTCTTAAGTGATGCCCCCTTTCCTGGACTCCTGTTATATCTTACTATGTATATATATGTATTTTTTTACATCTTTATTAGAGTATAATTGCTTTACAATGGTGTGTTAGTTTCTGCTTTATAACAAAGTGAATCAGTTATACATATACATATACATATGTCCCCATATCTCTTCCCTCTTGCATCTCCCTGCCTCCCACCCTCCCTATCCCACCCCTCTAGGTGGTCACAAAGCACCTAGCTGGTCTCCCTGTGCTATGTGGCTGCTTCCCACTAGCTATCTATTTTACATTTGGTAGTGTATATATGTCCATGCCACTCTCTCACTTTGTCCCAGCTTACCCTTCCCCCTCCCCGTATCCTCAAGTCCATTCTCTAGTAGGTCTGTGTCTTTATTCCTGTCTTGCTCCTAGGTTCTGCATGACCAAGAGAAAAACAAATACCGTATGCTAACACATATATATGGAATCTAAAAAAAAAAGGTCACTTAATATGTTTTTGACATATCTTTCCTTTAAAATCAGTCTCATTTTTAAAACTGCTACATAGTATTTCAAAATAGACATGGAGCATAAGATAGTTAGCCACTCCTCTACTGATGGACATTTAGATTGTTCCTCATCTTCTACTCATAAATAATATTGAAATGAGCATCCTTGAATATACATATTCTTTTCTAGAATAGATATTTAGAAGTGGAATTGTCAGGGTGAAAGATATCTTCAGTTAATTGAATTTAGATTGAAGCTGTCAATTTCTCATTTAAAGAATTATAAAGTTTATGCTCCCAGTGGTATTGCAGGAGAGTACCATTTCTACACATCACTGTCAACATTGACTATAATAAATCTTTTAATATTTTGCTAATCTGATGGGTCAAAAGGATAAAAATTATTTCCATTTTAATTACTTGATCATAATAATATATTATTATTTTAATCACAGACTCAATTTGCTAATATTTACTTAGAAATATATATATATATATATATATTTTTTTTTGGCTGCATTGGGTGTTAGTTGCAGCATGCAGGATCTTCATTGCAGCATGCGGGATCCTCCACTGTGGTGCGTGAGCTCCCCCTTGTGACGCACGTGCTTCTCTTTAGTTGTGGTGCACAGGCTCAGTAGTTGCGGCACGTGGGCTCTCTAGTTGTGGCGTGCGGGCTGCAGAGCTCGTGGGCTTTGTAGTTGTGGCAAATGGGCTCCAGAGTGCATGGTCTGTAGTTGTGCACAGGCTCTCTAGTTGTGGCCCACATGCTCAGTAGTTGCAGCGTGTGGGCTTAGTTGCCCCACAGCACGTGAGGTCTTAGTTCCCCAACCAGGGATTGAACTCCCATCCCCTGCATTGGAAGGCATATTCTTCCATCACTGGACCACCAGGGAGGTCCCTTACTTTTAAAAAATTTATTTATTTATTTATTTATTTATTTTATTTTTGGCTGTGTTGGGTCTTAGTTGTGGCACTCAGGATCTTTTGTTGTAGTGCGTGGGCTTCTCTCTAGTTGTGGTGTGTGGGCTTCTCTCTAGTTGTGGCACACAGGCTCCAGAGCACGTGGGCTCCAGAGCGTGTGGACTCTGTAGTTGTGGCATGTGGGCTGTCTAGTTGTGGCGCACGGGCTCAGTAGTTGCAGTGCACGGGCTTAGTTACCTCGCGGCATGTGAGATCTTAGTTCCCCGACCAGGGATCGAACCCACGTCCCCTGCATTGGAAGGCAGATTCTTAACCACTGGCCCACCAGGAAGTCCCGAAGTCCCTTACTTAGAATCTACTTATTTATAGCAGAGTGTCATATGGTTTTAGTTTTTTTGTTTTGTTTTTTGGGTTTTTTTGGTCTGCTGTAGTAATGGTGTTAAATTAAGCTCATAGTATAATTTGAGAAGATTTTCTTACTTTCCTATGATCTGGAACTATTTATACACAATATAGGAACCTGTATTGAAACCTTCTCTTCCTGGTGACTTTTGTCCTGGTTGGTTTTTAAATTTCTTTCATGATCATCAGCCTCTTCGTGTTTTTTACGTCTTAAGTCTATTTCGGTAACTAACTTATATAGTTTAGAAAATCATTAAGGTCATCTGGCTTTCAAATTTATTAAGTATAAAGTGATACATATTGTTTTCTTACAATTTGATTTAGTATTATATCTATCTCTAGTTATTCTCATTTCAGAATCCAAGTGTGTGTTTGTGTTCTCTTTTTCTTAGCTGTGTTTTTGTTACTTAATTAGCTTTTTCAAAAAACTGGGTTTGGTTTTTTCTTTTTGTGGTTATTTTCTACATTATTATTTTAGCTTTTATTTATTTTTAAAATTTGTTTTTTATTTTTGTCAAAGTCACATATGCACATAGTTTAAAGAATCAAGCAGTTTTACAAGGCACGTTATAAGAAACATGGAGTCCTCTTGCTCCTATTTCTTGCTCTCAAGTGTTTTAGATGATTCATTTGATATTATTTCCATATCTCTATATAGCATGCTTATATGGCTACTTCTTGATGTCTCAGTTTCAAGCATTATCAACTGACTTCCCATCATATATGATGGAGAATTAACTTTCTGTCCAACTACTCCCCATCCTTATCATCCCCCCATTTTCTAACCATGCTCCCCAGGCTCCCAATTTGTTGTAGTTTTGCTTACATCAATATTCAGGATTTACATTATTATGAATAAGTCAGTGGTTTTCATATTGGCTGTCCATTTAAATCACTTGGGGAGCTTAAAAAATACTGATGCCTCGGGCTTCCCTGGTGGCGCAGTGGTTAAGAGTCACTTGCCAATTCAGGGGACACGGGTTCGAGCCCTGGTCCGGGAAGATCCCACATGCTGCAGAGCAACTAAGCCCGTGAGCCACAACTACTGAGCCTGCGCTCTAGAGCCCACAAGCCACAACTACTGAAGCCCACATGCTTAGAGCCTGTGCTCTGCAACAAGAGAAGCCACTGCAATGAGAAGCCTGCACACCGCAACGAACAGTAGCCCCCGCTCACCACAACTAGAGAAAGCTCGTGTGCACCAACGAAGACCCAACACAGCCAAAAAATAAATAAATAAAATGAAGATTAAAAAAAATACTGATGCCTATTTCTGATTTAATAGATCCAGGTGTGGTTTGGGCATCTGAAGTTTTAAAAGCTCCTTAGATGATTCTAATGTTTGGCCAAGGTTGAGAACCAAGGAAATGTTATTCACAGTTGATTACTCGGGTTAATTTTCCTTTCTGCAAAACCTTTTAATTTTCCTCGGAGGTATTATCTTCTTTTTACATTTCCTTCATTTTCTATGTTCTTATCCTTAATTCAACCCCACATTCCTCTCAATATATTCATGTTCATCAAGTGTTCATTCAGTGTTATCTTCTGGAAGAAATCACTCTGGGAGCCTTCAGAACAGTTCTTGCCTTACTTAGTTGCTCTCTAAGCTGTTCCAAGTAGTCATCTCAGTATCTTACTCCACCATCCTCCTGAGAGCTCCTTTCTCTTCTCTTGTTTTGGCTCCTGGTTTTCTGCATCCTACGTCTTCCTCTCCTCTTGGTTTACTACCTCATTATGATAGAACACCTCTCTTAACTTCCATACAGAGAAGAGTTCATAGAAGGTGACTTTTTAGAAATTATCTTTGCAGTAATACTTTAGCTGCCTATATAAATTTTAGTTGGAGATCATTTTTCTTCAGAATTTTAAAGGAAAATGCCTCCTTGTCTTTTAATTTCCGGTGGTGCCACTGAGAAGTCTCATGTCATTCTGCTTTTTATGAGACCTATTTTTTTCTCTCTCTGAAAGCTTTGAGGATCTTCTCTTTATTTAATGTTCTGAGATTTCCTGATGGTGTGACATGGAGAGGATCTATTTTTACCTGTTGGTGGGTTCTTTCAATCTGGAAACTCATGTCTTTTCAGTTGTGGGAAATATTTCTGAATAATGTGTTTTGATGATTTCTTCCTCTCCATCTTCTCTTCTCTCTTTCTGGAACTTCTTTTATTGGGATGTTAGACCTCTTGGAAGTGTCCTGTGATTTCATTTTCTCTCTTCTTCTCCATCTCTTTGTCCTTTTACTGTGACTTCTGGGAGATTCTGAATAATATTTTCCCTCCTCTTACAATTTTAAAAACAGCAATCATTTGATTTTCTTGTTAATTCTTGGAATATTCCTTTGTTTTAAAACATCCGTCTCTTCTTTCCTAGAAGCAACATCTTCTCGTTTCCTTACAGGGAAAATAATGATAGTTTTTCTTTAAGTTTTCTTTCCCTTTCTTTCTATTTTTTCCAACTTTTGCTTTGCTTTTTATTTTTATTTATTTTTATTTTTTATTAGTTTCTGCTTTATAACAAAGTGAATCAGTTGCTTTGCTTTTTTATCTGTGTGTGTGTGTGATATTAGAGGTCTTCTAATAGTAATTAATTAATTAATTAATTAATTCTTGGTTGCGTTGGGTCTTCGTTGCTGTGCAGGCTTTCTCTAGTTGCGGCGAGCAGGGGCTACTCTTTGTTGTGGTGTGTGGGCTTCTCACTGCAGTGGCTTCTCTTGTTGTGGAGTGCGGGCTCTAGGTGCGCGGGCTTCAGTAGTTGTGGCACACGGGCTTAGTTGCTCCGCGGCATGTGGGATCTTTCCCGGACCAGGGCTTGAACTCGTGTCCCCTGCATTGGCAGGCAGATTCTTAACCACTGTGCCACCAGGGAAGTCCCAGGGGCCTTCTAACGTCTAGGGATTTTTGAATGTTCACTTGTGCATAACCCGTGAGCACTAAATGCTCATCAGGGACTTCTCTGCAGATAGCTGAGACTTGTTGTCTGTAGCTTCTGGCTAGACCTTTCTGTAGACATACTCCGTAATGTCATTATTTTAGTATATTTCTTCTTGGCAGTCAGAGTTCCTAGAAAAGTACTCTTCCATTTCCCTGATGGGTGGGGGTAGGTGGCGGTGGTGGTGTATAACCCTGGCTGCCATATTTTGAGAGCCAAGTAGAGGAAGAAAGTTAGAAGTCTTAACATTCAGCATGCAAATCATACCACATTTCACATCATACCACACTTTCAGTGTGGTACCCTTCTCTCAACTGTGCACGATATCCCGCAGTCTACAGAACCTGTATTTTTTTCGCCTCCAGAGAATAAACTACGGTTTTCTTCTGGGTAGTAGAGAGACCTTTCCTGACTGCATGGAGTCAGATGGGAGATCATTTTTCCCTCACCAGATGTTGATTTTATCTTCTTGTCTTAGCTTCTTCATCACTGTACTTCAGAGGTAACTGGAACAACAAATTTTGATGCATTTTGGAGGATCTGTGGTATAAATCAAGTTCTTCCTTGGCTTTCTCCATTGCTGGCATAGGATTCAGCTTTCTCAATTCTGGTACATAGGCAACCATTTGTTCATTTGCTTTGCAGGTACCAAAATTCTGTTTCTGTTTGTTCTTCTCCTGTTTGTGTCTTTGGAAATCTGTGACTATTTAAAAAAATAATTCCTTTACTGTCATTGAATTCTTTTTCTTAAGAAATTAGTAGGAGACATATGTGCTCTATCTTCTATAAATGGTTTAATTCTATTATTTTCAGAGAATATATTTTGTATTATTTCAGTCCTTTGAAATTTGTTAAGATTTGTTTTATGGCCCGGAAGATAGCTTATCTTGGTAAACGTTCCACGTATATTTGAAAAAATTGTGTACTCTGCTATTGTTTGGTGGAATGTTCTATAAATGTCAATCAGATCAAGCTGGTTGACAGTGTTGTTCAGGTCGACTACATCCTTATGATTTTCTTTTAATTTTCTTTCTTTTTAAAATATTTATTTATTTATTTGGCTGCATCAGGTCTCAGTTGTGGCATGCGGGATCTTCATTGTGGCATGCCTGGTCTTTCGTTGTGGTGTGTGGGCTCTTTGTTGTGGCATGTGGGCTTCTCTCTAGTTGTGGTGCATGGACTCAGTACTTGCGGTACGCAGGCTCTCTAGTTGTGGTGCGCATTATTCAGAGCACACGGGCTCAGTAATTGTGGCATGAGGGCTCTCTAATTGTGGTGCGAGGGCTCTCTAATTGTGGCACGCGGGCTCTAGTGTGCATGGGCTCAGTAGTTGTGGCGCTCAGGCTTAGTTGCACCGTGGCATGTGGGAAATTAGTTCCCTGACCAGGGATGGAACCCATGTCCCCTGCATTGGAAGGCAGATTCTTAACCACTGGATCACGAGGGAACACCCTCTTTTGGTTTTCTATAAATGGAGTTTTTACTTTCATTGTTATAATGATCTCATCTACTTTTTTTTTGGTGTTATTTTTTAGCATCTTGGAGTAATGTTATTTTCAAAGTTTTAGGTTTTCTAATAAATGCTTTTAGTGCAATAAATTTTCCTCTTGGTATCACTTGGCCTGCAGTGCAGTGTTTTGATATCTAGTCCTCTGATTATCAGTTATTTCTAGAGGATTTTAAAATATAGTTTTTCTATGCACCTTAACACAAGAAGATTATTTTTTCTATTAAACCTCTAGTAAAGTAGCGTGCAGTAAAATTGCCTTTTTGTTGTAAAGAATCTATAAATATGCTGGAATTCATAGAAGGATACTCTTAAATTGTTAAGAATTAAAAATTTTTTCTTTCCACTGTTCTCAGAGAATTTGGTCCAAATGTTCTTTTTAAATTTTTTTGAAAATTTTCATATGGCTTACTTAACACAGTCATTTGTAAATATTTTTATGGATATTTAAAAAGATGGTATATAAGATATCTAGTATATGCTACTAGTTCAGTTGTTAGTCATCTCACTCTTATGACTTAATTTATAAAGTGAACTTCTGCAAATAGTGGTTAGAGTGTTCCACTGCAATTCATGACTCATAATTTATCCTTTTTGTTTTTTGTTTGTTTGCTTTATAAGTAGTTATTTAAATATTTTTAAAAATCTTTTTCTTGGGGCCTCCCTGGTGGTGCAAGTGGTTGAGAGTCCGCCTGCCGATGCAGGGGATACGGGTTCGTGCCCCGGTCTGGGAGGATCCCATATGCCGCGGAGCGGCTGGGCCCGTGAGCCATGGCCGCTGAGCCTGCGCGTCCGGAGCCTGCGCGTCCGGAGCCTGTGCTCCGCGACGGGGGAGGCCACAACAGTGAGAGGCCCGCATACCGCAAAAAAAAAAAAAAAAAAAAAAAAAAAATCTTTTTCTTTTTTTAAGAATTGATTTATATTATTTATTTATTTATTTTTGTCTGCATTGGGTCTTCATTGCTGTGTGCGGGCTTTCTCTAGTTGTGGCAAACAGGGGCTGCTCTTTGTTGTGGTGTGCAGGCTTCTTACTGCGGTGGCTTCTCTTGTTGCCAAGCACAGGCTCTAGGCGCACGGGCTTCAGTAGTTGTGGCATGCGGGCTCAGTAGTTGTGATGCACAGGTTTAGTTGCTTCGCAGCATGTAGGATCTTCCCGGACCAAGGCTCGAATCCGTGTCCCCTGCAGTGGCAGGCAAATTCTTAACCACTGCGCCACCAGGGAAGCCCTATTTAAATATTTTGAAGCTATCTTGTTACATGCACAAAAAGTTTTGATTATTGTATCTTCTTATATTATATTATTCATCAACATAAAAGAAATATAATTTCTTTTGTCCATTTTAACGTTTACCTTGAATTCTACTCCACTTTACTTTTAGCTAATTTTGGCTTGGGTATCATTTTATTTTATTTATTTATTTATTTTTTTATTTTTATTTTTTGTGGTACGCAGGCTTCTCACTGTTGTGGCCTCTCCCGTTGCGGCGCACAGGCTCCGGACGCGCAGGCTCAGCGGCCATGGCTCACGGGCGCAGCCGCTCCGCGGCATGTGGGATCCTCCCAGACTGGGGCACGAACCCGTGTCCCCTGCATCGGCAGGCGGACTCTCAACCACTTGCGCCACCAGGGAAGCCCTTGGGTATCATTTTAATCCCTATATACTTTTTAAATTATTTATTTATTTATTTAATTGGTTGCACTGGGTCTTAGTTGCAGCAGGTGGGCTCCTTAGTTGCAGCTTGCCGGCTCCTTAGTTTTGGCACGTGAGCTCTTTAGTTGCAGAGGGGGACTCCTTAATTGTGGCTCGTGGGCTCCTTGGTTGCAGCTCGCCAGCTCCTTAGTTGCAGCATTGCAGGCTCCTTAGATATGGCATGCGAACTCTTAGTTGCAACATGCATGTGGGATCTAGTTCCCTGACCAGGGATCGAACCCAGGCCCCCTGCATTGGGAGCACAGAGTCTTAACCACTGCACTACCAGGGAAGTCCCAATCCCTATATTTTAAAGCATTCTTTTTCTTTTTTTTTTTTTTTTTTTGCGGTACGCGGGCCTCTCACTGCTGTGGCCTCTCCTGTTGCGGAGCACAGGCTCCGGACGCGCAGGCTAAGCGGCCATGGCTCACGGGCCCAGCCGCTCGGCAGCATGTGGGATCTTCCCAGACCGGGGCACGAACCCGTGTCCCCTGCATCGGCAGGCGGACTCTCAACCAGTGCGCCACCAGGGAAGCCCCTATTTTTCATTTTAAGAATGTCTTTGAGGGGCTTCCCTGGTGGTGCAGTGGTTAAGAATCTACCTGCCAATGCAGGGGACACAGCTTCGAGCCCTGGTCTGGGAAGATCCCACATGCTGCAAAGCGACTAAGCCTGTGCGCCACAACTACTGAGCCTGTGCTTTAGAGCCTGTGAGCCACAACTACTGAGCCCGTGTGCCACAATTCCTGAAGCCCGCGGGCCCAGAGCCCATGCTCTGCAACAAGAGAAGCCACCACAATGAGAAGCCCACACACCACAAGAAAGAATAGCCCCTGCTCATCGCAACTAGACAAAGCCCATGCACAGCAATGAAGACCCAGCACAGCCAAAAATAAATAAATAAATAAATAGAATTTATTTTTAAAAAAGTGTCTTTGAGACAGTCTCTTCAGCAAGTGGTGTTGGAAAAGCTGGACAGCTGCATGTAAATCAATGAAGTTAGAATACACCCTCACACCATACATATAAACTCAAAATCGCTTCAAGACTTAAATATAAGACATGATACCATAAAACTCCTAGAAGAGAACATAGGCAAAATATTCTCTGACATAAATTGTACCAGTGTTTTCTTAGGTCAGTCTCCCAAGGCAATAGAAATAAAAGCAAAAATAAACGAATTGGACCTAATCAGACTTTCAAACTTACAAGCTTCTGTACAGCAAAGGAAACCATAAATAAAATGAAAAGACCACCTACAGCCTGAAAGAAAATATTTGCAAATGATGCAATCGACAAGGGCTTAATTTCCACAATATACAAACAGATCATACAATTCAATAACAAAAAAACAACCCAATCAAAAAATGGGCAGAAGACCTAAATAGACATTTCTCCTAAGAAGACATACAGATGGCCAACAGGCACATGAAAAGATGCTCATTATCGCTAGATATTAGAGAAATGCAAATCAAAACTACAATGAGATACCACCTCACGCTAGTCAGAATGGCCATCATTAAAAAGTCTACAAATAATAAATGTTGGAGAGGATGTGGAGAAAAGGGAACCCTCTCGCACTGTTGGTGGAAATGTAAATTGGTGCGGCCATTATGGAAAACATTATGGAGGTTACTCAAAAAATTAAAAATAGAGTTGCCATATGATCTAGCAATCCCACTCCTGGGTGTATACCCAGACAAAACTATAATTCTAAAAGGTACATGCACCCCTGTGTACATAGCAGCACTATGTACAATAGCCAAGACATGGAAACAACCTAAAGGTCCATTGAGAGATGAATAGCTGAAGAAGATGTGGTACATATACAGAGTGGAATACTATTCAGCCATAAAATAGAATGAAATAATGCCATTTGCAGCAACATGGATGGACCTAGATATTATCATACTAAGCGAAGTAAGTCAGAAAGAGACAAATACCTTATGATATCACTTATATGTGGAATCTAAAATATGACACAAATGAACATATCTATGAAACAGAAACAGACTCACAGACATAGTGAAGAGACTTGTGGTTGCCAAGGGGGAGGGGGGTTGTGAGAGGGAAGGATTGGGTGCTTGGGGTTAGTAGATGCACACTATTGTATATAAGATGGATAAACAGGAAGGTCCAGGGAACTATATTCAATATCCTGTGATAAACCAGAATGGAAAAGAATATGAAAAAGTATATAGATGTATAGCTGAGTCACATTGCTGTACAGCAGAAATTAACACAACATTGTAAATCAATTGTACTTCAATGAAATAAAAAAAAAGAATGTCCTTTATAAACAGCATGTCTGGAATTTATTTTATTTGTGTGTTTTCCCTGAGACTCTCTATCTTTCAACATGGTTATTTAACCAATTTTACATTTATTGTTATTTCTGATATGTAGGATGCATTCTCGCCATCTGATTTATTTCATGTTTTCTCTTAACCACAATTTCTCTTTTCTTTTCCAGCCTTTTGTTTTACTTATTGAATTTCCTTTGTGTCAATTTTTACCTCAAGTAGTTTGATATCTGCATATGCTATTTATGCTTTTCTATTAGCTAGCTTTAAAATTTACCACACATTTAAACATATTTTTCTACCACTTCTAGAATCAATTAGTATTGCTCTTCTTACAATATTTTCTTAGCTATAATAAAATCAGAGAAACATTTTCACATAGATTTTTATTAATATTACATGTGAATGTTCATTGTTAAATCACCTTCATAATTATTATTTTAATAGCTACTTACTATTATATTGAATTGTTATAATATGAAATATATATCATATCGGATTAAGGACACATCCTACTCTAGTATGACCTCATCTTAACTAATTACATCTGCAGTGACTATATGTATTTTTTAAAAATATATATATATAACATTTAAATAAGCAAATAGTTATCTGTTCCCCTACTGTGTGTGATTTTGGTTCTTTAAATGATTGATTATGATATCCATTGCTGTGGTTAAATATATTTGTGCTGGTAGAGTTTCTAATTCATCACATTAATTCTCTGGATTGAGTTTATGTGATGGCACAGTCTTCTCTTTATGAATATCAAAACTTTTATCTCCATTGGATAACATTCTTTTTGGTATATAGTATAAAGGGATTGTGGACACAATGTAGTGAGCTGGGTAAGGTGCTAAAGGAGAATAGTATAGACGAATGACTAGCCTACAGCAAGGAAGAGGGCCTCAGAGTGAGATCCAGGCAGCTAGATAGTGGAAAATTCAGTTAGGATGTGCTTGGAAACATCAGGGGAATTAAATAGAAACAGAAGTGAATAGGAAAGGTTAAAAGGTAAAATGATGTCTTTTCTCCATTTATTTGCAGAGGGCAGGTAATAACAGTCACAGGGGAGTAAAAACTCATGAATTCAGAAAAGAGGTTGCAACAACTGTCATCCCAGGTAGTAAATGAGTGTCTGGAGCCTGGATAAACTCAAAGATTGGGTTGAATTCCTCACTATGTAAGTTACAAGAGGACATTGTAACTGATTCTATGCATAAGATTATGGACTGGAATAAGTTAATAATAGTTCAGAAGGCTACTGCATAGTGCCTACATGCCTGCTTACTTTAAACGCTTATTTCAATTTATATAATTTTTAAAAGTTCAGTTATTTAAAAATAAGTTGTATAAAAGTATACTTTTGTACATTTCAGATAAACTACAGCTTTGAAGAATGACCCTGTTATATGTTGACACGTGTCCCCATTTCCCCCCGCAAAAAAAGATATGTTGAACCCCTAACTTGCAGTACCTCAGAATGTGATCTTATTTGGAAATGGGGTCACTGCAGACATAATTAGTTAAGATGAGGTCATACTAGAGTAGGATGGGTCCTTAATCTGATATGACTGATATCCTTGTAAGAAGAGAAGAGACACAGGCACAGACACATGGGTAGACGTGCTATGTGACAGTGGACGCAGAGATTGAAGTGCTGCAGCTGAAAGTCAGGGATCGCCAAGGATCGACAGTGACTACCAGAAGCAAGGAAGAGGCAAGAAAGAGTTCTGTCCAGTCTCAGAGGAAGCCTGACTCTGCTGACACCTTGAATTTGGACTTCTAGTCTCCAGAATGGTGGGGAAATAAGTTTCTGTTGTACAGCAGCCAGTAGGTAATCAACACAGAACCTATTAATTTTACCAGAGGGCTGTGACTGAAGCATCCTAGCTACAACAGGCCAGCCTATCCTAAGTGAAACAGGAAATAGTCTTTTCAGTGTGGAGATACTAATGTGACTACCAAGTCAAAGGTATGATGAGTCCTGAAGGAATATCAAGCTGGAAAGGAACTGCTACCTCGGCACTAGCAAATTCTTATCTACCCACTTCCTTGCCCAGCTTACAAATGAGGGTGGTGAAGAAAGTTGGATCGAATAGAATTGAATATCCATTATGTGTGGCATATTCTAGGAACTCTGGAGCATAAAGATATAATGCTTATTATATTGAACCATATGAAATTGCTATTTTTTTGGTAAAAGATTAAATAGTGACAATTTCATATGGTTCAACCTAATAGGTTACACTGGAATTTAGAAGGTGATATTATACAGATTTCTAACAATAAAAGGGACCACATAGTAAACATCAAATGAGAATTATTGCATCTTAAAAGATGGGAAAGATTCAGGAAGACCCTGGAAAGTGACGGGTATTTGGGGGTGGGTAGTGAAGGGACCAGTTTCACCGGAGATGTAAGTCCACATGCAGGAGTCAGGAGGGAAAGTTCTAGAAAAGTATGTTGGGTGTATGTCAATGAAAATCTTCAATGCTAGACTAAGGAGTTCCAGTTTATTTTTATGAAATTAGCGAATAAATTGTCAAAGATTGTCTGGAGAAAAAGATTGGAGGTGACAGCTTAGGAAATTAATTCAACATATATTTATTTAACAAATATTTGTTGAGGCCAATTTGTTGTGCAGGCAGATTGGAGAGTTATAGGACTGAAGACCTGGGAACCGAGTAAAAGATTATTAATTGCTGACTTTGTTGTTACCACAGTGTAACTATGGTGTTATGTGTACTTGAACTGGAGTGGTAGGGGTAGAAAGGAAAAATTAAGGTGGCTTGGAGAACACCTGAGAGAGCTTGGTGATACATTGTGCAAGAAGGAGGTGGAGTCAAAAGAGATGACACCAGGGTTTTGCATTTGAGTGAATTTAAGAATGGCCTTGGGCTTCCCTGGTGGTGCAGTGGTTAAGAATCCGCCTGTCAATGCAGGGGACACGGGTTCGAGCCCTGGTCCGGGAAGATCCCACATGCCGCAGAGCAGCTAAGCCCTTGTGCCACATTCTCAGCAACTAGAGAAAGCCCACGTGCAGCAACGAAGACCCAATGCAGCCAAAAATAATAAATAAATAAAATAAATAAATTTATTAAAAAAAAATCTGAGAATGCCAAAGGTTTACTAGGGTTTATACATCTTAGTGTGCCAAAAAGAGAAGAGAGGATGTTTCTTTTTGTACTCATATCGTCACTGCAGATGCCAGGGTGTCATTTGGCTCACCCAGAAAACTAAAGATTTCTCACCTTCTGTGTGGGCGGTTTATTTATTTTTTTTACTTCACTGTATATGCCCTTGAGATCTGTACATGTTTATGTCCTTTAGTCTCCTTGTGTATCAGTGGGTCTGATTTCAGAACAAGATGAATCTTAGTTTGTTCTCTTGGGCCTGCCACTTCTTAGCTGTTTGACTTTGGGCAAGGTACTAGACCTTTCTAAGCCTCCTCAGTTTTCTCATCTCACAATGCCTTTCTGACAAGGGTTATATAAAGATTTAATGAAATAAAGCAACATGCACCGTAGAGAATGGTGCAAATTAGGTGCTCAACAAATAGCAGTTTCCTTCTCCTTCCTCTTCATTTTATTAAGGAGGATTATAGTTCGCCAATATTGTAGATGTTTTGGTAAGGATTCTAAAGATTGCTAAATATGTTGCTAAATATGGATACCCTTCCCCAGAGTTCTGTTAAACAGGGCACTGTGTGTGTGTGTCCACAGTGAGGGTGTGAGTTTCTGTGCTTGTGATTGCATATGTATGTGTGTAAACTCGAAATTCCTATGAAATGATAAATCAGTATAGGTCCTAACCCACTTAGAGTGATCCATGAGTTGCCTCTAAATCTATCAGTCCTGTTAACCCAATTCTAGAAGGCTACTGAAGTGAAGAATTGGGATTGATATCTGATATTTGGATAATCCAGGCAAGAAATGCTTTTATTTTCCTTCTAAGCCAAACTGTCAGGTAGCATCATATTTATAAAGCATTCCTTCTCACCAGATATAAAGTGTAAAGCAGGAGCAAAGAAGGTATATTCCCTTTAAATTTACTGTAAATAGAAAGCTGTTATTGCAGCTCCACTGTTCCATCTATTGTAAAAGTGGAGCCCAGAGAAGAAAACACATTTATGTCAATCATCAGGAAGCACGTTTTGATGCGGAATTATCCAGATAATTGCCCTAATTTTTCATCCTGGCCTGTGATTATTTCCTTTTCTACTGCCTTACACAGTTTTGCCTTTTTCTTTGTCCTCATCATTTTGCACTTCCTGACATCCTCCGTGTCAGCTGGCCACATTATTGACTTTTATTTTTGTGGAGGTCACTTCTATAGGAGCATCTCTTCAGTTTCTGATTGCCCTTAGCGGAGAGGAATTTGAATAAAAATGTCTGACCGATGCTGTTGAGATGGGGGAAGGGTTCGCTGGTGGAGAGGTGAATCATAATGTGAAAGCTGTATAACTCAGTTCCCCAAACACCCACTCCAGTTTTGGCTCTTTGACAATGCTGTCTCTTCGAGAAAGAAGAACAGTTTGATCTGAATTCTTATTAGGTCTGAGCCACCAAATTAGAATCTAATAAGCTCATTTGGAAGGATTTTGAATTAGCTTAAAACAGACCCACGCTGAGCTCATAGAGGAGACCCTCCCACTCTTTCCAGGCAAACCTGTGGTTTGTAGACTTAATTTTCAAAGTCTCTCCTTTGTCTCTTCTCTCATCTTGTACTTGTGCTCTTTTCTCCTTTAGAATGGACTACTTCTAGCTATATCTTACACTTCTAGGAAGAACCGTAACATCTTGTTTGTAAGATTCTTTAAGAAAATCATAAATTTGGAGAGAAAAAAAGACAACTTGGCTTCTGGAATCTTCCCGTTTGGCATTCTCCAGTAGCACTGGTTATCTTTAAATGAGGACTATTTGGACATACATAAAAATACTCCCCATATATATGTGTTAGCATACGGTATTTGTCTTTCTCTTTCTGACTTACTTCACTCTGTATAACAGACTCTAGGTCTATCCACCTCATTACAAATAGCTCAGTTTCGTTTCTTTTTATGGCTGAGTAATATTCCATTGTATATATGTGCCACATCTTCTTTATCCATTCATCCGATGATGGACACTTAGGTTGTTTCCAGCTCTGGGCTATTGTGAATAGAGCTGCAATGAACATTTTGGTACATGTCTCTTTTTGAATTATGGTTTTCTCAGGGTATATGCCTAGTAGTGGGATTGCTGGGTCATATGGTAGTTCTATTTGTAGTTTTTTAAGGAACCTCCATACTGTTCTCCATAGTGGCTGTACCAATTCACATGCCCACCAGCAGTGCAAGAGTGTTCCCTTTTCTCCACACCCTCTCCAGCATTTATTGTTTCTAGATTTCTTGATGATGGCCATTCTGACTGGTGTGAGATGATATCTCATTGTAGTTTTATATATATGGAATTAAAAAAAAAATGTCATGAAGAACCTAGGGGTAAAACGGGAATAAAGACACAGACCTACTTGAGAATGGACTTGAGGATATGGGGAGGGGGAAGGGTAAGCTGTGACAAAGCGAAAGAGAGGCATGGACATATATACACTACCAAACGTAAGGTAGATAGATAGTGGGAAGCAGCCGCATAGCACAAGGAGATCAGCTCGGTGCTTTGTGACCGCCTGGAGGGGTGGGATGGGGAGGGTGGGAGGGAGGGAGATGCATGAGGGAAGGGATGTGGGAACAGATGTATATGTATGACTGATTCACTTTGTTATAAAGCAGAAACTAATAAAAAAAAAGTTGTAATACAATAAAAAAAAAACTCCCCAAATACTAAAATATATCATTACCTTGCTTGTAGATGTACAGAAATGTAAAATCGTTTAGGAAAATACGAGCCTGGGTTGGGTAGGAGGGGAAGAAATAGTGTTGCAGTCAGCCCGTTGGACCTCTGAGGAAATCAAGGAAGTTAAAAAGGAAGAGGAATAGGCATGGTTATTAGGTGGAGAAGACAACTTGCTGAGGTGGGTTGGGGTCTACTCTAGGTAGCCCAGTCATTATGCTTCTACGGATGTCATTTTGTACCTGTGCAAATTTACCTGTAGGATAGATTCCTAGGAACGCAGCTGCATAGTCAAAGCATATGTGCGTTCTTAATTTCTCCATAGTTATTGCCGAGTTGCTCCCTATAAAGGTTGGATCAATTTACATTTCCATGAGCAATGTATTCCTAGAACTTAGACACCTTTTTTTTTCTCCTTTTCTTTTAGCATCCCCTGTTATGGACAAGAAATACGATGCCAGTCCAATTCTCATTTCTTGGTAACTTACTTGGTTTACCTCTCAGAAAGCTGTTGCTGTTGTTCAGAAATTCTACCAGTACTTGTCTATGTTGATGTCCTTCAGTTATTACTTCAGGACACTTGGTGGATTTCACAACCTGAAGAGTCATCTTTGCTCAGATCAGCGAACATTTTCTCTTTTTTCTTGGATTATTCTCTCAACTCCATTCTCTCTGTTCTCTCTCCCTGGAACCCCTGTTAATAGTGTAATGGAACCACTGAATCTACCCGCTAAGCCTTTTAGTTTTTCTCATACTCTTCAGCTTTATTTTTCTGCATGGTACTCTGAGAGACCCTTGATTTTATTTTCCTGCTTTTTTATTATGACCTCAGCCCATCCCATGAGCTTTTTTTTTTTTTTTTTTTTTTTTTTTTTTTTTTTTTTTTGCGGTACACGGGCCTCTCACTGCTGCGGCCTCTCCCGTTGCGGAGCACAGGCTCCGGACGAGCAGGCCCAGCGGCCATGGCTCACAGGCCCAGCCGCTCCGCGGCATGTGGGATTCCCCCCGGACCAGGGCACGAACCCGTGTCCCCTGCATCGGCAGGCGGACTCTCAACCACTGGGCCACCAGGGAAGCCCCCCATGAGCTTTTTAAAAGTGGCCATGATATTTAAAATTTTCAAGTTCTCGGTTGCTTCTTGTTGGAAGAGGGCATGGGGAGGATGTGATCGCTGGTTGACTCAGGCTATCCGAAGCTCCTCCCCTCCTCCCCTCCTCCCCTCCTCCCCTCCTCCCCTCCTCCCCTCCTCCCCTCCTCCCCTCCTCCCCTCCTCCCCTCCTCCCCTCCTCCCCTCCTCCCCTGTCCTTGTAATATACGTTCCACCCTCTGCTCTTGTAGCCTGAGCCATTTCAAGGACACATCATCCTTGAGAGAGTCAGGTGTGTTGAGACCATCTGGACTGAATATGTGACTGAACCCTGTTGAGGCCTCTATATAAACTTTTAAGATACTGATGGGCTGGAGTGGAGATTGAGTCATCTTGCGGCGCCCACACAAGCCTCCTGGATAATTCCCTTGCTGCTTAAACCTGCCACCTACCAATCTGGAGTGGCTGCTTCTTTCTTACGTCTCTCCTTGCCCTCCCTGTACCAGGGCTGGTTTCAGATTTCACCCAGGGGACTCCTTTTTTAGAGAAGCCTGTTATTTCTAAATGGATATAAATCTCGCTGAAAAACTTACATTTTTTTCTTTTTTCTGTACTGACACTGTTTCTTGTGAAGTTAATTTTTCTGGCTGTTAAGTTTGGTAGTTTTCCTTCATTTTGTTGATTTTCCTGTAATACATGAGGGTTCTTGGTGTTTTGTCCACATTTACACATGTTGCTCTAGATTGATCAGTATTGGTTAGTTCAAGCATAGTCCCTGCATCCTAGGAGAGAATCCCTGTTTCATTGGCAATGAGTAAATGTTTTTTTTGTTTTTTGTTTTTGCGATACGCGGGCCTCTCACTGCCGTGGCCTCTCCCGTTGCGGAGCACAGGCTCCGGACATGCAGGCTCAGCGGCCATGGCTCATGGGCCCAGCCGCTCCGCGGCATGTGGGATCCTCCCGGACCGGGGCACGAACCCGTGTCCCCTGCATCGGCAGGCGGCCTCTCAACACTGCGCCACCAGGGAAGCCCATAAGTAAATGTTTTGATGATAGGGATTCTGAATCCAGCACTTAGTGGGGGAGGCAGAGGCTATATGGCTGCGTGCCCTTTCATTTAGGGTGTGTGGGTAGCTTGTTTCTTGGGTGCGGGGGCTTCCCTTCCCTCATAATGGCCTTACATGACTCAAGACACTGACCTCCTTCTCCCAGCACGAGGGACATTCTGAGGCTACTTGTCAGAACTCCAGTATTACGTGTAGAGTTGTTGTGAATGCTTTTGAGTCTGTAGCAAATGCCACAGCCATGGTTCTGTGGTTAGGGGATCAGTCCAGCTCGTTTCTATTCCTTTAATCACCTGTTTACTTACGGTCTCTTCCTTTTCCTACCCCCCGTGGCTCTGGTTTTGGGATTATTTCAGGCTTCTGAGAAAATTCACGTTTTCCTGCATTTTTCCCCCTTCTGTCTTGACAGGTTTACAAATTCTTCAACACTGTTGAGATTTTCTGTCCATTTGACTTGCTTAATGTCTTTCAGGATTTCCTCACTGCTCTGGTCCTCTGATGATACCTTTCTCAGCTTTCTAGGACTAATATAGATTTATTTGTATTGTTCTCTTTCTCCTGTACTTTTAATAGGATTCAAAAACAGGTGGTTGTGTGTGTGTGTGTGTGTGTGTGTGTGTATTCTCTGTTACTAGTGAAATAATTTTGGTTTTCCAAATTTGTAGCTATTTTAAGAGAAATCTAATATTTTTCCTAGCTTTAATGAGGTATAATTGACAAATAAAAATTATATATATTTAAGGTTACAACATGATGTTTTGCTGTACGTATACACTGTGAAATGATCACCACAGTCAAGCTAATTAACATATCCATCAACTCATATAGTTACCTTTTTTTGTGTGTGTTAAGAACACTTAAGATCTATTCTCTTAGCAAATTTCAAGTATGCAATACAATATTATTAACTATAGTCACTATACTGTACATTAGACCTCTAGAGTTTATTCATCCCGCATAACTGAAAGTTTGTACCCTTTGACCAACATCTCCCCATTTCCCAGCCCCCCACCCACCAGCCCCTGGCAACCACCATTCTACTTTCTGCTTTTATGAGTTCAACATTTTAGATCCCACATATGAGTGAGATCATGCAGTACTTGTCTTTCTGTCTGGCTTATTTCACTTAGCATAATGTCTTCTAGGTTCATCTGTGTTGTTGCAAATGGCAGGATTTCCTTCTTTTTTAAGAATGAATAATATTCCATATATACACCACATTTTCTTTATCCATTCATCTGTCCACGGACGTGAGTTGTTTCCATATCTTGGCTATTGTGAATGATGCTGCAATGAACATGGGAGTGTAGCTATCTCTTTGAGATAGAGATAAATCTAGTGTTTTAAAGGCCAGCCTGACTCTCTTTGTAATTTATGAGGTAATATTTAAAATTCTTTTTTAGGTTACCCCTCAACATAAATTGAAGTCACTAATTGTGAAATTGATACTTATACAGAGAAGTGGCAGTGTCAGAATTTTACCAAGATTTCTTATTTTCACTTTTCATAATATAATTTTCATCACTTAGATTCTCATTTCACACTTGAAATGCCAAAAATGGGGGAATATTGTCTACTGTAGTTTTTAAACATGATTTATGGAAAAAACACCTACTTATTTGCTCCTCATTACTTTAACTTTCTTTAAGAACGTGTTATTTATCACCTACTACAATTTAGACTGAGGAACAAAACAAGCTCGTGGACCCTCTGACTCATGTTGTTTTGTGTTAATATATTGGTCCCAGATTAGATTGCAGCTTTATTAAGAATCCCTATGCTCCTTTGAAGAATTGCCTGACTTTTTTTTTTAAAGCAGGCAAAGCCTTTTAAATCTATAAAAGATGCTAAAATTATGATTGATTCTTATGCTTTTAAAATCTCCAATCTTTTTTCTCATTTTGAACTGGAAAAACATATTGACTTTTGGGGGGTAGAGATGTAGGAACATTCATATTTATTTAGCTGGAGAGAGAAGATTATGAATGTGAAATTTCAGAGCCATATTTTAGTCAACGGGTAATGGAATTTTAGAGCCGAAAGGCGTCTCCAGATAGCTTTGTGGTGATGTGTGAAGAGCAGAGAACTGAAGTCAGAAAACCTGAGGTCGTGTTCCTGCTTTCCACTTCCTCACTGTGTGACCCAACTCAACTGACATAAATTCTTTAAGCATAAATTTCCTCATGTGTGAAAGCAAGATAGTCCCTGCCCTGTTAATTGTATTGCTTTATTGTCAGGACCAAATGATACAGTATACAAAAAGTCTATTGGGAACTGTAAGCTCCTGTTCAAATGTATGATGATTATTTTTTTTATGAAGTAGAAAACAAACCCCTGTTCATGAAGGGATTTGCCTAAATTTACCAGCTGATTAGTGGTAGAGCCAGGTCTCCTAAATCAGTCTGATAGTCTTTCCACCGGAGTATAACTTTTTTTTTTTTGTGGTACGTGGGCCTCTCACCGTTGCGGCCTCTCCGGCTGCAGAGCACAGGCTCCGGACGCTCAGGCTCAGCAGCCATGGCTCACGGGCCCAGCTGCTCCGCAGCATGTGGGATCTTCCCGGACCGGGGCACGAACCCGCGTCCCCTGCATCGGCAGGCGGACTCTCAACCACTGCGCCACCAGGGAAGCCCCTGAGTATAACTTTTAAAACTTGCTTATCTGCTTATCTAGATGCTCAGAGAACTTACCAAAACTCTAAAGTTATGCCACTCGCCATAAAGACGTGAACTTCTGAATCTTACTAATGTCTTTTCCTGGATAAGAGGAAGCAATTGGTTTATTTTGACAGATCTTGTTCTGTCTATAGTGGCAGGATAATCACCTAAAGCTGGTTCTGTTTCTTTTTTTTTTTTAAACTAGTTATGTTGTGATAAAAATCTCCAATTTATACCTAGAGCAGTATTTCCCTGCTTTAAATCAGCTTCTTATCATAATTTTACAACACGCTTCTTCTATGGATCTTTTAAAAAATATATTAATTTGGGGGAATTCCCCAGTGGTCCAGGGGTTGACTCCCCACTTTCATTGCTGAGGACAGGGGTTCGGTCTCTGGTCGGGAAACCAAGATCCCACAGGCTGCGCAGTGCAGCCAAAAAAAAAAAATTAATCTGGAGCAAAGCACTGCAGAAATGGCTTTTATTTTTTATTCTTGTTTAATAAACTATATAGAATTCCCCACTCACATTGTACTTTGCCAATTGACTGTGAAATTCTTGACTGTTTTGTTTCCTTTTATAGCTGCTTTTACAAAGTAGCAAAAACAGCTGGAGGATGGCTTTCCACCTCAGTCTAAGGTTAGCTGGAACAAAATGGTCCCAATTCTCTTCCAGAGTTCTCAAGATAATTAAAGGGAAGCTGAGTGCCTCATGTTTACTAGAATCATTTAGGTTCATTAAATAAAAGGGTCCAGGATAAGGAACTGAATATGCAGATTGAAGATACAATTAATTGAAGCTTACAACATTGTTCACTTAAGCAGATGTGGGAAAACAGGCAGTAAGTCATTCCAATAGAAAAACGTGAAGATTCATGTCCAGCTAAGGAGAAGAAATGGAGAAAAAAATATGAAAACTTGACAGTCTTTTCATATAATATTTTCAGGACAAGAATAATGCAAATTAGGAAGTTTGGAAGCTGTTAAAACAATAAGATCTGCTTTCGAATTTGTAGAAAAGCAACTTTTTTTTTTTTTTTTTGGCTGAAACATGTATTTTCCCATGGATCTATTTTCATTATTAAGGAGACGACTTGGCATGCAGATTGTTTGGATATCTCTCATTATCAGCAGGAAAGACTGAATTTTTAAAATAAACTTTAATTTTAGAATAGTTTTAGATACCAGAAAAATTGTTATGATAGTACAAAGTGTTCTCATATATTCCACAGCAGTTTCCCCTTTTGTAACATCTTACATTTGTGTGGTACATTGTTCACAATGGATGAACCAGTATTCATATATTACTATTAAGTGAAGTCCATTCTTTATTCAGATTTCCTTAGGTTTTTTTTTTTTTCTTTTATCTAATATCCTTTTCTGTTCTAAGATCCCACCCAGGATACCACATTATGTTTTGTTGTCATGTCTCCTCTACCACATTACATTTTGTTGTCAAGGAAAAACAGACTTTCCTTGTTTTTGATGACCTTGACAGTTTTGAGGAATACTGGTCAGGTGTTTTGTAGAATGTCCCTTAATTGGGATTTGTCTGGTGTTTTTCTTACGGATAGACTAAGGTTATGGATTCTTGGGAAGAAGACCACAGAGGTAAAGTACCATTTTCGTTTCTTCATTGTAAAGTTGCTCTTTCTACAGCTTTGCATATTGTGTTCTTTGGAAGGAAGTCACTATGTGCAGTCCACACTTACGGAGTAGGGAGGAAAGATTTAATTTTAACTATAATAAAAAATCATTATTGTTGGCAAACATTGTAATCTGAAAGTGATCAATATAATAAGTGCATGTGGCAGGCTCCTTTGACCGGTAAAATTAAGAGATGTGTATTTTTCAGCTAACATCTTTTTTTTTTTTTTTTTGCCGTACGCGGGTCTCTCACTGTTGTGGCCTCTCCCGCTGCGGAGCGCAGGCTCCGGACGCGCAGGCTCAGCGGCCATCATCTCACGGGGCCCAGCCGCTCCGCGGCACGTGGGATCCTCTCGGACCAGGGCACAAACCCCTGTTCCCTGCATCGGCAGTCGGACTCTCAACCACTACGCCTCCAGGAAAGCCCTGCAGCTAACATCTTGGTAGGTAAAATGAGTGGCCATATTTCTTTCTTTCTTTTTTTTTTTTTTTTTGCGGTACGCGGGCCTCTCACTGTTGTGGCCTCTCCCGTTGCGGAGCACAGGCTCCGGACGCGCAGGCTCAGCGGCCATGGCTCACGGGCCCAGCCGCTCGGCGGCACGTGGGATCTTGCCGGACCGGGGCACAAACCCGTGTCCCCTGCCGTGGTAGACGGACTCTAAACCACTGCGCCACCAGGGAAGCCCGGCCATGTTTCTTACAGGCAGAGCCTCCTTTAGGCAGTTTTCTTTGTCTTTGGGAAATGGCCAGAATTACAGGCTCTGCAAATTCAATTTACCACCGCTATCCCTTCTCTGAGATATTTCAGGGCCTACCCACTCTTGAGTCACACCTGAGCAAACATCCAAATCACCTCTAGGGCGTGTTAAAACACTGATTTCAGGGCTCCACCCTCAAAGTTTCTGACTCAGTTAAGTCTGGGGTGGGGCCATAGGATTTACATTTTTAACAAGTTCTCAAGTGATGCTTATGCTGGCAGGCAGCACTTTGAGAACCACCACTATAGCACCCATAGAGTCAAAACACCTGAGCCACATTACCTTAGCCCTGTGCTGAGCCACTGCCTCAGAACTCCAGTTTATTGTTAGGCCTTTATCTCTCACTGAGGGCTGCTACAAGAAACAACTTTTGATATCTGTCCGCTTAAGACTTTTCTGTAAAGCTGATTTTATGGACCCTGCTATTTGACACAGGTTCCTTTGCATAATGCCCCCTTTGAATTCCTCCACCCTGAAAACCCTGTCTTCACTAAGAAACTGATGTAGGATCTGTTCTGGGAGAAAGAGAGTGGTATGATATGTTGCTTTGGGCTCTGGAAGGCTTATATCTCGATTCACACAACTGTATTGACTCCTCTTGTTCCTACGTTTCTTTATTCCTTCCTATGATGGCGCCTGCTCCATTTTGTTAAATAATTTTTGCATTTGTACTATATATAAACAACATATAATTCTTTTTGGAAATTAATAATATAATACTGACTGGCATATACTAAGTGCTTAATCATTTAACCTTTGCATCCACTCTAAGATTTAAAAACTTTTTTTTAATTGAAGTATAGTTGATTTACAATGTTGTGTTAGTTTCTGGTGTACGGCAAAGTGATTCATATATATATATAGACACACACATATATATATGTGTGTGTGTGTGTATGTATGTATTGTTTTTCATTCCACCCTAAGGTTTAGATTCATTATTTTTCCCATTTTACAGATGAGAAAATGAAGAGTCAGGTGACTCATCTTCCTAAAGGTCCCCCAACTATGAAGTGGTAGACTGGGGACTGAAACCCACATCTCTTACTCTCAGCTGGTGCTTCTCAGTTCTGCTGAACTAAGGAACAAGAGGCTGCCGTGGTTTAGAACAGAGAATGCAGGTGGCCATTTGCTGGTTATATCACTGGAACCTGGTGCTTCTTCCAGACTTGGCTTCCTCATTCCTACAATGGCGAATAATAATGCTCTCCTCATGGAGCAGGGTTGAAGAAAATCATGGATATAAAGTACTTTTAGGATGCCGTGTTCATGGTAAGTACTCAACAAATACGTTCTTTCAAAGCCAGTTGCCCACATGAAATTATTATTGCATTTAATTGTGTAACGAATAGCACCTGAGTTAAGCATTCTGTTTGTAAAGGAATAAATTAAGAATGAATGAAGAAAATATTGCTAACTTTACTCATATTGGCACTGAAGTTTGCATCTATGCTTAAAATTCTCTTTTTTAAAGTTTTCTATTATATACAGATTTAAAAATAAAAAGTTTAAGAGGCCAATATGGCAACTTAGAAAAACCATGCAACTTAAATATAGGATTGTTATTCTGCCTTTGAATAAAGTAATTCCAGTGCTTGAGGAACCTAAATTGAGTCTGTTCCTAAGAAGCACAGGTCAGAGAACTGAGTATAGTACATCAGACTGTGAAATCTCTGATTTGCTACCAATTTTTGTAGTCATATAGCCAAACCCTCAATTATCTGCTTTGTGTTTTCGTGTAAAATTTTTCCCATGGAATTCTTTTTATTTTTTTTAAAGTTATTTTATTTATTTATTTTTGGCTGCATTGGGTCTTCGTTGCTGCGCGCGGGCTTTCTCTAGTTGCAGCAAGCGGGGGCTACTCTTTGTTGTGGTGCGCAGGCTTCTCATTGCTGTGGCTTCTCTTGTTGTGGAGCATGGGTTCTAGGTATGTGGGCTTCAGTAGTTGTGGCACGTGGGCTCAGTAGTTGTGGTTCACGGGCTCTAGAGCGCAGGCTCAGTAGTTGTGGCACACGGGCTTAGTTGCTCTGTGGCACGTGGGATCTTCCTGGACCAGGGCTCAAACTCGTGTTGCCTGCATTGGCAGGCGGATTCTTAACCACTGCGCCACCAGGGAAGTCCCCCCATGGAATTCTTTGTCTTTACCTTTAATGTTTTGGTGGGTTTTTTTTTTAAAACACAAACTGAATAGCAAATATATTAAATTTCATTACCTAGTAAGTCCATTCTTATTCATTATCTCGTCTGAGCCACACAGCAACCCATCCATTTCCTTCTGTTGATTTGTATTTTGCCCCTTCTTTATCCGGTTGTTACTTTGCTTATGTTCCAGCTTGACTTTTTTTCTTTGGAGCAGTGTTCTGTTTCTAAAATCACATTAGTTTTGAGATGTGAGGATTTTTGCTCTCACTGTTTTTTGACATCAGCCTGAGCATATGAATTGATTTTAGGAGAAACCAAGCAGAGGCTAGAGTGCAAAATGCAGGGCCCAATGCCTCTGAATCAGGTCTCTCCAGCATGGGATAAATGCCCCTTTACAAAATGTTTTGGAAGCTAATGTCTAGGAAATAAGCTCTTATAAATAATAAGGCAGTGATAATTTACTATTTATAATAATTCATAGGTGAAAAAATGCAGTCTGAAGTCAAATATAATTTATAAAAGGCCTCTATTCCCAGATTGTCTACACGTCCACTCTCTTTCTGTTAGTATAAGCGATCCAGAATTGACTAACGATGTACAGTGTTCCTCTCTTTATAAATCGGACATTTGCATTCATCATTCCTTACCATTCATTCTTGATTGGGAGAGCTGGCTCATTTCAATGCTAAAAATTCCCAGAGATGAAAATGCTGTCTGTTTTTTGCTTAGGCTCTTATCTGAAAACATTTTCTTGAAGTTTTGACAGCTGCAGACAAAGCAGCAAGCAGTACAGTAGGAAGAGCATAAGCTTTGGAGGCAGATAACGAGCTTTGAAACCCTGAGCAAGTTACTCAAGCTCTCTGTGTCCACTTCCATATATGTAAACACACACACACACATAATAGTACATACTTGTCAAGGCTGTGGTAAGGGTTAAATGAAATAACACATACACAGAGCCTGAGATGGTGTCAGGGATATATGAGGTGCTCAAAAATGTTCATTTCCATTCCTTGGTTTTAATGTGTATTAAATGCCATTGGTTCTATATGAATATGCCTCAAAGAAGAATGCCTTGCAGCATTTTCTACCGGAAGGAAATGGGAGAACACAAATAAGTGCTCTTATAAGAATCAAAACATCTCACCCCTTCCCATCATTCATAAATGACAAATGTCATTAAATGATAAGCTGATAGGTACGTTTCCTTTCACAGAAATTATACTATCTAGGGGATTTCTAATAGCCTGAAGTCTAGTCGACACTCTATGACTAATATTTAAGATAAATAATAGACAACAAAATTAATAGCTGGCATTTTAAGTGCTGCAACTTGTCACCAAATACCATGGCTCCTTAAACCACTAGCTGCCACCTCGTGTAATTGGTAGAACAGTACTATACTATGCCCAGTATTGTTGAAACGTTCTATAACCCTCACAGACAATTCTCTGGCCTGTTTTTGGTGCTCCATTTAACTTTTTGCCAAATCTGAATTACTGGGGGTTTGAACTATTCAAATGCTACCTCATGCTAGCTTTCAGATTGATCCTAATTGCATTAATTGATAGTAATTTCCCCATCTAAAAATTTGGGGGAGTAATTTAGTCTTGGTAAGACTTCTGAAGCCACCAAGGTGCCACCACCTGAAGACTTAGTGCACTACAGCGACATAAAAAATGCACACTAGAACTCTGAATTTTAAAAAGAGGTTTACTTATAAACCATATCTTTTGTAACAATAGTTTTCTGAATCTGTTGGCAAGTAATACTCCCATGGATAGATGGAAGATGTGAGAAAACAGGAAGAAGCTTATGTTGAGTATGGAATTTTCCTAGATAGCCTATAGAACCCACTCTCCTCTGTCATTTCTCCAGTGTTACCGCCGACTAAATCAACACATTCTGGAAGGCTCCTATGGGTTAAACAGTCTGTCAGGCATTGTGTGTGTTTAGGGGAAAAGGATAGATAAGACAGGAAAGACAGTGTCCTTGCTCTTGTATGACTTTGCGTTTTAATTTGAGACATAGCTTGTATCTCCCAAATAATAATCCACTGAGAGTGTTAGCAAAGTGAATGTGTAGTTATTCTCATAAGTGGTTGGAGAGTATGAGAGATGATACAACCGGTTTATAGGCCCATTTGGCAATATAGAGAAAACATATTTTAAAAGTACATGACTTTTGACCGAGCATTGCCGTTGCTAGGAATTTGTTGTGTGGATATATTTGCACACATATGCAAAAATTTATGTGAAAGGTTGTTCTTTGCAGTATTATTTGTAATACAAGCAGAAGCAACCGGAATGTTCATTAATGCGGGACCAGTTAAACGAATCATGGTCCAGCTTGGAAACAGAATACTAGATGGGAAAGAATAAGGTAGCACTGTATGTACTGACATGAAAGATGTCAGACAGAAGTTTTTAAGTGAAAAGAAAAGGTTGAAGAAAAGATGTATATTATGGATATATATATATATATATATATATATATATATGCATGCCATATACACTAATACAGAGAGAGAATTTATGGAAGGATAAGCTATAAAATTTTACTGCTATATTTTAGCAATATTATCTCAATAAAGTAGGATTATAGGGACAGAGAGGGGTGGGACCTTTTATCCTTATTTTAGACCCTTTACTGTTAAGTTGTTTATGTAAGTGTATGATTTTTGTGATTCTAAAAATATCAAAACAAGTGAATATGTTCTAAGAGAAAGTAATGAAATAATCAGAAGCAGATGGCATCGACAAAGAAATATTGTTCTTATTAATGATGATTTAATGGAAATATGCAGAGTGCTTACTATGCCAAAAGCTGAACATTGAACATACATCATCTCCTTTAATTTCTCATACCTGCATACTGATTTAAAACTGGGGAACGAGGGCATTGCAAAGTTGAGTAACTTGCACCAGATGAAACAACTCACACACCGCTAAGTGGCAGAACTTGGGTCCGACTCCAGTGTCTGTGCTGTTAGCTGCTAAGCTGTACTTCTGCTCTGTTCTACAGCTTTATCCATTCCTGTGAGACCTGTTCAGGCAACTAAGGCTCCTGGAACATGATAACCATAATCACATTATGGGGCTGGGAAAGCAGAAGGAAGGGCTGTCTGACTTTCAGCGTTATTTTGGAGCAGAAAGGAAGGTTTAATTTCTGTAGGGTTTTCGCTCTGAAACCATCAGTTTTTAAATAAGGGGTGTGCAGGCCAGAACATTGATATTTTCAGCAATTTGTAGTAATTTCTCAGCTTTCCTAGGATTGGTCACTTCACTACACATACATGCTTAGAACAGGTCAAGAAGGCAGCGTGGGTGGAGGCTGAGCATCAGACTAATCCTGAATAGGTGTGTATTCACCCCGCGGACCTTGTAGCTTCACACAGATAAGACGAATTAAGGTGGGAAAGTTGTTCTTTTGCTGCTTCTTTTTTTTTTTAATTTTTATTTATTTTTGTTGGCGTTGGATCTTTGTTACTGCACATGGGCTTTCTCTAGCTGTGGTGAGCGGGGGCTACTCTTTGTTGTGCTGCCCGGGCTTCTCATTGTGGTGGCTTCTCTTGTTTTGGAGCACAGGCTGTAGGCATGTAGGCTTCAGTAGTTGCAGCACACAGGCTCAGTAGTTGTGGCTCACGGGCTCTAGAGCACAGGCACAGTCGTTGTGGTGCACAGGCTTAGTTGCTCCGCGGCATGTGGGATCCTCCCGGACCAGGGCTCGAACCCGTGTCGCCTGCATTGGCAGGTGGATTCTTAACCACTGTGCCACCAGGGAAGGTTCTTTTGCTTCTAACTGACGTTGTAACTGTAGTCTGGGATACTGCAGTGGGAAGATAGCATCCCTCAGCTTCCAGCCACTTTTCATTGCAGAGTGCCCTCTGCTGAAGAAGCAGGGAGACTGACGGATTTTGCACTTGAATAGCATAGTACGTTTTCCCTCATTGTTTCTATTGTAGGGGAGGAAAAATAATTTTCCCTTTACCCTTGTATGTTCTTGGCTGGGATAAAAAGACAGATTAACAGGTGGAAAACAAACAGAAGTTTAATAACATGTATACTTCCTGTATACATGGGAAATACCCAAGGAAACTGAGTAACTCCCCAAAATGGCCTGAACCACCACCTTAAATAACATCTCAGCCAAAGACAAAAGGATATACTGGGGGAGAGGGGAGCCAATTATGGGAGGTTTTCAGGCAAAGCACAGTAAACAAGGGTGAGTTTGTAATGCAGATTTAAGTCCTTCCCTTCTCCTTTGATAAGAGTTTCCGTTTATATATATATATATATATATATATATATACACACACACACACACACACACATACATACATACACACACACACACACGGAAATAACAGAACATGGTGAATGGAAGCAGACTTTGCTACCCCTATATATATATATATATATATATATATATATATGTATGTGTGTGTGTGTGTGTGTATATATATATATATATATATATATGAGAGTAATTAGACTCACCTGTTATTAGCACAAACTTATATTTGACTTTAAAGTATACCATACAGGACACTCTACAAACACAAAACCAAAACCAAACCAAACACAACAACTATGAATGAAATCACCTTGCTTCTTATATATTTTTATTCTTAAAACAGCATTTACACTTCTACTTGTCACGAGTCAAAAGCCCATCGAAATGTCCACTTACTGCCATGTTCCATGAGGTTCACAGATGCTTCTAGTTTCTTTTTTACATGCTTTTCCAAATTTTTTGCAAACCCTTTGATCTTCCTTTTTTCTCACCCTGGCTCTGAGACCTATTTCACTTTACGTTAGAAGTTTTACAAGTAAACCTACCTTGCAGATTTATAAAATCCTTTATAGAGGGAATGATATGTTGCATGTCCGGTTTCTCACCCCAAACTACTACACATTTCCTTTAGTCTTTTGCATAACCTTTGTGAATTATGCATGTAGATGATGAATCTAAGCTGGTCTTAAAGTCAAGCCATGTTTTTAGCAAAATTTACCCAAAGGCTTACAAACTTTACCATTAGTAGCAATTAAACAGAAATGGGACATTCTCCTTAGCCCTTCAACCTGGCTTAATGTGATAAAAAGGAAACATCTGAAGTAGATATTTATTAACATGGTTGCCTTTCTTTGGGCGAGCATCTTTTATAAAGCTGATTAATGCTATACGCCACACCAAAATTTTCTAAAATTGATTAGAATACAGAATTATAAGACCGTGAATTGCAAGTTTTTCGTATTTTGTTTTTTACTTTATATTTTCATTAGTGTAGCACCTCATATAGTTAAAACACTACCAAGCACTATTTAAATCTCATGGCATGTCAGATATTCCAAGTAAAAGTTAGAACCCATTATCTGTTACCTCATTTGATGATAGGGAATTTTAATTTTGGAATGTCCTGGAGCTTTTGGAAAGTGGGGTTGCATAACTATAGGTGCAGCTTTCTCAAGGTTTCTTTTCCTGGGGTGCTGGTTAATTGCATTAATTATCTTCAACTTCCATTATATTACCAGTGAATTAAAGGCTTGAAACATCATTTATGGCTGGTTTTCTTCTTTCTAAGGGCCTTTTTGAGTTGATTGAACATTTATAGCTATTATAATAAGGGCAAACCCCATTATGTTCATGTTGCTTTTTGTTTCATTTTTTTTGATAGTTTCTTTTTTTTTCCATTTTTAAAAAAAAATTATTTTATTTTTGGCTGCATCAGATCTTAGTTCCATGGGACATTCCTTGCAGAATGCAGGATGTTTCGTTGTGTTGCACAGGCTTCTCTCTAGTTGTAGTGTGCAGGCTCTAGAGCCATTGGGCTCTGTAGTTGTGGCTCGAGTGCTCAGTATTTGTGATGCCACAGGCTTAGTTGCCTTGTGGCATGTGAGAATCTTAGTTCCCCGACCAGGGATCAAACCCACGTCCCCTGCATTGGAAGGTGGATTCTCAACCACTGGACCACCAGGGAAGTCCCCTCATTTTATTTTGTTTTTACTTATATTTAAGTCTTAGTGCTAATATTGGAAATGTGCTACTTGGCATGATTTTAAAACAATTTATTCTCGAAAATATTTTTGTTGTTTTCTCTCCTCACCTCATAAATATATTTGCTCTAGTTTACAAATTTACTAAAAGTGTATTGTTTGGGGGAACGTGTCAAAATATCTTCAAATATCTTCCATTATATTCTTTGTTGCATAGTTGTCTTTGTTTCTGCTTTATTATTAAGAGGTCTCCTTTTACTTTAAGAACTTGAGGGCTTCCCTGGTGGCACAATGGTAAAGAATCTGCCTGCCAATGCAAGGGACACGGGTTCAAGCCCTGGCTTGGGAAGATCCCACATGCCACAGAGCTACTAAGCCCATGTGGCACAACTACTGAACCTGAGCTCTAGAGCCCGTAAGCCACAACTACTGAGTCCATGTGCCACAACTATTGAAGCCTGTGCGCCTAGAGCCTGTGCTCTGCAACAAGAGAAGCCACAACAGTGAGAAGCCTGCGCACCGCAATGAAGAGTAGCCCCCACACGCCACAACTAGAGAAAAGCCTGAGCACAGCAACGAAGACCCAACACAGCCATAAATAAATAAATAAATAAATAATAAATTTATATTAAAAAAAAGGAATTTGAAGTCTGTCAAAACAGTGCATTAAATGATTCTGAATCATCATGATCCAGTGTTTTGTTTTCTTCTCCCAGAGATGGCCAGCCTGAAATGCATGATTGTTGTACAGTTGTGACCTGCCTGTAACCCCCTCCTTACATCCTAGCTAGGAGAGATCTCAAGCCTGTCTTGATCTAGGGTTAGGAAGTGAAGAAGTTGGTTGGTTAGTAAGGATGAGTAAGAGTTTTCTGGAAAGCTTGGTGCTTCTAATGTTTGTTTGGAAGTGTTAGGAAGGAAAAATTTCTCTTCACCCTTTGAGGCTCTGGCTGGTGTAAGAATTAATTTGACATGAGACAGATTAACAGGAGAAAATCAAACAAAATTTAATAACATGTATACATGAGAGAAAAACAGGAGAACTGAGTAACTCCCCCAGATGGCTGAAGCCGTCACCTTAAATACCATCTTCAGCTAAAGGCAAAAGAGGATGTTGGGGTAGTGGTTTGGGATTTCAAAGGGGAGGAAGACACATGGACATGGAAAAGCAAATGTTTGGTAAACAAATGCTTGCTAGGCCCAGCAGAGACAATGGGACACAGAGTGGACTCTGATTTTTAGGTGCTGCCTAGTTCCCCCACCACATGTAGCGCTTATTCTTTGCAGATAGCTCTGGTGATAGCTCTATTCCAGGAACAGGACCTCTATCTAAATTCTTTCACGCAGTTAAGGGCGAGGTAACAAGAAAAACTTCCTGAGTCTCCTGTTTCTTAAAAATAATCAGTTTGAACTAATCTTCATGCCAGAAAGACACATTTTGGAGTGGCAAATTTTGCTCCCTTACAGTAGCATGACATTTGATATCCCTGTATCTTTTTAGCTATGTATATACAGAACGTTAAATTCTTTCCATATTGGGTACGTTGAACATCCCCTGTTTTTGTTAGTTTAGAACTTTACTGACAGAAAAAGAGCAAATGAAAAGTCTATTTATACAACCTGTATTGATTTTTAATTCAAGTTGAAAGCATTTAAAACGTATATAAAACATAGCAGGGTTACTTCATGTGAAGGTCTGTGCATCGCACCATTTTGTTTTTGGGAAAATATTTTGGGAGAAGTGTCATTTGGATTTTGGCAAATATAACTGGGTCAGCAACTGGGCCACCCAAACTCTTCAGCTCTTCCCATTAGAAGAGTGTTAGCCTAAAATCAGCTTTTACTACTAACATCCCATGGTGGCAAGCGCCTTTCCCTTGAATTGTACTTATGCAGCAGATGGTGTTGAATATATGCATATATTTTTGTGATCGATGTCAAGCTGAAGTCTGAATTAGTACAGTAGAAAAGTGTGTAATGGCAACATAGCTGTAAAGTGTTAGAGTTGGGTGTTAGATTAATTCATTGCCATGTGTCTTTATTTTGCTAATCTACTTCTGTCGACACCACCCAAGCATTGTAAGTTCTTTTTCAAAATTCTGTGTGTGTGTGTGTGTGTGTGTATTCTAGCACAGAAAGTTCCAGCAATAGCTACAGTATCCTTCCCTTTTCTTAGGGGTGAAAACAAAATGGTTCTTCACATATTTCTATTGGCATATCTAATCTTTTCCTAGGTTTGATTTTATCCATAGTTTTCTGTAGCTAGTGAGAGGTTAAATCACTGTGTTGGAAAGGTTATAAGGATTTTATGCTAGAATCATAAAAAACAAATCTGATAACTTTTGTATTGCTGTTTTTCTCATTTGAGCTTTCAATATTCAACAACAAAATGTTAAGTACGAAGTTTTTGTAAATAATATTAGTTCTCTGAAAGAAAAAACTTCTGAAGAAACTTAATTAATACATGAAATAGTGGTCCTCAAAACACATTATGTGGGATCAGTTGATCAAATCTATATCATTAGCAAAAATGGTGGAATGTGCATATTCTGAAGGTAAGGAGTCATTTGCTTTTAAACGACATAAGGGAATTATTTCTAAAAGAGTTTATATATTTACTGTAATCATGATGAAATGAGGTTTTATTGCCTTTGGAAAAGGAGAATGATGAGCGGGCATTTACTTATTTAGATGTGAAGGGGAACAGAATGTGCCCCAAAATATGTCCTTTGGCATAAAGCGTATTTTCGGCTGATTATTTTTTAAGAAACTGCAGACACAGGAAAAGCTCTGAAAACCCAGTAGAAGTTACCCTTTTGTAAGAGACATTTACATTTATAAGGAAAATCTCCATTTATACTGGTTTCTCCCTCTCTATACCAGGAAGAGAAGGATGACTCTAAACCTCTAGAAACTTATCATTGGACTTAAATGACTTAAGTCATTGCAATGACTTAAATCTGCATAACAACCGTATCCTTGTTTACTGTGCTTTTCTGAGTGATAACTGGCCCCCCCTCCCTCAACAACTTCTTTTGTCTTTGGCTGGAGATGGGATTTAATGGCTAGGGCCATTTCAGAGAATGACTCAGTTTTCCTGGGTATCTCCCATGTATACAGGAGGTATCCATGTAATTAAACTTCTGTTTGTCTCCTATTAATCTGTCTTTTATTCTGGGGTGGGGGGTGTCTGCCAAAAAACCTAGAAGGGTAGAGGAGAAAGTATTTCCCACTCCCAGAGTTGTTAAAATATATATAAAGTTATAATAATAAGACCAGAATGGGAAATAGCATTATTAAATGCATTTTATGTTTTATAATCAATTATCAACAGTTTATTATTTATCATAGAGCTTATCAAAGAATTCTAAATACTGCAGTAACTAAAGCTAGTATTTTTATAGTAGGCAATAAGGTTATTTCATTACTTTTGCTAGGACCCTTGCTTGTATATTTTACTTCCACATTTTTGTGTTGATGTTTAATTCCTTTCTAGACTTTATAATCTTGAATGTTTAAATATTTTATTCTACGGGAATTCCCTGGCGATCCAGTGGTTAGGACTTGGCGCTTTCATTGCCGGGGCCCGGGTTCAATCCCTGGTTGTGATCTTGGGTGGCCTCGGCCTGCAGCAGCTTGAAGCAGGGTTTTGGTCCTCGGCCAATTATTGATGTTGGGTTGCAGGGGTGAGATCACCGAGTCCTAACCACTAGACCGCTGGTCAGTGACAAGGCCCTAGCCCTGCGGCTTTGCAGAAAAGAACTCCCACAAAGATGGAAAGTAGCGAAACAAGTAAAGTATTTATTAAGAGAAAAAAAGAGTACGTGTGGATAGACACACAAGCGGGCTCAGAGAGAGAATCACACCCTCGTGGCAGTTTAAATCACTTATTTGGGGCATTTCTTCCGCGCTTCCTTTGGCCAATCATTTTGATTTGCCTGGTTCAAAGTCCATATTTGGTGTATCTCAGGATTTTCCCTTGTGTGTGCATGCCTTTCTTAGCCAAGATGGATTCTACTGAAGAGGCCTATGGGTAAGTGAGCATTAGTGGGCTTCACTCCCCTTTTGACCTCCAAGGAGCCTTTCTGGGCATGTGTAGTCGGGGAGGTCTCCTGACTTCAAGAATGAAGAATATGGGGTCTCTTATCTTCTGTATGGGCAGGGCCCAGCCTCCTCTCTCAATTGTCCTGTTTTTTCCGGAGTAGCAGTCCACGAGGGACGAACTCGGACCATTTGCCCTGGGGGCCCATCTGTCTCCTGCCTCAGTCGGGGAACTAAAATCCCGCAAGCCGCATGGTGTGGCCAAAAAAAAAAAAATTATTCTCAAGGCAACTGTGTGTGTGTGTGTGTGGTGTGTGTGTGCGTGTGCGTGTGCGAGCGCGCGCATGCGCGCGCGCGTGCTTTGGGGGATTTCCTATCAGAAATAGTACCAGAAATGAAGTCCTCTTTTACTTTGACTTTCAAGTATCCACAAATATCAAACCAACACCCCTGGGAAGATATTAAGTTATATATGCTTCCTCTGAGTCCAAACCGTAGCTTTTGGGGTGTAAGCCCATTGCTGGTTGAAGTGCTCTCAGTCCTTTTTGTTTGCCATACTGTGACATTCTAGGACCACCTGATTTTATCACTTTAACATTATATATCTTGTATAGATGGCTAGATCTAGCTTTACAGATCCTGGTTGACAGTATTTCAGTGTGACCAGATAACCCAGCTTTCTCGTTTTCTCCTTTGCAACTCTGACCCATCCGCACTTGCTTCTTGACACACATGAATGTTGTTAGGAGTGGATGCTTCATGCCTGGAAGTTTCTTTGCATTCTTAGAATAAAAGATGCCCTCTAAATACCAAGTTTTACATTATCGATTGCTTGCTGGCGTGTGCTTTGTGTGTATCCTGTCCAACCTAATTTTCTCACTGAAATACTTTGCCATCTTGCCTGCTGAGACTTCCTTTTCACTACTTTGTGTTGGCTTCTCTCTCCTCTCTGCCCATGCTGTGATAAAATCACTATGGTTAAAGCTAAAGTCAAACCTTTTAAAAACCTAATTAAGTATTGTTTTTTTCCCTATCTATGATAAAATATCACTGACCAGAAACCTAAAGAGCATCAGAGAAAAGAGAAACATAAATAACTCCCCCAAAATGTAAGGATGCACATGAGAAGGCGAAAAACAACTCCTTGAATCATGCTGCCATGCTGGGGTGCTTTCATGAGACTTATGTATAAAGTGATACTTTTATAGCCAATGGTCAGAGCTGTAATTGGAATAGCTGTTGCTGCTAGTACTGCTGTTATTGTTGGCATCTAAATGAGAATCACTTTTTATCTCTTTGCCGTAAAAAGATACCATAACAAAAGTGGATTTATTCATAAATTCCACAGATTGAGAAAGACCTCAAGGCTGAAAGCAGGTCAGCTTTAGCTTCATAGGCTATAAGTGCTGAGCGTTTCAGAAAAAAAGCTTTCCCAGAAGTTTAGACAATTTTGGTGAATTATGAAGTCCTTGAACTATTATTGTTGGGTCTATAATTTTTCAGGAGGCTGGAAAATCGCCAAGAAGATGACTAAGACGACTTCTAATGCATTGCCGTATAGTTGCTAAAGTTCAAGTGGTAAACAAATAAAGGATAGAAATGTCATTCTGCTTTCCAAATATACCATAATTTCTTTATGAGATTCCTCTTATCAGGAAACTTCCACCCCTAGGATTCTTTGACATCTAATTTGTTGAACTGTTTATAAAACATAGAAATGTGAAGATGCATTGAATGTTGTTTACAAAATATTCATGAACCAAACTAGGAAAAACTCCACCGTGAACTTCTAACTATTGAATATAGTCTGATTTTGGTACATTATTAGGGGGCTTGCTTTTTTTTTTTTTTTTTTTTTTTTTTGCGGTATGTGGGCCTCTCACTGTTGTGGCCTCTCCCGCTGCGGAGCACAGGCTCCGGATGCGCAGGCCCAGCGGCCATGGCTCACGGGCCCAGCCGCTCCGCGGCATATGGGATCCTCCCAGACCGGGGCACGAACCCGTATCCCCTGCATCGGCAGGTGGACTCTCAACCACTGCGCCACCAGGGAGGCCCAGGGGGCTTGCTTTGATGTTTCTATTCCTAGGAAGAATTGAACATGAGACTACTCTTTGTGTGGTAGATTAGATTATTCAGCAAATAATCATCCTTTTCCTTTCCATCTTCATGGGAAGATTGCATACCACTCTATCCCACTGATATTGGGCTTGGCTGTGTGACTTGCTGTGGCCAATGGGATGCTGGTGAATGCGATGTGAGTAGACGCTTGAAATGTACCAGTGCACTTGGGCTTGCCCTATTGTGTCTGTGCCTCTGCTGTGAAATATACATGCTCCAGCTAGCTCTCTGGTCCAAGGAAGATGCTGCTCTTGTGAAACGGACTTGAACCCAATGTGCAGCTTAGAATTAAGCCTGAGTCCAGTCTATAACCCAATTTTTTAATTTTAATCTTTAATTTTATTTTATTTACTTCTTTATCTTTGGCTGTGTTGGGTCTTCGCTGCTGCGTGCGCACTTTCTTTAGTTGTGGTACACAGGCTTCTCATTGCGGTGGCTTCTCTTGTTGCAGAACACAGGCTGTAGGGCGCACAGGCTTCAGTAGTTGTGACACACGGGCTCAGTAATTGTGGCTTGCGGGCTGTAGAGCACAGGCTCAGTAGTTGTGGCGCACGGGCTTAGTTGCTCTGTGGCATGTGGGATCTTCCCAGACCAGGGATCGAACCCATGTCCCCTGCATTGGCAGGCGGATTCTTTTTTTAATCTTTGTGTGTGTGTGTGTGTGTGTGTGTGTGTGTGTGTGGTGTGTGGGCTTCCCACTGTTGTGTCCTCTCCCGTTGCGGAGCACAGGCTCCGGACGCACAGGCTCAGCGGCCATGGCTCACGGGCCCAGCCGCTCCGCAGCACATGGGATCCTCCCGGACCGGGGCACGAACCCGCGTACCCCGCATCAGCAGGCAGACTCTCAACCACTGCGCCACCAGGGAAGCCCCCTGAGTCCAGTCTAGATCATCAGAATTCACAGCTGATCACACAAGTGTATGAGCAAGAAATGAATGCCTATTGTTATATTTCATGAGTTAGGAGTGATTTGTTATACAAGAAAAGCTAATGGAGACACTTGGCATTAGCAATTTTAACATTTACAATTTCAACCCTCCTCACACATCCATGAAATAGAGAAACTTGAATTTTGCTACAGCATGAAATTGAGTTTTGAGCACTCATCTAGCAGGTGGGGCCAGTACTTCCTTTTCAGTACAATTTTGTTTCCTATTCATTGCATGCCTATTTTACGGGTGGGGGGGTGGGGGGGTGGGGAAATAGTGTTCTAAGGTAGTATTTGAGAATTAAGCATTTGGTCTTAACTTCTATAAATATCTAAGGTTTACCATACATTTAACTTTAGGGTGGAGAATCTGCAATTTACATTACTTAGCTGTATACACTCCATTTGGCATAGCAGATTAGAAAGAAGGTCTCATGGCCTAATTTTTCTTCATTAATGTAAATAATGAAGAGCACATGTGTGAAACAGGGAGTCACGGTGGAGAGCTTCAAAGACCTGGTCATGCGGTAGAGGAGCCTAAAGTTCCTGAAGTAGGTGGATCTGAAGTTTAGAAGAATGAGACCAGAGCATCTTTGAGCTTTTTATTTTAGTTAATTTCTCCTCAAAAGGTAAACACCTTTTCTTGTTTCCCTTTGAGAAGGCACAGAGGAAATATTGCAGACACTATCGATGCAGATACCCATAGCAGAAACCACTTATTAACACACCTTTTATTAGCTTTCCTCCTTTTGCTGTCTCTTTTCTACTCCCTCACAGTGATTTCTGGGATCACTTCCTAAACAAACTAATTGTACCCAAATCCTTGTCCTAGGGTCTGCTTTTGGGGGGACCCAAAATTCTAATTTGCCCCCTAATCTTTTTTTTTTCTGATTGATATAGGAATCCTATTGGATAGAGAAGAAAGTAGTCTTTGTTTTGTTACGGGAATTTATTGTTTAAAAAATAAGCTGGGGACTTCCCTGGTGGCACAGTGGTTAAGAATCCGCCTGCCAATGCAGGGGACACGGGTTTGAGCCCTGGTCCAGGAAGATCCCACATGCTGTGGAGCAACTAAGTCCATGCTCCACAACTACTGAGCCTGCGTCAAGAGCCCGTGAGCCACAACTAATGAGCCCGTGCACCTAGAGCCCATGCTCTGCAGCAAGAGAGGCCACTGCAATGTGAAGACCACACACGGCAATGAAGAGTAGCCCCTGCTTGCCGCAACTGTAGAGAAAGCCTGCACGCAGCAATGAAGACCCAATACAGCCAAAGGAAAAAAAAAAAAAAACTGAATAGAAGAATCTCCTCCTAAATTTTAAGAAAGAATCGAGTCATATTATATTATAAAATACTACAGAAATATCAGAAATAAGCAGTCATTCATCAATTATTCAAGCAATGTTTATTGTTTACCACTTTGTTGAGTTTATATTCCCAGTACTCATTACATAATTAGGAAAAAATTTTGGAATCAGTGAATGAAATGTTGAGGAGTGAAATTTTTTCCTCTACCCTGATTGGTTCTTTGACTGGTCTAATAATCAAAGTGACCTTAGATTAACAGGAGAAAAACAAGTTTAATTACATATGTATGGTGGCCCCATAAGAACATGAGACCCAAGGACCAGCTGGGCAGTTGCAGCTTATATGCCATTCTGAGCTAAGGAATGAGATGGGGGCCTGTGGCTTCAAAGGAGAAGAGGGTAATTCACAGGATGATAAGAAGTGTAGATGTTTGGTAATTAGATGTTTGCCCTGCCACAGAGATAGGTCATTCAGATAAGAGTTATCTCTGTAATAACTATCTCTCTGAGCCAGGCCCTTATCTTAATTCTTTGAGGCAGTTGAGGGGGAGATAAAAAGCTTTTCCTGAGTCTTTTGGGTCTTGACTGTGTTCAGCTCAAAATAATCCATATGCCAAGGGGTACATTTCGGTGAGGCTTGTTCTAAACCCCTTCAGAAATAATGGATGGAACATAGTCCATTCATTTCAGGAGCTCGTAGTGTAGTTATAGAGATAGACATGTAAACGTGCCACAACAATGTGATACGTACGTGCAGTAACAGAGAAATTGATTAGGTGCTGTAGGAGCACAGGCAAGGTGTAACTAACTCAGTCTTCCCAAAGGAGATGATGGGTAAACCGGGTCTGAGAGGAGTTAGCTTGACAGGCTAGTGGATGCGGAAAGAAGTTCCAGATGGGGAGAATGGAACGGTCAAAGACACAGAGCTGTAAGACCACGGCGCATTTGGAGATAGCAAAATTTTTGGTATGGTTGAAGTATAGGGCTTATATGGCTTGGACCATTTGGGGGAGTTACTCCATGTTCCTGGGTATCTCCCATTTATACAGGAGGTATGTATGTTATAAAAGTTCTGTTCGTTTTTCTCCTGTTACTCTGTCTTTTATTCCAGGGGGTCTCAGCCAAGAACCTGAAAGGGTAGAGGGAAAATTATTCTTCCTCCCCCATAGTATATTTTATTATCTTATTTTTTAACATCTTTATTGGAGTATAATTGCTTTACAGTGGTGTGTTAGTTTCTGCTTTATAACAAAGTGAATGAGCTCTATATATACATATATCCCCATATCCCCTCCCATTTGCATCTCCCTCCCACCCTCCCTATCCCACCCCTCTAGGTGGTCACACAGCACCGAGCTGATCTCCCTGTGCTATGCCGCTGCTTCCCAGTAGCTATTTTACATTTGGTAGTGTATATCGGGAAGGGGGAAGGGTCAGCGGGGACAAAGTGAGAGAGTAACATCGACATATATACACTCCCATAGTATATTTTAAGTGGAAAATTTCCCAGAGAAATGAAGGTCTGGGGCATGGTCTTAGGAGATAGTAGCTGAAGGAGAATGAGGTTGAAAAAATTGTGGACCTTTGTGGCTGTAAGTTACATGAGACGTCCTAAAGGGTGATGAAGTTGCCGGCATGAGAGTGGGACTTAGGTTTGAAAGGAGGACTGTAAGTTCTCATTGAATATGAGGGAGCTGCTCGAGATGCTCATGTGACTCTAGGGAGGAGATGCAGAAGCAAGTAGAGCCAGGCGATACAGTCTTGCCAACTGAAATGTTTCTACAGGAGGATGAGCAGAGCAGTGGTTTTCAACAGCAATAGGAAGCCAGAAGAATCTACTGGATGTACAAAGATTAGTATAACATGGCTCCTGTCCTCAAATAGCTTTCAGCAAAGCGAGGAGGCAGATGCATAACAAAATTTAATGTGATGAGGCAGATGATTACAGAAATATACATTGGATGCTATAATGGTATAAAGAAAAAGTATTCCTTCAGTATAATGCTTTAAAGAGTTTCCTGAAGGAAATCTGTAACAGGAATATGGTAAAATGACCTACTTCAACTTGAGAGGGTTTCAAGATAAATGGTGATATCTTGGGAGAACCAGATTTTAGCTGACTGATTTAAAAAACAGTAATGAAAAGAAAAAACTAATTTTGCGAGAGAGTAGGAGAATTTTTTATTTTTTGAAAATATAGCAATGGTGTGCTGGTAAATGTTTAAAAATTGGCTCATCATTTTGAAAAAGCCGTGATTTGTAGTGTTTGCTGATTTTCATAGTATAAATACTGTGATTTTGGCTGATTTCAGGCTACCAACATAACATTACTGAATATAGAGTTGGGAGGAGATGTGCCCAACTTGCCTAGCAGGCCCATATGAGCCAGCTTCAGTACATCATTGAATTAAAGCTCCAGAAATAAAAGTTTTGGAAGATTTTCAGGTGGAGAAAGAGTTGGTTGGGGGTGAGGAGATGGCGAGAGGTGAAACTAAGTAACGTTAGGTGACACAGAGGGTCTCCTTTTGTGGCAGCCATCAAGGATGTCAGGGACAAGAGGTTTGATTGGATCACCTGTCCTCGAGGTACCAGGCAAGTGCAGCCTAAAACCTGCCTTTTCTCAGGATTGCAAATATAATGGTGAAATTTCATTTTGGGGTCTCTCAAGAAGATTTTGCCTATTGTAAGTAGGAGATGATGTTTCAAAAGCATCAACAGTGATATGGAAGCTCTCAAGGAAATAAGAGCTGGATTTATTGACTATCAGCAGGCAACCTAGTATTATTGTACATGAATGTTGCAGGCTATGGGGTCTGTTGAGGGCTGAAATTGAACCCAGAGCCATAGCCTTGCTCTAGTACAGCAGCATTCGCCCAACCAGGAACCTTTGTAATTCAAAAAAGGCATCATACATGGAAGCTGCAACCTGAGTACACTCCCCTTTCCAAGAATATTTGCTCTTTTAAGGAGACATCTGGAGACAAGGAGGACAAGAAATGATTTAATGCTGACAGAAATTCAGGCATTGAGGCAAGATGGCAAATAAGATGTTTTTAGTGGGAGTGTCTTTCCATAGCCTCTTAAATGATATGTGATATTTATTCAGGTGATTGACTCTGCTGGTTGTCTTCCTGTGGCCCAGTAAAGGTAACCAACTGCAAACCCAAAGTGAGTCATCTTTTTTGTTTACTCACACAACTAACTGTTAATTTTTTCCAAATATGAGGGAAAAATAATCATAAAGATTTTTCCCAAATTTTTGTAAGGTAGAAATCAGTATATCCAAGATCCATCCATTGCAATGTGGAAACCAGATCTCACAGATTTCTGTTTGTTGTCATCTTAGAATTGGATGGTTCTCTCTTGTGGTGACTCTGCCGACATCTCTTCAATTGATCTTTGCTGAGGGAGTTTAATCAATGTTGCCTTGCTGGATGCTTGACTGTTAGGATGTGCCAAATTAAATTTGATGTTGTCTTGGATGGATTATTGAATGTTGTTTTCCTATTTGCTTTGAGCTTTTTGTTTCTATAGCAATAAAGTGAAACCCAGTTACCTTGCAGCATCTGGGCTCCAAGACTTTAAAAGTGTGCAATGATAATTATGGACTTTTAAAGTGTAGTTCAGTCTTTGAATAAAAGATTTGTCTCATTCACTAAATATGGTTTTAGGTTAAGTTCCAAGTAAGCTCTGTTTCTCCATATTAAACACTCAGAAATGCTCGTTGCTCTAAATAGCAGTTGTTGACTAGTGGTCTGCTCAGTGAGGCAGACCTGGAATGTATGGGGTCCAGGGTTCCAGGTGAATTAAAAAATAAGATAGTCTTTAAGGTGGCACAGTTAAGCTGTCAATTCACTTTATTTTGGTATTTGAAGAGAACAAATTGCTTAGTTATTTAATAAGGTTAATAGCTTGGGTTCTAAGAGCCAGGAAACACATTTTCTGCTTATGCCAATAGAAGAAATCTTAATATTAAATATTTAATGTCTAAAATTGGACATTATGGGGCTTCCCTGGTGGCGCAGTGGTTGAGAGTCCGCCTGCCGATGCAGGAGACACGGGCTCGTGCCCCTGTCTGGGAAGATCCCACATGACACGGAGTGGCTGGGCCCCTGAGCCATGGCCGCTGGACCTGCGCGTCTGGAGCCTGTGCTCCGCAACGGGAGAGGCCACAACAGTGAGAGGCCTGCGTACAAAAAAAAAAAAAAAAAAAAAAATTAAAATTGGACATTATGGAGCAGTGCCAGTGTAAACCAGAGGCTTGAAGCCTTGAAGATGAATTTAGCAGGATTTATTTATATTATTTTTAGTTATTTCTGAGATATACATTTTAAAGTAATAATTATTTATAATTTTGATTAGAAAAAGTCTGCATTTACAATGACAACTTCCACTATTATGGAAATGTCCAAAGTAGGTGGCCACTTATATATTTACATAGTGTTGCTTATGGTGGTTGTAGTTTTAAAAGCAGTGTGAATATAAAATTTTAAAAATAATGCACTCAAAGTAGTTGCAGATATAAATCACTGTAATCCATTTAATTAATAGTGCCAAGAAAATGGTGATAAATTTCCTGGTGATGGGTTTTGAAAGGTGAGATATTATTGGTGGGTTACAGGGAGGGTTGGAAGGCACAGTGAAAATGTCTGGCCTGAAACAGTTACTTGTGTATCTTTGGCTGGAAAATGTGTGTCTCATCAGAATCAGTTATACTTTTTGGTCAGTTACAGAGCTTCAAGGGAAATGCACATGGAAGAATGAAATGCTTGCAAAGCAGCAGATTTACCAAATCAACCCTCTTGATCTATGGAATGGCTTCTGTGGCAGCCAAATTACTCCCAAATCCAGCTGGACGGTTTAGAGGCCCAGTCATGTTGGTTATGTGGACTAGAATTTATATGATTTTGTGCTATAAATGCTTTGTGGACAAATCAAAGACTTGTCCAACTACTCATACATTCTCCTCAACTGCTCCTTTTTCTAGGTTTTGCAGAATTTTAAATATAATATGCATTCTCTTTCCTTAAAAGTCTGATTTTTAAACGAGCCTCATTTTATATATCTCTTACTTGATGGCACTAGTCTTGGTTATGTAACAGCAGTATCTAAACCCAGGGAAAACACCTTCCTCGATGATCACCCCAAATCCAATCCCCACCCTAGCAAAAACCTGGCCAACTCTAAGATGCTCTGAGAAAAAAAAAAATTGTTTAGTCTTAAAGGAACTGGAAAACCAAGCTATACTTGTACCTGGATTCCATAGGTAACTCTCATTTGGTATATAGCTTGTGAATTGAAAATAAGTGCAGGAAGCTTTTTATTATATGAATACTCTTACAGAACCTTCTTAATTCTAGAACTACACTACTGTTAAGACAGGGTGATATGACCCCATGAAACATTGGCTGGGGGTAAAATATGGATTTTTATGTGTATAATAAAACTTGTGTAGGTTGATGGATGTTTTTCATTTCTAAGAAAGGCAGTTTCCTATTGGATGGGGAAAAGGGACCTTCAAGGAGCAGTAAATAATTGAGTGGAATAAAACCCCGTCAGAAAAAAAAAAAAAAAAAAAAAAAAACCCATCAGCTTATGGTAGTTCATCTGACTGTTGATCACTTTTTAACCTGTTGACAGCGAGGACATCTTCAACTCAAACCTCTTTCCCTGCTTAACTGAAAGGGGATAAATATACTAACTCCTAGGAAAATATGGCAAAGTAGGCATTTTAATTGCTATTTTAGTTTTCTAGATATATGCAGTGTAGCCTTTTTTTTTTCTTTTCCTAACCACATCTGTCCTAACAGCATTACATTTTAAAGTATAATGTCCCCTTTCAATCACTGTGACTGCTAACTTTATCATCTGTGAAAGTTTCCCAGAGGTTGGTCTCTTCAGAAGCAGAGACTTTTTTTAACTGGTCTATCAAGACTTTTTTTTTTTTTTTCTTCCGGATCAGGGAATTTGTCTAAAAACAGTTATTTTTACAATTTTTTTTCCTTAGACACTTTCTAAGCAGTGTGGATTTTGCCTTAGCACATTTCTTCCTTACCCTTGGGTGTTGTTAGTGTTTAGCCAGTAGAAATATGGAAGCCCCAGGAGGATTCCATGGCCTCAGGGTCATTGTAAGCCGCTTTTGCTATTTACATTATAAAATGAGGTGATTAAAAGCCAGTTGAGAGAAAAATGCTTCCCTGATTGTGTTGCAGTTCGCCATTACCTTGCAGAAAAAGAGCACAGCTGGGGTGAGCTTTGATGCCTTCAGGCCCTGATTTTTTGATAGATTAGAAGGAATCTGTCTGAAAGTTTTATTGATAAATTTACTTTTCTCCATGTGTAAGTAGCACAATGGACAGCAGGTTTCTTCAGGTAGAGCAGCGGTGAAAAAAAAAAGACTCAAAGAGCATGTTGTAGAGAGAGTGAGGTAATCATAAGCCAAAGGCAAGTATATTGATGTTACCATGGTACCCCTCTGGAAGTACTTAATGTCTGCAATGTTCAATAGTGGACAGTTAGATGAGTAAGATTTAAGAGCTACCGTTTCCCTCCCTCTAGGCTTGGGAACACTCTCTATAGCTACTATAGAGCAATAAAATGAGATTTTAAAGTATCCCACATGCACTATGTATGTAACTTCTATGTTCTAACATGTAACCTTGAGGTTGGTTACTTCTTAGACCTACGTCATCCTCATTCTTCCCCAAGTTGTCTGTCATTCAGTGTCGCGATTCTTTCACTTTCATGCCCTTTATCAATAAATTAGAAATTCTGTTGAGCACAGGAACCAGGTTCTTTTCTGTTCCTACCACCTGACACATGCTTTGTACCTGTTAGGCATTCAATAAAGATTTTAAAAATAGCATATAAAGTGAGAATGCATTTACAATGTTGGGGAATTATACAGGGGATAACCTTTTATATTTAGCAATACCTGTATTATGTGAATGACTGAAAGTGTCACATTTGGTCATTAAATGTAGATCTTTGTTGTCTTCACAGTCCTGGCCTTTTGCTCTTCTCTTTCTATTTTTTCTCCGGCACAGCTCATCATCTCCCACAACTTGAAGCAGTTATCTCTGTATTGATGACTCTAACCTAGAGTTTAAAGCTTGCCGTCTGGTCTGATTGTGAAACTGAGTGGGACCCTGGGGGGCCCTCCTGGGCACAAAAGCCTTTCAGTGTCCTTCATTTCTGGTTTGTAGGAAAAAGACTGCAGCCTCTTAGACCTTCCCTGAGTTCCAAAGGGCAGATTCAAATAGTTGCTAATCAGGGAAGGGAAGGAATGCAGAAACAATAGTGCAAAAAAAAAAGTGTAGCCTTGGGGCAGGATCCTGGTTCCTCCTCAAGTAATATACATCTATATTGTATACCTTTGAGGGCTTCCCTGGTGGCGCAGTGGTTAAGAATCTGCCTGCCAATGCAAGGGAAATGGGTTCGAGCCCTGGTCCGGGAAGATCCCACATGCTGCACATGCTGCGGAGCAGCTAAGCCCATGTGCCACAACTACTGAAGCCTGTGCTCCTAGAACCCGTGCTCCGCAACAAGAGAAGCCCGCGCACCACAACAAAGAGTAGCCCCGGCTCTCCGCAACTAGAGAAAGCCTGTGCACGGTACCAAAGACCCAACACAGCCAAAAATAATATAAACAAACAAATTTATTTAAAATATATATATATCTTTGAGTTCTTCTGCAGGAACTAAGGCCCCCAGCCAGGTGGAGGATGGTAACTCCATGCTGAGCACAGGATTCCTGGAGCACCGCCCTGTTACCTCACCACCAACCAATCAGAAGAAAGTCACACACCCTGCAGCCCTCACTCCACATTTTGCCTATGAAAACTTCTCCCCCCAAACCATCCTGGAGGGATGAGCCACTTGTTCTCCCTGCTTGGCCCTGCAATAAACTTTCTCTGCTCCAAACCCTAACGTTTGGGTTTGTTTGGCCTCACCGTGCATCGGGCACATGAACTTGTGTTCGGTCAGTTTCTACTTACTTCTTGCTACCACCTCAAACTCAGTTGTGTCCAGAGCTCTTGCCAGAATAAACTTTCTTTTCCTAAATTCCCTGTTGGCCAGTGCTTTTCCCATTCATCAGTTTGGAAATGGTTTTATTTTTGCTCCTCGTTACTGCCTCTCTGACTTAACTTTGCTACATTTTGTACACTTGTTATCTCTTGGATTAATTTCTTTTGTATTCTTGTTGTCAACCACTCATTCTAGACATGACCTCAAACCATGCTTACTTTGCAGCATCCTGATTAGTCTTTTTGGCTCAACTCACTTTCCTCTGTAGATTAGGGGTTGACAGACCTCTTCTGCAAAGGTATCACAGACAGATTAGAAAGTTGCAAGTATGTTCTCCTCTTGCTTGAGGGAGGGAAACAGGAGTTGGGCCACTTCCTCCTGACTCTACTACCCTGGGGAGGAAGGGGGACAGAGGCAAGTAAAACGTCACAAAATTTCAACTATGTCGAATGCCCCTTTTTCTTGATTAGGTATTTGGTTGGTTGCTGTAGATCTTTGACTCGTTCCTAGAACTCTTATAAAGTTATTTTAGCCAGTCTATAGTTATTTAAAAAATGTTGCCATGGAAGAATGAAGGCCAGGAGCTTCCTAGTCTGCCAACTCACTGATGTTACTCTCAGAATGTGTTTTGAAACAGGGGAAAACAAATACGAATAAATAAACAGTTTCATTTGGCTACTTTGTAGCACTTAGGCTCAATGAGCTTGTTTTGTGATATGTGCTAGTAATGTTTGTGGGCATCTTTGCCTGGAATAGAAGCGAGGCCCAGAGACCCATTTGAGTATATCTGGCAGCTAGACGGAATGGGTCTGAAGGAGACCATTTACAAGAAGGAACGAGATGATCTTTGGGAGATAACTCATTTAGGGCTCCAGATTATAAAAGCCACAAGGTGTTGGAAGTGGTATATATCCAGTGAGAAGTGGTGTGACCATGGTGACAGAGGAGGAGGCCAGGTACCTTCACGAAGGCTCTATCACACATGGAGGCCTCAGCAGTCACCACTGAAGTAGGCAGGTTCAAGAGGTTAAAGAAATAGTGTCAAGTGTAAACTGATAGAACGTGTTCATTAGTGCCCATGGAACACTCCTTGATGACCCCTAGAAGTAAATGGTTTTGTGGCATGTGTGGAGGAGACCTATATGGGGCTAGAAATCTTAGAGGGGTGGTGAGATCCAAAGAAATTTGGTTCTCTAATGTTAATGGGATTCTCCAGACTGAGGTGAAGTCTGAGGATACTGTGTGATAATAAAATTAATTAAAAAATAAAGATCCTATGAAAATATTTTTGAAACCATTTTCTATTGCATGGTGTGGGTATAATCCCAGAGTCAATATATACATTCTGTGACACATTGGATCATTTAGAGTTTCCTCAATAGCATGGAGTCTCTGTGCGGCCTGTGCTTTGTTCCCATCTACCATTAGCCATTCTTGGGCAGTAGTAATGCTTAACAATAGGAGCACTGATGTTGTTTTTATGCTTGGTGACGAAGCATTTGGAGCTAGCATTCCATTTCATTTGCAGAGTGGAGATTACTGGGTCCTCTGAGTAGATGTTTATGAAGATTATTGATCTTAGTTCAGTGCTGCCAGGGACTTCAAGTAGGGGCTCACTTGAAATGGCTAAAGCCTATCACTTGTAGGGGATCAAAATGTAAACTAATTATATTCTGAAAGATGATTCTGAAAAATGGAAGGTGGTAGAAAACTGCTTTGTAGAAAATGAATGTTTTGACTCTTGAATGACAAATTTACAGTTTATAAAATCACCTATTTCTTGTAATATAGGCAAATATATTAAATTTAATTCCTACCAGGTGATAGAATCTTGACAAGTTTGCCAAGGAATACTCTGTAGATAAAATTTAAAAGAGGAAGGAAAAATATTTCTTCCTCTCACAACGCACACTTATTTTCTTGAATAGAGAAAAGATCAGGAAGATAGCTCTGAGTGCTAAAGAAATGCATTGTCTAATGTTTGTTCCCTTAAAAACAAACTTGTTTTTTGTCCATTAGAAGAAATTTATTTATGTATAACTTTAAAAATAAAATTGTATTCAAAATTCATCCTCTTTGTGCCCCTCACCATTCTACTTTCTTTTTCTAAGTTTTCTCTTTCCTATAATGGAAATTTATATTCTCCTTTTTTCATATAACTTAGACATGAACCTAGATGCCTGGGAGTGATTTTTATCTCCTCTTTTCCCCTGCCATTTATGCCTCCTACAATTTTCTTGATTCTGTTCTCCCCTCTGCAGCCTTATAGAGGCTATCAGGATTTCAAACCCTTATAGTTAATCATGTGGACTCATTTCTTCTTAATTGAGCTTCCACATTCCACTTTCATCACCTCCACCATCCAATCCATCTCTACCATCAGAATCATCATTCTCAAATGTAACTGTGTCCTGTCCATTTCCTGTTTAAAAGTATCTGTTTGCTTTCCATTCACTGCTTTCAGTTCAAGCTGTTGCCCTGTGTGGCAGATTAAAGATGGCCACGTATTCTTTAATACTCTTCCCCTTGAGAAATGGAGTCTTTGCTAATTCCCACTGAATATGGATGGGCTCCGTGACTGTTTTGACTAAAAAATAATAACAGTCAAAGTAATGCTATTACAGTTGCCAGACCCAGGAGTTAAGAGATTGGCTGTGGGTACTTCCTGTTTCTTGGACCACTCATTCTTGGGACACTCCCTCTTGTAGCCCAGCGCCATCCCATGAGAAGTACAAACCTTGTGGAGAGGCCAAGTGTGGTGCTGCAGTTGACAACTCCATCTGCACTCTCAGCATCCATTGCCAACCATGAGAGTGAGCTCTCATGAGCCTCCAGCCCAACTGATTGAGCTTTCAGATAGACTGCACCCCCCCGCCAACATTTGACTACAAAAGTATAGACCTCAAAAAAGAACTACAGGGTAAGCCCAGTCAACCTAAAGAAATGGGAGAGATATTAATGGAGTGTTGTTTTAAATTGCTGACTTTTTTTTTTTTTTTTTGTGGCTGTGTTGGGCCTTCACTGATGCGTGTGGGCTTTCTCTAGTTGCGGCGAGCGGGGGCTACTCTTTGTTGCGGTGCGCTGGCTTCTCATTGCAGTGGCTTCTCTTGTTGCAGAGCATGGGCTCTAGGCATGCAGGCTTCAGTAGTTGCAGCACTTGGGCTCAGTAGTTGTGGCTCACAGGCTCTAGAGCACAGACTCAGTAGTTGTGGCACGTGGGCTTCAGTAGTTGTGTCACACAGGCTCAGTAGTTGTGGCTCGTGGGCTCTAGAGCACAGGCTCAGTAGTTGTGGTGCACAGGCTTAGTTGCTCCGCGGCATGTGGGATCTTCCTGGACCAGAGCTCGAACCCATGTCCCCTGCATTGGCAGGTGGATTCTTAACCACTGCGCCACCAGGGAAGCCCTACATTGCTGACTTTTGAAGTGGCTTATCTTATGCAGCAATAGATAACTGTAGGAGCTTGACTTAAAATGTGCTTTATGATGCTGTTTTGCTGTGCTCTTCTAAACTCACATCCCACAGTCATCCTACAAGCATACTATATTCCAGCAAGTCTATAAATACATGGTGAGCTCTTTTGCAACTCGATTGTTTGCATGTGCTGTGCCTTTCCCTGGAATACCTTTCTACTCCTTGCCCACCTAGAAAATTCTTATTCCCCTCATGCGTTACTTTGTGTCGCCTTTTCTCTGATGACACCTTCACCTCCCTCTGGGTTGAATTGATTTCTACTTCCACTGAACTCCCACCATAGCCTAGATCACAAATTTTACTACACTCTACCATAATTATTTGTGTCATTTTTTTCCCCTTATTTCCTCCTGGAGGGTAGAGATCGTGTCTTATTAGGTCTCTATTCCTGGTGCTTAGCAGAGCTAGGGCATAGAGTGGACTGTGCATCAGTTTCTGTGATTCTGTGTGTTTGTGTGTGTGTGAAGAGGTAAGGTATATTTGTGGGCCTGGGGCAGGAAAAATAGATTGCCTTTGGTTTTTCCTTTTTTTTTTTTTTCATTTTCATGATTCAGTGATTCAGTGATTTTGATGTCTGATGCCATAAATTCCTCAGGGTAATTGTAACTAGTAGGCACTCAAATTAAATTTCAGACAAGGTAAATATTAAATAGATTTGATTGTAAATTTAGAAGGTTTTTTGGGACTAGGAATATCAAAATTCAGTTATTTGTATGTTAATATTAGATGTGCTGTCAAATCAACTCAGTGATCTCTTGGTCTAATGATTAAATTTATGAAACCACCTCTAATATATTAAATATCTTCACTTTCAGAATATACCTATCCTAGTTATGATAGAGTAGGTAATGCTACAGTAATAACCACCACCCATGGCTTAATTCTTACTTACGTAAAGTCTATTGCAGTTCTAGAGATTCTCCAGGGAAGCTTCCTTCCAAGCAGTAAGTGACTCAGAAATCTAGGTGGGTACCATCTGGTGATTCCACCTTCACGACACATGGCTCCACGTTTGCTGAAGACAGGCACAAGTGAAGAAGGGTGATATGAGACTTTCTCATTGCCTCCGTGCGAAAGTGAGACATGTCTCTTCCACTCCCTTCCACTCAGTCCATTTGCCAGAATTAATCACAGTCTTGACTAATTGTGAGAGGGCCAGGTACACAGGGAGAAGAAAGGAGCCAGATTTGTTGAGAGCTAGTAATCTCTCCTCCTCATCCTCGGAGTGTACTGAGAGGTTTACATTGTAATTGGTCTTTGATCTGTTAGTTTTGTAATAACTTTGATCAGGTTACAGTTCTAGATAGACCAGAGTTCTTTTAAGATTTCCCAACCAAAATTCTGTGGTAGGTAGGAAATCAATTAAGAGCAATGGAAGAGATAGATTAAATTTCTATACTGTGAAAGAGATGACTGACCCATAAGATTAGCTCAAAAATGGATGATATATGTATGTAGTTTGTTCTTGGCAGAGCCCTCAGTATGGATTATTTTCTATGACTGACTTTGTGATACACGAACTTGATATATAGCAGAGTATATCTTTTTCATCAAAATTTGATTTTAATATCAAACAATTACACATGTTCAATGTGTCTTCAACTTTTTCTCTATTCCTATGTTCAAGTATGCAGTATGGCTTTTTTTTCCCTTTTAGTATCTCTGTTATGGTATTATGTAACTTATGAAGTCTTAGTATAAGACAAAGTGTTATTCAAAGTTTAGACCCATACAGTCTCAGTAGTTTGGGCTTGTGTCAGGTTTCCTAAATGCCATATTTGCGTTTTCTCTCTAGTAACTGCAGGAAAGAGGGTCAAGGAGAGGAAGCAATAAGTATGGGAACATCTGGGTCCTATTGTGTAGCTGCAGTCAGTGCCATCATTAATCTTTGAGATCCTCACTGCCATTTAGCAATAAACAGCGAGTTCATCCATAGTAACACAGCAGTCAAAGTTAAGTGGCAGAGTTAACTGGAATTCAGCAGCCTCCCATGTCCCCAGTCTGCAGCCATTCCTCTGTGTTAAGCACAGAAGTGCTCCATGAACCTGGTTGTCTTTTTGACTAAGAAGCAGGGAGATAGGAAGATGTGATGGAAAAGAAGATGATGGATTTCAGTTTTGGAGTTTTTTGTGTTTTCCTTTCAAGCTTCAGACTTCAGACACTGTGGCTTGAGGGACCAGGGATCACCTGATGCTGCTGTTCCCTCTTTCTGGTTTTGTGAAGTTGGAGGCACCATATTCAGCAGCCTCCTACCCGGGGGAGGAGAGGAGGGAGGAGAGGGAAGGGTAGGGGGAGAATGAAGGGGTGAAGCCTGATGGTCTCCCCAGTTTTCCCTTCATCCAATGCATATGTGATTTAACTCTCGGACTTCACCAGCTTGACTCATTTCTTGTGGTGGCTGGTGTGCTTCTCGCCTGGGGTTTCTGTGAGGGCATGCTCCACACAGGGAAAGTAAAACTTGAGATCTTTGCCCATCAGCTTGCCTTTACTTCCCACCCCGGCTTGTCTATTAGGAAAAGGGGCCATGCACATCCCATCTAGACCCCTCCCACATCTTATGAAGCCCTTAGGCTTAGGGGCGTTCATGATGTAGCCCTGCCAGCCCCCGGGAGACTAGATTCAGGGAAGTGACTTTGGGAATTCCAGGTATTCTGTATCCCAGGTCGGGGGAGGGAATGGGTTCCAAGTGGACCTGTCCCCTTGGACCTTCAGATTCCTCATACTGCACAGAGGATCATGGCCAGAGAAAGGCCAGAGCTGGTCCTTCTAAGGTGAGAACCCAGGGCAGGGGCTCTGATTGGCTGCTCTGAGGGCAGTACTGATGACAGTATTATGTTTTGAAACCCCTCAAATGGAAATAGCAGGTGTTAATTAAACTAGGCAAAAACAAAGGTGGTAGGGGAAAATGGTTGAACTTGCTTCTGTTGATTTTATGTAAACTGCATTCCAAAGATAACTTAGGAAATTATCTACCCATTGGGCCACTCCTTTACCTCAAATAATGAAATTTGTTGATATTCTGAAACTTCAAACTGCAAGGATTGACCTGTATTTTCTCACAACTTGGAGAAACTCCAGAATAATAGCCTTTACTCTGTTTTGCACATGGGGATTACGAATCAATCACCTAGAAGAACGACAGGCTTCGGTAGGTGGGAGTAGGTTATTGATTCTGTCCTCTGAGTAACTCTTCAAAAGGGTGACATGTTGCAGCCCTATAATTTTTTTCCCTCTTATTAAGACAAAAGCTGAATCAGGAGCGGAGGAATGTAAATGTCTGTCAGATCTTTAGCTTTCGCTGGGAGAGACCCTCAGTTGAAGGCATTTTAGAGACTTCTTCCTTAATGACTATAATTAATGTTGCATGTGCTATGGCCCATGAGGGATACACAGAATGACCCTGAGTTGAGGTTGTTGGCTTTTCTGAGATGCTCCTTAAATGTGAAAACATCACAGTACGTCAGTGATATAATGCTTTTTTACTCCCCTTACACTGCTAATGAAACAATCGCCAACCCCCTTCACTCATTTCTGTCATGTAGCCATTCATTTTAATATGATGAAATAACATCTCTTCTTTTTGTCTGTGGTACGTACTTTTTTTTTCTCATTCTGTATTTCAAAATGACTCCTTTAGCATTGTGCATAAAATCATAGAATATTAGAGTTGGAAAGAATTTTGGATCTTACCTCACTTGACCCCCTGACTAGTGCAGTTCTTATCAATAGTAGTGCTAAGAGATGGGTACTTACCTTCCCTCCTTGCATACTGCCTTGGATGGACCTTCCTGACCCCAAAGGCAGTTGACTCAGGAAGAAAATCAGAATGTTTCTTTTTTCTGGGTTTTGTCTGAGAATTCAGAGCAGTGGGGGTGATGCATACCCACACATTCTGAAGAGGGGCACATCTATGCAGGACTTGCTAAGAGATGGTCAATCCAGTCTTTCCCATTTCCCACCTCCAGTAGGCTGGAGGATGCAGAATAGAGTAAGGGAGAGAAGAGAGCGGCACAGATACAGAACTCCAGGGAATCTGCAGCGGGTTTCCGTTGCGTCTTCAGTTGACTCCTGATCCAGGATACTTGTGAGGGAATTATTGGAAGCCATGGAAGGAGTCACTGGAAAAGATTAAAGAGAACAACCCTCAGTGCTCACACAGGGACAGGAATAGTTACTATTCCCATCATGTAGGGTGGAAAACCTCATAATTCATAGGACATTGGGTAGAGTACTCAGAAGTGGAGAAAAATTAACCCTAGAGTAAAAGGTGCTCTGATCCCCAGGAATAAAGCTTAAAAGCAAGTGTGATTAGAAAACAGAGAATCATAGAAAAAGAGGAATACATGAATCCAAACATAAGCAGAAGAAACAAATAAGGATCAGAGTAGAAATCAATGACAGAAAACAAAATAAAAGTAGAGAAAATCAATGAAACCGAAAGGTAATTTTTTGAGAAGATCAATAAAATTGATAAACCTCTAGCCAGACTCATGAGGAAAAAAGGAGAGAAAACACTAATCACAAGGAACCACTACAGATTCTACAGATATCAAAAGGATAAAGAATTTTATGAAAAATTATAGCAATAAATATGATGACTTAAGAATCTACAGATATTCAAAGGCTCTACTCTCCCCACATACAATCACTAAGTCTTAAAGATTCTGGCCCCTAAATATTTCTAAAATATGTTGATGTCTCTCCATCTTCCCGCATGATATTCTGGCTTAGGGCACCATCTTATCTCGTTGTACGAAACTCTTAGCTGAACCCACTGACTCTCCCTGCCCCTCGCTATTTATTTCTCTATATAACGGCCAAGATGATTTGTGAAATGTGGAAACCTGATGTTATCACCCCTCCCACTCCTGTGTAAATGGTTTCCCATCACCCTCAGGAGAAGTCTGAGCTTCTTAGCCCAATTCAGCTCTTCCAGCTGTTTCTTCCTCGCTCTCCCTTCACTTTCTATGCTCAACAACCAGATGTGCTTTCTCTTGCCTCTGAGCGCATGCCTTTCCCTTGTGCCTTTAACTCATTTTTTTCCCATATAAATTTGGCCAACTTTTACCCTCTTTCAGATCTCAGCTTAATAAAAGTATATTCTTTCAGAAAGTTTTTTCGGATTTCTCATATTGGAAATGAATGTTCCTTATACACTGTCCAAGCTCTCTACAGGCCTCCAGCCCAGCCCTCATCACACTGTGTAATCACTGCCCACTGCCTGTTTACTTTTCTGTAACCTTCAATGGGCTGAAAGCTCTTCAAGATGGGAAATAATTATTTTGTTCCTTGTATTGACTCCTCCATATGACAGAGGCGCATGGTAGTCTATTTATAAATAATTGTTAGAATGATTAATTAAATGTTACTCTATTCAAATCTCAAATTCAATGGCACTTAATTTTTGACACAGATAATTTCTTGATTCCAGCTTCTGATTGTCTGCTGATACATGCTCCATATTAAAAATATGATTTTCTCCCTCTTAAATTACCCTGATTTTATATGTATTAACATTATCAAGCTATTATCCACAAATGAATACTGACACAGTAATTCAACTGTAGACTTTTGTGACTATTCATAAACCATGAGATGGAAGTAGAGAGCTTTCAATTGGATTATAGCATTTTATTCAGTCTAAGAGTATATAATTGATTGAACAGGATATTATACTTTATGAAATTGCTTTTGCTTTTAGCATTTTCCCAAGTTCTTTTCCTTTGGCTTTGTCCTTTTGACCAAAGCCCCTTCCAGAATCAGATACTAAGTAACACACGTTCCAGGAGAGAACCCTTTGCTATCACTTATACACTAATTTTTGGATCACCTGTCTTCTACTTTAAAAATCTGTGGTGAATTTTTAACCAAAAACAACCTTTCTCTGCTAATCAGAACCTTCTTGGCAGTTTCTTTCTCTCATTTCTATCAATATTTTCCTTCTCCTTTCTTCTGATCACTTTTTTCCTAATTATTTTTTTTCTAAGTCATTTTGTTTACTTCTGAATTTTTTTTATACATTTATTTTATTTATTTAATTTTGGCTGCATTGGGTCTTTGTTGCTGTGCATGGGCTTTCTCTAGTTGCGGAGAGCGGGGGTTACTCTGTTGCCGTGCACGGGCTTCTCATTATGGTGGCTTCTCTTGTTGCAGAGCACAGACTCTCGGCATGCGGGCTTCAGGAGTTGTGGCTCATGGGCTCTAGAGCACAGGCTCAGTAGTTGTGGCTCACAGGCTTAGTTGCTCTGCAGCATGTGGGATCTTCCCAGACCAGGGCTCAAACCCATGTCCCCTGCATTGGCAGGCGGATTCTTAACCACTGTGCCACCAGGGAAGCCCTACTCCTGAAAGTTTTAAATATACTTAAAGTTGGAGGAGGGAAAGAAAAACATGCAGAGGTGAAGCCCTGTTAACATTTGGGTGTTTTCATACCACCATACTGCCTATTGTTAGAGTCCCCATAGAGTAAGACTAGTAATCCTTTGCCATAGTTGCTTCAAAGATTTTTCACTGATTTGCTTTTAAGTTTTGCCTTTAAACTTTGGTTCTAGTATTTTAAATATAGAGACTTTTCCTTTTTGTGCAATCAAATCTATTGTATTTATTTCCCTGCTTTTCGGCTTAGAAATGAGTTTTTCACACAGAGTATATATATTTACTCTATTCATCTATTTTTTAAGGTTTCAGTTTTTAGAGTTAACTATGTAGTTCATATGTAATTTAATTATATGAGTATATTGATTATTTCCTAGTAGTCAGTATTTTAAAATTATATTCAATTTTGTCCATCTTTTCCATCAACTTACAATGTTTCTATAAACAAATATTAAAGTCTTTTTAGACTAGTGTCTGTTCATAAGCTATTCTATGTTTATATGATTTATCCTTGTGCCAATACAGTACTGTATTATTGTAACTTGTATGTCTAATGTTTAATATAGGTATTTCCACATAACCTTTTCTTTCTCCCAAATTTTGTTAGCTATTTTAATTTCTTCTATAGTTGTTAATTTTGGACTAATTGTTATCAAGATTCAAATAATCATATTGGGATTCTGATATGTTTTATTACTGTAAGTTAATTTGGAAATAGTTAGCATATATGTGAAATATATATTATAATATTTGTGTATATATTCAGTGTTCATATAAAAATATGCTATCTCTTGGAGTTTTTTCATTATTCATTTATTCTATAGATACCATATATTTGGGCGAAGATATTTCTAGATAAATAGGTATTTTTTGTTGTTACTGTAGCAAAAATTAACTTTATTTTTCTGTTTTGTGTTTTAATTAACTACTGCCACTGGATTGAAAATATATTTGAAGACATACTTGGTTTATTTCAATATGTATATATGTAGTGCAAAACAAGTAATATAAGCAGTAGGCTTGATTCAGAGGAAGAAGTCAGTGTAGGCTGTCAGAGGTGACTAAAGTTATAAGGAAGAAGAAGGATTTTTAAAATGGACAAAAAAGATGAGGATGTGCCTGGCACTTGAGGGCAGAGTTGTGGAGATGAGCAAGGTGTATTCAGGCATAGTGAGCAAGGCACCTAACTTTTGTTAGTGTTTGGAAATAAAGTTAGAAGTACTGAGATTATGGAAAGTTTGTGTGCTGGCTAAGGGCTATAATTCGGACAGCATTGTATTTACACAGGGATAGACAATCACATCAACAAAATGTATGTTCTTGAGGAGAAAGTGACAGGCCTAAAGTGCCACTTTTGAAAGGTGATCTCTAGGTGATGTTTAGGTTTGGTGTAGTATTAGTCTGCTCAGGCTACCGTAACAAAATATCACAGACTATGTGGCTTAAGCAACAGAAATTTCTTTTTCTCACTCTTCTGGAAGCTGTACGTCCAAGATGCTGGCTGATTTGCTTCCTTGTGAGGGCTCTCTTGCTGGCCTTCAGGTGGTGATCTGTGTGCTTTGTTCTCATGTAACACCTTTGTGTGCACACTTGGCTGAGAGGGCGTGCCTTGATCTCTCTTCCTCTTCTTATAAAGGACACCAATCCTATCAGATTAGGTCCCCACCCTTATGACCTCATAGAGCTTCAACATATGAATTTTGGGGGGACACAGTCATTCAGTCCACGATATTTGGCTTGCAGAGGAGAGAGCCTGGAAGAATGCTGGCTAGATTGGCAACAGTGAGGAGATGGGGATGTGAGAGGAATTTTGAAGGGGGATATGGGGAAAAGGAACATGTCCTTCTTGGATGTATTTTATTCATCCTATCATGGCACCTGTTTGCACTCATACCATCCATGCCAGGGTATGAAGTTTTAGAGAATGGTCCTATGTCCTGTTTAAAGTGAATTTTATAGCTCACAGGAGAGTGCCTTCTACTTGTATGTACTTACTACTTGAAAATGACGAATGACTCTTGTGGCATCAGTAACTTAGAACAGTTCTGAAAAACCAAAGGAAGTTGTGAAAGAACAGGCAGCCATGAATCTGGCTTGACTGGATTTTACTTTATTTGGGAAAAGATAATATTGATGTTTTAGTCATTATTTTGAATGTTATAGAAGCCTTTGAATAGAGTCACAGGGACAGTTTTTGATAAGGGTAGGAAAATTTTTTTATGAAATTGGGGCATCATTCTAAAGTCCTCTTATAATCCAGGGGTCAGAAAACTTTTTTTGTAAAGGGACACATAATAAATATTTTAGCTTTGTAAATCATAAGGTTTCTGCCAGCAACTACTCTACTCTGCCGTTGTAATGTAAAAATAGCAATAGACAATAAGTAAATGATGAGGATGGCTGTGTTCCAGTAAAACTTTATTTACAAAAATAGGCTGCAGGCTGGATTTGGCTCATGGGCTGTAATTGCTGACTGCTGGTCTAATCTATTATGCAAAATATTTTATAAATGTCATCATTTTGCGGGGATCAGTATGTTGCAGTAGATGAATAACATGTGGTTTCTATGCTCTGAAAGATGGAAGTCCTACAATTTTTAAAAGGCCTGAAAGAATTTAGCCAATGTATTTTCAGTAATTTAAGAACTTTCTTCTAATACACTATTAGACGTTTGGTACCTTGAAGGTGTAGATTGGGGTGATCTTTGAACTTGAAAAAATGTCCAACTATCATTTTAGTCACTCCTCTTTTTTTTTTTTTTTTTTTTTTTGCGGTACACAGTCCTCTCACTGTTGTGGCCTCTCCCGTTGCGGAGCACAGGCTCCGGATGTGCAGGCTCAGCGGCCATGGCTCACGGGCCCAGCCGCTCCGCGGCATGTGGTATCTTCCCGGACCGGGGCACGAACCCGTGTCCCCTGCATCGGCAGGCAGACTCTCAACCACTGCGCCACCACGGAAGCCCCACCCCTCTTTTTGACATTAGTTAGTTAAGGGTGACCAAGTGCACTGACTTCAATTCACTTTCTTTTTATTCATCTCAAATGGTAGTGTCTCTCTGACACCTCAGTTGGAAAGAATGCCTCCATTCTTAGCATTATATCTTGTTTCATAGCTATTTATGATATTACAAGGAGCATTGTAACGTCGAGGTTAAGAGCATGGATTGTAAAGCCAGACTCTATGAACTTGTATGAACTATGTAAGTTAGTTAAACCTCTAGGGTTTCACTTTCCTCAACTATCAAATGGAGATAATAATAGCTCCCATCTCATAGGGTTTTTTATGAGGATGACATGAATTAATACACACAAGGAAAGTGTTTGGAACAGTGATTGACATATAGAAACTGCTTAATAAATTATTATCATTAGAGCCTCCTCTAAGCTTTTTGAGAGTAAGGACAATGCTACATTTTGCTCTTCCTTAACTATAAAGCAATTTTCATGGAGCATTCTAATATTCAATATGCGGTAGCTAATGTTGTTACTCTTATTATCATCACATGGTCTAAGCAGTCGTCAACTTTTTGTTAAATCACATTGTTTCCATTCCTCTGTTCATCCTTTGGAAGAAGTATCAGCATGCAGGAAAGTCCACAGGGTAAAGAGAAACAAGGTGAATAAAGAAATGTTGAAAGGAATCTTACAAATTAGCTAAATAACCCGTGAGCATTTGCCAAGAATAATTCATGAATCTGTGAGGAAGCGGCAGTGTCAACCTGAGCCATCTCAATGTCTTTATGAGTCAATGTATTTTTTGGTATTGCTGCTTTTAATTCCTCTCCCTCTAGTGTAGTGGGCAGGGTAATAGCTATTTATGCTATTATTATTTATGCTAACTTGAATCAAATTTTATGAGAACAGAAATTAATTAAATAGTCTCAATATCCAGCAACCCCCTTTCCCATCCAGTAGAGCTGGTATCCCTGCTCCTGGCCTGTCCTCATTACTGTCCCTGGTACTTGTTAACTTTAGTTCTGGGCTGGGCTTCCACTGAATGCCCGATGGTAATTTCTTCCTGAAACTACTGAGGATCTTTAGTTGTCCTTTTTCTCCTTCTTATGTTCAGGCTAATTTACTTTATTCCTGATTTGTGCTCAGTTTTACTCTTTATCTTTGCATTGGTTCCTCAAACTTCACCCAATATGGACATCTTTGTCTATCAAGGTTTAAAGATTATCCACAGGTTTTTATTTAGCCTCAAGTGTCAGCAGTTTTTTTTCTTTGTCCTTGGACCCCTACTGCATTAGAAAAACTTTCTCAGGTTATTCCTAAAAATTTTTAACAGCCCGACCAATTAGGAGAATCCAGAGTGTCTAAAAAGCTGGTTGGTCAAGAATCCTAGGAATTCTATAATAGACTTAACCTCAATACTGATTTTTCTTAAAATATGTACATAATCCCTTGGGTTTGTCATTCACTGGTTTTGTGAAAAATAGATCTTCCTACTTTGAGCACTAAACTTAGCAATGAGCTTTGAATAAACAGCGAGGTTCTGGGGCTCAGTTTGTTTTCTTGTCAAGGTCTTTAATAGCTCTTCTTTTTTTGTGTGAGTACAGTTGACTATTATGATAAAATCCATCTAATTAGCTATCAGTATTTGACAGTGTACTTTTTAGCAGTGCCATTCATTCAACTCAACAGAGCAGTCATTTCAGTCAAGGAAACCACACACACCAGCCATTCAAATGAGAGAATACTGCCAGAGCTGGATTTCATCTTAATGGGCTCGATAAAGAAAATAAAACTTCAGGGTTTCTATTAGCCAATATATCTCATTAATATTGTGACTGAGACTGTCAGTATCCATTCTCAAAGCCATCAGTGTTTAGAACTCATCCTGAATAGATAAGACAAAAGGGAAAACAGGCTTTTATATGTATTATTTTTATCTAGCAACATGTAGATTTATCTTTTATTGGCCTCAAACACATACCACACACAGCCTCATAAATGTCATTGACCTTTTTTTCTTTTACTTTTCAGATGGGCAGTTATAGCTCTGTTATTTAATTTCTGGAAAATTCTGAGCACATTACTTCTCTGAGTCTTATTTTTTCATTCTTTGCAAAAGTAGGAATAATAGCCTCAGGTTTATCAGTCAGCTTTCGTTGTGTAACAGACAACCACAGTATTTCCAAGGTTTATGGCAGTACACATTTATTCTGGCTTACATGTCAACAGGTCAGCTGAGATGAAGCTGATCTAGGCTGGGCTCCAGGTTCCATGTTGGTCCAGGTCTGCTCCACACACATGTCCTTCATTCTTCTGAGACCAGCTTCCTAGGACACGTTCTTCTCGTGGTGATGGGAAAAGCCTAATTTTGCAAGCGTGTTTCAAGCCTTTGGTTTTGTCATGTCTGTTAATATCCCACTGACCAAGCAAGTCACAAGCTCAGTATCAGCGGTGTGAGGAATTGCTCCTTCTGTGCTGTGGGAAGAGGTATGGAGTGAATTCTCTATGAACAGTAATCTAATCTACCACACTACCTCACATGATATTGGGAAGAGTCTATGAAATTATGTATATAACAGCTCTTTGTTAATTGTAAGGCACTGTGTAACAATGACTTTTTTATAAATTCTCTGTCATTATAGATTCAAGCAAGATTTCTTTTGATATTGACCTACTACCCATTCCATAACCTTCTACCAAGAAAAGCCATATACAACACTTGTTAACAACTGTTGACTTTGAATACTGAGGTATTATTGCACATTATTATAGTGGGAGGCTAAAAATCAGGAATATCTATTACAGTCTAGGATGTTTAAACTACTTCTTGGCTTACCATAAGACTTTAAATTCAAGGAGAAAGCAAGCCAAGGAAAGAAGATTACGCTTGAACAGTCTTCATGATAAAATAGTAGTAATTAGTTTGAGCAAAATCCCATAATAGTTTTTTTTTTTCCCGCATTTTGCAGGAAACCAAATGGCAGACAGATAAAACAAATTACTTCACTCAGGGTAATTAACAAGCGATTATAAGTTTCTGCCTATGTTCTCCCAAGAGTACAAAGATCATGCCCTGTTTTTTCGAAGAACTTTATGTTCCTTAAAACCTAATCCATCTACACTCAACTGCAGAATCTGACAGCAACCTCGTCACTAACACTAAACTACCCAGAGTACGTGGGAGACAATAGCAATGCTAATTTAACGATGAGAGGGAGAAGGGAAGAAGAAGCACAATCTTTTTCCTTTATTTTCTTCGAAGCTTGTTTGCCACCTTTGTTAGCCCCAGTCCACATTTCTCTTTATGTAGGTACCACACAATTCCCAAGAATTAAGTTCTACATGTTTACTTACCAGGGTCTAGGCTTGTGAACGAAAATATTATTGTGTCTTTAAGTCCAGAGTATTTCATTTGAGAACAGTAACATCACTGAGAGAGAGAATTATCCTCTTGATAGAGGTCATAGAAAATTCAAATTAATTCCTAATCAAAGATGACTCAGGAAAACAGATAGTTCACATAACGTTTTGATTGAAGGACACTGAGACCTTCAGGATAAGGTTGCTGCCAACTGACAAAAATAAGGCCATCTCTCTATACTGAATGTGGGGAAAGATAACAGCAACGCAGGGTTCTGTTTGGACACAGAGGCTGTATGAACTAAACAGGTCAAACATGGCAAACCTCTAAGACAATAATATTTACTGATTGATATACAGTATTCAAAAATCTTCTCTAATTCACATCTTCACTGCAAAGGAAAATATACACATAGAGTTCTATATTTTGATGGGATTAAATGTTCTCTCTTTTTAATGTATAAAATTCAGTTAAGAGAATAGATTGTGTCTTGACTGTATTTTACAATTCTTGGTTATGGAACTTCTTTTTTCAGCAGAGTAATATTTTTTTAATTCAGTCAAAACCTTCCTAAGTGTTCATCATGTTTTCATTTTTACAGACAGTTGTATTTTAGAAATATCTTCTAACTTATTTTGGGATATTTGCAGACACAAAGTTTGTTTCCATCCCATCCTGATTCTCAAATGCTCTTTACTATAGGCACACTGATTTTATTTTATTTATTTATTTTTAAAATAAATTTATTTATTTATTTAAAAAAATAAATTTATTTATTTATTTATTTTTGGCTGCGTTGGGTCTACGTTGCTGCTCCCGGGCTTTCTTTAGTTGCGTCGAGCGGGGGCTACTCTTCATTGCGGTGCGTAGGCTTCTCATTATGGTGGCTTCTTCTGTTGTGGAGCACGGGTTCTAGGCACACTGGCTTCAGTAGTTGCAGCATGTGGGCTCAGTAGTTGTGGCATGCAGGCTTAGTTGCTCTATGGCATGTGGGATCTTCCTGGACCAGGGCTCAAACCTGTGTCGCCTTCATTGGCAGGTGGATTCTTAACCACTGTGCCACCAGGGAAGCCCTGTTATTTTATTTAATAAGAATCAGAAGGGTTGTACTCCCAACATGTGGGAACCATTTGAGAAAGAAGAAATGCCTAATAGGATTGTCGAGCACTGAATATGCTTGACCTGACATTTCATGGAGTGAGTATATCCCTGCCAGGTAGACACACTTTTTTGTATTTTTCATTTTTTATTATTTATTTATTTATTTATTTATTTATTTATTTAGGCTGTGTTGGGTCTTCATTGCTGTGTGCGAGCTTTCTCTAGTTGCAGCGAGTGGGGGCTTTTCTTCTTTGAGGTGCGCAGGCTTCTCATTGTGGTGGCTTCTCTTGTTGCAGAGCATGGGCTTCAGTAGCTGTGGCTCGCGGGCTCTAGAGCGCAGGCTCAGTAGTTGCGCACGGGCCTAGTTGCTCCGCGGCATGTTGGATCTTCCTGGTCAGGGCTCGAACCCGTGTCCCCTGCATTGGCAGGCGGATTCTTAACCACTGCACCACCAGGGAAGCCCTAGACACAGTTTTGTTTAGGGGTTAAGACCTGAGTTCATCATCACTACATGGCTATTGGACTTCCCATGCCTCTCTTCCTTCTGCTTTTCATTCATTTGCCTTTATCTTCTGGACTTTGTTATTTTCTCATGTCTCTTTTCCACATAGTTGTCTCCTTTCTTAGCAGAATGTATTTTCCTTCTCATTGTTTTTATTTTGAAGTAGCTTTATTTATCATCTTCAATTCCTTTCCTCATTTTGTCAAATCACTTTCACCTCCTGCTGCTTTATTTATTATTTGAGATATTTTTTTCCAATAGTCCATATTCCTTTACTTTCTTTGAGATTATAAAGATGCTTTTTGAACTTTTCTTTGATTTCTTGGGGATAATACATCTGAAGTACATCTTTCATTCCTTTTGCTTGCTATGCTAATTTCCCCCTGTTTTTATAGTATTTATGTTATGGGTCCTGTTGAACTCTTTCTACTTCTTTCTTATCTGTGGGTGAGGTATGATTGCCAAATTTAGCAAATAAAAAATACAAGACATCCAATTAAAGTTGCATTTGAAATAGACAATGAATATATTTTTATTATTACAAGTATATGCCATGCACTCTTTGGGGCATACTTAAACTAGAATATTATTTTAGTATAATTCTAAAGGGAACTTTTTCACTATATCTGCTTGTCCTCTCAGAGAGCTCAGAGATCATGTAAGAGATCAACATGGACCAAAGTGGAGCCTCTGAGCTCACAAGTCTTTTAGTTTACTATTTAGTATTTATTCATCTTTGTTTATAAGAGTTTGCTGCAGAACCAATTGGTGTTCTTCCTTTTCTTCTCGTCTCACTTCTTCTGATTTGGACTTTGGGGCAGAAAATAATAGACTAGAGTTGTGTGTTCCCTTCATCAACCCACCTCCCATGACATTTTGTGACTCAGAACTGAGCCCCCAGTTCCCTCAGGTCCCCAGTACCCTCATAGCCTACACATATCCACAGTCTTCATTGGTCCAAGTATAGGAGTCTCAATTCAGCCTCTCAGGATCCTATACCTTCAAGGATTTTTTCACACTGCTCAAGAACAGGAGAAGGGAGTTTTGGCTTTCAGCATCCTTCTTCATTTAAGTCCACAATTCACTGAACTTTGGCAGATGTTGTTTACGAACTTTGGGTTGAAGTTTTTTGCTGTTTCCTGGGTTCATGTAGATGGATATATTTCCAGTCTGTGTGGAGGTTTTCAGAAGGAGGTGTAGAGTAAACTTGCTTTTACTGTGCCATCTTCTAGCCCGAGTTTTGGGGATGACTTCTGAAGTGGATGATGCTCTCTCCAGTGATTATCATCATCATCAAATCTTTATCAGGCATTTATCACATGACAGTCACTAAATTAAGTAGTTTATGTGGGTTTATACAAAACCACCCTATTATTATGCCCATCAGTATACAGATAAGGAAACAAAAGCTTGGTGAGTTTTGCTGACTTCTTCAAAATTGTACAGCTATTAAATGATACAGACACGGGATGTAAATCTGGTTCCAGAATCCACTCATACCTACTACATGACTCTACCTCCAGCATCAGATCAGGGCTTTTACTAAAGAGGAAAGCTTTTTGGTTTCCAAAATGATCAATCTTCTGGCAGTCAGTTGGTTAAAATATAACAAGAGTGGAGATAAGGGCACTATAATCAGATAATGTGGTTATAGATTTGGTCAAGTGGTTGATGGAAACATGGTCTGGACGAGGCACTGGGGAGCCAGGAGAAGCACTGCACTTGACTGCCTTATATATGTGTCCTGTCCTTCACTCAAAGGCACAGGCCTTCGGAGGTCCCTAAAAAAATCTCTCTGCATACATTGCTGCGTTCTCCTTGATCAAAAGCATTTTTACAAGCAGTAGGATGTCAGAAGCTCCAGCCTTGTGGGGATCCAGCTGAGGAATCCTGAAGGGACTTGGAAGTTCATTCTGCAAATTCAGTACTTATGTAGCAACCTTGTGGATTTGACTCAAATATTGTATGCACTATGTCTTATTACTCTGAAATCGTCATGAATATTGGCGAGCTCTGCATACCATGTAAGGACATGCTGGAATCAAGACAAGTTAGGAAAAAATCAGATTGTCTGTGACCTACTTAGTCTGTACTTCACTGGGGAAAGGTCGAAAACTCTGTCCTGTGCCAATTTTGCACTCATCCTTTCTGCAAACCCTTTCAAAAGAGATTAGGTTCTTATTATTTTATTACTGCAATAAAATGTACAGCCAGAATTCTGGAATGAAAGAGTTGCTGCTCCAAAAGCCATAATAGAAGAAGCCATAACTTAAGTGTAGGCTTGAAAAATTGCCATAGAGGCATTCTTTTATAGAGAAAATACCTTCTAATTTCCCATAGTAGAATATGCACTGGTAGATATGAAACACCATGGATGCTGCCTTCTTTCAAGAGTGACCCACGTGATATTTTTGTAGAAAAGCCACTCTGTGAATAATTTTTGTAACATAAAGCAGGACATCATTAATTGTGGTTAATGTTTCTTTGATCATTTAACTAAGTAGTTAACCAGTTAATACTAGGTAAATACAATGCTTCTGCAATAAGTGTTATTTTTGAGCTTTGCTTTTGGACATCAAAACCATGTAAAATCCTATCCCTATGCTTCTCTTTTGCTTCTCTTCTGTGTCCTTGACTCATTCATTTCAGGGTAGACTCTCCCATCCCTAAGACCTGGTGTGATAGGAGAGGCACATCCATTTTGGGGGTCATTTTTTCACACAGGTCATAAACTGTATTTTTATAATTATCATTATTCCAGTGCACAGATGCAGGCACTGGAGTTACTTCAGGGAAAGAAGGTCACAGTCAGGGTCACCCTTCTGAATTTTCATAGTAGATCGGGGAATTTTCGTGATGTGATGCATTGACATCTTCCAACAGACATCGCTTTTGCAAGCGAGAGAAGCTTGACTCACACATTTTAATATGCCTGAGTTGCCTTCAAAAGCTTCTATGAAGTAAATGATAGAAGAGATTTTACAAAGTATAGGAGACATTCTTTTAGTTGATGTGAAAGGATCTGTGAAACAATGCACAAAAGCCAATGTTATATTTTAACATAGTATTTAACATAGTAGTATTGGTACTGAAGCAAATTGGGGGAACCCATAGATTCGTGACATTTAAATCCTTTAGTATACTGTTAGATCATTTTGTGGGATGAACACCAAAATTATGCATTTATGTTGCTAAGAATTTGAGGGAGATATTTTTACCTTGCCTTTCCCACCATCTCCATCCTCCTAAGCAGTATCTCTCACTTGAATGACCTTTTATTCAGCTTATCTAGTGCTTTCATGGACATTATGTACTTTGTTCCTCACAGCAATTTTAGCAACATGGGAAGGGCAGGTGTGGCTATGGAATCTCAGAGAAGTTGGGTAATATAGAAAGTAAGGGTCAGAAACCAGAAACTCGGAGCTTCTGGAATATACACCAGAATAGACTAAAAGCTGTAGGTAGGTTGGCTCAGAGAATCTCAGCACTGAATGATGCTCTTGTCATGATGATCACCATGGGCAAGTAGCACATGGGTCTTTAGCTCATGCCACTACTTCCCTCTCTGAAGTGTGGTGTAACTGGGGCTTCTGTATTATGTAAAAGACATAAACTGTCCTTTCAAACTGCAGAGATGTCTGATGTGATGAGAATTCAGAAAAACCTTTGATCAGAGGCTTTTTAAAAAAAAAAACCAATATAAGCCCCAGGACAAACTATTTTGCATCTCTTATTTGTTCTTTTGTGTAACATGGTAGCTGACAACTGAACCCACTTGTCAGTGTCAGTGTCAGTGTTAGGAGCTGCAGCTGCTCTCTTCATCCTCACTGGGGCGCCTTGATCCCTGTGGGTGGAATTCACCCATACGTTGCCTGGTCCAGATTGGATAGTTTATGCCAGTATTTTAACCATAAATTTACCTCCCCACTGGAGGTTTTGGAAACCATATGAACCAGTTAACTACCCAGTTAACTGTCCTCTCACATTCTATTATATAAGTATATATACGTATGTACACACATACATATGTAATACTTGTACTTTTGCGCTTTTGCCAAAGTCACTCTCCCACCAGAGATTCTTTATCCCTTCTTTTCTTTTTCTCCTCAGCTTTACTGAGATATAATTGGCATATAATATTGTGTAAGTTGTAGGTTACAACATGATGATTTGATACATGTATATGTTGTGAAATCATTACCACAATAAAGTTAGTTAACACATTCTCTGCCTTACATAATTAGCATTTTTTTGTGGTGAGAGTATTTAAGATCTACTCTCTTTCTTCTGTCCAAATATTCTCCTATCTCGCCACTCCATTTGAAGTTCCATCTTTTGTTGGAAAGCTCCTCAGGTCCAGCTTTAGTCTTTCATTTCTCTTAATCCCAGTAACATTTTATGGAGACTTCATAGTTTAATATTTGATTTTGTCATTTTCTGGAGTCCTTTGATTATCATTCTCTTAACATATTATGCTTTTTCTCTCCTACCACATGGGAGGCTCCTCAAAGACAGGCATTTGAACTTTGAAGGTCTCATGAGGAAGCCGATGGAAGCTCAAGTTGGGTCATTTTAGAAGAGTTTGATAAAGGATGATTCACAAATGTGTGAAGAAGGTAGAAGGAAACGGTGAGGCAGTATCCTTAGTGTTAGTAACAGCATTCTCTCCTCTAGGCCCCAAATGGTGAGTGGAGTAGTCGCCAAAACCCAGAGGGAGAGGGAGCCGTGTGGAGAGGGCCACCCGACAAGAGCTGTGCTGTGCACAGACAGCCTGCAGGAAATAAATACTCATCTTACTCTCCTCTCAGCATTTCACCTCTTGCTGATACTTCTTATTGGCCAAACCCATCCAGAAGCCAGAGGACAAGTGAACCCATTGATGTGATTCATGCATATCACCTTTCCAGGGTACAGAGAAAGATGAAAAATGGTGGAGAGTGCATCTGGAGGGATGATAACCAGTGATCATGAGTGATGACCAGCACAAGCATCATACCATTTGGTACACTTATTTGCATTCTCTCAGGTTCCTAACACATTGTAGAGCTGACTGGCAATTTGTAGAACCAAAATGGCGGGGCCATAAACACCAAATATTGCACATTGTTGCTATAGTCACTCACCAAAGAGAATCTTCATGGATTTTTCCACGCAGATCCTACTGAATAGTACTTTGATTATTCATCAAAATTTTTGGTTACAGCTAACCAAATATAGAACCATCATTAGAAACATCATCATTCAAGAATGCAAGGAGCAGAAACTTTTGAGGATGTAGCAGTGGGTTGATAAGTGGCTGGCACGTGGCGAGATCTGACTAGGATGATTCACTATTTCATCTAAAACCAGTTTTATAGCTTCTTGCATTTCAATTATTTCTTTGGAAAGGCGTCCTATGGTTTGGAAATTTTGCTTGTCTCTAGAAAAATGTTGTCGTTTTATTTTCATATTCCCTGTCATTTAAATTTCAATTAGTGTTGCTAAACCCTCACAGAAAGATTCCTTCCAGCACTCTAGCTCTTTGCCTGCTTGTGACAAAATGCATATCAGGGCAGATCTCAGGCATCTAAGGTAGCAAAACCAGGAAAACATTTTTAGTGAAGGTTCAAATGGAATTGATTTGAATTAGTCTGTTGATACATATAATGGTAAAGAAAACAATTTTCTCTTGGTGAAAAACTTTGGGGTGGAACGATATTACAACACTGTGGATCAATGTCAGAAAGACATCTGAACAAATGCCGTCGAACATCTAAGTCACTGAAGTGTCAACTGCTTTGAGAGAATATAAAGAAAACCTGATGAATTTCATCCTGGAGTTAAGTAAAAAAAAAAAAAAAGCTCTGCTAGAGATAAGGAAGGAAGAAGAGAAGTTGCATGGTCTTGAGATATGTATACCCTTTGAACTCAGGATGGTAGAGCTTATTAAAAAAAATCCCAAGGTTACTGAAGCTAAAGATGGCATTAAATTCAAGGTTGAGTAATGCACTGTAAATGTTACTTGCTTGCTCATAGGCACATAAATATTATTAATACTCTTGATCATTTTAATTTAATGTATGAACTTGATCTTTCTTGGCAGGGAGTTGTCAAACATGAGCGAATTATACCAATTCGTAGAAGGAGAAATGAGAGAAATGATCATTGACAAGGTAGACTAATTTAAATATTTATTGATTTCATTTCAACAAATAATGATTATTTTAATATTACCTGCAGTCATTTGATACATGCCTGAGAAGAGAGAGGAGGGGCCCAGTTTTTCTTAACAGCCTGTATTGCCGCCACTTCTTTTATCAAGCAAGTTTTATCCTCTGTCAACTCCATGTAACTGGTTTCAGGTCTCTTTCTTCTAAGAACTTAGGGGTCCCGTAGGAAGTAGACGTGTAAATGAGAACTGATTTTAAGTTTCAAATGTTTACCCCGTTTCTGAGTAAGGGAGTGCTCGCTTTTCTACTTTCGGTCTCTTCAAAATCCGTATCTGTAGCAAATATTTATCAGGTGTTTGCTGTGCACCACGTTATGAGCACTGGGAACGGAGGGGTGAACATTACAGAGAAGTTCCTTACCCCCAGAGAGCATGCACTTGAATGTCAGAAACTAGGTAATAAACAAATAGATGCATGAGATATTTTCATTGTAATGAAAGAAAATGTGTACTGATATTTAAGTGTGATGAAGAAAACGGAGTAAGGTAATGTGAGAGAGCGTGAGTTTGAGCTGTTTTAAATTGAGTGGTCTTGGAGTCCCTTTCTGAAGGGAAATAATATTTAAGCTGAGACCTGGATGAAAAGTAAGAGGGAGGTATGAATCGCTGAGAGGACAGAACGTTCTAGCTGAATTGAAAAGCAAGGGCAAAAGCCTTGAGGTGGGAGCACAGTTTATCATGTTCAAGATAAGCAAGGAATGGTCGAATGCCTTTAGAGAAAAGCCCAAAATAGTATTTAATTTGACATTTAAAAAGTTGTATTGGTCTAAACTCATGTTTTTAAATGGTCCCACTGTGCTTGGAAATCGGAAGTTCACTAATAGCAATTCTAATCTGCTTGGGACTTTTGAAATGTTACACATATTTCAAATGATTAGGGAGAAAACTTACTCTTCACAAAATAGATAAGAAGTTTAGTAACAAATCAAGCGACTTCTGTATATTGAACACCTAGTAAGTGCTGTGTGTATTGTATACAGGCTCCATGAGAAAAATATAAAGTATTGATAACGTAAGACAGAACTTTTTTTATAATAAAAACATAAGTAATTTATTACAATTTGAAGGCAAAAACATAATTTTAAAAGATTTAGACCTATGTTAGGCGTGATAGAGTATGGATGCTTTCTTGAAATTCAGAATCAGATCCAAGAGTATCACTTTCAAAATGTTCTAGTAGATTGAGTTTACTTTTAGTTGTCTTTGATGAAACAGTCACTATTCTACTCTCTTTCTTAACGGAAATATATTTTTTCGAAGACTTGCTTTTTTTTTTTTTTTTTTTGTGGTACGTGGGCCTCTCACCGTTGCGGCCTCTCCCGCTGCGGAGCACAGGCTCCGGACGCGCAGGCTCAGCGGCCATGGCTCATGGGCCCAGCCGCTCCGCGGCATGTGGGATCCTCCCGGACCGGGGCACGAACCTGTGTCCCCTGCATCTGCAGGCAGACTCTCAACCACTGCGCCACCAGGGAAGCCCTCGAAGACTCACTTTTAATTGGTTTATTAACCGAAGAATTATTTTGCCCAGTTCCTTTGCTTTTCTGCTTTACAGGTGAGTCAGAGCAGGAATGCTGGTCCTTCCCAGGTTGTTTCTTAGCAGAATATTTTTTGGTATATTCACCTGCTTTGGTCATTTTCTCTGGAGGTGCCGCCTCCCACGCCGGCCATTGGCACCAGCCTCATCAAGACAGAACTTTTATCTTCAAGATGAGCAGAGTTGAGATACTGGGAAGAGGTACCATAAAAAGATAAGTAATGGCACAATGTCACACCAAGTCCAAATGAATCATGAAGTGATAATGAGGAAAGCAAGGTTACTTACAAAGCACAGTGCTCAGAGTGGCTTCTTGAAGGAAATGAGATTGGAATTGGTAGGAAGAATTAAGTGACCAGAGGCTGGTGGGGTTTATGGTAATGAGCAGGAGTGACAGGGAGCAGTGACATATCAAATACTTGTTATGGCCTTTCTTCCGTCTTCTTCATACCATGAAGCTGAGTAAAGTTTTCATAACTTGATTTTGTTTTTGGCACGATCCAAATACTTACCTACATCATTAAGAAATAGTGTGAGGGTCTTCCCTGGTGGCGCAGTGGTTGAGAGTCCGCCTGCTGATGCAGGGGACACGGGTTCATGCCCCGGTCCGGGAAGATCCCACATGCCATGGAGCGGCTAGGCCCGTGAGCCATGGCCGCTGAGCCTGCGTGTCTGGAGCCTGTTTTCTGCAATGGGAGAGGCCACAACAGTGAGAGGCCCACGTACTGCAAAAAAAAAAAAAAAAAAGAAAGAAATAGTGTGAGACTTTTTCCTTACAAGAATGATCTCTTTCTATGTTACTGACAACAAGGCTTCCTATCCTACTAGATAGCACCTCTGTGAAGAAAACTCTAGTCCCCAAGGTATTACTTTTTAATTTTCATGATGCTTCACTTTTGCAAACAGATGAAACAGATATAACTTCATTCAGTATTGAGGAATAAGAAGGATGTGATGTAATAATTCCCTTTGTTGATATCTACCCCATTTCTTCTATGACAAAGTAGATGACTTGGGATCGCTGGGCCCCATGTATCGCAGCTACACTTTACAATGTCTCCTAAATGGTGTTCCTTGAAGGTGAATTAAGGTTGTTGGCGTATCCAAAGTTGCTAGACCCCTCTCTATGGGGCCTGCCTGATCCTGAAAAAGGACTGCAAGCAAATAAAGAAATACAGCTCAGTGAGCTGTTAAATCAATGATGTAAATGGACTCTTGGCACCTCACTGACTTTCACTGGTCATTGAATCAGGTCCACACTGTTTGTTGAGGGTCAGTTCACTAACTTGTCCTTCCTTTTATCATCTGCTTGGTATTTCTCTCTACTGGGGCCAAGCTGCTACAGACTGTCTGAGATGTTACTTTGTGTGTGTGTGCATACACACCCATACGCATGTCTATTTTCTTGAGGTCTTAGAATGGTTCTTAAACCTAGCTAATCATTACAATTACTTGGGGTCTTTTACAAAATACAGATGCTTGGGACTCAACCCAAATCATTTAGATAAAAATTTCTATGCCAGGGCCCTGATACCAGTGTGTATATTTTTTTTGCGTTACGTGGGCCTCTCACTGTTGTGGCCTCTCCTGTTGCGGAGCACAGGCTCTGGACACGCAGGCCCAGTGGCCATGGCTCATGGGCCCAGCCGCTCTGCGGCATGTGGGATCTTCCCGGACCGGGGCACGAACCCATGTCCCCTGCATTGGCAGGCGGACTCTCAAACACTGAGCCACCAGGGAAGCCCCCATTTTTTGATTGGGTTGTTTGTTTTTTTAATATTGAGCTACATGAGCTGTGTATATATTTTGGAGATTAATCCTTTGTCCGTTGATTTGTTTGCAAATATTTTCTCCCATTCTGAGGGTTGTCTTTTCATCTTGTTTATGGTTTGCTTTGCTATGCAAAAGCTTTTAAGTTTCATTAGGTCCCATTTGTTTATTTTTGTTTTTATTTCCATTACTCTGGGAGGTAGGTTGAAAAAGATCTTGCTGTGATTTATGTCAAAGAGAGTTCTTCCTATGTTTTCCTCTAAGAGTTTTATACTGTCTGGTCTTACATTTAGGACTTTAATCCATTTTGGGTTTATTTTTGTATATGGTGTTAGGGAGTGTTCAAATTTCATTCTTTTACATGTAGCTGTCCAGTTTTCCCAGCACCACTTATTGAAGAGACTGTCTTTTCTCCATTGTATATCCTTGCCTCCTTTGTCATAGATTAGTAGACCATTGGTGCGTGGGTTTATCTCTGGGCTTTCTATCCTGTTACATTGATCTATATTTCTGTTTTTGTGCCAGTACCATATTGTCTTGATTACTATAGCTTTGTAGTATAGTCTGAAGTCAGGGAGTCTGATTCCTCCAGCTCTGTTTTTTTCCCTCAAGATTGCTTTTGCTATTTGGGGTATTTTGTGTCTCCATACAAACTTTAAGATTTTTTGGTCTAGTTCTGTAAAAAAATGCCATTGGTAATTTGATAGGGATTGCATTGAATCTGTAGATTGCTTTGGGTAGTATAGTCATTTTCACAAGATTCATTCTTCCAATCCAAAAACATGATAAATCTCTCCATCTGTTTGTGTCATCTTTGATTTCTTTCATCTGTGTCATAGTTTTCTGAGTACAGGTCTTTTACCTCCTTAGGTAGGTTTATTCCTAGATATTCTATTCTTTTTGTTGCAATGGTGAATGGGATTGTTTCCTTAATTTTCTTTCTGATCTTTCATTGTTAGTGTATAGGAATGCAAGAGATTTCTGTGCATTAATTTTGTATCCTGCAACTTTACCAAATTCATTGACTAGCTCTAGTAGTTTTCTGGTGGCATCTTTAGGATTTTCTATGTATAGTATCATATCATCTACAGACAGTGACAGTGTTACTTCTTCTTTTCCAATTTGTATTCCTTTTATTTCTTCTCTGATTGCCGTGGCTAGGACTTCCAAAACTATATTGAATAATAGTGGTGAGAGTGGACATCCTAGTCTTGTTTCTGATCTTAGAGGAAATGCTTTCAGTTTTTCACCATTGAGAATGATGTTTGCTGTGGGTTTGTCGTATATGGCCTTTATTATGTTCAGGTAGGTCCCTCTTTGCCCACATTCTGGAGAGTATTTATCATAAATGGGTGTTGAATTTTGTCAAAAGCTTTTTCTGCATCTATGAGATAATCATATGGTTTTAATTCTTCAATTTGTTAGATATTTATATATTGAAGAATCCTTGCATCCCTGGGATAAATCCCACTTGATCATGGTGTATGATCCTTTTAATGTATTGTTGGATTCTGTTTGCTAGTATTTTGTCTAGGATTTTTGCATCTATATTCATCAGTGATATTGGTCTGTAATTTTCTTTTTTTGTGGTATCTTTGTCTGGTTTTGGTATCAGGGTGATTGTGGCCTCATAGATTGAGTTTGGGAATGTTCCTTCCTCTGCAATTTTTTCGAAGAGTTTGAGAAGGATGGGTGTTAGTTCTTCTCTAAATGTTTGGTAGAATTCACCTGTGAAGCCATCTGGTCCTGGACTTTTGTTTGTTGGAACATTTTTCATCACAGTTTCAGTTATTATTTGTGATTGGACTGTTCATATTTCCTATTTCTTCCTGGTTCAGTCTTGGAAGGTTATACCTTTCTAAGAATTTATCAGTTTCTTCCAGGTTGTCCATTTTATTGACATAGAGTTGCTTGTAAGTAGTCTCTTATGTTGCTTTGTATTTCTTTGGTGTCTGTTGTCACTTCTCCTTTCTCATTTCTAATTTTATTGATTTGAGTCCTCTCCCTCTTTTTCTTGATGAGTCTGGCTAATGGTTTATCAATTTTGTTTATCTTCTGAAAGAACCAGCTTTTAGTTTTATTGATCTTTCCTATTGTTTTCTTTGTTTTTAGTTCATTTATTTCTGCTCTGATCTTTATGACTTCTTTTCTTCTGCTAACTTTGGGTTTTGTTTGTTCTTCTTTCTCTAGTTCCTTTAGATGTAAGGTTAGATTGTATATTTGAGATTTTTCTTGTTTCTTGAGGTAGGCTTGTATTGCTATAAACTTCCCTCTTAGAACTGCTTTTGCTGCATCCCATAGGTTTTGGATCATCATGTTTTCATTGTCATTTGTCTCTAGGAATTTTTGATTTCCTCTTTGATTTCTTCAGTGATCTCTTGGTTATTTAGTAATGTATTGTTTAGCCTCCATTTGTTTGTGCTTTTTACGTTTCTTTCCCCTGTAATTTATTTCTAATCTCATAGCGTTGTGGTCAGAAAAGATGCTTGATATGATTTCAATTTTCTTAAATTTACCGAGGTTTGATTTGTGACCCAAGATGTGATCTGTCCTGGAGAACGTTCTGTGTGCACTTGCGAATAAAGTGTAATCTGCTGTTTTTGGGTGGAATGTCCTATAAATATCAATTAACTCTATCTGGTCTATTGTGTCATTTAAAGCTTGTGTTTCCTTATTAATTTTCTGTCTGGATGACCTGTCCATTGGTGTAAGTGAGGTGATAAAGTCCCCCACTATTATTTTGTTACTGTTGATTTCCTCTTTTATAGCTGTTAGCATTTGCCTTATGTATTGAGGTGTTCCTGTTATGGGTGCATATATATTTATAATTGTTATATCTTCTTCTTGGATTGATCCCTTGATCATTATGTAGTGTTCTTCCTTGTCTCTTATAACAGTCTTTATTTTAAAGTCTATTTTATCTAATGCAAGTATTGCTACTCCAGCTTTCTTTTGATTTCCATTTGCATGGAATATCTTTTTCCATCTCCTCACTTTCAGTCTGTATGTGTCCCTAGGTCTGCAGTGGGTCTCTTGTAGACAGCATATATATGGGTCTTGTTTTTGTATCCATTCAGGAAGCCTGTGTCTTTTGATTGTAGCATTTAATCCATTCACATTTAAGGTGATTATCAATATATATGTTCCTATTACCATTTTATTAATTGTTATGGGTTTGTTTTTATAGGTCCTTTTCTTCTCTTGTGTTTCCTACTTAGATAAGTTCCTTTAGCATTTATTGTAGAGCTGGTTTGGTGGTGCTGAATTCTCTTAGCTTTTGCTTGTCTGTAAAGCTTTTGATTTCTTCATTGAATCTGAGATATTTGCTGGGTAGAGTAATCTTGGTTTTAGGTTCTTCCCTTTCATCACTTTAAATATATCATGCCACTCCCTTCTGGCTTGTAGAGTTTCTGCTGAGAAATCAGCTGTTAACCTTGTGGGAGTTCCCTTGTATATTATTTGTTGTTTTTCCCTTGTTGCTTTCAGTAATTTTTTCTTTGTCTTTAATTTTTGTCCATTTGATTACTATGTGTCTCAGTGTGTTTCTCCTTGGGTTTATCCTGCCTGGGACTTTCTGTGCTTTCTGGGCTTGGGTGGGTATTTCGTTTCCTGTGTTAGGGAAGTTTTCGACTATAATCTCTTCAAATATTTTCTCGGGTCCTTTCTCTCTCTCTTCTCCTTCTGGGACCCCTATAATGCGAATGTTGTTGTGTTTAATATTGTCCCAAAGGTCTCTTAGGCTGTCTTCATTTCTTTTCATTCTTTTTTCTTTATTCTGTTCTGCAGCAGTGAATTCCACCATTCTGTCTTCCAGGTCACTTATCCGTTCTTCTGCCTCAGTTATTCTGCTATTGTTTCCTTGTAGTGTATTTTTCATTTCGGTTATTGTATTCTTCATCTCTGTTTGTTTGCTCTTTAATTCTTCTAGGTCTTTGTTAAACATTTCTTTCATGTTCTCGATCTTTGCCTCCATTCTTTTTCCAAGGTCCGGGATCATGTTCACTATCATTATTCTGAATTCTTTTTCTGGAAGGTTGCCTATCTCCACTTCATTTAGTTGTTTTTGTGGCGTTTTATCTTGTTCCTTCATCTGGTACACCGTCCTCTGCCTTTTCATTTTGTCTGTCTTTCTGTGAATGTGGTTTTCGTTCCACAGGCTGCAGGATTGTAGTTCTTCATGTTTCTGTTGTCTTGCTTCCTTACTTTCTTGCCCCACAAAATATTCCAGGTATACTTTGTACTTTACCTTCCCCAACTCTGGATCAACCATTTCTTCCAAGAATCCTGGTTCCTTTTAGTGGGGACCTAAACTGGTTTAACTAGCAGTTTAAAAAAATTTTTTAATTTATGAGATGGCAATATAACATAACTTGTAGAGTTATTTTGAGGACTAAATGAGAAAATCTGTGTAAAAGAGTGTACATAATTCTTGGCACATAGTATGTGCTCAATAAATTAATTTTTCCAACTATTTCCAGTGAAGTGTCAATAATGGAATTATGGATGAGAATGACAGTTGATGAATTTACAAAATGTCAATTATAATGTTCTCTGAGAGAAAGCAATTGGTCAGTTGATCCAAAGGTTAGATTACATTAACCTCCTTTCTGAGCTTTTCATTGTCTATTTCCATTCTCACTCAAGTTTCTCTCTTCAGAACTCATCCTTAGGATTTAGTTGAATTTAGTCTTGGGTTGTTTATGTTTCTTAATCTTCTCTTAAGTTAAATTTTAAGCAACTTAATATGGAAACCATATCTTATGTGTGTGTGTGTGTGTGTGTGTTTTTGAGGTTTTATAATGTTATTTGACAGTTAGTGGTTAGTTCTCATCCACATTTTGTCTGCAGATTTTTGAAAGTAGTGACAGGTACATATCTAACCAACATGTAGAGTTTATTTGGTGAATCTTCATCCTCATTAACTCTCCTGGACAATTGCACATGGATACAGTGTGGGACATTGCTTATTCCTTTGGCCCAGGTAGCTTTACTAAGCCTGGTGTCATTGTGTACATCTGAAGTTCCCACCTCCTTCATGACAAATTTCTGGATCCTTTTGAGTGCCCAAGGGGCAAGCTTCTTGAAGCCCACTCCCTGGATGCACTTGTGAATGTTGATAGTGTATTCTGTGGTAGCTACCTCATTGATGGCAGGATGGTCCTTCTGCTTCTCGCCCCTCTTCTTTGCAAGAGCTGTTCTGCTGGACCCAGGTTGGAAGTGCTTAGGTGTTTTTCATATTTCCTGCATGTCCTGCAACAGTGGTGAGCACATATGCATATATTAGATACCAGTAAAAACCTAAGTAATGTATTTGTAGAAGTCACATAAGAAACATTTCCTAGCGAAAAAGAAATGTTATAATTGCTAAGATCTTAATCTATGATTCTAATGAAAGGTAGGCTTTAAGCATACAACACCTTCTTAAAGAAGTTGGCATAAACTACACGGCCTAGACCTTTTTCAAAAAAATACAGGTTGCAAAGTAGAAGGAGTTGTATGTTTCTGAGCTGCCTAGTGTTGTAATATTAACTGTTTCTGATGTAATGGCAGGCTGTCTCCTCTGTAATCAAAGGAAAATGTACAGACTGACAATTCTTCCAAATATTCAAATATCTCTTAAAAATAAAATTGGTGGTAAGTAACAGGCATTTTGCATGTGCTGGTTATTTTGACCTGATGGATTTGCAAATTTCTTACTAGCATATAAAAGAAAAACTGCTTCTTATTTTTAAGTACAGATCTTGTGTGCAGCAAATGAAGTCACATTTTTAATTTATTCATTTATTTTTTTGTGCTGTTAGAAAACCACTTTGCAGCGAGTGTGAAAGAGAATACTTACTAAGCTAATAACAGCAGAATCATAGAAATGAGGCCTGTAGATAAATCTCCCTCTAGAGAATAAAGTGTGGTTACAGAAGGTTAAGAATCTGTAAAGATCAATGGAGGCCAAGAGCTTAAAATAGAGATAAGCTGCCTGGAGAAAAAAAGTGAAAAGGAAAAGAAAACTTCAAGAAAACACTGTTTAGGATAGCTATTTTGTCTTTGTTCCCTGTTGAAAATTCCTAAAATTTCATTTAGAGACAGTTATACATTCCTCCAAATACTTCATTTTTATTTTGCACAACGTCTAAACTCCTGTGGGTGTCTTTTTCACTTCAACAGGTGCAATCACACATACACATGGGCCTTTGACTTCTGTAGTGAAACACATTGTCAAGTCAAAAGTACAGCTAATTCAGTAAAATGTGTTAATATAAGTAGTAAAAAACGACGGTGGTTGTAATGGGTAAAGCTGATTCTTTTTTTTTTTTTTTTTTTTTTTTTGCGGTACGCGGGCCTCTCACTGTTGCGGCCTCTCCTGTTGCGGAGCACAGGCTCCGGACGCGCAGGCTCAGTGGCCATGGCTCACGGGCCCAGCCGCTCCGCGGCATGTGGGATCTTCTTGGACTGGGGCACAAAACCGTGTCCCCTGCATCGGCAGGCGGACTCTCAACCACTGCGCCACCAGGGAAGCTCAGGCTGATTCTTAAGTATATTAAGATTCCTGTATCCAAATGGAAAAGTTCTAACTGAACTTTGAAACATCCTCATGTAATTTGGGAGATAATGCATTATGCTTTCTTTGACTAAAAGGCACATATTTTGATGAGACTTTTGTTCCTTACTTCCTCTCAGTTTTCAGTGGCTTATGAAGCATTACATTTGCTCTTTTTTAAAAATTTTATTTAAATACCTTTATGTTTATGTGTTTATTTTTGGCCACGTGACTCGTGGGATCTTAGTTCCCCAACCAGGGATTGAACTCGGGCCCTCAGCAGTGAAAGCCTGGAGTCCTAACCACTGGACCGCCAGGGAATTCCCAGTACATTTGCTCTTTATGAAGGCATCTATTCAATATGAAACGGGAAGGCCATGGCATAAGACCAGGCAGTTTTATTTTCCTATGGACATCTCCTTGTTTTGTCTATCCTTCCTGTCCCCAAATCCCAAAGGAATCCCAGAATTCATGTTCTGTGTTGTAGAAAAATGCATGAAAATTACAAAAAGGCTATCCTTTCTGTCTTTCTAGGTCTCTAATGTTCGTAATATTGTTGGCCCCAACCTGTAAGTCACAGCCCATTTTGAAAGTTGGTAAGGAATAGTAAAACATGGTATTTTTGCCTTAATTTACCCTTTTGCCCCATTTACCTATCATAATTTCAGAGTTCCCTTCATTTCCTTACCATATCCATGGTTAAACAATTCCAATCTCTGACTTTTGATCTTTGGGAACTTGGATGAAGATTGGGATCTGTATGGCACACTGTGCTAGTCGGTTCAGGCTGCCATATCAAAGTATCACAGTCTGGGTGGCTTAAACAACAGAAATGTGTTTTCCCACAGTTCTGGAGGCTAGAAGTTGCAGATCAAGATACTGGTAGGGTTCATTTCTGCTGAGGCCTCTCTCCTTGGTCTGTAGATGGCTGTCTTCTCACTGAGTCTTCACTTGGTGTTCCTCGGTGCTTGTCTGTGTCCTAATTTCTTCTTATAAGGACACCAATCATATTAGCCGTATCATTTTACCTTAATCACCTCTTTCAAGGCTCTGTCTCCAAATCCTGTCACATTCTGAGGTCCTAACTGGGGGTTAGGACTTCAGCATATGAATTTCGGAGGACACAGATCAGTCCATAACACACACCTTTCACCAACCTGGTGCAAGAATCTTTAGTCCACTTTATCTGTAGGGAAAAATCTCTGTTTCAAGTCATTTTTTTTCTGAATCACATTGATGTAAATATTTGTGGTTCAACATACGGTTGGCAAGCCAGAAGTGCCTCAGGGATTTAAAGAAGCGTTTTAGATACTCCAACACATTTGGTAGGTAATCCAATCCTATTGGACAGACAGCCTGAATTTCAAAACTACACCCACATTAAATAAAGGCCAGATATGTTTTTTTTTTCCCATTCTCCACCCTCCACCCTGTACCAACTGAGATGGAATTATTTGAGGAAAAAAATTATGAGTAGAAGAATCAAGGAGAAACTCCAGATTCTCTTCCTAAAACTCTTCTAGGCTTTCGTCTAAAGCATTTTATATATATATATATATATATATATATATGTGTGTGTGTGTGTGTGTGTGTGTGTGTATATATGTGTGTGTATATATATATATGTATGTGTGTGTATATATATATATTTTCCCAAAGATCTATTATCACGGTAAGAATGGCATAACATAACACATTTATCATATAACATCTCTTCTAAGTGCATTGCTACAAATATCTGCGATGTCACATTCCCTCCCCCTCCCTCCCTCCCTTTTCTCTCCTTCTCGCTCTCACTGTCCCCCCCAACCTCCATTACCTTGACTCTCTAATTCCCTAATTCACACCTATAAGGGGGCAGGGTCAGCCTCAAGTAAACTGATTGCTAATGCAGTTCATTTACCAGTCATCCCTCTGTAATCACTCTGAGTCATCTGATGAGGACAGTGAAGTTAATGAGGACACGAAAATGAAGAGAAGCAGGGAAGGATGATGATAAGGAAAAAAAACACAGGACTGAGAAACATGGGGAAAGAGGGCAGGCTGTGACCTCTGTCAGGGGCACCCTGGAACCCAGAAGCAAGGGGAGAAGTGAAAGCTTCTCCCTGTGACCCTCAGTGTATTAGGATACAGCCAATCACATCACCCAATTGGATTTTCTGACAAAAATCTCAGTTGAAGCAAAAATGTATTCTGAAGATAATATGTATATAGGAATGATTATATGGTTTTGGTATGTTATTTCCTTGCTATAAAGAAGAATATATTATTTATTTATAGAAGTAGCACAAGCCTCACAGTTTTCACAGGTATGAGGGATCATTTACAAACAAAATATTAGAATCTACCAATGTAGAAAACATCAAGGTTGTAATGAGGAAGATGCTTTTTATTTTTTATTTATTTATTTTTAAAGCAGAATGAATAGTGCCAGCATGCTGTCACTGGGGGGAACTGTGTAGTTGTTTGCAGGTCATGGTGCTTGGTAAATTGGTCCAGTACTATTAAGAAGGAATTATAGAAAGCATGTTTGTTTTTCTGCTTGATGGCCAGAAGTAATTTTAATAGATTCCTGAATTCTGTCTCCAGGCAAACCGGGAACATACGGAAATCATATTCAGTTGTTAATAATTTTGTTGCTGATGGGAGTGGTAAAGAGGATTTATTTTAATCATTTTAGGACTTATTAAAGGGACGTAGCTGGGAGCTGAGAGGATTAAGCACTCAGGTTAGTTCACTGGCAGGCCCATGTGAAACTGGGATTTTTGTCTGTCAGGAGAAAACATACCCACTGCGAGTGTCCCAATGGCATAGGTGTTAAAGGAGCCTGGGACCCCTGCAAGGTCAAAAATCAAAGCCTGGTGACTGATCAGTACTCTAAAACACCTCTCATTGCTCTGAATGTTTTCTCAGCAACGTAAAACACACTATAGCAGTGAAGGTCCTGGGTTTGGTTCTGGCAGTTACGAATTCCGTGGTCTTGGACAAATTACCTCACTTTTCTCTGCCTCAATGTCTTTATCTGCAGGAATGGCAATAACAATAGCAATTACCTGCCTACAATAGCACTTTGAAGGTCAGATAAGATGATTATGTCAGTCTTACAGCACCAAGCATGATGCGGAGTGAATGCTCAATAAATTATAACTATTCTTATTAATATTTTTATTGTTATGCTTAAAATCTGTATCTGCTTCATTATACCTGTTAGAAAGAGATACCCAAACTTAAGGAGTATTGAGAAGAGAATGGCCTAGGCCTTCAATTTTGACGGTATATATTGCAAAGTAATAGGTCTGCAATTTGGAAAATAGAAATTTACAACATTTTCTGCATAGAAAAATGTGTGATGTTCTAATGCTCTCCAGTTGCTTGAACTATTTAGATATCAACTCAAGATACATTGTCATACTTTGTTTTATTTTGCTTGTACCTTTGCTTGTACTCAAAAATATTGTCCCTATTCAAATAAAAGTTTGTGGTATTTTCCTTGGTTATTTTTATTTTTTTATTTAGAAAATATTTTTATTATTATTTTTTTGCGGTATGCGGGCCCCTCACCGCTGTGGCCTCTCCCGCTATGGAGCACAGGCTCCGGACCCGCAGGCCCAGCAGCCATGGCCCACGGGCCCAGCCGCTCCGCGGCATGTGGGATCCTCCCAGACCAGAGCACGAACCCGTGCCCCCCGCATCGGCAGGCGGACTCCCAACCACTGCGCCACCAGGGAAGCCCCTCCTTGGTTATTTTTAAAATGTAAGGTTTATATGATCAGATTGAACCTTTTTTACTTTTATCCAGCCTGTTCCCTATAATTAAATATCTGTAACCTTTCCATTGAATAAGCAGGGTTCATGGGGTGTAATTATAAAGCAACTTTATTTTTGTCTCCCAGTATCTCTTTAACTTTTTTTCTGTGGGGCTGGTTGTTTCGTTAGCCTTTGATAAAATTTAAGGGAAGTCCTGTGATTTTTTTTTTTTTAATTTTATGTATTTATTTATTTATTTTTGGCTGCGTTGGGTCTTCGTTGCTGCGTGCGGGCTTTCTCTAGTTGTGGTGAGCAGAGGCTACTCTTTATTGTGGTGCGCAGACTTCTCGTTGTGGAGCACAGGCTCTAGGCGCACAGGCTTCAGCAGTTGCGGCTCATGGGCTCTAGAGCGCAGGCTCAGTAGTTGTGGCTCGCGGGCTCTAGAGCGCAGGCTCAGTAGTGGTGGCGCATGGGCTTAGTTGCTCCGCGTCATGTGAGATCTTCCTGGACCAGGACTCGAACCCGTGTCCCCTGCATTGGCAGGCGGATTCTTAACCACTGTGCCACCAGGGAAGCCCAAGTCCCGTGATTTTGGTGTCCACTTTTAGGTAATAAAACAACCTATCGTCGGTAATTGTCCTGTCAAAATATTACATTCCATTGGAAGGTAAATCTTCTCTTTTCTTCTGCTTTGCTTGCTGCAGGCTGGTTGCCAGTGGGTGGGTGGGTGGGGACTCTGGTTGGTTTGTTTTTTCTTTTTCTCTTTCGTGTTAATCCCTCTTCCTCCAAAGAAATTTCAGACCCCCCTCTAGGTTTAGAGCTAGAAGAGGCAGAGGGTAAAGAGGACAAGAATATTCTTGCTTGCCTGCCATTGTTTGGTGATGTAGCATCCGTACTCTGTAGATCTGGCAGGTGTTTAAGGCTGAGTCTTTTAGGGGCACCTTTATGGGTTCTTCAGAGACCCTGGGGCCCTTTGCCTCTCTTCCTCTCATCACTGGGGGTCTCTCACTCTCACTTTTACTTCCTTTGAGAGGGCAAATGCATCTCTGATTGCCCTTGGCTGGCTGGTTACTAACTCCTTCCTTAACATCTAGTCATCTGCTGGCACTTTCAGCTTCTATTTGTTCCTTCAGTGGACTCTCTTGGACAAGACAGGAGATGCAGCTACACTAACGTGCTCATGTGTAGACTACATGTTTCTCCCAAGTTATTCTAGGAATGCACATGACCCCCAATGAAGTGACCTTTCTTTTATTCCTGTTTTAAAGCAGTGCACTAGCCAGGTGATGGACCCTAACATTACTTACGGAGGAGTCTGACCCTTATCCGGTTGTTTCTGCACCTGTGAGACAAATAGGTGAAACTTTTCAGGTGGTCTCAATATACTTCTTTCCCTAGGTTTGGGAAAAGCCATCACAGCAAATCAATATATTTTTCCAAAATTCCTCTATCTAACTACTTTTAATCTTCTCAAATCCTCAATTTGGGTGTGGGGTTAAGAGTAGAATACCAGGTTATTTTTCTTTGACTCTTAACTCAGGGGTAACATTCTATTATTCTGGAAGAATACCACTATTATGTGTGTGTATCACATGACAAGATGCTTTATTTTAAATTCTTTTATAACTGTGTACCAAGTCCCATTTTTTCCCTATTTTCTTTATATTATCTCATAGCGGTATATAAAAAATGGTGCTAAAAAGCACATGACAGAAATTTACCTTCTTAACCATTTTTAAATGTACAGTTCAGTAGTTAAGTAAATTCACATTATTGTGCATCTTGGACCACATTTTAAACATCTCATTGTATGTTGAAAACAATCCAGCTTTTTCTGTGATTGCTTTTTTTAAAAAGCATTTTGATTATAATATTGGTTGTTAGACATTAACTCAAGCTTCTTCCTGTAAAGGGAACTGGTATCAGGACAGACATGGCCAATAAGGAGACAGAATCTCATGAAAATTCAGTTCAGTAGCTGTAACAGTGCCAAGCCTCATGGAGATTGTTTTTGGAAGGAGAGGTAGGAGCAGAAACAACTCTTGAAAGAGTTTCATGAGCCTCCTCCATTCCATAGCTACCCTATTAATAAAACTCGAGTATTCCTAGTCTGCCTACTTCTTTTGGAACTGATGCTATCTGCTTACTGTTTTCCTTTTCTTTGTGTATCATTTCTTCACCCATCATAATTTTGCTTTTCTCATAGTTTCCGGTTCATAATAATTTCTATTTACTGCCTTATGGCTCTGACAAACCGTTCATAACTCCAGCTCATCTTCACACAGTGAAATTCCTCATTCTCTTGGTATTGGTATTTCCTAATTTAAATTTTCAAGAGAGGAAACTGGATTGTCTTTATCTTTTCATACCATGTGGGCACTGCCAGCCAAAGGATTGGTTATACTTGGGTCAAAGTGTGGCTACAAATGGCTGCCCTTTGAGCGGAGGCTGGGGGGAGGTCGTTCCTGAGAAGGCACCTGGGTATAGTAGGCAACATGATTAATTTTATGTACTTAATAAAAATATTTTGTGTGCATGCTTAAATAAGAGTAAGTATTTCTTTATTCATTTTTTCAGCGTTTGGCAGAAAGCAGGAACTCTTATAGGAGAAAGGTGTTAATAAAGGCTCTGAGAACAAAGAATTGAAAAAGGGCTTCTGAGTTTCTGATTGTAGTGGATTTTTTTGAGGGAAGGACTGTTTTTCTGGTTTGGGTTCCCCCAGAAGCGGATCCTGAGATAAGAATGCTATTGCAAATAGTTCATTTGGAAGACGGTAACATGAAACACTGGTAAGGGAAGAGAAGAAATGACAGAGGGCAAGGAGGGCAGCCAAAAAAAGTGCAGTATGTTAAGTGGTTCCCACCGTGGCTTATTCCACTGGTTAATTCTGGGAAATGTACAGTGCATCTCAAAGTTATCTCAAATGGGTGCCCAGGAAGCTGGATATTTATCCAACAACTCCCCGTGGATCATTGGTTGAGGGCTACTCCTGGGCCACTAATTCTATGGCACATCTGGCCTGCCCTCTGCGTGGTTTATAGCTCCATGTCCAGTAAAAAGCCCTCAAGTCAGGAGTCACAGGGGTTTGCCGTCAGCAACCTTTAATGTGTGAGGGCGAGAGCAGTGAGGCTGTGGGCCGGGCAAGGTTGGCATTTACCCCCAAACCCCCTCCCCATTTTCTCCTTTCTTGAATGAAACCTGATTTTATTCAGGTATTCATCCCTTAGGGAAGGTTGCCTTACCTAAAGCTCAAGGGTAAATTTAGATTAATCTTTTTTTTTTTTGCCTTTTAAGTTAGTTTTATTTCAATAAATTATTTAATACATTGTGTTGTACCATTCAACATTAATCTTCAAGATCAATCACATTTCTTTTTCAGGAGGAATCAGTCTTAGTCAAATAGAAAAACACACTGAGGCGCCCCTGTGTTCGTTGCTCATGACTCCTCCTCCCAATTTGTGAGCTGGCTCAAGCAGTCTTAGGCATTCAGAAGAGAAGCATTCTTATTTAAGTTTTGGTGGTTCATTTTGCATATATATTTTTTTGATTGAAGTATAGTTGACTTACAATGGTTTGCCAATCTGCTGTATGGCAAAGTGACTCAGTTATACATGTATAGGCATTCTTTTTTTAAAGTTTGGATTAATCTTAGCTATTTATGGAGATCCCATTCCTTGTATCTGCTATTTGGCGTAGGTGTGGACGCGCGGTGCAAGGTGGTATGAAATGAGAGATGAGGTCTGCTAGAGGGGCTCTTGGAAAGGTTTCTTCCTTCTTATAAAAAGACTCATAGGAAAGGGCAGCATTGTATTATACACTGGACCTCGGGACTTCCCTGGTGGTCCAGTGGTTAAGACTTCGCCTTCCAATGCAGGGGGTGCAGGTTCAATTCCTGGTCGGGGAGCTAAGATCCCACAGGCCTCCTGGCCAAAGAACCAAAACATAAACCAGAAACAATATTGTAGCAAATTCAATAAAGACTTTTAAAAAAATGGTCTATACTGGACCTGTCACATATTCATGAGTCACTTGGAAATGTTAGACGCATCTTGGGACCATGAGCCCTGAATTAACCAACCCTAAAGATACCCTGCCTTGAAATTTCTCAGTTTGAGAGATAACAACTTTTCCTGATTATCTAAATCATTTTGAGTAAGGTTTATTTTTACCTGCAGTCAAAGACATCCTAATTGGTACAAGGATAAAGTGTAAGTACCAGATGACAAAGCTCATTTTTGAAGTTTACAGAAAGGTTTATAAAGAGATTATAGGATCATGTCAATATGTTGTAACAATTCCAGCTCCCTTTGTTCAACCTTTACACCCCTTTTATAGTACAGATAACATCCAGGGGGTTTTGCTGATGATTGATCATGAGTTCTAGAACAGCAGTGTATTCAGTCTCAACCTTTGATTGCATACGTATTCATTATACTGTGATTAAATGGGAAAAATGCATAAAACACTTTTTCTACATACCGAGGTACAGTGGTTGGCTTGAAGAAAATCATGGGTGCAATCGGTTGAGCTGACAGCTGAACCAACAGCTTTTTTTCCCTGAAGACTGTTCTTACTTGAAAGAAAGACTGACAGAAAAAATGATGGCTACCCAGACTTGGGTATTTGGCCATTTCTCATAAGTGGATGAACTGAACATGTTACTTCAAGGAAAATGACTGACAATATTTGTTGCCAATGATAAAATTTGAGCTTTCGAGTATGATTTTGATTTTCGGAAAACTTTTATCCACTAAGGTGATAGTTTCCCAACACTTAAAGACTCTTCAGATGAGTTTAGTGGTGATACTAACAAATGTAATTTTTAACTATTGTATAATAAAATGTGTCAACATTTGGAAAATCTGCATAAGTCAGTGACACAATGTTTTCCAAATGAGTGATACATGATATTATAGAATCATGTGTGGGTAAAATATCCATTCAAAGTTCAAGATAGACTAAAATGGATTTTAATGTAACAGTAAAAATAAGTTTAGTAGTACGGTTTTTGGTTTCACGTGGCAACTAACTGCTAAGAAACTACCATTTGTTGAGTTTTGATATAGTGTTAAAGAATAATATCCACGGTTATATAAAAAGATTCTCAAAATAATCCTCTTTTTTCTAACCACATATCTGGGTGAGGCTGTATTTTCTTCATATATTTCAACTAAAATAGCATGTCACAACAGATTAAATGCAGGAGCAGATATAAGAATCCAGCTGTCTTCTATTAAACCAGGCAGTAAAGAGATTTGCAAAAATGTAAAATAATGCCGCTCTTCTCACTAATTTTTTTCTTGATAAAAAATATGTAATATTTGTTAACATATAATGGACTTATTATTTTAAAATAAATTAATATTTTTAAAATTTCCTTTAATTTTGAATACATCAAATATTAGTAAATGTAACCCACATAAACCAAAGCTCTTTGGAGGTCCTCAATTACGTTTAAGAGTTTACAGGGTCCTGTCACAAAAAAAGTTTGAAACTATCTTTAGAGGGCATAGTGGAAAGGGTTCAGAGCATTGAGTATAAACCAAGAGATCTGGGTTGTTAACGGACAGAAACAGAAGTAGAGGGTATATGGGATTAGTTAATGATCTTGAAATAAAGAATGATGGAGAGATTAGGAAGGAGGAGGAGGGATGGGGGAAATTTCTAGAAGCATGGAAGTTCTGCCCTCCCTCTTGACCCCTGTAGATGGAGGGATGGAGATCAGTGGAAGGGAAGAATAGATCTGGGGCGATGTATTGATGCATCCTACGTTGTCATGGTTCTTGATGTTTATTAAACCAACAATAAACAGAAGTAAAACGTTTAACTTTAAAAGGGATTTCTTCATAAATGAGCACATTTAATGTTTTTAAGTTTGGGGGATGCAGACTTGATGGAATTTTTGCTCTTCAGGAGGTACATGACCTTTCCTAGGAAACCAGGGAACATATCGTCATGTGTGAATGAATGAATCTCAAATTGTTGGAGAAACCCTTCCCAGTGTGCTAAATATTAGTGAATGTTCCAGGCGTGTTTCAGCTATCCAGACTGCACGTAAAAATTGAGTGATGGGGACTCTTAGAATGAATAACAGCATTTACTGAAACTGAAAATCTTGAGACTTCTGGATCCAGAATCCACAGTGTCCAGCCTGAGCCTTGATGTTGCACCAGTTTTACTGTAGAATACATCATCCTTGCTCCTTAGCTGACAAGTCTTGCCTTTTTGACATTTAAGCTACAAAATGTAGGCTACTCCTTGGAAGAAATCTTGTAATTATTTGCCAGTAGAAAAAGAATGATGGGTTAAAGTAAATATATGCTGTCAAGCTGTCAATAATTATTTAATACCACTGTGTACAAGGAATGATCCATGTCAAAGTGCTCTAAATGAATTAGACAAAGAAAGTACATTTGCAAAGTTTCTGGGGTAGTCACATACTTACAATATATAATATAATATAAATTTGAGATAGGGAGGTAGGCAAGACCACTACCAAAACCAAAGCCAAAACAAAAACAAAAGATATGTTTGCAACAAATTTGAACAATAATTTTTATTTTAAAACCAGTTGGGAAATGGAAGAAAGGCTATTACCTTACTGTGAAGGGAGGGAGGTTGCCAGACACTCTCGCATTTATGGATGCCTCCTCTGTTCCAGACCCTCTGTATCTTTCAAGAACTTTCGAAGTACTTTTTGCCTCACATTTCGTAGATGAAGAAACCAAGACTCAAGAAAGTTGAGGAAAATTTCCCCTAAGATTAAAGATTTAGAAGGTTGCACAATGGAGGTTCAAGCCCCAGATATTTTTGTCTTTGAAGGCCATTCTTTTTCCTTAGAAACTCCCAACTCAGCGCCTATAGAGAACATACCCATTAACTGTAGGGAGAAGACCACATTGCTGGAACTATTTTTTCTGTTTTATATCATCTAGTATATAAGAAAAAAAGTTCTACTCTCAGTTTTTATTGTTCTTTGAAATAGCTGAGGAGTAAGCAAGGAAGTATTTGTTAAGAAAACGAAGAAACACAGCTTTGGAGGATGTTAGGGGAAGACCCTCTAAATCAGCAATATGGCGGCTATTTGTGCCTTTGTCCATTGAGACAACACTTTTATCAAGATAGCCTATTGGGTAAGAAGACCTCATTTTTGCTGCCTCAAAATAGATGCAATAATATAAATTCTCTGTGCTTTGCATTTCTGACTGTTAAGCAAGCAGACACCACCAGTCTCAAAACAGACATCTGCAGGATACATAGCACTATAGTGTGGGCTTCAGAGAAAAGATTCCTTTTCAAGGACTTTGAGCTCTATGGAAGGAGACACATACACATAAAGCTAACTTTTCATGGTTAGTTTAATAGTTGCCATGATTATTACTCTTTAAAGTATCCTGAGAGTAGTTACCAATTCTTAACTACTTACCTAATTTGCTGTTATTATTTCAGCCGCCTTCTCCAGTGTTCTCAAAATGACCCACTCCACTTTGAAATTTTTTACTATTCTGTTCTTTTTTGTCCTTGTAAAGTTCTCACAGTGCCCTTAAGTAGGTTTTGCCCTGGGCGCTGCTTACCATAAGTTAGATAACTTCTTTATGTCTTAGTTCTCTTTTCTGAAAGCTAGAAATAAAAATATGATCTATCACTGTCAGAAGTAAATAAGGCAATAGTTGTAAAGCCTTTAGTCCAATGTGTGACTCATTAAATGCCAGCTATTATTCTTATTATTAATACTCAATCATGTTATAAAACAATCCCAGTTTTAAGCTATCTAAAGTTTTATTTTGCTCAAGTGTTTATTCTTTTTTTTAAAGAAAAATTTATACCATACTTCCAAAAAGAACTTGAAAAGGTTTACCATTAAAGGCATATTAAAAGTAAGGCTTAATAATGGGAATAAAAATAAAAAGTCTGGCAAAGTCACCTGCCTCAGAAACATAATCAAGGCCACAGCTGACTCTCCCCATAGGTATTGGAATCACTTTTTCATCAGAAGAGTGCTGGGAATGACTGTTGGGGGATCTTGACAACGCTCCCAAATACTCCCTTTCACTCTGCTCCATCCTTTCCTCTGTTCTCATTTCCACACCGCTGTCTTCTCCCTTGGCTCTTATCACTCCCATTCAGTCTAAACCTTCCCACTTGGCCCTCCGAACACCATTTCATGGCGTCCTCAATCTCCTTCAAGAGGAAGAACGTTTCTTCTTGTTAGGAAAGGCATTCTCCCACGTGGGGTCTTTTGGCCACGTAAGAATGGGCCTTGTGGGGGGTGGCACTTTCCTTACCAGGAGATAAAGCATCCTCACAGTTTGTGATGGGCTTATCACCTTGTGGGGGCATATCTTCCTCTCTTTCAGACTCAGGCGTGCTCCTTTGTTGGTTTTAAGTGTCTGCATGGTGTGGTCCTTAGCCATCCCCACTACTGTATCTTCCTTCTTCGGCACAAGAAGGGTGCTTGCAAATCAGGAGGGATGTGCTGGCCGTGGGAGACTGACACCCACTACTGAAGCTGACCTTGCTGTCTCTTCTCTTTGTGAATAAGACATTGTTGCATCCAGTGCTGGACTGGACTGTTTGCCTTGACAACTCCAATATCAGGATGCAGTGGGCAGAAGTATTGGGATCTCTACTCCCCATAGTAGGCAACTGATGGCACTTGCTTGACACATCTATCTTGCCCTCCAGAGCTATTGCTTTTCCTGCAACTCTCCCTAGTGGATGCATCTTCTCTAACTACCTACTCACTCAGCATTGGGTGTTGAGATGGGCTTCCTAAGTGGAGATTCTGATCTTCATTGCTGGGCTTTTGCATTCTTCTGTGCCTTTTCCTCTGGAGCTCATGTCATCTAACTGCCTCACCTGATGCTTTTCTTGTTGCTGTCCTTGGACTCATTGTCCATGCCATCATCCATTGACAGTTTCACACCTGGCTCACACATTATTTTCTACCTTGTCATCATTGTATGAACAAGGAAGAGCTACACAAGTAGATCTCTTCCTATCTTGACCTCCTGTACTTCACTGAACTTCATTTCCATCCCATTCAGGTACCTACTCTCATGAAAATAACCTGTCCCCACTTAACAGTTGTTACTCCTCTGAAATCTTAAAAATTTGCATATCTCAACTTTTCACTACACCCTATATAGTTCTTCCAGTCCTCTGCTTTCATTTTCCTGCCTCCCCTTTTCTTTGCTCTCATGGAGACCTTTGGTTCCACAACCCCTTCTAGTCCTCTTGTGATTGAGCTCCTTATCCATAAACCATCACTTCCTCCACTCTCTTGCCGGTGTTCTTGATCATCTTGCTCCACTGTATTCACCAAGGTAAAAGAAACTAATTAAGCAAAAGCCCAACAATCTTCTCTGTATGTCATTGGAACTTTAAATCTGGGCCTCCGTGTACCCAAAGAGGTACTTTCATTCCCTTAGCTTGGTGCTGCTACAGATTCATGATTTCCATCCTTAGGCTGTCCACATTGACTCTTTCCCATTCATTTCAGCATCTGTGTACATCTCCCCTCTGCTCAGACTTACTGCTCCACCATCTCTTCACTCACTTTGTATACAATTCTGCCTACTGCTGTGCATCTCACAAGAGAAAATAGAAACCAACTTCTTCAGCGTCTGCAACCACACCTAGTTGGATGAAAACTTTTGGCCTGTCTGAATGGAAGGTACACCTTCTTGTGGCTAAAACTATGCTTTTCACCCATACTCTGGATGCCAGTAACTCCTGACTTCTTAGGCATTACATTTTCTAATATTTCTCTGATCTCCTATGCTCCATCTTATAAACTCAACAAACCCCCCAAACCCTTTCTTGACAATTCGTTCCCTTTCAGTCACTGTATTCTTTCCTTCCTTTCATAGCCAGACTTCATGATGGTGTTATTTACATTGAATCGCTTCACTTCCTTATATCCCATTAACTCTTCAACCCACTGAGACATTTAAAGTTATTCCTAGAGTTGGTTCTGAGCTTCCATGCAATGAAGACAAGACAGTAGAAACAGGGACACTGTTTTCAACGACTCTTACAAGGAAATTTCTGTTCTACAAGAGAGAAAAAAGGTCCTGTACCTACATTTCAAAAGGAAGTGATTGAAACATTAAAATAGAGACAGTGATCAATGTTATAGGTATTACTTTATGGAATATGAAGAAATATTCTGCATTTATATCCACTGTTTCAGCTAGCAGCTGGACAACATTGGGTATAAGATTGAGTGCTCCAGTGAGAGCCCTCAAAACAGCCAGTTTGTGTTTTTGAGAGGAAAGCTGTGCATAGCTACCGTTATCAGATCTGCAGGTGGGAAATTTTAATTTTGAAAACTGAAAAGTTTACTAAGTATGTAAAATCTCCCCCAACCTTGGTTGAAGAATCAGAGTACCAGTAGAAAGGAAACAAACTTCCTCAACAAAACAAGACGTTTTGAATTTGTAAAAATTCACAAAAACATGGAAAGGATAATGGAGAAAAATCAAGGACAGGGATTATCAGTTGCCTGCAGCTTAATTCCTGATAACAGTTATTCATTTGTGTGTTTGTGTGTGTGTGTGTGTGTGTGTGAATAAAAATAAGAGTTTAATAAGGATCAATATTTATTTTTTCAAAAATAATGAATAGTACATGATTCATTATTTAAAAGCTTGCACGTTGAAATTTGTAGGTGGAAGTGGCCAGATGTTCAGGAGGGCAGGTTGACTAGGGCTAGCCATGACCTTGCTCAGGAATATTTTTTGGGTAAATGCACAGAAAAATGGAGACAGGCACCAGGATGCCAGTCGATTAAGATACCATGAGAAATAACTGTCAGAGCCCTGAAATATGCAATGTCTGCATCCGCACCTGTGGTCAGTTCAGTGAATGATCCCGAGTTTCCTTTGCTGAGTAGGAAATAAAGCCAAAGATGATGTCATGGAAAGTCTCTCAACTAAAATAGAGGAACGAATCTTCCTACTTGAGGAGTCGCTTTACTACTGGGGTCAGGATATTGGCAAACACTCGCTTTGACAGAGCTGTGTACACATTGTTGATATATCTATGCATCACCTTTATTTATGCTTCATTGTGATGTTCTGTAAATAGCCACTTTCTCTTGTGTCTCTTGGCACTGGTACTATAGTCTGCATTGCAGTTTTGGCACGCTGACATATTCCTGCTTTGCCTGGGGCAGTGATTCTCAATGCTGGCTGCACATTAGAATCACCTGGGGAGCTTTTAAATATATCAACTTAATCAATTAAATCAAAAGCCCTGGGATTGGGGCTCAGGCATTGGCAAGTTTCAAAAACTCCCCAGGTGATTCTAATGTGTAGCCAGGGTTGGAACCAACTGGGCTAGTGCATTGGAGAAGGCTGCTTATTTAACCTTTTTATCTGCTTTTTCCCCCCCAGGGTTGACTAAACCTTTCCATAGCACCTTTCTGTGTTTATCTTCAGAAGGCAGTCTATTTCTGCATTTCCAGGTTCTTGGGATGTCTCTTTGTAACCTCAAAGAACAGTCAATAATAGACAAATGCTATACTTTAAAATGATTTAATTTTGCCAAGTTAGGGCTTTTTATTGCTCTTAATATTTGAATGTGCAATGTTTCTCAACCTTGACTTCATTTGTCTGTACTTGACTGTACCTGGGGAACTTTAAAAAACGTTGATGCCCTGGTAGAGTCCCATCCCTAGAAATTCTAATGAAATCAGTCTGGGGTGCAACCTGGACATTGGGATTTTTAAAGAGACATGCCAACATTGTTAATCGGCTATACTCCAATATAAAATAAAAAGTTAAAAAAAAATAGACTCACCAGGTGATAATATAATAGACTCTTAGCGGAAAACTCTTGTAAGTATTTTCAAGATCTGTAAACTGCCTGTTAGGTAAATGATATTCCTAATCCATGGTGAAACTGAGGCTGAAAACCCAGCCATTCCACTGGCAGCCATTCCCCTGGCAGCCAGTCAACCTTTGCTGCATGTGGGAATTGCTTGGGATCAGGGAACTTTAAAAAATACTGATGAAAGGGCTTCCCTGGTGGCACAGTGGTTAAGAATCTGCCTGCCAATGCAGGGGACACGGGTTCGAGCCCTGGTCTGGGAAGATCCCACATGCCGCGGAGCAACTAAGCCCGTGCGCCACAACTACTGAGCCTGTGCTCTAGAGCCTGTGAGCCACAACTACTGAGACTGCGTGCCACAACTACTGAAGCCCGCGTGCCTAGAGCCTGTGCTCTGCCACAAGAGAAGCCACCGCAATGAGAAGCCTGTGCACCGCAACGAAGAGTAGCCCCCGCTTGCCGCAACCAGAGAAAAGCCTGTGTGCAGCAGGTCATAGGGGAGGAAAAAATTTTCCTCTACCCTTCTAGGTTCTTTGGCTGGTTTAATAATTTAGTTGACATAAGACAGGTTAATGGGAGAAAAACAAATTTAATTACGGACATCTTTGGGAGCCTCAGAGATATGAGACCCAAGAGTAAGTCAGGCAGTTGAGGCTTATATGCCATCCTGAGCTAAGGAATGGATAGGGACCTGGGACTTCAAAGAGGAAGAGGGTAATTCACAGTAAGATGAGAAGAGTGGATGTCGGTAATTAGATGTTCGCCCTGCCATAGAGATAGGTCATTCAGATAAAAAGTTCTCTCTGGTAATACCTCTCTCTGAGCCCTCTATCTACATTTGTTAGGCAGCTGAGGGGGAGGTAAAAAGCTCTTCCTGAATTCTTTTGGGCCTTGCTTGTCTTCAGCTCAAAATAATTCACATGCCACCGTGGCACACTGGGGGAGACTCTTTCTGAACTCCTTTAAGGTGAACCCAGGTTTGATTTAGGCCTCCTTTTTACTTCTCTCTAAAGTGCCATTATACTATTGCTGAGCAGGCTTTCCAGAGACTGTGCTTCTTACTTTACAAAGAGTCTCTTTTGAAAGGAAAACTCATGTGTTTAACTAGTGACAGTAAAGTAGAGGAGAGGATATTGACTTTTTGGAACCAACATACAATTAGTTTTTATTACAGTTCCACAAAATTGCCAATATCCTTCTTAAAGAAAGTGTTTTAATAAAATTGACATCCTTGGCAGAGAAACGGTGCCAGTTTTTCACTTGCAAACAGTTGCCACTGGGGGTCACCATTACAATAGCTAAGCTTTGCCGGCAGGTCTGGAGCTGTGACTGACTTGCCTAAAATGAGGGGGAGGATGGGGGGAGGACTAATATTTTTCAAGCAGCTTGTTTTCCTCAGTATCTCAGGGAGGCGTTGTTCAAATACAAAGATAAATATTTGTGTTGTGTGGTAGGATACTCACCTGTGGTAAGAAGGGATACAATAAATTGTCTTGTCTGTCTAACAGATAAGACAGTTCTTCACGGTTATAGCTCATCTCTGAGGTCTGTGTCATTCCTCAGAGAGGGTGATCAATATGTACTTTTCTGCCCTTCTTATTTTTCCAAAATTTAATTAGGATTTGTCTGCAGCATGTTTTAAATCACTCAGCCTTGTTTTCTTTATTTTATGAGTACCAACCCTTACTGTCTTATGTTATTAATGAATATGTTGTTTCTGCCTAGAAATCCCTTCAGCTGTTTGCTTCTTACATATTAAATCACTGCCACTGTCGTTACATAAGGACAATCTAATAAATAACCAAACCAAAGCCAGAGTCCCCTAGAGTGGGAGTTAACATAGGACCAACCAGACTTCTGGACCATAGGAGGATATGTACAATATGAGCAAAGTGCAGTGTAGATGCTCCAGGTAGCAGCCCAGGCAGGACTGGGGCCGGTGACAGCCAGTGGCACTCCTGGTGTGTCTTAAACAGGCCATCTTAACTGTAAGGTGGACTCCATTCATGTTAAACTTCTAAGTAAACCTCCCCTTTCCATATAACCCTCCTGACCTTCATTTAAAAAAAAAAAAAAAAAAAGGCGGTGGGGACTTAAAAGCCCTTTTTTTAAAAAAAAAGCACTTTAAAAAATATTTATTTATTTATTTATTTAGGCTGAGCCGGGTCTTAGTTGCATCATGCAGGATCTTCTTTGCGGCACGTGGGATCTTTTAGTTGCGGCATGCAGACTTCTTAGTTGAGGCATGCATGTGGGATCTAGTTCCCCAACCAGGGATCAAACCCAGGTCCCCTGCATTGGGAGCACAGAGTCTTACCCACTGGACCACCAGGGAAGTCCCCCTGACCTTCGTTGTTTACTTGATATATTTAATCAACATTTATCAAACATTCCCATTGTTGGAGTCATGGTTAAAACAATGCATAAGACAGAATTACTGCCACCAAGGCCAGTTTCTTGGGCTGTGAGCTGTGCACACAGGGCCCTCAACTCAGAAGTACTTCCTTACCCGCCTTCACTGTCTTGAAATTTCTAATACTTTTGAAACAAGGGGCCCTGCATTTTCATTTCGCTTTGGCCTGGCAAATTATATAGCTGGTCCTGACTGCCTTGAAGGGGTTTACACTGTAGGGGGGAGACAAAGGAATAAAGTCTAATCAGTAATAGAATGCTAAGATTTAAGAAGTGGTCTGTTAGCTATATGAACAAAATATTAAGGAAAGAGTATTATTCTGTCTGCAGGGAAGAGGAGCGAATTTAGGAAGGCTTTATTCGTGAGTCACATGTTAGCAAGTACTTACTATGTGCAAGGCACTGCTAAACGGTTCAGAGGATTCAAAAATGAAGTGGCCATGAGTCCTGCCACCCATCACAAGTTAACTCAGTGTATGAAAAACATACATAGGGCAGGATGAGTTTGATGTGATGAGGCGGGGCATGGGACTGGGATGGAATATTTCTGTGAATGATCCATCTTTCCTACCTTCATGTTTTCTTTTTCTAATCTATCCCATGCAGGTCTACTAAACTAATCTTTCCAGCACACTATTTTGATAACTCCCTTAATCAAAAATACTCACAGAATCCTCACTGCCTCTTCAGAAAAAGTCTAGACCCTCTTTGCCTGGCATTCGATACCCTGAAATACGGCTTCAGCCTTCATTGTTTACCTAATGCTTTATTATTCTCTTAAGTGATTCCTTCCACTCTGACCAAATTGGGCCATCTGAAACCCTAAGGCATTAGTTACATTTTGCTATATAACAAATTACCCCAAATTTAGCAGCTTAAAACAAACAAATAAAAATTTGTTGTCTCACAGTTTTCTGTGGGTTAGGAACCTGGAAAGAGCTTAGATGAATGGTTCTGTACTTGATTTGGCAAAAGTAAAAAGCAGGAGAGAGAAGCTGACAGTGTAAAGGGAAGCTGATGAAGAATCTCAGACACAAATGGGGTACCATCTCCAGAGAAAGGAGCAAAGATGCTACCAAATACTCAGACCTTTTGGTTGAGTTGAATCACCCTCCTTAGTAACCTCCCCCCACCCACCCCTGCCCACAATGCTGGGTGAAGGCATGAGGGTCAGTGAATGAGCTATGGAGAAATGAGGGCTTGGAGTTATTTTTCCCACTTACTGTTGGAATATTTGGATTTTAGTAGTTACTGCTAGCTTAATACTGTTCTGGCTTTTATTCACTCTTGTATATAGGGTTAAGTATATCATTTGGTCAACTAATATAGAATAATAAGAACTACTACCTGAATAGGATAGCAACAGAGCTCAAGGAGAAATGGATATCCGCTGAGAATCATGGACTCTGAAACCAACAAACAGCTTTCCCATTGGTTCCCAAAGCCCCTCTCTTGGATGAGTGACTATCATCTTACAGAGGAAAGCAAAGAATATGTTTGCACTTTTTCAGAGGACAGTTTCAGTCTATTAGTTAGGGCTCCTATTTGCACTTGCATGCCTAGGAAGAACACTGTTTTGTCCCTGGCAGCAAACAAAGGTTGAAATGTACTAGGTATATACTTCTGCCATTGTGAAAGATCTGATCAGATCCAGGAACCATAGGCCCCATCACTGGGGACTTCATGTGGCCAGGACCCATTAATCAACTACCCATTAATTCAACTTTGAACCCATCTAATATATCACTAAGCCTGAATTCTTCCATCTGAGCCATGAGGATATTATGATACTCGTCCAGAAAACCCAGAGGTAGAGTGAGAAGAAAAGTACAAAGGGGAGAGGCAGAGAAATGCTGTCTTCTCACACAAAGGGGCCTCTGGGATTGTGGGCTCTCTGTCCTTGATCTTGGGTCTCTGTCTCCCTCTGTTTATCCTGAATGGTTGTACTGGGAGAAGCTTGTTACCATGGGACTAGAAGTGAAGGTACATTTTCTAAGAAGGAGGTGGCTTTCAAATAATGACCTGAAACTATTGCACAGTGTTCTGTGACAAATCTCCTGCGGCCCTGCCCTCGTTAGAACTCTGGAAATGAACTTAGTTAGGTGTGGATTAGGATGATGCACTTGTAAGGTTGGAAGGAATCCGAAAGGACATCTTGTATAACCTGTGTCTGAATTCCCTTTAAAAAGCAGCCTCTGTCACAGAGATAATAAGTCCACCCTTGTACCAGATGCTTAGTGACAGGAAAGTTTTACTGCACGGAAGTCCTGCCATATATTGAACTGAACTCTCTCTTCCTGTAGCTTCTTTTACGGGTCCTTTGGGGTCGTAATGAAAGAACTGAATCTCTCACAAAACAGTTCTTTAAAATTTTCATACAGCATGATTCCTAAGCACAAGTCACCCAGTGTGTCTGTGCTCTTGTGATGAAACAGCGTAAAGATGTGAAGCTTTTAACTTTCAAACCTAACCCTGCTTAATAAGATGCGACTCTACTATCTATAACTTATATCCCCCACTTCTATTTATACCCCCTACCAACTGGTTTCAACCCAGCAGCTAGAGTTAACTTTATTTTTTAAATTAATTAATTACATTTATTTTGTTTTAGAGTTAACTCTAATTTTAAAAAATGTTTTCTTGAGGTGTAGGTGACATATATAAGGGGGTCAAAAGGCACAGATTTCCAGTTATTCGAGTTAACTTTAAAAAACCGAAGTCAGATCGTGTCATTCGTCTGCTAAAAACCTGTCAGTGGCTCCGCATTTTACACAGAATGCAATACAAAGTCCTCATGATGGCCCATGAGTCCTATGTGATCTGTCTCCTATTACCGATCCGACCTTTTCTCCTCCTGTGTCCCCTTGTCAGCCCCCTGCTCCATCCATACTGACCACCTTGCTGTCTCTGGAACACGCCTCCACCTGAGGGTCATTACTTGAGCCGTCTCTCTGCCTATAATGCTCTTCTCCCAGATGTCTCCTTGGTTTACTCTCTCACTTTCCCTTAATCTCACCCTTTCAATGACGCCCACCCTTTCTATCCTATTTCATATTGTAAACTGCACCACTGCCCTGTTTCCTGTGCTTCAGTCCCCTCTGCCCCCACCTGCCATAGACTTATCCCTTTTAACTCTTTACTGTTTAATTTCTTATTCGTTATGTCTATTGTTTATTCCCCCCACCCCCAAGAATGTGAGCTCAATGAGAGGGCAGGAATCCTCACCTGTTTTGTTCACTAATGTAGCCCAATTAAGTACCTAGATTTGTGCCTGGCAGGCACATGATCAGTAAGCTTTGAATGAATTGAACTTAGAATTTTGTAATTCTTCTCAGCCCTTTCTTAATGGATACTGAAATCTTCATTCTGTAGGATTTTAGGAATTGATCTTCGTTTCCTTCTTGAAAATCCTCTAAGTGCGTCTTCAGGGGCATTTTGACTTTTCTTCATGTTTCCCAGGAGTAACTATAACTGGGGGTGGGAGTGTTATATGTTTATTTCTACACATTACTTATGGTAGAAAGCATTATGTTCCAAAGTCCTGGTTGTAGCATGAACTTGGGAAATGCCAGACTCCACAAGGGTTTGAATCCTAGTCTCATTATTTACTGACTCTGACACTAAGCAAATTACTTATCTTATTTGAGCTTGAGTTTCTTCATCTATAGTGAGACGAATTAAAATCTGCCTCAAAGGTTTTTACAAAATTTAAATGATGGTATATATAAATCTCCCAACATGGTTTCCAGACCAGTATTTTAAAATCTAATGTACATGCAAAATCACCTGAGAGTCATGTTGAAATGCAGATTCTGATACAGCAGGTCTGAGATGGGGCCCAAAATTCTGTTTCTAAAAAGCTTCCAGGTGGTATTGATGCTACTGGTCCACGGACCACATTTACAGTGGCAAGATCCTAGAATGAAGGAGATGCCTAGTAAATGTTTGTCCTCATTCTCATCCTTTGCCATTGCCCCTATACTGCATTCAGTTATTTATGGCCTAGAGACACGTGTCCATTTACAGTGGTTCTCACTTCTTTACTCATGTGGCCTTCAAGTCCCTTTAAATGAAGTTTGCTTTCCAATTTGATGATCACTTTTACTGATGGAAAAGCTGGAAGTAACATAGGAATTGAGAAATTTTCCTTTCTCATTCTCATTTAAAGTGTGTTCTAAGGACTTAGCTTTTCTTTTCCTTGTCAGTTTTCTCCTGCCTTAGTCATTGCAGACTTGATTTTTCGGCCCTGATATTCACGAGTCCATTCTATTCCTGGCAGTTCTCAATGGCTGCATGTTTCTCTCTCAAGTTCTAAGTGTATGAACTTTTAAAATCTGAATTAATCAGGGAATACCCTTTGCACAGTTAAATAACATATCCCCTATAAACCCAGATATCAGAAAGGAACATTTTAAGACAAATCACTAATGGGCATAGAATTCTGACTTACTTTAAGGGTTTATTAATCACAAAGTTTATCCCTTTTCTCATACACAAACACCTCATTCATTCATTCATATTCTCTCTCTCTCTCTGAGAAACTTGTTCTAGTAGAAAGAAAAGTGAGAGGGGTTGTAGTCTCTGTGGAACATCCCAGTAAGTCCTCTTCCCTTGGGTAGTTTATATAGCACCAAAGATACTGCCCAAATTCCCTTCACCTGTGGAGATGTTCTGAGCTGCACTAGCGTATCTGTTAGGTTTGTAGTTTTGAAGATCTGGAATTTGTATCCACTATTATAATCAATTCAATTCTCTTCTATTTCACAGACACTTATAGAGCTCCTACCTGTGCCAGTCACGGTGTAGGTAGCATTACAGAGATGTACATGAACCCCCCTCTTGGGGGCCTCACAGTCTACTGGAGGGTTACACGTGTAAAAGAATCCAGTACACTGGAGTATAAGACGTGCACAAGGTCCAGAGGTTGCAGGCAGGGAGCAGGTATGGTGGAGGCTTTAGTGGGGAGGGGAGATGCTCAGGGAAGTCTTCACAAAGGAGGCCTCATTCTTTATTTGGAGAGAGTACAGGTGAGGCCGTGAGGCCTTGTTTCCATGAGATGGCATTGTAGCCAAGGAGACCGGGAAAACTAGAATTCTGCCTTCACTCATAATTGGATAAGTCCCCCCTCCCTGAGGTTCCTAAGGAAACTATGCTCAAGAGAACAAAAAAGAAGACTATCCAAAGATCATCTCTTTATTCATTAGATATACGTTTGCCACCCCAAAGCTGGCTTCCATAAGCAATGCAAGAGCATGTGCTTCTCATTTACCCCTTAAATCTCAGCTCTCCAGGCCGTCTAAATGGGTGGGAATCTCTTGATTGCACGGGTTCTCCCGTGGGAGGAGGAGAAAGCCTCAGTTCTCCCAATGGCTGCATTGTAGGAGGGGTTTCCTGCAGGAGAGTGCCGGAGGGGAACGGGAGAGAGGAAGGAGCCCGGGATCAGAGCGTCTCTCACGTAGCCGCTTTGACGGAAGAAGTAGAAAAAGAAGACCGCGTTTAGATAAGTGACCTCTCACCCTGCAGTAGATTGTTTGCAAAGTTGTTCAAAAGGGTCCCTCCTGGGTTTCCCTGGTGGCGCAGTGGTTGAGAGTCCGCCTGCCGATGCAGGGGACATGGGTTCGTGACCCGGTTCGGGAAGATCCCACATGCCGCAGAGCGGCTGGGCCCGTGAGCCGTGGCCGCTGAGCCTGAGCGTCCGGAGCCTGTGCTCCGCAATGGGAGAGGCCCGCATACCGCAAAAAAAAAAAAAAAGTCCCTCCCTGTACAGCATGACTTTGCCACTCACTGCATCCAGAAGTGGAGTTTATTTCTCCAGCTCTTCCCTCTGGGCTGACCCAACTCGCTTTGACCAATGCAGTGTGGCAGGAGGGCATTGTGCGCGCTCTGGAGCCAAGGCTTCGGGAGACTGTGGTTTCTTCTTCCCTCTTGGAGCCCAGAAATGGTCCTGTGAAGGAGGCAGGTGAGCCTCCTTGTGGACGATAGGCCACGTCGAGGAGAGAGAGGCCCAGCTGACAGCCAGCAGGACCTGCCAGACAGGTGAGTGAAGCCATAATGGACCATCCTGTCCTTCCGAGCCAGAGAATCCTGAGTGGCATTTAGGCCACCATGTTTTGAGGTGGTTTGTTTTGCAGCAGTAGATAGCTGATACAAACATCTGATAATAGTGGGCTAATTAGTGGGCTGGAATCTGACCAATCAGATTTGAAACTCCTTTTCTTGGAAAGTCTGTAGGACAAGGATTGGAAGAAGGGGATTAAGAAGGGGATAAATCCTCCTCTATGTGGTTACTAGGAGGCTTGTCATCCAAGCAACTTTTAAAAGAGTACCTTTCAGTACGTAGGGCTTTTTTTAAAAAATATATATATAAATTTATTTTTTTTTTATTTTTTGGTCTCCGTTGCTGTGCCTGGGCTTTCTCTAGTTACAGCGAGCGGGGGCTACTCTTCATTGTGGTTCACGGGCTTCTCATTGCAGTGGCTTTTCTTGTCGCGGAGCACGGGCTCTAGGCACTCGGGCTTTAGTAGTTGTGGCACGTGGGCTCAGTAGTTGTGGTGCACGGGCTTAGTTGCTCCGTGGCATGTGGCATCTTCCCCGATCAGGGCTCGAAACCGTGTCCCCTGCAATGGCAGGTGGATTCTTCACCACCGCACCACCAGGGAAGTCCCAGTACGCAGGGCTTTTGAAATTCTTCTTTGGTAGGTTGAATTCTTTGATTGTTGGAAAGAACTCAAAGCACTTAAGAGCCCTCCCCTCACCTCAGACTTGGCAGTATTAAAGGTCGAAGAACTCTGCAAAGTGTTGCTTAAGGGGATCTTTTCTTACTTGTCTCTTCTCTGTTTAAGTCTTGGTTTTTTGTTGCTTTTGACCTCTTTCAGGAACTTGATTTTCCAGGTGTTCCCTGATTTCCAACCTGCTCTTTTCAGCAATTTACACACCCTTTCTCGTTAGCCTCTCATTCCCCACCTGGGGCTTAGACATGATTGCACTTAGTTCCACAGTGGGTCACTTCCCTTCTCAGCTCTGGGTTTCAGGACGAACCACAGCCTATGCTGCCACCTCCCGTCACCAGGTCAGGGAGGTCGGACACAGACTGTTCTCTACACCCGCAACCATGACTCACAATTATCTTCTTTCCTCAGGAGTCTCTTGGATTGTTATTAAAGTTATACAGTTATTTTAGATTGCTGGGATAGCATACAGTCTTGGTTATATCCTACGTGACGTAGAAAGCTTAAAACGAGTAAATAAAGCTTTTAAAATATTGTTCATTTTGAGGCAGAATATGTTAAAATCTGGGGCAAGCCTCATTCCTATTTCACAGTCTTTGAAACTATTCAGGTGTCACCTCCAGGAAGAACCCTTCCTTGATCACCTACCTTTCCTGCCAATAGGTCTCCAATCTCTTAAGCAGATTAATTTTTTCCTAGATGTTTTTCTAACTTTGTGACCATATATAAAAAATATTTATTTCTTATTGGTTTATAACATTATATAACTTTCACATGTACAATAATATATTTCAGCTTCTGTATACACTACAACATGCTCACCACCAAAAGTTTAGTTTCCATCCATCAGCATGCAGTTGACCCCCTTTACGCATTTTGCCCTCCCCGCACCCACTCTGGTAACCACTGCTCTGTTCTCTGTATCTATGTGTTTGTGTTTGTTTGGTTTGACTTGTTCATTTATTTGGGGTATTTTGTTTGTTATTTGTATTCCACATATGAGTGAAATCGTAGGGTATTTATCTTTCTCCATCTGACTTATTTCACTTAGCATAATACCCTCAAGTCCTATCCATGTTATCACAAATGTCAAAATTTCATCCTTTTTATGGCTGAGTAGTATTCCATTATAAATATGTAAATATATATATGTGTATGTGTATATATATATGTATATATATGCCACATTGCCTTTATCCACGATCATAGGGGTGCACATATCTCTTCAAGTTAGTGTTTTTGTATTCTTTGGATCAATACCCAGAAGTGGAATAGCCGGATCATATGGCAGTTCTATTCTTAACTTTTTGAAGAATCTCCGTACTGTCTCCCATAGTGGCTGTACTGACTTACATTCCTACCAACAGTATATTAGGTTTCCCTTTTTTCCACATTCTCACCAACACTCATCTCTTGCCTTTTGGATAATAGCCATTCTGACAGGTATGAGATGATATCTCATTGTGGTTTTGATTCGCATTTCCCTAATAATTAGTAATGCTGAGCATCTTTTCATGTGCCTCTTGGCCATCTGTATGTCTCCTTTGGAAAAATACCTATTCAGCTCCTCTGCCCATTTTTTAATTGGGTTTGCTTTTTTGTGGTTGAGTTGTATTCTTTATATATTTTGGATATTAACCCCTTATTGGATCTATGATTTGCACATATCTTCTCCCATTTGGTAGATGGTCTTTCATTTTGATGGTAGTTTCCTTTGCTGTGCAGAAGCTTTTTACTTTGATGTAGTCCCATTTGTTTATTTTTGCTTTTGTTTCCTTGCCTGAGGAGACATATCCAGAAAGATATTGCTAAGACCAATGTCAAAGAGCATACTGCCTATGTTTTATTGTAGAAGTTTTATGGTTTTACGTCTTATATTCAAGTCTGTAATCCATTTTCAGTTGATTTTTGCGTATGGTGTGAGATAGTGGTCTAGTTTCATTCTTTTGCATGTGGCTGTCCAGTTTTCCCAACACCATTTAATGAAGAGACTGTCCTTTATCCATTGTATGTTCTTAGCTCCTTTGTCATAAAACTGTCCACATATGTGTGGATTTATTTCTGAGCTCTCAGTTCTGTTCCATTGATCCGTGTGTCTGTTTTTCTGCCAATACCATGCTGTTGTGATTACTATAGCTTTGTAATATAGTTTGAAATCAGCAAGTGTGGTACCTCCAGCTTTGTTCTTTTTTCCCTCAGGAATGCTTTGATTATTCAGGTTCTTCTGTGGTTCCATATTAAATTTTTTTTTTGTAAATCATATAAACGATTTTTTATTCTATCTCTCTGAAAAATGTGATTGGAATTTTGATAGGGACTGCACTGAAACTGTAGATTGCTTTATGTAATACGGATATTTTAACAATGTCAATTCTTCCAATCCATGAACACAGAATATCTTTCCATTTCCTTGTGTCTACTTCGATTTCTTCCAGCAGTGTTTTATAGTTTTCAGTGTATAGGTCTTTCACCTCCTTGGTTAAATTTATTCCTAGGTATTGTATTCTTTTTGTTGCAATTGTAAATGGTATTGTTTTCTTAATTTCTCTTTCTGCTAGTTCATTCTTAGTATACAGAAACACAACAGATTTTTGTATATTTATTTTGTACCTGCAAATTTACTGTATTTGTTTATTATTTCTTCTAATAGTTTTTTGGTGGTGTCTTTAGGTTTTTTCATATATAAAATCATGCTACCTGCAAATAGTGACATTTTTACTTCTTCCTTTCCAATTTGGATGCTTTTTATTTCTTTTGCTTGCCTAATTGCTCTGGCTAGGACTTCCAGCACTATGTTGATAAGAGTGGTGAGAGTAGACATCCTTGTCTTGTTCCTGGTCTTAGAGGGATAGTTTTCACTTTTTCACCATTGAGTATAATATTCACTGTGGGTTTGTCATACGTGGCCTTATTGGGTTGAGGTATGTTCCTTCTATACTCATTTTTTTTTTTTTTTTTGCGGTATGCGGGCCTCTCACTGCTGTGGCCTCCCCCGTTGCGGAGCACAGGCTCCGGACGCGCAGGCTCCGGACGCGCAGGCTCAGCGGCCATGGCTCACGGGCCCAGCCGCTCCGCGGCACATGGGATCCTCCCAGACCGGGGCACGAACCCGCATCCCCTGCATCGGCAGGCGGACTCCCAACCACTTGCGCCACCAGGGAGGCCCTCTATACTCATTTTATTGAGAGTTTTTTTTTTTTATCATAATTGGTTGTTGAATCTCATCATAAGCTTTTTCTGCATATATTGAGATGATCATATGATTTTTATCTTTCATTTTGCTAATATGGTATATCACACTGATTAATGTGCAGATGTTGAACCATCCTTGCATCTCTGGAATAAATGCCACTTGATCATGGCGTATGATCCTTTTAACGTGTTGTTGTATTCAGTTTGCTAATATTTTATTGAGGATTTTTTCATCTATATTCATCAGAGATGTTGACCTGTAATTTTCTTTTTTTGTCTTGTTCTGTAATTTTCTTTTCTTTTTTGGGGGGCATGCAGGCCTCTCACTGCTATGGCCTCTCCTGCTGCAGAGCACAGGCTCCGGACGCGCAGGCTCAGCGGCCATGGTTCACGGGCCCAGCCGCTCCGTGGCATGTGGGATCTTCCCGGACCAGGGCACGAACCCATGTCCCCTGCATCAGCAGGCGGACTCCCAACCACTGTGCCACCAGGGAAGCCCCTGTAATTTTCTTTTTTTTAAACTGGTTTTGGTATCAGGGTAATGTTGGCCTTGTAAAATAAGTTAGGAATTGTTCCCTCCTTTTCACTTTCTTGGAAGAGTTTCAGAAAGATAGGCATTAATCTTTGAATGTTTGGTAGAATTCACCTGTGAAACCATCTGGTCCTCGACTTTTGTTTTATGGGAGATTTTTGATTACTGTTTCAGTCTCCTTGCTAATGATCGGTCTATTCAGATTTTCAATTTCTTCATGTTTCAGTCTTGGAAGATTGTATGATTCTAAGAATTTACCCATTTCTTTTATCCAATTTGTTGTGTATAGATGTTCATAATATTCTCTTATAACCTTTTGTATTTCTGTGGTATCCATTGTTATTTCTCCTCTTTAGGTTCTGATTTTATTTATCAACCCTTCTCTCTTTTTTTCTTAGTCTAGCTAAAGGTTTGTCAAGAACCAGCTCTTAGTTTCATTGATCTTTTCTATTGTCTTTTTAATCTCTATTTCATTTATTTCTGCTCTGATCTTTATTATTTCCTTCCTTCTCCTGACTTTGGGCTTTGTTTGTTCTTCTTTTTCTAATTCATTTAGGTGTAAGTTTAGATTATTTGAGATTTTTCTTGTTTCTTGAGGTAGGCCTGTATTGCTGTAAACCTGCCTCTTAGAATGGCTTTTGCTGCATCCTGTAGAATTTGGTATGTCATAGTTTCATTTGTCTTCAGGTATTTTTTGATTTCTCCTTTAATTTCTTTGGTGACCCCATAGTTGTTCAGTAGTATGTTGTTTAGTCTCCACATATTTATGATTTTTCCGGATTTCTTTTTGTAGTTCACTTCTAGTTTTATACCATTGTTTTCAGAAAAGATGATTGTTATGATTTCAGTCTTCTTGAATTTGTTGAGACTCGTTTTGTGCACCAACACATGGTCTATACTTGAGCATGTTCCATGTACACTTGAGAAGAATGTGTATTCTGCTGCAGTTGGATGGAATGTTCTGTATAAATCTGGCAAGTCAGTCTAGTCTAATGTTTCATTTAAGGCTGCTGTTTCTTTGTTGACTTTCTGTCTGGATGATCTATCCATTGATATAAATAAGGTGTTAAAGTCCCCTATTATGTTGCTTTCACATTTTCCATTTAGGTCTGTTAATAATTGCTTTAGAATCAATAATTCTATTGTTTGTTTGTCATTATCACCTGTCAATTAAAGACCCAGACCGTATGATTTTACATGTTTAAAAAAATTGCTTTATATATTTTGATGCTCCTTTGTTAGCTGCGTATATATTAATAAGTGTTATGTCTTCTTAATGAATTGTCCCCTTTATCATTATATAGTGTCTATCTTTATCTCTTGTTACCTTTTTTGGCCTGAAGTCTACTTTGTCTGGTATGAGTACGGCTACACCTACTTTCTTTTGGCTGCCATTTGCTTAGAGTATTATCCCTTCACTTTGAGCCTATGTTTGTCTTTAGAGCTGAGATGAGTCTCCTGGAGGCAGACTCCAGTTGGATCTTGTCTTTTAATTCATCCAGCCACTCTGTGTCTCTTGATTGGTGAATTCAGTCCATTTACATTTGGGCGATTGTTGACAAATGAGGACTTAGTACTGCCATTTTATCTTTTTTTTTTTTGGTCTCAAATTTCCCCTTTTTATGTTGTGAGTTTGTTACCAAATTGAAGTAGCTATAGTTATTTTTTTTACTGTTTTTTTCCCTTTAACATTTATGCTGTAATTAAGTGTTTAACAATCTATTTTGATATAGACTTGCAATTTTCTGACTCTGTCTATTTATCAGCTTACTCAAAGTTTTGTGTACTTTTGCCTTTTTGTTTTGGGTAGAAGAGCTCCTTTCCACATTTCTTGTGAGAAAGGTCTAGTGTTGATAAACTCTCTTAGCTTTTGCTTGTCTAGGAAAGCCTTTATTTCTCCTTCATATCTTTTTTTTTCTCCTTCATATCTTAATGATAACTTTGCTGCATAGAATAGTCTTGGCTGAACATTTTTTACTCTTTCAATATTTTGAAAGTGTCATTACACTCTCTCCCGGCCTGTAGAGTTTCTGCTGCAAAATCTGCTGATAGTCTCATGGGGCTTTCTTTGTAGGTTACCATCCTTTCTTTTCCTGGCTGCCTTTAAAATTCTTTTTTTTGTTGTTGATTTTTGACAGTTTTAATATAATGTGTCTTGGAGCAGGTCTTTTTGCATTGAGGTAGTTAGGTGTCCTTTTAGCTTTATGAACTTGTATATCCAGTTCTTTCCCCAGGTTGGGGAAGTTCTCAGCTATTATTCCCTTAAACTCTCTGCTTCCTTCTCCCTCTCTTCTCCTTCTGGGATACCCGTTATCTTAATGCTCCCCTTCCTAATAGAGTCAGATAGTTCTCATAGAATTTCTTCTTCTTCTTCTCCTCCTTCACCTCCTCCCTCACCTTTGCTGCCGCCTCCTCCTCCTCCTCCTTCTTTAGACCTTAATTCTCTCTCCTCTTCTCTCTGTATCATTTCTAGGTTTCTGTCTTCAAGCTCACCAATTCTGTCTTCCATATGGTCTGCTTTATTTCCAGTGCGTTTAATGCATTCTTCGTCTCATTTATTGAGTTTTTCAGCTCCAAAATTTTTGTTTGATCCTTTTTTAGAGTTTCAATCTCTTTGGTAAAGTATTCCTCCTGTTCATTAATTTTATTCCTGAGCTCACTGAACTGCCTTTCTGAGTTTTGTTGTAGCTCCTTCATGACAACTATTTTTAATTCTCTATCAGTTAGAATGCAATATTCCCTGACTTTAAGTTTGGTTTCTGCAGAATTGTCTTTTTCTTTCTGTGATACTGTGTTACCATGGTTCTTCATGGTGCTTGATGAATTGTTTCTCTACCGGTACATTTGAAGTAGTGAACACCCTTCTTCTTTAGATAAAGCTTTTTTTTTTTTTAAACTTGACTATCATGATTCAACAGGTTAATAATTAGAGGCCTTTCTTTTGTTTTCAAGTATGCAGCATTATAGCACAAGTTTCGAATTCTCTTACCTGAGCTGTCTCTGGTTATATTTGAGAGTCAGTACTTTCTGCCCTCCACCACCTCTGTCAGTGGTATTACCCTGTGTCCTCATTGTCACTGCTTGTGCCTCTGGGGTCCATGGTACCTTGCTGCTGCTAGTGTTGCTGGTGTTGCCACCTGGGACACTGGGATTGTGGGCTCCACCATGTCTGGGGTCTTCTCGGTTGTAGGCTCTGCCACAGTGAAGGTTAGGAGGAGGTTAGGGAGAGAGCCGGGGTCACGGTGTCTCTGCTATGACCAGGATTGTTGGGTTTTCAGGCACTGCTGCTGAGTGGGGGGAGGGAGGTGGAGTCTCCAGTGCCCTTGCAGATGGACAGAGAGGGTCACAGGCCTTGCTGCTGCTGTCTGGTTCCCTGTGGCTGTGAGTGCTTCTGTGCCTGGGAGGCCAGTGCCATGTGTGCTACCTCCCCTGATGCTACCGGGTTCTCTGGGGCTACGAGCTTAGCTGCCATGGCTGAGGGACCAGGATCGCAGGTACTTCCTCCACTGTACGCCAGTTCTGCCTGCTCTATGTGCTCCATTTCACCTACCTTTAGATGTATAGATGTGTGGAGTTCTCTAGTGTCCTGGTGTGTTGGGCAGGGGCACCTTTACTGAGTTATAGATACTTTACTAGTTGTAGGTTGAAGTGGAGAGACAAAGAGAGTGTGTCAAATCACCATGATGCTGACTTCACTCTCCTATTACATTTTTATTTGTCTACCGCAAGGGTAGGATCCTTGTCTGTCTTGTTTGCTGTATCTAGGATCTAGAAAAGTGCTTAGAGCATAATAGATGCTCAATAAACATTTGTTACATAAATAAATGGATATTTACAGAATCACCCATGTTTACATCATCTATTTTTTCTTTTTAATTAATTAATTTATTTTTGGCTTCGTTGGGTCTTTGTTGCTGTGCGCGGGCTTTCTCTAGTTGTGGTGAGCGGGAGCTACTCTCCGTTGTGGTGCGCAGGCTTCTCACCCCAGTGGCTTCTCTTGTTGTGGAGCATGGGCTCTAGGCATGTGGGCTCAGTAGTTGTGGCTTGTGGGCTCTAGAGCACAGGCTCAGTAGTTGTGGAGCACAGGCTTAGTTGCTCCGTGGCATGCATCATCTATTATTTTGATAAAAAATCGTTCTCTGACTTCATTCATCTCACAGATAATACTGTTCATCAGCATGTAGTGAAGGAAAGAGCTCTATGGCATACCACTAGAGACAACCTTCCCCACTGAATGAGAACAAATACTCAACACTTACAGGCTTTAATTATTTAAGTAACTATAAATTGCCCTAATAAGAGAATCCTCCGGGCCATGGTTGAGTACTTTATCCACAGGAGCATCGTAGTAGGGTGACCAACTTGCCTTGGTTTGCCTGGGACTTTCCTGGTTTTAAAACATAAAGCCCTGTGTCTGAGAACCCCCTCAGTCCTGAGCACACCAGGGCAGTTGATATCACCCTAACATGGGATACTTTTCTGAACGCTAGGGACATGATGTCCATGTCAATCCACTGAGTTATTACTTTGGTTTCCTATCAAAAACTATGAGATTTGCTTGCTATGCTTTGTTAATGAAGTCATGTTGATACTTCATGATCTAATTGTTTATAATTCATCTTTACTAATCACTTCTAGTACTTTTTCAGGGATTAATATCAAACTAGCTGTCCTGTCCTCCCAAAAGCCATGATACTCATTTTTGAATATTGGGATATTTGAACTTCAAGTACTCTAGCATATCTCTTTTTTTCCCAGAATTTTCAAGTATGAAAGACAGTGGCGCCAAGGTTTTGCACCCGCTTTGTCCTTAAGATGCCTGAAGGCAATGTAGGCCTGGAGGCATTTGTTGTCAAAGAATCCCAAGGTAGTAGGAAGGTCTGAGGGCTCATCTTTTGGTATTTGTGGGTCTGTTCCTTAGCAGGATGCCAGTTGATGGTAAGACCAGGGAAGTATACATTCTATTAGTTAGCCTCTCAGTTTGAATCCTTAATGAGTTGGCTGCAAATTAGCCTTCATAAAGAACCTTCTGGAATTTTTTTGTTTTAAATCTCATAATACACTATGTATTTTTTATTTACAGGCTGATTTATGCTGGCCTAAATTTATAGATTATTAAAATCTAAGAAAGTGTGTTGTATGCTTTGCTTTACTATGGGTAGAGTACTTAGAACTCAAAATGTTTCCCAAATGTTATTCTTTCTGGGTTCCATCATGTCCAAATGACCTCATACTTTCTACACTGCCCCTTAAATATTGATGTTCCCTTAGTCTCTGTCTCTTGTGCATTTATTATCTCATAGGATAGCTTCTTTTTCACCCATGGGTTCAACTACTTCCCATAAAGCAATGTCTCCCAAATCCAGTTCATACCTCTAGTCCTTATTTTTTTTCCTGAGCTTCTTACTTACATAGCCAACTGTCTTTACTAAAAATTGCACCCAATAACTCTCCACACCACCTGTGCCCTGCCTTGTTCCTCCTGTATTTCTTATCTAATATTATGTCAGGAATATAATCAAGATACCTGGCTCCAGTTCCAGGTCACAAGAATGTGGCTGCCAGGGGAACACCCTAAAATAAGCCCTATGCTAGAACCTGGAAGGCCAGGTGGGGATCAAGGACAAACAAACCTAAGCAAGAAAAACCATTTGGATTTCAAATGCAAAGGGGTAAGAAAGGATTTTGGAGGAATGAGGAAGAAAATTGTTATAAGCCAGGAAGATGGAGGTCTAGGCAAGTCAAAGGACAGTTGAGGAAGGATTTGACCAAGACTTAATTCTAGCTCTAGCATTCATCTCTTGTGTAGTGTACTGGGTGTTGAGGTTCGTTTACTCAGTAGACAGACTATCACTGTCCTGGGAAAAATGGTGTATGGACCAACCTGGCTTCTGTATTCCATATCATTCCCCAGTTTACCAGTCGCATATGAACTAATTCATGCTACAGAAACACATGTAATGGAACAGTTGGTTGTTTATCTATTTTCTCATTAACCTTTATCCAACCCAATGAAGCTTAGTCCATTTGGGCAGCTATAATGGAATACCATAGACTGGGTGGCTTATATAGAACAGAAATTTATTTCTCACAGTTCTGGATGCTGGATGTCCAAGATAAAAGTGCTAGCAGATTTGGAGTCTGGTAAGGACCCACTTCATGGTTCATAGATGACCTTCTTTTTACCATGTCCTCACATGGCAGAAGAGGTAAAGGATTTCTCTGAGGTCTCTTTTAAAATTTTTTTTTTTAATTTATTTTATTTTTGGCTTTGTTGGGTCTTCGTTGCTGCACGTGGGCTTTCTCTAGTTGTGGCGAGCAGGGGCTACTCTTTGTTGTGGTGTGCGGGCTTCTCATTGCAATGGCTTTTCTTGTTACAGAGCACGGGCTCTAGGCGTACGGGCTTCAGTAGTTGTGGCATATGGGCTCAGTAGTTGTGGCTTGTGGGCTCTCGAGCACAGGCTCAGTAGTTGTGGTTAGTTGCTCTGCAGCATGTGGAATGTTTCCAGACCAGGGCTCGAACCCGTGTCCCCTGCATTAGCAGGCGGATTCTTAACCACTGTGCCACAAGGGAAGCCCCCTGGGGTCTCTTTTATAGGGGCACTAATCCTTATAATCTCCTCCCAAAGGCCCCATCTATAAATACCCTCACAGTGGGGATTAGGTTTCAACATATGAATTTGAGGCGGATACATTCAGCCCATAGCAAGGTATCATTCCTATTTTTCTGATGAGAAAACTGAAGACTAAAGAAGTTAAGTGTTCTTGTTCAAAGCCACATAATTAATGGATTTATTGATAGGATTATGTGGGAAGAATTAACCCTGAAACCTAAATGGTTTAACACGACAAAGGTTTATTGTGCTTATTGTGTTTGTTTATTATCACTCATGTTACATATCTGATGTGGGTTAGTCGAAGGCTCTACTTCATACAGTTACTAAGAGGACCAAGATGGGATTTCCCTGGTGGTGCAGTGGTTAAGAGTCCGCTTGTGAATGCAGGGGACACGGGTTCAATCCTTGGTCTGGGAAGATCCCACATGCCGCGGAGCAGCTAAGCCTGTGAGCCACAACTACTGAGCTGGCACGCCACAAGCTCTGAAGCCCGTGTGCCTAGAGCCCGTGCCCTGCAACAAGAGAAGCCACCGCAATGAGAACCCCGTGCACCGCATCGAAGAGTTGCCCCTGCTCGCCGCAACTAGAGAAAGTACATGCGCAGCAACAAAGACCCAGTGCAGCCATAAATAAATAAATAAATACATTTATTAAAAAAAAGAGAACCAAGATGATAGAGGCTCTGCCATCTTGTATCTCCATCACCTGGAACAGGTTTCCATGAAAGCAAAGGTGGAAGTAATGGACAGGTGCACTGTTCTTAACTGCTTCCCGTTGGTCAGAACTAGTCACACCAACCTAACTGGAAGGGAGGCTGGAAATATGAGGTTGCAAATAGACTATTTCGTGAGCACTGTCTTTATCAAACTAGTGAGTGTGGGGTCAGAGATGGAAACACAGTTCTGTTTAATCTCAAATCCTATATCACATTCTCACCTAACTCTCTGCCACAAGTTTCCTGAAGGGCAGGGTCTCTGGAATGAAGGTCAGATGTCAGGGAGGGCCTTGGATACTGAATTTCACTCATCAGGACTGCTTGTTGAGGTAGACCACCAAGAGAGTCTGACAAGACCAAATTGGATAGATGAAATGGGAGCAGTCATGCCTAGGACAAGCCTAGTACCATGGAATAGGAGGCAAGACACGGAAGGAAAGAAGTGGGAAGGTTTTGAGGCAGAGAAAATGTAATTACTAGAGATGTCAAAGTCTAAAGGCCAGAGTAAACAGGATTTAGAGACATCAAGCAGCAATCAATATAGAGCAAGCAAAGATGGATCAGGTAGTGGTAGATAAAAAGAAGTTTAAGAACCAACCAGGGACATATCCCACTTACGCTGACAGCAGGCCATAGAATCCTCTCAGTATGCCAATTGTCAAAATCCATGCTAGGCAGGAAACGTCCTTACAGTATCAAGATACTGTGCAAAAATCCAGCAGTGGCTCCAAATTCTTTCACCAGCTGAACCAGGCCCAAATCTTTGCTGCATGCCAACCTTGTTACTGCCATAAACTATTCACAGATCTTCAAGTATGCTATAGTTTTTCACACCTTCATGCCCTTTACCAGTGAGATCCCTTTCCTAGAATGCTTTTTTTGCTGCTTCTCCTTCTGGCTAAAATTTTCCCATTATTGTTGAAGCAGAGAAAGTGGTCCGAACATACAAAAGATGCCTTTTGTTCCCATGGCAATCTGAGCCTATTTCTATCACTGCATTTATCACATGGTTTTTTAACTATTAGTTTTCTTGTGGGTTAGAGCTTTGTATACTGTCACTTAGCATAGAGCTTGGCCCATAGAAGGTGCTCTGTAAACATTTGTTGCATGAACAGAGCTGCCGATCAATGTGTTTAGGTGCCATTACATGGAGTTCCAGATCAGGTCTGTGCATCAATTTAAGAGTGAATGTGAGGGACTTCCCTGGTGGTCCAGTGGTTAAGCATCTGTGCTTCCAATTCAGGGGACACGGGTTCAATCCCTTGTCAGGGAACTAAGATCCTGCATGCTGCACAGTGCAGCCAAAAAAATAAAGAAAAAAATGAGTGAATGTGAATACTAAAATCAACCTATAGAAGATCAAATTTTATTATTTATTTATCTGATATTACTTATCTGTCATAAGGCAAGACTATGTAAGTATCAGTGTTTTAATTTGTGTTTTCCAGGAAATAAAAGCATTTTGGTTAAATATTTATTATTTCTTCCAATTATTTTTCATGCATCAGCCTACTGGTAGTGAGAGTTGATGTGTTTTCTTTTTTTTTTTTTTTTTTTTTTCTTTTTGCGGTATGTGGGCCTCTCACTGTTGTGGCCTCTCCCGTTGCGGAGCACAGGCTCCGGATGCGCAGGCCCAGCGGCCATGGCTCACGGGCCCAGCCGCTCCGCGGCATATGGGATCCTCCCAGACCGGGGCACGAACCCGTATCCCCTGCATCGGCAGGCGGACTCTCAACCACTGCGCCACCAGGGAGGCCCTGTGTTTTCTTTTTTTTCTCTTTTTTCTTTGAAAGACAGTAGAATACAATAGTAAATAAACAAAGGTTTACCCATTAAGGTCCAGTGAAAAGACCACCAGTTGTTTTAACTGACACAGTTTAATAAAAAGAATTATTAATCAGGTAATAGAGAACCAGAAAGGCAAAGTAAGCACATGGAGGCATATCAGTGGTAGTAACAGCAGGAAACTGGCAACACTCCTAGGACTACGGGAACAAAGGAAAGAGGGTGGGATTATTAAAACATAGACCTTAGAGGAGGAGTCTCGGGAACTCGGTTCAGACCTATGCAGATGGGCTGTGGGCCATCCGATAGTGGCCTCTGTGAGAGAGGGGCGATGAGGCTGCTTCTAGGTATGTGGAAAAAAACAACTGCTGGGGTTAATAATCATTGCTGAGATGACTCAAAAGAACAGGAAACAGTGAAGTCCTTAGGGGGCTCCAGCTTCCTCTAGCACCCCTTAGTGGTAGAGCCTAACAGGGAGCAGCCAGCTGAGCTGAAATGGGATTCCCAGGGTCTCAGTCCCAGCAGAGCAGAGCAGTATAGATGAGCAGGTTTGAAACTCAGAGACAATGTCTTAATAATGAGTATAGAAAACAAAACGAAAGCCCACCAACCACCATAAAACATCTGTTTTAATTTTTGCAGCTTAACTTCCATATGTGAATTCATCTTTGCATAGTTTCAGCGTTGTTTTATTTGATATTAAATTGTAATTATTTTTCATGTTTCTACATTGTAACTATGTTAATGGTTGCATAATAGTGCACTGTTTTGTGGTACCATAATTTATGAAATTGTTCCCCTAAAGTTGGGCATTTATATAGTTTCTAATTTATGGCTGCTTTAGATAAAACCTTAACATCTTTGTGTACATACTTTTTTCCTTCTATTTAATATTCCTAAGAGTGGAATTACTATTTTAAAAGATCTGAGCATCTTTATGTGTTGCTTTATTGCTCTTCAAAAGCTGTTTGTGCTACCATGAGCAATAAATGAGTATACCTGTTTAACCAGTAAATACTGATTTTTAAGCATCCCATTGAAATCATGGGAGAAACAAAGACATATATTTTGGAGGCAATGGCAAAATAAATTGTGGGACAGAGGACGTTTAAAGCATCTTTTAAAATATTTGCTTTTGCTCTTTAAACAAGAAATAAAGCCACAATGTCAAGCTGACAGATTTCTTAGCTTGGTCATCCTTAGGCTAATTTTTCCTTTGAATTAATTATGTAAGACACAGGAATTCCCTGGTGGTCCAGTGGTTAGGACTCTGCACTTTCACTGCCAAGGGCCCGGGTTCAATCCCTGGTCTGGAACTAAGATCCCACAATTGGTGTGGTGCGACCAAAAAAAAAAATCTTGCTTTAAAAAAAAAAGTTACATAAGACTGGTTCTCAAAGTGTGGTGCCTGGCTCAGGAGCACTGGCATCATTTGAGAACTGCTTAGAAGAATAAAGTCTTAGCTTCCTCCACAGTTAGATCTACCCTAGGTCTACTGAATCAGAAAATCTGCAGGTGGAGCCCAGCAATTTGTGTTTTACTAAGCCCTCCAGGTGATTATGATCCAGGCTAAAATCGAAGAACCACTAACATAGGTAAATTCTGTGGAGATAGGTGATTATTTTAACTCCATTACACACTTTAAACATATTTAAAGATCTTTTTCACTTTGTATTGAGAACTAATTTTTATAAAGTAAATTTTTTTAACATATGGATATTTTAACATGAATTTGTTTTTGGCTGCAACTTGAACTTTACAAGTGACAGCCAAGTATTTTAAAAAGTGAAAATAAGGGGCTTCCCTGGTGGCGCAGTGTTTGAGAGTCCGCCTGCCGACGCAGGGGACACGGGTTCGAGCCCCGGTCCAGGAAGATCCCACATGCCGCGGAGCGGCTGGGCCCGTGAGCCATGGCCGCTGAGCCTGCGCGTCCGGAGCCTGTGCTCTGCAACGGGAGAGGCCACAACGGTGAGAGGCCTGCGTACCGCAAAAAAAAAAAAAAAAAAAGTGAAAATAAGGAGGTCACAACACCGATTCAGCTTTTACCCTGTGTTTGCGAGTAGACTCATTATTTATTTATTTATTTGATTTATTTGGCTGTGCCCGGTCTTAGTTGTGGCACGCGGGATCTAGTTCCCTGACCAGGGATCGAACCTGGGCCCCCTGCACTGGGAGGGTGGAGTCTTAACCACTGGACCGGCAGGGAAGTCCCTAGACTCATTATTTTTAATTTGTATAGTTATTTGTAATGGTTCCTGTGGCACTGAGGCCAAGAAATTAAACTATACTTAGAAGATAAATGTGGTGTTTGTAAATTATATCCCAAATACATTACAGTTAAAAAATTTTTAAATATTAGAAGTAGAGCTACCATATAATCCAGCTATTCCACTTCTAGGTATTTATCAGAAGAAGATGAAAGCGCTAACTTGAAAATATATCTGCACCCCATGTTCATTGCAGCATTATTTACAATAGCCAAGATAGGGAAACAACCTAAGTGTCCATCGATAGATGAATGGATAAAGAAAATGGGGTGTATATATACAGTGGAATATATATACATTAAACAGAAAAAAAGAGTTGTCCATTTCAGACAAAGAGAGCCAATAGATTAAGTGAAACAAGGGACCTGGTTGACTGGAGCATAGTGTGCATTAAAAGGGCAATGGGTGATAAGATTGTAATGGAAGTTTGGGGTTAAAAGAAAAGTTAAAAAAAATTTTTTATGAAAAATTTTTAATTTTTTTAAATTAATTTTTATTGGAGTATAGTTGATTTACAATGTTGTGTTAGTTTCTGCTGTAAAAAAAAGTTTTAAAGTAGGGCTTCCCTGATGGCACAGTGGTTGAGAGTCCGCCTGCCAATGCAGGGGACATGGCTTCGTGCCCCGGTCCGGGAAGATCCCACATGCCACGGAGCGGCTGGGCCCGTGAGCCACGGCCGCTGAGCCTGCGCGTCCAGAGCCTGTGCTCCACAACGGGAGAGGCCACAACAGTGAGAGGCCCGCGTAGCGCAAAAAAAAAAAAAAAAGTTTTAAAGTAATTGCATCTTTTTTTTGTTATAATTTTATTTAATTTCATTTGGCTGCGTCGGGTCTTCATTGCTACACGTGGGCTTTCTCTAGTTGCAGAGAGCCGGGGCTACTCTCTGTTGCGGTGCACGGGCTTCTCATTGTGGGGGCTTCTCATTGTGGTAGCTTCTCTTGTGTAGCACAGGCTCTAGGCGCGCGAGCTTCAGTAGTTTTGGCGCACTGGCTTAGTTGCTCCGCGGCATGTGGGATCTTCCCGGACCAGGGCTCGAACCCATGTTCCCTGCGTTGGCAGGTGGATTCTTAATCACTGTACCACCAGGGGAAGCCCAAAAGGAATTGCATCTTGATCTGCATGGAACTTTAAAATTTCCACACTTTCCGTATTTGTTGTTAGGACTTCTGATTGCAAGTAACAAAAATATGACTCAAACCAGTTAAAAAGGAGAATTTTTCTGATCATATAACCAAAGCATGGGAAGCTGGGGTCAGGCTGGGATTCAGGGATGATTGAATCAAGGTCTTTCTCCATTTCCTGTCTCTGCTTTTGTACTCGCTTCTTCCATATAACCAGTAACTGGCTGCCCAAGACTCCCCGGCTCAAATGGTGATGATGATGATGAAATAACAATTACAGCTGACTTTTAATAAATATTTGTATGTTCTAGGTACTATGCTGAATCCTTTTAATGTAACTAACATAGATTATCTATTATTTAGTATGCATACTTTAAATGTAAGAAGACTGAGTCTTACAGGGGTTAAGTAAATTAACCAAAGTCACACAGTGAGAAAGTGGCAAGACCAGGACTCAGACTCAGAAAGTCTGACTCCAGAGTCCATGTTCTAGATCTCTGGGCAATATGTCAAGAGTGGCCAAAAGGGCCATTCATTAGGAGTTGGGGACTTCTATTTGAACCACACAATTAGAGTACAGAAAGGAGCATTTTTCAGGAGACATAGGGTATTGTTTTGAGCAGAGAATACAGTATATCAGGTGTTAAATGGTAAAGTGAGGTATATTAAAAATTTTAAGAGTTTATTTGAGCAAAAATGGACAAGGATCAGGCAGCATTCAATCTAGCAGATAGAAAGGAGCTCTGCGGAGTTGTAAAAATGAAAGACTTTTATAGGCAGAAGGGGGCAGGAACAAGGAAGTCATACCAGGCAAAAAAGCGGGTTGGTTATTGCAAAGTTACTTTCCTCTAGGGGATGGCAGGAGTCCATCAGGCAGATGACCTAAATAGTGCTGATCAGGTGATTCCTGACTGAGTGGTTTCAGATTTCGTTTCTGGGAGAGCTGAAGTTGTAATTAAGTCTTGGTTTGGTGACGTGGGGCTTAGTGTAACCGAGCACCAGGGCTCGTGCGCCTCTGGGGCAGAAAGCCAAACTGACAGTGGGAGTTCCCTGCAAAGTAAGGGTTTATTGCAGGGCACCAAGCAAGGGAGTGGGAGAGAAGCCTCAGATCCACTCCACCTTGGTTGTTGAGTTTGGAGTTCTTAAAGGGGAAGAAAAAAGAAGCTGAGGTTAATCATCATCTTGTGATATTTCTATTTGTTTGTTTGTTTGTTTATTTCTGCATTGGGTCTTCCTTGCTGTGCACGGGCTTTTCTCTAGTTGTGATGAGCAGGGGCTACTCTTCGGTGCGGTGCACAGGCTTCTCATTGCAATGGCTTCTCTTGTTGTGGAGCACGGGCTCTAGACGTGCAGGCTCAGTAGTTGTGGCTCGTGGGCTCTAGAGCGCAGGCTCAGTAGTTGTGGTGCACGGGCTTACGTGCTCCACGGCATGTGGGATCTTCCTGGACCAGGGCTCGAACCCATGTCCCCTGCATTGGCAGGCGGATTCTCAACTACTGCGCCATCAGGGAAGTCCCGTGATATTTCTTAATTGTAGATTTGGGAGTCAGGATGTCTATGGTTTATGGTGGTCCATGGTTTGGGGGTCTCTGAGCTTATTTCATCCTGGAGGAACAACCCATCTGACTCTGGTTGATGAGTGTTCAGTTAGCACAGGGTTGAGGTCAGAGGGGACAAGAAACGGATTAAAGTTTTGGATGGAGAGGTTAATCATAAACTTGGTAGGGGAACTCGGTTTGAGGGGGGACTCAGTTTCTTTAGTATAAGCGACTCTATTTTGTCCCTGTTGTCTTGTTTTGTTTTTGTTTTTTTGTTTTTTAACACAGGACACTAAATCCTAAGTTGGACAATGAATGCTCACTGTGAGGCATGTTTACTAGCCACACTTCACAGTTTTAGAGGGTTTAAATAACTTGCCTCAGATAATCCAATAATTCACTAGCAGAGTTGGAACTAGAATTAGGTCTTTTGACTCAGAGATGAGCACTCTTTTTAAAAAAATCTTTATTCGACTATAATTGCTTTACAATGGTATGTTAGTTTCTGCTTTATAACAAAATGAATCAGTTATACATATACATATGTCCCCATATCTCTTCCCTCTTGTGTCTCCCTCCCTCCCACCCTCCCTATCCCACCCCTCTAGGTGGTCACAAAGCACCGAGCTGATCTCCCTGTGCTATGCGGCTGCTTCCCACTAGCTATCTGTTTTACATTTGGTAGTGTATATATGTCCATGCCTCTCTCTCGTTTTGTCCCAGCTTACACTTCCTCCCCTACCCCCGTGTCCTCAAGTCTGTTCTCTACGTCTGCGTCTTTATTCCTTCCCTGTCACTAGGTTCATCAGTACCGTTTTTTTAGATTCCATGTATGTGCGTTAGCATACGGTATTTGTTTTTCTTTCTGACTCACTTCACTCTATATGACAGACTCTAGGTCCATGCACCTCATTACAAATAACTCAATTTCGTTCCTTTCTATGACTAATATTCCACTGTATATAGGCGCCACATCTTTATCCATTCAACTGTCAATGGACATTTAGGTTGCTTCCATGTCCTGGCTACTGTAAATAGTGCTGCAGTGAACATTGTGGTACATGTCTCTTTTGGAATTATGGTTTTCTCAGGGTATATGCCCAGTAGTGGGATTGCTGGGTCATATGGTTAGCTCTATTTTTAGTTTTGTAAGGAACCTCCATACTGTTCTCCATAGTGGCTGTATCCAGTTACATTCCCACCAACAGTGTAGGAGGGTTCCCTTTTTTCCACACCCTCTCCAGCATTTATTGTTTGTAGATTTTTTGATGATAGCCATTCTGACCGGTGTGAGGTGATACCTCATTGTGTGTTTTTTTAAATAAATTTATTTATTTATTTTTGGTTGCATTGGGTCTTCATTGCTGCACGTGGGCTTTCTCTAGTTGTGGCGAGCGGGGGCTACTCTTCATTGTGGTGCACAGGCTTCTCATTGCGGTGGCTTCTCTTGTTGTGGAGCATGGGCTCTAGGTGCACAGGCTCAGTAGTTGTGGCTTGTGGGCTCTGGAGCGCAGGCTCCGTTGTTGTGGCACATGGGCTTAGTTGCTCCGTGGCATGTGGGATCTTTCCGGACCAGGGATCGAACCCATGTCTGCTGCATTGGCAGGTGGATTCTTAACCACTGTGCCACCAGGCAAGTCCCCTCATTGTGGTTTTGATTTGCATTTCTCTAATGATTAGTGATGTTGTGCATCTTTTCATGTGTTTGTTGGCAATCTGTATGTCTTCTTTGGAGAAATGTCTATTTAGGTCTTCCACCCATTTTTGGATTGGGTTGTTTGTTTTTTTGATGTTGAGCTGCATGAGCTGCTTGTATATTTTGGAGATTAATCCTTTGTCAGTTGCTTCGTTTGCAAATATTTTCTCCCATTCTGAGGGTTGTCTTTTCATCTTGTTTATGGTTTCCTTTGCTGTGCAAAAGCTTTTAAGTTTCATTAGGTCCCATTTGTTTATTCAACATAGTTTTGGAAGCTTTAGCCACGGCAATCAGAGAAGAAAAAGAAATAAAAGGAATCCAAATTGGAAAAGAAGAAGTAAAACTGTCACTGTTTGCAGATGACATGATACTATACATAGAAAATCCTAAAGATGCCACCAGCAAACTACTAGAGCTAATCAACGAATTTGGTAAAGTAGTAGGATACAAAATTAATGCACAGAAATCTCTTGCATTCCTATACAGTAACAACAAAAAATCAGAAAGAGAAGTTAAGGAAACACTCCCATTTACCATTGCAAGAAAAAGAATAAAATACCTAGGAATAAACTTACCTAAGGAGGCAAAAGACCTGTATGCAGACTGTGACACTGATGAAGGAAATCAAAGATGGTGAGAGAGTGGCATGGACATATATACACTACCAAATGTAAAATAGCTAGCTAGTGGGAAGCAGCCGCATAGCACAGGGAGATCAGCTCGGTGCTTTGTGACCGCCTGGAGGGGTGGGATAGGGAGGGTGGGAGGGAGGGAGATGCAAGAGGGAAGGGATATGGGAACAGATGTATATGTATGACTGATTCACTTTGTTATAAAGCAGAAACTAACACACCACTGTAAAGCAATTATACTCCAATAAAGATGTTAAAAAAATTGTTTCAGCAAATTAAGAAAAAAAAAAGATGATACAAACAGATGGAAAGACGTACTGTATTCTTGGATTGGAAGAAACAACATTGTGAAAATGACTCTACTACCCAAAGCAATCTCCAGATTCAGTGCAATCCCTATCAAACTACCAATGGCATTTTTCACAGAACTAGAACAAAAAATTTCACAATTTGTATGGAAACACAAAAGACCCCAAATAGCCAAAGCAATCTTGAGAACGAAAAATGGAGCTGAGGAATCCGGCTCCCTGACTTCAGACTATATTACAAAGCTATTACATTAAAGATGTAATTCTAGGAAAGTCATTTGACCTGTCATTTGTCCAAACAGGACTCGCGTGGAGAAGGATGGAATCTGAAATGTTGAGTAGAAGCAAGCACTAGTTCCTGCTGTGGAGAGTGGGAAATACTGCCTTCATTTAGGAGAGGGCTTTGGAAAGGACATAAGGGGACTAAAACTTACTGAGTTCTGCTCTGTTCAAGGCTCTGAATGTCCTTATTTACATATTTCACATTATTTAATTATTTCAACGACCAGCAAATTCTGTCCCTGTAAGCAAGCTACACATGAAGCCAAATCACAGGGTTCTTTGGTGAACATGGAATCAGAAAAAAAAGATTTGATTGCATAATATGAATGTTTAATGTTCATGACAACTTCTTGTTAACTATATGCCTGCACACACAGATCAGAGAGGTTCTGTCCTTGGGTGTGGTTCACCACACTTCTGCGTGGATATTGGCTAGGTCCATTTGCCTTGCAAGCTTTCTCTTTGCTATGTTTCTCTGACTGACCACCCCCATTCTGATAGACGTTGGCCTGGGAGAGATCGTTTCTTTAAGATGACTGTATTAGTTTTTACTGCAAAAAAACCAGCTGGGAAATCTCAGTGGTTACAGCATCAAACATTTATTTTCAAGCTCCTAGGTCTGTAGGTCAGCCATGATTTGTCTGATTAGGCTGAACTTGGCTGGGCCAGGATGGACACCAGACTTCTGTTCAGGTTCAGGTCTTCTGGGACCAAGGCTGGAGGGGCCATGGCTGCCTGGAGTATGCTCTTCTAATGGCAGGTCATAGGAGCGCAAGAAGGCAAGCAGAAACGTGTGGTGCTTCTTAAGGCCTCAGCTTGGAACTGTCACTTCCCCTACACTCTAGCAACTAAAGGCACGAGGCTGAGCCCAGCATCGATGGGGTGGGGAAGATACACTTCTCAAAGGGGGAGGTGAAATGAAAAGAGCATGGATGTAAACTCTCCAAGAAAAGAGAGGGAGGAGCATAGAATTGGGAACAGTTATCCCAGCCACCATAATAACTATGAAGATATGTACTCTAATCCGTTATGTGTTGATTTCATAGTTTAGTTCTTAGAGGACAAATTCCTTTAGATTCTTGGGGGTAGCAAAGGAGCATGGCATCTCATTTTTGCCTTCTGTTCTCACCTGCAAGGACAGGGCAAGATTGAATCTTCTGGCTTTGCCTTTAAGCATTTGCTCTGTAAGCCAAACTGACTCTTATGCCTGCCACCAGGTGTATTAATGATGTAAAGAATTGTGCGAGAGGTCAGAAACCCGGGGGGATGTCTCCCCTGGCCTGATGTCAGGGTAGATGACAAATTCTATTAGATCAGAACCTTTTCCCTTCCTGATAAATCAGCCTCATCTATCTTTGCTAAAGTTAATTTATGAGCTATCCCAAGGCATTGGTGGTATTTGGGCATCTGTGTGTCTGCTATATTGGTTGCTCCTGGAAATTAAATTGCTCACCTATTTCACCAAATATAAAGATGACTATTCTCATTCTGAAAAAAATATGAAATATTTCATACATACAGGAGAGTATATAAAATATATGTACAGATCCAGACATTCTGAAGCTGTAGAGTATTCTAAATTATGAATATAGCACAACTGATTGATCTCTTCTTTTGTTGATGAACATCTAAGTTTTCCAGTTTGGGACTATTATCAACAATGCTTCTATGAACATTTTTGTATATATCTCCTGGGGGCATTTGTGTTTCTTTTGTGAGTTTCTCTAGGCTACAAAACTAGGAGTGGACTTTCTGAGTCAAAGGATATGAGCAGTGACTCAGTTATCTGTTTCTGTGTAACAAGCCACCATAAATATAGTGACTTAGAACCACCACCATTTTATTTGCTCATAAATCCAGCAATTTAGGTTGTATTCAGCTAGGCAGTTCTCTTACTGGTCTGTCCTGGGCTCATTCATGTGGCTGCAGTCACCTGGCAGCTCAACTAGAGTGAGATGGTTCAAGATGGCCTCATTCATAAGTCTGGCAATCAGTGCTGGCTGTCGACCAGACCCCTTTCTCCACGTAGTCTCTACTCTTCAAGGGCTACCCTGGTTTCTTCACTTAGCAGTCTCATGGCAGCAAGGTGGCAAGAGTGGAAACTGCCAGGCTTCTTGAGGGCTAGATTCAATATTGCCACCCCACCTCACCTACCTCATTCTACTAGTTAAAGTAGGCCATAAAGCCATCTTGGAATAAAGAGTGTGGAGAAATAGATTCTACCTATTGATGGCAGGAGCCGCAAAGTCACATTACCAAAGGGGCATGCCTACAGGAATAGAAAGAATTTGTGGTCATGTTTTGTACAAGACACATTTCTAAGTTTTTTAGGTAATGATGGACCACTTTTTAGTGTGGTCATACTTTAAAATTAATGTACCCATTGGTAGTGAAAGAGAGTTTCCACTGCTCCATTTCCTTTGCAACTCTTGGCAATTTCTAAATTTTGTTGGTCTTCTGAGTATTTAATAGCACCTCATTGCAGTTTTGATTTACATTTCCTAAATAGTAGTGAAGTTGAGCAACTTTTCTTATATTTATTTGCCATTTAGATTTCCTATTTTATAAGGTGCCTGTGTCTTAATATCATTTTACGTTTTTTGTTCATTTTGTTTTAGTGGCTCATAGAAGTTTTCTTTCCCTATATATTCTGGATATCAGTTGGTTATGAAACTTGTGGATTCTCTTTCTGCTCCTTTTATGGTGTCTTTTGATAAACAGAAGTTCTTAATTTTATTTGTTTATTTTTATTGAAGTATAGCTGCTGTACAATATTATGTAAGTTACAGGTGTGCAACATAGTGATTCACAATTTTTAAAGGTGATACTCCATTTATAAGTATTATAAAATATTGTCTATATTCCCTATGTTGTACAATATATCCTCTTATTTTATATCTGGTAGTTTGTACCTCTTATTCCTTACCACCCCTATATTGCCCCCCCCGCCCCCACTGGTAACCACTGGTTTGTTCTCTATATCTGCGAGTCTGCTTCTTTTTTGTTACATTCACTAGTTTGTTGTATTTTTTTTTAAACATCTCCAAATTTTTAAAAAATAATTTATTTATTTATATTTGGCTTTTTTGGGTCTTCGTTGCTGGGCACTGGCTTTCTCTAGTTGCGGCGAGCGGGAGCTACTCTTCATTGCAGTGTGCGGGCTTCTTACTGTGGTGGCTTCTCTTGTGGAGCACAGGCTCTAGACACACGGGCTTCAGTAGTTGTGGCTTGCAGGCTCTAGAGCACAGGCTTAGTAGTTGTGGCTCGCGGGCTACAGAGTGCAGGCTCAGTAGTTGTGGCACATGGGCTTAGTTGCTCCATGGCGTGTAGGATCTTCCTGGACCAAGGCTCGAACCCGTGTCCCTTGCATTGGCGGGGGGATTCTTAACCACTGTGCCACCAGGGAAGCCCCAAGTTTGTTGTATTTTTAAGATTCCGTATATCAGTGATATCACACAGTATTTGTCTTTCTCTGTCTGGCTTATTTCACTTAGTGTAATGCCCTCCAAATCCATCCATGTTGCTGAAAATGGGAAAATTTCATTCTTTTTTATGGCTAATATTCCTTTGTGTATATATACCACATCTTCCTTTTTTTCCATTCATTTGTGAATGGACACTTAAGTTGTTTCTGTACCTTGGCTATTGTAAATAATGGTGCTATCAACACTGGAGTGCATGTATCTTTTTGAATTAGTATTTTGAATTTTTCAGATCTCTGCCCAGGAGTGGAATTGCTGGGTCATATGGTAGTTCAGTTCTTAGTTTTTTTTGAGAGATCTCCATACTGTTTTCCACAGTGGCTGCACCAGTTTACATTCCCACCAACAGTGTACAAGGGTTTCCTTTTATCCACATCCTCGCCAGCATTTATTATTTGTGTTCTTTTTGATGATAGCCATTGTGACAGGTATGAAGTGATATCTCATTGTGGTTTTGATTTGTGTTTCCGTGTTAATTAGCAATGTTGAATATCTTTTCATGTGCCTGTTGGCCATCTGCATTTCCTCTTTGGAAAAGTGCATATTTAGGTCTTCTGTCCATTTTTTCATTGTTGTTTTTTTGTTTTTGTTTTTGGTTTTTTTTTGATGTTGAGTTGTATGACCTGTTTATATATTGTGGATATTAACCCCTTATTGATCATGTCATTTGCAAATCTTTTCTCCCATTCAGTAGGTTGTCTTTTCATTTTGTCAGTGGTTTCCTTTACTGTGCAAAAGCTTTTAAGTTCAGTTAGGTCCCATTTGTTTATTTTTGCTTTTGTTTCCTTTACTTTAGGAGATGGATCCAAAAAAATATTGCTGTGATTTATGTCAAAGAGTCTTCTCCCTGTGTTTTCCTCTAGGAGTTTTATAGTATTCAGTATTACAGTTAGAAAAAAAAATATATTACATTTAGGTCTTTAATCCATTTTGAGCTTATTTTTGTATATGGTGTTAGAGAATATTCTAATTTCATTCTTTTACATGTAGCTGTCCAGTTTTCCCAGCACTATTTATTGGAGAGACTGTCTTTTTCCATTGTATATTCTTGCCTCCTTTGTCATAGACTAATCGACCATAAGTGCGTGGGCTTATTTGTGGGCTCTCAATCCTCTTCCATTGATCTGTGGGTCTTTCTGGGGCCAGTACCATACTGTTTTGATTACTATAGCTTTGTAGTATAGTTTGAAGTCACGGAGTGTGATTCCTCCAGCTCTGTTGTTGTTTCTCAAGATTGTTTTGGCTATTTGGGGTCTTTTGTGTTTCCATACGAATTAAAATTATTTGTTCTAGTTCTGTGAAAAAAGCCATTGGTATTTTGATAAGGATTGCATTGAATCTGTAGATTGCCTTGGGTAGTATGATACCAAAACCAGACAAAGATATCACAAAACAAGAAAATTACAGGCCAATATTACTCATGAACATAGATGCAAAAATCCTCAACAAAATACTAGCAAACCGAATCCAACAATACATTAAAAGGATTATACACCATGATCATGTGGGATTTATCCCAGGGATGCAGGGGTTTTTCAGTATCTGCAAATTGATCAATGTGATACACCACATTAACAAACTGAAGAATAAAAACCATATGATCATCTCATTAGATGCAGGAAAAGCTTTTGATAAAATTCAACATCTGTGTATGATAAAAACTCTCCAGAAAGTGGGCATAGAGGGAACCTACCTCAACATAATAAAGGCCATATATGACAAACCCACAGCTAACATCATACTCAATGGTGAAAAGCTGAAAACATTTCCTCTAAGATCAGGAACAAGGAAAGGATGCCCACTCTCGTCACTTTTATTCAACATAGCTTTCAAAATCCTAGCCATAGCAATCAGAGAAGGAAAAGAAATAAAGGGAATCCAAATTGGAAAGGAAGAAGTAAAACTGTCACTGTTTGCAGATGACATGATACTATGATACTATACATAGTAAATCCTAAAGATGCCACCAGAAAACTACTAGAGTTTATCAGTGAATTCGATAAAGTTGCAGGATACAAAATTAATATACAGAAATCTGTTGCATTTCTGTACACTAACAGCAAACTATCAGAAGGAGAAACTAAAGATCCCATTTACCATCACATCAAAAAGAATAGAATACCTAGGAATAAACCTACCTAAGGACACAAAAGACCTGTACTTGGTAAACGGTAAGACAGTGATGAAAGAGGAAGAAGCTGAGTGGATTCCTTCTTTTCTCTTTCTCAACATGGAGTAGAGTGAAAATTGTTTTCCCTCTGGAGAAATCTGGGGACTAGGAAATAATTTTCCCCCACTTCCCCCTACCTAAATTTCTCTTCATCACTAAAGGGATGAGTCAAACTGAGAAACTTTACCTAACCCCATTTTACTCATATGAATGAGTTCCTTTTAAAACTGAACCAGGCAAGACCGTAATGAATTACACTGATATTCTAGAGTACATTGTAAAGTGAACTGATCTAGGTAGGAGTCAAGAGCCTTGCATTCTGGGTTCTGCTGCCACTGATGATGTCCAGGAAGAAGTCACCTTCATTTTCAGGGTTCCAGATTCATCACCTGCAAAATAAGGGATTTTAACTAAATGATCTTTAAGGTCCCTTCCATCTCTAACAATCATTCCTTCCTTACAGTGTTCAGTTGGGTATGTTAAGAGGCAACATATTCAGAAGTCTTGTCTACAGTGGCCAATATGTAAAGCCTTACCTAGCGTGGGTGGTCCATGTAGCATGACTGACACACTGCTATGATCTTAAATTGATTTTTAATAGCAGCAACTTATACAGAATGCAATCATATTTTTTCTTACATGTACAAACAAAAACTTACAGAACAGTCCTCACAAAATGAAAAAAATGGGCCTTTCTGTATTATCATAATATCTTTTTTAGATTCTAATAAAGTATCAACCTGATCTTATTGCTGTAAAATAAACAATGATTTTTTTAAGTATGGAAATGTACATGTATTGCTGATTCATTTTGCTGTATAGTAGAAACTAAACAACTATACTCCAATAAAAATTAATTTAAAAAATATGAAAATGACTATAAGACACTGCCTGCCTTATCTGTTTTCATGTGTTGGGAAGATGATTCACGAGATCTGGTTTGTGAGTAAGGCTTTTTTGGTGGATTTTCTGAGGAGACCTTTGAGACTATCAAGTCTTTCCTCTAAGAGAGTGGCAAGACAATAGAACTTGATTAGTGGATACAGATTTCTTCCCTTCATCTAATAATTAGGGCAAGTGAGATTGTTGTGCCCATTAAAAGCTCACTCGGTCTTTACCATTTACTCTGCGGAGTATTTGACTGAAATGGAAACAAAGTCCTCATTTAGTATTTATTATTTTTAAGCGCTGGCATTATATCATTTTGATGCCAATTTGTGTATAGTAGCTATAAGACACAAGGTTTAGAATAGAGACTCAATTCCAATTTTCTTAGTCATTAGGTACTTCTGGCCTCCTTGAAATTCAAGTTTATGTCAACAGAAGCAACATGAACTTCTTGTATTGTAATAATTTCTATAGCAACAGTCGTTTGGGGGAAGAGTTATGTTCTTTTTAAATCACCTTTTTTCATGAAAATTTTACTCTAGAGTCTTAAAATGGAAAATCAGTAGGATCTCTTCAGGCTTATCACTTTAGATGTTATCCAGAAGGACCTATTAACTAGACAAGGAAACGCTATGATGTAATATTAAGAGAAGGGCTTTTGGTCTCAGACTGACTAATTCTGTCCCTAGCCAGTTCTCTAACTTTGGCTAATTAATTCAATCTCTAATTCAGTGATATAAAAGTTCATTGAGCATCAGAACCCCTTGGGGGACTTGTTAAAATACAGGCTGCTGGGCCCCACCCCCAGAGTTTCTCATTCAGTAGGTCTAGGGTGGGGCCCCCAAATCTGTATTTCCAACAGGCTCTGGGTTGATGCTGGTGCTGCTGGTCCCAGGACCATTCTCTGAGAGTCACTCCTCTAAGTTAGTTTCAACGGAGTCTAATAATACCTCCTGGAATGGTTGTGTGTATTAATAAGTTGCTCTCTACGAAGCAAATCCCAAGGTGTCTGACAAATAGGAAAATTTTAATTACTATTTGTTTCCTTTCTTCTCTGTCTCCCCTCTTCTTCCAATAAATACTAACAAAATGCTCCATGAGATATGATGAATGAATAGGACAAGAACCCTATCTTCATGTGTCTTTTAATTAAGTAAGAAAAAACATGAACACAAATGTGCCAATTAAGAAAAACAGAGATCCTTAAACAAATACTAAATTACTTGCTATAGCCTGAATGTGTCCCCCAAAATGCATGTGTTGAAACCTTACCCCTAAGGTGATGATATTAGGAGGTGGGGCCTCTGGAGGGCTCTACCTCATGAATGGGATTAATGCCCTTATAGAAGAGGCCCCAGAGAGCTCCCTTGCCCCCTTCCACCATGTAGAGACACAACCAGAAGTCTGAGACCAGGAAGACGGCCCTCACTTGACCATGCTGGTCCCTGATCTCGGATTTCCAGTCTCCAGAACTTTGGGAAATAAGTTTCTATTGCTTATAAGCTCTCCAGTCTGTGGGATTTTGTTACTGGCAGGATGGTAACAGCTTATAAAGAAGCCTGAAAATGAGGTGGAGGGATTTAGACTGGAAGTGGTTAACATTAGGATGGGAAAATATTTTAGGCTTTTGGGGAGAAAAGGCAAAAAGAAGTGTGCAGGCAGTCAGGTGTGAAAGATTCACGTGATCTCATTGCCTCCTGTGAAGAGGCTATCCCAGTAGTGGACATACCAGCCTGGCTTGCACTGGAAGCAGTCGGAGTGAAGACCAAACCAGCCTTATAGAAAGGGTGTTTCATGTCTCTTTCCTGTGTTACGTGGTTGTTTGCATCTGCCACCCAACTGGAGGGTGGGCCTGTTCCTTTGGATTCCACAGTACCTCCTATTGTGCCTTTCACAGACAGGTGGGTGTGCAGTAAATGTGGGCTGAATTAAAGGAGGTTTGAAAAGTCTTGGTGATGACTGGTTATGGGGGAGAAAGGAGAAATTGTATTCAAAGGTATCTCTATGACAAGGAGAATGATGGCTCTGAGAAGCAGGGTTTCAAGTTTAATGTTAAGTATAAACAGGGAAGTTTGGAAAGGCAGGCATTTGGGGGTGTAATGATTTTACTTCCAGATGTGGCATTGATAGACTGTCTGGGTATCCAAATGGAAGTATTCAGAGATTGCAACCCATGCAAAGTATCAGGATGGAGGATGTGAATGTCTTTGGAATTTAGAATCATAGCTTGGGAAGGACTTGCAGTTTTATTCCAATCTCTTACCTAATACAGGAACTGCCTCTATACCTTTACTAGTCAAAGTGTGGTTTCCAGACCAGCAGCATTGACGTCACGTGGGAGCCTGTTAGAAACGAAGAATCTCAGGTCCCATCTCAGACCCACTTAATTAGAATCTGCACTCGAACAAGAGCCCCAGGGGATCTGTGTGGACATTAAAGATTAAGAAGTACAGCCTATACACCATTCCTGATTTGCACACACCATTTTCTTACTTCTAGTGAAGGAGAGCTTATTAGCTCAGAAGGTAAACCTTTCTTTTTGGACACTTGTAATTGGAATTGTTTAGACCTAGACATGCTCTGGTTCTCAGCCGTGGCCATACACTGGAAATACCTGGGAAGCTTGAAAAACTACTCATGCCTGCATACACACCCACTAGAGCAACTAAAATCAAAAAGACTAATAACATCAAATGTTGGCAAAGATGTGGAGCAACAGGAACTCTCATAGATTGCTGGTGAGACACTAAAAATGCTACCACCCACTTTGACAGTTTCTTATAAAGCTAAACAAATACATATTTACCATATGCCCCAGCAATTCAACTCTCAGGTATTTACTCAAGAAAAATGAAAGTACATAGATGTCCATGAAGAAAGACTTGTCTAAGAATGTTCATAGCCCCCTCATTCATAACTCCAAAGTGGAAACAACTCAGATGTCCATCAGCAAAATAAGGACTTATAAAAATCAAGATATATTCGTAGAAGGGATTACCACTCAGCAGTTAAAGGGAACAAACTGCTGATATATGCTACATCATTGGTGGGCCTCCTTGAAAACATTATGTTAAGTGAGGGAAGCCAGACACAAAAGTTGTGTACTCTATGAGTCTGTTCATAGGAACTTCTAGAATAGGGAAAACTAATCCATGATGGTAAAAATCAAAACAGTTGTTACCGTTGGGAGACAGTGGGGTGAGGACTGATTGTACAGGAACTTGAGGGAACTTTCTGGGGCACCAGAAATGTTCTATATTGTGTAACAACAGTAAAACAGTTGTTACTGTTGGGAGGCGGTGGGGTACACAGGTGTATTCATCTGCCAAGTGATATCAAAGATTTGTACATTTCATGGTGTGTAATTTATAATGTAATGGAAAAAAAATGAAAAATTTCCAATGCCTGTGTCCCACCACAGAGACTGATTTAACTGGTCTGGGGCGCAGCATGGGCATCAGAATTTTAAAATCTCACCACATGATTCTAATTGGCAGCCAGGTTCAAAGCACTGGCCTAAGGACTGTGGGGTGGAACGTGCCTGGTCCTAGGGATGGGGCAACAAAGCCGAGGGGGTGAGGGAGATGGCAGAGGAGTAGAAGGATGACGGGGAGCAGAAAAACCCCAAGAGGATAACCTCTAGAAAACCAAGGGAGGAGGATTCAGGGGAAGATTCAACAGAGGAAAAGGTACTCTAGAAGTCAATCAGAATGAAAATGAAGCAAAAAGTCCATTCTCAGAAGGTGATTTCAATAAAAAAAAAAATGTGGGAGAGAGAAAGCAGATGGCAGTGTAAATGAGGAAATCTGTAGTAAGAAAAAGAAAATATCAGGCACACCATAAACTGGAGTGCCCTTAAATATTGGGGCCTGTAAGTACCCAATCTGACTTACTTTTATCCTCACGCTAGTGATGAAAGATTCCTATGGAATTCTGATGACGTGGCAACGTTCACTTGTCTGGCCCTGCTCCTAGAGGGGCAGTGTTTTGCCTAGGGTGAGCCTCAGCGTAGAGCCTGCCTCTTTGGGGGGTTGCAGGGGAAGTTTTGAACGTCTCACTCATTTTGCTGCCATCATCCAAGCACTAAATGTCTTTGTTGTAAGGCAGTTTCTGACTGTAAGCTGATCCCACAGCAAGGACCCTTGGAAGAGAGTTATTATAAGGTTTTGGAAGCTTTTATAACTGTCCTATCATTTCTAAATAACATTGTAAATATTGGCTTCTGTCAACCTTTAACTGCACATTCCTACATCATGTGTCAGAGTTAAGTATTATTTTCCCCATAGTCTTTTGGGAAACGACACAAAAATCTTGTCCTGGTTCTGTTCTTCGGTGAAAAACTCTCACATCAAAACAGGAGCTGGTGAATTGCACGGAGGAAGAGTCTGTGTGGCAGGGAGAGCATGGAGCCTAATGCTTTTTGCTGTACTTGCCTCTTAACTAATCCAGCATCCCTTGAATTAGATGCAGGTGAAAGAACCTGGAAACATCAAGAGGGATTTTCTACGGGGTTCTTTGACCCAGTCTCAAGGGAAATCTCTCTGGATGCTTCTGGAGAGAAATCCTCTGGGCTCATACTTCAGTTCTCTCTGTGCGCTGAGAGATTGATTTGGGTCCTCTAATAGGAAGAAGGATGAAGCATTTCTCATATAATGAATTGTGTTTCAAGCTCAATGTTCAGTGTCAGAGAAATAGATATCTGCTCATCAGTGTCCTCTCCTGAAGGCATCACGGCCAAGACCACAGACACATTTGGACAGCCTGTGCCTATCAAATATCTTTACCTGAGTCACATCACTCTTGCTAGGACAGTTAACATGGCGGGCGGTTCAGAGTAATGGGCTCTGTCTGATGTCCCTGAAGTTGATCTCCAGCATGCTTGTTGTATTAGCAAGCTGGTGTGTCCAGAGATGGCAGAATGGAACAACAGTAAGCAGACCTTAAAGAAATTTGCCCGCTTGACAGTGACAGATGAAGGTATTGCCACCTCTGGCAGAATGATGGGCCTTGAAGCAATATTAGCTTGAAAGCTTCAGCTTTCAGAAGTTTGTAAAGTGCAGCTCTGCTCTCTGTCAGGAGTGGGATTGTCACACAGGGAGGAGACATGTTGGTTAATAAGACCCCAGATTTCCTTCTGTCTTTCTGTCCCTCTGCACCATGGTGTCCAGCCCACACCACCTGCCTTTCCCTGCCCCTATAGCCGTGAGAGGGTGTTGGGAAATGTGCTTTAAAGCCTACTGCTTATTTACATCACAACCATAGCCTTTCTGTAATTAATAATAATATGCTCAAAAGGCAGAAATGTTCAGGAGAGGGGGCCTTAATATCGAAGATTAGATGTTTTGTATATGATAAGTAAGTAAGAAAGGAAAACCTACTGGCTCACAGCTGTAACTATAAAAGTTTAGGTTTTGCTTTATTCCTTTTTCAAAGGTGGAAAGGGAATTCCAGGTTATTTGGTGCCTAATGAAGTCTAATATTGGTATGTGGGTCAATTAATGGTTCCTGCTAGTTGGTATTCTCAGTTCATTTCTATGATTCTATTTCTTAAAGGCAAGAAATGTGTGCAGTCATGATTTTCTGGAACCAGAGATATGGCAGAGATAGATACTAGGAGAACGGGAAAAGAAAGAACGGAAATTAGTTGACCTTGGGAGAGTGTTGAATGCAAGTTTGCGGGCTGGACACACAGTGAGGCCAAACAAGCGGAAGTGTTGGGGTTTGGACCAGAGAAAGGTTTATTGCAGGGCCAAGCAAGAGGAATGGGTGGCTTGTACTCAAAAGACCCAAACCCCCCAATGGTTTTCAGGGGGAAGTTTTTATAGGCAAAATTTGGGCTTCAGGGTGTGGCTTTCTTCTGATTGGTTGGTGGTGAGGTAACAGGGCGGTGCTCCAGGACTCTTGTGCTCAGCCTGAAGTTACCATCCTCCACCTGGGTAGGGGTCTTAGTTCCTCTAGAAGAACTCAAAGATATATTGTTACGTATATTCCTTGAGGAGGAGCCGGACCCTGCCCCAAGGCTGCAGTATTATTTTTTGACTGCTCCTCCTTTGTTTCTGCATCCCCTCCCTTCCCTCATTAACAAGTTTGAATCTGTCCTTTGGAACTCGGGGAAGGTCTGGGAGGCTGAATGAAACCCATTTCCAACAAACAAGCAAGGGGGGAGGGGACACAGAAAGATTTGTACCCATGAGGTCCCCACAGGTCTTGCTGGGTTTCAGTAGTCATGTATCACTTGTTTTGTTACTTTCTTTATTCCTTAAAATATTCTTAATCTTCACTTCTGATTCACAGGGCAGTAAGTGTTTCATAATAGGAAGAAGTCCTTGGGATTCTAAAATAAGAGACTATAAGTCATGCGAAGGGCATTTATTTTCAGATGCATGATAGGATTGAAATTAATATTTGTTCATGGTCTAAAAGGTATCATTCTAACAGTGTAAGAATTTTCATTAGTCTTCATTTAATAACATTTATTTCTGTCATGTTTTCTTGTTTTTGCTGTTGGTTTTTTTTTTTTTTTTTTGCGGTATGCGGGCCTCTCACTGTTGTGGCCTCTCCCGTTGCGGAGCACAGGCTCCGGATGCGCAGGCCCAGCGGCCATGGCTCACGGGCCCAGCCGCTCCGCGGCATATGGGATCCTCCCAGACCGGGGCACGAACCCGTATCCCCTGCATCGGCAGGCGGACTCTTAACCACTGCGCCACCAGGGAGGCCCTGTTGTTGGTTTTTGAGTCATTGTCTTCCTCTGGCTGGCCAGATAGCCCATCTATCTGAAGCCCAATATATGGACTGTTTCCCCCGTGGAGCTTTTCTTAATGACTCTAGAAATTACCTTTTCTTCTTTCCAATTGCTATCTGATCTAGAATACCCCCAGCTTCCCCCCTACCCCACCCCATCCATTCTACTCCTTGAATACTCAATCTCCCTGAATGATACAACTGGATTATATGCTTTTTGGTGAAAGCAATCAACTCTCTCTCTCTCTTTTGTAGTTTCCATTTCTAATACAGAGCTCACACAGGTGCATCTGACCTGTTTTGATCTGATTCTAGATATCTACCTGGATTCTTCTAATCCCATGGTGTAAACAGAAGTAGTAAGATAAAGGTTTTGTGCAGGAAGAACAGTTTCATTGATAAACAAAGGAAGAACTTCTGAATGTACTAAGCCTAAAAAATTGTTGAATTAATTTCTGAGACTGATGGTGTCCAGAATAATAAACCAATTTTGCCTCAAAGTGGAGTTCTTTTATTAGCTTTTGCCTCTTCCACCTTATGAAAATGTTCACCAACTAATATATATTAAGTGTCATCAGCTTGATGGAATTGTGTTATGAATTTGATGGTAATTGTGGAGATATGGAAATATGGTCATAGTTGGTCTTTTTCCACTCCCTTTAGCTTGTAAATCATCTTAATACTATTATCATGATTACACATCTTTATGGAAGATAAAGATATATTATTTTACAATATAAAGTGAAGAACGTTGTTAACTTAAAAAGATTTAATAAGGACAAAATGAAGACTGCTCTGTGGGGCATATTAATAACATAAAGATACATATGACTATGGATAGGCTCTTGAGCTTTGTCTAAATAACGACACTTGTTTTACTTCCCCTAATTAGCAATGCTTATGTATTTCTGGCATTTCAGATGCTGTAATTGCTTTTGTGATACCTTTCTTTATATGCACTGATGTCGTTGCTAAAGAGTTTTCCCTTTAGCCCTTCAGTGTCATCTCTTGTACCTTTCTTTAGTGTGCTCAAAGTGAAGACACTTCCTCAAGGTAGTTGTGAACATTGTACCACTCAGTTATTGCTGTCACCCCAGAACTTAGAGCTTAAAATAAAAATCAATTATTATTTCGAGTCTGTGGTTCAGATTGGAAGTTGGCTGATCTGAGCTGGGATCAGCTGAGTGGTTCTGCTGGTGTCTGGAGAATCTAGACTGAGCTTGGCTGTGGGGGGCTCTGATCCACATGTGTCCAGTCCTCTTCCTGGGACCAGTGGAATAGCTGGCCATGTTCTTGAAGGGGTTCAGGGCAGGCTGCACCAGAATGTGCCACATTGGCATGTGGATTATTTCAAGCTGAAGATAATTGGTGCTCAGCAGACTCAGGAAGAGCTTTTTACTTCCACCTTAGCTGCTGGAAAGAATTTAGATAGGGGACTTGTACCTGGAAGAGAGCTATTACCAGAGATAACTTTTTACATCTGGAAGACTTATCTGCACGGCTGGCAAACATTTGTTTACCAAACATTTGCTTTTCTCATCTTCCTGTGAATTGTCTTCCTCCCCTCTGAAACTCCGCACCCCTACCCCCTTCTCCTTAGCTCAGGATGGTATATAAGCCTCAATTGCCTGACTGCCAGGGAGTCTCATGTCTTTCTGGGGCTCCCATACATACAAAATTTGTTTTTCTCCTGTTAATCTGTTTTATTTCAATTTAATTATTAGACCAGCCAAAGACCCTAGAAGGAAAGAAGGGAAGGATTTTCCTCCCCAACATCCTTCTCTTGGCAATGCAGAAGTTTGAGAGCAAACCTACTTCCCAGGCAATTTTACAAGTGTCTGCTTATGTCACATCTGCAAACATCCTAACGTCAAAACAGCCAAGTGGCTGAACCTAGCAATAAATGGCAGGGAAATATTCTCCACTTTTTTTTTTTTTTTTTTTTTTTTTTTTTTGCGGTACGCGGGCCTCTCACTGATGTGGCCTCTCCCGTTGCGGAGCACAGACTCCGGACACGCAGGCTCAGCGGCCGTGGCTCACGAGCCCAGCCACTCCGCGGCATGTGGGATCTTCCCGGACCGGGGCATGAACCCGTGTCCCTGCATCGGCAGGCAGACTCTTAACCACTGCGCCACCAGGGAAGCCCTCTCCACTTCTTAAAGGGAGGAACTGCCAAGTCACACGGCAGGCAAAGAGTGTGGACACAGGGAGGGCTGAAGAATGAGCATTGTTGATTAAACCTACTAGAGTCGCTTTCTGTTTTGACTTTATCCAAATATGTTGTTCATTTGTTTTTCTTAAGATAAATTCAAAATCTTGTTCCTTGAGTGGTTTTTACTGAAATAATCTTCCTTAAGGTAGGGGTTAATTTATCCAACCTTTATGCCCTGCCAGTTCGCCTTCCACAAAAAGGGATGGTCTGCAAACATCTATGGAAAATAGTTATGACCCAGGTCAATTGCGAAGCTGGCTTAGATTCCTGCCATCCCTTATCCCCACCCGTATAAGAAGAGTGACAATTGCTTCCACAGCTGTGATGGTTGATATAGTGAATCCTGTTGCTGTTTGCTGTCATTTAACTGCAATCAGAGACTTAGATCCCAACACGCTGACCCAGCTCGTAAAGATCCTGGGGCTTCTTCCAATCATTAATGTTGAGCTGACAGGATAGAGTTGGAGGCAAGATTTTGGTTAAGTCATATTGCTATTAAATCCTGGCCTCTGATTACTCTTAGGCAGGGGCTGGTGCTTCTGTCATCAGGCTCAGAATCTGACATCCAGCCCTGTTAGTTTTCTATGGGCTGCCCTAGGATGAATGAGCATCGGGGGACCTGTACATCTGCTAATGATCCTTTCTCTAGGTTGTTCCCGAAGGACACTGCTTCACCTTCTCTGGTGTAGGTGGTGCTTGGCCATTTGCCCTTGTTTGCCCATTACTCTTAGTCTCCATTTTACTTTGTGATAAGGCAAAACTTGTGTCACTTTCTCTCTGTACTCTATTCTTTTTTTTTTTTTTTGCGGTACGCGGGCCTCTCACTGCTGAGGCCTCTCCCGCTGCGGAGCACAGGCTCCGGACGCGCAGGCCCAGCGGCCATGGCCCATGGGCCCAGCAGCTCCGCGGCACGTGGGATCCTCCCGGACCCGGGCACGAACCCGCGTCCCCTGCATCGGCAGGCGGACTCTCAACCACTGCGCCACCAGGGAAGCCCTGTACTCTATTCTTGATGAATCCATTGGTCCCTGTGATATTGTGATTTATAAGAAGGAATATATATTTGATCTTCATCTCTGTTCCTGGCTCGTGGCTCCTAAATCCCTTGTGATTTCCTAAGCCATAAGAGCATTGGGAGAGTCTTTTGTTATAACATTTGGTCTTTTGTCCTCAAATAGCTCCAATTCCTGAAATAGTCTCAGAATGATAAAGGGGAAAGGGGTATTTCATTATTTATAACAAGCCCCTTTCAACCACACCTGAATTTATGTTAATGAGCTAACTTTGGGAAAGGATGGGAGGCTGGTTGCATGTGTTTGAAACCACGTGGTAGAGGGTTGGAACTTTCACCCCCACCCTCTGATTTCCTGGGAGGGGAGAGAGGCTGGAAGTTGAATCAATTATCAGTGACCAGTGAGTTAATCAATCATGCCTATGTAATGAAGCCACAGTAAAACCCAAAAGGGTGGGGTTCGGAGAGCTTCTAGGTTGGTGAACGAGAATGCATCCATATGCTGGGCGGGTGGTGCACCCCAAAGTCCATGGGGACAAAAAGAAGCTCCTGTTCTCCGGACCTTTCCAGACCTCACCCTATATATCTCTTCATCTGGCTGTTCGAATCCTTTGTAATAAACCAGTAAGCTAATACATAGACTATTTTCCTGAATTCTGACTGCCTCTGTAGCAGATTAACCTAACCCAAAGAGGGGGTCGTGGCTACCTCTGATTTATAGCCAGTTGGTCGGAAGTACAGGTGTAACAGGAAAGAGCCAATTTTAACTCCATGTTGGATCTGTTTCTTTGACTTTAGCCTTTGCTTTTCATTGCTTTTATTATTATAATCATACATAATGGCCTGCCTCAGGGAACCCTACCACCTGTGAATGGCTGCAAGAAAGAAGAAATGAACACATCCCCTTCCCGAGGCTGGTCATTCCAGGAGATGTTTTGCAAGACTGTTGTCCCTTTTCACTTTGCTTCCTCCCCGCCTCTCCCTCTCCATTCTGCCTTTTTACTTTACTTCCCTCTCTGATTCTATCAAAGAAACTGGCATCCAGACCCTGATAAGATGTTTTTATGGGGACCCTAGTCCGCCATCTTCTCCGTCTGCCGGCTTTCCGAATGAAGTCGTCTTCCTTGCCTCAGCACCTCGTCTCCAGTTTATTGGCCTGTCGTGCCGTGAGCAGAGCGAGCTTGGACTCGGTAACACAGATAACAGTCAGGGCTTGAAATTGGCATCTGAAGTGGTGGTAGGTGGTCTTCTAGGACTGAACACTTCACCTGTGGTGTTTGATGCTCTCTCCAGGTAGATAATGTCAGAATTGAGTTAAATTGTTGGACAGCCAGCTGGTGTGGAAGAATTGCTTGATATGTGGAAAAACCCACGTGCGTCAGAAGTGAAGTAGTGTTGTACTAGGAGATTGAGAGTAGGGGAGACACACAGGAGTGTGTTTTCCCCTCAGAGTCCCTAATCCGAACCCTAAAGTTTTCAGTTTTACCACCTAGAGTGCCAACTTGCTTCCGTGATAATTGGAGTCTGGAGTCACTTCCATCAAACCTTTCCCCCCACTTCTCTCATTCTCAAAGACCTTTGAAATTTCAGGTTTAATACACAGCCTAATGGTAGTGAGTTTCTAGGTGAGTCACACAACCAAAGAAATGACCTTTTGTGTTCTGCAGTAAGTGACACTTAACCTGTATCTGATGTCAACAATTCTTACCTTGTATCCCCTCTATTGTGACTGTTAAATATTCATGCATAATGTATTAAGTACATGTCAATATTAATATTCCTCATTTTAAGAATGTAACCCTCTAGAGGAGATGGATGGTGGATGTGGTTATTATACCTCTTGGTGTGTGTCTGAATTATCATGAGAGAAAGCTGAGCACAGTTGGGGGTAGAGTTTCTGATATTCAATTCTATCTTTGCCTAGTTAGATTGTCTGTCTGACTTATTTTTATTTTAATAGAAATGACTTGGAGTAGAACTAGAAAGTGAACACTGAGAAATTGCTCTTGAGAAAGAAAGATTTTTTTTTTTCTCCAGAAACCGTAAAATCTTATTAATTCTGACAAGACTGCCCTGGAATTGAAGCAGCCTTTTCCTGGCCACTTCACACTGGCACTGTCTACCTTTGCTGAATTTGTGCACCCTGTGTTTCAGTGCTTGAGCACAAACCACTTCACTCTGCTCTATTGCTTTTGCATTTAAGTGTCTGGTTTTCTCAAGCAGGTTGCAAAATTGCTGAAGATGGGAACTCTTATATTGACATTCTCTTTGTCCCCTTCTTGTCGTTGTCTAAGTGCTACCACACAGCAAGTCTTTTAAGACTTCATTATGAGTGAAATGAATTAATGAGAAGGAGAGGAGGTATAATAAAAAGAAGTACATGATATGAAGGAGTCCTCCCACCCTCATTCTGTTTCTTTCTTTAGATTTGAGAGCTTTCTTTTATCCCATCATCCCCTTTGAAATTTCACATGATCCATCTCTCTCTTTGCAAACACCCCTCTTAGAAATCTTTTATCACCTGCTCTAACTTTTCCACCCCACGCAGGCTAGAACTATCCCCCTGAAGGCAGCTGTAGCAAAGATGATTTTGTATATGTAGTCCTTCCTTGATAGCCAATTTCCTTAAAAGAAAAGGAATCAGTTTCACTAATCAGGACTGGCTTTAGTCTTGCTAAGAGGGGCCCCTAAACTGGGCCTGTAATCTAGAGGGCTCTACTCTGGTCCTCTATGCCCTGTCTATGGGGAGAGGAGTCTGTGGGCCCAGGGGAGCATGCCTACTCAGGACCTACACTCCCTGCTGTGTGCCTGTGTAAAGAGCCCCATGCTTACACTTGCATTGAGGGCCTGCATGGTCATTTTCCCCAATTCTATCCTCTTGAGGGCAGATGATGAAACCAGCATGAACACATAGACCCAGAGAGCAGCCAAAGGGTGGCTATGGGGGCTTGGGGCAGACCTGAGATGCAGACTAGGGTGTCCACACACGTGTGTGCAAATTTGTCACAGGGAGTGGGGAGAGGTCGGGGGAAGAAGAGAAGGGGGCAGGCCACACAGGCTTTCCATGGGGCCATGTTCTTGCTCAAGGACTCCTAGAATTCTACATCAAACCTGGGTTTCCACGTTGTTACAAAGGCATGTGATAAGTGAACCTCCATGGATACTCTTGCCCCAGTCCTGCTCATGTTAGGGAAGAATCTGTGAGCAATAATCCAAAAATTCTGGTGTTTTTTTTTCTTTCTTTTATCTGCCTATGCTTTTCTTCTTAAGTGGTGGTCACAAACACTGCTCCTCGAAAGTTATGAGATGACATTGTCAGCCAGGCTTTTCTTCAGTGAGCTGTGTCAGTGCCCCAGGCGTCTGTAAAGTCCGTATTTAGACAAATCATCTTTTGACTTCACTCCAGGATCAGTTATGAGAATAATGAACACTTGTGTGGCGTCCAGTGGTAATCTGATCATTTATGAACCATGACTGGAAAAAACAAATAATTTCTTCAGTGAAGCTCTTTTAGAATTTTAGGTGGTTGGAGTTAACTGGCATTTTGTATACATGTTAAAGAGTAAGTTTTTAGCGATGTGCGAAAGGAACTTTACCCATGATTCTTAAAAAGATGTAAGGAATGATAGCTCAGACAAACATAAGGAGAAAGCAAAGTACAAAGCAGGAGGTGCCATTTAGTAAAAATGACTTAGAGGTAAAGCTTTGCACTCACCTTGAATGGAAAGCGCTATGAAAAATCTCCCAGTTCTAACATTAGGTCCAGCTGTACATACGCAATTATGTTGCTGACCTTCCTGTTTGGTAGTTGTTACAAAGTTAGTCTCACTCAGTTGAATTTTTATTATTATTTTGTCCCTGTCCTCGACTTTTAGAGAGAGGAATTTTTTCCCGTTCCTTCCATCTCATCAATTTTTCCCCTAGCACATTTTGTTCTAGGGAAATGTTTTATGGCATTATCACTGGGTTCTTTCACTCTCAAGTGGAAAGCATTGTAGTCGATTCATCTTCTTTGTCTTGTCAAGCACTTCACTCATCTTGACATTTGCAGAAGGCTTCAAAGGTGTGTCTTCTATTAGTAATATTAAATTGCATTTGCTCTCATAATTTTCAATAGAGTTTGAATAGGTTGCAGAAAATTACTAGACTATCTGATTTTGGCATTTGTTAGCTAAATGATGCATTGTCAACCACCTTGGCTTTTTGTTCTGTTATGTTCAGTGAAGAAAGAAAAGCACTCTGAAAATAATATCACTTTATTTCTTTCGAACAAACATGAATAGACAGTATAGGTGGTGTTGGCTTAGATTTCTATATAGCTCTGAGCTTTCCATGATAAGCCTGTATACCAAGTGGTTCAGGCTTCTCTTGACCCCTTCCTACAACTCAGCATGGCCTCCTCGTAAAATAGCATTTAAATTAGAACAGCAACCTAGAGAAATCCGTGTTACACATATAAAATATTCTTAGCAGTATTGTTTGTTTGAACAGAAAATTGGAAATAACCTAAATGGAATAACCATCAGTAGAAAAAATAGATTATGATAGCGTCATTGTTGTACGATACTGGACAACGAGAATGGACTAACTTAACCTGCATGCACTAACGTGGACAAATCTCAAAAGCATGTGGAGAAAAAAAGCAATTGGCAAAGGGAGGCTCACAGTACACATGGCTGGCATTGCTTCTGTTCCCCAACATCTCATTCCCCTCTCCTGTGGGGAACATGGCAGGATTTCATCTCTCGTAACCTTGAAGTTAGGTGTGGCCACATGACATGCTCTGGCTAATAAAACGTGAGCAGCAAGGATGTCCATCACCTTGTGGGAGCATTAAAGTGTTGCTTGTTGGCGCAGAACTCAACTATACCTGGGAAGGTATAGTTGGTGCCTATGGAGGCACGTGTTATGTGGAGATGTGATGGAGGTCACCTCGTGGGGGACAGCTGCCCTGAGGAGTTGCCTGGACCTGCAGCTGACTTGGAGTAAGTGAGAAAAAAGAGATGGCTCTACTAGGTGTTGGGGAAGCTAGAAGGTTTATCCACCCTATTCCTCACTGGTTGAAGATGTTAAATCCCTGGTGCTGCCAGGCTGCCCGAGCTCCGTCACTGGATAAGCCCTCAGGCATAGAAATGGAGGAACTTGGGTGGTTCAAGTGAGAAGCTGTCACTTAATATGAATCCTTTGCTATGGATCAGGCAGTCAGATATGCACGTGTGCTAGTTATTGGTGCTACACATACATTTTGTTTTGTTTTGTTAACACTTTCTGGGGGAGTAATTGTATTTTGGAAACGTCAAGGAAAGAATGGCAGGTGACATAGAGGAACAAAACTGTGTAGGTGAAAGAGAAAGAAAACCGCAGAAAGAAACAGAGGACTATAGACAATGGTTATGGAAGGAGAGAGTGGAGAGCGGGAGGGTGTTGGTTCCCATTTCCAAGGTGTAGTTTTTCAGCTACCAGTTAGGAGATGAGTTGTTTCTTCTTGGACACTTTCCCTGCATTTGTGTGTTGATGTCTCCAGGAGACTTATAACAAGTTACATATGGCCTCTAGCATCAGAAGAGTTTTCATAAACTCAGTAGTAAAGCCAAACAGATGAGCATTCCTTTCTATTAAGTTAAACTTTATCCCAAACCTTTGGAGCCAGATATCTTTTAGACTTCATAATTTTTTTATTTTTATTTATTTATTTATTTTTTTGCGGTACACAGGCCTCTCACTGTTGTGGCCTCTTCCCGTTGCGGAGCACAGGCTCCGGACGCGCAGGCTCAGCGGCCATGGCTCACGGGCCCAGCTGCTCCGCGGCATGTGGGATCTTCCTGGACCGGGGCACGAACCCGTGTCCCCTGCATCGGCAGGCAGACTCTCAACCACTGCGCCACCAGGGAAGCCCCTAGACTTCATAATTTTTTTAGAGTTTAGAAAAATATTATGGTTCAGATATGTTATATTACCTAACACTCCAGGAGAGTTTGGGGTCACACCACCTAAATCAAATGCATTTATACAGTAAAATGTAGAAATGTTTGCACCAAGTGGGATAAGTAGAGACTATAATTAGCCTCTTATCCATTTAGATGAGGTTTCGCTGGCAGATGAATGCAGGGGGGGTAAAGTTTGTCCGGCAATAGAGTTATAAGGAAAAAAATTGTTTTCAGGGCCTGATGGATTTTGCAATTGGGGATAAAGAAATATAGACCTATATTAAACTATTCTTTAAAGTTACTATAAGGCATAAATGAACTGAGAACTACAGTATGGTGGCCAGCCTCTGAGATGGCCCTTAATGGATTCTTATCTCCACACTGAATAAGGTTGATCTGTGTACCCAAGAGAATATTGTAGAAATGGCCAAGTGTGACTTCTAAAGCTAGGTCATAGACAACATGTTCACTTCTGCCTTGCCCTTTCTCCTGGATCACTAGCTCTGGGGAAGCCAGCCCTCATATCATGAGGATACTTAAGCCATCGGGTGTGAATGAGGAACTTTGGAAGCACATCTTCCAGCCCTAGTCAAGTCTTCTGATGACAGCAGCTTTGGCCAACATCCTAATGAAAGACCTTGAGCTAGAACCACCTAGCTAAGCTGCACCCAGATTTCTGACCCACAGAAACTGGTTAAGATAATAAAGTTTATTGTTTTAAACTCCTAAGTTTTTTTACATAGCAATAGATAAATAGTATAGATTTTGATATCTGGAAGTAGGGTGCTCCCATAACAAAAACTTAAACATGGGAATGGCTTTGGAACTAGGCAATGGGTGGAAACTGGCAGGACGTTGAGGGAGCGTTAGTGAAATCCAGGCACGTGAGTACAGTATAGGCAGACCTCGAAGATACTGCAGGTTCGGTTCCCGATCACCTGCAATAAAGTGAATATGGCAATAAAGTGAGTCACGTGAATATTTTGGTTTCCCAGTGCATATGAAAGTTATGTTTACACTAAACTGTAGTCTTCAAAGTGTGTAATAGCATTATGTCTAAAAAATATACATATCTTAATTTAAAAATACCTTATTGCTAAAAAATGCTAAGCATCATCTGAGCCTTCGTAATCTTTTTGCTGGTGGAGGGTGCTGCCTTGATGTTGATGACTGACCAAGGAAGTGGTTGCGGAAGGCTGGAGTGGCTGTGGCAATTTCTTTCTTTCTTTTTTTTTTTTAAATAAATTTATTTATTTATTTTTGGCTGTGTTGGGTCTTTGTTGCTGCACATGGGCCTTTCTCCAGTTGCGCCAAGCGGGGGCTACTCTTGGTTGCGGTGTGTGGGTTTCTCATTGCAGTGGCTTCTCTTGTTGCAGAGCACGGGCTCTAGGCGCGCAGGCTTCAGTAGTTGTGGCTTGCGGGCTCTGGAGCGCAGGCTCAGGAGTTGTGCACGGGCTTAGTTGCTCCGCGGCATGTGGGATCTTCCCGGACCAGGGCTCAAACCTGTGTCCCCTGCATTGGCAGGCAGATTCTTAACCACTGCACCACCAGGGAAGCCCTGAAACTTTTTTAAAAGTGCAGAATTGCTATATTTCAACTTTTGTTTAAAATGGCAGAGTGAACATGTCTTTATTTTTTTGTCCCCCTGACATCCCTAAAAATGAGAGTAAAGAGCTAAAAGTAAGGTGAAACCACAAGGACAAAGAGAATAGCCTAGAAGATGAATACAACAAAATGTTGGCAGCTGAAAAGCAGGATGCTTCGTAACTGACTTAGTTGGTCTGAGAGCTGAGTGGAACCCTTACTTGACAGAGGGGGAGGTTGAGAAACAGATTTACACCTGGGGACTCCAAAAGGTCTCATGGAATGGTGCCACCTCTGAAAGTGAAGGGTGAAGGAGAGGTTGAAAATTGGAGGTTTGGATGCAGTTGTGTTTGAGAAGCATTTAGATTCCCAAATCCCCTCTTCTACCCTGATATAATTTTGAGGTTTTATTTTCAGGGGAGGTAAAACAGAGGGCCTGGGGGTGGGGTGTGTTGCTAAATTGTCTAGTGCACCATTACCAGAAGGGAAACTTAGAGTTTATCCTCAACAGAACAACCAGACTGATGCTGAGAAAATGACTTCTCATATACCCGGGAGTAACAGTCGAAGTTCTTAGATCTGCAGGGCTCTACACGATCTACCCAACTCGCCTGCTCCAGAATTTCCTCTCTAACCTTATCTGCCCCTCACTCATTCCACTCCATTCACACTGGAGTCCTTGCTCTTCCTCAGACATGGGGACCATTTCTTCTTTGTGGCATTGACTCTGTCTCTTATCTCTCCTTGGAGTGCCCCTCCACCAGAGGCGTGTAAGCCTTGTTCCCTCACTTTCTGAAGATATTTAACCAAATTTTACCTTTTCAGGGAGACCATTCCTGACCAACAGACGTAAAATTTCAACCTTTCCCAATCCTTATTTTCCTTTCTTCTTGCTTTATTATTTTTTATTTTTATTTTATTTATTAAACTATAGTTGATTTACATTATTGTGTTAGCTTCAGATGTATAACTTCAGATTCTTATCCATTATAGGTTGTTACAAGATATGGAATATACTTCCCTGTGCTATACAGTAGCTCCTTTTTGTTTATTTTATATATAGTAGTGTGTATATGTTAATCCCAAACTCCTAATTTATCCCTCCCCCTCCCCTTTTCCCTTTGGTAACCATAAATTTGTTTTCTATATCTGTGAGTTTGTTTCTGTTTTGTAAATACATTGATTTGTATTATTTTTTTAGATTCTACATATAAGTGATATACAATATCTGTCTTGCTCTGCCTGACTTACTTCACTTAGTGTGATAATTTCTAGGCCCATCCATGTTGCTGCAAATGGCAATATTTCATTTTTTATGGCTGAGTAATATTCCATTTTATTTACACACACACACACACACACACATATTCATACCACATCTTCTTTACCCATTCATCTATTGATGGACTATGTTGAATAATAGTAGTGACAGTGGACAACCTTGTCTTGTTCCTGATCTTAGTGGAAATGGTTTCAGTTTTTAACCATTGAGAATGATGTTGGCTGTGGGTTTGTCATATATGGCCTTTATTATGTTGAGGTAGGTTCCCTCCAAGCCTACTTTCTGGAGAGTTTTTATCATAAATGAGTGTTGAATTTTGTTGAAATCTTTTTCTGCATCTATTGAGATTTTCAGATGTTTTTTATCCTTCAGTTAATATGGTATATCACATTGATTGATTTGCGTATATTGAAGAATCCTTGCATTCCTGGAATAAACCCCACTTGATCATGGTGTATGATCCTTTTAATGTGCTGTTGGATTATGTTTGCTAGTATTTTGTTGAGGATTTTTGCATCTATGTTCATCAGTGATATTGGCCTGTAGTTTTTTTGTGACATTTGTGTCTGGTTTTGATATCAGGGTGCTGGTGGCCTCGTAGAATGAGTTTGGGAGTGTTCCTCCCTCTGCTATATTTTGGAAGAGTTTGAGAAGGATAGGTGTTAGCTCTTCTCTAAATGTTTGATAGAATTCACCTGTGAAGCTGTCTGGTCCTGGACTTCTGTTTGTTGTAAGATTTTTAATCACAGTTTCAATGTCAGTGCTTGTGATTGGTCTGTTCATATTTTCTATTTCTTCCTGGTTCAGTCTTGGCAGGTTGTGCATTTCTAAGAATTTGTCCATTTCTTCCAGGTTGTCCATTTTATTGGCATAGAGTTGCTTGTAGTAATCTCTCATGATCTTTTGTATTTCTGCAGTGTCAGTTGTTACTTCTCCTTTTTCATTTCTAATTCTATTGTTTTGAGTCTTCTCCCTTTTTTTCTTGATGAGTCTGGCTAATGGTTTATCAATTTTGTTTATCTTCTCAAAGAACCAGCTTTTAGTTTTATTGATCTTTACTATCATTTCCTTCATTTCTTCTTCATTTATTTCTGATCTGATCTTTATGATTTCTTTCCTTCTGCTAACTTTGGGTTTTTGTTGTTGTTCTTCTTTCTCTAATTGCTTTAGGTGTAAGATTAGGTTGTTTATTTGAGATTTTCCTTGTTTCTTGAGGTGGGATTGTATTGCTATAAGCTGCCCTCTTAGAACTGCTTTTGCTGCATCCCACAGGTTTTGGGTCATCATGTTTTCATTATCATTTGTTTCTAGGTATTTTTTTATTTCCTCTTTTATTTCTTCAGTGTTCTCTTGGTTATTTAGTAGCATATTATTTATCCTCCATGTGTTTGTATTTTTGACACCTTTTTTTCCTGTAATTGATATCTAGTCTCATAGTGTTGTGGTTAGAAAAGATACTTGAAACAATTTCAATTTTCTTAAGTTTACCAAGGCTTGATTTATGACCCAAGATATGATCTGTCCTGCAGAATGTTCATGAGCACTTGCCCTACCCCAGTCTCTGGGGATTTTCTTGCCTTTTGGGAAGTCTGAGGTCTTCTGCCAGTGTTCAGTAGGTTTTCTATAGGAGTTGTTCCACATATAGATGTATTTTTAATGTATTTGTGGGGAGGAAGGTGATCTTCACGTCTTACTGCTCCGTCATCTTGAAGCAGGTTCCTGTGTCATGTCTTACATTTAGGTATTTAAGCCATTTTGAGTTTATTTTTGTATATGGTGTGTGGGAGTGTTCTAACTTCATTGATTTACATGTAGCTGTCCATCTTTCCCAACACCACTTGCTGAAGAGACTGTCTTTTCTCCATTGTATATTCTTGCCTCCTTGGTTGAAGATTAATTGACTGTAGGTGTGTGGATTTACTTCCAGGCTCTCTATTCTGTTTCACTGATTTCTGTGTCTGGTTTTGTGCCATTTTATTGCTTTATTCTTCAATTTAGCATCCTTTTAAATCTCCCTGTGCCTTAATTTCCTCACTTGTAAAAGAAGGAAGAAAACAAAAGCTACTTTACTTATCTTGTTTATTGTTTGTCTAATATCCTGTATATCTTACTTATTCTGTTTGTCTAGGATAATAGAATATAAAAACAACAGATTGTCAGCTCCACAGGCAGGAATTTTTGCATCTGCTTTCTTCAACGACTGTATCTCTAGCAATTAGAATAGTGTCTGACACATTGTAATTAAACAATTGTTGACATATAAATAGAAGGATTCCAAGATTAAAGTTGAGGAAATCTTTGGGAAAGGAGGCCAAAAAGATTAAGTGAAGGAATTTGGGAGATGAAGAGATAAGAAAATTTCTTGTCCAGTCTAGGATGTCCATTATCCAAGTAATAAAAGTTCAGAAAGAGAAAATGTAGAATAGCAGATAAGATATTCGTTAGATAAGTAACTCAGAAATATGTCTCAGGGCATAAGTTCCTAATTTGAAAGAGCTCACGTAGTACCTAGGTCAATGGTTGCAATTAGACTCACATGGAAGAACATTTCAGAACATGAGAGACAGAGAGAATTCTAAAAGTACAGAAAGAGATAAAAGCAAATTACTTACAAAGAATCAGTAACCATAATTTCCTCAGCTTTCAACAGCAATACTGGAAGGTAGAAGTCATGCCTTCAAACTTTAGAGGTGTAAAAAAATTAATAAACAGAAGCATCAATTAAATAGAGATTGGAGACCAGAAGGGGGAGCTCTCAGGCCCTGCAACTGTAGTAGAGCCCAGTGGAAAGAAGAAAGACTCCTTTCCTGGCAAGGACTCAGCCAATGAAAAGTCCTGGACTCTTTGTTTACTAGCGCCCTCCCAACTTCGTTTTCCTCTCCATAGGAGCATCCTCCTGCCTTTGCTATGTAGGGAGTTGGGTGTGGCTCGCCGTAGTTGCAGACTCCAAATTGCTATTCTCTGCTGTTGCCGAATAAACCCATCTTTGATGGAGAGATATCTGGCAATACCTGTTTCTTTTAGGTGTACAGAGGGAAAGGGAGTGTAAGCCTAAAATACACCAAGCAGTCAGTTAAATGTGAGTTCATTATAAAAGTATGTTCAGACAGCCTGGGCCTCATATTCCTTCTCATGCGGACTTTCTCAGAAAGTTGGGAGACAGGACTTCACAGTATAAGGGAATAGACATAGAATGTGGACTATATGTGAGATCCAACATGAGAGAGCTGAAGAGAACCCCAGGGACACAGACATGCAGTATGCCTAGAGAGAATCCAATCCAGATTGGGGCACTTAGAAGCTTCTAGAGCTATGTCTCCAAATAAAAGAAACTGATAAGTAGCTAAAGTGATTGACCACATTGAGAGGAATTTTACACAACTAAGGGAGAGTTTTGGGGGTAAATTGATAATTAGTATGTAGAAAACTAAGAAAAGGAGCAATCCATTTAACTCCAAGGAGAAACAAAGTTGTGCAAGAAAGGAAAAGTAACCGTAATGCAGTCTATGATTCATCTATGAAAATCATTTACAAGTCATGCAAAAATACTGATTATTGATACAACCAAAATTATGCTGTAGAAGTGTTAAGTGTGATTTACATCTTGGAGGAGGTAGGGTGCAAATCCTTAGTTTGCATAGAGGGATATCAGTAAATAACATGTAAAATGAAGAAAGTATCTAGAAGTAGCAAAATAAGCATGTTATTTAGGCTTATGGAGTTAATTTTTTTTACAAAACCCAGCTACAGTTGTTGAAAGTGCTTGTTTCTATGGCCTGTGAAATGTAGTGGGAGGAGAGGACTATTGCTTCTTTGTAATGAGAGAACTGTAGAGAACTGTAGAGAGAACTGTATGAGCCTTTGAACTACATGAAGAGCAACTTCAGTAAATATAAAGACAATGTAAACAACTTCAATATATATTAAGAAAAATAGACCTACTCTTAAATGTCTCATTTAGTTTGGAAATAAAGGATATTTCTTTAATAGTTTGACATGTCACAAGACCCCTTTGGACTCCAAACAAGCCTGTGCCTTCCAATGACATCATCACCTCAAGGAGAGGTGCACTTGAAAGGCTTAGCAGAGACCCCACTTCCCCCACTTTTCTTTATTTTTTAAATTAATTAATTAATTTTTATTTTTGGCTACGTTGGGTTTTTGTTGCTGCATGTGGGCTTTCTCTAGTTGCGGCGAGCAGGGGCTACTCTTCGTTGCAGTGCGTGGGCTTCCCGTTGCAGTGGCTTCTCTTGTTGTGGAGCACAGGCTCTAGGCGCTCAGGCTTCAGTAGTTGCAGCACTCGGGCTCAGTAGTTGTGGCTCATGGGCTCTAGAGCACAGGCTCAGTAGTTGTGGCACATGGGCTTAGTTGCTCCACGGCATGTGGGATCTTCCCGGACCAGGGCTCGAACCCGTGTCCCCTGCATTGGCAGGAGGATTCTTAACTACTGCACCACCAGGGAAGCCCCTCCCCCACTTTTCTGAAGTGTTCTCTAGGGGTTACTCAGATAAAGCCAGCTATTCTAAAACTCTTGCATCTTGGTTCTATTCCTATTTCACATGATTTAAGGGCAAGCTTAGACAGCTTGCTGTCCTTTTCTAGTCTTCTTTTTCTCCTTTAAAAAGATCACCTACTTTAAAACACTCATATGTCTAAAAGTAAACACTAAAGAAATCGGGTCGCGTAGTGGGTGGTAAATATTTTGAAAGATTGGGAAAGAATGCAGAAATTTAAGTGGCTGGGTTTGCTGAAACCATCTTCCCATCGTGAATTATATTTTACATGAAGCAGTGTATGAGTTCTGTCTTTCAAGTAGCTACAAGTGTACTCGCTGTAGAAATAGCTAGCTTCTAATGATCATGACAATTTTTAGGCTTTGGATTGAAAGCATAATACAAATATCAGCAGCGCTATTGACTGCAGAAAAGTGTCATGGTTAGTACTAAATTGTGCCTTGATTATTTTTTCTTTAAATTTATATGAATTTTCCATTTCTTTGTCTAGCTGAATTTAAAATGAAGCTAACACAAACTGTTTTAAAATTTGCTATTGAGCTCATGCTGGTCTGAGTTATTTTTCAAGAGCCTCAGGAGTTTACGGAAGGCACTATGATTGAGACGTAAATGAAATTTTATGGAAACATTTTAAATACATTTCTGACTACATTTATTCTGAATTATTCACCATTAATTTTCCCCAAGGCAATTTCACTGTGACATGACACACACATTCTTTGTGACCTATACATTCTTTTGTAATAGGCAGTTTGGGGTTGATGTTCCTTTCACATATTTAACTTTACCTCGGTCTCTTAATCTAGCTGCAATGATGAATCTGTAATTAAAATAACCTTTCAGTTTGTTAACCTTTCAGGTTAACATAATATCCTGAATTTAATATTTACACTCCATCTACTTGATGGAGTTTACAGATTTGAGCACCATGAAAGGTAGGACACAGAAGGTTAAAACAGAATCTTACTGAAGAAAACAGGAGAAGTAAATAATGTCAGGCACAAGAAATGAGCAGATTATAATACATGGGAGAAAGTGTATTTCTAAAGTTTCTCAAAGCGAAGGCTCCAGAGGAAACAATGTATTTGATAATGTTATCTTTTTTGACAGCCCAATGCCCACACATAATTCATGGAGATGAAATATTTCCCTAAGCAGAATTGGCTCTCCTGGCAGTTGGAACAAAAAGGAGCATGCAGAAACTTATTGTGTATAAATGACATTAATTCAACCTAGAGCCAATATTTTGAATTATGTTTCTAGGACTGAGGCAGAAATTCTGTTTAACAGGATGATTTTCATTTTCCCTCGCAATAAAAGGTAGAAGGGGAGACATCCAGTAAAAGCACTTTGAGGACTTCCCTGGTGGCATAGTGGTTGAGAGTCCGCCTGCCGATGCAGGGGACACGGGTTCGTGCCTCGGTCCGGGAGGATCCCACATGTTGCGGAGCGGCTGGGCCAGAGAGCCATGGCCGCTGAGCCTGCGCATCCGGAGCCTGTGCTCCGCAACGGGAGAGGCCACAACAGTGAGAGGCCCGCGTACCGCAAAAAAAAAAAAAAAAAAAAAAAAAAAAAGCACTTTGAGGTGGGGGAATGGAAGGAAGGGGATTTAATTGAATGTGATGCGAGTATGATCACCAGGAGAGAGGTGATGAAGCTGTGGTTAGTAACGGGTGACTAACCATGAAGGCAGGTCTGGGTATTGGTTTTTGTACTGAGCTACAGAGTGATATAAGCCTGAGTCTCAGTCAGAATATGAGGTCTGAAAATTCTGTGTGTGTGTGTGTGTGCACGTGTGCGTGCGCATACACATCTAATAACAGGATAGAGAAGGCAGAGGAGAACAGACCCATGAATATCATTGTTTAATTAGTCAAAGTTTCAAGTTCAAGGGCTCCTGGGATTCTGATGTTCAGGGCCAGGACTTTCAGGCACCGAGATGGGTTCTTAAACTTGCTTTTCACACCTTGATCCTGGCTTTCTTCTATTAAACAGAGACTTCTTTTGAGCATTTTAATGTCTGAAATCCAGATGAGATTAAGAAGAGCTAGGAAAGCTGAGAGAGAAGACAGGAACAAATTCTTCTAGGAAGTGGGAACAAGGGTAGGAGTGTGGCCAACAGTGAGAACATCTTGATTTTGAATCAGTGGGGTCCTCAGCTAGGCGCTCTTAGGTGCCCCATGTCCTCCACATAGTGGGATTGGTTCCAGAGTCAGGCATGGAGGAGCTGACACAGGTAGCCTTTGAGAGACTCGGTAATGAAGGTCAGATGTGGGGCTCGAGGTGAGGAAACATAATGTTCACTGTCATAGTCATCAACAGATATTACCCCCGGACCTTGTCTTTAGGGCACTAACAGTTGGGATTTTTCCATATGCTTGTTTTTCCATATGCGTATATAAACACTGTGTGTTTATATATCTGTGTGCATTTTGGCCGCATTACCCCAAAATTTGCTTTTTAGGGGAGAGGATCTACAGTACCTCTCATACCTCAGACAGTTATTCTTTCTCTTTCCTATGCTTTCCTGACAATTGTGGAGATCTCTGATGGTTAATTTTATGTGTCAGCTTGATTCAGCTAACGGATGCCCAGATAGCCAGTAAAAGATTATCTCTGGGTGTGTCCACGAGGGTGTTTCCAGATTTACTAGGATTTGGATTGGTAGAATGAGCAAAGAAGATTCCCTCACCAGTGCAGGTGGGCGTCATCCCATCCATTGAGGACCTAAATAGAACAAAAAGGTGGAGGAAGGGCGAATTTGACCTCTCTGCTCAAGCTGGGACATCATCTTCTCCTGCCCTTGGGTATCGGCGCTCCTGGTTGTCAGGCCTTCAAGTTTGGACTGGAAATATGCCTCCAGCTTTCCTGGGGCTCCAGCTTTCAGCCAGCAGATAGCTGTCTCAGCTCAGTGCTCTATAGTCACTTGAGACAATTCCTCATAGTAAATCTCCTTCGATATATCTCTATGTATTCTCTTGGTCCTGTTTCTCTGAAGAACCCTAATACAAGGTCTTTTAAAAATATTTCGGTTTTCTTTTTTGGTGGGAAAGAATTGTGTGTGCATATGTGATAAATATCACAACATAAAATGTAAAATTAACTAAATGGGCATTTCTGGGAACACAGTATTAATTTATTCCCCAAATAATATTCTGTCTTTATTATATGCTGGAGATAAATTAGTGACCAAGACAGGCAAGGTTTCTGCCCTCATGAAGGTTACATTCTTAGGGAGTCTTTGGGTGTAATAAGGGTCAAGGCTAGAGATGGAGATGAAAGGATGTTTATGTATAGAGCAACATTATACACACTAAGGGCCAGCTGATAGAGCTTGAATAATTACAACAAGGAGGAAAAGATGATTTCAGGTAGGAGAGCTGTGTGAACAAAAGCACAAACACAGGATGTAATGAGGAATGGGCTTATTTGTCTGATGTCTGGGTCTTGTATATAGGAATAGTGGGAGACAACATTTAAGAAGTAGATAGAACATGGAAGTGACATGATAAAACTGATGTTAGCACAGTTGATAGGGAAGTCAAATCAGGAAGTAGGATGCTGAAAAAGACCAGGGCAGACTGAAGGCGATGCCAGTGGGAATGAAAAGTTAGTGAAATACACAAGACATTTGAAAGGGAGACTCAATAGGCTTCAGACTAGTGAATGTGAGGCCAGAAGGAAAGAGAGGAATCAAAGAGTACTCCAGCATGTCAGACCTCAGTTGTAAGGTAATGAGGTGACATTGGTACAAATGGAGAAATCCAGATGGGAGATAGTTTGGGAGGGTCGTTGATGAGGTATAATTTAGATAATGCAGTCACGGAATTTTTGGAAATAGAAGAGTTTAACTTTATTTCAGCTTCATTCCCCCCCCTCCCCAGTTTTCCTTATCAGCCTTTTCATATATACAGAGAAGTTGAAAGACTAGTACAATTAACACCTATATATCCCATACATCTAGATTCTAGATCCAACAATCTCCATTTTGCCTTATTAGTGTTATATCTATCTATCTACCTACCTACCTATCTATCTGCCTATGTTTTTGACTGAACCATTTGAAAATAACTTGAAGGTGCAGTAAAACTTCATTCCTAAATACTTTAGCATGCATCCCCTAAGAACATAAATTTCAGTTTTGAAGGAGATTAAAACCTAGGGTGTTTCACTTAGTGGTAGAAGCTGTACCAGAGCATCAGGTTATCTGATCGTCAAATCTACTATTTTTTCCTACCACATAGCTTCTGTGTTTAAATAAGGTGTTCATTGCTTGGAGTGTTTAGGCATATAAACTAGGTTTGGGCAAGTAAGAAACAATATAAGGGTATAAAAGAGATCTAGTAAGATTTTCTGGATAGAAGACTTCGAGAGCTCAAAAAGGAGAGGATGAATGAAAAGAACAATGGAGCAGAGATTTTATTTTCAGGGGAGAAATTTAATGGTTATATCCAGTGGTCCTTGGTGATATCTGACCATATGGGTCATATGACCTAGGGAATTGGGAAGGTAGGCCAAGACCACATCCTGAGGTAGGCGTTTTTCTTTTTTTTTTTTTTTTAATTTAATTATTTGGCTGCGCCAGGTCTTATTTGCGGCACGCAGGATCTTCGTTGCCGCTTGCGGGATCTTCGTTGTGGCATGCGGGCTATTTTAGTTGTGGCATGCGGGATCTAGTTCCCTGACCAGGGATCAAACCCAGGCCCCCTGCATTGGGAGCGTGGAGTCTTAACCACTGGATCACCAGGGAAGTCCCTGAGGTAGGCTTTATGGACCATCTCCTTTGTTTTTTGTAATAATCATAACTCCCACTGAAGAAAGCAGTATTTTATTTTATTTTATTTTTAATTTTTTTATTAATTAATTAATTTATTTTGCTGTGTTGTGTCTTCATTTCTGAGCGAGGGCTTTCTCCAGTTGCGGCAAGTCGGGGCCACTCCTCATCGCGGCGCGTGGGCCTCTCACCATCGCGGCCTCTCCTGTTGTGGAGCACAGGCTCCGGATGCGCAGGCTCAGCAGTTGTGGCTCATGGGCCTAGTTGCTCCGCGGCATGTGGGATCTTCCCAGACCAGGGCTCAAACCCGTGTCCCCTGCATTAGCAGGCACAGTCTCAACAACTGCGCCACCAGGGAAGCCGAAAAAACAGTATTTTAGATTGATATGGAGGTGTACCTAGTGATGACATTATTTTACTACTATATGTATACGTGTGTGTGTGTGTGTGTGTGTGTGTGTGTATTATATATATATATATATATACACAGACACACACACACACACACACACGTATACATATATATATATAATTCTTTTTCAGATTATTTTCTATTGTAGGTTATTACGAGATATTGAATATCGTTTCCTGTGCTATACAGTAGGTCCTTGTTGTTTATTTATTTTATACATAGTAGTGTGTATATGTTAATCCCAAATTCTAATTTATTCCTCCCCCCCTTTCTCCATTGGTAATCATAAGTTTGTTTTCTATGTCTGTGAGTCTAATTCTGTTCTGTAAATAAGTTCATTTGTATCATTTTTTTTAGATTCCACATATAAATGATACCATATGATATTTGTCTTTCTCTGACTTATTTCACTTAGTATGATAATCTCTACATCCATGCATGTTGTTGCAAATGGCAATATTTCACTCTTTTTTATGGCTGAGTAATATTCCATTGTGTGTGGGTGTGTGTGTGTGTATATATATATATATATATATATAACACATCTTCTTTATCCATTCATCTGTCGATGGACAGTTGTATTGCTTCCATGTTTTGGCTATTATAAACAGTGCTGCAGTGAACATTGGGGTGCATGTGTCTTTTCAAATTAGAGTTTTTGTCTTTTCCAGATATATACCCAGGAGTGGGATTGCTAGATCATATGATAACTCTATTTTTAGTTTTATAAGAAACCTCCATACTGTTCTCCATAGTGGCTGCACACGTTTACATTCCCACCAACAGTGTAGGGAGGGTTCCCTTTTCTCCACACCCTTTCCAGAATTTATTATTTGTGACTTTTTGATGATGTCCATTCTGATTAGTGTGAGGTGATACCTCATTGTAGTTTTGATTTGCATTTTTCTAATAATTAGTGATGTTGAGCATGTTTTCATGTACTTGTTGGCCATCTGTATGTCGTCTTTGGAGAAATATCTATTTAGGTCTTCTGCCAAATTTTTGATTGGGTTTTTTTTTTGATATTGAGCTATATAAGCTTTTTGTATATTTTGGAAATTAATCCCTTGTTAGGATTAATCATTTGCAAATATTTTCTCCCCATCCATAGGTTGTCTTTTCCTTTTGTTTATGGTTTCCTCTGCTGTGTAAAAGCTTGTAAGTGCGATTAGGTCCCATCTGTTTATTTTTGGTTTTATTTCCATTACTCTAGGAGATGGATCCAAAAAAATATTGCTGCGATTTATGTCAAAGAGTGTTCTGCCTATGTTTTCATCTAGGAATTTTATAGTATCTGGTTTTACATTTAAGTCTTTAATCCATTTTGAGTTTATTTTTGTATATGGTATTAAAGAATATTCTAATTTCATTCTTTTACATGTAGCTGTCCAGTTTTCTCAGCACCACTTATTGAAGAGACTGTCTTTTCTCCATTGTATATTCTTGCCTCCTTTGTCATAGATTAATTGACCGTACGTGCATGGGTTTATTTCTGGGCTCTGTATTCTGTTCCATTGATCTATGTGTCTGTTTTTGTGCCAGTATCATACTCTTTTGATTACTGTAGCTTTTCAGTATAGTCTGAAGTCAGGGAGCATGATTCCTCCAGCTCTGTTGTTCTTTCTTAAGATTGTTTTAGTTATTTGGGGTCTTTTGTGTTTCCATACAAATTTTAAAATATTTTGTTCTAGTTCTGTAGAAAATGACATTGGTAATTTGATAGGGATTGCATTGAATCTGTAGATTGCCTTGGGTAGTATAATAGTGGCCCTGTGACCTCTCAGTGGGTTGCAGTTGTGTTGTTAAAGTCCTGGTGAACTTGAGAGAGCTATTGGGAGAATAAATCTTGTTATGAGGAATAATTGAAGCTCTTGGTTATTCTCTTAATGTTGTGACCCAGGAGAACTTGACTTTTGGGGAATGGGCTTCCAGAGACTGATGTATGATTTATATGCTTAAGATAGTGAAAAAGATCCATAAAGTATTTACAATTGCAGGAAAAGCTGCTTTAGTTCAGACATTTTTAGTGCATTTTTTTGTATGCACTAATTAATTTGTAATTGGTTTCACATCTTTTACTTGGTGTTCATTCAATACAGGCTAAGTGTTGGAAGACTAAAATTTGAATCATATGGAGAGTGCCCTCCAAAAGCTTACAGTCTAAGATTTGAGTGCTCCCCAAGTTCATGTCCACTCAGAGCCTCAGAATATGACCCCATTTGGAAATAGGGTCTTTTTTTTTTTTTTCCTGGCTGTGTCGTGTGGCTTGTGGGATCTCAGTTCCCTGACCAGGGATTGAACCTGAGCCGCCACAGTGAAAGCCTGGAATCCTAACCATTAGGCAACCAGGGAGCTCCTGAAAATAGGGTCTTTATAGATGTAATTAGTTAGATTAAGTCTTACTGGATTAGGATGGGACCTCATCCAATGTGACTGATGTCCTTAAGAAGAGAAGAAGACACACAGATTCACAGAGATATAGACAGGATAATGCCATGTGAAGACAGAAGCAGAGATTGAAGCATGTGCCTACAAGCCAAGGAACACCAAGGATTGCTGGTAACTACCAGATGCTAGGAAGATGCATGTCACACTTTCTCAGAGTCTCCAGAAGGAACCAACCCTGCCCACACCTTTATTTCAGACTTCTAGCCTCCAGAGCTGTGAGAATAAATTTCTGTTGCTTTAAAAGACTCAGTTTGTGGTTACTTTTAATGGCAACCTTAGGAAACCAATACAGATTCTAAATCAAAAGATTCTTAACATTCAGGCCTTTTTTTGCTGTTACTGTTAATTTTTGATTAAAGTAGTCTGCAATAGAATCTGAGATACCACACTAAAAAAGTATCTGTGGTCTAAAGCCAAATGAAATACTATTCCTGAGTAGGTATTGACTCTGAAAATTATGCATATAGAGATCAATTTCCCATTTGATTTGGTTATCAGGAAGAGTTATTGAACAAAAATGTAACATACGTTTCTTTTAAATGAAAAAGTGCTGCTAATTGAAAAAAGAAGCAAAGTCTTTTTAAACAGGGACAAAAAATTTTTCCCAAGAATCATTTTTATTTATTATTTAAACTTTTTTGGTATAGTATATTGGATGTTTTTTGGTGGCAATTTTCTACCATCTTATTGTTTTTTTCTTTTTCTTTTAAGACCAAAGTCAGGGGTTATACATTCTTATGAAGACAATATGAATACCATATTTGGAGTACTGTAAAATGGAGTTTTATAAAAATAGACTTGTGAGTCATGTACCACAATGTTCATTGCAGCTCTGTTTACATGGAAGCAACTTAAGTGTCCATTGATAGATGAAGGGATAAAGAAGAAGTGGCACATATGTACAATGGAATATTACTCAGCCATAAAAAGAAAAGAAATTGAGCTATTTGTAATGAGGTGGATGGACCTAGAGTCTGTCATACAGAGTGAAGTAAGTCAGAAAGAGAAAGACAAATACCATATGCTAACACATATATATGGAATCTAAAAAAAAAAAAGTTTCTGAAGAACCTAGAGGCAGGACAGGTATAAAGACACAGATGTAGAGAATGGACTTGAGGACATGGGGAGGGGGAAGGGTAAGGTGGGATGAAGTGAGAGAGTGGCATGGACATATATACACTACCAAATGTAAAATAGATAGCTAGTGGGAAGCAGCTGCATTGCAGAGGGAGATCAGTTCGGTACTGTGTGACCACTTAGAGGGGTGGGATAGGGAGGGTGGAAGGGAGACACAAGAGGGAGGGGATATGGGGATATATGTATACACATAGCTGATTCACTTTGTTATACAGCAGAAACTAACACACCATTGTAAAGCAATTATACTCCAATAAAGATGTTAAAAAAAATAACAGCTAAAAAAAAATAGACTTGTGGAAATGATCACTTGGGAGGATAATCAATTGAGAATTAGGGGAAAAAACCTAATATTTACAAATAAATAGTAGTCTCTTGGTCTATTTATTAAGCTCACTTTTACTCATCTATATAATGAGGGCCATGTCATTGTGACATGAGCTTCTTGGTCACTATAAAATCAAAGCAGCATTGATATATTTGATTGAGTTGTTAATGATATAGTACAGGTACTTAAGTTTTCACTTCACCTCATATCTGCCTTTAATTTTACATTTTTTCACCTCTTGTTCAGAGGGTTTTAGGGCTTACAATTCCGTGTGATTCTGACTTTGGAATGATATTCCCAGCACCATCACAACTCACTTTTGATAAGCCTCTCCTCTCTGGCACCTCGTGTCTGCTCAACACTGCAGCAATCTCAGGTAGGCTTTTGGCTCAAGTCTCTAGACTCTAGGTTGATGATTTAATCAAAGATGCAGCTGAGTGCTGGCCTTAGTTCAGAAATCCTGACTGAGTCTTCAAATCTATGCTTCCTGTACATTTTGTTCCTTTGTTCAAGAGGACTGACATTGTTGGTTTTGTGCCAACCCTAATGTAGAACTGGGTCCCTTCACTGGCTTCCACAAAGCCATTCACAGCAAGCATGTCATGAAGATTTGTGGCTCATGAAGTAAGGTCACGTACAGCGTAAGCATTTACTTTGAAAAGCAACCATCACTACCCTTGTGTCTTAACTCAGAATTTTCCAGCCCCTACTGACAGCCGAGGCTTCTTTCTTTCTACCCTTCTTGTGTACAGTCTTTCTGGGTCCTTTACTGTTCTCCTGAGATTTACCCCTTGCCCTTATCCTCCTCCTCTTTCCCCTTGAATCTTCACACGCCTTTTTCATCTTTATTACAGAGAGCAGTTCAATCCAACCTTTTATTTCTAAATGTGGCCATGGCCAAGCAGCAAGCAAAGAACCTTCCAGATAAAAGACCTACTGCTTTTTAAAATTATTTACGAAAAATATTTTTTGCCTTTTAAGTTATAATCCATAGGCTCTGATCACTTTCAAAAACAACTCCAACCGCAACAAACTCATTGAAAGAAATCACAGTGTATTAAGTTCTGTGTAAAGTGTCTGTTCTACTTTGGCAGTATGCAATGTGGTTTTTTTTTTTTTTTTTTTTTTTTTGCAGTACGCGGGCCTCTCACTACTATGGCCTCTCCTGTTGTGGAGCACAGGCTCCGGACGCGCAGGCTCAGCGGCCATGGCCCACGGGCCCAGCCGCTCCGCGGCATGTGGGATCCTCCCGGACTGGGGCACAAACCCATGTCCCCTGGATTGGCAGGCGGACTCCCAACCACTGCGCCACCAGGGAAGCCCGCAACGTGGGTTTTAAAATCTAGAGTGTCGGGCTTCCCTGGTGACACAGTGGTTAAGAATCTGCCTGCCAATGCAGGGAACACAGGTTCGATCCCTGGTTCGGGAAGATCCCACGTGCTGCAGAGCAACTAAGCCTGTGTGCCACAACTACTGAGCCTGCATGCCACAACTACTGAAGCCCACGTGCTTAGAGCCCATGCTCTGCAACAAGAGAAGCCACCACAACGAGAAGCCCACACACTGCAACAAAGAGGAGCCCCTGCTCACTGCAACTAGTCCTGTCACATGAATTTGAACTATCATTTGAACCATCATTTATACTGCCAGTCCACTAAAGGAGAATAAATTTAGTAGGATGTGACCCAAGTATATTCAAAATCAATTCATCTTTCTGACTTATTCTGCTAATTACTCTGAAATTGGCCTTTGATAATATAGATTAAAAAATCTAGATCCCTGACTTCTCTTTCAACAGTATAACACATTCTGGCTTTTATAAGAATTTGGCTTCTGAATAACAAATAGTACTATGGTCCTTCATGCAACAAGGCAGTATTTCTCATTAAGATGGTCATTGACGGTCACCATCTGCAGATACTGCAGATATATGTGCTTTAAAAGCGTAGATTAATGTTAGTTATTGCCTTTTTCCTGGGGTACCCATTCTACTTAAATGTTTGCTTTGTGAATTGAGATGATGCTTGTTGGTTTTATAGGCTGACCAGACCACGCTTTACCAATATAAAGTATCTACTCTTTCTGTACACTCGGCTAATTTCTCTAGTTGCTGTAACCATATGGCTTCACTCCAGAGTTTCCTACATTATGCTCTAGAAATGTCTCTTTTGCCTGCTATGGATGATATGAACTCAGCCAGATAACTGTAAAGGGGTTATTAGGGAGTTGTAAGGGATTACGATAATAATTCACTTTCTCATGGGCTTGCTGAGCTGAATGGGCTTCACATTGCTAGAGTTTTAATAACAAGCTCTGATTATCATCAAAGATTTAAAGCAGGGAATCTTCTTGTGCCATTTTGTGCTGCTAGACTGCAGTATTATCTCTGTAATTGAGTGATTTTGCCAACAGTGGCCATTCCAGATACTCAGTCCTTGAAGACAATTGGGCATAAGTGCAATTTGGCCAATTTTGATTTTTTGTGGTCATGCCAGTTTGCTCTGATGTCTGCCAGGCATCCCAAAGGCTTTAAACTACTCATTTTCCCAATCTGAGGTTTAACCTCCTATCCAAATGCTAGTTGATGGAGAATATTTGTCCGAGTGACCATGTAACCATTGTAAGTTGCCTGTAAAGTTTATTTTGCATGAGTTAAAACATCATTTTTTGCTTTATTCAGTTCAAGTGAGCATATACCTCTTGTACTGATGAAAAAAATTAATTAACGCCCAGGGCCCCTGACCCTGTTCTATGCACTGGAGGATTATGGGGTGCTATTGTGTTACTTACACTTAATAATTAGAAACGGTATTTGGGAAAACAACATTCTAACCGTGGCGGTGAAAAATGAATACAAGGGAAATAACCTCAGATGAACAGGCAGATGATCCAATCAGCCTATAAAACCAATGAGGTGGAACTGCCCCAACTGTGACAATGAATCAAATGGACAACACACAGTTTCCTGCGGTACACACTCCCCCTCTGACATATTAACAAGCATAGACACACCTGCTCCAGTCTCTTTGGTACTATCTAAGCCACGATTCCCAGATGCCTCCAAAGACAGGCATACCATTCAGATATTCTTTGTTTGTCATCCTGGATCACTGTAAAGGAAAGGGCACAGGCTTCAGAAGAGGAAAATTGGGGTTTGTATCTCAGTTCTACGGCTAGCTAGCTGCGGTACTTTTGTCACGAGACCTCTCTGGACCTCAGTTTCCTTACCTGTAAAATACGGAGAGTAATGCCAATGTCCATGAAATAAAGAACACTGTGCCTAGCACACAATAACCACACACAATTCCTTCCTCGTTCTTTCCTCTTTTTCCTTTTCCATAAAATCTAAATTTTCACCATAAGACATTGAGATAAGAGCTCGTGCATTTCATCTGGCTTGGCCCACTCTTTGGCTTCAGTTGCCAAGGTGTGTACACCCATGCCTCATGCCCTCAGGAGGTCTTTGGTGGACTGGCACTCTCTTTGGTTAACCTGCTCCCTATGTGCCATGCCCTCCACATCTCAGTTGCTCCTTTAGATGTGCTCCTTGTTGTAGCTCCTTTGTCCTACTTGTACATTCTCATGAACCCAGAACATGCTTCAGGCACACTTAATAAGAATGGTAACAAATGTCATATGTTAGGGCCACTTTTCATTTCTCAGATGACCGGGTAAAAGGAAAAAGAGAGTATAAAGTCTACTTCTAAGGTATGCAGTATGCTTGTGGCAGCAGTAGCTGGATTGCAGAGCCAGGAGAGGCCTGTTTACAGAATGAAAGACTTGGAACCAATGGAGGAGAAACTTAAGTGGGATCAGTATTTGCATATTTCACAAATCAAAGGTTAGAGGGAGCATCTGGCATTGAAAACGCCGTAGGAGCTATGACTGGTATGTGGTGGGACAGGTATGTGGGACAATACAGCATAATAAAGTGAAGTTCAAATCATGGCCTTCCTCATCCCTTGCTGTGTAAATTGGGGGAATTGATACCCTTCAATATCCACATTTAAAGAAATGTGTTGAAAAGAGAGCATAATATTGATTTTTGTTTGGGGGATGTTAAATGAATTAATGGTCATAGAATGACTAGCATAGTGCCTGGAACTCAGTAAGTGTTCAGTAAAAGTGAGGTGTTGCTGTTATCCAAGGCATTCAAGGACAATAAGCAGAATCATGGAGAAATGCTGGGCAAACCAGAGTTCTATACTCCTCATTGGATTCAGCAGACTTGGCCATTTTTCTTTGTTTTCCATATAGACTGAAATCTGTTAGCTTCATTTGTTGATTGTAAGTGCTAGTTTAAGACGATTAAATAATTTCCAAGCAAATAATTTTCAACGGTTTGATGGTGTTACATCACACAGGAGGAGTATGCCACATTCAGCTAATGTTCTCAACATTGAAACACTCTTGCACGGCTGGTGGGAATGTGAGTTGGTACGGCCACTATGGACAACAGTATGGAAGTTCCTTAAAAAACTACCAATAGAACTACCATTACCATATGACCCAGCAATCCCACTCCTGGGCATATACCCTGAGAAAAACCATAATTCAAAAAGAATCATGTACCAAAATGTTCATTCCACCTCTCTTTACAATAGCCAGGAGATGGAAACAACCTAAGTGTCCATCATTGGATGAATGGATAGAGGAGATGTGGCACATATATACAATGGAATATTACTCAGCCATAAAAAGAAACGAAACTGAGTTTTTTGTAGTGAGGTGGATGGACCTAGAGTCTGTCATACAGAGTGAAGTAAGTCAGAAAGAGAAAGACAAATACTGTATGCTAACACATATATATGGAATCTAAGAAAAAAAATGTCATGAAGAACCTAGGGGTAAGACAGGAATAAAGACACAGACCTACTAGAGAATGGACTTGAGGATATGGGGAGGGGGAGGGATAAGCTGTGACAGAGCGAGAGAGAGGCATGGACATATATACACTACCAAACGTAAGGTAGATAGCTAGTGGGAAGCAGCTGCATAGCACAGGGAGATCAGCTCGGTGCTTTGTGACTGCCTGGAGGGGTGGGATATGGAGGGTGGGAGGGAGGGAGACGCATGAGGGAGGGGATATGGGGATATATGTATATGTATAACTGATTCACTTTGTTATAAAGCAGAATCTAACACACTATTGCAAAGCAATTATACTCCAATAAGGATGTAAAAAAAATAATATATATATAAAACATAAACAAAAGAGTCATGTCTCATAGGAGAGACAGTAAAAGTACTTTGCTCTATTGAAACCCTCTGTTCCCTCATAGGCAGGAAGATGGGGGGCATCTTCAAAAATAAGATGATCTCCCCACATGGCTTTACCAATGTCTATTGGTAAACTTCTGCAATAGAAAAGTAAGCCTTGACCACAGGAAGCAGGAAGATTTTTAGTGGTGCCAGAGACGATGAGCAAATTTTATGGCAAGCTTTTGGGCACTGGGCCTAATAAGGAGAGAGGCTGCATCTGGGTTAAATAGCTACTCATTCTGTTGCCAGCGGAGTTGTCTTCTGTAGTTAAATGTGTGAACACTTGCTGTAAATCTTGGTGTCCCAAGGTGGTTCCAGCAGCAAAGTCTTCTATAATTAATTGCATGTGTATTGCCATTCACTTGGGAGTCAGGTGATTACTTGCCTGAGCCTTACTCTAAGACATTACATATCAATAGCACTACTGATTTTAATTAAAACTTCAAAATGTATGCCTGTTGAAATATTCATTATTGCACCCTTGATTGTGAGCATTCAAAGTCCTCTATGCTTATTTTTTTCATATAATAATACTAAGGCCAATTAACAGGAGACAGACTTTGCAGAATGTTCTTCTTTTTACCTAGGACAATGAAATATTTCCTCGTCTGCACGCATGTGTGTGTGTGCACGCGCACTTAGTATTTCTGGTAAGTTATTCTGATTGGACTTTTCCTTTGAACTCTTAAAAATGTTTGTCCATTGTCAAAGCTGGTAGACAAAATAAAATGAGACAAATGGGAGAAAAGACCTAAAAAGGCAGAAGAATAATCCTTTCATTGCAAGTTAATTGTATTCTAATTTTGGTTTAGTCCAACTCTTCTGTACTCTGTGTAAAACATATTGATCTTTAGTATAAAGCTCCACCTGAATTTGCTTAATTAAGATATTTAGAGGAAATAGAAAGGGAGCTAGCGCTGCAAAAGAATAGGGGAGAAGCTGTGTGGAATGGGGAAGCTGTTCATGGGACTGTTTTGGACGTGGAGACATTTGAAGGCTGTCGGTGGTTTATGGGCCAAATGTGTCAAATACAAACTACAAGGGACAGTAGGGATGATCCAGGCTAGCCCCTTCATTTTACAGATTGCATTCCTCATCATCCTCTCTGGTAAGTATTGTTTGATACACTGGAAGTGAAGAAATCTTTGTTAAGGTAGACTATCTCATTCAGTTTGGCACTATTTTTTAAATCCAAGTTTTTCAGGTTTTCCACACAAAATATAGAGAAAGGGGTGTGTGTGTGTGTGTGTGTGTGTGTGTGTGTGTGTGTGTGTGTGTGTGTGTGTGTGTGTAGTGTGTCTACAGTCTTTGTGGCCCTGCTTTGCTCTCTGACATGGAAAATAAGGTTCTGAAAGTTGGTGAGAAGCTAGTCATTAAATTATTGCTACTGTTTTTGAAGAATGTTGATTGTGCTGTGGTGTTCTTCCCCCAAAGCTTTTAATGTAGGGTTTTATTTTCATGGTTTTGAAGTTTTTGGTGGCTCCATTAGGAACATTCCTAGTGAGGCTGAATCATACTCAGACTATCACCTCCTCACTGGGGAAAGGACAATGAAATTATTGCAGTAAAAACAAGATGCTTCCGAAAAACAAAAATATGTGGTTTAATTCGAATGGATGTTCACGGCTTAAGCAGCACCAAATGGAACAGGTAGGCTGCAGTGTCGCTACAGATTTCTTTACGGGAGAGAAAACCTGGTCTTAATTACTTCAAATCTAGGCAGACTCTGGAGAGTGGTTTCAATTAAAACTTTCCCCCTAGCTTCAGAGACAAATCTTTTTCTTCTTTATTAAAGTTGGTTTGGGGAGGAAACTTTTGAAACCAGAAGGAGCCATATCATTAAGAGTTTAGATTCAGTGTGTGGAAAGCAAGATTAAAAAAAAAAATCCAAATTTTCTTTGTAGGTTTCAAGTGAAAGCAATACTTTAATTATAGCAGTATTTTCAGATAAGATAAGCAAATACCCAGAGCAATGGGATCTAGTTAGAACATCAGAATAGGAGCTCTGGCCCCAATTTGTGATTTGTTTAATGACTCAGGGTGAATATCATTCATCCTTTGACTTCAATCTCTTAACTAAATTGGTGACCTTCTTCCCTCTCTTCTCTTTTCTTCTATGTCCTGTGCCAAAATTTCTTTTCACAAAATGACTTGTTTTTGGTATGGCACTAGACATTGAGAGATCCCTTGATCCTCTACTTTGCCCTTAACTTGAACCAAATTTAATTCCCAGTGTTGAAAAATTGCTATTCATCCAGCTGTTTCCCAGTAGATATTCTTGACACTGTCTTTAGACAGATTAGAATTTTCACTTCTTTTTGGAAGACTTCAAAGGAGGTGGTAGTTTGCTCTTTCTTTTAAGCTTATCCCAACATTCAACAAACCTTCAGTTTTTGAGTTTAATATTTATTTACATTTTAAGGTAAGATTTATATACGAAGAGATGTGCAGATATTAAGTGTATAATTTGGTGAGTTTTGACAAATGCACGCAACTGTGTAATTCATACTCCTAATCAAGTTGTAGAAATTTCCATCCCCTCAGAAATGTTGTTCATGGATCTTTTCAGTTAATCTTCCCACCACAAAGCAACAACTTTTCCAATTTTTTCACCATCAGTTAATTATTTCTATTTAGAATTTCATATAAAAGGATTTATACAGTATGATCTTTTGAGTCCATCTTCTTTTGCTCAGTATGATATCTGTGACACTCATCCATGTTGCTGCCTAAATCAAAAGTTTGTTTCTTCTGTTCCTGAGTAGTATGCTACTGTATAGATAGATCATAATTTGTTTATCCATTCTCCTATTGATATTTGAGTCATTTTCCAGTTTGGGCCTATTACATATAAAGCTGCTCTGAACATTCTTATACAAGCTTTAATTTTAGTTTGTTTCTTTTCTTTTTTCTTTCTGTTTTTTGTTTTTTTGCTTTTGGTGCATTTTGGAAGGCAGTCCCTAAGGTAACCGCCAAAGATCCCCACTTTCTGGGATTCACACCCTTGAGTGTCAGCTGCACTCATTGTCTCACTTCTTTTTTTTTTTTAATAGATTTATTTAATTAATTTATTTTTGGCTGTGTTGGGTCTTTGTTGCTGCACGCGGGCTTTCTCTAGTTGTGGCTAGCAGGAGCTACTCTTCATTGTGGTGTGTGGGCTTCTCATTGTGATGGCTTCTCTTGTTGTGGAGCATGGGCTCTAGGCGTGCGGGCTTCAGTAGTTGTGGCTCGTGGGCTCTAGAGAGCAGACTCAGTAGTTGTGGCGCATGGGCTTAACTGCTCTAGCTCAGTAGTTGTGGCACATGGGCTTAGTTGCTCTGCAGCATGTGGGATCTTCCCGGACCAGGGCTCAAACCCGTGTCTCCTGCATTGGCAGGTGGATTCTTAACCAGTGCGCCACCAGGGAAGCCCTACTCACTTCTAGTGAATAGAAAACAGCATAAGTGATGAGATGCTATCTCTCACTGTCCCTTGACCTGCCAACTCTGGGGGGAGCCAGCTTTCATGTCATGAGATGACCCTAGGGAGAGGCCCACATGAGTAAATTTGGGAGATGAACTGCTCAGGCCTTGGCAACAGCCACGTGAATGAGCTCAGAAGCTAATTATTTCTGAGTTGCACCTTGAAATGACTGCAGCCCTTGATTGCAGCATTGTAAGACACTCTGAGCTTGAACCACCCAACTAAGTTGCTTCTAAATTCCTGACACCAAGAAAATAAGAGATAATAAATGTTTTTTGTTTCCAGCCATTGTTTTTGGGTGATTTCTTACACAGCAGAAGATAGCTAGTACAGTCCGCTCAGTGCCTCTGGTGTGGTTTTATTTTTTATTCTTTTCAGTTTTATTGAGGTATAATTGACATACAGCTCTGTATAAGTTTAAGGGGTACCACATGATGACTTGCCATACATATACTGTGCAATGATTACCACAATAAGTTAACTTTCATCTCATATAGTTATCAAAAAAATATTTTTCCTCGTGATGAGAACTTTTAGGATTTACTATCTTAGCAACATTCAAATATATCATATAGCAGCGTTACCTGTCATTATGTCGTACATTACCCAGTACTTATTCATCTTCTAACTGGAAATGTGTGCCTTTTGACCATCTTCCTCCAGTTCTCCCTCCCCTCCTTCTTCTGCCTCTGGTAACCACAAATCTAATCTCTTTCTTTTGTATGAGTTTGGGTTGTTTTTTAGATTCCACGGTGTGGTTTTAAATCAGTCCTTCTGTATTGATCCCTCGGTGGAGGATGGTTTCCTAGGAGCTTTGTGTTTCTCAGATCCACAGCTGGTAACAGAAGTTAGGGTCATCTTTTACAGAGAAAACTTTATGTAGTTTCTTCATGCATTTTTGGAAAGTGGCTAAAGAACTTGTTTGTTGTTTTTCTCAAAAGGGAGTTTTATTTAATCTTTATTGTGACATAGCACAAACTCATTATTAAAATATTCAATTAATAAGGAAGAAATAAAGAAAAAAGTGAAAATCATCCATAAAATCACCACCTGAACATAATAACTGCTAAAATTACACTGTTCGTCTCCCTAGATTTTTTTCCCATAAAAAAAATATATATGCACGTTCACACACACATTTTCACAAGTGTGATCAGACTAGCCATGCTCTTTTAAAATCTCCTTTTTTCCCCTTCACAGTAAAATCTGATGTTATTTCGATGTCAATAAAGACAGACCTGCATGATCATTTTAATGGTTTCATGGTGTATCAGCATTTATCCTATTCTCTGCCTTTGATCACTTACATTCTTTGCCCCACCGCCCCACCATTTTCTTTCTTTTTTTTTTTTTTTAACAATTATAAAAAACTGTTGGTAATCATCCTTGGTCATTCTTCTTTCTGCACTTATCCCATATTTCCTTAGCATAAAATTTATCAAGCATATATTTCCAGAAGGGTATGCACATTTAAGGGTCTTGGATAAATATTAAAAATTGCCGTTCAGAAGGATGGCACTCAGTATTCGAATAGAGCATCCCTCCTGCTTCCCGTCCCCCGTAAGCTTGAAGACACTGACCATTATCAAACTTGTTAATATTTGGCAATGTGATGAACAAACATACTCTTGTTTTAACCTGCATTTACTTCATTGAAAGTGATATTGAACATACACTTTTTATATTTTTCTTGGCCATGTATTTTGTGAATTGTTTATATCATTCATTAATTTTTGTGCTATGGGAGTATAGTTTTCTTCACTGATTCGTAACTTTCCCCTTTCTTCTTCTCTCTCTACATAGATAGATACACACACATACATACACACACATATTTCTTTCATATTATAGTTTGACCTTTAATTTTAATAATGATGGGTTTGGCTGTAAAGAAATTTTACACATTAAATTAGTAAGTTTATCATTTCTTAAACAGTTTGTACTTTGGCATGATGCTTAGTCTTTTCCACTGCAATATTATAAAAACACTCACTTCATTATTTCTGCTTTAAAGAACGATTTGTGATTTCATTTTTTTATATTATCATTTTGCATCTATATTTTACTTTTTACATTTTAAAAATTTATCATGGTTATATTTTTATATTTAAAATGTTTAATTGATCTGGAATTTATTTATTTATTTATTTAGTTAGTTAGTTAGTTAGACTGCGCCGGGTCTTAGTTGCAGCATCCATGCAAGATCTAGTTCCCTGACCAGGGATTGAACCCAGGCTCCCTGCATTGGGTGTGCAGAGTCTTACCCACTGGACCACCAAGGAAGTCCCTGGAATTTATTTTTATATAAGTTGGGATATAGGGATCCAATGTAATTTTTCCCCAAACTATTGATCAATTATCCCAACATAATTAATTAAATAATCCTTTTTTGGTTACCAATAATTTTAAGCATGCATTATGACTTCCCAATTAATATGCATTATAAATATGCATCTCCCCTCACATATCTCCCTCAGTACTAATTAGACTTTTACATGTCAGTTAATAAATTTGTATTTTGAATTGTAAAAGTGTGTTTTCCCTGCATTTGTATCTTTTCCATGTCCTTCAAATGGGTAAGAACATCCAAAACCTACCTACGCTTTTTGTATGTGACTGAAGTTGTATCTCAAGCCATATTTATACATTGACTATTACTTCCTTAGATGTAATAAAAGGATGTGGTATAGAAAAGAAGAGGATTTTCAAAAGTGCATGCTCATTAATTTCACATTAAAGTTGGAATTGAAAACGTTTAAATTACTTTTTTCTTTAAATTCCCCTTTGAAGACATTTCAGTGAATTTAAATTTTATGTGTAGGATACAAGTAAACTTCAACTTTCAGATATTTGGCTTTTTAACCACCTACATTTTATATGTTAGCTATTGGCCGCCTCACCATATTTCAATAATTAAATTCATACTTTTATACGTGAATTGAAAACATTTCAAGTTGTTGAAGAATGAGTTGGCTTACTGGCAGCAGTTTGCATCACACCATCTTTGTTATTTTAATCAATTATTTCAGTATTATTCTTCATTGCATTTTTGCTACTAGTATTTTAAAATGAGAAGAAAATTTGAAAAAACAAACATGTTATCAATGTTGGCAAGATGCTTTGGTCTCATAAACTTAGTCATTTGAGACAACAGCAGTATTGTGCTGAAAATGGTGATTCTTTCACCCCAACAGCATGCTCATGGAGTTATGCCAGTAGACGATCTGAAGAAAAAGAATACAACTTAAGAGGATAAACAGTATGTAAGAAGGCTGTGTCCAAGAGACAAAGTGTAAGTAGCGCTTTTATGATTTTGGTTTTTTTTTAGTTTTCTGAGAACAGAACCTTCCTTAAAAACAGGTTGTTAAATCCAATTGACACATTTCAGTTCTCATTTTACTTGACCTCATAACATTAACCATTTCTTGAAACCATCTCTTCTCTCGACTTCTGTTCTTCACATCTCCTCAGTCACTTCTCTTTCTCTTTGCATTTCATCCTATTCTTTTCCGCTTTTACATGTTGGAGTTATTTAATGCTTGAATTTCAGTCATTTACATCTCTCACTCTATGCTCTCCCTTGATGATCTATTCGAAGCTTGTGGCTTCAAGTTTATTCTCAATACAGATGACTTACAGATCTAAACTGTAGCCCTGAAACCCCTTGTGAAACAGAAACCTTTATGTCCGCCTGACTACTTAACATTTGCTTGTTGATGACCCAAAGACACTGTAGATACCTGATGTCCAACCAAACCCGAATTCCAATCTTTCTTCCAAATCTGTTTTTCTTTTCTGGCACCTTACTTCAGTTTTGCAAACCAGAAATCCAGAGTTATATACTTCATATCTCACTCTCTCAACTCCATAGCCAGTCCTTCAGCAAGTCTTACTGATTTTACTTTCCCAGTGTCTTCTGAGTCTATCCACTTTTCTTCCTCCCAGACAGCAATTCGTTTCTCTACAATTTGTTCTTCACGTTGAAACTATGTATTTTTCCCCCGATAGCAAACGTGATCTGTCATCTCTCAATCTCTCTGCCCAAAACTCTTCAATAATTTCTTTAACTCTTTTAGGATAAAAGCAAGGTTTTTTGTTGTTTGTTTGTTTTTAACTTTGCCTACAGCCCTATGTGGCATGGTTTCTACATACCTCCCTAGTCTCCTTTTTCTTTTTTTAAAAAAATTTTATTGAGTTATAATTTACATACTATACAATTCACCTGCTTTACTTGTACAATTCAATGATTTTTGGTATTTTTACAGAGTTGTGTAACTATCACCACAGGCATCACAGGCATAGAGGTTTTTTTCTTTTTTCTTTTTTTTTTTTGGCTGCACTGTGAGGCATGTGGGATCTTAGTTCCCCAACCAGGGATCAAACCCATACCTGCTGCACTGGTAGCACGGAGTCTTTTTTTTTTTTTTTTTTTTTTAATTTATTTTTGGCTGTGTTGGGTCTTCATTGCTGCACACAGGCTTTTTCTAGTTGTGGTGCGCGGGCTTCTCACTGCAGTGGCTTCTTTTGTGGAACACAGGTTCTAGGTGCGCGGGCTTCAGTAGTTGTGGCTCGTGGGCTCTAGAGCACAGGCTAAGTAGTTGTGGCACACGGGCTTGGTTGCTCCGTGGCATGTGGGATCTTCCCGGCCAGGGCTCGAACCCGTGTCCCCTGCATTGGTAGGCAGATTCTTAACCACTGCACCACCAGGGAAGTCCGGTAGAGTGGAATCTTAACCACTGGATCGCCAGGGAATTCCCACCTAGTCTCCTTTTTCACCTGTTTCTCCCATGATCTCAGCGGTCTAGTCTCACAGCACTTTTTTCTGTCAAAGGATTTTGCATGTGATGTTCTATCTGGCTGGGACATTCTTCTCATTCTTCTTTCCAGAGTTAACTCCTTCCCATCTCAGCTTTGTCATTCTCTCAGGGAAGTGCTCCCTGGGGAAGTATTTTGTCTCTTCTCAAAGATCTCTCTCCTTGGCCTTGCACCCATTGTTTCTCAGAATTCCTAGGTCTTGCTTCTTGTCAGATATCACCACCTTCTCTTCTTTTCATATATGGAGAATTTGAGGTCAGCTACCTAATATCTCCAAGCTTGCACACCTCCAGCCATTTTTAATACAGTTGTCAGGCATGCCAAAGGCTGAAATGCTGGGGATGAAATGTCATTAGTTCTTAGCAAATTAAAGATCCTAGAGCTACACAATACACCCTTCTTAAAAAATAAGGTGTCTTCAGAGAGAGATGTGTTGATCATGAATAGTTATACGTGTGTGAAACACTTCTTTGTAAAAGGTGGGTGAGATAGGTGCATGTTTAAATCCTAATGGTAAAGATCTTGTTAAGAGGAAGAGATGAGCATAGAGAGGAGGATAGTCTCTGGGGGTGAGTTTCCTGAAAATGAGGGAGGGAGTGATGATCAGATGTAGGTGGCATGGCTGGCCGTCTCTTTTGAAGCAGGAGGAGAGGAGGTAGAGGTGTACAGTTGTGGTAGATTGCTCCGTTCAGCTTGGTTGATAACCTCAGCATTTTATGTGAACGATCAGGCATCGCCATCTTTTAAAACTGGACGAGAGGTAGGGATCAGAGGTTTGAAGAGGATGGAGAGGTTTGAAAAGCCTTTGCTGGGGGTGGGAGTTGAGCAGAGAAACGTGAGAGGACTTTTGGTAATTGTGGAGGTTCCAACTCAGGTTACCATTGTGAATTTATTATGGTACAGTGTGTCGCATCTTGTGACCTCCTCCAGCAGCACCCAGCTGACCTGGTGCAGGCTTAGAGAAAGCAAATGTTTGGTTTCATCCAGATTGGGGGTTTACTTAGCTGGATATGATGGAAGACAGATGAGTAATTGACTTTCACCTATGTTTTTTTGGGTTTTTTTTAATGCTAATTGTGGATTCTATTGTCCACTCAAGGAAGAAGATGAAAAAAAGCAGAAGGGTTAGCGATTGGAGAAAGGTGAAAGGTCGATGGCTTTGTGTTAAATGAGGAAGAAGTATAATGAATAAAAAAGTATTTCATTTCCCATCAACGTTTGGAACTGTTTCCCACTGTTTATCTGAAACTTTAAAAATTGTTTGTTGTGAATCTCTTATCAACATCCTGTAATTTAGTTTCCCATCTCTGGAGAATGTTACAGGAAGTGATAAGCTAATTCAATAATGTTTCATCCAATTCTAGATGTGAAATTTGACCAACCTCTAAAAAGAGTCTTCTTGAAAACCTTTCCTCATTGATTGGGTTCCTCTTACCTTTTCTTGTATTAGCAAAAATAAAGGAAAATAAATCAGTCAAGGGTTCAACAGCAAACAAATGGCACACTCAAAGGAAAATAATTTGAATTGAGGGTTTATTTAGGAAGGAGTTATTTTTAAAAGTGTGTCTGGATGTAGTGGAACCTCAAAGGAAATTGCAATGACCTGAAGCTAGTTAACAGCTGAGCTTTTACCATCCCTAAGTATAAAAGGATGAGGGGAGGTTGGGTTCTATCTACAAGGATAGACAGTCCTGTAGAGCTGGCAACCTTTGGAACTGAAATGACCTTTAGTCAATGGATATGACCAGGCCACACAGACCTTGGGGGTATAGAATATAAATACCCTGACCTCACTGTTCTCTTTCCCTCCAATCTTCTCAGGGTTTCCAATTGGCTGAACTCAATTGGAAAGGAATCCTGTTGATGAGGTACATACAAATTAGCTCTTTGAGGCTCAGAGCAAGGTGGAGAAGGGTAGAACATGGCTCTCAAGGGCCAAATAAAAGACACCTGGCACATGGATGGGGGGAATAATATTTTTATTCCTTTTCTAAGTCAGATCATATTTTAATCTCCTGTTACTCTTAAAGTGAGGACCTAACTCTGCGATCTTCCATACTCTAGTCTCTTTAATCACGCATTCAAAGCTTGCTGTCTATGTGGTGGATACTGTGTTAAGGATTGGATATAGAAAGATGCATAAGACATGGCTCCCGCCTTTGAGATGCACTATGTAGTGGTAAAGATAGATATAGGGACTGTATGGATATTACGATTTTATTATGCTTATTACTACTTATTATGTTTACTGTTGTTTGATATCTAAAGTCTGAAGAATGGAGAGCGTAAATTTTTGCCTGTGTATGTGTGTGTGAAAGTTGCTTGAGGGGAAGGAATGGGATTTCAGTCAGTCACGCTTACTACCGTCTGATTAATTTAATTGAAACATCACTTTGATTACATCATTCTCTTTTCTTGAGAACCTGTAATGACTTCCTTTTAGAGGAATTCCCAGAAGCTTCTTTCTGCTTTTCAGAGGCCTCCATCCTTTGGTCCTACCCGACCTCTCCAGTTGCATTGTCCAGCCCCCTCCATTTGAGATCAGCAGGGTTTTCTGTCCTTCTTAGTGTTTTGCAATAATTTCTGTGACTTGTGTCCTGCCAACCCCTCTCTCCCCCAACTTAAGTGCCTTTTAGTCTACTGCTGCTTATTATTCAAAATTGTGCTCAAATCCTACCTTCTCCTATTAAGTCTTTCCCAGTATTTTAATTCATAATCAACTCTTCCATTGCTCAATTTTGCTGGCTCTTATAGTCAGTTGTCCAGTGAATTTAATCTTTAGATGTCTTGCATGTGCTGATTTTGCCTCCACAGGTATACTCTGGGCATGTCTATCACTCCCTCTGTGTTTCCTGCAGCACCCAGGAAAGTGCTGAGCTTAATAAACACTTAGTTTAGAGTGTCCTCTGAAGGTACCAGGGCAAGTATGCCGTTGCTTTTGGAAAAATAACTCAAAGGAGATGCTTTACCAATTGAGGACGCTCACTGTGTATGAAAGAGCAACCATCATATTTGTTTGAATAACTTGTTCATGCTGTTTTATTGATGTCGATCTGCTGTGGAGGTTAGATCAGGATAGATAATAAATTATGACTTTTTGCCATAGCCTGTGTAAATGGAGCTGGCCTCCAACTTCAGATGTAATGTATTACCAGTGTGGAGTACCTCAACCCAAATTAGAATCAGCCCACACTTCCTTTTGCTAGTGTTGTTGGGCTCTGTATGAAGTCCTTTCAAGTTTCCTCTCTGTTAATTTCTGATTTTGAATCTATATGTGTGGAGTCTACCATGTAAGCCTCCATTAAAAGCATTCATGTAACTGTTTCCTCTTCCCAGGCCTGGTTTGCTCCCTCCTGACCTCCTTTTGGAGACTTCAGCCTCATGTTTAAGTCCCTCCTCTCCTACATGTATTTTCTTTTAGGTCTTCCAGTTCACTATTTCTCTAGTATTCTTTTCAACCAAATTAGAAAGAGCTAAAATTCCAAAGGAGAGGACTATTTAAATAAAATATGCAACATCTGTAGGATTTAATAATGTGTATTAGAATATTTAATCAGTGTTTATGATATGCTAAGAGAAAATCAGATGATAAACTGTGTACAATATTGTCTCAATTTTATAAAAATATTACAAATACATGTGTTTTCATAAAAACATAAGAATATTTACCAAGTATAATTAGTGGGTTTTAAGTGTTTTTTAGCAGATATTAATGCCTTTTTGCAAATAGTTCTGGCTCTCTGGGTAGATGGTAGGATTGCACTCGGACATTTCCTTTGACTGTAAGTGTGACCATATGACTTGCTTTGGCCTATGAAATGGGAGTGGGATATATGTGTCACTTTCAGGTGGTACTTTGAGACATCTTGAGATTTATGTTTCCCTCCAGCTGCTACTATAGCCATAGAAGCACTCGTCCAAATGATGCTTCCATTCGCCAAGTTTCTGACTGACCAATAAGTGAGGTGTAACCTTTGTTATGCTAACCTACAGAGACTTGGGAGGTTTTTTGTTACTGCAGCATCATCTACTACATCCTGAGTGGTTTGATATTCCTTTTATAATTTCCAGAAGGCACAAATAAGCAAGAAAGAGGAAAGGAAAAAACCCCTGTGACACCACACTGTAGATGTGTGGTGCATTTTCAGGGCAGTTGTGTTTTTGCATAAGCTATGCCAATTTGCCTGCTTTTTTTTTAAATACTGAAAGTAATCCTGATAACTGTAAGTGATCATAAAAATGAACTGAGTCTTGTGAAGAACCATATTCCTTTTATTCTGCCACAGTAGTCCCTTATCAACGTTGGTGCATTGTCAGGAATACTGCTACTCAGGGTTGACTCTAAGCAGATGAAAAAGTGGTCTGGGGCACCCTGAGCCTCTCCTTTCTGTTACCTTTATCTATCCCTTCCTTCTACTAAAAAAGCTATCGTGTCCTCGTTAGCAGTGGATAAGTGCATTTAATGCTCTGCCAGCTTAAGAACACTTCATACCTGTCTTCATTATGTTCTTAATTATTTCTGTTTCCCTTAGGACAATATTCAATTCCTAAAGTATTTCATGATAAAATGAAAGGTTAAAAAAGATACTTGTGTAGTTCTCTTCTTGTGTGCACATACAGTGCATTAATAGAGGAAATGATAAAATTTGTGAGGCTTTGAATCAATCATTTGTGCATATTAACTTAGCTCCAGTGAGCAGCGAACTCTAGAAGATCAGTAGGAATTTCTTTTGAGACATATAGGAGGCAAAGAATTTACAGAAACCATTCTATATTATAAACGATTGTTGTGAAAGAACAGTGAGAGGATTTTAGTGTTTATTGCATCAATATTTTCTTTTGTTTTGCTTTCCTCTAACTCTCACCAACCTATTTCTATTCACACATTATGATACATAAGCTTATCTACTCAGTGTCAGTTGTAAAAGTGTGGCATGGCGTTTTACAAAAATTGCAAAGCACATATTATGCAAATTCTCCTTAGCATCTTGAACATTAAAAGAATGAAGAATAGTATCTTCATAAATTCATTTTCAACTGTCAGAGCCAAGACTCATATGACCTTAACTCACAATTAGGATTGCAAAAGAGCTAGCTTCGACAGTCAGCCAACTCCATAAGAGAAAGGAAAGAGCAATTCTAAAAGTCAAAAACCAGGCCGTTAGACTGAGGCAGGCAATGAGGAGATGGCTCTTCTTTTGCAAGCGAAACTCATCATTACAGAATGACACCTTTCAAGACTGAAATTTTCAATCCTAGAAAAAATAATAAAGTGAAGTTGCCAAACAAAGATGGGGCTTTCATGCAAATGTCTTCGGTAATTAAGGGGAGGGTGCTAAATGTGCAATATTCCTTCTAAGCAGAATTGTTTCTAAATTCAGGGGTATGTTCACGCTGCAGTCTATGAGGCAACAGCTGTTCTTAAGAGGACGCTGTCAGTGTTGATAAGTTACTTTTAAAACTAAATCTGTTTGCTGAGCTCATGTTGTTTGGGGAACTATAAAGAACGAAATCTTTAATGCATTTTTTTTCCTTTGAAAAAAGGGAAAAATCCTATCAATTGCAAGCAAAAGCAGTTTTAAGAAAAGCCCACAACCTAGAGACATCCTAGGGTAAGCTCATTTATATGAGGGAGGGAGGAAATCACAAAGCAGATTGGAATTCTGAGTCCTTAATCTGTGGGTAACAACATAAACTCTGAAAATGCACTGATTGCGTTCTTTTAGTTCTTTGTTGGCGTGACTTAGTGCAGGACTGAGAACTATTTTGAATAGCTGCCCTTTTGTTTGTTTTTCAGGACACACTATTTATTGTGAGTCTATTTGTCGAGAGTGATATTCTGGCCAAAACACTCTTGGACATCATCCTTTTCTTTATTTCATGTGGTACTTTGGGCATTATTTAACTACCAGGGTAGAACAAAGTATGTAGTGTCTAGTGTCTGATGGGACTATACAATTCTGGCTTTAGGGAAAACGTGAGAAATTATTTTCTCTTTTTAGTGTGGTAACGCTTCTTCATCCTACTCAATTCCATAATTGTTTAATCTTATTCAAGGGCCCAAACCACGCCCAAGAGAGACCCAGTCAATCACATTCTGTATTCTTGTAATTTTTGTCTTTTTTACAAACTAACCAGTTCCTTGTCTCATCAGCATGGGGGCCTTTGAAAGGTATAGAATCAGAGTGCTGGAGAGTATATTTTGTAAGGTTTTCTAGTCTAACTTCTATTAAATACAAATTTCTGTCTCGTATATTTGACTGATGATCTAGTCTCTGCTCAAACATTACATTTGGGGGCAGTTTTAATTGTTAGAAAATTTTCTCTTCTATTAAACAAGTTTTACCTGTAAATTTTTACCTACTAGTTATAGTCTTGCCCTCTGCACTAACAGAATAATCCCGCTTGGTTGCATAATTAAGGACTGTGAACCCAAACCTTAACACAGTGAGCGTATCAAGAACTCAACTCTAGATGGAAGCAGCTGCCAAGATGGTGAATCAGAAACATAAAAAGAGGGACTTCGCTGGCGATCCAGTGGTTAAGCCTCTGCGCTTCCACTGCAGGGGGCGCAGGTTTGATCCCTGGTCGGGGAACTAAGATCCCACATGCCGTGGCCAAAAACAAAAACAACAAAAAACCCTGATGACCGAGGAACCTTCATAGCAGCTCTGAATGCAGACCTTCAGTCCTCTTCCGTATACTAAGAGAGAAATACAATTTATATTTTGAAGAAAAAAAACCCCTCGAATTTGGCATTGGAGAGTTAGAGCTTTTTTCCAGAAGAAATGATTGAGGGTGTTGAGCTTGGAGATAGTAAGGATTGAGGGAGACACGATCAGCTTTGTGTAATGTATGTCACATGTTGGAATGACTGTTGGGTGGAAGAGTAATTAACTTTTTGAATATGGCTCCAAAAGGCAGAATTGGAACCAGTGGCTGGAAACCAGTGGTAGGCAGAGTCTAGAATAACCAAGTGATGAATATGGCCTGTTCCTCATTAAGAGAGCATTTAAGATTGAATAGTTGGATGTGATGACCTCTAAGGAGCTATGAAACCGTTATAAATCTAACAGGAATGTAAAAGAAATAATAATATATTTAGAAGATGTATAATATTGTGTAGTTATGAAATACAAGGAGTATCAAGGTGGGAGCGTAATGCAGAACTGTTAGATGAGGCTGAAAGGAGAGAGGAATTAAAGTAATTTGGTGAATTTAGGATAGACGATCTGGCTCATGAAAGGTAATAGAACAGTAATTTTTTAAAAAATCAATTTTGTCATGATATAATTTACATAAAATAAAATAGACCAATTTTATTTACATGTTGGTGAGTTTTGACAGGCTTAGGCACTTATGTAACCGTCACCACAAAGTATAGAAGATTTCTACAGCTGCCCCCAAAAGTTCCTTTGTGCTCCTTCCCCTTTAAATCCCACTTCAGGCCCTGTCTGGCTTCTTGTAGCCAGCATAATGTTTTTGAGATTTGTACATACTGCTGTGTATATCAGTAGTTCATTCCTTTTTTGTTGTTGTTGATGTCTGTGCAGCTTGCGGAATCTTCCCCAACCAGGGATTGAACCCAGGCCCCTGCAGTGAAAGCACCAAATCCTAACCACTGGATGGCCAGGGAATTCCCTCAATAGTTTATTCCTTTTTATTGCTGAGTAGTAGTCCATTGTAGGAATATACTGCAATTTGTTTATCCATTCATCATTTGATGGACATTTACGTTGTTTCCAGTTTTTGGCTATTGTGAGTAAAGGTGCTATGAGCATTCATGTCCAAGTCTTATTGTGAACATATGTTTTCATTTCTCTTGGGTAAATACCTAGAAGTTGAATTTCTGAGTCATAGAGAAAGTTATATTTAACTTTATAAGAAAACACCAAACTAAGTTCCAAAGTAGTGGTGCAATTTTATATACCCAGAAGTAGTGTGTGAGAGTTCCAGTTCTCTCATGTCCTTGCCATCACTTGGTATGGTCAGTCTTCTTAATTTCAACCATTCTAATGGGTGTGAAGTAGTATATTACTGTGGTTTCAGTTTGCATTTCTCCACTGAATAATGATGTGCATCTTTTCTTATTGCCATTTGTATATCTTCTTTCATGAAGTTGGACCCGCCTTTTCTAAGGTAGCTGTCAGAAGGCAGATATAACAGTGACAGAGTACTTTTGTTATCCAGAGCAGGGTTAGCAAACTTTTTCTGTAAAGGGCTAGATAGTAAATATTTCCAGCTTCGAGATCCATATATTCTCTTGCAGCTACTCAGCTCTGCCATTGTAGCATGAAAGCAGCCACAGACCATACACCCCTGTGTTCTGATAAAACTTTATTACAAAAAAAAACAGGTGATGGGTCAGATTTGGCTGAATCCTGATCTAGGGAAATGGTATAAGTCCATTTTTTTGTGGGAAACAGTGCCTCTGCTTATAACATCATTTTCAGAAGTTAGAGACAGCCTTGAGGGGAAATGCTACTCTGCACTTAATTCTCCTAAACAAATGAGAATTGGTAGTGGTGAGAGCTAAGGAAAAGAGGGCCGGACATCCTCAGGATGGCCTCTATATATCTTGAGTAGCTTTAAAAAGTGTTAGATATTTAGAAATGCAACGTTTATGAGAAGCAGGAAGAATTAGCATCATCACCAGTAAGTCCTTCTGAGTCTGTCTGCGAACAGTCCAGAGGGGTATGGGTAACTTTGCCTTTCATCACTCTGGAGCCAATTTGTACTGCAAGGAGTACTGAAAGGAGGTTTTTGCTCCAGTGTTCAGGTCATATACATTAGAACTTTGTCTCAGAAGTGGTAAGTTGTTTTCACCCTCTTGGTGATTCATTTACAGCATCTCTTATAAACTGTGAACCTTGCTAATGGTGAGTTTGGGTCTGAAATGTTCATCTGAAGAAGAATCTATTCAAGTCTAAATCAGGGTTGGGTAGAAGAGGAGACATTTTTCTCTAGATAGAAGATCTATTTGATTTCTCTCATCCTTCAAGAGAGAGACCATGTTTTTCCTAGTTGACTCCTAATAGCTTTTCTCTTATCCATTTACTAGGTTCAACTGTTTTTTAGCAAATACAAAGTTAAGGTAGAAAAGCCAATAATGTAAAGGAGATGGATGGTCATATAAACAGACTTTATGATAAGCTTAAATGACCCCCCAACAAAATGGAAGCCAACCAATTTTATCTACTCAGACATTTTTAGTGTCTGAAAATCCTGAAATTTTTCCATTGGCCACATGCCTGCCTATTTGGCCATCCTTTCCTCCTGCCTGCTGTGCTCATCATTTTCCTTCTGTAAGGTTTAGAGAATGCAGTTATTTGCTGGCAGAAAATGCTTTCAGATATTCCTCTTTCCCTCTGCTTGAAAATACAATTCCATGATAATTCTTCTCAATTTAGAATTTTTTGTCAAATACTTACTATGTGACCAGCTCTGTAGCAAATTCTGTGGGGTATACAAAGATAATAAAACACTTGATTGCTATTTTTCCAGTGTTTAAAATCTAACCAGAAGTGAAGCACAGGAAAGTTTCATCTATTAATTTTATTGTACATATTGATTAATTTCCTTTAGGCTTATACATTCCTTGGCCTAAGAAGATGTTGAAAGTTCGAAAGTTTTGTTAGGATTTCGTGTCCAACTCACTTATCTATTATGATTAATTTTCTTTTTTCAATCATCAGAGAAGGCTAGAGACCATGGTCGTCTTCAAGGTGGGGACGTATCTTTCATAGCTTTATTCATGAAAAGCATGGTGCATAGTATATCTCAAGATAAGGTTCTTGAATTAATTTGAATTGGCAGAGGTGTCATTGAAAAACATAGACTTGTTTTGGGTGAAATATTGGGTTTAGAATCACCCAATAAGTGAATCAACCAGTGTAACTGATTCACAACGTAAAAGAGGGAACACATATTTAGAATACATATTTTTTTCATGTGTAATAAATCTAGTGGTAAAGCACTTTAGGAATTGTTACTTATCAAAATATTTTGAATGATTTAGGGAGTTAGGAGTAGCCAAAGTACTAAATATAAAGATAATGAATACAGATACCGATAAAATATGTAGAGACTTATAATCTAGTCAGAAAATGATTTATTCAGGTGGAGAAAAAGAGGGTGAGACAAAATGAAATCCTTCCTCACCTGTACCAGCCTGTGAGGAATAGAGCCAGTTGCTGGTTTTAGGTGCCAGACCCAGAAGTAGCCTCTGCTTGGCATGAACACTGTGGACAGATTAGAACGTCTCAGTGAATGTTCTGAGTAAGACTTCTTTAAATTTATTGCGTCTGACCTTCAGAACTCTGACATTTTTCTTTTATTCTTACCACAATGACTCTGAACATTTCAGTTTGTAAAGTAGATTTTGTGCACATTGTCTGTGGAGTCTAGGTTAAAAAATAAATCAGAGATCACTTCAGGCTTTATAGGTGTGTATATTTACTCCTTGAGAGCATTAGTAACTCAGAGAATGGACGCATCCCTTGTCCACTCCCATCTCATCTGACGCCGTCAGCCCCTCACTGCCTGCCTTAGCTGATGCTCGGAGGATGGGGGAGAAGCTATGTCCTCCCCCCTCCTTACTCATCCCCAGCCTACTTATACTATACACCTTTGTAATCCTGAGTCAGAGGAGAAGGTACAAATTTTGCTCTACAAATTTATTTATTCGTTTTCTCTTTCAAGTTGTTGGTTTGACATTGGCAGTTCAGTATAGTCTATTTTGCCTTTGGGTGTAGAACGTAGAGAATCTTTTTCATTATGTTTGTCTCTTCCAACTCTACGTGGGAGGTCGGTGTGGTTATAATGCAGATACATACACATGGGTAGAGAAATGCACAGGATAATCTTAACAATTCCATAGGCTTGAGATTTCCAGGCCTTTACAGCAGAAAGTCCTTGAAATTGTCATTGAGTTTTGGGTAACATTTCAGGATAAGATTCTGCTGCCAGGGCCTCCCTGGTGGCGCAAGTGGTTGAGAGTCCGCCTGCCGATGCAGGGGATACGGGTTCGTGCCCCGGTCTGGGAGGATCCCATATGCCGCGGAGCGGCTGGGCCCGTGAGCCATGGCCGCTGAGCCTGCGCATCCGGAGCCTGTGCTCCGCAACGGGAGAGGCCACAGCAGTGAGAGGCCCGCATACCGCAAAAAAAAAAAAAAGATTCTGCTGCCAGTGAAACATAATGGGTTTTGTCTTTATTTATTCTACTTTATTAAAATGAATATAAGTAATCTCTTATAATGTGTTATCTTTTTTTTACCAAAGAATATACTTGACAGGGATGGAAAGGGTAGCAAAAAATAGCCTTATTGGTCCCCTGATGAATATATGCAAAAATAAATCTTTATTATGTAGCTCCCTTGAATAAGCATGGCTTAGATATTACACCATTATACCTAACCTTCCAATTCAACTACATTATTATATACATATGCACTGAAAAACAATTTTGAGATGTATAGTCAAAAAACATTTCAAAAGTAGAAATGCATTTAGACTTAATAGATATTTAAGTGACTTGGATTGTGGAAGACTGTTTTGGGGAGTTACAACACAAAGTATTCATCTGTTAATAATGCAGGTATTAATAAAGCATGACTCAGTAGATAGTAATATCTGAAAGTACATTAAAGATATTTTCAGGGTAAAATACGAGATTATTAGTTTCAGGGCTTTGCGTGTGTTTAAATGAAGCAGTGGAATTGTTCTCAGACTTTACTTAAAACACTGAAATGCTCAGAGTGAGTGGAGAGCATAATTTGATTTATGTATTAGAAATCTTATCCCATTGTAGGGGTATAATAGGCAAGATGAATGGAAGCCGAAACTATCTGGAAAGTGGAAGTGGGTGGCAGGTAGGGGCCAAGAGGCCAGGCAGTGTGGAACTCTACTCTGACATCTAAGGAAGCTGGGGTGGATGGATTTATGTGTAGAGTTAGAGAAGGTATCTTGAAACCCAACAGGAGGTTGTAGCTCTCGAAGGACCCTAAATAGCTCCAGACTAGCAGTCCTTGTTCCCATGTTATTATGCATGAGTCCCCTGGGGATCCAGTTAAAATGCAGATTTGACTCACCAGGTGTGGGGTAGGACGGGGTGGGGTGGGGCGGGGGGGGGGGATGCACTTCTAACTAGCTCCCAGGTGATGCTGATGTTGCTGATCCTAGGACCAACTTTGAGCAACAAAGGCCCAGGGGGCATTTTCCAGCCACTTAGGGAAGAGATCTATAGACACTGAAAGGACCAGCTTAAATTTGCATTTTTTTTTTTACATCTTTATTGGAGTATAATTGCTTTACAATGGTGTGTTAGTTTCTGCTTTATAACAAAGTGAATCAGTAGCTCTATTTACAATAGCCAGGAGATGGAAACAACCTAAGTGTCCATCATCACATGAATGGATAAAGAAGATGTGGCACAGGGCTTCCCTGGTGGCGCAGTGGTTGAGAGTCCGCCTGCCGATGCAGGGGACACGGGTTCATGCCCCGGTCTGGGAAGATCCCACATGCCGCGGTGCGGCTGGGCCAGTGAGCCATGGCTGCTGAGCCTGCGTGTCCGGAGCCTGTGCTCCGCAACGGGAGAGGCCACAACAGTGAGAGGCCCACATACCGCAAAAAAAAAAAAAAAAAGAAGATGTGGCACATATATACAATGGAATATTACTCAGCCATAAAAAGAAACGAAATTGAGCTATTTGTAATGAGGTGGATAGACCTAGAGTCTGTCATACAGAGTGAAGTAAGTCAGAAAGAGAAAGACAAATACCGGATGCTAACACATATATATGGAATTTAAGAAAAAAAATTTGCATTCTTGGGCCTCCCTGGTGGCGCAGTGGTTGGGAGTCCGCCTGCCGATGCAGGGGACGCGGGTTCGTGCCCCGATCCCGGAGGATCCCACGTGCCGCAGAGCGGCTGGGCCCGCGAGCCATGGCCGCGGGGCCTGTGTGTCCGGAGCCTGTGCTCCGCAACGGGAGAGGCCACAGCAGTGAGAGGCCCGCGTACAGCAAAAAAAAAAAAAAAAAAAAAAAAAAAATTTGCATTCTTAAGCCATAGAATATGGCTGAGGAGAAACCATTCTCTCATCTCAGGCACCCCATGACTGCTGAAAGAACACGGAAGCAGTGACGAAAGTGCCAACAACTCCTGCAGTGGCAGCACTGGGCTCTCTCACAGGCTCATGAATAATAGTAATAGTAATAATCATAATAATAATGATAGCAGCTAATGTTTATATGGGGCTTGCTGAATCCAAGATATGATGCTAAGTGCTTTCCATGCAGGTTTCATCTTCATCCTCACACCCACCCTGTGAAAGAGGTCCCATTATTACCTATAGTTTACAGATGAGGAAATTGAAATTTATGTGTGTGTTAACTTAACTGTATGTGTCAAGATCACATACAGCTACTCAGGATTCAAACCAGGATTATGACTACAGAATTCATGCTTTCAAACATTTTCTAAGTGCTTGCTATGTGCCAGAAACATTTAATTAAATCCAACATTTGAGAGGGGGAAAAGGGTGTCATTGGAGATAACAGAAAATAAGGTTCAGAGAGGGGAAATGATTTACCCAGGTTAGAATTATTTGTGTTAGAGTAGGGATTCAAAGTTGGGCTGTGTGACTCCAAAGCAGAACAAGGTTGGAGTAATAACTGAGAGAAAGCTCCAACAGCCACAAAGGAGTGTTTAGGAGTAATTTGAGAACCATCAAGAAGGAGAGGATCTTGGGAACTTGTAGTCCAAGTAGCATTATCTCGGGAGGCTCAGGAACCAAAGACATTTTGGTTGTCATCTAAGCCTTTGCGTTTCCCTCTCAGTGCTGGCATCACCTTGGAAAACAAGGTTTTGCAGTATTACGTAGAAAAGAATTACATATTTGAACAACTATATACAGTTTAATAATTCCACTTGTCCCTTACTTTACCTCTTACAAATTAATGTTAACCAGTATTCTAGGCAATAGAGCCGGTCAGCCAGGGAAGTTTGGATGAATGTAGATGTATGTCTACATAGGTATACAACTGGAGCTTATTCAAAGTTCATTTGCTATTTCAAAGTTGCAGCCAAAATCATTTGCATGTAAATCAATATAAGCAGTGGGCAAACTACTGCATGAGTAAATTTGTTTCTAAAAAAGCTTTATTCATCTATCTATCTATCTAATCTCACAAAGAATGATGCTGAGGATAAAGGACTGTACTCTACCAAAATATATGCATCTAAATTAGCTTGTCACGCCTGGAGGGGTGGGATAGGGAGGGTGGGAGGGAGACGCAAAAGGGAGGGGATATGGGAACATATGTATATGTATAACTGATTAAATTTGTAAAATTTAAAAAAATAAAAAAAAATAAAAAAATAAAAAATAAATTAGCTTGTCCCTCTAAATCATGGAGTAGTATAGTATGAATAACTACCAAATTTCTATATTTGGATTCACAAGACTTTTTATTTTGAAATAATTTTAGATTTACAAAAAAGTTGCAAATGTAGTACAGAGTTCCCATATCGCCCTCACTCAGTCTCCCATAAGGTTCATATCTTAGCACTGTCCTACGACTATCAAGACCAGAAGGTTAATATTTCTACACTGCTATTAGCTCATCCACAGATCTAATTTAAATGTTTCTCGTGGTCCCACTAATAACTTTTCATTGTTCAAAACAACCTTTTGAACTTATTCTCAAAGATTGTTCTTAACGATGACTTGAGGAGTAAGGAGAGGAGCAGAGACAGAGGGAGGACGGCGTGGACGCAAGTGGAGAACGTGTACACGGTGCTTTGCTGGGGTGGGCTGACTTGTATTCCCTGAAAGATGTTGAAGTCCTAACCCCCAGTACCTGTGAATGTGGCCTTATTTGGAAATAGGGTCTTCACAGATGATCAAATTAAGATGAGGTCATTAGGGTGGGCCCTTATCCCATATGACTATATTCTTATGAAAAGGAAATTTGGCCTCAGAAGCAGACACGCACACAGTGGAGAACGCCATGTGAAAATGAGAGTTATGCTGCCATAAGCCAAGGTACTACCAGGAGCTAGGAGAGGAGCCTGGAACAGTCCTGCGCCTATTGCCTTCAGGGAGCATGGCTTTGCTGTCACCTTGATCTCAGACTTCTAGCCTCCAAAACTGGGAGACAATGAAAATCTGTGGTTTAAGCCACTCAGTTTGTGGTACTTCGTTATTGGCAGCCTTAGCAAACTAATACATTTGCTGTGCTTGAGAAACCAGCTGAGGCTTGGGTCCTTCTTTCATGCGTGTACTGTTTTTCCTGTGGAAGTTAAGACACCTGGAGAAGTAACCAGCCAAGCAGAAGCAAGGGACTGAGGGAATGTGTGAGCAGACACCATTAGGGACTGCTAACACACGCAGAAAAGCACAAGGGAGAGTCCCAAGGGAGAATCACAGAGCTGAGGATGGTAAGTGGTGAATCAAGTAGGGATCACGTGCAGGTTGGGTAGAAACCACTGTCAGCTTGGTGGTTCTGGACCATCCTTCCTCATGAGACTTACAGTTTTTATGATATACCTTCCTTGTATTCCTTCTGCTATCCTAGAATCCAGAGTAACCATAGGCGTCTCAGCACCCTTAAGGACATTTCAAAGGATCTATTACAGATTCAAGGTCATATTAATAAAAAAAATTATAAGGTGTTTAGCACAAATGAAGCTTAACTTCAATAGAGGTATAGATTCTCAACATGACTCTGTAGAATCAGACAGCAGAGTTCTGTTTTTATTAATTTTGGGGGGTGACGAAGACTTAGAAGTTTCTTTCCAAATTGGAGTTTTTATGATTTTCATCATATGTCTATTTTAAAAATCAGTTGTATTTCTGTAGAGTCACACGTTGTGTTGCTCTGTTACCAGATATTTTATACTGCTTTATCAGGTGGGTTATGTATTGGTAAGTATAAATAGGAATGGACCTGAGCATTCCAACAAAGCACAAAAAACCCCGTGTATAGAAAACTCAATAATGGGTGAGAGGAAGCTATAATGGTTATTGTGAACTCATCAATTAATCCAAGGATCAGGAATTCCTCTTTTATGAGCATTATTTATTTTCACAAAATTAGGCTGATAAAAAGAAGAAATCTTTTTTTGGGGGGAGGGGAACTGTGTGTGTGTGTGTGTGTGTGTGTGTGTGTGTGTGCGCGCATGCATGCACGTGGGCAGACATGTGTATCCACAGAACTTCAGAGCCCAGTACTTTTCTGTAGAAATCATCTGTGATTTTACTAGAGCTGGCCCTGGCCTTAAATACTCGCGTCATCTTTGTGCCACGCTTGATACTGGAAGACTTCCCAAGGCCAGAGTACTTCTCTAGAAGGTGAGACTGGTGTATACCTGTGCTTCTGCCTCTCCTGGGGCCGGGGAGTCATCTGGGAATAGCCCTCAGCCAGTGTTAGTCACTGAGTCTTTTGACATCATCATGGGTGTGTTGAAGAGTGATCCTGCAACTTGTTGGAAACTTTTAATCAGGCTTATGCTCAGGGGGAGATGGCTGTAGAAATGCAGGCACCTTGGGGGTTCGGTTGGCTCCAGCAGGTCTTATGATAATGGGACTGGTTGTCTGGGACAGCCTGGTTCTTTCTGGAGCCTAACAAGTTCAAATGGAACTGAACCAGTTTGGGGAATGAAGCAAGTAACAGCTGTTTGACTTCCTGCATTCAGCTAGCTGTGAAGCTTCCAATTTACCTGGCAGTGTGTGTTGAATAAATAGGAAAATTTTATCCAAAATTTTTACCTCGGAGTTAAAATTCTGGGAGGAATAGTTAGCTTTCCAGGAGTCCTCTCCAAGTTGTAATACACCACCTGCCTTCAGTAGGCAGAATCCACAGAAGGAGAATATTGGCCAACACAACTGCTCATATTTAATTTAATTTAATTGCTCACTTTCGCCTCCTCTCAGAACTCCATATACAGACTAAGTGGTCATCTTCTTACTTAATTGTTAAGTTGTTAGTCTTGGGTCTCTTGAGTTATATTTATTTTTCTAGAAGAAATGTGGATATAATAAACTTATTTGTGGATGACCAGAAAGAACGATATCAAAGCTCTACTTAGAATCTATTTGATACAAGAAATAATTTTAGGAACCTTGTGATTGAGTGTCCAGATTGATAACTGGTTTTAAGAAAACACAAGTTTAATATAGGATTACGAGGGTTTAATATGCAAAGAGAGATGGAAGGAAATTAGGCAAACTAGAAGGAAATTTTTTTTTTTTAAAGAAGATGTTGGGGGTAGGAGTTTATTAATTAATTTATTTATTTTTGCTGTGTTGGGTCTTCGTTTCTGTGCAAGGGCTTTCTCTAGTTGTGGCAAGTGGGGGCCACTCTTCATCACGGTGCGCGGGCCTCTCACTATCGCGGCCTCTCTTTTTGCGGAGCACAAGCTCCAGATGCGCAGGCTCAGTAGTTGTGGCTCATGGGCCCAGCTGCTCCGCGGCATGTGGGATCCTTCCAGACCAGGGCTCGAACCCGTGTCCCCTGCATTAGCAGGCAGATTCTCAACCACTGTGCCACCAGGGAAGCCCTAGAAAGAAATTTTTAGGTATCTGACATCTTCAAGCAGAATATCATGATTGCCTGGCATCTGCAGAATATGTATATCTTTTATACTATTTTATACTATTTCTTCTGTTTTTCCTGCTATTGATTTTATTTATTTACTTATTTTAAATTTAAAAAAATTTATTTTATTTATTTATTTTTTGGCTGCGTCAGGTCTCCGTTGCTGCGTGCAGGCTTTCTCTAGTTTCAGTGAATGGGGGCTACTCTTTGTTGCGGTGCATGGGCTTCTCATTGTGGTGTCTTCTCTTGTTGCACAGCACAGGCTCCAGGCGCACGGGCTTCAGTAGTTGTGGTGTGTGGGCTCAGTAGTTGTGGCTTGCAAGCTCTAGAGCACAGCCTCAGTAGTCGTGGCACATGGGCCCAGCCGCTCTGTGGCATGTGGGATCTTCCCGGACCAGGGCTTGAACCCACGTCCCCCGCACTGGCAGACGGATTCTTAACCGCTGCGCCACCAGGGAAGTCCCACCCTGCTATTGATTTTAGAATGCTATTGCTCTCTTCTCACTTCTGCTTTATCTATAAATGTAGGTAACCCGGCTGTGATACTGTGATTTGTAGTCAGAAATATATATTGGTCTCTACCCCTGGCTCCTGACACAGGGCTCCTGAAACCCTTGTAAATTCCTGGGTGATAGGAATATCTTTTGTTCTAATAAGCAACTCCGGCTGGGCTCCTTGATGGGGACTGGTCACTGGAAAGGCCAAGACGTGATTAGAAGCTTGGAATTTTCAGCCTGTTTCCCCATTCTCTTGAAAAGGAAATAAGGCTGAGAATGGAGTTAATGATGGATCATGCCTGCCTCCATAAAATCCCCAAAGTATGGGGGTTCAGAGAGCTTCCGGGTTGGTGACCATGTGGGGGTGCCAGGAGAGCGGCATGCCAGGAGAGGACATGGAAGCTCTGCACCCCTTCCCACTTACCTTGCCCTGTGCATCTCTTCTGTCTGGATATTCATCTGTATCCTTTATCATGTCCTTTGACATAAGTAGTAAACGTAAGTGAACTGTTTTCCTGCATTCTGGGAGCTGCTCTAGCAAATCAGGCAAACCTGAGGAGTGGGTCCTGTAGGACTGAATCCTTTACCTGTGGGACATGATGCTACATCCAGGTCGTGTCAGAACTGTTGAATTGTAGTACACCCAGCTGGCGTCACAGAGAATTGGTTATTGTGGGTAAAAACCCAAACATAGTTGGTGACCAAAAAATGTCAGAAGTGTATTTTGTGTGAGTAGCAAAGGAAACTCACAGTAAAGAAAAAGTAGGGAAGACCTGGGTTTTTCCTTTATACCAGTGGAAACCGGAGTGTTTCCTTATACTGGGGTGAGCAAATGTGAAATGCCAAGGTGCAAAATTGCACTCGATCATACCACACAGTGGGAGATCACACAGATGGTCACTCCCTCCCCCACTTTCCTCTCAGCCCTAGAAGACAGGCAGTACAATAATTTCTTCTGCTGTTCTTTGTAGTAGATACGTCTGTGGTTTTTCCTAAACCGGGGCAAACTACATTCCTTTGAGGCAGCTGAGACAGCGCATGGTTGTCCCTTATGTCGAATGAGATTTGTCCTTGTAGTTTATGGTGCAGTGGACACGATATTTCCAAGTGATGTTTTTGTGTTTCCAAAATTGTGACTATTTTTTCTCTAATTCAATTCACCCTATTTCTGTTTGAAGCCCCTGATCTTTCCAGTGGCACAAAACTGAAATGCAGTGAGCTCTGGGCAAGTGGTTATTTAAGGTTCGAATGCGCTTCATTAAGAACTTTCCTTGTTTCTTCTCAAGATGGCAGCCAAGTTCCAGGTTGATGTAGCACCACTACCTGGTGGCACCAGGCTTCCAAGCTGTGGTCACGTGACCTGCGCTGGTATCTACTGAGGTCGACCAGGCTACATGTCTTCAGCTGTGGTCACTCTTCCTCGTTGGCATCAGGCGAGGTGTCTGTGTGCCCACCGGTGCTCTGGGTCTCATCAGTACCACATGAGAAGATATTTGACTTTTCCCCAGGACGTGCAGTGGTGGCAGGGAGCAATTGCAAGTCTGCAGGACTGATTCAGGCCTACTGCGCTCTGTGCAGTGGTGACTCAGGCCTGATGGACCAGATTCCTCCTCTGCTCTCAAAACCTTGTCTCTCGGTTTTATGATGCTCACTACACCTCACGGGGATTGGTTCTATCGTGATAATCTCTCTTGCAGGGTAATGGTAGCCTCATGTCTTACAGCCTCAAATCATGGTGGTATGGGCGTCGTGTAGGTTAAAAAGAAGTACAGGGTGGGGTGAGTTTGTGTGGTGGAGTTTATAGGCATATCAATTAATGCTGAAAAAGTTCATCCTGCCATAGGAGGCTACCAAGTGGACTCGAGGAGGTCTCAGCTGCTGTGGGGGAAGGGTCCTGTTACCAGGAACCAAAATAAATAGAATGGAATAAATGTGTGGATACAGGAGATGTCATGTAGAGGTGCTTGAATTGGAACACTGGATAGGGAAGGTTCAGGTTTATATGGGCAGGAGAGGAGGGACTGAGCATTCTGCACAGGGATTGAAAACAGAGTAAATAGAAGATTGCAAAGCAAAACTGAGAGTGTGTGTTATTTCTAGGCATCACACACACATTTATTTTTTTGCTAGAGTAAATGGAATTTTTGCCCATTATATTTTCCAGCTGGCTACTGCTGGTATGCAGAGAAACTAATTTTTTAATATGTACATAATATAAATGATAGCTGACTCAACTCTCTTGAGTTTTCCTTGTTTTTTTTCTCCAGCATGCTAAGTTTCTTCTCTACCTGAGCCTTTGCATGGCCTGATCCCTCTACCTGAAACATCTTTTTTGCAAGTCTTCAGATATCTAATTCCTTCTTGTAAGTGACGGTGCCGTATAATGATCGAGACTGTACACTCTGAAATCAGACTCTGTGGATTCAAAGACCGCCTCCACCACTAAATAGCAGGGTTGTGTAGCCTCTCTATGCTTCAGTTTTGCCATCTATGAAATGGAGACAATACACTTATCTCCTAGAGCTGTGAGAATTAAATGAGTCAATCCGTAGTATGTGACACATAATAACGATTAGTCATTATGGTTATTCATGAGTTATTTGTTCACTCTTTGTCTTATTTACTGTGTAATTTAAGTAGTCGAAGAGTATCTCTATGAGTTATTCTTACTTTTTTTTTTTTTTGCGGTGTGGAAGTTAACTAAAAACTCACTGTTGCCAGTGCCCACCAAATTGATTATATAGATGTTGGTGTCCACAGTACTCACACAATTTCATTATTTTGAGAGTGAAAAAAACATACTAAAGCAAGTTAATGATATTATCACAAAGCGCTACAGCAGCATGGCTCTGATTATACCTGAACATGGGTTCCACAGTTTTCTTTGGGATCGAATGTCGACATTAATATACTGTTACCTTAAGCTTTATTTTTATTCTCAGAGGCAACGTTCCTTAACAAAAGACACATTGTATAGGTTATTGTAAGTTTCATTACACTGGACCCTGGCTGCTCTTTATAATTTGGATCAACATTTATTGACCAACATGATCCAGTTGACTCATTTGGATTCAGTCAATATGATCAAACTTCTATTAACCTCAATGGAATAAATTTATATTCAGACCTTAATGACTTATTAGATTGAAAGCTTTATGAAGCAATTCAAGGCGATATCTTGTTAGTTACATTAGTCCTGTCATTCATTTGACTTGGAGGTTCTGGCCTTGGGTGAGTAGAAGCTTGAAGCAGAGTTTAAGCAAAGTTTTAGAATTAAATTGAATTCAAAGGTGTTCTAGCGGGACTTCCCTGGTGGTGCAGTGGTTAAGAATCCGCCTGCCAATGCAGGGGACACGGGTTCGAGCCCTGGTCCTGGAAGATCCCACATGCCGTGGAGCAACTAAGCCCGTGCGCCACAACTACTGAGCCTGTGCTCTAGAGCCCATGAGCCACAACTACTGAGCCCACATGCCGCAACTACTGAAGTGCACGCGCCTAGAGCCTGTGCTCCGCCACAAGAGAAGCCACCGCAATGAGAAGCCCAAGCACTGCAACGAAGAGTAGCCCCCGCTCGCCGCAACTAGAGAGAACTCCGCGTGCAGCAATGAAGACCCAACACAGCCAAACATAAAAAAAGAAAAAAAAAGAGTTCTAGCAGAGTTTTTGACATCAAGTATTGCAAGCCACAGAACGGATAAGGATTTAGAGGCCAGCATTTTAAAATGGTAAGTCTTCTGAAGTGGTTCAGAATGAGCCTCCCCAAGATGTGCCACCTTGGCATGTGGATTATTTTGAACTGAAGGCAATGGAGACCCTGGGGGCTCAAGAGAAACCACTGCTCCTCCCTTAGCTACCTGGAAGAATTTAAATTGGGGGTCCTTCCCAGAATGAGAATTACTACCAGAGATCCATTTTATCTGAGTTATCCATCTATATAGCGGGGTAAATACCTAATTACCAAACATCTACTCTTGTTCTTCTTGTCCTGTGAACTGCGCTCCTCCCCTTTGAAGCCCCAGACACCTTTCTCATTCCTTAGCTCAGGATAGCACATATACCTCACTTTTCCTTTCTGTACTGGAACCTCTCATGTATGTGGGGTTCCTATACGTACAACATTTATCACTTTGTTTTTCTCCTGTTAATCTGTCTCCTGTCGATTTGATTATTAGACCAGCAGAAGGACCTTTGAAGGGTAGAGGAAAATTCTTTCTCCCCAATACTTTCAACACATACATTTTCGAGACCTGACAGACTAAAGGCATTTGTGTACAATTACATTTTTGTGCCTTTTTGTGTACTCCCAATACTTTTTTTTTTTTTTTTTTTTTTTTGTGATACGCGGGCCTCTCACTGTTGTGGCCTCTCACGTTGTGGAGCACAGGCTCCGGACGCGCAGGCTCAGCGGCCATGGCTCACAGGCCCAGCCGCTCCACGGCATGTGGGATCCTCCAGGACCGGGGCACGAACCCGTGTCCCCTGCATCGGCAGGTGGACTCTCAACCACTGAGCCACCAGGGAAGCCCTACTCCCAATACTTTTTAATCATAATATTTAATTTAATTCCTCCTGAATCCACGTCCTTTATGCATTGTTTATGATTGTGAATATACATTCTGCTTAGCAGGGCTTTGTGATTTGAGTAGTTGCATGCATTCAATATTAATAAAGAGCTGGTCTTTATTAGGATTCTCCACCTTTGCATCCTAGAACACTGCTTTGTGTACAGTATTTGTCAAGATACTAAAAGAAAAAATATTGCAAGAGAATTTAGAGGCTTCACTGTAATTTTTTAAATTGTTTTATATGATCTGAAATAAAATACAGACTTATTTCACTATTTTTGATTGGGGGTAGGTGCTTGGGGGAAGGATGTGACAGTTAACAGGTAGTGTTACTTTCAAAGTGTTTTTGGATTTAGGAAAGAAAGCTAATTATACCAGGATCAAATTAGAAATGTAGGGACTTCCCGGGCGGTCCAGTGGTTAAGACTGCGTGCTTCCAATGCAGGGGGTGCGGATTCGATCCCCGGTTGGGAAACTAAGATCCCACATGCCACGCGGCACAGCCAAAAATTTAAAAAAGTATAAAATAAAATTAGAAATGTAAATAAAGCCACCATGTGAGCCTTAGAATAATTTCATAATGTTCTGCCTTCCACTACCAGTGGTTCTCAACCAGGGGTGATTTTCCTTACCCAAGGGACATTTGACAATGTCCGGAGACATTTTTGGTTGTCACAACTGCTTGGGGGTAGAGGGGTTGGGGTGTTACTAGCATCTGACGGGTAATGGCGAGAGATGCTGCTAAAAACATCCTCCAATGCACAGGACAGCACCCACAACACAGTTACCTGCTCCAAATTTCAACAGTGCCAGCTGAGAAACCCTGCTTTGGAGGAAGCACCACCTTTTTCTTTAGCTCTGGTCATTCAGAAGAAGCATCCAAGATTCATTTTCCCAGCTACCTCACATTATGCACCCCTGTTTTTATTTATTTATTTATTTATTTTTTTATTTTTTTATTTTTTTTGCGGTATGCGGGCCTCTCACTGTTGTGGCCTCTCCCGTTGCGGAGCACAGGCTCCGGATGCGCAGGCCCAGCGGCCATGGCTCACGGGCCCAGCCGCTCCGCGGCATATGGGATCCTCCCAGACCGGGGCACGAACCCGTATCCCCTGCATCGGCAGGCGGACTCTCAACCACTGCGCCACCAGGGAGGCCCTCACCCCTGTTTTTAAATTCCAGTTTGTCTGTGTCAGATGCACAGCAGTCAGTCTGCTTCTCTGTATGAGGGAAATTATTTTCTACTAACTGATAACCTCAGCTTAGCAGTTTCTTTTCCAGCACATCAAAGCTTACAGTCAGACTTGCAGCAGCTAGTGCACTTTTGAGTGGCTTTATGACACATAAAGACCCTCTTTGGCGTTCATACTGTGCTGCTCTATTGTTTACAAGCTAGCGGTAAATTATTTATGGATATTGCTGGAGATAGGACTCACTCGGTCTCTCCTTTTTAACCCCAAAGCTATTTTTTATCTGGTGGTAAGATTTATGTGAAAGCTATCTTGGGGGGTTATGTTCTCTTTGCATTTATGTGACAGATTTTACAGTACCAATCCCATCGACTTTTTATTACTTTAAACTTGTTCTGGAAATTATTATTAACTACGTCATGAACTCAACAGATAGTATTTTTTTCCCTTAGAATTCCCACTTTAATGTAATTTCAGGAAGGCTCTTCCTGAGTCAGTATAGAGAAAAACTGAGAAAAATCTCATTTTGGATCCAGTGCAAAGCAAAAGATCTTTAGGTTGCTTTGGAGCATGGATCTCTTAAAGGATTTAGTTTGTCTGAGAGTAGGTTTTTGTTTTATATTCAGTTGATCACCAAAGTAATAATTGTAGGGTGGGCAGTTATTTCTGCCAGAATCAATGTTCTTCAGTTTTGGGGTTTTTTAAAATACACAGAATATTATTTTTTAATGAGTTTCCACTGACATTTTCAACCACTGCCTCTGATTTTGGGTCATCTTTTTCTTGTTCTTCATCACCCCTCCCCTCAAGTGGTAACATCTTGTTCTTAAATTTGCCAGGCATTTAGGAGATTGACTAATTTCTAAAATATAATAATACAGAAAGTATATGTAGAAGGCAATGCTAATCAAAATGTGCAACTTAATCCAGAAACTTGTAGCTCTCTCTAGTAGGTCTTTGCTTTTTATTGTGGCTGATAAATTATCAATTGAAAATTAAAAGAATGACTTACTAATGAATTAACAAGGGACAAGCTATTAGATGTCAACAAGAATGTCCTTCTTATTGGATTTCATTGATAGACTGAAAGTTCATGCCAGTAGTTTAGGCTCTAAGGAAACTCAGAAACCAGGTTAGAAATAAAGGACAAAAGTTGAAGTCTACTTGGAATCCAGTCATTAGTCCTTGGGTATTTCCTCTGCCTTTCTAGGTTCTTCTGGCTGGTTTAAGACTTAAATTGACATGACATGGATTAATAGAAGAGAATCAAACAAAAGTTTAGTAACATGTACACATGGAAGAGACCCAGGAAAACTGAGTAACTCCCGGAAATGGTTGAAGCCCTCACCTTAAATACCATCCTCAGCTAAAGACAAAAGAGGATGTTGAGGGTGGGGAATGTCAGTTATGGGAGGTTCCCAGGAAAAGCACAGTAAACAAGGGTATGGTTGTAATGCAGATTTAAATCATTGCCTTCTCCAAAGATAACAGTTTCTAGAGACTTGGCCATCCTCCACTTCCTGGTACAGAGAGGAAGACACCCTTACAAATGGAGATTTTCCTTAACAAATGTAAATTTCTCTTACAAAAGTGTAACTCTTACTTGGTTTTCAGAATTTTCCCTTGTCTTCTGTTTCTTGGAAAGTAAGCAGCTTAAAATTCAGTAATTAATATGCCAAAGAGACATATTTTAGGGTGGCAAATTCTGCTCTACTACAGTATGCTAAAGATATTGGCAACAGGAATGAAAGAATTAAAGAAAAGGTAAACATAGTAATATTATATTTAAATGATTTCTTTGTTTTGTGCAGGCATCATATTAGAGCCTGGAGATTTCCTAGTTTAGAAGTTTAGTTAAAAATACAATATGATTCTCTGGATTTCTGCTACAGAGAGGTTTAGGGGGTCATCTGGCCTATTGGATACCCCAAGAATCTTGGTCCTTGCATGCAACTAGATTTTATAGGATGAACTCTTTCCTTGATGAGGAAGTAAAATTTGTAGGTAAGGACTTAAAAAAAAATAACAGTCTCATGACAATTGCATTTCTAAAGTATAAATCAGCCAATATATAAGGCTGGTTTATATGTGATTATAGGACTGTAGATCTGGGTCCTTCAGTAAAAAAGAAAACAAAGCAAAGCAGATAAAATGGGGGGGGGAAGCCTACCAATACAACAATAACAATAACAAAAACTCAATTTAATATTTTTAATATATTGAACAACATTGGGATGACCATACATCCTGGTTTATGACTGTTGATTATTTTTAGTGCTCCTTTTCACTATCAAAAATGTTCCTGTTTCCCGGCTGGCGCGGGGGTTAAGAATCTGCCTGCCAATGCAGGGGACATGGGTTCGAGCCCTGGTCTGGGAAGATCCCACATGCCACGGAGCAACTAAGCCCATGTGCCACACCTATTGAGCCTGCGCTCTAAAGCCCACGAGCCACAACTACTGAGCTCACGTGCCACAACTACTGAAGCCCACATGCCTAGAGCCCGTGCTCCACAACAAGAGAAGCCACCGCAATGAGAAGCCTGTGCACCGCAAGGAAGAGCAGCCCCTGCTTGCCGCACCTAGAGAGAGCCTGCGTGCAGCAACAAAGACGCAATGCAGCCAAAAATAAATAAATAAATGAAAATTTATTTAAAAAAAAAAAAAGTTCCTGTTTGGATGAGAAAGTATGTGGTTACCCAAAGAAACATGGATGAGCTCTATGTTTGAGATTACTAAGTTGATTTCCTGCTTTTAAGGTAATTCAGTTCACCACAACAGTCCTTTTATCTGCCTCTCACAAAGATAAACCATCCTTGATTTTTTTTTTATCCTTGATGTTTTAAATGACAGTTAAGACCATTTTTTACGATCTTATTGTATATAAATGATTTTAATTATTTGAATGGGTTCTATTAAATATAAGGTTGTAATTTAGTTTTTGATAGATCATTACTTCTTTTGTCTTTGCAAGGATTTTTACAGTTTTACTATGCTGTAAAAATAGTAACTAACAAATTGTTGCTCAGTTGATTTTGAGAAATTGGTCTTTTAAAGAGCTTCTGTAGGAAAATTATATTTAAGATTCCTGACAGTACCTGTTACTGAGTCCACAGTTGTATTTGAATCAGTGGTTCTTCATTTATTTTGAATCTTGAAGGAGAGCAGAATTTTCCACCCCAAAATATGTTTCCTTGGCATAAGGATTATTTTAAGCTAGTTATTTTTAAGAAACAGCAGACATAAGAAAGGCTCTGAAAACTGAGAAGTTATCCTTTTGTAAGAGACATTTACATGTATAAGGGAAATCTCCATGTGTAAGGACATCTCCCTGTACCAGGAAGACAAGGATGACTCTAAATCTCTAGGAACTCTTATTAATGGAGAAGGCAGAGACTTAAATCTGCATCACAACCTTAACCTTGTTTACTGTGATTTGCCTGAAAACCTCCCATAACTGGCCTTCCCCACCCCCAGCATCTTTTGTCCTTAGCTGGAGATGGTATTTAAGGTGGTGGCTTGGGCCACTTTGAGGAGTTACTCAGTTTTCCTGGATATCTCCCATGTATACAGGAGGTATACATGTCATTAAACTTGTGTTTGTTTTTCTCCAGTTAATCTGTCTTTTCCTACAGGGGGCATTTCAGCCAAGAACCTAGAGGGGTAGAAGGGAAATGATTTTCCTCCTCCCCTGCAATCTCATGTATCAAACCCCTTGAGAATCTGATAAAAGCTAAGAATATTTTCGCAGAAAACAAAATAATATACACATAATATTTCCCAAAAGTTTTGTTGGGTTCAAGGACCCCCTGATGCCCTTCAAAGCATTTTAGTTTAGGAAACCCAATCCTAGACTATGAGAAATTGGAGGATAGGAATTGCATTTTTTCCTTCCCTTTCTTTTTTTTTCATTCTTCTCTGAATCTCCAGTACTAGCAAATAGTTATCCTCTATAAGTGTTCATTGAATGATGGTGTGAAAGAATTTTAATCTAAAATGGAACCAGAGGATATGAAATGGAGAATCTCACACATTTGCCCTCAAAAGAAAGAAACTTAAGAACTGAGAGATTGACTTTGTTACCGAATGGAAGTTTGTGTGCCCAATGCACAGTGAGGCCAAAGAAACCGAAGTGGCAGTGTTTGGAGCAGAGAAAGGTTTATTGCAGTGCCAAGCAAGGAGAACAAGTGGCTAGTGCTCAAAAAACCCAAACTTCCTGATGGTTTGGGGGGAGAAGTTTTCATAGGCAAAATTTGGGGTGAGGGCTGCAGGGTGTGTGACTTTCTTCTGATTGGTTGGTGATGTGGTAACAGGGCGGTGCTCCAGGAATCCTGTGCTCAGCCTGAAGTTACCATCCTCCACCTGGGTAGGGGCCTTAGTTCCTGCAGAAGGATTCAATGATTCTGTTATGTATATTTCTTCAGGAGGAACCAGGACCCTGCCCCACGGCTACACCATTGTTTCTTGACTGCTCTTCTGTTTCTGCATTCCCTCCATTCCCTGATTAGAAACTGTTTGAATCTGCCCTTTGGAACGCAGGGAAGGTCTGGGAGGCTGAGTGAAGTCCATTTCCTACAAACAAGAAATGGGAGACATGGAAAGTATTTGTACCCAGGAGGACCCCACAGGGTCCTGTTCGGTTTCAGCTTCCATCAAATGCCTGATTTATAGAAGACTGAGACTTATCTCCTATACAGTGAACATCTGCCAAGAATCTCTCTCCATCCTCAAGCCAGTGAACTTACTCCTTACACACTGGCTTGACTGCCCCCTCTTTGTGCTCCTTGCCTGTAAACACAATTCACCACAAACCCTCAATGGATTCGGCTGTAGCTTGCTACAGCATGCATTTCCTGAAATGCAATTTCTCTGCTATTCCTGAATAAATTCCAATTCTGGTAATTTGAGTTTGACTCAAGTTTACCTCTTTATTAAGGTTGACAGTAGAATGAAAGGATGCTTTTTGAGATCTGAGTTAGATACTTCATAGGTTTCCACTTTTCTTTCATCTTTCTTCCTGTGTTTTCTCCCTTTTTTCCCCCCATTTTCATTTGTTGGGAAATATTTCCCATTCTGTAAACTTTGCAGCAGATCATATAGCAGAAGTGCTAGCTCCAACATTTACAAGCTCTGTGTCCTGGGGTCATTTACTTAAGTCTCTTTGAGCCTCACTTTCCTCATGTGTAAAACAATATGTACTTCATGGAGTGATTGGAGTCCCTTTAGCTCTATAGAATGATTACCTATAAACCCTCTCAACTACCCGCCCACAGAAAGTGAATATTCTCAACAAACCATTTTTGTGCTGATGAAAGTGAGTTATCCTTATTTGTTATTATTATGTAGAGATACATAGGCTTGGCAAAGAGCTGCTCATTTATCTCAAATCCACTCGTGTGTCCTGATAGGCAGGCCTGGTGCGCTTTAAGAAAAGTTATACTATCTCTAATCCTATTCGAAACCAAAGTATTTTTCCAATTGACCATGTTATATTGTCCAAAATTCCCATAGTTCCCAATAATTCCCACTTCCTTTTTTGGAGTACAAGTTAACATTTTGAGCCAGTTACTAAACAGAGGCCCAGGGAATAGACAAAAGACAGATTTTAACAATGATGAGGGGGTCAGATGGGGTCCAGAGCATGTGTGGTATACCTTGGGGCAAATAACACAGTGAGCATAGGGAAAACACTGGGCAGAGGATAACAGGAAGCTATAGAATTTGAGAGGCATACAAATTGGATTATCTATAGAGAGAGATGAAAGACAAATCTTCCCCAAATCAGCATGGTACTTCCTGGCCTATTAGCCTCTTTCCCCATTTTTAAAGGTTATGAGTCTCAAATTAGGTATATTAGTTGAATAAGACCCTTGCAGATAGCAGACAAAGAAATAAAGTACGTTGCTAACGTGATTTCACTTTAACTGAGACATCCTAATAGTAATTTCTGAGTTGAGCACTAAAGTCTGTACAGTGCACTCGGAACAACGAGGATAGTGGATCAAAGAGAGCTGACATCATTTTTCACTTTTGAGCCTTAGTTTTCTCATTTCTCAAATGCAAATAACCTACTTTGAAGTGATTTCTGCATTACATGACACAGTTTCAGAAAGTGGCTTGTTCAGGGACTGGTACATAATAAGCACTAGATAATTACCTGAAATGTGAGATATATTGCCTTTAAAAAAAATTAAAGTTTTACTATAATTCAAAAAGATACATGCACCCCTATGTTCATAGCAGCACTATTTACAGTAGCCAAGACATGGAAACAACCTAAATGTCCATTGACAGATGACTGGATAAAGAAAATGTGGCACATATATACAATGGAATATTACTCAGCCATAAAAAGGAATGAAATTGGGTCACCTGTAGAGACATGGCTGGACCTAGAGACTGTCATACAGAGTGAAGTAAGTCAGAAAGAGAAAGACAAATATCATATGAGATCACTTATATGTGGAATCTAAAATATGACACAGGGCCTCCCTGGTGGCGCAGTGGTTGAGAGTCCGCCTGCCGATGCAGGGGATACGGGTTCGTGCCCCGGTCTGGGAGGATCCCATATGCCGCGGAGCGGCTGGGCCCGTGAGCCATGGCCGCTGGGCCTGCGCGTCCGGAGCCTGTGCTCCGCAACGGGAGAGGCCACAGCAGTGAGAGGCCCGCATACCGCAAAAAGAAAAAAAAATAAAAAATAAAAAATAAAATATGACACAAATGAACGTACCTATGAAACAGAAGCAGACTCACAGACATAGAGAACAGACTTGTGGTTGCCCGGGGGGTTGGGGGATGGATGGATTGGGAGTTTGGGATTAGCAGATGCAAATTGTTACACATAGTATGGGAAAACAACAAGGTCCTACTGTATAGCACAGGGAAGTATATTCAATATCCTGTGATAAACCATAATGGAAAAGAATATGAAAAAGGATGTATATATGTGTATAATTGAGTCACTTTGCTGTATAGCAGAAATTAACACATTATAAATCAACTATACTTCAATAAAATTAATTTTTTTTAATTATAAAGTTTAAATTTTGACTAGGAGGCTTGGTTTTCTATGAATTCAGTTATTTCTGTTTCTTTTTAACTTGTCTGTTTTATAGTAGTTCTCAACCTTGGCACATATCATTCACATTTTCGGCTCTTAAAAATGGTAGCTATCCATGGCCATTCTTCATCTTTACTGTTAAAAGTTTCCCTGATGATTCTAATTATGTTCTTGTGAATTAATCTAGGTTTCTTGCATATTTTAATCTGTACTCCCTCTCTTTGGTTTCCTAATCTCCAAATAGCCAGATGGAAATGAGAGTGAAACTAACAATTCAAGGTAACTTCACTACCACCTCTATCTGCTATTACAGTGTGACATGCATTCTTATCTCCTGTTTCATTTGTTGGTGCTCTTCCAACTTCAGACTCCACAGGTAGTGATGAAATCACTTCATCATGCTTTTCTGCTTTTACTGATGATGTTAAGCTATGAGAGGCATTCATATTTGGATGTGATTAAGTTTCTGCAGTATATGTAGATATCTTGAATTTAATAGAAAGATTTCATATATGCTTGCTCATGCAAATTCTTTCTCTGATAAACTAAACATCAGGAGATTCAAGGGATGATCTTTTTTGTTTTTAGAAGGCTGTGGTTGAGCTTAGGTTATTTGAAGATGAGGTACCTGTGCTCAGGATGTTGCTTTTTCCTTTATTTTTTTAAGTTTAATTTTTTCTTTTTTTTACCTTTTGACCTCTTTATTTTTAAGGTGGCTAAAATATCATAAACAGGTAGACTCAATTAAAAAAACCCACCATTAGTCTTCAATATAACAACTAGAAAAATATTGTTTTATGTATGGAATGACTCTGACTTAGTGAAACCAGTTGAAAAAAGCATTAAGCATAGGTCAAAAGATTTTAAATGAACCTTTTGGAAACTTAAGATGTTTTTATTATTTTCCTTTGCCCTACTTGGGCAAGATTATACTTAATTTATTGGTTTTTTTGTCTTGTGTATTATTATTTATGTGGTAAATATACAAGTAAGTAAGTTTTTATTACAATCATTTTAAAAGTGTAATTTTTAAACCTTTTTATTGTAGAATTTTTCAAACTTACACAAAAGTAGAGAGAATAATATGATAAAATCCAATGTAAATCCAGGGTATTTTAAATTTCAGTATTGTGTCATTTCACCCTTGAATTCCTCAGCATTTATAGTTACTGCCATTTCTCCCTTGAATACCCTCAGTATTACATTTCTGTTATAGTTATTGGTTGCTGTATAACAAACTACCCCAATACTGGATGATTCCATCTGGGTTCAGCACTGTGGCTTGTCTCTGCTCTATGTCACGTCATTTGGGCTTACTCCTTCCTTTTCAGTTGGGTGTCAGCTAAATGTGGGCTTTGGGATCCAAATGGCCTCACTTATATGTCTGGTATTTGGTAATGGCTGTATGCTAGAGCACCTTGACTTTTGTTCACATGGCCTGTCACCTTCCAGTAAGCTAAACCTGGCTTTTTCATTGCAAAGTCGTCTCAGGATTCCAAGAGAGAGAAAACAGATGTCATAAGTTCTAGCCTTGGAATTCACACACTACCATTTCCTGTTGGATTCTACTGGTCACAGGAATTCCCAGGGCCAGCCTAGAGTCAAGGGGAGGGAAATAGATTCTACCTCTAGATGGGAGGAGGGGCAAAGTCACATTGCACAGAGGCATGTGAGGAATGAGAATAGTTGTTGCCATTTTAAAAATAGAGTTTATTCTATAGAGCAGTTTTAAGGTCACAGCAGTACTGAGCAAAAAGTACAGAGTTCCCATATACTCCCTGCCCCTACACATGCACAACCTCCCCCATTATCAACGTGTCCCACCAAAGTGGTACATTGTTGACATTGATGAACCTCCCTTCACACATCATTATTATCCGGAGTCCATAGTTTCCATTAGGGTTCACCCAGGTGCTCTACATTCTATGGGTTTGGACAAATGTATAATGACATGTATCTGCCATTATAGTATCATACAGAGTAGTTTCACTGCCCTAAAAAGCCTCTGCGCTCTCCCTATTCATTCCCTCCCTCCAACCTCTGGCAACACCTGAGTTTTTACCATCTCCATCGTTTTGCCTTTCCTGGAATGTCATATACTTGAAATCCTATAGTATGTAGCCTTTACAGATTGGCTTCTTCACAGAGTAATATGCATTTGGGGTTTCTCCATATCTTTTCATGGCTTGATAGCTCATTCCGTTTTTTTTTTTTTTTTTTTTTGCTCATTCCTTTTTTAGTGCTGAATAATATCCATTGTCTGGATGTATCACAGTTGATCCATTCACCAACTGAAGGACATCTTGGTTGCTTCTGAGTTTTAGCAGTTATGAACAAAGCTGCTCTGAATATATGTGTACAAGTTTTTGTGTGGACATAAGTTTTCAGCTCCTTTCAGTAAATACCAAGGAGCACAACTGATGGCTTATAGGATAAGACTATGCTTAGTTTTGTAAAAACCTGCCAAGCTGGTTCTAATGTGGCTGTACCATTTTGTATTCCCACTATAAAAGATGAGTTTCTCTTGCTGCACATCTAACTGATCTTTTTGTTTTAAATATCACCATTCTAGTAAAAGGGTTAACGAAGTTAACAATATTTTCTTTTTAAAATTAATTAATTAATTTTTTAAATAGTAGATCCTTGTTGGTTATGTATTTTAAATATAGCAGTGTGTACATGTCAATCCCAAACTCCCAATCTATCCCTCTCCACTCCCCACCCTTCCCCCCTGGTAACTGTAAGTTCATTCTCTACCTCTGTGAGTCTGTTTCTATTTTGTAAATAAGTTCATTTGTATCATTTTTTTTAGATTCTGCATATAAGTCATGTTGTATAATATTTCTCTTTCTCTGTCTGACTTATTTCACTTAATATGATAATCTCCAGGTCCATCCATGTTGCTACAAATGGCATTATTTCATTCTTTTTAATGGCTGAGTAATATTCCATTATATATATGTACCACATCTTCTTTATCCATTCGTCTGTTGATGGATATTTAAGTTGCTTCCATGTCCTGACTGTTGTAAACAATACTGCAATGAACATTGGGGTGCGTGTATCCTTTTGAACCATGTTTTTTCTCCAGATGTATGCCCAGGAGGATTGCAGGATCATATGGTACCTCTACTTTTAGTTTTTTAAGGAGCCTCCATGCTGGTCTCCATAGTGGCTGTGTCAATTTACATTCCCACCAGCAGTGCAAGAGGGTTCCCTTTTCTCCACCCCCTCTCCAGCATTTATTGTTTGTAGATTTTTTTGATGATGATGGCCATTCTGACTGGTGTGAGGTGATATCTCCTTGTAGTTTTGGTTTGCATAAAATTTATTTTTAAATGTTCTTATTTTTAATTTACATAGAGTAATTTTGTGTTTTTGTGCATATACACTTCTCTGAGTTTTGGCAAATGCACAAGGTTCTCTAACATCCACCACCATTAGAATAGAGAACAGTTTCCTCACCACCAAAAATTCTCTTGTGCTGCCCACTTGTAATCAAACCCTCCTTGTACTCCTAACCAATAGAAACTACTGATTTGTTATCGGTCTTGGTAATTTTGCCTTTTCTGGAATGCCATTTAAGTGGGATTATACTGAATGTAATCTTTTGAATCCGTTTTGTTTTTCACTTAGCATAGCACATTTGAGATTCATCCATGTTGTGTGTATCGATAGCATGTTGTTTTTTGTTTTTTCTGAGTAGGATTCCATTGTAAGGATGTATGGATGTAACCAGAGTTTTTTTTTTTCCATTCATCAGTTGAATGACATTCGGGTTTTTCTAGTGTCAGGGGATTATAAATAATGATGCAAAAATACTTATATACAGGTTTTTGTGTGAATATACATTTTCATTTCTCTAGGGTAGATATCTAGGGGTTTAGTCATATGGTAGGTATATGTTTAAAGTTTAAAAATTGGCAGACTGGGCCTCCCTGGTGGCGCAGTGGTTGAGAGTCCGCCTGCCGATGCAGGGGATACGGGTTCGTGCCCCGGTCTGGGAGGATCCCATATGCCGCGGAGCGGCTGGGCCCGTGAGCCATGGCCGCTGGGCCTGCGCGTCCGGAGCCTGTGCTCCGCAACGGGAGAGGCCACAACAGTGAGAGGCCCGCATACCGCAAAAAAAAAAAAAAAAAAAAAAAAAAAAAATTGGCAGACTGTTTTCCAGTGTGGCTGTACCATTGTTCATTTACACAGTGTATGAGAGATCTAGGTGTTCCTCGTTCTCACCAGCACTTTGTATTGTCAGGCTTTGTTTTTTTATTTTAGCCATTGTAATAGGTGTATAGTGGTTTGTTACTGTGATTTAAGTTTGTGTTTTTCTAATGACTTAATGGTCTTGAGCAAATTTTCTCATGCTTATTTGCATTCCATATATCTTCTTTGATGAAAATATGTGGAAGACATATAACTGGCAGACTTTTAGACCATTTTTTATATTGCATTGTTTGTTTTCTTATTGTTAAGTTTTGAGGATTCTTTATATATTTTACCTACAGATCCCTTGCTGAATAAGTGATATGCTAATATATTCTCCCAGTCTATAGCTTATCTTTTTATTCCTTTAATAATGTCTTTTTAAGAGCAAAAGTTTTTAATTTTGATAAAGTCATCTTTATCTTTTTTACCTTTTATGGATCAGAACTCTTTGCTTAACCCAGGATCATGAAGATTCTCTCCTAAAAGTTTTATACTTTAAAATTTTACATTTCTGCCTATGATCCATTTTGAGTTAATTTTATGAAAAGTTTGGGATACAGGTTGAAGTTCTCTTCCTTTCTCTTTTGTGTGTGTGTGTGTGTGTGTGTGTGTGTGTGTGTGTATCCAACTGTCCAGCAACATTTCTTTAAAAGATTATGATTTTTCCTTTGACTTTGAAACTTATCAATTGACTATATATGTGTGGGTCTATTTCTGTGTTCTCTAATTTGTTCAATTGATCTATATGTTTCTCTTGGTTATGAGAACTGTATGGTAAGTCTTAAAATCAGGTAGTATGCATCTTCCAACTTTGTTCCTTTTTTTTAAATTAATTAATTAATTTATTTATTTTTGGCTGTGTTGGGTCTTCATTGCTGTGTGAGGGCTTTCTCTAATTGCAGTGAGCAGGGGCTACTCTTCGTTATGGTGTGTGAGCTTCTCAATGCGGTGGCTTCTCTTGTTGTGGAGCACAGGCTCTAGGCGTGCGGGCTTTAGTAGTTGTGGCACTGAAGTGAGTGCTTAGCTTCTCCTCGGCATGTGGGATCTTCCTGGACCAGGGCTCAAACCCATGTCCCCTGCATTGGCAGGTGGATTCTTAACCCCTGCACCACCAGGGAAGCCCCAACTTTGTTCTTTTAATAGTAATTTCTTTTTTTTTTTTTTTTTTTTTTTTTTTTTTTGCTGTACGCGGGCCTCTCACTGCTGTGGCCTCTCCCGTTGCGGAGCACAGGCTCCGCGGCCATGGTTCGCGGGCCCAGCCGCTCCGCGGCATGTGGGATCTTCCGGGATCGGGGCACGAACCCGTGTCCCCTGCATCGGCAGGCGGACTCTCAACCACTGCGCCACCAGGGAAGCCCAGTAATTTCTTAATATTATTTAATATCCGTTCCATTTTCAATTTTTTTCTATTTGCCTCAAAATTATCTTTGTCCAGTTGTTTTGTTTGAATCAGGATCCACTTTCACAGAATGAATTTGGTTGTGTCTCTTAAGTCCCTTAAGAAACGTTTTCATGCTACAAAATTATTACACGTTTCATGTGATAAGAAAACATGGCAGGGACTTCCCTGGTGGTGCAGTGGTTAGGCATCTGCCTGACAACACAGGGGGCACTGGTTTGATCCCTGGTCCGGGAAGATCCCACATGCTGTGGAGCAACTAAGCCCATGTGCCACAACTACTGAGCCTGTGCTCTAGAGCTTGCGAGCTACCGCTACTGAGCCCATGAGCCACAACTACTGAAGCCCGTGTGCTTAGAGCCTGTGCTTCGCAACAAGAGAAGCCACCGCAGTGAGAAGCCCATGCACCACCAACAAAGAGTAGCTCCCTTTTGCTGCACGCAGCAACGAAGACCCAAAGCAGCCAAAATATAAATAAATTAATTTAAAAAAAAGAAAGAAAGAAACTGTGGCATTTATCCAGTAGCGTGTCCCACATACTGGTTTTGGCTCATTTTTTTTCCCTTATGATGTCATTCAAATTCTTCTATTATTCCTCATACATCTTTTGAACAGGTAATTAGATTTTCATTTCATTTGAGTTTAAATTTTGGGTAGGTGACTTCACAGGGTACTCTCTAAGCTGTACATCAAGGACCTAATGTCTGGTGTCCTATTTTAAGTGCTGCTATGCTTGATCAGTAGGTTCAGGTGTTATCAGCTTTAGCCACCCATTATAAAGTTCCCCATCAGCCTCTTATCTAATGCATTTAGTGTCCATTCATGCTACTTCGCTAGATTTATTGTTTTATTAATGGTTGCACAATGGTGATATTCTGATTTTAGAATTTATTTTGCATTTATTAGATGGAAGGTTTATATACAGAAGGACTTTACTCATCAATTCTTTGGTTATCCTGAAATATACTTAGCATTGGAGAGGCAGGACAAATTTTTCTTTTCTTAATTTATCAAGTTTCAGAGAGATGAGTTAGTGCCCTGGAAACTTCTAATTGTGACAAATGATTTTTTTTAAATATATTTTTTCATAAATTTATTTATTTTTGGCAGTGTTGGGTCTTTGTTGCAGTGAGGGGGGGCTTTTTTTCATTGTGGTACATGGGCTTCTCATTGCGGTGGCTTCTCTTGTTTCGGAGCTCAGGCTCCAGGTACGCGGGCTTCAGTAGTTGTGGCATGTGGGCTCAGTAGCTGTGGCTCGCAGGCTCTAGAGCCCAGGGTCAGTAGTTGTGGTACACGGGCTTAGTTGCTCTGCAGCATGTGGGATCTTCCTGGACCAGGGCTCAAACCCATGTCCCCTGCATTGGCAGGTAGATTCTTAACCACTGCACCACCAGGGAATTCTGACAAATGATTATTTTTAGTATCATTATGAACTTATGGATTTGTATACACTTGACATATTTAAATCCACTGAAGTCATTATTCTTTTTGATGTTCAGATTATCTCATGTTAGTCTACTGGAAGCTTCTTCATCTTGATATTAACCCATTCGTTTTTTTTTTTTTTAATTTTTTAAATTTTTTTTTTTTTTTGGCCACGTTGTGCCTTGTGGGATCTTAGTTCCCCCACTAGGGATCGAACCCATGCTTTCTGCAGTGGAAGCACGGAGTTTTTTGTTTGTTTGTTTGTTTGTTTTTGCGGTACGCGGGCCTCTCACTGTTGTGGCCTCTCCCGTTGCAGAGCACAGGCTCCGGAAGCGCAGGCTCAGTGGCCATGGCTCACGGGCCCAGCTGCTCCACGGCATGTGGGATCTTCCCGGCCTGGGGCACGAACCCGTGTCCCCTGCATCGGCAGGTGGACTCTCAACCACTGCACCACCAGGGAAGCCCGGAAGCACGGAGTTTTAACCACTGGACCTTCAGGGAACTCCCTTAACCCGTTAGTTTTTAACAGCTTTCTTGCTTTCTGGCACAGTAATGTCCTAAGCTAATCTTGTACATTTCCTGTTCCACTCTTTGATTCAGCCATTTCTCTAAGAAATCCTTGGAACCTTTAATTGAAGATACAATTTAGAGCCTATATTTTGGGAACTATGGTAAAATAGATAAATTTTGAGTGTTGGCTGTCTGGTGGTTTTTAGGCTTTTTATTGTAAAGTACCATAAAAATCCTTAAAGAAAGTTTGTAGTCATAATGTCCTCATTATCTGTTGTTAACTCAATTGAAAGGACTGTCCCTGGGGTAGGAATTTACCAACCCCAAGCCCTAAAATGGCTGCCCTGAATTCCCGTAACCATTTATTAGTCTACCTGTGGCTGGAAAGGGTTGGAGCATTTTGAGGGGACAAATTCAGTGAGAGATTTCTTTGAGGCCACGATTCACTGCAATGTAAATACAAATGTTCCTGCCAATAGGGCTGCACGTGTCCTTACATTATAAGGAATGGCCACTTCTAACTGTATATCAAGGTCTAGTTTATATCGGGTCACAAACTTTCCCTTCAACAGTGCCATACTTACTGTCATATTTGCTCACTGGAAATTGGGAGAAAAAGACATGCTCCAGGATTAAATCTGCTGTGAGTATACAAATTTTTATTAAGCTAGACAACAGTATGAATGCAAAGACTTTAAAGTGACAATTTTTGAATGGAACTAGCTATACATTTCGATTTCATTACCTTGAATACAGTTATGCAGTACTTTGAAAAATGTGTTTATTCTCCTATTTGCATTGGGAAATGACCTTTCACTCAGTACTGATGCCAGCTGTAGTGCAGAAAGCACTGTATAACTTAGCGGTCCTGTGACAGTATTCAGGCAGGTGCTGTATGTTGCTCATTTCCAAGAAATGAGAAAGGTTAAAGATTGCTGCATTCTGTGATTTAAAATTCAAATGGGGAGCTTACTCTTGTTCTGTGAACCACATCATTATCTATAATTGGTGTGTCCTTTGCCTACCTGATTTTTTCCTGGGTTTTTTTTTTATCACTTGTGCAGAATATTAGAATAAGGAAAAAGTATATATGAGAAGTTTCCCCAGTATTAGACTCCCTTCATCTATATCTACATCTGTATCTAGGTCTACATCTGTACCTGTATCTACATCTGTATCTATAGCTAGCTAGCTAGATGACTAAGAATTCGGTGAGGTTTTCATTACATTTCTTTTTTCATTGTTTGCTAGTGCTTATCACTTATCAACCAGCATCACAGAATACTAATAATTTCTTCTAAACTATTTATGGAAGCCATTCATAGAAAGTAACTATACGGGCATCTGAATGCTGATATATATAGGTACTTGATGTAAAACCAAACCTGTAATGTAAAAAATATTTGCCAGAATAAAGACATATATAGTACACTCTCCATCCAGTCCTCCATTGTGGACCTTGATCACTGGCCTGTGCCCCCTGTGATTTAACCAGGTATTTATATTGATGGTGACATTAACCCAGTAGTTTTGTAAGAAGAACAGAGCATATCTGTTTATTATCCAGCATGGTGTCAGAGGCCTTTATAAATATTTTGGCTCTGTGTATATTTCAACTGAAATAAAATAAAGTGCAGTTAAGGCTTTAAAAACAGCTACATTGACTCAGCCCTCATACCACATGACAATCCATTGTGTAGCACTGGGGTGCACCATTCCCCTTGTCTTTGTATTTTATTTATGAATTTTACATGAAATCATTACCATTTCTGTATTCAGTATTTCTGCAGTGGCGGAAGCAGGGATCTAAACAGGCTGTTACATCTCAAAGACACATTCATTAGGCCTGAATTATGAGTTCAGCACATCCTGAAAATAGGAACTGCTCAGAACCTCCTCACAGCTGTCGTTTTGCTTCTCTCCTACAACTGCCATCACCCTGTACAAAATGACGACTCTATTCCACACCCACCAGATGTTTTTGCCCCCATTTTATGGTGTCAGCCTTGAATACAGAAATCTTGGGTTTTATCTAAACCAGAATAGGCTGCTTTTAAGGAAGATGAGGAAAGAAAACACAGGGTTGTTGACATTAATATAAAGGTGCTAGAAAAGTCTGTCTACTGGTTCAGTCACTCTTCAGAAGGTAGAAAACGATAAGTATTTTATATTGTGAAAAGATTAAGAGGTCTGACTAACATTTTTGAAAAATGCTGGCTTATACCCATAAAATATTACGTGTTTTGGTCCTAAGTGGAAGGTAATAAATATCACCACCAATGTTCTTTGGAACCAGTCATTAAAATAATCTTTATTAATTTTTATTAATAGTAATATATTCATTGGAGCATCATCATACAGTTTTATAAGATTCTTATTATTCAAATACAGATACCTCTTGAAAGATACCAATTATCTACTTAAGCCATTTATATTGTACAAACTTAATGTCTTTTGCATGGGAAATATTTGTGCTGAAGGCAAAAAAAAAAAAAAGGAATAAAGGAGTTCAAGGTTTCATAAAAATAAGTAAAGAAGTAAAAGTAAAAAGGAACTTAGAATTAATATCTAGCCCTTGTGTTTCCTTGTTCATCCATGTTCATCCATGTTAATATAATTAACAGTTAGTGTTTATTATTTGTGAGACACTCTGGTAGTTGGAGATAATTACATCACAATGTGATGAGAGCTGGAATATAGGAATGAAAATGAGCATTTATCATGTCTGATGTGTTCCAAGCACTTTTTTTAAAAAAATTTTTATTGGAGTATAGTTGATTTACAATGTTGTGTTAGTTTCAGGTGTACAGCAAAGTGAATCAGTTATACATATACATATATCCAGTTTTTTGTGTTTTTTTAGATTTTTTTTCCCATATAAGCCATTACAGAATATTGAGTAGAGCTCCCTGTGCTGTACAACTGGTTCTTATTAGTTATCTATTTTATATATAGTAGTGCCAAGCACTTTTTATGTATCCTATTGTATTTAATTCGTGGAAAAATTTATCTGAAGGAGAAATTTATATACTTTTGTTATAAAGGAAGATATTAGCTTGAAGATGATTAATTGCCCTTTTCAATGTTGTGGGGCAAAAATGGGGCAGATCACATTCTCTTCAGATCTGTCTACTCTATGAGATGATGCTCCTTCTGTAACAGGGAAAAACAAAATCTGACTCCATGTTGGAACTGTTCCTTTTACTTTTACCTTTGCTCTCTGTTACTTTTTGTTACTATAATCACTAAAATGATGCCGTCTATAACCTTAAGCAAACATAATGACCTCCCTCAGGGAACCCTGCCCCTCTGCCTAAACGTTAAGCTCAGGTGCCTTTGTTCGGCTCACAGGGAGACACCCTGACCCTGCCCACCTGTGAATGGCTGCAAGAAAGAAGAAATTAACACATCCCCTTCCTGAGGCTGTCCAAACCAGGAGATGTTTTGCAAGATTTATGGCCTTTTTACTTTATTTCCTCACCTCCTCCCCCTCTCTGTTCTAAAAAAGAAACTAGCATCCAGACCCCATAAGATGGTACTGTAGGACATTAGTCCGCCAGCTTCTCAGAGGCCCGGCTTTCCGAATAAAGTCACTATTCCTTGCCTCAGCACCTCATCTCCCGATTTATTGGTGTGTCATGCAATGAGCAGAGTGAGCCTGGACTCGGTAACACTTCATTTGAGCAATGTCATGAAGAATAAATAAGAGTTTGCCAATAAGTACACATAGAAGGAAGGACACTCCAGGTCAAGACTTATGTAAAAGAAAAGCCATTGTTCTTCCTGGTAATTGCCAGGAGTTCGGGGAGGTTGAAGTGTAGGCTGCATGAAGAGTAATAGGGAGATGGAGCCTGATGCACTAGCTCACAACTTAGAAAGTGTTTCAATAAATATCAATTTTATTGATGGATAAATTACAGGAATATAATTTTCAGGGTACAGTTGTACGAGTTTTGACAAATGTATACTCCTGTGTAACTATCAATGATCCAACCAATGATCAAAAATATAGAACATTTCTATTACCTGAGAAAGTTCGCCTGTACCTCTTTGTAGGTACCTCTACCCTCAATACCTCTACCCTCTCCCCAGCCCCAGGCAACCAGTGCTCTGCTTTCTATTACTATATATTAGTTTTGCCTTTTCTAGAATTTCATACAAATGTATCATGTGGTATGTATGCTTTTATATCTGACTTATGTTGCTCAGCATAATGACCTTCAATCATGTTGTTGTATCAGTAGTTCATTGCTTTTTATTAGTGAGTAGGGTTCTACTGTATGGATGTACTACAACTGTTTATGTATTCAATTGTTGAGAGATACCAGGGTTCTTTCCAGTTTTTGACCATGATAAATAAAGCATCTATTAATATTTGCATACCAATATTTGGATGGGCATACATTTACATTTCTCTTGGGTAAATCCCTGATTATGTTTGTATGGTATCTTGTTTTCCATCCTTTTACTTTTAGTCAATCTATATATTTTAAGTGGGTTTCTTAAGGAAAGCACATAGTTGGTTCTTGCATTTTTTACGCAGTCTGACAATCTGTGCCTTTTAATTGGAAATTCAGGTCATTTTTATTTAATTTAATTACATATTCATCTAGGTTTAAATCTGCCATCTTGCTATTCATTTCTATTTCTCCCATCTGCAGTTTGCCCTTTTCTACCAACTTTCCCCATTTTCTTTTGGATAAATTGAGTATGTTTTTGTTTTCCATGTTATTTACACTATTTGTTTCCTAGCTATAACTCCTTAGTTTATTTTCTCAGAGGTTGCTCTAGGGCATATGGTATACATTTTAATTTATCAATTTATCAGTTTACCTTCATATAATATACCATTTCACAAATAATGTAAAATCATTACAATAGTATACTTTGATTCACCCTACTGTCCTTTGTGCTATCGCTGTCATACTTTTTATTCTATGTATGTTTAAAACTTCACAATAAATACATTATTTCATTGTTTCTCAAATCTTTTTTCATTTTAAAAGTAGAGGAATTGGGCCTCCCTGGTGGCGCAAGTGGTTGAGAGTCCGCCTGCCGATGCAGGGGATACGGGTTCGTGCCCCGGTCTGGGAGGATCCCATATGCCGCGGAGCGGCTGGGCCCGTGAGCCATGGCCGCTGAGCCTGCGCGTCCGGAGCCTGCGCGTCCGGAGCCTGTGCTCCGCAACGGGGGAGGCCACAACAGTGAGAGGCCCGCATACCGCAAAAAAAAAAAAAAAAAAAAAAAGTAGAGGAAAAAAATCCTTTTATACTTACCTGTATATTTACCATTTCTAATAGTCTTCATTCCTTTGTGTAGCTCCAAGTTTGTATTAGTCAGAGTTCTCCAGAGACACAAACCCACAAGGATATATAAATATGAGAGGAGATTTATTATAGGAATTGGCTCATGCACTTATGGAGGCTGACCACTCCCATGATCTGTCATCTGCTAGCTAGAGGCCCAGGAAAGCCTATGGTGTAATTCAGTCCGAGTCCAAAAGTCTGAGAACCAGGACTGCCAATGTCCCATGGCAGAAGGTAGATGTCTCAGCTCTAGCAAAGAGAGGGAATTGACTCTTCCTCTGCCTTTTTATTCCTTCTAGGCCCTCAACAGATGGTATGCTGCCCATGTGCACTGGTGAAGGTGATTGTCTTTACTCAGTACTGATTCAAATGCTAATCTGTTCTTCTTCTGGAAACACCCTCACAGACATACCCAGAAATATTTTACCAGCTATCTGGGCATCTGGTAAGCCTAGTCAAGTTGACACACAAAATTAACCATCACAAAATTAATCTGTTATTTCACTTCTGCCTTTGAAATGTAGATAACATTTTCCTATAGTACAGGTCTGTTGGTGATCATTTCTCTCAGGTTTTGTGTGTCTGATGACAAATATTTATTTCACCTTAATTTTTGAAGGGTATTTTCATAATACCTAGAATTCAACACTGACAGTTTTTCTTTCCACATTTAAAAAATGTTTAACTTTCTTCTACCTTGCATAATTTCGGATGAGAAGTCTATGATATTTTCTATCTTTGTTCCTTTGTTCCTCTAGCTGCTTTTTTGACTTTATCAATGGTTTTCTGTCAACTTATAAAATGGTGTGATTTTCTTTGTGTTTTTCTTTGGGCTTGTTAAGTTTCTTGGACTAGTGGGTTTAGTTTTCATCAACTGAAAAATTGTTGGCCATCATTAATTCAGATATTATTTTTGACTCACCAGCCCTCCATTCTTCCTGTGGCTATAATTACATATATGCTAGACACTGCTTGAAATTGTCCTACAGAGCACTGAGACTATGTTTATTTTTAGTCTTTTTCATTTTGAATAGTTTCTTTTTATTTTTAAAGATCTTTTTTTAAAAAATTTATTTTTAGTTTTGGCTGCATTGGGTCTTCATTGCTGCGTGCGGGCTTTCTCTAGTTGTGGCGAGCGGAGGCTACTCTTTGTTGCGGTGTGCAGGCATCTCATTGCAGTAGCTTCTCTTGTTGCAGAGCACGGGCTCTAGGCATGCAGGCTTCAGTAGTTGTGGCATGCAGGCTCAGTAGTTGTGGCACATGGGCTTAGTTGCTCCACAGCATGTGGGATCCTCCCGGACCAGGCCACATCTACATGTTACTTAGAAATATGATGGTATCTACCAGAAGAAACCAGCAGAACAAGAGAGGGTGGTGCCCCCAGCGGACTGCTTTTTTGTACCAAGACTTTACATACTATTTGGCTTCATAAACTTTGGGTAAATACTCCTTTATGAAAAATACAAATTAATTTTTTAAATTAAAAACACACATTTAGGGGCTTCCCTGGTGGCGCAGTGGTTGAGAGTCTGCCTGCCGATGCAGGGGACAGGGTTCGTGCCCCGGTCCGGGAAGATCCCATGTGCCGCAGAGCGGCTGGGCCCGTGAGCCACGGCCGCTGAGCCTGCGCGTCCGGAGCCTGTGCTCTGCAACGGGAGAGGCCACAACAGTGAGAGGCCCGTGTACCGCAAAAAAAAAAAAAAAAAAAAAAGGGGGTGGGCAGAAAACCTAAAGAGACATTTCACCAAAGAAGACTTACAGATGGCCAAGAGGCACATGAAAAGATGCTCAACATCACCAATCATTAGAGAAATGCAAATTAAAACTACAATGAGGTATCACCTCACACCAGTCAGAATGGCCATCATCAAAAAATCTACAAATAATAAATGCTGGAGAGGGTGTGGAGAAAAGGGAACCCTCTTGCACTGTTGGTGGGAATGTAAATTGATACAGCCACTATGGAGAACAGTATGGAGGTTCCTTAAAAACCTAAAAATAGAAATACCATATGACCCAGAAATCCCACTACTGGGCATATACCCTGAGAAAACCATAATTCAAAAAGATACATGTACCACAGTGTTCATTGCATTACTGTTTACAACAGCCAGGACATGGAAGCAACCTAAATGTCCATCGACAGATGAATGGGTGAAGAAGATGTGGCACCTGTATACAATGGAATATTACTCAGGCATATAAAGGAATGAAACTGAGTTATTTGTAATGAGGTGCATGGACCTAGAGTCTGTCATACAGAGTGAAGTAAGTCACAAAGAGAAAAAACAAATATCGTATGCTAACACATATATATGGAATCTAAAAAAAAAAATGGTACTGATGAACCTAGTTGCAGGGCAGGAATAAAGAGGTAGACATAGAGAATGGACTTGATGACATGGGGTGGGAGGGCGAAGCTGTGGCGAAGTGAGAGTAGCATCGACATACGTACACTACTGAATGTAAAATAGTTGGCTGGTGGGAAGCAGCTGCATAGCACAGGGAGATCGGCTCAGTGCTTTGCCATGACCTAGAGGGTTGGGATAGGGAGGATGGGAGGGAGGCTCAAGAGGGAGGGGATATGGGGACGTATGTATGCATATGGATGATTTGCTTTGTTGTGCAACAGAAACTAACACGGTATTGTGAAGCAATTATACTCCAATAAAGATTTTTTTTTTTTTTTTTTTTTTTGTGGTACTAGGGCCTCTCACTGTTGTGGCCTCTCCCATTGCAGAGCACAGGCTCTGGACGCGCAGGCTCAGTGGCCGTGGCTCACGGGCCCAGCCGCTCTGTGGCACATGGGATCTTCCCGGACCGGGGCACGAACCCATGTCCCCTGCATTGGCAGGCGGACTCTCAACCACTGCACCACCAGGGAAGCCCTATTTGCAGATTTGTTTGAAACTTTTTTCATATGTTTTATGCCTATTTATAATTATTTTATGAATTGCTTGTTTACGTTTTTGATCCATTCTTCTATTGAAGTGTTTATTTTTGCAATTAATTCACGGGAGTTATCTATATAAAAACTTTGCATTTTAGAAAGATGGCAGAGATAAGGGTTCCTGAGACACCAGATAGGAAATTTCAATCTTAATAATATAGGCAAGTTTCTCCTAGGATGTCTTTGTTTCTCCTTTTAATACTTACAAGCCTCTTAAGATAAATAGGGAAGGTTTGGGGAGTGGTAAAAGGATTGGTGGGCTTTGGATTATCTTTGGAGCCATACTTCTGGTCCTGTAAAGACTACATCTGTGAAACAAGGTCAGTTTTTTTTTTTTTTTTTCAAAGACTTGGGTGGCTACCTCAATGATATTGAAGGACTAACATACCCATTTACCTGTGTTGGAAAGTTTTACTTTTCCTCATTTAGCTTAGGGGAGAAGGCCTCTTCCAAAATTCCTATCAGGCTCTGAATATCAGCTATGGGTAGTTTAGTCAGACCAGTGGCCTCCTATTTTGGTAATCTATTTACAAACACTTTTGAGGATCTTCCTTAGGTTTAAGAAATTTGTGAGGGCGGTTCCCTTGCCCCTCAAGGAACATAGTGGCCCCTAACTTAGTTAATAAATCTCTTCCCATTAAAGGGATGGGACAATCAGGCACAAACAGAAGGGAATGTAAAAACACTGGCCATTGATGTTGCACAAAAGGGGTTCCAGGAATGTGTGCCCCTGCCTCTTCCCTGACACCCCCATTACATACTCTTTATGATTACTAAGGTTTTCAGTCCTTTGGGTTAAGACCAAAAAGGTTGCACCAGTATCTATAAGCTAAATTCTATCAAGAGGCCTGCCACATCAATGACCACCCAAGGCTTGACATTAGTTATGTAGATGGTACCCCTAGGCAGAGCCACTTTCAGCCTTGGGCCCCCTCAGTCTTTGATTGAGAAACCATCAATGGCCGAGGGGCTCCTGTTGCTCTCTGGCATCTGGGGCATTCCCTCTTCCAATGCCCTGGCTGTTTGCAAAGAGAACATCGATTGCAATCTTCCCTCTAGTACCCCTTTTGTCCACACAGGGTACACTGGTCCTGTCTGGGTACCCATGGGCCTAGTGGTCCGCCAGGGCCAGATTGGCCCGGAAAACCTGGCCTGCTAGTTACTGGTCTTTGAGCAGACAAAGCCACTGCAATCATTTGGGACTTTTGTGTATTTCTCTGAGTGCATTCAGCCTTTTCGACCATATCCCTATTATTCAAAACCGAATAAGCCAATTGGAGCAAATCGTTCATTGGGGTCTGAGGACCAGCAGTTGCTTTCTGAATTTTGCACCTGATGTGTGGGTCAGACTGGGCCATGAAATGCATAGCCAAAAGGGCCTGTACCTTGGGGGAGGAGGGGTCCACGTTCGCTCGGGATCCATGGCCCTGTAGGGTGAGGTCCCCTAGTTGGCCTTCTAGAGATTGTAAGAACAAACGGTTTTGTACTTCTCCAGAAACTTCCATGACCGGGATAGACAGATGTTTTCTGTGCCACCTTGGTGTTTGCCACAGAATATGGCAATATCTAATATCTGTTCTATATTAGATAATATTATCTATCTAATATATCATCTATTTATCTAATATCTATTAGAAAGTCAATCAACTTGTTCCCCACCGTCAATGTTACCTGGGGCTCTTGTGGGGAAATTAGAATTGGACGCCTCAAGTCCAAGGGAGTCCCCTGGACTCTTACAGGATATTGGCGCAAGGGAAATTGCCCTGCTGTGGAAGTGGCTCCCGGTCCAAATTGGGTGCTCTGTTGGTTCTTAGATGGTGATACTAAACCAGGTTCCTGGGCTCCAGGGGTTAACATAGAAACTACTATTTGATCCCCATGGGTAGGGGAAATAGGAGGCGGTGAATATGTTGGCGGCATGGGGGGGGCAGTTGGAACAACTGCAGGTGCAGCCTGTTCACCCGTTGGGGGAGCTGGATAGGCTGGAGGAGGGGGGTTTAAGCTTTGAAATAATACGTCCCCACTCTCATTTTCTCCCTCTTCTTGTAGAATAGCTTACCCTTAGGTTTTCTTTCTGATTGCTGCACCATAAGGTGGCAGCCCTCTGACCCTTTTCCTCCTGATGCAATAGCCTAAATGCTTCTACATATGGAATCTCATGTCTTTTCCCCACTCTTTTGCAAAACACTTCTAACTGCGAGATCATAAAATAATTGAGTGAGCCATTCAGGGGCCGTCGTTTTTGTGATCCTAACATATATTGGATCCACACCCTATTACAATAGTATATCATGTCTTTCTTAGTCATAGGCTCATAGCTGTGTTTTGCCCGTTTAATATATGCCACAAAGTGCTCTCCTTCAGGATAGATGGAGTATTTCCCATTTCTATAAGCTTGAGAACATCAAAACACAAAAGACGCAAACAAATTCCAACGTCGATGCACACAAAACCAAAACCAAAACCCACGAACCGGTTCCCAAGATCAGGGTAGAGTCCAACGATTCCCCTCTCCAACAGGGTACCCCACCCAAACAAATTGGCTTGTCCTGTGAAGGAAAAGCCCAAATTGAGGGGGGAATATGTTCCCGGTGTGCACACCAGAGCAAGTTACCTTTCAAAATCAAGTCGGTCGACTCGTAGACTGACTTGATTCGTAGTTGAAGCAGTTCCCTGCTTCAACTGCCAAGCGCTGGGGTAGCTGGTGCCCCTTCAGGGAATTTTGAAGGGAAGATCCTTAGGACAAATGGTCCCAGCAGCTGCTAGGGCCTTGCCCCAGTGTTCCCTGACCGGGGCCAGTTAGCCACAAGCAGCAGGGCTCCTGGCTGGCTAAGCCAAATTTGTTACTGAGTCCAAGCTCGCTCTGCTCGCTGCACAACAGATCAATAAACTGGAGGCGAGGTGCTGAGGCAAGGAAGACGACTTCATTCGGAAAGCCGGCAGACCGAGAAGATGGCAGACTAGGGTCCCCATAAAAACATCTTATCAGGGTCTGGATGCCAGTTTCTTTGATAGAATCAGAGAGGGAAGTAAAGTAAAAAGGCAGAATGGAGAGGGAGAGGCGGGGAGGAAGCAAAGTAAAAAGGGCCAACAGTCTTGCAAAACATCTCCTGGAATGACCAGCCTGGGGAGGGGAAGTGCTAACTACTTCTTTCTTGCAGCCATTCACAGGTGGGTAGGGTTCCTGGAGGCAGGCCATTATGTATGATTATAATAACAAAAGCAATGAAAAGCAAAGGCTAAAGTCAAAGAAACAGATCCAACATGGAGTCAAAGTTGGCTCTTCTCTGTTACACTATGTGTCTCTAATCTCGCAGCAGACTAGCCCAGGCTTGTTCACATGGCAGTAGTTTCCAACAAAAGGAAGAGTCTCGATTCACAAACATTTTTCAAATCTCCCAAGCACCAAAGCAAGTCATATGAAGCAGCTCAGAGACTGTGCGAGAGGGGAAGGCTGGAAGGTACAGATAGAGGGAGAGGTCAACACACTGTGAACAGCTATTGTAATAATCTACCACTAAAATTGTGCTTTTGTTTGGAGAATATTTTCTTTCTGGAATTTTTTTGCAGGTCCTCAAATGAACATCTCATCTATCTCATCTTCTCTCAGTCACTCTTGTTCTTGCTGGTACACACACACACACACACACACACACACTGACACAGACACACACACACACACACTTTCTGTCATCTAACAGAAATCCAATATCCTTGATGGAGAACCTGTAGACCAGTAGCATGCTTCAGAATGAAGACAGTAATGTTCATTTCTCGCCCCATCTGAGCTCTCTGAAATGCCAGTAGGTATTGGAGACTGTACAACCAGATTGCTCTCAAAAATAAAATCCTTAAATTAGCCTTTTAAAGGGAACAAAAACTGCCTGTGGACTAGCCGTCAACAGAGAAATGCTGACCACAGCAGCTGGAGCAGCGAGGCACTGCCGGGCAGGATCCACAGCCCAAAGGCCCTCCACCCTCGCTTCCGTAGCTGTTCAACAGGGGGCCCAGGCAGCTTTCAAGTTTGAGTTTCTATTTGTGCTTTGCTTCCGTGTTAACTTCCAATTTAGGCTTTTTAAATGGAAACTCAATCTCAAAATCAGTTTGGATGCCAGAAAAGCAGTTTTTGAAGAGGCAAGGAAACGAAGACATTATATGTATATAAAAAATGGATGAGGAACTGTAATAAGAATTTCAAGAGGGACTCTTATTCTAGGGTGCTTTTTTTGTTTGTTTGTTTCCCTGCGACGGTCTCTTCTTTATCACTAAATAACTCAGAAACTTTGATTAAAAAGTTTTAGAGGTTACTCCAGAAATATATATTTAGAAAAACATAAAAACTATATGATCAGCTCATTTGCCCGAATATGAATTATTGACTGGATCTCTGGCTTAACATGTTTAAAATACATGTTTAGATTCAGTCCTTCGTTTGGTGCCCTCAAGGGCCACTTTCTTATTCAGGCTAGTGTTCACCAAGACATTAATCCAGTAATTAAAATGAGAGGTGGTAGACCAGTCTAAACAGGATTTTCCTTCTGAAGACACTCAAAATAATAATGCAGATAAATCTCCGTCAAACAAATCATACCTACAGATATTAATTCCTAGCTTAAGCACTTTGTATCCTTACAACAATTAAGTGAATTTGATAATTTCCCCCTATTTTATAGAAGAAGGAACTAAATCTCAAAGAAAGTAAGCATTCATTCTTAGCTGGTGGAGTGGTGAGGCTAACTCTAAAACTCATACTCTTTCTATCCCTTACTCCTAGTTTCCCTTAAAAATCAACAGAAATATCCTATCTCTTATATGTAGAAAATGGTAAGCAGTTGTTTGTTAAATTGAACTAAATTAAATGTTTGCCTTTTCCATATCTATCACCTTGGCCGAGGTAATATACTACTTACATTACTTTCTACTAAAATTACTTCTTCAAGAATTTGTCATTTTAAACTTCTTATTTTTTTTCTTTGAACACATAGTTCATCTTAAACGGCAGCAGAAGAGGTGTCTTTTTAACTTGAAACTCATCATGGACAGATATTTTTGTAAAATACAATAAAAGTTAATCACTAGAAAAATAACAAAGATATAAAATACAATCCAGGTTTTAAAAAAGATTGTTCGATTCAATAGACATCAAATTACATTGCCAAATTACTAAGGAAAGTTTGCAAGTGCACTTATTTTCAGTTTGTATCCCTGTCTCCTTGAGGACTGGTAATATGTAGTTGCTGAACCCATATCAATCCACTAGTCCCTGAAGCCACTTTAACTAGTACTTTCCTATACAATTATTGCCCTCACATAAAACACCTTGTTTAGTGCTCACCTTGGCAACACATATTCTGAAATTGGAACGATATGGGAAAAATAAAGCATTTCATATATTTATGAAATGATAAGAATTAGTCTCCAGTATCTATTGTGAAGTAAAAACAAAGTGCAAAAGAAGTGTGGATAGTATGCTACACGTTGTGTAACAAAAAAGGGAAGTAATAAAATACATAAGTATCTGCTCATTTTTCTAAAAATTTACCCAGGATAGATAAACTGGCTATCAGTGATTATTACCTAAAGCTGGTTGGTAGGAGTGGAGTTATTAGGACATATGTCAAAAATTGGAGACAGATTCTATACTATATATTAATGCTATAGAGATGTTAAATTTCCTGAGGTTTTTTTTTAACTTTCTTTTTTTAATTAAAAAAATTTTTTAACATCTTTATTGGAGTATAATTGCTTTACAATGGTGTGTTAGTTTCTGCTGTATAACAAAGTGAATCAGTTATACATGTACATATATCCCCATATCTCTTCCCTCTTGCGTCTCCCTCCCACCCTCCCTACCCCACCCCTAATTTCCTGAGTTTTATAATTGTACTGTGGTTGTGTATTAGTATGTTCTTGCCCTTAGGAAACACACACTGAAACATTCATGTGTACAGGGCCCTGGTGTCTACAACTTATACTCAAATGCTTCAGGGAAATAATGTTAGCAATTAATGTATCTGGCTGAGGGCTGTGAAGATGTTTTTGGTTTCATTCTTGCATCTCTTCTGTAAGTTTGAAATTCTTTCCAAATAGACAAGGGATACTTTGTTAACTTAAAAGATAGATATTCAAAACTGAAAAAAGGAAGAGAGAGATCAGCAGCTAGCTTTTTCATCAAATTCACCAACTTCCCACACTTACTACTGCATTATACTTTTTATTTTAAAATACAGTTGATTTACAGTGTTTCAGGTATACAGCAAAGTGATTCAATTTTGTATATATTCTTTTTCAGATTCTTTCTTTTCCATTATAGGTTAGTACAAGATACTGAATATAGTTCCCTGTGCTATACAGTAGGTCCTTGTTTGCATTGATATACTTTTAACCTTGAGACCTTGGGAGGAATAATACAATAAATTTTTAGCCTGCATTTACCCTGACAGAGTTGTGTGCAATATTTAAAAATCATGCACTAGACGTTGCATCTAATTAATCTCCTGTCAGACGCTTAATCTGTGAAATTCAGCTGCCATGGAAATAATTTGACAAAGTGGCTTCACCTGTTAATAGTAAGGCTATTTGAATACGTGGATCACATTATAGACTCCCCCGGCACCTGTAGCTCAGAGGTAGCCTAAAAAGCAAAAGCAGTGTCCAAGTTTGGCCAATTTTGGATTTCTTTGGATTTCCTTTTTATTTGTGGAGGTATCAGACAGGGCTTTCTAAATATTATCCCTCACGCCTACAGTTTGTAAGAGTGGGTTTCAGATACTTGAATTCTTTAATATCCTCTGTTTGAATAAAATAAAACCATGGAAGGTATTAGATACTTTCAGCCAACACATTTGTCAGCCATCAGCTAAAAATGAGACATTTTGAGAATGGAAAATTTAAGATGTTTCTAACAGTGGGGGAGTGGCCGTGAGGACTACCTCATATTTTAATGAGGTTCTGTATGGTCAGGCCACTCCAGATGGCTGTTCTCCTGCTCTCTGTACACCCCCTGCCCGACCAGAGCCTGCTTCACCTACACCCTATGCAAGTGACTGGCCTGCCTAGTACTTGCCCCGGGCCCCAGGTGATGACTATTCTCATCAAAGGGGCGGTGAGGGGCGTGCCCCTCTGCTGGTTTCCCTGGTAACTAATGAGCCCACGTGACGTCAATTCCTCTATAAGTGGTAATCTCCCCTTTCCCCCTTCCAGGAGTGAAGCCTGCCGCCATGTTCTGCCTGCCGTCTGCCGCACACGCTGGGGTGTCGCTCCTGGACTTTGCTTCAGATAGGTAAGCTCCCCCATCCGTTAAGCCATTGATGTCTCTGTTGCTGACTCTGGGCTCTTTTTTAGGTCTTGAGGCTGGGCAGGTGCAGGCCTTGTAGGCCTGCGGGGTGCAGTCCAACAGGTTCTCAGGGCCTAGATGAGGCTCAAGAGCAGGGTGACAGTCAGCAGCAGGAACGTGTGCAGGGAGAGGTGCCTGTTGCGTCCTTGACATGATTAAAAAGATGAGCTTAAAATTAAAAACAAACAAAAATGCACAAGCAAAACCCAGCTCTGTGAAAACAGCCAGGTCAAAATATTTGTTGTGCCGAGTAGGGGAAAGGAACCAGGCCCAGAAGGGAAGACAGGGTGTGTGTTTAAGGTGTTGGGAGAAACAGAGTGTGTGAAAATCGTGAAGCTACTTGTATTCTAAAGGCCCTGAGACCAGGAGAATCGGCTGCAGGGGGCCCACCTGTGCAGTCAGAAAGGGTCGGTTAAAGGGTTCTTTGCCTCGCGTTAGCAGTCAGGTGACAGCTCTCAGTCACCTTTTTGTCTGGGATTAGGGGTCTTCCCATGACGTACAGGGTGAGTTCACCTGGTTGCAATGACAGTGCTGTTCCTTTTTTGTATCTGTTTTTTTTTTTTTCTCACGGTACGCGGGCCTCTCACTGTTGCGGCCTCTCCCACTGCGGAGCACAGGCTCCGGACACGCAGGCTCAGCGGCCATGGCTCACGGGCCCAGCCGCTTCGCGGCACGTGGGATCCTCCCAGACCGGGGCATGAACCCGTGTCCCCTGCATCGGCAGGCGGCCTCTCAACCACTGCGCCACCAGGGAAGCCTTGTATCTGGTTTTATCCATCTACCAGGGCTTGTTTCTTGTCTCCGAAGAAGTTTCCTGCCCAGGTTCCAATCACAGAAGGTTTCTGCCTTTAACGAATTGGTTAATGCCGTTAACATGTTAACCAGTCTCAGCTCTGCCCATTCAGTATAATTTAAGGCCCCTAAAGTTTTAATTAAGTAGCCTATATTGTTTCCCTATTAAAAATTCTCTGGAATTCTCCCGATATATACTTTCTATTAGTAGCTTGAGATAGGATACTGGTTTGGAGATAATGAACCGGTCTGTTTTCTGTCTTTGTCATCCTTAATCCTGAGTCATCCTACGGCATCAAGGACAGGAGACACTCTGCAAGGACCCCCAGTTGTGACGTTTTCCCTGTTGCTCCCCACGGGTTTAGGATGTCGGTTGGGAGGCTTGCTGCTTTAGGGTAGGAGTGTACTGTGGATTCTCTTTTCTGAAACCCATGCTTTACGCGGAGAGGCTATGGGAAGCCATTGCAGCTGGCTCAGTCCCTAGGTGTTTCTACTTCATGCCATTCTCTCTGCACCATCGAGTGAGTGGAGTCCAGGCCATAGCTGAGGTCCCCTAATGGTTTACAGCCTCCCACATACCCCATCCTATATCTAGACAACCTCTCCTCCTGATGTTTCTAAAGCCTGTCTTTCTTTTCATTCCCTTGGATTTAGCTTGAGTTGGAGGAGAGGCTGAGGTGAGTGTACGTGAGAGACTTCCTTGTTGCCCACGTTTTTCTTCTGCTTCACAACACATGAAGGCCTGAGAGGCGGTTTATTAGTTTGCTGAGTCTGCCATAACACAATACTACAGAATGAGTGGCTTAAATAACAGAAATTTATTTTGTCATGATTTTGAGGCTGGAAGTCCAAGATCAAGGTGTTGGCAGCGTTGATTTTTTTCTGAGGCCTCTCTCCTGGGTCTGCAGCTGGCTGCCCTCTCTCTGTGTCCTCACATGATCTTTCCTCTGTGTGTCTTGGTGTCTCTGTGTGTCCCAATTTCGTTTTCTTATAAGAACACCTATCAGATTGGATTAGGGCCCACCCTAATGGTCTCATTTTACCTTAATTACATCTTTAAATGCCCTATTCCCAAATACCAATACATTCACATTCAGAGGTACTTGGGGGTTAAGGCTTCAACATATGAATCGTGGGGCGGGGTGGGGGGGCGACGATACAGTTCAGCCTGTAACAGATGGGTTTGGGGTTTGTGTGGAACTCTATATTAGCCCTTGAAATTCAGAACTTCAGGACCTGGATTACCTGAGATGAAAATACATTAGTTTAATGTCTATCATTATTATCTCCATGACAGCTTAGGGCCACCTAAGGGATCACTATTGGTACCAGGTCTCAGAAAGCTCCAACAGAGGAGAGGGAACCAGAGACAGACATTTCCAAAGAGAAATTAGATGATTTTTTACAGATCAGGGCTACAGAGAAGAAATTGTAGTTTCATACCACGGGGCTCTGTGTTCTATTGGCCCCACCTGTAAACTGAAGCTTAAGCCCAGGTCTTTCTGTCTCAACAGGAAATTGAGATTGATTCCCCTTAAAGTCAGTTGACTGGTAAAAGAAAAGAAATTATCATGTCCGTAGCATTCAAAGAAACCAAGATCACGGAATTGAATAATCCAAAATTGAGCAGTCTAATATAGTAGTCACTAATACATGTGGTTATTTAAATTTAAACTTTAATAAATTAAAATTAAGTAAATGTCAAAAATCAGTTTATCAATTGCACTAGTACATTTCATATCTTCAGACCACATGTGGCTACTGGCTACCATACTGGGCAGCACAGGTAAAAAACATTCTATGATGGTGGAGAGTTCCATTGGATAGCACTAATAAAGACTTTATTCATGCATGGTGAGATTAATGCCTACATTTATTGGAGCTCTGATTATGTGCGTTCAGTTTGAGCCCTGAACCCTCTTCACTGATGATCAGATTTCCCAACAAAGAATTTGCAACAACCATGTAGCAATTCCTCACTCCCATGGGTACCAAAATTCTTAGGGGATTCACAATACTTGAAGAGCCATCTCTGCCCGTACAGAAGTTTGGGCATCAAATAATGTCCTTCTATCTACAGTGCAAGGTAGTCTTTCAGGCATAAAATCTTGTGGCTGCATTATTGTTTCTGAAGAAGAGAAAACTGTTATTAATTTGGTTAAGGCCCCATGTGTGTCTACTTGACACTGGGGAGAGGGTTAATAGCACACATTATTGCTCTTCACTTAAGTAGTTTCATGCTCAGTTTCTTCATAGCTACCAGGTGACTGAGTTTGATTGCCAGTCGTCCTCTAGCTTTTGAGTCTTGTACTATAAATTCTTTCAGCTCAGCCATCTCATCATCAATTCCATCCAGAGAAGGTTCATCCTTGCCAATTCGGGATCCTCCAGGAAGAACAAACTAAATGGAACTCGATGCTCTAGTGCCTTAGAAAGTCATAAAAGTCAGTGCTTGGGGCTTCCCTGGTGGCGCAGTGGTTGAGAGTTCGCCTGCCAATGCAGGAGACACGGGTTCGTGCCCCAGTCCGGGAAGATCCCACATGCCGCGGAGCAGCTGGGCCCGTGAGCCATGGCTGCTGAGCCTGCGCGTCCGGAGCCTGTGCTCCGCAACGGGAGAGGCCACAACAGTGAGAGGCCCGCGTAACACAAACACACACAAACACACACACACACACACACACACACACACACACACACACACACACACACACACACACACACACACACACACACTGTATATTTCTTGTTTATAGAAACTACGTAGTCCTATCATAAACTTCAGGCTTTCTTGGTTGGCTCAGCCAGCCCACCTCTCTGCCTGCCTTCTCTCCTCCTAGAAATATTTGTTATAACTTACTGCAGAGATGACACATTATTAATTTATTATGTCTTTGTGTGAATTTCATCAGCCATGATCTTTTCCGAGTATATTAGTAGTTTAATCATTCTCTCTCATTGATGAATAAAAGTGCTGTAGCTCATGCATAAGGACTTTCAAGCCAAAGAAAATATGGTGGTGCATTTTTCTCCTGTGTTTTCTTCTAGAAGTTTTACAGTATTAGTTGTTCCATTTAGATCCTTGATTTCTTCTTAACAGTAAAGGGATTCCTTTTTTAATATCTCTGTGGTGCATCCAAAAAAGACATCCTTTATAATATAAAGGAATTTCCCTCATATTCCCTGTTTGCCTAATGGACACCTTTGAATCCTCATCTTTCTTGATGTCTCAGCTGCTTGAATAATTTCCTTTCAACCCACTGGGTTCTTATTCTCTTTCATCTATTCCTCCTCTTTTTCTGACTTCTACCTATTTTCTGAGATCTGCTTCTTGTCTTTCTCAATGCTCTGATTTATTCTCTTCTTGTGGTCTTGAGATAAACGTGGCTGCTTTAGGGGAATAAATAATCATGAATAACATGGTTTGTTATGTACTGAAATCAGGCTCCTGCTATTTGAATACTGAGGTGTGTGGCAGAGAATAAATTTGCAGGCCAGTAAAACACTTAGCCAGCCCACGTCGAGCCCTGCTGACAAATGCAGCGGGAGAAGAGCCACGGGACTGCCTTGTACTTGACTTGGGCCTGTCTGAGTGGCGTAGCTCTTCACAGAATCCTGTCCCCATAAGGGGAGCCTCGCACAGGTCCAAGCTATGCATGCCCCTTTTTGTATTCTAATTTCGTTAAGCAAAAAACTCATCTTACCTCCTTTGGAAAGAAATGAGGGAGGGAAATTGGGGATGAGTCCAAGTTATTTTCCCAGTGTTGTTCTCTCCGGGGGAATGGAGCAGAAGTGAAAATATGGAAATACAAGGAGGGGGCACTAGGCCTCCTGTTATAACCATTTCTCTGTTTATTACTTCCAAGTATATATCTGCAGCACAGACCTGTCCTCCAATTTTCCAATTTTAACTGTTTCTGTGACTTTTCCACTGAGATGTATGGCTGGCAGCTCAGGGTTAGCATGTCCAGCTTGTTAGCATGTGTCCTTCTACTTGTTAAACTCTTCACAGTATGGGTCACCTCCACCTACCTGATTGCTCTGGCAGGAAATCTGGGAGTCTTCTTTTATTTCTCTCTTTCCGTCCTATGGGCTCCATGTCCAAAATAAGTATTTGTCTCATCCATTCATCTTTGTCCCTTCTGACACCAGCCTTTTTAAATAAATTATTTATTTATTTATTTACTTTTGGCTGCATTGGGTCTTTGTTGCTGTGCACAGGCTTTCTCTAGTTGCGGTGAGTGGGGGCTACTCTTCGTTGCAGTGCGTGGGCTTCTCATTGTGGTGGCTTCTCTTGTTGCAGAGCATGGGCTCTAGGTGCACAGGCTTCAGTAGTTGTGTGTGGGCTCAGTAGTTGTGGCTCATGGGCTCTAGAGCGCAGGCTCAGTAGTTGTGGCACATGGGCTTAGTTGCTCCGAGACATGTGGAATCTTCCCGGACCAGGGCTCAAACCTGTGTCCCTGCATTGGCAGGCGGATTCTTAACCACTCTGCCACCAGGGAAGTCCCTGCCACCAGCCTTTGCAAAGCAATTATCACATGTCATTTGGACTATTACGGTATTTTGGTATTTCCTTCCCGGCCTCTATCCTTACTTTCCACCAATCTGTGACCCATGCAGTAGCCACAGAGGACTTTTAATCATGTAAATCAGATTTGAACGAGACTCTGCTTTAAAAGCTTCCATAGCTTCTGATTTTCCTTAGAATAAAACACACACTTCCCCTGATTACTCCATATCTCAGGAGCTTCTTTGTTTCCTTTTTACCTTCCACGCAGTCATTATTTTCTTTCAAGAAGTGTCTTAAGTAGATGTCCTCCACTCCTCTACTATAATGTCAGCTCTGTGAAGGCAGAAGCTGTCTTTCACCTGGTTCATCACTGTGTCCCCAAAACTGGGGACCTTATGTGAGTGAGTGCTGGGCTGTGGGGAATGCTTTGGATACATGATTTCATTTGATGCTCACAGCATCCTGAGGAGGTTGCCAATATCTCCAGCTTAGATGTGAGGAAAAAAATACCCTGAGACTTAGCATGGCTCGATAACTTGCTCAAGATCACACAGCTCTTAAGTTATAAATATACAAATGTGGTATATGAACCCATCCACTTTCGTTGGCCCCAAATTCTGCGTACCCCACCACTTGCTATTCTGTTATCTGCACGTGTAAACTGGGAAAAAAGTGAAACATCTGCCTAACTCTTTTCTTTCCAAATGAATTTACCCAACGAACAGCTAGGCTCAAGAAACAAAACAAAGGAAAGCCAAAAACGGAAAAGAAAAGGAATAACTTTCCTTTCTATAGGGAATATTTTAACAGGTCGAATAATTAAATTTTAGGGGACTGTCCTTGCCTCTGAGAGTAGAACATTTGCTGTTTAAGAGAAACAGCAGAAGCACAGTTGAATACAGTGCAGTATTACCACAATCTGCAGAAATGAGCTCACCCTCAGATATTTAGAATCAAGTCCATTCCTTGATTTATAATTTTAAAATTAGGAAACGATTTGAGGGGCACTTACTGTGTGTCAATCAGTATGACTTTGTGTTATAAGAGTTACAAAGACACCGGCTCTGCTCTCAAGGAGTTTAAAATGCAATGAGAAATGTGATGTTGTCAAAAAAGCTACAGAGAAGGTTGGATGCAGGAGCCAAGTGAAAGAGCTCCCAATGGCCAAAACTAGAAGAATTTGAACAACAAAAATAACATAGTATTGGATTATAACTAAAAGCATTAAATACCCATGAGTCCATATTGATATTAAGTTAATTATCAAATAAATATATGTGAATGAGAGCTGACAAATATGCCGGAAAATTCCAAATAATTGATGTTGATACTCTGCGCTCAAGGAGTCAGGGCCTTACTTTTTGCCCCCCTAAATGTGGGCTACGCTGAGTAATTTCCTCCAAAGAGTGTAGTGTGGAATGGGGGGGGGGGGAAGAGAAAAAAGTAACTTTAGAGTGGAGAAACATGACGAACACTACCTCAGCCATGTGGTCAAGGTTAACATTAACAGTGATGTCATTTTGACAGCATGTATCCTTTGTAAGATGTGATGGAGTGGAGCTTTACCTCTGTGGCCATCCTCTTCAAAATCCATAACTCCAGACTAATCATGAGAATTATATTAGACAAATCCCAATTGAAAGATACCCTTAAAACTAACCACTATTCCTCAAAATGCTCGACCAATACTCCTCAAAACTGTCAGGATCGTCAAAAATAAGGGAAGTCTGAGAAAATGTCACAGCTAAGAGAAGCCTAAGTGTAGTGTGGCATCCTGGATAGGATCCTGGAACAGAAAAAGGCATTAGTTAAAAACGGCTGAATAAACTGTGAACTGTAGTTAATTATTGTGTACTAATACTTGTTTATTCATTTTAACAAATGTACCGTAAAAATATATGGTGTTGCTCCTAGTGGAAACTGGGTGTAGGGTATATTGGAACTCTCTGTACTGTCTTTGTAATTTTTCTGTAAATCTAAAACTGTTCTAAAAAATAAAGTTTTTTCTTTAATTTAAAAAAAAAAAATCCAGGGACTTCCCTGGTGGCACAGTGGTTAAGAATCCACTTGCCAATGCAGGGGGCACAGGTTCGAGCCCTGGTCCAGGAAGATCCCACATGCCGCAGAGCAACTAAGCCTGTGTGCCACAACTACTGAGCCTGCACTCTAGAGCCCGTGAGCCACAACTACTGAGCCCACACACTACAACTACTGAAGCCTGTACACTGCCACGAAGAGTAGCCCCCACTTGCCACAACTAGAGAAGGCCCGCACACAGCAACGAAGACCCAACACTGACAAAAATAAATAAATAATTAAATAATTAAAAAAAAAATCCAATGAGAAAGACAACTGGGCAAAGAACTAAATGAAATACAAGTCAGAATAAAGTAAGAACTAAAGTAGAGGAATAAGCCAAGCATCTTTTTGACGCACAGTTTGTATTTTGAGTACTGAATACACTCATGCATAAGATACCTGATAAGCTTGACAATTTTCGTTCAGTCATTTTGTTTTACTAAGTCAAATGCTTCACACCTTACATTTTTATTTGCCACGTGTCTCTCTGTATGTGAGACTGAGAATGTGTAGCGTGCCGTTGAAGACAGTTGTGATGGCACTGACCAGCGTCCCAGTGTCTGCGGTGTCTACCAGCTCTGTCTCCTGGGGCAAGTTCATTAACTCTGTAAGCCTTTCCTTCCTCATTGGTGAAAGAAGATAATAATAGCATCTAACTCCCAGGGTTTGGGGGAAGATTAAAGGAGACAGTGTCTATAAAATTCTCAGGGTTCTTGGCACCTAGTTTTTTCTGAATGGCAATGGCTATTATTATCATGATGGTAATGCACATTGAAGGTGCTATTGAATTCCTTTCTTTGTAAATTTATTTGGCTGCGTCAGGTCTTAGTTGCGGCTCGCAGTAATTGCGTTATGCAGGATCTTTTGTTGCAGCATGGGGGCTCTTTGTTGCAACACGTGGGCTTCTCTCTAGCTGTGGTGCACAGGCTCCAGAGCGTGCGGGCTTAGTTGCCCTGCAGCATGTGGGATCTTAGTTCCCCAACCAGGGATTGAACCCATGTTCCTTGCATTGGAAGGCAGATTCTTAACCCCTGGACAACCAGGGAAGTCCGCTATTGGATTTTTTATAAAATACAGAAACATGCGTGGTGTGTTTTTGTTTTTTTTTAAAGCACCTGACCCCCCCCAAAAAAATCACATACCGTTAAGCTCTAGTTCTTGCTCTAATGCTTTCTACTCAAATGACTTTAGTGATGTTCATCCTTGATCTATTCCAAACAGAGATATTTTGGTGACAATAAGGCAGTGGAGGTAGAGACCGTTCCACACAGGAGCACACGGGTTTGTTTGAGAAGCTACTTTCTCCACAGATAAACTAAAAGGTGATTAAGTGTGTATACTTAAATTTGTTTATCAAAGGTTACAGATCCTGAGAAGTAAAAAAAAAAAAAAAAAGTCTGCATTTCTAGTGTATATGATTGCTTTATTCTCATAAAACTTCCAATGGCCTTCATAAATTTCATAAGTGAGATATGTGAAAGGACTAGCCATGCCCTTCCAAGGGGATCTGAATTTCGTGTTCAATGACTATGTGCTAATGTCTCCCAAGTAGAAATCTACAGCCAAGATCCCCTTGGGTCCCCCTCATTTGTACAAACAGCTCCTCTATCATAAACTCTTCCAACTCCCTTTGTCCAAAGCAGGTACTCATTGTTTGGTTATACAAGTCAGTTAGCCTTATGCTTCCATATGAGACAGTGGTTTTTTTTTAAGTTTTTTAAATTTTATTTTATTTATTATTTTATATAACAGGTTCTTATTAGTTATCCATTCTATACATATTAGTGTATATATGTCAATCCCAATCTCCCCATTCATCACAGGAGTGATTAATCAGGAGTGATTTTGCCTGCCAGGGGACATTTGACAATGTCTGGAGATATTTGTGGGTGTCTCAACTCATGGGTGGAGGGAGTGCGGGGGACGGGGTGTGCTACTGGCATCTAGTGGGGAGAGGCCAGGGGTGCTGCTTTCGTAAACCTCCCACAACGCACAGGACAGCACTCCTCCTCCACCAAACAATGACCTGCCCCAGAAAGTCAAGAGTGCTGTGGTTGAGAAACTCTGATATTTAGGTGATTTCCACCTGGAGGCCCAACCAGAAACCTGGGAGGCATCTTTGATTCTTCCTCCAAACACACGATATATAGTTTTTATATATAGGACCATCCAGCAACAGAAAATTTTCTATCTACTCGTCCTTTCAACCTTCCATTACCATTTCAAGCCAAAGTAACTATAGCCTCCAACTTCTACAGTTTCCTCTCAACGGGTCTTCATAACTCGCTCCTTCTAATCCACTTTCTTTTTTGTTTTCAGAATTACTTTCCTAGTGAAAGGTTGTGAATGTATCTATTCTACTCGTAATATTTCAAGATTAAACTAAAACTGCTAAGGACAGACTCTAGAAGGCCCTTCAGCATGAAAAACCACTAGTCCATCTCTCCAAGACTACCTCTTGCCCAAACTGTATCTGCACTCTAGGCCTCTAGGCTCCAGGCGTGTTGGAGGGCCTGCCATGCTTAAGAGCTCTCCCTCTATTCCCATCCTTTGCTTTCTCAAGCCTTCGTGCCTTTGGCACCCTGGGCCCTCTTATGGAAATGTCCTCCCAGCAACTCCCGGTCATCCTTTTAAGGTCTTGCTCAGACATTGTCTGCTTGGAAAGCTTTCTCTAACCCTTATGTGTAGATTCAATGCCCCTTCTTTGTAAATTCCTCTGTAATACTATTTATCAAAAGGTATTGTTGTCCTAGATTGTGAGCTTCTTGAAAGCGGATCTGTATTTTAGATCTTAGTGTCCCTAGAACCTAGCAGTGTCTGGAAAATAGTAATTGTATTTAACTTTGTTGAAAGAATAGAATCAAACTAATGTTTATAGAATATTAATAAATTGAAAAAAGCATGGCTATGTCAGAGTGTCAGCAGGAAACAGATGGACTACTCAGATTAAACAATTTGAAGATAGCGTAATAAGGGAACTATACATGGTGGTAGGAACCAGGAGAGAAGGTGCAGTGAATTGTTGGGGCTAGGTATATCAGGGAGGTTGATGGCACCATGGCCTGAATGAGCAAGGGGTGGGACCCGTTACTGGAACCTAGGGGCTGGTAGGGGTGGGCAGGGAGAGAGAAAGAGAGAGGGAAGGAAGGAGGGAGGGAGGGAGGGAGGGAGGATGAATGAGAGAATGAATGAATGAATGAATGGAAGAATGAGAGAGAGAGGCAGCTGCTAGATAGTAGCTGTCAGATTTCCTGTAGGGACTCCCTTTGGCTGAACCCAAACAAAAGCTGGAAAGAAATGGAGCCTGTTGACATAGTCCCCACAGACCAGGCTCCAAGGACCAAAATCAGGATGTAGAAGGGTGGAAAGTAGATCTGAAAAGGGTAATTGGAAAATATCCAGCACCGTGACATAGTGAAGAGAATCATGGCTTTTGAAGTCTGACAAACCTTAGTTTCAGATCTAAGTGTTTGTATTCTCTAGTTGTGTGGTCATGGGTAAGACGTTTATGTATCTAAGCTTTAGTTAGTAGTCATTGTAACAATGTCTCTTAGAGGTTATGATTAGGATTAAATGATGTGTGTGTATATGTGCCTTATAGTTGGTCTAACATAGAGTAGGCCTAATAAGATCAAGATGTCATGTTTTTGATTTTTTTTCTAAACTGAGTTAAAAAAAAAAAAATCGTGTGCCTTATCCTTGCCAGTTCTCTCAAGTCCGTCCACAGATGGTGAAACCATAGCAGAACTAGTGCCATGAATGGAAAAATGTTCCAAATCATCCTGAGTCAGTATTATCCTCACGAGCTTTTGTGTATATGTACATACAAAATGAAGCTGGAAAGCTCAAAACTGCCTGCATCTGTACCTTTACTAGCTGTTTGTTATTTTACAGTGATGCACAATTTGCTGGAGAAGTATTTACATTTTCCTCATATAGACTATATCTGCTTTCAGAAGTTGTCCAGTTTAAATAGCAAGAATTTATCCTTTGAAGATACACAATTTGGTCAAAACATCTGTTTGATATTCTGTGCAACGAACTTCATCTATTCTTCATACAGAAAGAATGCATTCTTATAATAAACGTTTTTTTTTTGGTCACGGCAATCACGCAGCTGCAGGAAACATGGTTTATCATTAGATAATAACATCCTTGGGGATTGGATGCACCCGACTGTGTCTTATGGTTTCTATGTTGGAAATTTAATTTTTTCATAAATGTCAGAACTGTTGCCTTGCCACATATTGCTTAATTAATAATAAAACCATAATTCCATCCTCATAAACTATATTTAAATCTATATGCTATATGTCTATACATAATATGAGCAGGACTAAACATAGATAACACAATCTTTTGTATTTCAGATAACTGCATTTACATTTCATACCCTAGTATTAACTTGTACTCATTGGTACATTATTCCATCAGTGAAAACATCAGCTCATAAAAATAATTTTATTGAAGAAACATAGCCCGATTCTTAATATCCTCCCCCTGCTTTCTAATATGTATCATCAGCCCAGATTTTTAAGAGATCAAGCTAAGGGTAAGAATGACTGTGAGTAATAAGTAAAAGTTAACTGATCACTTTTGAGATGGGCCCTGAATCTGAGTCATGATTATGAACAGACTAGAAATATTTTGGTCATTCAGAAATGATTGGCCACGTGTGTTGTTATGGCAGCAAGTGACACATCGTTTCCCTGTATTTAAAGTGGAAAATATCTGTCACTGCTGTGGTCAGATTGCTGAGAGCCTGAAGATCTGTGAGGACCTTCCTATTATATCAGGTGCAATTTAACTCAGTTTTTGAGCAAGATGGCCCCTGAGCGTGTGCCTCCAGGGTGAATCCTTGTCACTAGGGGGCAACAGAGTGTGGGGAGTTCTGAGCTGATGAGCAGGGTTTAGAGGTGGACAGCTAAGGCCGCTTCACACTGCAATTAGTTTTAGTTGGTAAGAAACCAAATGGTAAATTACAATGAAGTTACTTTAACTATTCAGTATTTCTCTCATTAGCATCTCTTCTCACTATGGGATAAATATACTAGTCCCAGGAGGAGGATGAGAGCCACAGAGCAGAGCCATTCCCCGCTGACGCCAGCCTAAATCAATTGAATTTCCAGCTGGCAGCAGACACGGGTGAGCCCAACCTAGATCAGCCGACAGTCAGCTAAATAAATGTTTCTTGTGCTGTGCTGTTGAGATTTGATGGTTGTTTGGTTTGTAGCATGATTATGACCATAGTTAACTGCCCCTTGCCTTCTTGATCTTAATCTCCCCTACCAACATTCGTGTAGATTTGTTGGATAGTAATGGTGGTTACCATTCACTCTATCTATTAGCCTCTCTGTGCCGAGTTCGTTATGTGTGTTAGCTCTGATTCTCGCATAATTATTACCCAGTGTTAGAGATAAGCAGAACAGAGTTCAGAGACATGAAGTTCATCTAATTGCTTGCTTGACATCTCCACCTTGTGTTCTTACAGGCATCACAAACATTTGTTCAAAACTGAGTGCCGTATCTCCCCCTACCTCCGCCCTCCACAACCCCCAGTCTTCCCCACCTTGGTTAATGGCAGTTCTGTCTTTCCGCAACAAAACCTTGGGGCTGTATTTAACTTTTCTCTCAGACCTCAAATCCAGTTTATTGATAAATCCTATTGACTGTACATTCATAATTATTTCTAGAATCAGATCACTTCTCACCACATCCACTGCCACCACCCTTGTCCAGACTATCACCTCTTGCCTGGATTATTGCGTTAGTCTCTTATCTAGCCTGGCCACTTTCACTCATGCCCTTCTGCAGTTGAATCTTCACATAGAACCTAGAGTAATCTTCTAAAAATATTTGTTAAATCATGTCACTCTTCTGTGAAAAACATTCTCAGAATAAAATCCAAAGTTCCTGCAGTGATATATAAGAGTCTACACAAGTTTTCTTCAATGGAATATAAGCTCCGTGAGGACAGGCGTTATTATATCTTGCTTGCTGGTATTTCCATGGGGGCTGAACGATGCGCAATACGATTGTAGGTGATCGATAAATATTTGTTGATTGAATGAAGGCAGGTAACTTTGAGTACAGGTTATTCATTTAGATGGAATGTAAATTTGGTTTGATCTAACTTCAGTAACATTCCAGTTTTTCATCACTCAGCCTATGTTCAACTTTTATGTATTATAGACAAATATTTTAGTCCTTTCCCTAATGACTTGTTTGTCTCCTTCTGTCTTCTGTTCTTTAATAAATTTTACCGGGTGAAAAATGGATTGGTAGTTGTGGTAAGGATGGGGGTAGCTTGCTAAGATGTTTTGTTTGCATGATATTAGGATTGGAGAGTGAAGGGTATGACTGTTATCTCCTCTCTTAGTGGCAAAAAATGAATCTACAAGGTAAGGCGGGGCTGAAAGGGCTCCCATTGGGGAGCTTGCCTCTCATCTTTGATAGTGACTTTTTTTTTTTTTTTTTTTTTTTTTGTGGTACGCAGGCCTCTCACTGCTGTGGCCTCTCCCGTTGCGGAGCACAGGCTCCGGACGTGCAGGCCCAGCGGCCATCGCTCACGGGCCCAGCCGCTCCGCGGCATGTGGGATCTTCCCATACCAGGGCACGAACCCGTGTCCCCTGCATCGGCAGGCGGACTCTCAACCACTGTGCCACCAGGGAAGCCCCTGATAGTGACTTTTAGTTTTATGTAACTAAAAAAATTTCCATTATACAATCTGAAAGCAGTGTTTTCTACGCTTGTGACAGAATGTCTCACAGCCTCCTACCAGAAAATAGGTGGTCTACTTATCTTTCAATATTTCCTTTTATTCTGTCAATACCAGAGATGGAGACTCACTTCTTTTGTAATAAGCCTTCATGTTTTAGAGATCATTATTAAAACACCTCCTGTTTTTCTTTTCTTTGGGTTTAAATTATGTCAAATCATTTAACCTTTATTCCTCAATCTGATTTCTAAATCTTTAATCATTTTCATTACTTTGCTGTAAGTCCTCATCAATTCTTCACATATTAAAAGTTGAAGATCCTCTACTGGTGTTCTTCAGTAGGGTATTTTTCTATTTTAGTGTTGAATATATAAGCACAGACATGATTAATTACCCAGACTGTTCTGAACTGAATACTTAACCAGAATACAGATATATTCATAGTGTAAATACTATATAATGCTGCTTTATGTCATAGTGATATTTTTGACTTCTAGTTTTTATATTATTATTCAATCAATTTTAGAACACTTAAAAAAAAAACCTCTCTTTATGTACATACCATACTCTAAAACTTTAAAAAATAGTTTTAAGTAGCTTTCCAGGGCCTTATGATCTGTGTACCATTATAGTTTTTAGATTTAGAGCACTAAGCTTTTTTTTTTTTTTTTTTGCGGTACGCGGGCCTCTCACTGTTGTGGCCTCTCCCGTTGCAGAGCACAGGCTCCGGATGCGCAGGCTCAGCGGCCATGGCTCTCTGGCCCAGCAGCTCCGCAACATGTGGGATCCTCCCGGACCGGGGCACGAACCCGTGTCCCCTGCATCGGCAGGTGCACTCTCAACCACTGCACCACCAGGGAAGCCCACTAAGCTTTTAATTTATGAGCGAAATGACTATTGCAGTGATATTGCAAAAAAAGAAAAACCCTTTGAGTCCCCCCCAAAAAAGGTAATTCTATGATATTTGCATTGTTTCCACACATATTACCAAACCACTTCCTTTCCACCAGGCTAGGAAACACTACGATCTGGAAACAGAATTCTCAGATTCCTTATAACTATAACTCCCTCCTCCACCCACTGTAGCATAAAAACAATGAGTCAGCAGTTTGTTCATGCTTACTTTCTGATCTTATGTTTTTAAGAATTAAAGAGATAATGTGCATCCCTGGTATTAAAGGCCAATTATGGCATAACCTCTTTTACATAGATTTAACCAATAAAAAAATTCTTGGATTATCCTTAAAATACAGGAAAAGGACATAATTGGTGCACCTCGATTAGCTTTTAAGACTTGCAGATTTATTTGATGAGGAGAATATAACTTGCTTGAATTGTCCGTTTTGACATCCATGCTCTCTTGACTAAAAATGAACTAAGAACTATGTTTTTTGGGAAAGGGGAGAGACAATTTTTCCTGAGTCCCTCTTTGGCTTTGAATAAAGATGATTTCTGAGAAAGAGGCTTTCCCTTTGGTTCTAGAAGAATTCTTTTACAGCCTGATTTTCTGTAAATGAAATTGTTGTTAAGTCAGTTTACTGAGAGGTGCTTGATCCTATGTTGAAATTTCTTCTTCGTTAAACATCAATGAATTGCCATCAGGAACATCCCTGAAAACTTTTATTAGCCAGTGTGTAGCTGATCATATCCACTTTTTGGAATCAATATATATCATGGAAATTGGTTTTATAGAACAAGGCAGAGATGGTACATTTTGTTGGTTTTGGAAGACAAAATTTTTTATTGTTTCAAAAGAGAAAATTCCAAGACATGGACTGCATCCAATGCAATCTTCAACCTACACTAATCTTGAAAGTTTATTTTTAAATTAAAAATTGTCAAACAAGCCAGTGTCCTTTATCACCAAAGAGTAGATGGAAAGTATACCCAAGTAAAAAAAGAGAATTTTTATGCTTAATATTAGATATTCAGAGTAGTGCTGTTCAATAGAAACTCCTGTGAAGACAGAAATGTCCTGCAAGAGGGAAGAGATATGGGGATATATGTATATGTATAGCTGATTCACTTTGTTATAAAGCAGAAACTAACACACCGTTATAAAGCAATTATACTCCAATAAAGATGTTAAAAAAAATACCAAAAAAAAAAAGTCCTATATCTATGCTGTGTAATATGGCAGCCTCTAGCCACAGGTGGCTGTCAAGAACTTGAAATGAGGCTCATGCAACCGAGGAATTGAATTTATAAGTTTATTTCATTTATAATTTTATTTCATTTATAATTTTATTTCAGTTTAATTTAAAGATAAATCACCCCATGTGGCTACCATAATGGACAGTGGAGAATTAGAACAATGACTGATTAAGACCAGTCCCCTAAACATGCCAGTGAACAATTTTGACCAGACTTTCTTATTCAGAACTCACATGTGCTTTCTTGGCAAAAGATTTGATCATTATTAGAGTTTCTTTGTTGACTTGAGCAAACTTATGAGGCCTGTGATCAGTGAGGAAGAGAGTCTCAGAGAATCCAGGCAAATAAAGGGACAGAGAAAGGTCAACTGGACTCTAGACCCACCTTCTAATTGTAGAAGACATAAATGTAGCTATAAGCAATATTTTAATCTTAGAAGCCACCATGCTGTGTAGGACTCTACAAAGACATATTTTACCATCCAGTGTTCTTTTTTTTTTTTTTTTTTTTTTTTGCGGTATGCGGGCCTCTCACTGTTGTGGCCTCCCCCGTCGCGGAGCACAGGCTCCGGACGCGCAGGCTCAGCGGCCATGGCTCACGGGCCCAGCCGCTCCGCGGCATATGGGATCCTCCCAGACCGGGGCACGAACCCGTATCCCCTGCATCGGCAGGCGGACTCTCAACCACTTGCGCCACCAGGGAGGCCCCCATCCAGTGTTCTTAAGAGAGTGAGTTTTTAAGCCGAGGGATGGCGAGATACCAAGGGCTGCTGTTAGCATTTCATTTTCATGAGTTTCTCAGGACCCAGTGGGAGCCTGCTTTGGTCGAGGTCCTTGTGTTCCAAATTTGTAGCTTGCTAGAAGACCTGTTGCACTCTCCGTGGCAACACTGAGAGGGCACTTTCAGGCAGGTGTCCTTACTTGGGGCTCATGGACCAGATCTATTCTGGTTGTCTATTGCTGCATAACAAACCACCCCAAACTTCATGGCTTAAACCAACAATAAGCATTTATTTGCCTCACACATCTGCAGTTTGGGCAGGGCTCAGTGGTGACAGCCCATCTCAGCTCCATGTGATAAGGGCTGGGGCAGCCAAAAGTCTGGGGATAACTTAAAGTTTGGGAGCCTGAAATCATACAAACGGTCATTTTTCTTGTTCAGTTGTTAAGGCTGGCTATTGGCCGGAACACCTCCATGTGGCTGCCTGGCTTTCTCACAGCATGGCAGTGAGTTTCCAAAGCAAGCCAGGGGGTCCAGGCAGACGCTGCACTGCCTTTTGTGACCTAGCCTTGTAAGTTATACGTCACCACTTTTGTGACATTCATGACCCCATCCAGATTCAAAGACCAGGGACATCTATCTGACCTCTTTATGAGATATAGATGGTTGCTTTTGAGACACCTTGAATTTGTAGGCAGATTTTGTTTTTATTTCCTTTTTCCTGTGGGTAGCATCCATAACTTAATATGATTCTCAAAGTAGTTTAGAGATATAAACAATTTTCATAATCCAAGGGGGAAATGCAGACTTCTTCACCACCTACCTAGGGGCACAGTCTTGGAAGTTAAGGAATAGTATGATAGATGATACTGCTTGATGTTATGTAGATTAGTGTTTCTCAAGCTTTAATGTACGCACAAATCAGGATCTTGTTAAAAATGCAGACTCTGAATCAGTAGTTCTGGGTGGAGAGCAGGCCTGGAGTTGGTCTTGAAATTCTGTATTTCTAATAAGTTTCTGGGCGATGCTGCTGTTGCCGGTCTGAGGTAGGCTACACTTTGAGCAGCAAGAATATAAGCATTTTTCCCCTACTGCAACTTTGGAGCTTTGTATTGCTAGAGATATTATCATATATTATAACACAATTATTAATAAATAATAGTTTTAATTACTAATAATTATGCAATCAAGTGGTATAACATGAGCAAAGTGCCAGCACATAGAAGCTACAAATGATTCATTTCTAAATCCTTAATCAACCCAGATATTCTCCTGGAGTGACACACCAGCAAGGTCAATCCTGTATTCATGGCAGCCACACACAGTCTGGGCTGTACGCTGCACACCTGTAGTGGCTGCCATTTGCACAGACGAGGATGTGAGCATTGATTTGTGGAGCTGTGAAATACAGTGGCCTTGAATGTTCTCAAAAAACAAAAGAGGATCAGTGTTATTTAGAAAAGTCATCACAATTTTCTCTACTGTTGTTCCTTCCATTTGTTTTGTTTTGAATTATCAGTCCTGATTTGGGTCCTAGTCTTGTTAATTCATTGACTTTTGACATCTAGAATTGGGTAATACTATCTGAAACCCAATTTCCCCAGTTCTTACCCTTTTATCAAAGTTCTTGGTCAAGGACAGTAGGTACTTAGATATTGTTTGTATCAGCAATAGTAAACATATAGAGGGCTTTTTTTCAACTCCTGCTCTAGATCACACAGTGGCTGAGGATGAGGATGTGTGGAGCCTTGTTGATGGGGTTGGAGGCTGCATGACCTTTGCTGTAGTCTTGTTAATTTCACATTTTCCTCGCAGAAGCTATCCACTATATACAGAAAGAGTACTCTCAATTTTTAAAATTAAATAATGTGCTATGGAAACAACAGTAACAGATTTCTTGAAATAATTACATTTTGATTTGGAAACTTTGAGGTATATCAGATGCTGTGGTCCCTGAAGGGCATGGCTGAGTAATGACAACATTGATTTCTCTGGAACACCTGCCTCATTAGTATAACTGAAATTATTTTAGCGGAAGTGTAACTGGTTTATGATTTACAGTCACATCTCACACGTGTGTGTGTGTGACTTTCTTTCTTTTGTACAGAACCTTAGTTCACAAACCCCCATTTCTACCAATTTTTCCAACCAAAAGTAACTTAATTACTTCCAGATTTAAATGTGGTTAACTCAGAATTTAAACTCAGTTAATATTTTCCATTTTCCTATTCTCACCTCTACCCAGGGATATTCTAAGGCCGTGGAGAATTTACATTCATAAGTGTACATTCACACATTTTTCTGGTTGTATCAGTTAGCTATTGCTGTGAAATAAACCACCCCAGAACTCGGTGGCTGATACAATAAACATGTATTACTGCTCATGAGCCATCAGCTAGATGTTGTTCATGGTCTCGGGGGATCCATTTAGGTATCTGCAGCCCTGCTGGGCTAGGACTCACTCACACATCTGGGGTTCATCTGTCAGTCGTCGGGCCTAGGATGACTTTCGCTGGGTTAACTGGGCTCTCCTGCACGTGATCTCGCATCGTCCAGCTGGGTAGCCTGCACTTACTCAGGCGGTAGTGGCAGGGTTTCTAAAGAATACGTAGAAGAGCGAATAGCCCCTTGAGGTTCAGGCTCAGAGTCACACACTCGTGGCCGCCCTTTGTTCTATTAGCCAAAGTCAATCCCAAAGCCAGACCAGTTTCAGGAGCTGGGGAGATGAATTCCACTTCTGGATGGGAGCTGCTACAAAATCACGTTGCAAAGACTGTAGATACAGGGAGAGGTGAAGTATTGTAACCATTCTTGCAATCAATTAACTGCACTGGCACTGGGGGAGAAGCCTCAGGTTTTTTCTGAAAACTCCCATCCTTGCCCACCTCTCTGTTGTACTTCGGCCCCCCAGGTTGTTGAACCTCAAGCCCTTTGCTTAGATCTACAACTGGTGGTCTAAATTTCCTATGATGCCCTTTGATCATGATGGCGGCACACTCTGTGTTCTCCTTATCCTGGTGCGAGATTCCTTTTGGGTGTCCACTCTATTTCTTGACCAGTTCTAAGCTACTCGTGCACTACATTTAACTTCATTCACAATTCTTGCCACACAACTTACTAAACATTTTACTGAGTATTCTCATTTTGGGGGGCCTGTCTCTACCACTTAGAGTGTAATCTCATTGAGAGAGGGATTTTTGCCCTTTTTAATTATTGCTATATCTCCAGCACCCAAGGCCAGTTCCTGGAACATGATAAGCCCCCAGAGAAGTTAGCTGAATGAGTAAACGATCACATGGGAGGACTCAGAGTTCTTCCCTTCATGTCCATGTGCCTACACATCTTCCTCATTGTGTTTGATTATCTACTACTTAACTCTCAGCCCTCTAAACAATTGCTTGATAAGTCTTTATAATAAAAAAACAAACAAGGGCTTCCCTGGTGGCGCAGTGGTTGAGAGTCCGCCTGCCGATGCAGGGGACACGGGTTCGTGCCCTGGTCCGGGAAGACCCCACATGCCGCGGAGCGGCTGGGCCCGTGAGCCGTGGCCACTAAGCCTGCGCGTCCGGAGCCTGTGCCCCGCAATGGGAGAGGCCACAACAGTGAGAGGCCCACGTACTGCAAAATACAAAAACAAAATTTGTCTCTCTCTCAAGTTTGTGGCTCTTGAAATTGAGAACTAAGACTTTTGGAAATTGTCTCTGCTATTTTTCTGTTTCATTTTTACTTCTTGTAAAAATGTAATTGATCTTGAAAGAAGATAAATTAACTTCTCGACTATTTTCATACTCCCCTTGTGGATGCTGAATGGTGGAGAGAAAAGTAATGGACTTGAGGAAACTTACCCAGAAAAAAACCCATTCATTAACATCTCAAAATATTATCCTGCTTTACAAGTTAAAACTTTGCCATTTCTAGCCGGTTCCAATTGTGATGATTACTTAGAAGACTGAAAGTTTAGCTGAGACAAGCAATTTCACTGAATTAATTTCACTTTTCAGAATTTAAGGCAAAAATATCATGTCTAAACTAATTTTTAATGGATGAAATGGCAGTAAGTTGAGTATCAAAAATCACATACTTGTGTTTTTGCTGTTCTTATACTACCTTTGTAAAATTTCATTAACACTAATTGAAGGAAACCCCAGTCTGAAATACTGGGTAAATATCAATAACTATATTAAGACAACCTACAAGTGCACGTGAAGACTAGATTAAGTTTCCTATATACCACGTTTCCCAAAATCTAGTCCCACAATTACTGTCATCGTCTCGGGCGCTCTGCCTTCTTTGGTTTGCCTTTCTGATCTGTTTTGAAGGATGTCAGATTAACTTTCCTCAACTTTACATTATACCAGGCCACTGGCTAAAAACTAGAAGTATATCAGTTATTACCCATTAGATATAATCCAGATTTCTTCAATCTGTGTTCAAGATTTGCTACAGAATGGTCCAAATACCTTTTCTTACTTTATATTCTGTTTTTGACCACCTCCATGTGACAAGTTTACTACATGCTGTCATGAAACTCAGTCCATGATGTGGATGTGAAGTGGCCCAGAGGTACATAATGTTGTATTGAACCTAGTAGAAGATGTCACAGCAGCACACAGTGGACTCTAGAACGCACTCTATATTAAAGCCTGTCCTAACTGATCCAAAAGAGGAGGTATGCATATTACAGCGGTCATAGAATAATCCAGACAAATGCATTTGGATGGGTTTCCTTCAGTGCCTCAGGCTCACAACTACTCACCCCTTCCCAGGATGCCACCAGTCATATGATTCATGCTCGTTTGTTCACATGAGCCTGGTCAGCCAACCGATTCTTCTTGTTGTCAGAAGCATTCTTACTTATTCAAACAAGAAAGGAAACTGACATTTATTGAGAACTTTCTGTATGACAGTTTCAATCGCACAGATTTGACAGAATCTATGCCCATTGTGCTTCATGTTAGTGGTAGGTATTTGGTCCTTCTTTTCTTACTTATTTTTCCTCTTTTGCATGCTATCAGCACAGATAAGCTATTGACTAGATAAATGTTACTTAAGATTTAGATTGTGAAATGCCAATTTACATTCTAATTATGACAAGCTTCCAAATCTTAGAAGATTTATGTAAATTATTGTTCTTGGGAGCGTTTAGGTCTGTATGCATAGATCTGGTCAAGTAAACTCTGGCTTTTTATTTTTTGAGAGTGAGGAAGAAGGTTTATTTAGCTATGTCACTCTACAGTTTTTTTCTTTTTGCCAATCTTTATGCATGTTTTGTATTTATGGATGGATAGCAAACAGTTAATTTCTAGATTTTTTCCAGGAGATGAGCATCTTGGTTGCTGTTTTTGTTTTTGGCAAGATGCAGTGGAAATGACAGAAAAATGTAAGAATGATAGGGGGAAATAATTCTAGTTGTTAGGCACATATAAACAATAGGAAGGACAATACTTATAAAATTGAAGTTGCTACACTCAAAGATGATGTAGAGCAGTAAAAGCTAAGGGAAGCCAGTATTTGAGGGAATTATGGACAAAGACATATCTCCTTGTATATTATTTGAAGCAACGGGGACTTGCACAGAGAATATAATGTTGTTAGAGCTATAATATGTACTCTCTTTCAGAAAAAGACAACTGATTTGTATCATAGCTTCTGAAACTAAAATTTTACTTTAAAAGAATTTCACATTTTGGAAACTGGGTATCTATAAGACTCTTTGCCACTTAGGGACAGAAATTGCCTCTTTCTACTAATTAATCATCAGCCATCTACTGAGTACTTCCTACACATAAGGGCCTTTGGTGGATGCTGGTGCCATCCAAGGACAGTGGAAAGCCCGCCTCTTCTTGAGGGGGTGTGTAGTCATCTGGAGAGGATCACTTGAACAAGTTTTCCCTTCTTTTCCAGAATACTATTACTTTTTACTTTTCTTTCTAGCCCTCTAGATACTTTTTGCCATTCTCCTTTTTGGGGGACCTCTTCCTCCACCTTTCTCTTGTTGGTGGTATTTCTCAGGTTCGATGAAAATCTCCATTTGTGTGATCTCGCCCTTTACCTCTGCTTTATCTACTACCCATGTGCTGATGACACCAAAAGTCTTATCTCTAAATTGAACACAAGTGGCCTAAAGTCCTGTGCCATATGACTAGGGTGACCATATAATTTATTGACAAAACTGGAACATTTGCGGGGATTGAAAATGGTGCTATTAATTTTTTTTTCTAGGGCAATAACCATAAACAGAAACCACCCTGGGCAAATCTGCAGCTATGGTCACCCCACATGTACCCAGGAGCCCATTGGATAGCTCTACTTGGGTGCCTTTCAGGCACTAAAATATGAGGGGCTGAGAGAACTCTACTTCCTGCCCTTCTGTTTCTGCTCCTCCTGCATTTTCCACCTCAACACAATCATCCCTCCAGTTGCCCGAGCCAGAAATAGGGTCAGTAGCCATGACTGTTCCTGACCCCTCACCTTCTCTTTTATGGGTCACCAAATTCCATCCTGTGTCTTTCTTAATAATGACTTGTAAATCTGTCCCCTGGGTCCATGTCTCCATGCCTGTTGCTATTGATTTAGTTGAGGCTCTCAGTTTCTCACCTGGATTAGGAAATAACCAATTAAAAGGTTTACTGCAGACCTTCTGACATGAATTCCTTGAATCGTTTCTTCAGATTGCTTGTAGGTTGTGTGTGTGTCTATATACATCACTCCTCAGTTTTAAATCTTCCAGACTTCCTCCAAATTTCTTTCAGGATGACATCTAAGTTCCTTAGTAGGACATTAAAACCCCTTATGACTTGGCTCTTGTGGCCCTTTCAGCCTCCTTTCTCATCGTTCCTCACCTAAACCACACCTTTGTGTTTGCTCCTCCCTCAGCACCCGAACTGGCCTTCTCTCCTCCTCCATTCTCTCATTCAGGATCATTCTTCACATCTCTTACTGGCTGCTACTTCTCCAGGAAACTGTTCCTGAACCTTTGTTGAACATCTGAATTTATTCTTCCTTAAAGAGTAATTCTGATTACAGTTTTCCCTCAAATATTCAATTATCTATTTATTATGTTTTTTTAAATTGTATAATGTATATACAGTGAAATTCACAGGTCTTCATTGAACTATTGGATGAGTTTTGACAAATGTATGCACCCATTTATCCAACACCCCATCAAGATATAAAACATTTATTATCACCCCTGAACGTTCCCTTATGCCCCCTTCTAGTCCACCCCCATCAACCACTATTCTGATTTTTATTGCCACTCGTTAATTTTGCCTGTCTCTGACTTCATAGAAATTACTTACTTTCACTAAGCAATAAGCCAATATTCATGTTTATAAATGGTATTGCTTTATTAGATTTTTAGTGGACACAGTTGATTTAAATGTCTAATGTTGATGAAGAAAACTTCCTAAGTATTGATATTTCATAATGTGCTTGCTATAACCAACAGAAATTATGGTCATTGTATAGGCTGGTTTTACATTTTCATAGACTGCTTAAGGCCTATGTTTTGGGAATTCAATAGTATCTTCTTTTTCTGTTATAAAAATGAGTAAGAGAATGGGTGTCTGCCTCATTCAGCAAGATTCTGCTTAATAAGGCATACTCGTAATGTTAGAAAATACGCTAGCTATGAACCAGAACGCGTGTAACTTGAGCAAGACTCCTAATGAGCTCTGTAGGGGCAATTGCGCATTAGAATTCCAAATAAGGAGAAGCTAATTGTCAGCCAAATTTACAGTCAAAGGAGAAGGATTAGTGATTATATTAACGTCAAGATGGGAACTATATTGCATAATAGGATGAAAACCTAGTGTGTTCTCACACATCACTTCTCGACTGAGGCTACTTTTATAACACAGACTTCTACCCGGAAGTGGAGCGGGGAAAGACTTTGTCAAATTACAAAGCAAATGGATTCAAATGAAGGCAAGAACTTTATCCAGTTCACCACAATTAATTGTTCCACAGCACTAAGAACAGAGTCTGACATAGACACTTAATAAATAGTTAATAAATAAATAAACAGATCATTTTGGTTATTCCTAATGCATGGGAGTAGCTATTGAATTTCTGAGTATGCTATCACATTTAATAATCTTCTGAGGAAAAGAAGTACTTTCATTTCTTAAAATAATATCTGTTCAGCTCTCCAGTGAAATATCGTATGTAGAAAATGGAATAGTTGAGATGTTTGGAGGGGCTAATGAGCCTTGCTGGTATGATTGAAGAAGTCTTGATAGTTTTAAATGATCTGCATTTGGAACCAGACTCCTTCCACCTGACACTGAGGTTAAAACAGCCAGCAGTTTTTTCAACTTTTGGCCAAAGCACTGAATTTCCACCCAACTATAGTTCAGTCCCCATTCATCAGCCATCTCCACGCACACAGTGCCTTTCAATTGATAGCCTCTGAAGGGCTATACTTTTGGAAAAAACTAATAATTTTCATTTTCCTCAATGTAACCCATAAACCATACGAATACCCCATATTTTTATGAAATTGCTGTAGAACTGAGAAAATAGGTATTGACTGAGGCAAAGGACCAATTCTAACACTTCCTTTTAAGAACGGGTAGTAGTTTGTCAGACTATCTGGAGTTGTAGCTTAGCTGGTGAATGTTGCAGATTGCGAAGTCACTGTGCCTCTAAGGACTGTTTTGAAAGTAAATTCTACATTAATGGGTGTCATTGCACAGTAGTTTATCCCAAAGAGAATGTGTTGTCTACTCAGGTGAGCAGGTACTTTGTGTATGCTTTCTTGGGAAGTTTAAAGCCCATTAAACTAATAATTATACATGTTTATTAAATATGTTAAATGTGTCATTTGGGAGTCTGATATGGGATAGTGGATAGTGGAATTAAGAAAATAAGATTAATCAGTTGAGTGGACCACAGAAGAAAAGTAAGAGGTGTGGCTCACTGATAAAGTCATTTGACTTCCTCAGATTTCAAGTCCCTCGTTTGTAAAATGAGAGGGTTATGTTATTCAGTCTTTGAAATCACTATGTCTCTAACTAGCTGAGATGTTGTAAGCATCCTTGCAATGAGAATAAGAAAGATAGATGGAAGTTGACTTTTTAGAAAGAATTATGAATCCACTTAAAAAACCAAAGAGACTAAACACCGGTGAATAGGACCAAAAAAAAAAATCTTGGAGGAAATTTGAAAGTCTATAAAATAGTCAAGGAGGTTAATTCCTTGGTTCCTGTTAAGCTGTACTGTAAGATCTTCTGTTTGGGTCTGAGCAATGATGAAATTACCCTAACATTTCTTTGAAATGAGTATTGGGTAATTAAATATGGGACTGTTCTATTTCTCTAGCAGGAAAGTCATCAGAAGGGGAGAGACCATGGGGAAGAAGGTGGGAGAGTGAATAGAATCTGGGTGATTAAAACCAAACAAGTTCACATCAAGACTGAAAGGGCTTGTTTTTAGGGCAACACAAGTTCTTAAAGCACTTGAAATACAACACAAGTCAACTTAGTAACTTTATAATTATCAATTTGTTTTGGCCAGGGAAATGAAGTGTTCTTATGGAGATCTTTTCTGCTCAGCAAGTAGGGTTGAAATGTAGGAAAACAGAGTGATGAAAGAAGCTCATGCTGTTTGTAGGGCTGAAGCATTGCCATTACCGAGCGCCATGGGCCCCACGGGCTGGGGTAGGTGACTCTTAAGCATTAGTTCATATTTTTCCAATTAAGCATAAGTTGTGTTTCTTTATGTGTTACAAAAGAGTTAGTTATTTAGTCCCCATAAGGAGTATTTTATCAAAAGCAACGATTACAGCCAGAAACAAAGGAGTCTGTAACTGGATTATAGGACCTCCCCCCATTCTAACTGGATTCAATTCCATATATAGCTAATTGTGATGTAATGGTGATAGCTTTTGGAATGAAAATAGTTGTCAATAGAAGAGGAAGCTGGCAAGATATTATGAATGAAAAGATGAAATGAGCAGATTTATAAGCATTTAATATTTAGCTTGAATTTTTTCTTAGCCTGTTATTTGTTCAGTCTGTATGAGTTCGTCTTTCTGGGACTTAGTTTATACTTATAGCCCTGAGACTTACTTGGAAGAGATACATCAAATAGGTTAGATATCTTCAAATTTCAACTTTAGATGTAAGTTAAAGATTATTTGTTATGTCACAATGTTGTTTTAATCCAAAATCTATGTTTTATGCCTACTAACACCTACATTATCTATTGCCCTCAAAAGGAAAAGGAGTCTCCCACATACATCATTCCAAGATAGATCGGGATCTCCAGGTTATACAAGTGGTAGATCAGGTGATGATCCCTCTGTAAACATATAAGGTGTGCTTCTCTGGTTGATTCATACACGCTTTGCTCTTACTCGGGCACCAAATCAGATCCAATAGCCCATTAAATGGGAGTACAGTCTGGTTGTGATGTCCATCATTCCCTTATTTGCAATAGAACATGACGGTTGTGAATTTAATTTTGGGTTTCGGTTCAACACCCACCACTTCTACCAACTAGTTATGTTTCTCCTCTGAAAAAGCAGAGGTAAGAATAATGCAATCAGAGGACTATTGTGGGTAAAACAAGGAGATAGAAGATAATTATTGCGAAGGGTAATCTGACCAGCCAGACAGGGAATTAACCCTTCCCTTCATGTTCCCTGCACTGTTTCATGTGCATGTGCTCCTCAGATTTGGGTCAGATTAGAAGTTCTTCCTTGTGAGAATCCTACTTGAGGGCATCAAGAGAGGGACGTTTTGTCTGTTTATTTTTCAGAAGGCACAATTAAATCCTGAGTGGCGTGGTGTAGTTAGTTTGGAGTTGCGGATGCTGTGTTCTCATTGGATCTGATCATGCAGTTTCTCTGTCCCATGTCATGTCACTGCTGCTTCTTTCACTGTGGCCAGTTATGGGATGGGGAGGATGTCCAGTGCCACAATATTTCAAAAATAATTGTGCAGCAGAGTAATATTTTTGAAATATCAGCCTATGCTTCTTTCTCTTGAATTTCCTCCTATCCTTATACTCCCCAGTGTTTGGATGGTTGGGTATTGATAATTGTGCAGCAGAGTAATATTTTTGAAATATCAGCCTATGCTTCTTTCTCTTGAATTTCCTCCTATCCTTATACTCCCCAGTGTTTGGATGGTTGGGTTAACTCTGTGTTCACAGCAGACAGCAGAAGTCAGTTTTTGGTGTTTGGATTTCAAAAGCTTAAATTTTAGAGGGGACAAAAAAACCCAGGGCATAAACAAGCATTTTGGAAAACTTGTTAAGTCATGGAGTAGGTCTTTCCTCCTCTCAAGATTAGCTAGATGCCCAAAATGAGGCAGGGGGAATCAGAAGCAAAGCAAAGAAGCTTGGTTTGGGGGTTCCCAGATAAGGGGTCCTGCGACCTATTAATCCCCACTTTCCCTCGAATCTTGCCTAGGTTTGTGGAATTCAAGGACAGAGGACGCTTGTAGTTCACACCTATCTCCTCCCCTTCCTGGAGGGAGCACAGGAAAGTGGGAGACATGATTGTGTGTTAAAGATAGTGGATTTGAGACCCTGTCACAGAATTTCCTGGTGCCCCATGCAGGGCACGAGCAGCAGAATATGTTCCATGCCCCTGACAGTGGCATGAACCTGGCACAGGTAGCTGGTGCCTCTGAAGAGGCCTTGCAGTTGAGACAAGGGTTTCAAACAGTGACCTGTGTGGACAAACCACACACATACACCCAAATGATGGCAATTTGGACCTCACGGTAGAAACCAGCATGAGAGAATATTTCATGTCACCCAACACCTTGTCACTATGCAGGCCACCTACCCTTGGGAAATTTCCTGGCATTTCAATTTCTATCTAATGGTACACTGGGAACTCAAACTGTAGTGTACGTTCAGATATAGAAAGACCTAAGTTTGTGGAATGAGATTATTATCTGCTCAGGTACAAACATAGTTTGGGGACCTGAACACCGAAGGGTATGCCAGGAATAAAGCTGAACATGCAGTCGTATTTAGATTTTATTCCGAGGTAGAACAGAAGCAATGACAAAGGAAATGGGAGAGAACTGTCATTAGCATGAGCACATCCATTCCCAGTGTGTGTGCAAGAAAAGACACACAATTGGCTTAGGTCTGTCATGGTGGCTTCAGTTCATTTAAAAGGCAGATGAAGCTAGTTTCATCCTGGCCTGTGTTACCAAGGAGAACAGGAGAGGTAATGAAGCTCTGTGGCATAAACCAAATGAGAGCCGAGCTCTGCGCTGTGTGGGCCGGCTTCTTAGAACGTGTGTGTGGTGATGGCCTTGACATTAATGAGACGACCGATGTGCTCTCAGCTTGCAGCCACAGCTAGTTCTGAAGAGGGAGCCCTAATTTGGAACAGTATTTCTCCAACCTGAATGATCACAGAAAGCCCCTGGGCACTTTTTTTTTTTTTTTTTTTTGCTGTACGCGGGCCTCTCACTGCTGTGGCCTCTCCCGTTGCGGAGCACAGGCTCCGGACACACAGGCTCCGCGGCCATGGCTCGCGGGCCCAGCCGCTCCGCGGCATGTGGGATCTTCCGGGATCGGGGCACGAACCCGTGTCCCCTGCATCGGCAGGCGGACTCTCAACCACTGCGCCACCTGGGAAGCCCCCTGGGCACTTTTTAGAGATAGGAATTCCTAGGCCTGAGTCCAGATGTCCGGGGTAGAGGCTTTAGGTTGATATTTTCAATATGCGTGTCAGGTGACCCTGAAGATAATGCACACATAGGCCAAGCATAACTTGGACTTAGATACAAAATGTTGCCTAAGTATATCAGAATGAGTGACAATTTGGGGTAGGGCCGAAGACAGTGGCTCTGGAGAAGATTGCCTGGGTTTGAATCTGCGCCTTTGTTCTCTCTCCTGTAAGATGGGGACGGGAAATGCTAACTCTTGGGCTTGTCATGTAAAACACTAGAAGAGCACCCGTTGCATGGTAAGCACTTAATCACTGTTAGAGATCATTATGATGCTTTTTGAACACTCCACCAGGAATGAAACCATAAGGGCACGTTCACTGAAGAGTAGCAAGAGCTAACATGTCTGTAGGTCCTTCATGGTTTTAAAAAGTATGATCTTATTTAATATTCATAAGTTTGAGACCTGGGCTGTGGGAAGCCCATTTAGTCCGGGAATTTCAGCTTCAGGAGAGCTGGGTGACATATGTGAAGTGTCCAGGTGGAAATCCTTGAGTGCATCTCGGTGCTTGGGGTGATGACTCAATGGCAGTAAGTGCTGAGCTGAGCTTTTCAAACTTTAATGTTCATAGGAATCCTCTGGGAGCTTGATAAAATACAGACTCTGATTCAGTAGGTCTGAGGTGGGCCTGAGATCTAGCATTTCTAATGACCTCAACGTGATGCTGACGCTGTGGCCCTGCAGACCACAACTTGAGGAGCAAAGCATTCCTTTAAGCATCTTAACGTCCCTGATGTATGTCTGGCATATGAACTGCACTTAGGCTTATGAGGATTCCCCAAAGGGCAGTAGACCTTTGCTTCCTAGGAGCAAACATAAATGATTTCTTGAGACAAACAATGTAGCCTCAGTAAACTCTGTTATCCATGTGGTGGAAGAGAGACCAGCTCGTTCTAATTAAGCAAGTTGAATGCTGTTGTATGCACCATGCATGATCTTCAGTGTTTGGAGCACTGAAGTTCAGTAACGTATGTGTAGCACAAAAACTACACTGGATATAATTTACTGTTACTGGTAGGAGGTATTTTAGGGTCTTGTAGATACGTTGTGATCATTACCCTGGCAGAGCAAAAGAGCTGGTTAAGAGATGTCCAGTTGATAGAATGCTGCATAACCGGCTTTCAGGATACTTCTAGTGATGATATCCAGATGCACTCGGAGAGGTGACACGCCAGAAATACATGGACCAATATCCCATTATCAGTCTTCGAACAATCCAGTTAGATTCACAGTTTATCTGTTCGGTGTCACAAAAGCCAAATGAACAAGTACAAGCTATTACTTCAATCTGTAGTTGAAAGGCTGTGTGGCGTAGAGATTTACTGGGTATCTGCTTCAGCCTCAATCATGTTAAAAGTAAATGCTCAACTACACACACTCTGAAAAAGTGTACTGGAGAAGAAATTTAACTGTGGGGATGTTTGTGTATGTTAAAGCCTTCAGATATGTAGGAAAATATATCTGAGTGTGAGAGAATTGAACTACAGTTCATTGGCCTTTAATAAAGTTATTTAGCTCTGATCCTTAGGTGGATAGAAGAAAATCAGAAGTGCTCGATTCAGCTAGATGCCAAGTAAAATGAAAAGGACAAAAAAAAAAGCCTAGAATTCGAGGAAAATAATGCTATACAAGCTTTATCAAATCCTCCCTACCAACACTGTAATTCTCAATAAAGCTCAGCATGACAGTTCAAAATAAAACAGGGATGTGACAAGACCGTAATTCTCAGAGCATTAGAGTAAGGTTCAGTAATTTTCCCTACTCAGTGTTTTCCCTGGGATTCTCCGAGGCACCTGAGAGAGCCAAGGAAGGATAATATAATTTATTCTTACCTGTCCAGGGATTGATTTCTTTTCTTCCTTTTGTGGCCTCTTAAGGCAGCCAGCATGGTGATTATTGAACTTCTCTTTTAAAACCTTAACCATGAAGTGGGAAGGGAAGTATGAGTTACTGTGATAACAGCAGTGCCGTGTAACAAGCAACCAAGAAATCTCCCCACCAGTATGCACTGATTGTGCTCATGGGTCTGGTGATTGGCTGCGAGTCAACTGGTCTAGCCTGGGCTCAGAGAGGGTAGCTGCATCCTCCTTCTGGGAGTCTTCTGGGAGTCATAGAGTGATACTGAGAGGTGCAAGTGGACAGTAGAAACACCCACTGGGTTTCTCAATGCTCAAGCTGGGAAATGGCACACTGTCAATGTCTGCCCTGTTCTCTCGGTCAAAGCAAGTAACATGGCTGAAGTCAAAGTCAAGGGGTGGGGAAATAGACTCTTTTAAGAGGATGATCTGCAAAGTTAGAGTGCCCGGGTACATTGATGGTGAAGACTTTGGGTTGTTACTGTAATATACCTTGGAAGAGAGAAGGACCTGAAACTTAGATCTGTTTTAAGTAAAAAATGACGTGTGTGGGGAGGAAGAGAAGACCAAGATGATAGAGTTGCCCAACAAATTACAGGCTGCTCAGTTCAGTGTGAGTTTCAGCTAAATAATAATTGTTCCTGTCTAAATGTGTGTCATGTGCTATTTTGTGATTGGCTGGAGGTCAACTGGTTTCTATGGGGTCCATGCCATATTTTGGACATACCTATACTACATAATTCTCCATTGTTTATCTGAAATTCAAGGTGAACTCAATGCGATGTTATTCTGCTGATCTATATCTGGCAATCCTAAGGCTGAAGTTGCCGAGAGTGAGAACTGTGCCTCCAGGAAGCCAAGGAGGGGTGACTCTTAGAAAAGCTTTGAAAAACTCTCTTCTTTCCTGCCTCCCAAGATATTCTACCACATTCCTACCTTTCTTCTTACCTGTTTCCCTCCAGGGACACAGTTTTTGGCAGAGAGATATTTGGCCGGTGCCAGGACGGTAACCGGCTTGCAGCCTTTCTGATAGATTAGGCAACCGAGTGGTTGGTCCACACCCATGCAGTATCCACTATTCAATGTTTTGATTTTCACTCCTGGTTATTGGCAGACATGAAGGCACCTGAGTGTGAGTTCATGATGTAGGCACACTGAGAACACTGATAATTTGGTGCTTGACAAAGTATTCATCTTTTTTTTTTTTTTTGGCCTTGCCCCCTGGCATGCAAGACCTTAGTTCCCCAACCAGGGAGCGAACCCGTGCCACCTACAGTGGAAGAGTGGAGTCTTAACCACTGGACCACCAGGGAAGTCCCAAGGCATTCATCTTTTAATACGTCCTAAAATAGTTATTTAAAGGTGAGACTAAGCATTGTAGGAGGAAAGAGCAAATTGGATGACCCCCTCAGCAAATGCAAAAGCTGGATGGTTACAGGAACTCCGCTTCTAGAAAGCAATTTAAAATGTATCTGTTCTGGGGCTTCCCTGGTGACGCAGTGGTTGAGAGTCCGCCTGCCGATGCAGGGGACACGGGTTCATGCCCCGGTCCGGGAGGATCCCACATGTTGCGGAGCTGCTGGGCCAGAGAGCCATGGCCGCTGAGCCTGCGCGCCTGGAGCCTGTGCTCCGCAATGGGAGAGGCCACAACAGTGACAGGCCCTCGTACCGCAAAAAAGAAAACAAAAAACAAAAAATGTATCTGTTCTTATCTGACTGTTACTTTTCTATTGCTAAATAATAAATTGCCACAGACTCAGTGGTTTGAAACAGCCCTCATTTATTGCCTTACAATGGTCTGGGTCCAGCATGGCATGGCTGAGTTCTCAGCTTAGGGTATCACGGGCTGAAATCTGGGTATCCACCAGGCTGTGTTATTTGGAGACTCTGAGGGAAAATCCACTTCCCAGTGCGTTCTTGTTACTGGCAGAGGATTCACTTCCACTCAGTTGTAGAACTGAGGTCCCCATCCTCGTGCCGGCTGTCAGCAGAGGCCACTCTGCTCTCGAGGCCACCTTCATTTCTTGACACGTGGCCCCCTTCATCCTCAAAGCAGCAACAGCACCTCAGATCTCTGACGTCCTCCTCTGCACCCAGCCAAAGAAAACTCTCTGCTTTTAAAGGGCTCGTGTGATTAAGTCAGATCCACTTCGATGCTCTCTGTATCTTCCTTTTTGGCCGCACCACGCGCAGCTTGCAGGATCTTAGTTCCCCAACCAGGGATTGAACCTGGGCCCTCAGCAGTGAAAGCGTGGAATCTTAACCACTGGATCACCAGGGAATACCTTGCTTGCTGTATCTTAAGATCAGCTCATTACAAAATTCCTTTCCAGCAGTGCCTAGATTAGTGTTTGCTGGAGTAACTGGGTGAAGGTGAGCGTACATCAGCGGCCGGGAATCTTGGACTAGCATCTCAGAATTCTCGCCTACCCCCAGTGACCATGTCCTTTAAGGCGGCTTCACCACGTTTGTCCCACCCCGGAGATTCCTCTCCCATCTCCAAATCCAAGTATTCCATTTAGCCATGTGTAACACTGTCTCAGAAATGATTGCTTCTTTTCTTCATAACATTAATTTCCCAGGGATGATTTCAGCGCCCCTGACTAACATATCCCAGATGGAACTCTGCCCTACCGTTTAGTGATTCTCTGTATGATCTGCTGCAGTAATATTCTTTTGTCACCTACTTCATTCCATTTTATATTATATGTGCCTGGTAGGCAGGAAGAATATTTAAAAAATTTTTGTCTATCTCTCCCACTTTCCCATAGCAAAGTGGTTTGAAACTACTGGGATCTTATGATTCACTTTCCTTCAGTAAATTCGTGGCACATATTTTTTCCTGTAGTTCTGTCTCATTTTTGTATGTATCTTATACATTAAAAAATTCCACAGTGGCATGAGCTACCCACGTAATCTTGCTGCTGGAAGAGAGGTTTCCTGCCCTTATGCAGTTGTTCATTGATGTCAGCAATTGACTCCATGTTAATTTCTTCTTTGACGATTAACAGCTAAGATTTATTTGCAGACTTTTCATTTTGCTGCTTGCACGTAGATGATCTATTTTTCCTCAGGACTCTGGCTTTTACAAACACCATGATTATGTCCTATTCCATTTATTCCAGAAGATGGCGCTGCTGCTGCTTCTCCAGCAAAAGAGCATAGTAAAATAGGATGCAGAAAGCCTCGGTGGATATTTTAGCATTTCAAAATAATACACCAAGCATCCATATTGACAAAAATATATTTAAAAGATGACATTTGAGAATACCTACGACATTACTTTTCCTCCTTACGTTGAGTTTTATAGAAGAAATCACAGCTCACTCATTAAAAGAATTGCTTTGAGGCAAAAGGGGTAGAAGAGACCCTCTGTGGTGCTCTGTTGTCACAGTCAGGACTCACTTGGTGACTGACTTGAACAGTTATTCTTTTTAAAAGGACAGCAGCGGTGTCTGATACTAGACACACAGATGCCCCACAGAGGCTGTCTTAAGTGATTCTACTTTTTTAAAAAATTGTAGTTAATTTACAGTGTTGTGTTAGTTTCAGGTATACAACAAAGTGATTCAGATACATACATACATATATATATATATATATATATATATATATATATATATAAAATTAGTTTTCAGATTCTTTTCCCTTATAGGTGATTCTGCTTTGAATGATGATGTCACCGATGGTTTCACTTAATGAATAAACTGTACACACTGTCATTCGTAGAAACTTGAGCTCTTGCCTTAAATTATTTACCTTTTAAAGAGTTCTTTTTATTTTTATTTTTTTTGCGGTACGTGGGCCTCTCACTGTCGTGGCCTCTCCCGTTGTGGAGCACAGGCTCCGGACGCGCAGGCTCAGCAGCCATGGCTCACGGGCCCAGCCGCTCCACGGCACGTGGGATCTTCCCAGACCGGGGCACGAACCCGCGTCCCCTGCACCGGCAGGCGGACTCCCAACCACTGCGCCACCAGGGAAGCCCCAAGAGTTCTTTTTAAAAACTACATTAATACTGTGAAGTAGTCAACAAATATCAGAGATTGAACATTCTTTTATTCCTGGAAACCTCATGTTGAAATGTAAAATTTGGTATTCAGCTGTTTAGGTGCTGGATGTTTTACCAGTGGATCAAATCCTATTAACTAGTACTGTAATATTCTTCCCCTGTTCTCCTTTCATTTGAGGCCATAAAGAAGTAGCATGGAGGGAAATAGGGACTAAATGTTTACTAGTGACATGAAATCAAGACAAAAAGTGATTTCTACCTAAAATAAGAGGCTTGGAAACAAATGAGTGACACTGAATGCTTCAGGAAGGTAGGCTTTTAAAATATCTTAATTCCATGAATTACTCAATATACTGGATATTTTTATGGATATTGATGTTCACATCATGGCACATCTTTTTTTTCTAAAAATTTGATACATTTTAATCTACATCCAATGAATTTGATGGTATCTCACTAGACATCCTGGTCTCATTAGTGTCTAGTCATTCACTTGTTCTTTAAACAAATACTTATTTAGTGTCTATTTCATGGCCAGCACTTCTCTAGGTTCTACATAGTCAAGAATCCCTGCTTTGATGGAACGTACAAGATAGTGGAGGGAGGCACGTTGAAGTCCTAACCTCCAGTATCTGTGAATGTGACCTTATTTGGAAATAGGTTCTTAGTAGATGTAATCAAGTTAAAATGAGGTAGTACTGGATTAAGGTGGTCCCCAGGCCAATGACTAATGTCCTTATAAGAAGAGGGAAATTTGGACACAGATACCAACACGGAGGGGAAACTACATTTCTGTTGTTATAAGCTGCCAAGGTTGTGGTAATTTGTTATGGCAGCCCTGGGAAGCTAATACAACAGGTAATAAAAATTCAAATAGTGGGCTTCCCTGGTGGCGCAGTGGTTGAGGGTCCACCTGCCGATGCAGGGGACACGTGTTCGTGCTCTGGTCTGGGAAGATCCCACATGCTGCGGAGCGGTTGGGCCCGTGAGCCACGGCTGCTCAGCCCGTGCGTCCGGAGCCTGTGCTCCGCGGCGGGAGAGGCCACAACAGTGAGAGGCCTGCGTACTGCAAAAAAAAAAAAAAAAATTCAAGTAGCAAATTATATAATATATTAAGAGGTAGTTTTGAAAAAATAATGCTAGGAAGGGCGATAGAGGGTATCAGGCAAGTTGCAATTTTAAATAGAGTAATCAGAGAAGACCTTGTGAGAAGGTGATATTTGAGCAAAGAGTTAAAGGCATTGTTGGAGACAGTCAGGCAAATATCTGAAGAGACTGATTGATCAAGGCAGAGGAAAGAGCAAGGGCAAAGGCCCTGAGACAGGAGAGGTTCTGGGTTGTATTGGTTTCCTAGGGCTGCTGTAACCAGTTACCACGAACAGGGTGGGGTAAACCAAGAGAAACTTATTCTGTCACAGCTCTGGAGGCCAGGAGTCTGAAATCAAGATGTCAGCAAGGCTACATGCTCTCTGAAGGCTCCATAAGAGAATCCTCCCCAGCCTCTTCCAGCTTCTGGTGGTTCAAGGTATTTGTTGCTTGTGGTTGCATCAATCTAATCTTTGCCTTTGTGTTCACATGACCTTATCCTCTGTGTCTCTGGCTTTGCCTTCCCCTCTGTATATCTGTGTCTCCTCCTCTTCTGTTATTTATAAGGACATATCATTGGATTTAGGGTCCACCTGTATTATCCAGAAAGATCTCACCTCAAGATCCTTACCTTCATTATATCCGCAAAGGACCTTTTTTTTTTCACCCGCTAAAGTTGTATTTACAGGTCACAGGGGACACATCTTTTTTTTTTTAATTAATTAATTCGTTTTTGGCTGTGTTGGGTCTTCGTTGCTGCACGCGGGCTTTCTCTAGTCGCAGTGAGTGGGGGCTACTCGTTGCAGTTTGCGGGCTCCTCATTGCGGTGGCTTCTTGTTGCGGAGCATGGGCTCTAGGCACGTGGGCTTCAGTAGTTGTGGCACCCGGGTCAGTGGTTGTGGCTCACGGGCTCTAGAGCGCAGGCTCAGTAGTTGTGGCGCATGGGATTAGTTGCTCTGCGGCATGTGGGATCTTCCTGGACCAGGGATCGAACCCGTGTCTCCTGCATTGGCAGGCGGATTCTTAACCACTGCGCCACCAGGGAAGTCTGGGACGCATCTTTTTGAGGCCGACCATTCAACCTACTTACACGTGTGTTTGGGCAACAGGAAGGAGGCCAACAGGGCTGGAGCCGAAGGACGGAGAGGAAGAGCAGTAGGAGATGCTGTTGGAAAAGAACCCGGGTAGAAAGTGGAAGGATCACGTAGGGCCTCAGAGATCGCTGTACAGACTCTGGCTGTCACTCTGAGTTAGAAGGAATACATATGTTATTCATTAGTAGTTGATTGCTTGACAAGTTTGAGTTTTAAAAAACTGGGAAAATACAGCTAGAGTGTTTAGTTGTGTGCCTTTGTAATTTATTCATCAAGACTGAAAAGCTGTGATGCTTTTCATTTGTAGCTCACGAAAAACTGAGAAGGTAAACAATTTTCCTAAGGCACATACTAGACCAGATTACCACCGTTCACCGGTGCATCTTTGAACCTGTTGTATCTCAGTTGGAAGAGGGAAGATAAGCCCCCCAGAAGGTGCAGATCAGCTCCCCCTGCCTGTTTTCTGCCTTTGAAGGTAGAAGTCTCTGAGCTCAGAATTCCAGGTCAGAATGCCAGGTCAGCGCTCTCATGCAGCCTGTATTTATTGTGTATAATTTCCATTTCTGCCTGGAGGAGAAGCACTCAGATTCCACCCCCAGTGCAAAGAATGCCCTTACAGCACTGGCCAGTTTTTCTGTCCACGTTGACTCTGCATTTACTACCTGTGACCTTCTGTGTAAGCTGGAACTTTCAACATGGTGCTACTGGGCATTTCAGGCCTGTTGTACAGGAATGCTGAGACATAATAGTAATAGGGCAAAATATAGTATTGACGGCAGCTACTGTTATTTTCTTTTTTTTAAATCAAGTCCCTGCCACTACCAATGGCTCCTGAGATGTATTCTCGACCCAGCAGCCAGAATGATTTTTTTAAAACGTGTGTCAGTTTATGTTACTCCTCTGCCCGAAAACCTCCTATAGCTCTGCGTCTCACTCAGCATCAGCCATAGTCCTTACGACGAACTTCGAGATCCGAAGGGATCTGCCCCTGTTACTCCTTAAACTTCCTCTCCTGCCACTCTTCCCCCCACTCACTGCTGCTGTCACATGGCCCCCCTTCCTCTTACTGGATCTTGCCAAGTCTGCTTCAGCCTCAGCCTTTGCACAGCTGCAAGGAATATGTATGCATCATTCCCTCTCTTTATTCTTTATTCGGGACTCTGCATAAATGTCACCTTACAGAGAGGCCTGCCTGCCTCGGTCAACCTGCTTAAAGCAGCCGCACTCTACTGCCACCAGCTGCTCGTTCCTTGTGTCCTTACCTTGCATTTCGTTTCCCCAAAGCATTTATCAGTGTCGGCTTTACTAATATATTCTTTATTCCTTTCTTAAGCTGTGTGACATAATGGAAGTCACATAATGGAAGTCTGTGACATGATGGAAGCTGCTTCATGCTCGGCACTGGAACAGTGCCTGGCACCTATTGGGTGTTTAATAAATATTTGTTTAATTAATGAATATAATGTGCCTGACACACTGTGATATGCTACTAATACATTATCTCACTTTATCCTCACAAAGAAAATAATCACGTTATTACCCACATTTTACACATTAGAAAACTGAAGCTTAGAGAAGCTAAGTAAATTTCACAAAATTACAAAAAGTAAGTGGCAGAGATGGAACTGAAATCTGGGCAATCTGTCTTGCGAGTCTGGGCTGTTATATGCCTCCATTTTAGAAATAGTATCATAGCACAGAAAGTCTGGGTCATGTTTTCAAGGTCACAGTACTAGACTGCAGTGGAGCCCCAGTTCAGATCCAGTTTTGATCAATCATAAAGTCCTTATTTATTTATTTATTTATTTATGCATGCATGCGGTACGCGGGCCTCTCACTGTTGTGGCCTCTCCCGTTGCGGAGCACAGGCTCCGGACGCGCAGGCTCAGCAGCCATGGCTCACGGGCCCAGCCCGCGGCATGTGGCATCTTCCCGGACCGGGGCACGAACCTGTGTCCCCTGCATCAGCAGGCAGACTCTCAACCACTGTGCTACCAGGGAAACCCCAAGTCCTTATTTTTATTTTTTTTTATTTATTTTTTATTTTTTAATTTTTTTTCTTTTTGCGGTATGTGGGCCTCTCACTGTTGTGGCCTCTCCCGTTGCGGAGCACAGGCTCCGGATGCGCAGGCCCAGCGGCCATGGCTCACGGGCCCAGCCGCTCCGCGGCATATGGGATCCTCCCAGACCGGGGCACGAACCCGTATCCCCTGCATCGGCAGGCGGACTCTTAACCACTGCGCCACCAGGGAGGCCCGAAGTCCTTATTTTTAATCACGATAGTAACTGTGGCGAACCAAATCCATGGCTGATCTTTAAAAAAAAAAAAATAGAGTAAAACCCCCCACGTAACATACAATATACCATCTTAACCATTTTGAAGGGTACAGTTCAGTAGTGTTAAGTATATTCACATTGTGCACCAGATCTGTGGAAGTTTTTCATCTTGCAAAACCGGAACTATCCCCATGAAGCACCAACTCCTCATCTCCCCCTCCCCCAGCCCCTGGTAACCACACTTCTACTTTTTGTTTCTATGAGTTTGACTACTTTAGGTACCTCATAGGAGTGGAATCACACAGTTTTTGTCATTTTGAGACTGACTTATTTCTTTATTTCACTTAGCATGATGCCTTCAAAGTTCACCCATGTTGTAGCATGAGATGGGATTTCCTCCTTTTTTAAGGTTGAATAACATTCCCTTGATGTATGTAGCACATTTTCTTTATTCATCCTGTGATGGACATTGGGTTGCTTCCATCTCTTGGCTATTGTGAACAATTCTTCATTGGACACAGGCGTGTAAAGATCTCTTTGAGATCCTGCTTTGAATTCTTTTGAACATAAACCCAGACATTGCTGATCATTTCGAAAGTCCTGTAACTGTTCCAAAAAATATTAGTGGGATTTCATAACTCCTTTTTTGGCCCTAGTTTCATAATTTATTTTATGTAAATTTTTTTCATCTCTTTGATGCTATGACTATATTCTTTCAGTATTAGCAGCCAAGTAATCTAACATCCAGCTATTCTAAAACGTCAGACAAGTCTAATTGTTCATCATTTATTTTCAAGGAAAAAGGACTCACCCACAATTTATTTTACATTTTATTGATTTGTCTGCTCAGCTCCTTAGTGACAAATCCAATGGGAAATTCTGGTGATAAATGCCATTTGTTCTTACCCCAAACTCTAGATTTGCTATTCCTTTTCTGTTAGAATAGCCTCAGAAGTCTGAACTTTCATGGAATTTCCTAGTATTTTCCCCTCTCTTTCCTGCTTTTGGAAATTTATTTAAAATTAAAAAATTTTTTGATTTGATACATTTATATGCTGTAATATGATTGCCATTGTAATGATAGTTAAAACCTCTATCATGTCACATAATTATCATTTCTTTTTTGTGGTGGGAATAATTAGGATCTAGTCTCTTAGCAGGTTTGATGATTATAATACAGTAGTGTTGTCTGAATTCACCATACTGTGCATCAGTTCTCCAGGACTTGTTTGCCTACTAGTTGTAAGTTTGTACCCTTAAACAACATCCATCCTATCCCCCCTACCCCAACCCCTGGTAACCACCATTCTACTCTCTCTGTTTATGAGTTCAGCTTGTTTAGACCCACATACAAGTGAGATCATGTAGTATTTGTCTTTCTCTGTGTGACTTATCTCACTTTCCTCAAGGTCCATCCATGTTGTTGCAAATGGCAGGATTTTCTTCCTTTTCATGGCTGAATAATATTCAATTGTAGATATTAACCACATCTTCTTAATTCACTTATCTGTTGACAGGCATTAAGGTTGATTCCATATCTTGGCTATTGTGAATAATGTTGCATTAAACAAGGGAGTGCATATATCTTTTTGATATCCTGTTTTCATTTCCTTTGGATATATACTCAGAAGTGGGATTGCTAGATCATATTGTAGTTCTATTTTTAATTTTTTGAGGAATCTGCATACTGTTTTCCACAGTATCTGTACCAGTTTACATTCCCAGTGACAGTGCACAAGGGTTCTCTTTTTCCACTCACTTGCCATCCCTAACTCTACTTGTTACCGTTTGTCTTTTCGATAATAGCCATCCTATCAGGTTTGTGGTGAGAACTCATTGTGGTTTTGATTTGCATTTCCCTGATGGTTAGTGATGTTGAACATCTTTTCATGTACCTGTGGGCCATTTGAGAAATGTCTATTCAAGTCCTTTGTCCGTTTTTTTATTGAGTTACTTGTTTTTTCACTATTGAGTTTTATGAGTTCCTTATATAGTTTGGATATTTACCCCTTATCAGATACATAGTTTGCAAATATTTTCTCCCATTCTGTAGGTTGCCTTTATACTCTGTTATTTGTTTCCTTTGCTGTGTAGAAGTTTCTAACACCTCCAATAAAATGTAAATAGTAGAGGGAATGTGGCGTCTTTGGCATATTCCTTATAGCATTCATGCTCATAGTATTTATTAAATAAAATGCTGGCTTTGGGCCCTTCATGTATGTAATAATGTTTAGAAAAATAATCACCGAGCTTTTCTTTTCATCGTAAATGGATGCTGAATATTGTATTGTTGAGTACCTTTTTAGCATCTATGAAGTTCATCCCATGATCTTTCTCCTGAGCCCTATTAATACAGTGAGCTGTTTTAATAAGTTACACGTTTTGAAAAAACCTTACTTGTCTATGATATACTATTTTTTAGTGTCTTAATTCTGTTTGCTAATATTTTATTTTGAAATTTTGCTTTAGATAGTCATAAGTGACACTGGTCTATATGTTTCATTATTGTCCACTTTCTCTTAAGTTTTGGTATCAATGTTATATTCCCTTCATAAAAATACTTCGTAAGTGTCCCTTCTTTTTCTATGCTTTGAAACCGTTAAGTGGCATTGTGACTCTTTGTTCCTTGCTGAGTTGGCTGTGTACCCTTGTATCTGGGCTTGGTCTTTTTGGTGGGGGGAGTTATTTGATAACTTTCTCTATTTCTTCTACATTTGTTGGTCTATTTAAACTTTCTCTATTAGGATTAATTTTAGTAAATTATATTTTTTAAAAATTATAAATTTAACCTACAATTTTCAGATATATTTGCAAAGAATATGGGATTTTTCGATCAGTTAGAATCCTGGCAAGAAACAGATGGTATAGTTAACCTGGGCATTTTGAGGAAAGTTAAATTAAAGGGCAGTGTACAAATATGTGGGCAAAGTTTAAGGAAATCAAAGAGGAATAGTACAGAACCCTGGGCTTGTAACAATGGGGAGCTCTCACCAATCCAGGGATGGGGTAAAGAGAAGGCATGATTACTGGAACCCAGAGGGGGTGGTTTTGTAGTGAGGGCCACCTGGCAGGAGCTATAGCTTTTGGAGAGGAATGCAGCCAGTCCAAAGTAGCCTAGTTGGAGGGTTCTTAGAGGGAATAAATATCCCAATTGCATTTCCTTACCATTCTCTGATTTTCCACTTAGCCAAACCCAGATGGGAACCAGGGGACAAGAAAGCTTGCAATGTTTATGAGTCAGCCCTCCCTCTGCACAGGGCAGGGAAAAGAAAGTAGGGAGGGGTAAATGGGAGAAATCCAGCACAATTTTTAAAATTTAATCTTTTAGTGGTTATTTTACCCATGCCATTTCTTATTTTGTGTATTTTGTGCTTTATTTTCTTGATTAGGTTAACTAGTGGTTAATCTGTAGCTTTTTTTAAAAAAGCTTATTTCTTCCACTATCTTTCTGTTTTCACCCTAATTGAATTTTGCTGTTATCTTTATTATTTTCTTTCTACTTTCTTTCCATTTCCTTTTTTCCCCTTTTTTCTCACCTTTCCAGTTGGGTGATTGATTAATTTATATTAATCCTTTCACTTGTATTTAAAAAAAATTATTTATTTATTTTTGGCTGCATTGGGTCTTTGTTGCTGCACGCGGGCTTTCTCTAGTTGCAGTGAGCGGGGGCTACTCGTTGTTGCGGTGCGCAGGCTTCTCATTGCGGTGGCTTCTCTTGTGGCAGAGCACAGGTTCTAGGTGCACGGGCTTCAGTAGTTGTGGTACACGGGCTCAGAAATTGTGGCTCGTGGGCTCTAGAGCCGCGCGGGCTCGGTAGTTGTGGTGCATGGGCTCAGTTGCTCCGTGGCATGTGGGATCTTCCCGGACCAGGGCTCGAATCCATGTCCCCTGCATTGGCAGGCGGATTCTTAACCATTGCACCACCAGGGAAGCCCTCACTTGTATTTTTATCAGTATATAACAAGGCTAAGAAGTTTTCTGTGCTCTAAGTGTATCCCAAGACTACTACTACTGTTGCTGTGTCTATTTTATGCCTCTTCCTTTGGACTTACTGTGTTCAAAGTTTGGTAACTGCACATATTCAAAATTGTAAATAAGACTTTGAAGGAACACTAAAAATCAGCGACCCTTTGCTGCATATCAACAAATACCCATTTACAGGATGAATACAAAGAAAACAGCAGCCCTACAGTTATGAGAATTGGTGCTTCTGGGTTGCAATACAATTATCAGTGACAGCATTATAGATGGAGTGCAAAGTGGTTAATGCACAAATAATCTTGGTGAAAGTAACAACAGAGTGTTCTGGAAGCTGTATTTGATGCCTGAAACCTGGCTCCAGGGAAGAGAAGATACTAATACCAAAGTGTCACAGTAGAAATCGCTTCCCAAAATGTGATAATAAAAAGAAATGCTATATTTCTTAATTAATATGTTGTTTTATGTTAGGGAGTTTTACATATACTTATGCATTATCATATTAATAAATTAAATATTCAAATGGGGCATTTGAATATATCAATTCCATTCCCCAGACATTTTTAATATATTCAAGTTGGAAGAATTACTTTCTTTTTTTGGGTATGTGTATGGGGTGGGGAGGTGGGTATCTTCAAGTTGGGAAAAGTAGATAATCACCTTAATTTGGGATTTCCTTAAGAGCATGCATTTAAATATGAGTTCTGTCTCTTACAGACTCTTTTCTTGGGAAAAGTTATTTAGCTTCCAAAACCATGGTTACTTCACTAATAAGTTGGGAATATTGATTGATCTGACCTAGACAGATGTTGTTAGAATTAGCAGTTTTACATGTAAGTACTTAATCACAGTGTTTGACACATAGATATTAATTCATATATTAATTAGAGGTTAGTTAGCATATGATTATTACTGTGTGTTTGTTTCTCCTTTTACCCTTTTCCCTACTGGGGTTCCATGAATCATGTCTTACTCTATCCTAATGTCCCAACGCAGTGTTGAGGACAGAGTAGTTACTCTAGGAATATGTTTTGGAAGGATCATTTTTTAGCCCATGAAGGCCTAGTGTAAGGCAGGAGTTAAGGGAGGGGGAAGGAAGGAAGCAAGTACAATAGTGATAGTGCAAAAATTAAATTGGAAATAGAAACTAAGCAATTTGAGGGCAACCCATTAGACTACAGCTAGTTAGGGAGCTTATGGAGGCAGCGTGATACAATAGAAAGAACAAATGCTTTGGAATTAGAGCTGCATTTGTATTCGATTTTCTTCACTTCCGAGCTATGTACCTTTGGGGAAGTTATTTGACAACTCTGAGCTTCAATTGTCACATCTATTCTAAGATGTAAAAATAAAATAAAAGGATATGAAAATGGCTGGAGATTACAATTGTATAATATTTTTCTGAGGATGAATTGAGATATTATGTGCATGTCTGTGTCTGTGTAGTACTAACAGTACTTTGCACAATAGAGGAAACATCCAGTAAGTCTTTGTTTAAAGAACTTTCTTTAGATCCCAGTTTTAGTGAAACTAAGTTGACAAAGAAGTGCTTCTATGACAATGTGCTAAGATAAGGCCTATAGTCATTTTTCATGAAGTTCACGGTGTGATTTTTCTTCTATTTTATATCCTTTTCCTGTGATCTACAAGGTGACATACAATTTTGATAAGGAAGAGTTTAATTTTTCATAATTCGAGTGCTCTAAAGAAGAGAGAATATAAAATATAATGGACTTTTTATGACTTGCTTTGGAAAGAGAAGAAAGCTAATATTTTTGCTGCTAAATCTAATAAAGGGAAAATTGTGATCCTTAAGACCAAAACATGATGCTGCTATGCCACAGTCAGTGATATATGCACTTAGAGTAGCTTGGAACTGGCTGTGTGCATTTGCTCAGCTCTCCTTGTGACCAAACATATTTTTCTGATTAATTTCACTTAAAACATTTGGTTTATAATTTTGACCTATATTTGGTATATAAATAGTGTCAGTATAGGCTTGCTAAATAAATGTTTTCCCCAAACTCTGACACTACTCTTTGGGAAAAAATAGCTTTATTACTCTTTTAATGTGGTAGAAGCTCCCCCATCAAAGGATGATAATGAACCATGATGTTAATAGTCTGAGCAATTCTTTGTCATCTGTGCAGCCAATATGCTGAGAAATAGCTGACAGAATGAACCACTTTCTTGTAATGGCATCAGTGTTTTGTTATAAAGCAAGCAAAACCCTCCACAACGAAGCCCAACTAAGGGGTATGTGTCGGGAGAAAAAAAAAAAAAGGATGTTTCAGGAGCAGAATCTCAGGTGCTTTCGATATTCTTTTTTCCTCCTCTAGATGTTTTTTTTACATTGATGAACGAGCCATTGTGCTGATTATTATCTGGAAGTTATTTACTGACAGTTAAATACACTTTCTAATATTGATTACCTTGAAGGGGTACAGTGAGTTCATAAAACTGTTTTCTGCTTTATTAAGCTTTAGAAGTTTAAGAGATGGTGAAGCAAATTTCAGACTTAGTCAAGAAAAGAGCACAGAGAAGTCTAAGATGTCTGATGTATAAAGGTTCCCAGAAACTTATATAAGTATTAAGGAATCAATATATGCATCTTCATCGTTTGAAGTACTGATGGAGGAAAAGAATAAAAGAGTGAACAAGGGCAAAGTGAAAAATTAAGTGATAACTCATGCTGAATTTCAATGTGTAATATCAAGAAAACAAATACAATATATTTGTGAAGTTCATGAGAATTTAGGGTTATAATATTAAAAGTTAATAAGAAAAACTTAGTAATGTTACCCATTTGTGAACAACTCAGGGAAATGAGGGCTAGAAAATACGTTTCTAGTCATAGCTCTATATAGTGTTATTAAAAATTTTTGTTTCTCAACTCAAGTCCAATGGGAAATATGTATTGGGAAGCCTAGTTAAAATAAGGCATTTATATATATATATATATATATATATACATACACATAAATTATATATACATATATATGCATGTGTGTATATATAGGAGTGAGATCAAACTATGACCTTTAAACTTAAGTATGGAAATTTCATATAATTAGATATCGGGTGGCCTCTAAGATCATGGTAGTCAAATCTCTAGCACCACTCCAGGATTGTAGTAGTTTGTTCTATTTTTTTTCAAAGTTTCACTTAAATTTTCTCTCCATGGTTTTGGCACCACTAGATTTCATCAGTAAACGTTGTCACTAAAAATTATTGTCAAGCTGACTTTTTGCACCAATGGAATAATTTTAAATCTAGCCATTTCCTTTTTTCTAACCTTACAAATGGGCTTTTTAATATCACCTATCTACCCATAGCTATCTATTCGAAGCTAACTCGAAGGATTAGATACAGGATTCATTTTGGTTTACCTCCTTTTTAACAAGTAATTTGGAACACCAGAATGGAAACTCCTGAGATGTGGCATAGACTTCATAGCCTCAGACAGAGTGATGTATGGATAAAAGGGGTTGGCACGTACAACTTGGTGACTTAAGAAAGCTCACCCAAACTCCAAGACAGTCGAATTTTAAATCAGATCTGACTCATCTAAGGCACTTGGAAAAAGATACTCAATTATTAGCTCTTCTGAAAATTTGTTCAGAATCTTATAATGGATGCACCCCAAGGGGGACTGAGAGCGTGAGGTGGCGATTCCTGGAAACACTTGGCCCATAACTTCAGTGAGAATATCTGAGTTCTCTTCATACCTTGTCTAGGCACGACCCTCTTCAAAAGGGTTTGGTGCAGTGATCACGGTAAGAAATAATTTGGCGTGATCACAAGAGGAGTGCATGAAAGTGGCTGAGCACTCCCTTTCATGATAGATTTTCTACACACTGGAGCCCAGGACAACTTAAATCACAGATAAAAGCTACCACTGAAGATTAGTATCTGAAGAACTTCGGTATAAATCAGCCCAATGCATTCTGGTCAGAAATGACGAAAGCCAGGCTCGGGGTAATTAAATTAAAGGGTCACACACCCATATAGTGGAAAATTGCAACTCTAATCCTTATCCCCTGACTCCTCTTCTTGGATCCTTCTTGTATACATCATTCTCTCGATTCTCTGGGAAGAATATTAATCAGTTCTAAGCCCCAGTTCATCCACAGCTTCTTCAATGCTGCTATTACTACTACTAACTCTACTACTAATTCTAGCTAACGCTGCTAAAGTGCTCACTGTATGTCAGGCCCTGTTCTCAATTACTTACATATGTTAGCTAATTTCAGCCTCACAAAAATTCCAAGATAGATGTCATAATAATCCCCATTTTATAGGTGAAGACATTGAAATTTAAAGAGATCAAGCATTTTGTCAAGGTCATAGTGCTAGTGATTATTTTAATAAAATAAATCCCTTAAGCTTTCAGATATTACACTCCGATTAAATTCTTGAGAAATGGAATTATATGATAGAATTTGTGAGCTGCATCTGTCTTGACCTCTCCCCTGCCCCCATCCCCCTCTCTCCCTCTCCCTCTCTCTCTCTCTCTCCCCCCTCCCTCTCTCTCTCTCTCTCCCCCTCCCCCTCTCCCTCTCTCCCCCTCCCCCTCTCCCTCTCTCCCTCCCTCCCTCCCTCCCTCTCCCTCCCTCTCCACCCCCCCCACACAGTCAATGATGTATGTTTAGAATGTGACTGAGTATGTTTAATTAAGACTCTTCTCATAGGACCTGTGCCGGAAATTTGTCTGGTGAGCAAGACTGTGATTTGCTCAGCGGTTCCGAGAATACGCTTTTCAACCCTACATTATTGTTTCTCTTTTCACCTCTCTCTCTCCCTCCTTTTCATTCTCCTCTTCCCTCCCTCTGTTACACTCTGCCTTTTCCATTTTTCTCCTTCTCTTTTGCCATTTCTTCTCCTTTCTTCCAAGTGTTTTCATCAGAGTTCCTGTGACCCTCCTTCCTAAATATTCCCTTTATAATCATCTGAGTCATTTGTTCCTTTTCCCCAAGAGTTGATTAATTAGTTTCCTTTCTTTTTTTTCCCCCTTACTGGAGACATAACAACTAAAATGCTGAATCAGTCTCTCAAATAACTTGCTGCTTTTTTTCTTTTGGATGTTGACATTAATTACAGTAGTCAGGGCTCTGTCTTTACTTGTAACAGATGCAACCCAAACCCTTTAATCCTTTTCTGCTCAATACCATGCCTTCTGAAGATCAGTGAATTTGTTCACGATGCTGAGAAGCAGATCTGTTTTTTGCCTTTCCTCTGCTGTTTTTTTGGCTTACTCTGTTTTCAGCATTTTAGAGTGCTGTAGCTTTCAGACATAACTGTGCTTAAGGAAACCAAAACATGCACCATGGAAAGGATAGAAATGAAAAACTCTTAAAATAATGTTTCCAAAGGAATGATGATAAGAAAAAATCATTCAGAGGAAGATAACTCTTATTATATTAATAATTTATAAATATTTTGATAGATTTGAAGTTTGGCTGGGGGAAATATTAACTCAAGACTGTCCTAGTAAGGATATGAAACAGAGAAAATGAGAGTGGTTTTGAATTAATTATCGTGATAGAATTTCTCTAAGAAAAATAATGCGAAGAGGTTTGTAAAGAGGTAACAGAAGTGGGAAGTTAATCAGCTCATGTCATCTTTTACATTTGCTTTCCTAAAACTGACGTATTGAGAAATATCTAAAAGAGGAGATGAGATTCCTCTTCAAATGAATACTATCAATCACGTTAAAAGATTCAAAAATTGGATGAAAATTACTCAAAGGATTATGATAAAGAGAGCAGAGGAAGGGATAATTTGTCTTGAAATGATGCCAACAGGGAGAGAGAATGTGGCAATTAGTGGAAGCGGAAATGGGCTGACCTTTTGGAATAGGGGTGACTAAGGTTGGACACCCAGAGCTATTTTTGGGGAAATCAGTCAACAGATGTGTCTAGCATCATTTGGCAAATGTAAAGTTCAAATTGTTACTTAGAGCTGAGGTGGGCAGCATGATAACAGAACAGAAGCATTAGAAGTAGCTATTGGCCGCCCTCATCTGGAATAAATTTGCATAGGCTTCTGCAAGTATTTGAGAATTAACAGCCATTATACTAGTGTTTACAAACAGAGATACTCAAGAGAACTAGCAACTGCTGGGGCCGCTGGTGGTGAGAGGAGAAGGAAAGGAAGGTTCAATGTTTCCTGTTGGTCCAGAAGAGTTTTAGGACAGTGAATCCGTTAATAGCATAATATTTAAAACTCTGCTTTGAAAGTTTATCCATAGCTCAGGGACATCTTGTTAGTTAAATTCGAATTTTAAAAGCTGCTTTTGAGAGATGTAGACTTTTTTTTTTTTTTTTGCGGTCCTCGGGCCTCTCACTGCTGTGGCCTCTCCTGCCGCGGAGCACAGGCCCCGGAGGCGCAGGCCCAGTGGCCATGGCTCACGGGCCCAGCCGCTCGGCGGCATGTGGGATCTTCCCGGACCGGGGCACGAACCCGCGCCCCCGGCATCGGCAGGCGGACTCTCAACCACTGCGCCACCAGGGGAGCCCGAGAGATGTAGACTTTTATAAAAGAAAACATCAAGTAACATAATATACAAAAATTAATTTATGTGTTTATTTTTACTGGGATTTGTTTTAGGGGGAAGGAAGAGTCATAAAACATCTTCGCTAATTGTTCAGAATGTCTACATTCATAAGTTGAAAATAATGAGATTTTATACCAGTAAATGTCTCATTGCTATTTTACCATAAGTATCAGTCATTGAATCTGAAACTTTTTCTAGATATGGAGGTGGTAGTTATAGTATTAATTTTACCCAGTAAGAAAGTCGTTGGCTGAAAATCACCCTTAAATCAGTGGAACAGTTGGGGTTATTGTCGCCCAGAGCTCTGTGTCAGCTCTCATATTGCCTTCCCGCGCTGTTTCTCAGGAATGTGTTGTATCTGTCCAGTTTTAGAGGCCTTTGCCAAATTCATAGGTTCACGGAGGCATGACACAACTGCATTGAATCATTTATTATTGTTTAAAATCAGGTGTTTTCACCGTTTCCATAGAGGGGTCATAATAAGGAAAATGTGAAATTATGAAGAATTGAGATAAGTTGATTGAACTAAATAATAAACCTAGTAGATGATGCTTTCTAAGGCTTAGGAGTCATGCTTCAGAGAAGACAAGAGTATGTTGATATGCAAAATTAATATGCGATTACAATGAGACTGGAAATCAGTGGAGCAAGTATGGATTGATGGATTGGCTGGTGGATGGCATTAAAACTAGCTTATTTTAAACTTTATGTAAAACATAAATATATATAGTCAAGATGGATTAATCACTAAATATGAGAGGTAAAACTATACAATTAATAGAAGGAAAAATAGAAGAGTATTTTGGAAACTTAGGGGTGGAAAGAGCTTCTTAGATAAAATTCCTAAAGTTTGTGCCATTCTGAAGAAAAATCTGATAACATTTAGTGAAATTAAGTGTTTATATACCATATGTCCTTGCATCTCTATCCAGGATATGTAGCTCAGAGAATTCTCATGCAAGTCCATAAAGAAAATATTTAAATGGAAATTTGTCACAGGATTGTTTTTGGTAACAGGAAGCTGGAGATAACTGCTTATCATGATAATCATTTTGCAATAGATATATGTATCCGATCATCGCATTGTAACCTTAAACTTACATAATGTTATATGTCAACTATATTTCTATCAAGGTAGAAAAAATAAGTTGGAGGCAACTAGATGCAGACCTCAGAGGGAAGTGATAAGTCATTGTGGTCGATGCATTCTATGCAGTGGTACTTGTAGCAGTTAGACTCAACTAGACCCATGGCTACAAAATGATCAATAGCTCTTAAAAATGATAGTGCTGAGTTAAAACAAAAAGAGAAAATAAATAAATAAAAACAAAAACCACCAACAACAAAAAGAGAAAACAAATGAACATGCATGCATATAATACAATACACAAAAAAGAATGAATATCTAACATACTAAGAAATGAGTCAGTGGTAGGAGATGGAAATAGTATACTGGGGATAAGAGGATCAATACACAGAACAAGAGATTGGTCTTTCAGGGATGAATGATGATCATGTGCAATGAATTACAGAGTATGATTAATTCAAACTCTTGCACACAAAAAGCAAACAACGTAATAATTAATGACTTATAAATGCAGATGAAGTAGGTATTATTTGGACAGGGAGAGGTTTCTTTATTGTAATGACCTCAAGTAAAGCAGATGGCATGATGGCGAGGGGCATCCTGGTAGGATGGAGAAAATTTGAAAGATGCAGCATAAAAAAACTGGGGTTCAGTCTTGACTTCTGGCAGCACAATGTCAGCTGTGCAAATTATTTAAACTGAGTCTCATGTTCCTGATTTGTATGTAACAATGATACTAATGTACCACACACACATGACAGTGGTGCTTTATGCATTTTTGAGGGTCAGAAAAATATTATTATAAATATTTACAGTTCATAAATGGTTTCTTAAATGATGGCTTGAATTATTTTGTGTGTGCTGCTAGTTCCCACATCTGTCCAGCAATGACTTTCATTTCTATTCAGAATCATATATTTAACTTCTGGCTTGATATCTCTACTTGGATATTCAACACACATCTAAAACTCAGAATGCCCCAAACTGAATCATCATTCTCAGTTCTTTGTGCCTGTTCTTCTTAATTTTCCCCTCTGTGAATCGTATTACTAGCCACATATTTCCTAAGACAGACTCCTCAGAATTGAACCCTGTCTTTCCTCTCCCATTTATCCCCTCTTCCAAACAATAATGATGTATGTTAATTACAACTTCTTAATTGTTCTTCTTCATCCTCAAAACAACTATCTTGAGTTTGTTACTTTTAGCAATTGCTTAAATTACCTCAAGAAACTCCTAACATTTAAAAAAATTTTTTATTGCAGTATAGTTGATTTACAATATCGTGTAAGTTTCAGGTGTATGGCACAGCGATTCAGTTGTATATATTGAATATATACATATATGTACTCAGTTATATACATGTGTGTACGTGTGTGTGTGTGTGTGTGTGTATATATATATATATATATATATATTCTTTTTCAGATTCTTTTCCCTTATAGGTTATTACAAAATAGTGAGGGTAGTTCCCTGTGCTATATGGTAGGTCCTTGTGGGTTATCTGTTTTATACATTGTAGTGTAAGAAACTCCTAACATTGACCTTCTTTCCCATAACCTTTCCAATCCTTTTTGGAACAGTTTAGAATGATCTTTCTAAATCTAAATAATACTTCATTTCCCTGCTCAAAAGCCTTCCATGACTCCCCATTCCCCAGTCCATAATGTCTAATCTAAGCAGCTTATTATGATCTGACCTTTGCTTATCACCTTTCAACCTTTACATGAGTGTCTTTCAAACAGTAAATCATGACACCGTGGTGTCTCATGACCTTTATGTTTTGGGTGAAACATAAGCAATAGGAATAGAAAGCAGAGTGCATTGCTTATAGTCTGGCTAAGTATTATGTCGTGACCTTTTGATTCACACATCCATACCTGGACACACCCATACATACACATACATACTCTAGATGGAAATTTTATTTTTTATCCTGATGCCCAGAGTCCTCCATCTTACCGTTATTTCTGTGTGCTGACAACCCAAGTAGACTGCTTGTATCCCCAAAACATATGTGGTCTTTCTTCCCTTTGGGGCTTTCTAGCCCCACTTCCAGGAATGCTCTGCTCCACGTGACCTGCACAGCTCTTTCTGGATTTAGCTTCAGAGTCACCTCTTCAGGGAAGTTATTTTTGCTCCTCACATAGTCCCCAAAGCAAGACATAATGTCATTTCTATGTAATCCTCTAATAGTCCATGCTTATACCTATTTGCCCTCCATTACACTATATTATAATTTCCTGTTTAGGGATTCTTTTCTCATGAAACTGATAGCTCCCTGAGAACAGGGAATGTGTGTTACTATCATCATTTTTTTTTTTTTTTGCGGTATGCGAGCCTCTCACTGTTGTGGCCTCTCCCGTTGCGGAGCACAGGCTCTGGACGCGCAGGCTCAGCGGCCACAGCTCACGGGCCCAGCCGCTCCGCGGCATGTGGGATCTTCCCGGACCGGGGCACGAACCCGTGTCCCCTGAATCGGCAGGCGGACTCTCAACCACTGCGCCACCAGGGAAGCCCTACTATCATCATTTTGATTTCATCTTCCACAAAACTGATGGATCAGATTTAATCTCCAAAATCCCTCCCAGCTCTTAATTTCTAGATAAATCTAATTCTTGGACTTGACATTTTAGGTGATATTTATGATAAATTGCATGGGTATTGACTGATCTAATTTGGTCCTCATTGTGGCTGAGCTATTACTTATGATTTGGCAGTTTAGACATGTTTCTGTCAGTTACTGATTTAATCTCATACAGCTGTGACATGGGACATTTCCCCCAATCATCCCCAATTGTTACCAAACTATAAGATGGAAGAAAAAACTTTAAGCTTCTAGGATTGGATGGGAGCACCTACGCTCTTTCTGTAGGTTGGCAAACATGCTGATAAAATATGAAAAACTTACTCAGACATGTGTCCCCAAATACCTAGTTGTCTTGTATAATGAAGATAGCAAATCTCATTGCCATTTCTCGTTTAATCCAGATGCTCTGTTTTATATGCACACACTTAACAGTGCCCTTGCACCAGCGATACTTTAAATGATAAATGCTATGTTTCTCAACATCCAATCATCCGAATACCTAATAAGCTATCCTTCCCTTAGTATTTTCAGTAAAGTTACTGTGTTTCCCTAAGGGAATTTTGCAACTACAGGATTCATGACGGTGCCAGAACCACCAATTTTGTTAAGGCCAAAAGCGAAAGGGGAGAAAAAAGCTTTAGAACTACTTACCTAATGAAAACAAATCAATGGTTAGAGAAAGGACATTGATATAAATGCCCTAGCTCTGATGACTAAACATCCCATTTTTCTTTTTAGAAGGAAAAAAATATTCCAAGAGAATCCTTCAGGGCAGACAGTTTCTTCTCTGGATTTTGCTAATACATATATATATATATTTAATAAACTTACATTACCAGACACTGTTTGAAATCCATTGACTTTTATCACTAGTTTTAAAATGCCTTTGTAGTTCAGTTATCACTTTAAGTCCTAGGTTTATTCAAAGAACTGTTGGAGCTTTGAATGAAAGCGCGTCCCCCGTCTTGTCGTCTCGCCCTCTGCAGCTGCCATACTCTTAGATAGCGTGGTCCTCTATCTAAGGGCCGTTTCCTCTTTCCTGTCTAAGAGTAGTTCTCCCTGCTGACCATACCCTTTCCTCCTGCCTTCTGCAAGAGCGGTTTCTTATCTCCTTAAGTGAAGACCATTCTCTCCTCTTGAGGAAGCCAGGAGAGAACCTAAAAATATTTGTTTCATTTTGCCTGAACCTCCATCCATTCATTCATTTAGTGAATATTTATTTAGCACCGACTATGTGAAAGTCTGTGTTCTAGGCACTAGAGATCAGGGAACAGGCAAAAATGCCGGCCCTTGTCAGTCTTACATGCAGTGGACTCCTGGGTCTAGCTTTGCATAATATAAATGATCTGTTAGTAGACTTTCTTAAATGTAAGTGCCTTGTACTTGTGAGATAAATCCAGAAGATATTTCACTCAGGAAGACCGGATTTAATGAAGTCTGAAAAGCTGTATCAGTTAAGGTTGAGTTATGTAATATTAAGATACAAGGAGGTATAGTAATAATTCCTCTTTGTATTCCTATGACTCTGATGTTAAATGTTTTAATATATTACTAATACACACACACACACACAATTTGGTTCAGTTAAACACACACACACACACACACACAGATAAGTGGCACATATTTGCAGTTATATGATCTGGATTCCAGTTTCACAATCCCTGTTCATAATTGGACACTTGCCTGAAAGCTGACTCTTTATTATGCTTTTGAAAACTGGAGTTCTCTTTCCCTCTTAAAAGAGTCGTAAAATTCCTAGATTTACAAAATAATTAGGGGGCCATGCCTGTTCACTTGAGGCATCCTTCATGTTACATTTCTGAGAGCGTAGCAGGTCATTTCAGCTTCCTTTCAAAGCATCCCAATGATGGGAATTTCATTTCTTTATATGAAACTTCATTCTCATATTAGTCTTAATAGTTTTTTCTCTACTAATTTGAAGTCTGCTTTCTAAAATATTCACATATTAGTTCTAATTCTTCCTATAAAGTACCCCATGTGCCAGCTTCCCATGGTTTTCCCTTGGCTCTTCTTACTTGGGGGGTCATTCCATATCCCTCATCTTTCCTTTCCTGGCATGGTTTCTAGATCTCCCTCATTTTGGTCACCTTCCAGAATGATGTGAATAGACTTTCTATAGTTCAATATTCCTGGTAAACTGTAGATTGCAGAGCTGGACGTATCATCCTGGATGTGGTCTGTCTAATATAACTCTTACCACCAAATTCTCGACAGTCTACATGCATGTATGTCCTCTGTGTGTGCAGTATGTTCCTAACTTTTTTCCCCAACAAGCCCCAGCACAGTGAGCTTGTGGTGAGCTACACATACAACAAGGTTTCTACCTTAGGGTCACCATGAAAAGCCAAAAATGAGGTTAAATCCATAAGGTCTATAATGACTTTGTTAGTTATTACCGCAGGGATTCGCTGAGCCAGTTACCTTGTTGTTCAGCATTCACCAACCATCACAAGTGCCGACAAGGAAATTTGCACCTCTGGGTCCAGTAAGATGTGAATTATGAAAAAAAAAAAGGGTTTCAGTTGTACTTAAGGGGTAATGTATTTTTTTTAAAATGTATTCTCTAAGGACACGCTTTAAAGGAAGAGACCAGCTCTACTCTTGAATATATTAAATGTTTCTGACCATGTAACTATTATGTTCCAAAGATAAAGCCAGGTTTTGAAGACTAAAACAGGAGAATCCAGAGAGAACAATAAACAGTTGAGGAGTTAGTTATAAAAAGAAATGGTTCTCCTTAAAGCAGATGTGTGGAGTGTCTTAGTCACTTCAGGCTGATATAATAAAGTACCATAGACTGGGTGGCTTATACACAACAGAATTTATTTCTCACAGTTCTGGAGGCTGGGAAGTGCAAGATCAAGGCACCAGCAGATTTGGTGTCTGGTGAAGGCTCCCTTCCTGGTTCACAGATGACCTTCTTGCTGCATCCTCAAATGGTGGAGAGAGTGAGAGAACTCTCTCGGTCTCTTTTATAAGGGCACTAATCCCATTCATGAAGACTCCACCTCATGACCTAATCATCTCCCAATTACTCCACCTCTTAATACCATTACATTGGGGGTTAGGTTTTAACATACAAATTTGGGGGGAGGGCACAGACATTCAGTGCTTAACACATAGTGTAGTAAACACCACTAAAGTGTGTTTCTAATGATCCTCAAAATGACAAGGCCAAGAAGAACAATGAAGCTTAAAAAGTATAAACCGTCATCATTAAAAAGCATCCTTGTTATTGGTTGCAGACAACAGAGTAAAAGCTATGTAACTTTGGGGAATAATTAGCTGGTCATTTTTGCATACACTATATTAACCTGCAATCAAACAAACCAATGCACTGAATTATATCAGAACTGATATAACCAGGTGTGGGTAAATGGCAAATGTCAGCTTTTAATCTTTTTATCCTTGCATTATAAAATTCAAAATATCAAACATGTTCTATGAAGACAGATCTAAACAGATCTGTCCTGTGAGTGTAAAATTTTTGTAACTTCATGGCTAGTCCTGAACTAGATCTCTTTGGGTATCTATTAGATGGCGTTTATATGGAGGAGAGATTTTTTTTTTCTAAAGGAGGAGAGAGGCTTTTCTTTTTGACACCCAAGAGTAGCAGTTGGCCTGGAAGTGGAGGGTGAAGACAATGGAAAATACAGGATGGTGGCATATCTCTCATTTGCTCTGAGAGATTTGATTTTTTTTTTTGAGATCTGACTTTGTTATCAAATGAAATATGTACATTAGCAATTCAAGCAATACAGGAAATAATAATCTATAAATTTGAATCAACTCAAATTGTCACCGGAATTCATCAGTGTTAATATTTTGGGAATCATTACAGAGATCTCTTATATAAGGTTAGCCCTCCATGTCCATGGCTTCCACATCTGCAGATTCAACCAACTGCAAATGGAAATTTTTTTTAATTCCAGAAAGTTCCAAAGAAACAAAACTTGAATTTGCCACACACCGGCAACTATTTACGTAGCATTTACATTGCATTGGGTATTATAAGTAATCTAGAGAGATTTACATTATATGGGAGGATGTGTGTATATTTGCATACATATGCAAATGCTGCAACATTTTATACGAGGGACTTGAGCATCCACAGGTTTTGGTATCTGTGGAGGGGTCCTGGAACTCATCTCCTGTGGATACTGAGGGACAACTGTATACATACAGATAGAAAACTGGATAGAGAAATAATTTTATAAAAACTGTATCATATTATATATGCTAATTTAAATAAAACTATTAAATTTGATTTGATTCATTTAATTAAAGACAAGGAAAATGAAGTGAAACTGAAGTTATTATCTGTATACTTCAAAACAAGGTGCACAGTTCCTAAAATATCCATTTAAGACCTAGACAAAAGTTTATATAAAGCAAATAATTAGCTTCCATTATGCCCTTTTTACAAGCTAAGTTTCATTTTTAGGTGGTATTAGTTTTACTCTCTTTTATTAAAGATAATGTAGTCAACATTCTTAAAATTTATTCCACCTTTTGATATATATATATATATATTTATATTTCAAATTATTTATTTATTTATTTTTGGCTGTGTTGGGTCTTCATTGTTGCACGTGGGCTTTCTTTAGTTGCATTGAGCAGGGGCTAGTCTTTGTTGCGGTGTGCGGGCTTCTCACTGCGGTGGCTTCTCTTGTTGCGGAGCATGGGCTCTAGGTGCGTGGGCTTCGGTAGTTGTGGCACATGGGCTCAGTAGTTGTGGCTCGTGGGCTCTAGAGTGCAGGCTCAGTAGTTGTGGCACATGGGTTTAGTTGCTCCACGGCATGTGGGATCTTCCCGGACCAGGGCTCAAACCTGTGTCCCTTTGGCAGGTAGATTCTTAACCATTGCGCCACCAAGGGAGTCCCCCACCTTTTGATTTTTGTAATGCATTTATGTTTTACTTTGCAAAGATTTACAGTAGAATCTTTAAGTTACACACTGATTTTACAAGCTAACCTTTAATCTTTACAATCACAAGCAAATTTATTAATATTTATTATGTTTACAGATGCTGGATATTTAAACAGATTGAAGTAAATTCTGTAGGCAAGAAGAAACTTTTTAGAATTCGCAATCCCTTTTCCATTCACCGCTGGATTTTATTGTTTTGAACTCCCAGAGAGCTGCATAGTGAATCAATGCACAGTATTAAGACAGTGGAATCAACACTGCAGGAGAACAGAAATAGTTTTGAATTCTCTCCCAATCGCTCATTCACAGTAGTATTTATTTGATAACTAGCTTAAAGGCAGAATTGTTTGAATACCCAGTTATCTGCATATAGATTTCCTTTTGTTCCTTCCATGTGTCTAGGGAGTAGTTTTCAAGTAAGTGTTAGTATTTAGAATATTTAACATAATTAGGTTGTAGGCACAAAACCATGTATGTTGAACTCTCTTAGGGTTTTTAAGGGTAACTTTAACCTTAATATGACTTATCTTTCACATGTATTAACCTCCAAGTTGAGAAGTCACAGTGCTTTATAATATTTAATGTGTATATACACATATGTGTATGTATATATATGTGTATGTTTACATATATGTATATATACTTGTATTTGTGTGTGTGTGTGTGTGTGTGTGTGAAAGAGAGAGAGAAGGTGACAGAGAGAGAGAGTGTGTTTAGTAATCGCTCTGATCATTTAAGCTTCTATATTTAGTTTCAATGTTCCCCATCAGTCTTTTTTATCTCTTGGTTTCCTGAACTTTTTTGTAGAGTAGTTTTTCAAAAAATGTCTTTAGGAATTGACTTTTTAATGTTTAAAAATGTCTTTCTGTTGCTGATCTTCTTAAATAACAATGTGTCTAGATATCGTAGGCTTGATCCTCAGAACTAGTAGATGGTGTTCCATTGCCCTCTGGCATTAACTGCTTCTGTGGAGAATCTGAGAAAAGTTTGTATTTCCCCCTTGATAGGTGACTTGATTTTTCTGCTGGACGCCTGAAGAATTCTTTATTTACATTTGAAAGCTTATTGAACCTTTGCATTAGAACCGCTTCAGATTTTTGGTGGTGTGACCTTTTGATTTTAAGATTCTATTCTTCATTCTTTTATATAAAATTTTCAATAGTTATCACTGAATTCAGTTTCATGTTTGAATTAGTGTATTCTTTATTTGTGGAATGTCAGTTATACATATGATTTTCTTTTCAGACAAGGAATCTGTGGCAATTACCCTCGGTAACTTTGAATATCAAATACCAAAATTGTCTTTTTCCTGTATTAACATGGGAATGGCAGCTTGGTTAAGATGAAAAATTTTAAGTCTCTTCTCCTAACTCTTTCTATATTGTTTTTTTTTTTGCTACATGGAAATAATCAAAGATATACCATAGTAGAGATAATAGTATAATGGACCTGATGTATCTATTTCTCAATTTTAAAAGTTATCATACATAATTGATGCTGTGGGCCGTGGTAGAGTCAGAAGGACTGGAATTACCCTTCTGCATAAATAATTAGAAAACTGGAAAAATATATGTGGCAATAGTCTTTGGACATTGGACGACAGTAAATCCAGGACTGTGATCTCTGTGAAAAGCGAAAAAAGTGACATAAGCCTAAGCCTTGTGACTGCCCTGGTCTGTTGCCTGGAGGCCTTTGCTGTCCCACCTTCTAGTGACAAGGATCCCAGAGCAGGGAAGTTTCCGTGATTTGAAGAGACAGAAAGGCCGAGGTGGCTGGAGCTTGTAGGGCAGAGTATGAGTGAGGAGAAGAAGCTTCATGAAGAAAATGCTTCAGAAACCTGCACAGGAGTCCCCTGGAGTCTCTTCCGGAGAACTAAACTTTGTGGGGGGAGAAATTCCATGAAGCTGAGCAAAAACCAACCAGAAAGCTGTAACGCCGAACAGCTCCCAGAGGTCACACAGGGCCGACAGGAGCAGACCCGCTGTTCCAGTCCCAGCTGTTTGTGTATTCCTGGCCTCACCCTCTAGATGTGGTAGTGAGCAAGCCTTCAGATGCTTCCAGCTCCCAGCCTTGGAGCCACTCCGGCTTGATCTGGGCTGGCTGCAGTGCACGGCAGCTTTGTGCTGCAGCTTGAAGCAGGATCTCAGTTCCCTAACCAGGAATCAAAGCCACACCGTGGCAGTAAGAGCACCCGATTCCTAACCACTAGACCACCAGGGACTAGTGCCTAGAAGCAGGGCCCTGGCTCTTGTCTTGTTTGGAAAAAGAATTTCACCAAAGAGACAGAAGTTTGTAAAGCAGATAGAGCATTTATTAGCAGCAGAGTACGTGCGGAAAGACACACAGGCGGGCGCGAGGGAGTTGTGTGCCTTTGGGGACAGTTTTCTGGGTTCCTTCTGGCCAATCATCTTGCTTGTCTGGCTCCATGTCCATATCTTGTCTGACTCAGGGCCCTCCCAGATGCCTGTTAGCCAGGATGGAGTCCAGCGCGAGGGTCTCTGGGAGGTTGGCAGGCTATATTATGGGCTAGCGCCCTCTCCTTTCTCTGACCCCTGAGGAACTTTCTGTGCATGTGTAGTTTGGGAGGTCTCCTTGACCTCAAGAATGAGAAATATGTAGCCTCCTTATCTTTTTACCCAAGCAGGGCTCAGCTCCTCGCTGCTCCTGCCATTATCTTTATCTTGACATGTCTATCCTCAGGAGACAAATTCCAGCGGCTCAGCCTGGAGCCCATTTATCTCCTGCTGCAGGCTGATCTGTGTGGAGCAGACACAGGCTCTCTCAAGTGAGCCCTGCCCAGGTTGAAAATTCATGAGCAGAATAAATGTTTTCAACCAAAAAAATGTGCTGCCATTTCTTACTCAGCACTAGATATACAGAACACATTATATACGCTTTCAATTTGCAATTGCTACATGCTTTGCTCAGTTACTGTGCTCTTTCCGAACCCCAAGGTAAAAGTGGTTCCCTGGAGAGGGGTTCCTCTCTCTCCTGTAACTCACACTTACCTCCCATACTGGCCCTTCTAGGTCAGGGCAACCTCCTAATTCCAGGAAGTGCTTCTCTACATCAGAATGATGCTAAGTGCCTGGTAAGGAGATGGGTCTCTGTCACAGCACTGCCAGAAATGTTTTGTTTGGTGAGTCTCTCCGGCTAGAAAAAGCTCTGAATGAAATTGTCCTCAGAGCAAAAAAGTGCTGTAACAGAGTCCTCCCCTTTCCCCCTGCAACTGTTCCAAGTTCAGAGGTACTGATGGTGTTTTCTGGGTCTTCCTTTACTTATTTCCTACCATACAGCCCTCGTTTTCTTAGCCAGAGCGGCAGTGTCCCTAAGTGACTTTTCTTCAGTCTGAAATTCATGTCATACATTTGAAACTATTTTCTAGTTCAGCTCCTGAGTTAGAATGTTCCTTACTCTGTTTCCCTTTGGGCATAAAGGTCACTTTTTTCCCCACCTTATTCTTATGCTGACTCATTAGCTAGGATGTCCTCTATTTCCCAAGTAATCTATTATGACCATATATTGTTCCTTCAGTGGGGATAAACACACACACACACACACACACACGCACACACACAGTATGGGAAAAGTTTTATATACTTCAAAAACCTACTACAAAGAGAACTTAAGAGCCAAAGATAAACTGGGAAGTTATTACCTGCAAATATGATAGAATTAGTACTGTCTGCATTTTCAGTGGGATAAACCGTGGTTGTAGGGCCTATTCTGTACATTGTAGGATGCTTTAGTAGCATCCCTGGTCTCTCCCAACCAGATGCCAGGAGTAGAACCCCCAGTTGTCACAAATAAAGATGTCAATGCCAATAGCCCATGTGGTGTGCAAAATCCACCCCCCAGTTTGGAACCAGTGATTCAGGACTAGTCTCCTTTATTAGCTAGGCTGTGCTCTGATATATTTCTTAGTTTATGTAAGGTCTCAATGTAAAATGTTTATTTTTACTCCCATCACAGTCCTTTGCAGGTCAGTTGCCTTTTCTCTGTAGCTTTTCCCCTAAGAAGGCTATCTGGGACGGCTTCCATATTGATTATTTAGGCCTCTGCATTGCAACTTCAGGTTTGCTTATTGTAGTTTTGCCACCTTAAGAGTTCTTCCCTCCTTGCTATATGGATGAGAGAGAGAAGAATTCACAACACTTTTAACGGCCTCAGATGAGAAATGATGCATGACTTCTGCTCATGTTACAGTTGATGACCTAGCAGTCATATCACCCCAATCTAAGTGAAATGAAGAAAATAAAACTTCCTGTGTGCAGAGGAAAGTAGTGGTGTGGTAAACCAATCTCACTGTTATTGCCAAGGATATCTTATCTGAAAATGGTCCCTTGAAAATAATTTTAAAATCTTCAGTTTTCAGTGTCCAATGTGAAAAATTATAAAACCTATAGAGCAGTAATTCACCAAAGAAATACAAATGAATAATAAATATATTAAATTGTTCAACCCGCTAATAATCAAAGGAAAATTTTTAAATTATTTTCTCCTATAATATTGACAAATGTTAAAATATAGTAATAGTGCTGACATACTGATGGGGATAAAATAAGATAGCAGTCATATATTGCTAGTGAGATGGTGAATTAGTAAAAACTTTGTGGAAAAACACTGTCACGATGTATCAAAGACCTTATAATGCTCATACTTCTTTAAAATTGAGATATAATTAACATGTAACATTATATTTGTTTCAGGTATGCAACACAGTGATTTGATATTTGTATATACAGTGAAATGATCACATTAAGTCTAGTTTACATCCATCTGCACACATAATTACAATTATTTTTCTTGTGATGAGGACTTTGAAGATTTACTCTCTTAACAACTTGCAAATATCCACCACAATATTATGAATTATAGTTGCCATGCTGTATATTACATTCCCAGGACTTATTTTATAAGTGGAAATTTGTGCTTTTTTTTTTTTTTTTTTTTTTTTTTTTGCGGTACGCGGGCCTCTCACTGTTGTGGTCTCTCCCGTTGCGGAGCACAGGCTCCGGACGCGCAGGCTTAGCAGCCATGGCTCACTGGGCCCAGCCGCTCCGCGGCATGTGCGATCCCCCTGGACCGGGGCACGAACCCGTGTCCCCTGCATCGGCAGGCGGACTTTCAACCACTGCGCCACCACGGAAGCCCTGTACCTTTTTAAAAAATTAATTAATTAATTTTTATTTTTGGCTGCATTGGGTCTTCATTGCTGCACGCGGGCTTTCTCTAGTTGCGGCGAGCAGGGGCTACTCTTTGTTGCGGTGCGCGGGCTTCTCATTGAGGTGGCTTCTCTTGTTGCAGAACATGAGCTCTCTTAGGCGTGGGGGCTTCAGTAGCTGTGTCACGCGGGCTCAATAGTTGTGGCGCGCAGGCTTAGTTGCTCCGCAGCATGTGGGATTTTCCTGAACCAGGGATCAAACCCTGTCCCCTGCGTTGGCAGGCAGATCCTTAACCACCATGCCACCAGGGAAGTCCCAAATTTGTACCTTTTAATGCTCATACTTTTTGATTCAGTAGTACCACTTATAGAAATCTATACTATGATAAGGAGGAAATCAGGTATCTAAGATATATGAGAAATGATTTATTAGAGTAATTTTATAGGACTAAATATGAGGAGCAAACAAATATATGCAAGAGTCAGGGAATGAGTCAATACAAACGTTCAGACTCCTTACCCTTCTCAAATTCTGATCAACTGAAAATAGTTACAGGGAATCAAAAAGGGTTCACCTTTTCAGCTTTATGGTAAGAAAAGCTGGAATGGAGAACAGGCCAGGGCCTCTGGCCTCAATTTCCTAACCTAGATCTTGGGACCTTCTTGATTGTAAATTATTGAATCAGTAGGTCAGAGAGGATGGAACAAAGATGTTGACACCTGATGGGCCTGCCAGGAGCTTGGGGGTAGGTGGTTTAAGAGATGAGAGGGGAGGGGGTGGTGGGGGGAGAGAGAGAGACCTGCCTTGCTTTTAGATACCACTGGTAATGTGGCCTATTGGGCGTCAGGCTCCAAGCAGGCTCCATTCAGATAATCCATTCCTCTTCCTAAAAGTGAATAGTGGTTAAGTGCATAAAAGGTCAGAAGTTCTATGGTGATACTGCTTCCTCCCCCCCACCCCCCAACCCCGGGATGACGGGGCAGAAATTTTCTCAGAGTCCAACAGAATTTAAGGGACATACATGTGGTGGTTGGAATAGGTAGACCATACACTTAATTCCTAAATGCACATATTAGCTGCAGATGAGTAACATGCTAGGTTAAAAGTGGTGCCAGGTTAAAAGTGGCATCAGGTTAAGGGTTCCAAGAAGGAGCAAGGGCTGGGGAAATGGTTAGATCGAATATAAGGGTCTCTTTAGTTGTGGGTCAGCTAGATGAGCAAAATTTTTTAAAAAAGACAATTCATATGTGTCTGGAGGTTGGGGAGGGCGGCAAATGCATGCAGAAACGAGTTACAGGGTCAAGGCAGTCAGCACTTAGCAAATCTATAGTGGAAACTAGAGCTCTTAACATTCATTGAGCAGCTCCTAGTCTAGGATTTTGGCAAATATTTTTGATCATTTATGCAGATAGAAGCACAGATGCAAGTTACTAGGAGAAGGGAAGACCCTGTGTGTCCCACATGCCCCTGAGCCTACTGAGATCACTCCTGACTAAGCCTGGTGTAGGTGTCTACAGGTTGCTGATAGTTGACGACAGTTGGCTACATAGTGAGTGAGGCCAAGGAACTGATTTTTTTTTTCTTGGCAGAGACAGTTCACTGACACCTGCTTTTTTTTTTTTTTTTTTTTTTTTTTTGCGGTACACGGGCCTCTCACTGTTGTGGCCTCTCCCGTTGCGGAGCACAGGCTCCAGATGCACAGGCCCAGCGGCCATGGCTCACGGGCCCAGCCGCTCCGCGGCATGTGGGATCCTCCAAGACCGGGGCACGAACCCGTGTCCCCCGCATCGGCAGGCGGACTCTCAACCACTGCGCCACCAGGGAAGCCCTGACACCTGCTTTTTAATATTTCTGCTCCTCCCTCACTGCTGATTTGAAAACTATAACACTGTTTCCAGCAGGATATTAACTTTGCTTCAAATTGAAGCTTTCATTCTGTGTGTTTGGGAAATCAGATAACTCAACCTGTTCAAAATCTATGCTGAGGGCTTCCCTGGTGGCGCAGTGGTTGAGAGTCCGCCTGCCGATGCAGGGGATACAGGTTCGTGCCCCGGTCTGGGAGGATCCCATATGCCGCGGAGCGGCTGGGCCTATGAGCCATGGCCGCTGAGCCTGCGCGTCCGGAGCCTGTGCTCCGCAACGGGAGAGGCCACAACAGTGAGAGGCCCGTGTACCGCAAAAAAAAAAAAAAAAAAATCTATGCTGAGCAAGCTAATGCATTTCAGAGGGTTCCTACCTGAGTATTTATACTTTGTGAGAGCTCTTTTTGTGTCTTAGTGACTTTTATTTTTGAACATGGTAAGGTTTAGATATGGCCTAGAGCAGTGGTTCTCAAAGTGTGCTCCCAAACTGGGCTCATCAGCACTGCCTGGGAATGCACATTCCTAGGCACCATCCCAGATCTGATGAACCGGGAACTCTAGGGTGGGACACAGCCCTCTGTTTTAACAAGCCCTCTAGGGACCTGTGACACATGTTCAAGTCTGGGAGCCACTGGACTAGAGCCTTGTGTCTCAAAGCGTGGGTGGTGAAACACTAGAAATTACAGTTATGTCTATTAGTAATCTGGAATCTTGGGCTATGCTTCAGAATCACTCGATCAGACCCTACACTTCAAGCTCCCCAGGGTTTCATGTGCACATCACAGTTTGACAAGCACTGAGACTCCCCAGCCCTGTGATCCAGTTAGTAGGTTTTCTTAGGTTTCAATTGATTGGGGATGTAACCCATGCCTTGGTTATGTTTTCTTAATGGTTTATTGAAGCATAATATACACGCATCTTATAGTCATGGTATTTTTGAAAAGTCCCTCAGGTGATTGCAATGTGTAGCCAGGGTTGAGTACCCAGAGCGAGTGGGGAAAGCATAAACATCTTGTATTCTTTTTTTTTTTTTTTTTTTGTGGTACGCGGGCCTCTCATTATCGTGGCCTCTCCCATTGCGAGGCACAGGCTCTGGATGCACAGGCTCAGCAGCCATGGCTCACGTGCCCAGCCGCTCTGCGGCATGTGGGATCTTCCCGGACCGGGACATGAACCCGTAACCCCTACATCAGCAGGCGGACTCTCAACCACTGCGCCACCAGGGAAGCCCAACATCTTGTATTCTTAATAGCCTTCTTCCTTTATCCACCGAATCCACATTTTAATTTCTCTGTTCTTTTTAACAGTCTATCTGCAGTTGATGGTAAAGTAATTATGCTTGTCTTTTCTCCACAATGTGGACACTAAGCACATACACAATTAGGATGCTCTAAATGTGTTAACTTTCCATAATATTCTTTAGGAGTCCTTTCTCGAGGCTGCCAAGGATTTGAAAAATTTTGCCCACTCAACTTTATGAATATTTAGTGAAGAGCCTGGATTAAATTGGGCTGATCACCAAACAGGTGCAAAGGGACCTGCTTAATAAACGGTGTATTTCCATGGCATCAACATAGTTATATTCTTTGTAGACAAGTGAATGTGATTTCGTTTGTATGCATGAAGCACAATTTCTCTGTTGGCCCAGATGTTGATGAGCAACACTAGAAGTGAGGGGGTCGATCTGAAAATCTGGATGGAAAGCTAAAGTATTTGTTCACAATCAAAAATATTTGTGGCTCAACTGGATCCAAGGGTAAAAAAATATTATGCTGTTTAGCCTCTTTTCCGCAAATACTAAGCACCAGAAAAACAGTCCAGATTGTGCAGCCTAGGCAGAGTGAACAAAGAACGGCACGAATCCGATTGATGTGGTTAAAACTGTGCCACTGACACCTTCGCTCATAATGGCTGTTGGGCTAGAAGTGAACAGGAATGTCAAACTATAAAATGAATATCCGCCTTTGAGTGTGCCCACCTTCAGTATTAAAAGGGAAGCAAAGGAAACCGAACAAGCAGCAGTTATAGCTTTGAGTAGCATTCTTTTTACAATAGTAAGAAACAAGCTGCTTTTAAACAGTGGGAACAACTGTTACTGAGATCCAGGTTCTGAGACCTCATATTAAATGTGAACATAAGCATCCATAAACAAGACATATTGACAGAATATAATTTAAACTATGGTTCCCTGTTCGTAGTCCCAGTGATTTGAAATTCATCACTAACTGAAACATTGAATGTTTTTGTCTCATAGTTTATGCAGGTTCTAAAAGCCTGATATTGCTAAGAATCATGAGCCTCATAGTTCTTTACTACTTTAAGAGAGCAATAGTGATGAGATGGAAAAAGGAGGGTTGAAAGCTTGCTGGGGCTGAGGACAGATTGTGGAAGTGAGAAGCGCCAAAAAGTCTGGATGCGCATGTTAAGCTTTATGCTTTAAAATCTGGGGTTTATTTTCATGCTATAAAAACGTGAAAAGGGCATGGAAGAAATAAAAGCACCAAAGTAAAAACTAAGCAATATTTTGATTTTAATGAAATCAACATTTATGAATGAGAAAATAATTCATTTTAATATGGTAATTAAAGATGAACCAAGTATTAGAACATTGCTGGTGGAAATGTGAAATGGTGTGGCCCCTTTGGGAAGTTTGACAGTTCCTGAAAATGTTAAATATAGTCACCATATGGCTCAGCAATTCCCCTACTAGGTATATACTCAAGAGAAATGAAAATATATGACCACACCAAAATATGTTCATGCATGCTCGTAGCAGCATTATTCATAATAGCCAAAAAAGAAGACAGCCAAAATGTTCATCAGCTGATGAATGGGTAAACAAAATGTGTTATATCCATAATACAGAATATTATTAGGCCCTAAAAAGGAATGAAGTAGTGATAAATGCTATGTGGACGAACCTTGAAAACATTTTGCTAGGTGAAAGAAGCCAGTCACAAAAGACCACATGTTATGAATTCTTTTATATTAGATATCCAGAGTAGGCAAATCTACAGAGATAGAAAGTAGATTAGTGGTTCCTTAGGGCTGAGGGGGGCTTGACTGCTAGTGTGGACAGGGCTTCATTTTGGGGGTGATGGAAATGTTCTTAAATTCAATAGTGGACATGTTTGTATAACTATGTGAATATAGGAAAAGTCACTGAATTGTATACTTTAAAAGGGTGAAGTTTATAATTGAATTAAAATGTCAATAAAGCTATTAAACAAGAAAAGGTGAATTAAGTAGTGTTACCAAATACTGATTACTTCAAAGAAGCTGTGATGTGGGGAACAGCAGAAGTGGTATAGAATTTATCATCTAAAACAAAGGCAATAATGAAGATGAATGGGCACTATGTAATTCTGTCAGCTGGCAGAAATATAAACTTTTTCAGCCAAAGTTTAAACAATGTAGAAAAAAAAATTCAGATCATGTCTAAATTTCAGGTCTATAAATCTTTTTTCTCACTTAGACTGAAGTGAGAAAAAAACCTCAACCAACCAAATTTAACGACTCAATTAAATCAACAAAATAACTGTTCTTTGAGGCTATTAATTAGTAATATCTCTCTACATTGTCTAATTTTTTGAGACAATTCTTGTTTTATTATTATTATTATTGGTATACCTAAGAAATGTTTCAGGTAAGACAGAATGTGTGAGGTATTACTTCACAGGAAACTGTGGAGTATACATGGGTTACTTTATGCATTACCACAGTCAAGATTAATTAATGAATTAGTTAATCATTAAAAAAAACACATTATCTTACCCAGGGAATCCTGATTATATTTCTTCCAAGAATTTTGGACCTAAGGGTTTTTAATTAATTAATTAATTATTTTTTGACTTCGTTGCTGCATGCGGGCTTTCTCTGGTTGCGGTGAACGGGGGCTACTCTTTGTTCCGGTGTGCAGGCTACTCATTGCAGTGGCTTCTCTTGTTGCGGAGCATGGGCTCTAGGTGCGTGGGCTTTTGTAGTTGTGGCTCGCGGGTTCTAGAGCCCAGGCTCAGTAGTTGTGGCGCACGGGCTTAGTTGCTCCCCGGCATGTGGGATCTTCCAGGGCTTGAACCCGTGTCCCCTGCATTGGCAGGCGGATTCTTAACCACTGCGTCACCAGGGAAGCCCCAGACCTAAGAGGTTTTGAATTTTAGATTTGGGATTTCTTATAATGTCCTTACTGTCACAGTAGTTATAGAGCTGAAACTTGGGTCCATGAAAAAAGAAGTATTGCCTTTCTCTCCTCCCTTCCTCTGTATAGCCTAGCTCTCACATAGACTAGTTCATATAACAGTGATTAGTCCAGGGTGGGATCACATCAGATGGGGATAGAATTATAATATAAACAATCGTATACAAATGAAGTAAAGGTTAATGAGAGGCAGGAACACACATGTTTAGCTAATTTCACTCGGATGGGTAAGTCTCCAGAGACATTTGGAAGGGGTTAATATGACGAAAAAATTGATGAGGAATATAATTTGGATCATAGATTAAAGGATTTACGGGAACTGGTGTACATAGGGCAGATACTACAGGTCTGCTAATTCTCCAACTTACTTAGGTCAGTTGTTGTAAGTAATAAATAATGTAGATTTTCTACATTTTCTCACAGGTTCGAATACTCATTATCATTTCCGACTGAAGGAAACCTAGGAACTCAGAGCTGGGCAATCAATTAGCTTTCCTTTAGATGTAGTTTTCTCAATGCTCAGCATTTGTTTTATGGAGACTAAAACAATCTGGCAATGCGACAATGGAATTGGGAGCTATCGGGGAACTGAAATGTGTTATAATTATTTGTGCTTTTGTATTTTATGAGCTAAATCTTGTGGGACACAATATACTCATTATAAAAGTATTTCGGATGGCTAATATATCAACTTTCTAATCAGGAAAATAGGCATTTACAAATTGTAGTAGTTAGCATATTTATTTGATAATTCTCAGTATTAATTTGGATTTTTTTCAGATATCTTTTGTCTGGGTTGGGAGGACTTGGAGTGATAAATATGTAACTAAGGTTTTCTGTAAAAATCAGAGTTCACTAGAATTCTTGTTCCCCGAATGAGCATTGATAAAGGGAAAGGAAATTAGAAAGTAGATTAAAATAGTAGATCTCAAATATGGGGTTTCAAGCATGTATTTTGGTTCTTGGGAATGAAAACTGGAAGATTTTATGCAAAAACCTTGAAACTCAGTTATTTATTGTTATTTTCCACTGAGTGCATGGGTTTAATTTGTTGGTCTAAATGCTGTATGCCTTTAATATTTTCGTGTTCCTCTGGGACTAGTTTGGCTTTCTTTGTCTTTTTAGAGAGGCTGGGCTCAGGTGAAGCTGACGCAGTAGTTTATCTAGACCTGTACAGTTTCGAGCCAACTTCAGAATAGTTTGGCCACTCATCCAAATGAACAAAAAGAAATACTCATGAAAGGAGGAAATACTCATGAAAGGAGATTTAAAGTCTTACATGGGATGGGGGGAAATCACAATAATTTAAATCACATACACAGTATATAGCATGGCATCTTTAAGAGTGGATAACTCTAAAAGACATCACTCAACAGAGAAAAAAATAGTGACATAATAAGCTCTCAGAGTAGAGTCTAAAGATAAGCATAGGTAGAACTAAGTTGGAAAAATCAATATGAACGCCTGACCTTCTGACAGGGGAACTCTTCGTTTTTCAGGAAAGTGACCTAAGTAATCTCTGGCACCATCCTGGCTACTGAGGTCATTAAATGCAACATTCTCCTGTGCACTCTAGTTTCCCCTATTTTTGAACCCAGCATTATATTCCACTAAAAGGAAGAATTTCTTATTTGGGGCAGAAAAAATAAAGATAAGCTTAGAATATCTTATTATCATGAGAAAGCTAGGATTCATCTAGAGAAGACAAAGTGGTCAGCGTAGAAAGAGGGCTGCAATTTGCCAAGAAGTGAAAATTTGACATTAAAAAGGGATAGAATGATTAACGTCAATTAGAACGAGTTTAGAAGAAGTTCTGGTTTCATGTTGATACTGTAAAGAATAAGAGAATTCACAACCTGTTAAATGAAACTGTAATGCATAAACTATAGCTATGATCTAATAGTGTCTATAACATATGTTATACATCAATTACCATAAATTAGATAATTCCTATACTGGACTACTGATAGATCATTAGGCTGTAAAATACAAACTTTTAAAAACAGAAGAATAAAAACTTTAATATGAGAATGCTGAGTGGGAAGTAGAATGGGAAGTAATAAGGGAGATTTAAAAGGGCAAGCTATTGTATAAGAGAAGGGAATAACATAAATGATATCTTTAAAAAATAAAAGGAATAACTTTATACATTTAAAATAAATTTTAGAGATTAGGCTGACCTTTGGGAGGAGGGAGAGAAGAAGAAAACAAGCAAAACTGTGGAATAGTTTGCATTCTTTTGACCACAGGAATGAAGGCAGTGAAAAACACAGTAAAGGTCAAACTAAATGGAGTTATTAACCAGATAGTGGGTGAACTGTGTATGTTCCAGTTTTGTTACAGTGGCAGTGGGTCCCAATCCTCATGCTAATGGAAACGTGATTAAAGGAAAAACATCACATTTAAATTGTGTTTGTTGAGAAGTGAGGATAGATATTGTCTCTCTCTCTTTTTTTGGATCTAGATGTAAAGTCTAGGACCAAGTTTGGCAAGGATTTGTATGGGAGACAGAGAAGTGACGTCATTTGGGAAATCTGAGTTATGTACAAAAAGATGAATATAAGCCAGCACACTTAATGAGGTTTCTAGGTACTGCAGACCTGCCTCTCCTATTCTCTCTGCTCAAATCAGTGGGGTTTTCAAATAATGTAGTTGATCTATATTGTCTTAGACACTGCACTTGTGGGTTTCATTGTTTGGGAGAATCCCTTAGGAACTCAGCCTGGACAAAGACTGGGTCACTTGGCTTGAGTTGAGAGTAGTACAAGCAAGCAGGAGGGTTTGGTCCTGTCACTCAAGATAGGGTCGAGTGGAATAAGGGAAGAATAATTACAATGTCTTTTAGTAAATCCTTGCTATCAAATATCAAAAGGCTAAACCAGAATGTAGGTTCCTTGAACACTGGCAGGTAAAAATTTCATTTCCTTATGTTACACATGGGATCACGAGGCCTGATGTGGTGAAGTGATTCACCCAAGATCACCCAGATGCTTCATGGCAGAGCACACCCTTTGGCTTTTCAGTTCAGTGTTCTGTCTTCTGTAACATGAACAGAGAACAAGTAGCTTCATGTGTGATCTGAAGATGACTTTTTTTTTTTTTTAAACCGGTACGCGGGCCTCTCACTGTTGTGGCCTCTCCCGTTGTGGAGCACAGGCTCCAGAAGCGCAGGCTCAGCGGCCATGGCTCACGGGCCCAGCCGCTCTGCGGCATGTGGGATCTTCCCATACCGGGGCACAAACCCGTGTCCCCTGCATCGGCAGGAGGACTCTCAACCACCGCGCCACCAGGGAAGCCCTGAAGATGACATTTTAAATGTTAACAGTTTCCCACATATAAATGATATACACACAAAGATAACCAAAGATTTAGAAAAGAAAGAGAGTAAATCAGGAGAAAAATATTAATATGACTTAATGTCAGAAATGCATAGACAGACTAATTTGTCTGAATTTTACCAAAGTTGGTTCCATTCACCATGTTAATGATGTGTAGAAATACCCAAATGCATCAAAATTTAAGCCTGGCAAATGAGAGAGGCCAGCTCGATTTAATGGCAAATCTGATTCCTAAAATATAATTAAAATTAATGGAGTGTTATTACTTTCAGAAAAGCATAGTAACTAGTCATCATATGAAGTGTTTTTATCTTTTGTTGTGCCAAATTACTCACATCAGAGTAGTTACTAAATAGTATTTTATTCCATATGGGGACTGCAAACATTTTTTTAAATACTTTGTTCTTTTTGGTATGTTAAACACCTCTCTTGCTTTTTTAACGAATTGCTGTGAAAATTGCATTTACTAATAACTGCAAAGATAAACACCTCAGAACCATATATTTTAACTTTTATGTATTATATCTTAATAAGATTTTATTGAACTATAATGTGCAAAAAGAAAGTAGGTGTCCAGGGACTTCCCTGGCGGTCCAGTGGTTAAGACTCCGCACTTTCACTGCAATGGGCCTGGGTTCCATCCCTGGTCGGGGAAACTAAGATCTTGTACGCCGCATGGCGCAGCTGGGGTGGGGGGGCAGGAAAGAAAAGAGCAGGTGACCCGCTCAGTGTATTGTCACAAGTTGGGCACACACGTGTAAACACTACCCAAGTCAAGAAATAATAATTTACTAGCGCCTCTGAAACCCACCTTGGGCCCCTTCTTATTTACTAGTTGCTCCATTCCCACCAATAATTTAGCACTGTCCTTACACCATAGATTAGTTTTGCCTATTTTTGAGCTTTATCTTATAAAGCGGATGATATGGTAGATATATGTATTTTTCTGTTTGGCCTTGTTTGCTCAACTTTGTGACAGTCATCCATGATGTTGCATGTGTAAGTAGTTCATTCATTTTCTTTGCTATACAGTTTTCCATTAAATGATTACAGCATGATTGACTGTCAGTTTTACTGTTGAAGGACATTTGGATTGTCTCCTACCTTTGGCTATTATGAATACTGCTGTTTCACATGCTCTTGAGCATGTCTTTTGGGGCACTTACGTATCTATTTCTGTTGGATATATCAATAAGGGTGTGATTGCTAGATCAAAGTGTGTGAGTATGGTCAGCTTTAGTAGATATCGAAAATCGTTGTACCAATTTATACTCCCACCTGTAGCATATTAGAGTCCAGTTAGCACATACATGTGTCTTAGAGTTGTCAAATTTTGTAATATTAGCACTTCTAGTGGGTGTGTAATAGTATGCCACTGTAGTCTGAATTTGCACTTCAGTGATTACGAATGAAGTTGAGAAACATTTTTATGTTTATTTACTACTCTGGGATCATTTTGAAAGGGCCTCTTCATGTCTCTTTCCTATTTTAACATCAGCTTCTAGATTGTGTCTTTTTTATATGTAGGAATTCTTTTTATATTGTAAAGATTCCTTATATATTACATATTATGGTACGAGTTCTTTGTCAGTTATGTGTATTGCACATATTTTCCCCTAGTCTCTCTTAACTTTTTGCTTTCCTAATGTCTTTTCATTTAGAGAATGTCTTAATGTTAATCTAGTCCAATTTATCAATCTGTTACTGTATTGTTAGTGCTTTATGTATCCACTTAAGACGTCTTTGCCAGATACTGAAGATGCATTCTAAAATTTATTTTATCACTGACATTTAGATTTACAATCTGTTTAATTAATTGACACAGTGTCATTTATTGTTATAAGATGATCCCTTCCCCACTGCTCTTCAGTTTTACCTTTTTGATTATGCAGGTGTCCATAAATGTGTGTGTTACGTACTTTCTATTAAGTTCTATTGTTTTATAGGCTATCCTTGGGAGAATGACATACTCTCTTAATTACTGAAACTTCATAACAAGTCTTGATAGCAAGTGAAGTAATTCCTTCAACTTGTTTGCCTCCTCGAGGATTTTCTTGCTTTTTCTTGACCCTTTACATTTCGATGTGAAGTATAGAATAAGTTTATTAATTTCCACAAATAAATTTCCATAGATGCTAGGTTTATAATAGAAATTCTGTTGAATACAGATCATTTTGAAGGAGAATTGATATCTTTCAACATTAGTGTTCCAATTGATGAGCATGATGTATTCCTTCAATTATTTAGATCTTTATCTTCTCTTAGTAATATAGTTTTTTTTGTGTAGCGGTCTTATGTACATTTTGATTTATTTCTATTTTATTGTGCTATTAAAAGCAGTATTGGTTCAAAACAGTTTGTAAAACTGTTCATTCAAGTAAAACATACATACATACATAAAACTGAACATATCTTATATGTACATTTTGGGGAACTTTCACAAACTGGACACGCCTGTGTAGCCAGCACCCATGCCAAGAAAGAGAACTTTACCACAAGACCTCACTATTCTCCCTTTCAGCACCTACAGCCCTAAGTGTATCCCCTATCCTCATTTTTACCAGCAGAAATTAGTTTTGCTGTAAAACTAGAATCATATAATATGTCCTCTTCTTGGTAGTTACTCTTTTGCTCAATATAGTATTAATAACTCATGCATATAAGTACATGTAATTGTAGATCATTTGTGCTGATAGTTGTATAGTGCTCCATTATGAAATATACTGCAATTTAATTATCCATTTTACTGTTGATGGGCATGGTAGTTTTCAGGTCGGAGGTTTGTGCTGGTATTATCCTTTTTATTTTAGCCGACCTAGCTGATCCGGAGTAGTATTTCATTGTAGGTTTAATTTCCATTTCTTCAGTAATGATATTCAGGATTTTCATGTGCTTATTTGCTATATACCTTTGTAAATATCTTTGTAAATTGTCTTTTCTCAATTTTTTTCATTGATTTTTAGGACAGTAGAATGCTTTGTGTATTCTCCATATAAATTCTATTTGATATGTGCTTTGTGAATACTTTCTCCCCGGGTGTGCCTTCTATACTTTCTTGTGATGTTTTCTGATGAAGAGAAGTCTTTTAAAAATGATGTCAGGGCTTCCCTGGTGGCGCGGAGGTTGAGAGTCCGCCTGCCGGTGCAGGGGACACGGGTTCGTGCCCCGGTCCGGGAAGATCCCACATGCCGCGGAGTGGCTGGGCCCGTAAGCCATGGCCGCTGAGCCTGCGCGTCCGGAGCCTGTGCTCCACAATGGGAGAGGCCACAACAGTGAGAGGCCCGCGTACTGCAGGAAAAAAAAAAAAAAATGATGTCAAATTTATAACTTTCTTCTATTGTAGTTAATGGTTTCGTTGTCCTATCTGAGAAAGCACTGACTCCCTCAAGTTTATGAAAATATTTTTTAATAGTTTCTTCTAGAAGTTATATATTAACCTATATATCTAGGTCTGTGGTCAATAGTGAATTAGTAGTTGTGTATTGTATTAGGTAGAACAGAGCTTCACGATATTTTTTCAGTATATATATTCAGTTATTCTAGGGTTGTTCGTCAAAATGATATGTTTTTCCTATTGAACTGTTTTGATGCCTGTTTCAAAATCATTACACTATATAGAACATCGTCAAAATCTACAAAATAGCAAACAGAGCTAATAAATCAGCAGTGTTTCAGAATAATAAGTTAATATGTAAAGGTAATTTTATTTCTCTAGACTGAACAGTTGAAAAATGCAATTTATAGAAATATATAAAATAGCACCAAGAAATATAAAATAGTTAGGATCAATTTTAACCCAAGATGTGAAATGCTTCTATATAAATATTAATACCTCTATAAAATAGGACGTTTTTGTATAGTGATAATAATACCTTACTTTAAAAATTAGAGAATAACTAAATTAATGTAAATATGTCCTATGTTCATGGATTAGAAAACTCACTGTTAACATATGAAATGTCTTCAAATTGATCTACAGATTCAGTACAATCCCAATCAAAATCCCAAGAAATTGAGGAAATGCAAACAGTATTGGCTTTAAAATTGACAAGGTTTACAGAAATTGACGAGGTTACTCTAAATCTTATGTGGAAATGCAAACAGTATTGGCTTTAAATTTTTTTTTTTTTTTTTTTTCGGTATGCGGGCCTCTCACTGTTGTGGCCTCTCCTGTTGTGGAGCACAGGCTCCGGACGCGCAGGCTCAGTGGCCATGGCTCACGGGCCTAGCCGCTCTGCGGCATGTGGGATCTTCCTGGACCGGGGTACGAACCCGTGTCCCCTGCATTGGCAGGCGGACTCACAACCACTGCGCCACCAGGGAAGCCCTATAGAAATTTTTTTTAAATGTATTTATTTATTTATGGCTGCGTTGGGTCTTTGTTTCTGCTCACAGGCTTTCTCTAGTTGCGGAGAGCGGGGGCTACTCTTCATTGCAGTGTGCGGGCTTCTCACTGCAGTGGCTTCTCTTGTTGCAGAGCACAGGCTCTAGGCAGGCTTTAGTAGTTGTGGCGTGCGGGCTCAGTAGTTGTGGCTTGCGGGCTTAGTTGCTCTGCGGCATGTGGGATCTTCCCAGACCAGGGATTGAACCCGTGTCTCCTACGTTGGCAGGTGGACTCCTAACCACTGCACCACCAGGGAAGTCCCAGATGTGTTGTTTTAATATAACTTTTATTGTTTCTATTTGAGGAGTATACTTGTGCTCCTCTAATTTCTCCCTAGGGTTTTCTCAGATAAATGTTGCAGTCTGACCATGGGAACTTACAGGGAAAAATCCTTCCTTATTTCTCTCCCTAATAAAGTTATTTGGCTTTGTTTCTAAGCTAACCAAAGAGTATCATCAAAGTATGTAGACTATGAAACCACAGTTTATCACTGTGTGTCAAAATGTGATATCATATGGAAGTGATTTTTTTCCAAAAATCTCTTGACTACTATTGAAGTGATAACTAAAATTGACATGAATTCTTATCATGTTTTTATTTCAAATGTGTTTGCAGGGACTTCCCTGGTGGCACAGTGGTTAAGAATCTGCCTGCCAATGCAGGGGACACGGATTCGAGCCCTGTTCCGGGAAGATCCCACATGCCACGGAGCAACTAAGCCCGTGCGCCACAACTACTGAGCCTGTGCTCTAGAGCCCGTGAGCCACAACTACTGAAGCCCGTGTGACACAACTACTGAAGCCCGTGTGACACAACTACTGAAGCCCACACGCCTAGAGCCCATGCTCCACAACAAGAGAAGCCACAGCAGTGAGAAGCCCACATACCACAATGAAGAGTAGCCCCCCTCGCCGCAACTAGAGAAAGCCTGTGTGCAGCATCGAAGACCCAGCGCAGCCAAAAATAAATAAACTTATTTTTTTCTAAATGTGCTTTGCAGTCCTCCTTAGACTCATATGCACCTGCCACTTATATGCTCAAGCATATATGGACTTGTATAACAATTAAATTAAACCATTAAGGATTGGTTTGCTTAAAGGTTAGACAGATGGGCTCAGAATTTGTACAGGGAGGGTAGGGAATTGAGAGCCAAAATTTAATAGCTGCTCATTTCTTTCTCAGGTCCAGACTCTGAACTTATGATTGAGTCACAGGAAGAGAGTGCTGAACTCAAATTAGAAGTGGTGGGCATCAGAGGCTATGGTCTTCCCTGCAGTGTTGCAGAAAACAAAGGGCATTTCAACATATCTCCTTAATAAGGGATTGGAACAGGAGAGGAAGATCATGGCAGGTTCCACTCTGATAGGTAAGTTTATTCTATGTGCACATATGGGTGATTCCTTAGTGAATTGTGTCTTCAAAATGTAGTATATTTGATTCTTTATTTAAAACATACTGATGGTAGACAGTAATCAGAATATCAGATGAGAAATCAAGACTCAAACTGTCATTCTCTCTTTATTGTTGACACCCTTTAGTTAAGCTTTCTGTGGCACTTCGCCCCCCCACCCCCACCCCCATCCCCCTGCCCCAAATTGATGATGCTGTCAATAGGTTAATTTACCAGCTGCTTCTATTCCTGGTAAGTTGAGCACCCTTGTGGAGATTCCCATATCACACAAAGAATAATTGTTAACACTACTCTCCTAACCTGGGTAATAATAATAGTTAGAAGCTGAGTTCCTTCCTTCATTTATTATTCATTCACCAACTCATTTGATACTCATGTTCTGAGCACTTTTGGTGGTCCAGAGACTCTGTAGCTCCCTAGAACTTCCTCTTACCTAGATCTCTACTCTTGTGTGAAAAAAAAAGTCATCATTGCCTTGATGGTTCTCTAATGCCTTCAACCAGATAATTTTTAAATGTATCTATTTAAACTTTTAGTCCAGAATTTCTAGTTCTTAGCAGGAGATTGATTTTTGACCCCTAAAAAACGACAGGAAATACTCTGTACTCACTTTGTGTCTCTGCAGAGTAGTACAGGACCATAAAAATGATTGTGTGGTTTGAGATCATGCAAAGTGATCTTAATAATCAGTGGGGAAAATTATAATTATTCTCTGACCTTTGAAAATTCTTATCAAAATACTAAAACTCTTATTTTCAGTTATAAATGTAGAGAGAAGTAAAATAACAATAAAACTAGTGTGTGTAGTACTCCATTATTTAAAACCCAGACAGTGAGAATTAAAGTGTTTCATTTCTTTTTCAACAACTTAGCAAGCATAGTTTGAATAGTGCTTGCTTTCTTCTTGTCATGTAACTTATGACACAGAATAAGAATCTTTTCTATGCTTTGATGAATTATCATACCCTTTTTCTAAGATTGGATCAGCTTCCAGTGTTTTATCCATTGTTCATTCAGTGTCATGAAATATCTCCCAGAGTTCCTTGGAACTCTCGTGAAGATTTTGTTGCTGGCATCACTCCTTATGGAACAATATCATACTTTTTATCACAACCACTGCCCTTAATTATGTCACTAAGTTCACCTTCCCTAAGTTCCTCTGACTGCATAACGAGAGTCTCTTCAATGGTTGTGATACCATTCCCACAGTCAACTATTTCTTCTCTAAATCTGTTTATGTTCTATTTGGATTTCACTTCTAGGGTTATCACTTTTTGTTTCTTTGTTGCACTTACATTTTGTTGCCCAATTGCCTATTTGTATTATCCATTAAAAAATGTCATGTGGGTTTATCATGGGGAAACAAGGAGGCAACAGAACTATACACTTTGCTGTCTGTGTGTGAACTGAATAATACATGCTCAGTGACTAATCGCTGACAGATTTTGAAAGAAGGGACTTGATTTGTTGTTAATCATGATATAAAACTGTTATTTACAGAATGATCTATGGAACTGAAGAGCTAACATCTTGGTTTGTAGTTTAGGCAATTTCTCACAGTTAATATACTGTGGTAATTGAAATTTGGATCATGTGATTTCCAGGACTGGTTTTTTTTTTTTTTTTTTCCTTCCTTGCTGTACGCGGGCCTCTCACTGCTGTGGCCCCTCCCGTTGCGGAGCACAGGCTCCGGACACACAGGCTCCGCGGCCATGGCTCGCGGGCCCAGCCGCTCCGCGGCACGCGGGATCCTCCGGGATCGGGGCACGAACCCGTGTCCCCTGCATCGGCAGGTGGACTCCCAACCACTGCGCCACCAGGGAGGCCCCAGGACTGGTATTTTTTAACTAAATCGGGGTAACTGAAATTTTTGTGTATCAGGACCATGCGAAGGGAAAGTTATATGTATAATATAAGCATTTTCTGCTCAGTGAAAACCTCATACCGTGAGTGAAACTTAGGCTGGCAAAGTCACCATGAAGTGGAACTTTTCTCAGGATTTTGATCAGGCATTTCAGTAGATGACAAATTCAGTTGCTTAACTTTTGTGGCCTGCTGGCATCTCAGTATTCTAGTTCCTCTTTGCATAATGAGGGATTCCTTTATTCAAATAACATTTAATGAGGCACTCAGTTTAGAATGCAATATTGGCCAAATAGACTACGAAACAATTTAGACACTTGACAGTTCACAAATGCAGAATGACTTGTGAGTATTAGTGGAATCAAGAGATTTCACTTGACTGACTGTGGACCAAGTCTAAAAGGGAAGCGAGCCAGCTGGAAGATTGTGAATAAAATGAGACGGTGCTATTGTAGGTGGCTGTAACTCTGCAATAAAGCAGAGCATGGCGCTGCTGGACACCAGCTGTGGTGCCACTACGAAGCTGAGCCAAACTCAATTGCCAATGTTTTATTGTTTTCATCTGGTTCATTCATTACTTATAATCACCAAATTATTTTTAATATTTTCACTTAGGTAGAATAGTGTTGGAGGGATATCAATTATTACATGAAAGCCAAACAAAATATGTCCCCTGATGTGACATTGTGAAGTTGACTGTATGGCACAGAATAAATAATGTCCTGTAATTCAAGCTGTTACTGTCACTGCTGACTCATTGAATGACAGGAAGAAGCCACTTAAATTTTTTTATGTTTTGGCTTCTAAGCTGTTTAAGAATAGTTATAAGAGCTTACCCACATCACAGAGATCTGGGATTTACGAAGTATTGGTTTTAAAATATTTTGAAATTTTTGGATAAAATGTGTTAAGGTTATTTTAAACATTGTTACTAAGTTACCACTTGAATCAAAGTATTGTAGTAATAGATACTTTCCAAATTTTAAATAGTTTTTAATATTCTGTGCATGCCCAAATGAATCATTTATATATCAATCCAAATTAGGAATTTCACAGGGAGTGGTAATATGGGTAATATGACTTCTAATATTGAGGCAATATAATTGTGCTTTTAAGTGCTTTGTAGAAGGACGTATTAGACTGAATCATATGAGGACCATTTTTGTAGGTCAAAATGTTAAAGTACTGGGAATTTCACATAGTTTAGCCTAAATTAAGGCCAAAGGTTATTCTATTTCCATTCTTTACCCTAGCTAATCATTTTAATCTCTAAGTCCTACCTAATTTTAAGTTGGGCGTGCTGTAGTCTGCCATTTAAAAGATGTAAGAATGAACAGGAATATTTTTCTCTATCATCTTCTCCCCTGTGTGCATCTCCTGCTTGCCTATCTATATATTAATGCTGATAAGTCCTTTGTTTACTGGCTCTGTGAGGTTGACCAAGTTATTCAATACCTTTAAACCTTAATTTTCAACTATAAAATAATAATAGTAAATACTAAATCAGACTGCTATTCAGATTAAAAGAGGCGATCTGTGTTAAGTATATAAAATAGTACCTGGCACTTAGTACATGTTTAACAAATGTCAGGTATTAATTTTATAACTTCAGAGCAGAAATAAAGCATTATTCCTCATGTTTAGTCCTATCTTTACATTTCTGTCTAGTCAGAAAACTTTCTGTTGTCTGGTATGATGTTGGTGTGATTAATAAAATATTCTGAGGAAGAAAAGTACCATATCTATCATTCAATTGTCCATAATAAGTAGGCAGTTAAAATGTTTAATTGACTTAATTTCTCATTTAAGAAAATAGATTACAGTTGAGTTCCAAATTATTCGAAATGTAATTTGTTCATCCATTACTAAGCAAGTACTTCAGAATGCTGTAAAGCCTGAGGGTCTTTCTTGTAACCATATGTTATGATTGCATTATGGATGTGTAGGTGGGTCAATATTAGTCAATAGAGTCTTGGATAAAGTAGATTGTATTGTGTGGTCTAACTGATTCATCTTTAATTCTTGAAAAAATTTCTCTCTTTCGTTATTGGAAGGCACAGTTTTCTTTTTCTGTTAGTAACCTTTTCTCCATAAGTGATGATCTAAATGGAGTTTCTCATACTGGAAGTTACTGCTGTAATGCCTTTTCTGCAAATATCAGTGGTACCTGTTGGAAGAGCGCTGGTACCCATGTTGATCTTGCCCTCTTTGGAAGGCAGCTGTGCCAGAGCTGTCTTGTTTGCCTCCATTTGCTCACACTCAAATTCAGTATCCATCTGGCTTCTGACTCTTGGCTCCTTCTCTGCCATTAGTGAGCTTGCTTCTCTCTCTGGACTTCGTGCTTCTTTCTGGTCTACCTGGCTTTGACTCTTGGCTTTCCCTCAAAGACTTTGGCCTGACTTTGGACAGGAAGCTCTTCAGAGCACCCTGAAGATTCTGATTTCTTCAGAATCTATTTCCTTGGCTCTAATAAGCTGGACCAATAACAGCTAGCTTGACTGGCCAGTGCATTCACTTATGCCAAAGAGCGTTGAGAAATGGGGGTGTTCAAAAGGCTCTATCAGAAGCTTTGAACTCATGCAGAATCATTTCCCTTAACAGCCTTCAATTACCTTTGGGGGAAAACAGACTTTGTAAGTCAAAATAAATGTTTCACATTTTAGGAGAAACATCATTTGAAGTATAGAGTTTTATTTAAAACTCTAGGGTTACATGGCTGTCATCTGTCTGTTTCTCTATAATGCATTGCTACCGAATACCACTTTTTTATAGGCATATAAAAATGCATCTACATACTTCTCCCTCTGCTGTTAAAAAAAAACCTGGCCCTAATGACATCTTCTATCAATGTTGATAATTATTAGAGGAGACTTGCTGTTTCTGCCACACAGAAGAAAATGCAAGAACACAAACCTCAAAGAGTCAGATTAGAGAGCTTTCATGATATTTGAGGTCAATTTTCCAACAAGCATTCTTGCAGGCATAATTAAATTCTGTGTGATTTTCAAGTATCACCCTAGAAATGAAAAGTTCCTCATTGTTTTATTTATATGTCTGACATAAACACTAACAGTTCCAAATAATAAAATACAATGGAAAGTGTTGACATTTTCAGTTTTCACGTAGCAATATTGTTTTTTTAAATTAATTAATTAATTTTTGTCTGCATTGGGTCTTTGTTGCTGTGCGCAGACTTTCTGTAGTTGCGGCGAGTGGGGGCTACTCTTCGTTGTGGTGCGTGGGCTTCTCACTGCAGTGGCTTCTCTTGTGGAGCACGGGCTCTAGGCGCACGGGCTTCAGTAGTTGTGGCGCGTGGCCTTATAGTTGCTCCGTGGCATGTGGGATCTTCCCGGACCAGGGCTCGAACCCCTGTCCTCTGCATTAGCAGGCAGATTCTTAACCACTGTGCCACCAGGGAAGTCCCAGCAATATTGTTTGAAGCACTTACTTTGAAGTAAAAATTTGCACAATTTTGACATTTATAAGTGAAAGCATTCGGCTCATTGATTTTAATGGTTGAATCATGAGAGATGCATATTTCAGGAAACTGAAAACTACTTTTTTTCTCTATTATCTGGTTAGCGTTCCTGTGTAGCCATTTGTTTTAAACATGTCAGCTTTCTTTAATTATTCATTTTGAGCAATCACCGATTGCTGATGTTATTTAAGTGATCTGGGAACATCTGTAGACTAAAGCCAAGGTCAGTGTTTTGAATATGGGAACAAGATTGGGACATTTTTCTAAGGTCAAAGACTGACCTGAAACTGGGGGAGGTCATGTTATAGAAGAATCCAAACCAATTATAAGATCAAAGCCAATTGGTACTCGTGCTTGGCAGAGGCTAAAGCGCTTCAGAGATGGCAGAAGCTCAAGCAGTTGCATTCAGTGGGGAGCTTTGGTTGTGCGTTCTGGGGACCCAGACTCTAGGAAACTAGGCTGTAGGGGAAGTCAGTGAAGTTAGAAGAGTGGCTGCAGGAACAGTGGTAGAAGGTAGTCAAATATGATTAGGGAACGGTGACGGGAATCCCCCTACTGAGGACTTAGAAAAAAACAAATGGTCAAGCCAAATTTGATGCTTTTTTACTGGGCTGAGTAGTAACGTTGTCCCTGGACAAAAATTAGTCCCAGAGAATGGGGCTAAACCTTATGTGGGGAATAAGAATGATAACTTTTCTGTGTTAGAGTGTTATAATTAAAGAAGCCAGGCTGCTGTAACATGAGCCTTGCCTAGGATCCTGGCAGTGAAAGAGAAAATACAAAAGTAGACTTGAAATGCATCATGAGGGAAGAACTGATTGAATATGTGGATTTGTTGGAGGTTGAGAAGGTGCCTGTGAGCTTTTTAAACTTAGTGTGCCTGTGACCAGTTGATAGAAAAAGGATAGGCCAATAGGAGTGGCTCTTTGGTGTGAGGAGGAAGATTAGCTCTGCGTTAGGCCTACTGAGTTCAATGTGATTGTGGAAACAGTGATAGAGACAAGTGCGCCGTGTGAGGAAAAATATTGCATGTCCCTCTACTGTGAATGTTCTTTCCTTATTTACATAACCATTTTGTTGGCATCAGTACCATTTCTATAGTTTGCAATCCTGAGTGAACTACTGAGATGATAACGAAGAAGACAAAACATTTAAACTTGCAAAGAATATTTGCCTTTCTTCTTAAAAATACAAATTAATTTAACATTAAAAATAAAGGATATTAAAGTATTCAATTTTTTAGCTAGAAAGCCAAATTCAATTAAGTATATTAAAATATTGAGGCTGCAGACAACTCCAGGGTGTATCATTTATATTGCAGTGTATATGTATGTATATGTATATGAAAACGGCGCACTAGAATTTTACATTACACAATCTGAGCAGCTATCCTCAATGATGTGAGAAAAAGTATTCCTAAATAAATTTTAAAACAACGTTTACAGTTTGAAAGTTAACAAATATAACCAGTTAGAAGTAAAATGAAACAAAATATTCCATCCCCTTCAAACAAATTTAAAGCCGAAGAACAAACTTAACCACAAATGTGCAAGACTTATATGAAGAAAATTACAAAACTGTAAACAGAGTCTTAGAAGGATTGGTTAAATGGAGACACATACTGTTTTCCTGGATGGATTCCTTAGAATTATAAAGATGATAATTATATCTCAAGTCGGTTTATACATTTAACACAATTCTCATAAAAATCCCAGTGGCATATTATTTTTTTCTGATCTTAACAATAGGGATTCTATAGTTTATCTGAACAAATAAACACATGAGAATAGCATGGGCAAAATTTTAAAAGAAATGTATCAAGAACTATGTAACATTGCCATAGTATTTAATCTTAAACATATTATAATGTATTAGAAAACTACAGTAATTAAAGTGGGTATTGGTTTACATATTGATAGACAACTGAGTTGAGAAGAATTGAAAGTACAGAACGAATCATAATTTCAATACAAATTTATCATACTTTGAAGTTAGCATTTCAAATAAGGGTTAAAATGTTGCACTATCCACTAAGTGATATAGAAGCAACAAGTTAAGTATATAAGGTAATAAATTTAGATGGTTATGTTATCTGAGAGAGATTGCAGATATGTTAAAGATACAGATACAAAAATTAAGCAATAAAATGCATAATGAAAATAGTGTTGAAAATGTTATAATTTTGACATGAAGGGGGGGTTTCATTAGGAGGGGACATGACAGTAAACAATAAAAGCCACGAAGAGAATTATAACTTGAATACCTATGTATTAATAATATCTAATTACCTAAAAACATATAAAATCTACTGGAAAAAATATAGCATAATGCAGTAGACAGACTTACAATAAAAATTCTTCCTAGTTAATAAGAAAAATATGTATCCTCAAAGCAAAAGATGTGAAAGACATGAAGAGGTAATCCACAAAATACGAAGACAAAATACAGACGTGTAAAAATCCCAAATCATTGTGGTAATCAGAGAAATTGAAATTTGCAAATATAAGTTAGCATAACCTTAATATTAAAACAAGACAGAGAAGAAGGGCGTATTACAGTCAAATCTCTCATGAAAATTGACGTACAAATTCTAAACAAAATATGTTTATATATCTGTTATGGGTTAACTTATGTCCATTCTCCCTCCCCACCTCCCCCACCCCCACCCACATTCCTATGTTGACCTCTTAACCCCCAGTACCTCAGAATGTGACCTTATTTGAAGATATGGTCTTTACAGAGGTAATCAAGTTAAAAGCAAGACATTAGAGTGGGCCCTAATCTAATATGACTGAGAACCTTATAAAAGGGGGAAATTTGGAGACAAACAAGTATACAGGGAGAGTGCTATGTGAACATAGCTGTCTGCAAGCCAAGGAGAGGGGCCTAGAACATATCCTTCAATCATAGCCCTCAGAAAGAAGCAACCTTGCCAAAATCTTGATTTCAGACTTCTAGCCTCCAGAACTGGGAAATAGTAAATTTCTGTTAAGCCACCCAGTTTGTGATACTTTGTTATGGCAGCTTTAGCAAATGAATACAATTGCTAATCTAGCGATGAAGAAAAAGGGTAATAGATTAAAACAAATAGGATTTATTCTTGGGATGAAAAAGCAATTTACATCTAAAAATCAAGCAATGTGATACAGTACATTAACAGAAAAAGGGAGAGAAATCATATGATTATAAAATACCTTAGGAAAAAAAAAAGAAAAAAATACCTTAGTAGATCAGGAATAGTAGGGAATTCCATAATTAGATAAAGAATATCTACAAAAGTTCTAAAGCAATCCATATAGTTGATGGCAAAATATTGAAACCTTTTTCCCAGAGATTGGGAATGAGACAGTATGCCTGCTCTCACCACTTCTATTCAACATAATAAAAGAAGTTTTAACCAGTGTAGTAAGTAAAGAAAAAGAAATAGTAGGCATATGGATTAACATAGAAGAAATAAAAAGGAATATGGGCTGTAATTGAAGAAATAAAACTGGAATAAAAATGAGAAAAACTCAAAAGCATCTACAAACAAACATAATTACTTAGCAACATACAACATATACAAAAACCAATTATATATAGCAGAAGCAAACACACAGAAGCACACAGAAAATGAAATATACTACTTACAATAGCATAAAATACCCAGGAGTAAACGTAACAAAATATGCCAAAATGTGTGCAACTATGTACAATATAAACTACAAAACATTCTCAAAATAAAGACCCAAATAAATGGAGGCATATACTACATTTATGGGTTGGAAAATGCAGTATCCAGAGATGGCAGTTTTCCCAGGTTTTCTCTGTGGACTCAATGTAATCATGGTCAGAATCATAGCAGATTATTTCTTTACTTTTGGAGAATCTAAAAAACTGATTCTAAAATGTATATGGACATCAGTGGGCCAAAAAATAAGCCAAGGCAATCTTTAGGGAGAACTAAGATGGAAGATGTTCACCCGAGATATCAAGTCCTGCTATAAAGCTGTGATGATTAAAAGTCTGGTGTTGGTACATGGCAGACAGACTGATCAATGAACTAGAATAGCTTAGAAACAATCCCACACACATATGATTGTGTGATTTATGACATTATGGTGCATTGGGAAAGGAACAGTTTACTAGATGGTGTTGGGTGTATTTGTTATATACATATTGAAAAAGGCCTATCTGTACTCTACCTCACAGTATATAAAATTAATTCCAGATTGATTTCAGTACTAATTACAAAATTAAAGCCACCATAATTTTAGAGGGAAACAGAAAATATCTTCATGATTCTGGAGTAGGCAGAGATTTTCAGAATAGAATATGAAAAACATTACTCATAAAGGAAAGAAAAATGACAAATTAGAGTATACTAGAATTAGGAACTTTTGTTCGTTGAAGGACACCAGTAAGAAAGTGAAAAAGCAACCCAGAGACTATAATAAAATACGTTCAAGATCTATATCCAAGAGAGACTTGTTTCCACATTACAGACAGATGCCTGCAAATCAGTTAAAAGCTGTACCATAATAGAAAAAATGGGGAAAAAGTTGAATGGGCACATGACAAAAGAAGACATCCAAAAGCCTAAGAAATATATGAAAAGGCCCTAAAATATCACCAGGCATTAGGAAAAAAAAAAAAGTGGACAGGGAACAAACAACAGATTTTGCTTTCCCAGAAGCCTTTGCACAAAACTACTATTTATATCTCATTGGCCAGAACTGTATCACTTGGTCAACCCTAGTTGCAAGAGAGGATGATGGAGTACCTGGCTTCTCTAATTTCTCTTCTGTTACTGGCCAAAGAGGAGGAGGTTGGATATTAGTGGTGAATTGCGTGTGTCACAGTGCGTGATCGAGTCAAGTGAAACGTCTAAGAGCTGTACTGAATACACAGGTCTGGAGCGCAGCAGAGAGGTCAGGCTGGAAATAGAAAGTGAGGTTCATAATTGTGCAGAGGGCATTTCAAAGCTATGCCTATGGATATAATTACTAAAGAAGGTCGAGTGAGTAGAGAGGTTAAGATAGAATCCTGGTGTAGACAAAAATTTACTAATCGTTCAGAGCAAGAGAGGGAATCACAAAGGAGTGTGAAGGACTGCAGGAGAAAAGTCAAGTGAGAGTAGTGTTTGGGGAGCAAAGGGAAGTGAGTTGCAGGGAGAAATAAGGCAAAACTTCAAATACTAATGCTGGATCTGAATAGGCAAACTCTGAAAGAGTTCTCTTTAAAGCCAAGAACAGGTGGAAGTGTTAACTTAGGCTAATCAGAGAAAACTTAGTAAGTTGAGGGCATTTTCACCTCAGTTCTCTACGTATTTTATGTCAAGTGTATGGGATTTTTGGGCTCAGCAGGATTCGAAGGTATTTATTCAGATGATAATAGTTGGTACACATTTCATAATTGAACACCGTCCACGACAGTTACACTGTCTGGTCATGGACCCTAGGGTTGAGTGACACATTTTAAGCTCATAATGGTCAGCTGTGCAATTCAAGACAAAGTGGAGACTTTCTAAATGTGTGGTCTCAGGGCTGCCATATTAGCCTAATGGGAACTGGGATTGATATTGGCATGGTTCTCATCGTCTTCACTGAAGGTGATGATAGTTTCTTTCTCCCAAGTTTCCTCATAGCCATAAAGAGACTCTGGGTATGAACTAATGGCCTTGCTACTGCAGTGCTGAGTATAGATGGGAAAAAAATCAGTCATTTGTCTTGTAGCACACTCATCAATCCATTCCCATATCCCTGCCAACAGTACTGATTTTCAAGTGTACTGTAAACTACCTAAGTAGAAATGGAAAAAAAAAAAAAAAACGTTGGTTGAACAAAATTGTTACTTTTAATGACATTTTGTGCTATTGATGTCATTAAAAAAAACCTTCCTGTGGCTTTGGATTAAATTAACAAATTTACAAACACTATAAAGCTAATTCCTAGCAGAGAGGGAAATCAACAAGGTGGACATTGAATATTCTTTTCCAAATATATTGAGGAAAAAGGGGTCTATAAGCTAATATGTCTCAATGAGAATTTCCCACTTCATTGTGTTGTGTTTTAACTGGTGTTTCATTTTAGGTTGACTTCTTCTGTTATCAAAGTTGTAACCTTCCTCTTCCAAGTTATCAGATGGTATATGCTTGGCGAATAGAAAATGATTATTAAGAAACTGAGGAATTAAAATGGAGAATGGCATTTCTAAGAGCATATAAAAGTTTGCAGTCTGTCATCTCTCGGTCTCCCGTCGGCCCGATGGAGGAGGAAGCGAGGGCGCTGCTGCCTGGCGGCCCCAACGAGGCCGGCAGAGGCGCCCCCGTTACACCCCTGCCCCCGGGGCGCTGCCGGCCCTCTGCGACCCCAGTCGCCTGGCGCACCGGCTTTTGGTGCTGTTGCTGATGTGCTTCCTTGGTTTCAGCAGCTATTTTTGCTATGATAATCCTGTTGCCCTTCAGACTCAGGTTAAACGGGATATGCAGGTGAATACCAAGAAATTCATGCTGCTTTATGCCTGGGATTCTTGGCCCAATGTAGTTTTGTGTTTCTTTGGTGGCTTTTTGGTAGACCACGTATTTGGAATACGATGGGGCACCATTATTTTTTAGTTGCTTTGTTTGCGTTGGACAGGTTGTTTTTGCTCTGGGTGGAATATTTTGTGCTTTTTGGCTGATGGAATTTGGAAGGTTTGTGTTTGGGATTGGTGGGGAGTCCTTAGCAGTTGCCCAGAATACATACGCTCTGAGTTGGTTTAAAGGCAAAGAATTAAACTTGGTGTTTGGACTCCAGCTTAGCATGGCTAGAATTGGAAGTACAGTAAACATGAACCTCATGGGATGGCTGTATTATAAGGTTGAAGCTTCATTGGGTTCTGCTGGTCACACAACCCTTGGGGTCACACTTATGATCGGGGGTATAACATGTATTCTTTCACTAGTCTGTGCCTTGGCCCTTGCTTACTTGGATCAGAGAGCAGAACGAATCCTTCATAAAGAACAAGGAAAAAAGGTGAAGTTTTCAAGTTAACTGATGTGAAAGACTTCTCCTTCCCCCTGTGGCTCATATTTATCATCTGTGTCGGCTATTATGGTGCTGTGTTCCCTTTCATTGGACTTGGGAAAGTTTTCTTTACAGAGAAATTTGGCTTGTCCTCCCAGGCAGCGAGTGCTATTAACAGTATCGTGTATGTAATATCAGCTCCCATGTCCCCAATATTTGGGCTTCTGGTGGATAAAACAGGAAAGAACATCCTCTGGGTTCTGTGTGCAGTGGTGACCACTCTTGCTTCCCACATGATGCTGGCATTCACTCTGTGGAACCCTTGGATTGCTGTGTCTCCTGGGACTCTCCTACTCATTGCTTGCCTGTGCATTGCGGCCATTGGTGGCGTTTGTAGTTCCCGAACATCAACTGGGAACTGCATATGGCTTCATGCAGTCCATTCAGAATCTTGGGTTGGCAGTCATTTCCATCATTGCTGGCATGCTATTGGATGCTTGGGGATATCTGTTTTTAGAAGTTTTCTTCATTGCCTGTGTTTCTTTCTCACTTTTATCTGTGGTCTTACTCTACTTGGTGAATCGTGCCCAAGGTGGGAACCTAAATTATTCTGTAAGACCAGAGGGAAGAAATAAAACTTTCTCATGCAGAGTGAGAAGTTTAAATGACTGTGTCATGAGAATGGGCTGCACACATCATTGGTTTGAAAACCTCCAATTCTTTTTTCTTTTAATTTAGAGTTTAGTCGTTAGGAAAAATAATGGTCTGGAGAATTATTATATTCTGAATATATCTATTTTGAAGTATAACTGTGAGGACTATTTTAGCCTGTGTCTTTTGTATTGCTGAAGAATTCTGCTTTGGAATAGGCTAATCACTGATGAAGTTTAGAAAATTGCATCTGGTACATGCAGGTGATTTTGAGTAAGGACAGTAAATAATGGAAATCTTTGGATCTTGTACTGAGATAATTTTCACAAAGTGTATCTTAGGGATGTGGCCTTTAATCTTAAAGCAAAAAAAAAGCTTTTGAGGGATTAGCAAGGATATTTTATATAGAATAAACTGGCATTTTAATAGGCATTCCCTTTTGTAATAGGGAATATTCAAAAGATATTTTTATGAAATCTCATTTCCACAAATAGCAGATTGTGTTCTGCTCTCTTTAGTTACCAGAGGTTGCTGAGCAGTGACCCTTTTGAGCTTCTTTATTTCTCTGTTACTGAGGACCCTAATCCCTTAGGGACATAATTTTGTGGTACAAACTTTCTGTACGGTTTTTCTTATAGTCCAATTAATTACTAAAAAAGTCCTGTAAATTATGATAATTGCGTATCTACAAGGATACATAAAAACACTGCAAGAGGAAAAAAGAAAAAAAAGTTTGCAGAAATCTAGTCTGCCATCTCCATGCCCAAAAATTTAGTTCCTCTTTCCTGTTTCTCTTAGTAAAACACTGTAGTTTTATTTCCTTGTATATTCTGCCTGCCCCTAGGAATTAAGTTTTTAAAATATTCTATTTAAATTAATATTTGTGATTTTTGACAAATAAAAATTTCTCACAATTAAGACTTCTCCTTCTACATACAGATTCCTTAGACATTGCTACAGCCTGGAACCAGAAAGACAAGATTGAGTCTCCACAGTTGTTTACAGATTGCATTATGGCATTGGCTTTTGGATGACTGGATGAATATATTTTTATTTTGGACTTGACTTATTTTTCAATATGGAGACCTAGTCAAACATATGTTTCAGGGTCTTCATTGCCAGTATTGAGGATTCCTCTTGGGATGACACAACTTGGAGAAGTAGCACACCCCAGAAATTATACACTTACGATTCCTCTGGTGGCAGTATCAGCTTCCCACTTTATAGAGCCATTTAATTGATGTGTTTCATCCCCTTTCCTCTCATTTCATCCGTTTGTATTGAGATGTGTGTAAATGACACGTCATTTCTGAGCAGTTCTCAGGGAAGTGAACATGGCTTTGCTCTTCAGATTCCTTAACTTCCTTCCTTCCCTTCCATTCTTCTTTGCTTCCTTCCTCCATCTCTCCCTCCCTACTTTCCATCTTTACTTCCTTATTTTGTCCTTCCTTTGACAAAGATTTACTAAATGTCTACTATGGGCACTGAACTCAAAAGCAAAAAATATATGCAAGTACAGCCTTGGCCTGAAGGCACTTAGAGTCTGACTGCTTTCTTCCACAGGTGCCTGAGGCTTACACAATGAAATTCTCAGGAAATCCAACTGGATTTGTTTAGCAGATTCTTTACTTGTGGTTGAGATTTTGAAAATTTGGAGGACCATGTGCAAAGTCCTTCATAGCTTTCTGAAGCATTTTTGGAAGGATACATTTATGTGCAATTGGTATGCTTCTCATAAATCACTCCTACCCGAACACCAGCTAGACAGCAGAACGAGTGAACTCTATGAGCTTGATTTGCATTTTTTATTACACTCATTTTAAAAATGAGCAAAGTTTTGAGAATATTCTTCAATTCATATTTTCACAGCCAGAATCATCTTTGCCCTAGTCCTAATTAGTGTGTTTTCCTGCATTTTTGTCTCACAATTACACTGTGCCTCTTTTTCTCATCATTGTGTCTTGGCAAGGGATGAGTGGGAAAATGTGAAGATTAAACATTCTCTCTAGAAGAGTTTTATTTGTCTATTCATAGTCTAAGATTTTTTTTATTAATGATTTAGAAGTACATGAGTAAATCTGATGATGTTAATTCTGTGCTTATATGAAGATCTCCTAACATCAAAATAGATTTTTTTTTTCTTTTTTTTTTCTTTTTGCGGTATGCGGGCCTCTCACTGCTGTGGCCTCTCCCGTTGCGGAGCACAGGCTCCGGATGCGCAGGCCCAGCGGCCATGGCTCACGGGCCCAGCCGCTCCGCGGCATATGGGATCCTCCCAGACCGGGGCACGAACCCGTATCCCCTGCATCGGCAGGCGGACTCTTAACCACTGCGCCACCAGGGAGGCCCCAAAATAGATTTTTGTAGCTATGTCTCAGCTTTAGTGAGATGGAGTTCAGTGATGTTGCCAAAGAGCTGATTGATTAATTTTATAAAGTCTAATGGTTTTTGTCTTTGCAAAATTTAGGTTTGCCTGTCAGTTGTGCTTATTTTTTCCCTCAGAAATTTGAAATGGCAGCTGGATGTTTTACCAGGTTTCTTAAGGGCTTTTTATTTCTGGGATAGCTGCTGGGCCATCAAACTAGAAGGAGAACTACCATTTGGCAAGATGGTCACTGCATGAGGTTAAGGAGTTCGAAAGTTCTATCCTCACTTTGCTCCAGGCAATTTTGCAATCGTAATAGATTTTTACCCTTTTAACATGCTGTTCATCTTCAAAAACCATACTGCTAATGTCTTAATAGCTTCATTTGACCCAGGAAGGGATATTTTGTTGTCTGAGAACATAGTCATAGGGCAAGTGGTCTTTGCTGGGCCACAGGAGTGGATGAGCAGTAGGCTTGCCCACTGTCCCATTCATCTGTAGTTTAGAAACCAGCCGTCTTCTCCTGCCATGCTGTTTAGATTTGGAGTCAGTGGTTAGCCTGAAGCTCATAGAGCTACTCAGAAGTCAGTAGAAGGGGAATTTTCTTTTTAAAAAATCTGTACACTCTCTGGTCTTTCTCACATAACAGTATGGATGACAGTGAAAAGAACATCTTTTTTACTTCATTTCTCTCACACTGATCACTTTCAGATGTCAAAGTCTGTTTCATCTTGTTTTAACTTCAGGATTTTCCATTTTCTTCTGATTTTATCTTATTCTTATTTTTAAATAATAAATGTATATCCTGTCAGTGTTCTAAGGAATATTAAGATATTTCCTTCACAAATCATAAGTATCCCAGTGAATTAAAATAGTCATTGTGACCAATAACCTAGATTACTTCTGCAAAGAAATTAGTAGCTATTAGAAAATTATACTATTATATGATAAAATGGAAGTTATATTTAGAAATGATGTTTAGGCACCATTAGATTCCTCATCAGTTTCAAGAATGAAAACATTTTCTGTACTATACATAACATTTTACACCTCCCTTTTTAACAATAATCACTTTCTTTTTAAATTAATGGTGTACAATTAAAAGTAAATGTAGAAAAGTAACAACAAAGTAAAACTCCCTTAAAACATGCAGAAGAGCAAAAACAAATTAAACCCTCATTGAAATAAATTTTCAAGCATGAAAATAATTGTTTAAAATAAAATGTTGTCTATGCCTCTTATGTTAATGATGTTAATTTTTAAATAAATTATACATGGTCAAAATTAGAGCAGAAGTACAAAAAAGAAATGAACTCATCTTAAATACAAAGAAGAAATAAAAATTTTCTTAATAAATGGAATGAAACTATAGTATAATTAATTTTTTCATTCCAAATATCTTATTAATAGATATGGAGAGAAGGATATCTGGAAGGACAGAGAAAATTCTTACAAAAATAGGATTATACTGTGCATGCAAATTTCAAATAAAATCATTAAATTTTATTTGAATTCAACAGGAGGAATAAGAGAGGTGCAGGTGTTTGCTAAACTTCATTCCTCAGAGGTAATGACTTCCCCCCACCAACTTTATTTAGATATAATTGACATATAACATTGTGTAAGTTTAGGATGTACAACATGTTGATTTGATGCACTTATGTATTGTAAAATGATTACCATGATAGGTTATCTAACACCTGCATGATGTCACATAATTACTATTTATTTTTTAAGGTTAGAACCTTTAAGATTTATGAGATTAGCAACTTTCAAGTACATACTACAGTATTATTAACTATAATCACCCTGTTGTATATTAGATCCCCAGAACTTATTCATCTCATAACTGGAAGTTTGTACCCCTTTGACCAACATCTCTTCATTTCCCCCACCCCACCCCTGGTAATCACCAACCTACTCTGTTTCTATGAGTTCGGCTTTTTTAGATTCCACATATAAGTGATATCATACGGTATTTGTCTTCCTCTATCTGACTTATTTCATTTAGCATAATGCCCTAAAGATCCATCCATGTTGTCCCAAACCAGAGGTGATGACTTTTGAATGTTTTTTAATACTTCAGGATATTGCCTACTAACTCTAAAGGATGCATTTGCTTATCTCTTTGCTTTCGGATTTATCATCACTAGGCAATATGCATTGGCTCCAAGTTATGAAAGAGGATTAGCTTCCTTATGCCATATATCACTCTCCTATATTGGGGTTTGTTAAAAATCAAGTTTTTGATTACTGATATTATACTTTTACTAATCTCCATAAGCATATGTCTCCTTCTTCATCAACTTGGGAAAGTATCTCTTGACTTCCCACCACATAAAACAAGGAACTTAGACCCTCTATTTCCCTCCAGCTCTACTTCCCTCTTTTACCTATCACTTTCTGTCAGTCATAATATCATTTTTATATTGTCAAGGTATATAATATGTACCTTCTGGTTAAGTGCTTCATGCTATGGGTTGATTCTGATAAAAAAAAATTTCAAAACTCATAAAATACGTTAACAGAATCAAGGAGTATGGCTTCTGAGGTAGCTCTAGTCATGGCCATTCCAGTGAGGAGGGAGGATGAATGAATAGAGCAAACCTATATCTTCTTTGGTACAAGTCCCTATGACTTCTGTCCATATTTCACTGGGAAGAATTTAGTGGCATGGTCATACCTAACTGCAATAAGGGTTGGGATGAGTGATGATCTGAAATATCTGGTTTGTATCTCATTTTGACTGAGCACACGTACATGTGTAGGATCAATGCCCAGAGGTGGAAATGTTCGGTAAAGCAGCCTATGTATTTCTCAATTAGATAGGTATTGCTGAATTGCCCTGCATTAGGGGTTCTCCCAATTGAAATTCTTACAGTGTGTAAGAATGCCCATTTCACTATATCTTCAAAACAGAGAGGCTTACAAAATGTTGGATTTTTGCCAATTTGAAAGATGAAAAATGGTATTTCAGTGTCATTTAAATTTGTATTTCTTCTATTTTGAGTGACGTTCAGCGTACTTTATATATTGAATATCCATTTGAATTTCTTTTTCTCTGAACTGCTTGTTCACATCTTCTGCCTACCTTTTTTAAAAATATAAATTTACTTTATTTATTTTTGGCTGCGTTGGGTCTTTATTGCTGTGCACGGGCTTTCTCTAGCTGTGGCGAGCAGGGGGCTCCTCTTTGTTGTGGTGAGCAGGGGGCTCCTCTTTGTTGTGGTGAGCAGGGGGCTCCTCTTTGTTGTGGTGAGCAGGGGGCTCCTCTTTGTTGTGGTGAGCAGGGGGCTCCTCTTTGTTGTGGTGAGCAGGGGGCTCCTCTTTGTTGTGGTGAGCAGGGGGCTCCTCTTTGTTGTGGTGAGCAGGGGGCTGCTCTTTGTTGTGGTGAGCAGGGGGCTGCTCTTTGTTGTGGTGAGCAGGGGGCTGCTCTTTGTTGTGGTGCACGGGCTTCTCACCAGGGTGGCTTCTCTTGTTGCATGCAGAGCATGGGCTCTAGGCACGTGGGCTTCAGTAGTTGTGGCACACGGGCTCAGTAGTTGTGGCTCGTGGGCTTATTTGCTCCGTGGCATGTGGGATCTTCCAGGATCAGTGCTCGAACCCATGTCCCCTGCATTGGCAGGTAGATTTTTTTTTTTTTTTTAAATTACAGTACATACAAAGCTGCCCCTTTCTTTCATTCTCTTCAACTTTCTAAAAAATTTATTTATTTATTTATTTATGGCTGTGTTGGGTCCTCATTTCTGTGTGTGGGCTTTCTCTAGCTGTGGCAAGTGGGGGCCACTCTTCATCGCAGTGCGTGGGCCTCTCACTATCGCAGCCTCTCCCGTTGCGGAGCACAGGCTCCAGACGCGCAGGCTCAGTTATTGTGGCCCATGGGCCCAGTCGCTCCGCGGCACGTGGGATCCCCCCAGACCAGGGCTCGAACCCGTGTCCCCTGCATCAGCAGGCAGACTCTCAACCAGTGCGCCACCAGGGAAGCCAAGCAGGTGGATTCTTAACCACTGCACCACCACGGAAGCCCCCGCCTACCTTTCTTAATAGGCTACTGGTATTTTTGCTTAGTTGTGGGACCAATGAGTATTATGGAGCATTTGTCAGCAGTGAACAAGAAACTAACATACTTATTGACTTAAATGAAGGCCAGCCCATTTGAAGCAAGCCATTTTTTTTTTAAAGATAGAATTTTCCCTGGCATATTTGGACTTTTGAATTTTATCTTCAATGAGGCACAAGTCTGGGGAGCAGGGGAGTCCACATTTCTACACAGAACTTGCCCAAGGTAGGAGCTAGCTTTGCCTTTAATTCTGTTTCACCTTAAATTTTGTTTCACAAATGAAGCACCTTTGATGCTCCGCCTCTATGTTTGGAATGAAGACAAGAAAAACTAAAATACATTGAAAAGAGTTTCCCATTTTCTATTAAGGAGAATCTAGAGCTGGTATGGGAACAAAAGGAAATGACTTTAAATACCAGCAAACTGATACTTTCCCCAAATTTAGAAAATAATATCCATTAGGGTCCAACAGAAGTCAGAACTAATGTATAATCATTAGTGGAAAAGAATTGGTAAATTGCAGTCTGTTGAAAGCTCCAAAATTTGTAACTTTAGGCAGGGCAATTTTTAAGTCATTTATTATACAATTATAAATCAATATTATCTGGAAAACCCCTAAAATTTATAAAGATTATGTTAATGACATAAAATGAATTGAGGGGAAAGAAGTGATATTAAAGAGCAAAGTTATTTAAAAATTGACATGTCTACAAAAGTAATTCCTGCATCTTCAATCTGTTTCATTATCTTAACTCAATGTAGTACAGTATTCAGTTTTATTAGGTAAATTATTTCTTTATGCTGTATATTTTAGAAATGAATAGGCAATTTCCTTTCATTGGCAACTATTATATCCTACATCAGTAATGTACTATTTTTGGGGACTGTATGCACTAATAATAGTGTGAAGAAAACTGGTGAGTGGACTTCTAAACACAATGCATTGCTACTATCTATTGACAGAATGGAGACACTGGTACCAGTAAGTGCTTCCAGTTAATATAAAATAGTAATAAGATCATAGAAATAAAGGAATATTATTGATATAAATAGTAAGTACAATTAATATTGTGCAAATGAAATTACTTTGTGATCAAATGACAGCACTAAATGGTTAAGTCAGAAATTAGCAGATGTGGAAGAATGCAGACACTGAACTTAATTTAAAAGTAATGGTTATGGGAGTTATAAGCATTATTAAAATTTTGGGATAAGAAGGACAAGATGGCAGACTAGGAGGATGCGGAATTCGTGTCTCCACACAACTAGGGCACCTCCCAGGCACCGGTGGGGGACCACAGACACCTAAGGGGATAGGAGGAACCCCCAGTGACCGGGTAGGATGTGGGAGGAGTGAGGGGGGAGGAGAAGTGCAAGCAGGATGGGACTGGTGCCCCTGAGGGGTGGCTGGGGGAGGGGAAGGGATCCCACGACCGAAGGGGGAAACTGGGGGACCACTGGGAGGGCAGAGGATCAAAAGGGAGCGTGGCCAGGTTCCCCTGCCCTCTTGGGCCACCAGGAGCCTGCTGAGATCCCAGGGCTGACCCTCTGCTCACCGAGGCCCCCTGCAGCTGTGCGGATCCTGAGGGACTGGGAGGGAGGGAAGGGGGAGCAAAAGTAGAGCCTGGACCTCTGGGACGACACCCCTGAGGGGTGGCTGGGGGGAGGGGAGGAGTTCCTACACTCACCAGGACCCATCCACGGTCAGGGGTCCAGCAGCGACCGGGGAGACCCTGGGGGAAACGGGGGACGTGGAGGAAAAGAAGCGAATGCGGCTAGTGCTTTCCTGTCCACTTAGGCACCAGGGGAGCCTGCTGGGCTCCCTGGCCTAATCCTTTGCACCCAGAGCCTCCCTCCTACTGCGCAGAACCCAAGCCCCACCCCTACACCCCCACCCAGGGCCCTACCTCTACACTTAGAGACCCCCTCCAATGCACTGGGCCTAAACCCCACCCACACACCCTCACTTTAAATCATTTTAAATCATTTAAATCACTTTAAATCATTTTTTATCACCTGCCAAAAATGGCACACTGGTTTGCCTATAATAGATGCTTAAGTAGGATTTTCTTGACTTGTATTGCTGTAGATACATTCAGCTGGCTGATGGTATTGTGGAGCCATTTCCTTGCTGGATCATAATTTTTCTTAGAATTCTAATCATCAGTACACTTGCCATGGTGTGGGGCACAAACCTCAGGAGATCATTATTATCTGTGAAAGAGACTGTTGCACAATTTTCTTTGTGTTTTATACTTTCTCTTCCTTCCCTGCCTTATTCTGAGATGTTAAGGAGTGAAATATGCAAAAGCTGAAAACAATGTGGGTTTTGCATACATTTGTAATAAGAACAGGTGACGGAGTTTTTATATCCACAGATTGGATAATTAATTTCAAATTTAAACGGAGTCTACTGATTCCTTCCTTCCTCCCTTCCTTCCTTCCCTTCTTCCTTCCTTCCTTCCCTCCCTCCCTCCCTTTCTTTTTTTCTTTCTTTCTTCACCTTAAAATAGAACCTAAAGGGAAAGGCAGATAAACTAATAAGCAAATAAACTAATACGAATCGTTTATTTGAAAATTGAGAAATTTTCTGTGAAGGTCATCTGTAGGAATATGTGATGTGTACTGAGTTGGGAGGTAACTGTTTCTGAACATGATTACAGAAGGCCTGACTTAGAAGATCTTCAAACCAACACTGGAAGGATGAAAAGAGCCTGGAGGACTGTGCAGGCAGGATCATCTAGGTGAAGGGAAGAGCATGTGCAAAACATCTAGGAAGAATCAATTTTGAAACTGAAAGGAGACCAAATATTTCTCTTTAGGTTTTTTTTTTAATTTTTAAAATTTATTTTTGGCTCCATTGGGTCTTTGTTGCTGTGCACGGGCTTTGTCTAGTTGTGGCAAGCAGGGGCTACTCTTTGTTGCAGTGCACTGGCCTCATTGCAGTGGCTTCTCTTGCTGCGGAGCATGGGCTCTAGGTGCGTGGACTTTAGTAGTTGTGTCACACGGGCTTCAGTAGTTGTGGCTCATGGGCTCTAGAGCACAGGCTCAGTAGTTGTGGCGCACGGGCTTAGTTGCTCTGCCGCATGTGGGATCTTCCCGGACCAGGGCTCGAACCCATGTCCCCTGCATTGGCAGGCGGATTCTTAACCACTGTGCATCCGTGGAAGTCCCTGTCTTTAGGTTTTATTTGCATATATTCAGTAGCTTAATGAGACTTCTTCTTGGTTCAGAAGGAAGGTGAACTACAATTTACTGACTGTCTACTATGGGCCAGGCTCTTTTCTTGATGTTTTACATTTCTAAATGAACATCTTATGAACCCCTCACATTCCGGAGGCTTATCAACAAACTCACCGTCTTCCCATTTCTATATGCTTCTTTTGAAATTTCTTATATTGGTGAGGAACAACTACCATCCATTCAATTGTCCAAGTCCCAATCCTAAATCTCCTTCTAGATCTCCTCATCTTCCATACCCAATTTTTCTGCATATTTATTCAGTCTGCTCCATAATAAATTCTTGATGTATTTGTCTCCATCCCTTCTGCCACTACTCTCACCAGATCCTACCCACAGTATTGAATGTCCTGTTCACTGTGCTCTCCTCCTTAATTTTACCCTTCTCCAATCCATCCTCTAACATCTCTTGAGAATGATCTTTTGAGAACAAATATGACGTCAGCTCTTTGCTCAAAATATGTCATTGGCTTCTCATCATCTTTAGGAAAAAAACCCAAACAAACAACAATTCCTTGGCATGACATACCAGTCTCTTCCTCCTCTGGCCCTTGCCTACCTGATCAACCAAATTTTCTATAACTGCTCTTTAATATCCTCTTACAAACCTCTTGCCCAAGAGCACTCTTACACCTTCCTGTCATTTACACCATTGTTCTTTTTGCCTAGAATGTGGTCCTTAAGTTAGTATCTCTAATAAATGCCTATTGGAATCCTTGAAGTCTCAGCCCAAGCCCAAGGTTATCTTCCTTGTGAGGAGTTCCTCGATTCTTCTAGGCATTTCTGGACTTCTTTCCCCTGTCTTCCCACTACACATTATAATGACGCTGATTACCATATTCTATTATAATGATTTATAAGTCTGTATCCCTACCACCTGGTAGTCCCCTTGAGTGCAGGGTTTGCCCTTTTATCTGCATCTTCACAGCCCTTGTGTCATCCATGAAGTACAGTAAATGCCCTATAATTATTCGTTGAAGAACACTCTGATCTTCTGACCTGACAGAATACCTCTCAGTCTTCTCAGCAGCTCCTCTCTATTTTGCTAATGATCATCTGAGGCTTAGATGTCTTAAATTATTAGTAAGTAGTAGAGTTATCATTTGGTATCAGGATTGTTTAATGGCAGAGTAATTGCTTCCTCCGTATAGGGGACTGTTCCTGTATTGGTTGACTACACTTTAACTTAACTAACAGATCCCTGAAGACATTCTTTAGTTTAGCTTCAGGAGTTCCAGAACTTTGCTTGATCAAATCTGTCAGGCAAATCAGGATGGAAGCATACGGAATCAGTAGGCAAGTTCCCTCTCACATCTTCAATCCTTTCCACATAATCTTATTAGTTCTGCTAGATTCTAAGAATATGTCACTCCTCCTGAATCCTAGGAGGCCTCTGGGGGGGGGGGGCAGGGAGGAAAACATCTTTTTAACTAGTCGTCTCCTGTGCTCTTGCCCTTATTTATGAACAAGCAGAACTATGGTGAGGTGAATGCACACAATAGAGACTTTAAATAATTGTTAAAAATGTTATGGTGATATTTGCATCAAGCAATTTACAACATAGTGCTTTCCCACCATTATATTTCAGTATTTCTAGGGTTATCACCTTAGTAGAAACATAATCACTTTGTGAGATGCAATTTGAGGAATTTCTTAACACAAGTAATAATACATCTATCTCGACTGAAGTAAATACTGAGGTCTTTCACTGGTCTTCAACCAGTGTCATTAAAGAATGTGCGGTCTTGTCAAATATCAACCAGCTAAGAAAGTTCTTACTTTAAATATTGAGAGGCGAGAATTAACTGATGATGTCATAAATCAACTGTACCTTCTAATAAAAAAAGAAGATTCAAAAGTCCTCTATTCTCTGAGAATTGAGAGCCTATCAATGAGACAGCTGTAATATCGCAAGCAGAAGGACCACTGAAAGAACTTATATGGCTATTAGCTATGAAAAAGGCCAACTATCCAATATCTGTCTAGTAAAGCTGCTACATGGGAGGTTTTTTTTTTTTTTTTTGGTACGCGGGCCTCTCAATGTTGTGGCCTCTCCCGTTGCGGAGCACAGTCTCCGGACGCGCAGGCTCAGCGGCCATGGCTCACGGGCCCAGCCGCTCCGTGGCATGTGGGATTTTCCCGGACCGGGGCATGAACCTGTATCCCCTGCATCGGCAAGCCCACGGGAGGTATTAACATTCACTGATTCCCTGTTTTTCTCTAAACTCCCAAAGGGAATTGTGTGTGTGTGTGTGTGTGTGTGTGTGTGTGTGTGTGTGTTCACAGCTTTCTTGCTGATATGCTGCAGCTGTATCTGTCCTTCATCCCATTACCATAGAGCATTCCTCAGAGTAAAGTTGTGAAGTTGTTTGAAATATAAGAAGCAAATAAAAATGACTGGTATTAAGTACAAAAGAGGCAAATAGAATTTAAGTAAAAAAATCTGGTTGTGCCAAAATGTGAAAGATGACAGTAAAACACACACGTGCATGTGTGCGTGTGCGTGCACACGAACACACACTTGAGGGTGCATAGCAAGTTGTGGAAGGCTTGAAGGGAAATGGACTTAATTTAATTCAGTTTACTAGAACCACTAAAAGAATATGGATTTCTAGCAATCTTAAATTCTTTCCCAAATCCTGGCCTGAAACTTATTTTGTGATCCCTGTCAGAAAAATGTCCCTTACTTCTGTCTATCACAATACCTACAGATTTAATAGATAGGATATATTTTAGAAACGGAACTTCCAGATAACATTTACTTCAAAAATAGTATTTTTACAGTTTAAAAAAAGTTTGTATACATGAACAAATTATAATTGATCTAGACATTAATCAACGTACACTATGTATGATTCAAGAAGTAACAGAAGAATTAGCTATGGTCTTAGAATCCCTATGGGAAAAAGACTCCATGAAGACATCTAACTTTATTTCTAGCAAGTCCATAAGCAGTATCAGCTGAGGGATGCTTCAATCTCTTATTTCAATAGTTTAAACATAATTCCTACATTGATATTTCACTAGACTTGAAGCATCATGTTATTGGTTTAATTTAACAAATATTCATTGAACAATTACAGTGTTTATCTGTAAAGTGTGACTCTTCAGTGTTCTCTAACTCATTACTATTAGCTAAAATAGTGGTTCTCAACATTAGAATCTCTTAGCTTTTTACAAATCCCATTGCGCAGTCCATACACCAGCTGAATGTAAGAAGAATTCCTGGGGCTGGAACCCAGGCATCAGTGGTCCCATAAGGTCCTCAGGTGATTCCAGTGTGCATCCATGTATTGAAAACCACTTCTTTTTATAATTTCTGCATATGGTAATCTGACACCTCACTTTGGAATTTCACATTTATTTGGCATTGGTGGCTTGGTTTAAACTTCAATTTTAACATGTTGTTATATAAGGGATCTAAATTAGGTTTTATTTTTCTTCTCTAATCTTGTCACTGAGATAAGGGGGAAAAAACCTTATTCCCAGTGTTTACAAGCTGAATCTAAAATATGTACTAGATTGAGTTGAACCGTTATTCATTTGAAGTCTGAACTTGCTGCCACAGATTCTGAAAAAACAATATGAAGAATGAAAATAGTGTTAGAGGCAAAATTGGAATGAGAACCCATAGTTTATACAGTTTGACATTATATTATACAAAACTAAACTAATACATTTATTTACTTCATCCATTTATCAATGTATGATAGAAGGATGAGTCAGAAAAAGAACTATGAAAAAAAGGAAGTGGAAATATAGCTAGACTTAGTGGAATTGGAATAGGAAGATTAAAAACCTCAGAAAGAAGTGTTTACACTCAAAGTGCACTGCTCTCCTCATCAATTTATGATCACGTGTTCCTAGCTTGTACTTAATGTAAAGAATGGGTGTAAATTCATGTCATAATCGTTAAGTTTTCAGAGCTTAGAAAATAGAATGATCTAGGGTTACCTGCTACTCTGATGGAGCATTTTCATCATCAATGAATCTAGCTTTGCTAGTGTCCTCTATAAAAGCTTAAACCTTGGAATATCTAAGTCAGTTTTTAGGGTGAATCCTACCTAAAATAGTTGAAGTTATAGAAAGTGGCTTGTTTATAGAAAGGGTATATATCTTCATGGTAAAATGTCTGAGGAGGATAATTTATTTCCCTTATGTCTATGAGTAACTTATTATTATTCAAGATGACTCATATAAAAGATAAGATTGAATTCCTTATTGTGTTCAGTTGGTCTGATTAAGCCCCTGCACGAGGAAAAATAAAATGTGAGTCAGAATCTGGGCTAGGAACCTTAGAATTTTTTTTCCTTGATGTTTAGCATGTGAACTAAGTATATGTCATGTTTAGAACTGCCCTAGAACATTGAAGTCATGTTCTTACAATCCATATTATTTCCCTATCAGGATCATAACTAATCGTAATATTAAAAAGAATGTTTTTCCCACAAAACAGTATTTTATTTTGAACAGTTATAGGAGAAGTCTATGTGGAGAAAGTGCTTATACAGTCCTGAAATCATCAGTAATAGAATTCACACGTGTGCGTGGGCACGCTCGAAGTGATACTGTATATACAATTTGGGTCAAGTTGACATCAATATTTCAATCATTTTGATAATTATAGCTTTACATATTATTTTTCTTCACTTCACATGTGAGATACAAAAGAGATACATGTGAAAAATATTTTGACTCAATACTTTCAATAAGTTGAATTCTCTTTAAAATGTATTTGTTGGGCTTCCCTGGTGGCGCAGTGGTTGAGAGTCCACCTGCCGATGCAGGGGACACGGGTTCGTGCCCCGGTCCGGGAAGATCCCACGTGCCGCGGAGCGGCTAGGCCGTGAGCCATGGCCGCTGAGCCTGCACGTCCGGAGCCTGTGCTCCGCAACGGGAGAGGCCACAACAGTGAGAGGCTCGCGTACCGCAAAAAAAAAAAAATGTATTTGTTTCTATAAAGTTAAAGAACTATGAAAATTGACCACCAGGCCCTTGCCGACCTGGTCTGTGCCTTTGTCCCCAGTTAACTGACTGACATGCCTGCCATTCTACCTCTCATTTACTCTTCGCCAATCTTACCTGGATTTCTTGTGAAGCTCCACAAACCATTCTGCCTCAGGCTTTTGCAAATATTCCCCTTGCGAAACATTCTTCTCCACCTCCACTCTCTTTTCTCGCTTTTAAGAAACAAATTTTCCTCTTTCATCTCACAGGATAAAGTCACTTCTTGGAAAAGCATCCTTTGATCCCCAGAGTGGGTTTCTTTCCACTGTGTTATGTCCTCCCTGCTACCTGCACTTCTTTGTAACTGTTGTCGTGAGTGAAAGTATTCATGTGGTTATTTAACATCATCTCCCAGCTAGATTGAAGGTTCCATGAGGAAAGGGCTGTGCTACACAGGACATTTATAAATGACAGTATTACTGTTCTCTAACTGGTTTCAATTTCCCCCAAAATGTGGGATCCATGAAGATAATGCCCTTGTCTTTCTTATTCACTACTCCATTCTTAGCCCCCCTTGGTATAGCATCTGGCTTATGGTATTCGTTCAATAAATGGTTTTTGAATGAATGGATGGGTATATGACTGAAACTCATTAACTTTTAGTATGCAGGAGAATTGTCTCTTTGTTCTGTCAAGTTTTAAAAGTTTCAAATAGCAGGTTTTTAAAAAATTTCTAGTTTTTTTGATACTTGCATATTAGGTATGTTAAAGAGACATTGCAATTCATGTCAACTTTCAATCTTGGAATATCTTTTGTAAAAGTGAGACTGCATAACATAATTTATAAGCAGGAATGCTTCATTAATTATGAATCGTGATTGTAACACAGCAGCTCAATAGCAAGATATGGTTGTAAATATATATGTTCAATAATTAGTAGAAATAGAAAGTCAGGATTTGAGAGCTGGAGCATCCATAGGTTTAATTTAGCACAACCAAGACATGTTAAAAATAAATACTTACAAATGATGATCGATTTACCCAAGGTTGTAAAGATAAATTAGTACTAGAAGAATATTTTAAGTCCAATTCTTGACTTGTTTTTATATTGGACAATACTCCACTGTTCTCCTATATTTTAAGTATCAAATTTTGAGTGATTATGAGGCCAGGCCAGATTTGTTCATTTCTCTTAAAGTACAATCAGGAGACTGGAATAGAGGCATTCAGCAAGAGAATACAACTCCCTGAAACTGGACCAAAGAGCCTTACCTTTTACCATGGTGTGGCATCCATATCTGACAAACTTCCTTTTCTTGGATCTCAAAATGGGTAACTTGCCCGTCTCTTATTGCTAACTTGCCACACACATCTCTTTGAGTGATTTTCCTGGCAGCCCTGAAAACGTCCATCTCTCTGGTTGGATCTTTGTTCTGTGCCCGGCCCAGAACTCTGTCTTTCCAATCCTGCCCCACAGAACCTGGCTGAACCATGCGAAGTTTTTACACTCCACTGTACTGCGACTCTGGCGCAAGAGTTGGCAGAGGTCCATGTGAACCATGTGCTATTCTCCTCACCACTTGAGATTCAGGGTGTCCTCTGGTGACAGCGGGTTTTCAAAGGGAATTAGAAGCCACACAAGTCAAGCTGTAAACCACTCAGGTTTACCTTTTAATATACCTATTGCATTTTGCCTATTAGAGGGAATCATAGTAGCCCTTAATAACCATGCTTGCTAGGGGCCAAAATCGTAACATTTGAGGAGCTTTGAGGAAATCCTGAGGTAATTGAAAAATTAGTACACGGTGTTTTGGAATCAAATACCTCAACATCTCTTGGACGTGGATTATAACATAATACATTCTAACACATTTGTCCCTGATTTTCTTCCTACTAGGAAAAGGGAAGTTATGCACATAAACTGTAGTGTTGAGGAGGACAAAGAAAATCTTTAAGAAGACTTGGTTGAGCTCTGGGTCAGAGAATCTGAAGACGCCCCAGATCACTGTCATTAAAGGAGATCGAAGTTATTAGGAGAATGCCATAATCTGAAACACTGTAGACACTGTTCTGAGACAACTATTGATTCTTTGCTTTCAGGCTATTCATTTGTTTAAGGCTCAATGTGTAAGCTACACCACAGAACAGCAAATCACCTTGGAGTTGCTGCCTCGGCAGTGGCACCACAGCTAACAGAGACAGGCCTGCATTTTCTCCTCAAGTCTTCTGTCTTCCTTTAGTGTCACTGAACAAGGGCTGCTTGAGTGTCAGAAAAAATGCTTATTGCTGTTCCGTATGCCACTGCCCTCCTGCCAGTGACATGTGTACTCATCAGTCAAACGGAAACGACCTACCATGTTTGATTTACTGCAGTTGTAGGAGATCTGTTTGTTGGTTCCTGCGACATAAACCATTTTGCTAGAGATTAATGCTCTGATTTGCATGCAGCTCATGGGAGTTACATCATTAGTTTTCATGATGTGTCAGGACTAAATGTAAGAAATGCAACTCTATTTTTTCTCCGTGGGGTCCTGCTCTTTTCCTTTCCCCTCCCTCACCTTTTCATTAACTTTCCCCTTGTTGTTCAGTAAAGCATTATTTTTTTTTAACATCTGTATTGGAGTATAATTGCTTTACAGTGTTGTGTTAGTTTCTGCTGTATCACAAAGTGAATCAGCTATATGCATACATATATCCCCATATCCCCTCCCTCTTGCGTCTCCCTCCCACCCTCTAGGTGGCTGCAAAGCACCGAGCTGATCTACCTGTGCTATGCAGCTGCTTTCCACTAGTTATCTACCTTATGTTTGGTAGTGTATATATGTCAATGTTATTCTCTCACTTTGTCCCAGCTTCCCCTTCCCCCTCCCCGTGTCCTCAAGTCCGTTCTCTACATCTGCGTTTTTATTCCTGTCCTGCCCCTAGGTTCATTAGAACCATTAGTAAAACATTATTTACTTTGTGCTTTCTCGGGACCTGGTAGAAGACTAAGTGATTAAGTTTTAGCAGTACGGGAACTATGAATAAAGTCCTTCTTCAGAACATGGAAAATGACTTGAATAGCAACAAACCTCTAATCTTGCCAATGGACTTTGAGCAAACATACGCTGGTGAACCTGCAGAAAAATAAAATTGACTTTTCTCACTGACATCTCTGTTCCATTTATATTCTGTGAGACATGTGGAGTAGGAAGGTTTTCACAGCTTTCAGAGTTGCTCAGTTTGAAGAAAGTTTTCTAATACACTACAATTCTACTGTACAGAACTCAAAATCTATATTAAGTGACATTTTTGTGCTCTGAGTAAAGTTCTGTAGGTGCATAATTGAATCTACTTTGACTGGCCACACCTGATTGCCACATTGCTCTCTGTGGCGACGGCGAGATGAATAGCAGCTCTTTTCATTTAGTGCAGCTTTAGAAGTGGGAAACAAGTTATTGAGGTATTTCTTCCATATCCCCACATCTTCAAGAAAGCTCCTGAAGCATATCAAATTCTGTTTTACTAGTGCTCCGGCAAGGAAAATATTTTTCTAAGTAAAATAAGAAAGGGTTTTATTGTAATATACAAAAATGGAATCTTTTACATTTTTCAAAATGTAGCCAATACATTATCAAGATTTCACAGTTTAAAGTTAGGCAAGTGAATGATGTGGGTCCTGAACTTGTATCTATAACAGATACTCTAAATACTTAGACATTAGAGGGGATATCCGTGATCTGAATGTGTCGAATGGTCTAAGAATATTTCGCTGCCTGACTTCACACAGACGTATATTGAACTCATGATTGAGGCCAGAACTAAATGCTATCATCATATGTCCAATGAGCCACATACTGAACAAGCTGTCTGTTAAGGCTCCTTGAGTGTTACTCTTGTTGACATAGGTCTTTACCTGAAATTTTTACTTCTTACATGTGCCACCTATGTAAGCTTAGTTTAAGAACCCTTGCTTGAAGTCTCTAGTAACCAATTAGGTCCTAGGGTATTCTGTGATTCTAGAATTTTCTGAGTTGTGCTCAGTATATTCTGTTTCACTTCAGGTCATCAGGAATTGGCTTACAACCAATATATCTGTAGTTGCATTTGGACAGTAAGCAGTGAAGGAGTGATTAAGTGCTTGTTATCTTGAGTAGGACATACAAAGAGTTCAAATTCCAGCTCCACCTTTATTATCTGGGTGGTTTGGAATAAGGTATTCAATCTTTCTAATCCTCTGTTTCTTCTTAAATTTGGTTGATAAAATGTGTGAAACACTTAGCAAAGTCTTTGGCAGATAGAAATTGCTAATCAACATTAGCTATTATTATTGTTATAAATAATATTTAGCTCTATAGAAGTTTCCCAGTGGCAGACCATAACTGCTGTTCAAGCCACCTCTGGACTATTGAATGCAAATGGGAAGTGAGAGAGTGGAGGGCAAGATGCAGGGAATGTTTACTTGGTGAATCACAGTAGGTACTTTTCCAAATTCGTTGGGAGAAATCCACTTAGGCCAGAAAGGAAGCTTAGGGAACATCTACTCAGAAGACTGAGGCATAGACTAGAATATTGGGCATGTGAAACTTTACTTCTGTGTGCTAGACATGGAGGTATGTTAATCAAAATGACCTGAGCCAGCCACCATCTTGCTGGGAGACCTACCACTACTGTTGCTAGGAGTTTTGGTAGAGTGTATGTAGCTGTGTGTATCTCGAGGGTGGGCACTGTATCATTCTGTTTTTTATAATGATCAGTATTACCGGCCTTCTCTGATATTAATTTTACCAACAGTTCATTAAAAATGAAGTAGCTAATGCCACTTTAACAGTGCTGCTTTTAAGTGGGAAACTTACTCTCTTTCAAATTTTTCAATTTATGACAACACATATGTATAACAACAAAGAAGAAAGATGATATTGATAAAAAAATTTCCCGCAATTTTCTATTGAAAAAGTGAATAATTTTGTATTAGCTAAGTTATTTATTCTAGAAAGTATGCAATAGGTTTTTAAAGCTTTCTATGTGTATTACCTTTTCAATCATGGTAATTATGGAATCATTAAATACATATTGCAGGGCTTCTCTGCTGGCGCAGTGGTTGAGAGTCCACCTGTCGATGCAGGGGATGCGGGTTTGTGCCCCGGTCCGGGAGGATCCCACATGCCGCGGAGCGGCTGGGCCCGTGGGCCACGGCTGCTGGGCTTGCGCGTCCGGAGCCTGTGATCCGCGACGGGAGAGGCCACGGCAGTGAGAGGCCCGAGTACCGCCAAAAAAAAAAAAAACATATTGCATTTATGGTGGCAACACATTTCAGGGTTTCATGTGCGGTCCTATTTATTGTTTGTTTTACTTTCCTATTCTCTCATTATGCTTTCTTCACAGCTGTGAAACAAATATCTGTACAATGGTGATAGTATGTCACCCTCTTACAGACATTCTACCAAGAAACAAACAAAAAATGCCCCTGGAAATATCATAGAGGAGCATAGCAAGCATTTTAATATAAGCAGCAGGAATTCCTTTGGACTACACAATCCTTTTCATAAGAACTTCCATTGAATAATTTAAATATATATGGAAACTAACCTACAGCCTAAAACTTAGGCGATCAAGATCGCAATCTTAAAGTAAGCTTTACGTCTCATGTCCACTTTCTAAGCTGCACATACACAAGGTCACACAGTCATACACATAGCCAGGACTTATATTCTATTTTACTCTTTTCTGTGCTGTTTTTGAGAGATTATCATCTTCTGTTTCGGAGGGATTAAGCTATTAGGGTTAAATAGGCATCTTAGAAATAGACCACCTCACTGATCATGATTAAAATCTTTAGCCATTCCAATTCTAAAGGCTTTAATTTGACCTCTTTTTCTGTTTCACTAGCTTTCATGTTAAGAGTTTCTCATGATTCCAAGGGTAAGTTTAATGCCCTTGTGAGCCAGTTCATCCAGCTCTCTCATAGCTTCTGACTACATTCAGGTATTCCCTTTAGAACAGTGTGCTGTGGTCACTAGGGGGATTATGTACAAGAGAGTAGAGACAGACTGGGTTCCATTACGCATGTAAATGTTCCTTACCATTTGAACAATGACTCAGGGAAACCTAGCACCACTATTGCTAGGGGTTTTGGTGGAACATACAGTGGTATGTGGGTATGTATGTCTTGAGATTTGTGTGATGAGTGCCTTACAGATATGTGTGCCTAGTGATGGTGTGCCCCATAGTGCCATCTTTGGAGTGGAAAGGATATAGAATTAACTCATTTTACATGGCCTAAACCTAAGCCCATATGAAATACAGCTATTTATCCAGTGCTGCATGTATGAAGGAAAGGAAGTTCCTTACTTCATGAGCCACCTCCCTTTTATATTCTCTTCTGAACAAATTGGCTCTCTTAAAATCATTAAGAAGTTCTTGTTGAAAAAAATAAAAATGAAGTAAAATGAATTTTCCACCCATGACTTATGATTTAGGCTTATAAGATTTAAAATATTTAAACAAACTTCCAGTTATAAAATAAATAAGTTAAAGGGATGTGTTGTACAGCATGGTGCTTATAGTTAATAATACTGTACTGCATATTTGAAAGTTGCTGAGAGAATAGACCTTAAAAGTTCTCATCACAAAAATAAAAATTTGTAACTATATGGTGACAGATGTTAACTAGGGTTATTGTGGTGATCATTTTGCAATATATACAAATATCGAATCATTATGTTGTATACCTGAAACTAATATAATACTGTATGTCAATTATACCTCAATAAAAAGGCAGGATAAGCACATAAAAATATTGTAAATGTTTTCCAGTTAATCTTTCTTGATTCTTGGTAGAACTCCTTTCAAATCAATTCAGGTACATGGATATCCCTGATTTAAATACTATCTTCATGAAAGGATTTGTTCTCTTTCCCAGGGTCTCATCATGATTCCCTGGGGAATTGAATTTTACACATTTCCCTCAAGTCTCCTTCTCATTATTCTCTGTCTGTTACAGGACTCCAACATGTGATTTTAGGCTTTTTTTGATTTCTCATTTCCCTCATTTCAAACTTGTTTTGACACCAAGTCAAGGTCTTAAAGAATTCTTTCTTTGTTTCCAGAATCCATGCTTTTTACCTATCATTGTTAACAGATTTACTGTTTGTCAGGCCTGTTTCTTGGCCACTTATCGCCCTTATTCTAGCCTCACAAAAGTGAGAGCTTAGCCACTTCAGTCAATAGTAAAGATTGTGGTAAAACCTAGACTTGCTGCGCATCTAGCTTGATGTAAATCTATACAAACTTTTCTGTGTACTGCCTTTTGTACTAAGGAAATTTATGGTCTTTTTCAATGCCACCCATTCATTGATCCATCTACCTATCAAAAAGAGAGGATCCTATAATCATTTTATTTCCTCTGTAAATAATACCCAACACACACATACATATACACACATGCATGCACATCATCTAAAAGCTTATATAGTGTGAACCTGGGATGAATAACTCTTCCTGTTGTTCTGTAGGATCTGACATTAAGTGTGCTTTAAATTGATATTTATTGATAATACTCTTAAAAACCCAAAAGTGAAAAAGATTTTTGTCATGAAAGATGGTGCATTATCTTCCTAAATTGAAAGCATTGACTTCTCAGTTGGAAGTCAATGACACTTGGATGGTTTTTAAGGGATTGTAGGATTAAATCTTACAAGTAGATTTATTTCTCTGTGGATGAAACAAATAAGAATGTGCTATTCAGTCTCTAACTTTTCAATTTTATGGGCCTGCTAGGCAATTATTAATGGATTAGGAAAAAGGCAAGCTAAATAAAATAAACTCTTCAACTGTTACCAGCATTTTTATGTAAAGATACCCAGTACATTCAAATATGTCCAGTGATGGGAAAATAAGCTGGAGGGCTAAAGGGGACAGGATGATACAAGTGAAGTAAATCTTTTTCAAATGCAAAGGAAAGTTAAAGGGCTAAAAGATAAAAAGGAATCAAAACTGGGAAGGAAGGGACCAACAAGATCAGATACAATTTCTAATTATGTTATTAAAGGTGAATTGATATATTTCACATGAGAGGTAAAAGTGCGCAATATACACACAGGGTTGGGAATAGGGCCTGTTTCCACCAGACAGACTGGAAAACCTTATGACTCATGGGAAATTAAGTAGAATACACAGAAGAGTCTTATTTTAATAGGGAGGAATAATAAGCCCTAGACTGAGCACTGCCCTGGTCCTGCCAAACAAGTCTTTAAAGGAAAATCTGAAAAAAATCAAACTATTCCAAGAACTTAATGGCATCCTAGAACAAAGATGAAGAATGTTTTAGGCATACAAGAATATCCAGCACCCAACAAGGTAAAAATCGAAATGTCTATAATACAGTCAAAATTTACCAGGTATGCAAAGTGGTAGGAAAATAAGACCCATGATGAGGAGATAAATCAAAACTGACCCTGAATTGACACAGATATCTACCCTATTAGTATCCATATATGTGTGATTGGTAGATGTCCTTATAGATGATATTCTATATATCTTTACCAACATTATAGATGTGCCAGCAGTAACTGAGTATACTGGGTCTTAGTTATCTGAGTGTTGATCATCGAAGTCCCCTCTTTAGTTATTCTATAGGAAAATAAAAGTCATTGCAACATTGGAATGTCTGCTAATGAATATAGAGTTATGCATATATGGCCTTCACTATGTTGAAGTATATTCTTTCTATACTCAATTTGTTGAGAGATTTTTATCTTGAGTACATGTTGAATTTTGTCAAATGCCTTTTCTGCAGCGATTAGATGATCATATGATTTTTATCTTTCATTCTATTAATGTGGTATATCACATTTACTTATTTGCATATATTGAACCATCCTTGCATCTCAGGGATGAATCCCACTTGATCATGGTGTCCAGTCTTTTAAATGTACTGTTGAATTAGATTTGCTAGTGTTTTGTTGAGAATCTTTGCATCTATAAACATCAGGGATACTGTCTTGTAGTTTTTTGTTTTGTTTTGTTTTGTTTTCCTGTAGTGTCCTTATCTGGCTTTGCTATCAGGGTAATGCTGGCCTTGTAAAATGAGTTTGGGAGTGTTGCCTCCTCTTCAATTTGTTGGAAGAGTTGGAGAGGGATTGGCAGTGCTAATCATTTAGCAATATATACATCTATCAAATCATTATGTTGTATATCTTCAACTCATACAGTGTTATATGCCAATTATATCTCAATAAAACTAGTAAAAAGAGAGTTATGCCATTAGTCTCCTACCCCGCAAATCCTTCTCTGCTTAACACTAGTGTCTCTTATGTTGGTCTTTCCCTCACTGTCATAAGCTGCAAAGATAAACTGAAATCACAACTCAAAACAACTGCAAAAGCTCTTCAGAAATGAATGACTTGAATAATTAAGGATTAATAGAGTATATTGAAAATAAGTATAAAGCTCTCAAATATTTAAATGCATTCTGAGGAGTTAAGGGGCGATTTTGAACCTTTCATATATACTATGATTTTAAATTAATTTTGCCAACTTCTGTTATTTTTTTCTGTGTAGTGGTATACTTTCTATATTTTCTCCTTCTTCCCTTTCTGGCTTTTTGTTGGATTTATTGAATTTGTTTATTTCTTTTCATCTCCTATTTTCAAACTTTAATTTTCCATTCTATTCTAATTTTCTAATATTCTAATTTTTATTATTCTGTGAATTGCTCTTAAATTTTCAAATATTTAACTTATAATTTTCCAGTAAATCTGTAATTAAAACTCTACAGCAAACAAAACAAAAAACTCATCATGGTTTCATTATTGTCCACTCTTTCCCCTTATCATTTCAAATTCTAATGTGGCTACTATTTAGAATTTTAGTTCCAGATTTTTATAAGCGTGATATTTTACAATAAATACTTAGATTTAACGAGTTCCTGATTTTTTGTTTTGCTTTGTTTACCATTACTTCTTGTACCCCATTCCTTACTTCTAATTTTATTTTCTTTTTTTGTTGGAACACATCTTTTACTTGCTCTTTCAGAACGTGTTCTTTAATGGTTAAGGTTTTGAGTTCTTGAAGGTATGAAAATGTTTTTCTTTCTCCCACTCTTTAATTACATATACAATTCTATGTTCAAAGTTTTTCTCTTTTTATCTCTTATAATTTTAAGCTCTCTTCACAGATTTTTTATTTCAGATACTTCTGATTAGAAGCTTGATGTCTATTTTTTACCTATTATAAGTAATCTCACTTTTCCCTGTATCTTTTGTCTGACCTTACACTCTACTGTACCTAGGAATGGGTTTTAAAATCCTGCTTTGCAGTATAGTTTTTGGTTGTTTCAATCCAGAATATAGTGAATATTTTCAGCTTGGAGAAATTTCTAAGCATTATATTTTCTCTCTCAATTCTTTCTTTGTTGCCTTTTTGGAAGTCCCATTAGATGGATGTTGAAGTGTCTGGATTCATTCTGCATTCTACTTAGCATGTTTGCCATACTTTTTAGTACATTATTGCTTGCTCTATATTTTTGGATACTCTCAGTCTCATTTTCTAGAGTTTAAATTCAATATTTAATCATGTAAAATCCTTAATTCTGCATATATATACATATATATATTTATTGCATATTACTGCATATTCTTGTTTCAACATAATTGCATATGGGTGGAGACACTTGATTAGCTCTGGACAATATATTGGGCTACATTTCTAGGCCTGTGCTCTTAAGTTTTTCTTACCATTCTGCATGTTCTTTCTCTTTGTTTATCAGCCAGCCAAATGCACAGCCATTAGATGGTTGGAAACTGGATTCATGAGTCACCACGTGGAGGAGAACCTTCTGACCAGGACTCTGCATGAGAGAGAAATAAACATTGATTGGGTAAGTTCCTGAGATTTTGGGGTTATATCCTGAAGCACCTGGTGTTCTTTAAATAATGCAGATATTATACAATACTATCTAGTATAATGCTGACATTTGATAGTATTAGATAAAATTAAAAATCTAACATAGTATTATTTGCATCTCATTTCTTCTCATCCCATGGTTTCAGACTTCACTGTCTTGTCAAGAATGGTGCAAAGGCACTTATCTGTGCCTTTCCTATAATTATTGTATCATTCGGCACCCAACACAATTCACTACTCATTGTTAAGTTTTCAGTAGCTACTTTAAAAATAAAGTAAGTTTATTCTGTATCTTAGAAATAGATTCCTAGGCTTATGTAAAATCAGTATTTCAAAAAATTGTCCTCCATTTGGAATTTGAGTTTTTGCTATATTGTACACTTTACATACTTTTTAAAAGTATTTAAATCTTTAAAAAATTAACTCTCACCTCTTAAATTGTCCATAGTGTGGAATTTCAATGTCCCATAATATAGTGAGTTAAAGGTGACAAAACATTTAAACATACTTGTTGTTGACACAAACTATACTTATATTTACATTTATGTATTTTATAGTATACTATACTTTAATTTACATTTAATGTGCTGCAAAATATAAGTAGAGCAAAATTCATAACAAAATATACTAAGTACAGTGGTGGATACCATGAAAATGATGATGAACAATATAATGATAATGGATGATGATAATAATACCTGTATTAGATGGGATAGACTTAAGTATGCTAGGATAATATGGTAACTGCTAAATCTCAGTGACAGTACAACGTTTTATTTTTTCACTCAAAGTACACGTCCAAAATAGGGCAAGGAGGAACCCAGTGCCACATAGTCACTAAGAGACCCAGGCTTGGAAAGAGGCACCAACTTGTCACAACACCATCTCAACATGGTCTTCCAGGTTTGCCACAGCAGAGGACGCTGGGCAGGGCCTTTTCACACTTTCTCTCACTAAGTAACTTATGTCACTTCAGTTTACACTTCATTAGCTGGAGCTATTCCTATGGCCACACCTACTTCAAGACAGCTGAGAAGTCAGCCTCCCATGAGTCAAAGAAGGAGAGGAGAACCAGTTATGGGTGAGTACTAATAATATGTCCAGAATAGCTAACACTTATTGAGTATACAGCATGTACATTACATTTAACTTTCAAAAGTAACGTATATTGTATCTACTTTTAATATTGCCATTTTACAGATGAGAAAACTGAACCCTAAAGATGTTAAATGACTCACCTATAGTTTGAGTTAGTAAGTGGAAGATTCAGAACTTAAAACCATGTTTATATTAATGCAAGGACCATGTTCTTATTCCACCTCCCAACAATAAATAGTTTTTAGGTTGATATTTTCCCAACTGATGGATTGCCAGATTATCAGGAACATTTAAGGGAGATCCAAGTGACCAAACTAACTCCCATTTATACCTCTTTCCAGCCCCCATGGTTGGGATAGGGACCAGAGCCCTGAGGTTTAAGCTACCCTTCTGCTGCCTATGAGACTAATCTTTATGTTAGGACATAGTGGGTCAAGAGAATACACACCACCAACAGGGTCAGTCCTGTGCAAACTCTGCCGTTCTAAGAAGTACTCTTTTGTTCGTGTGTCTAAACGTCCTGCTTCTATTGTAAGTCTTAACAGTGTGGGCTTCCCTGGGCTGTCCAACCTGGGCTTAATTCCAGGTTCCAACACTTATTAGCTTTATGACTTAGGAAAAATTATGTTCCCTTCCCAGATTCTGTATTTTTCAGTTGTAAAATGAAAGCAATAATGATAATGATTATTATTGTTAAAACTGACATTTTTTTGGTACTTACTATATTGCCACCACTGTGCTAAGTGCATTAGCATGAATTATCTTATTTAATCCCCTCATCATTCCCCTGAAATAGGTACTATTATTCTGCATATATGATACATGAGAAATTATATAATTTGCCCACAGTTAAATAGCTAATAACCAGAGTCAGACCTAGAATTCACTAACTCTAGAACCACAGTCATTACTTCTAAAAAGTATTTATTTTTATTAACATTAAAATTATGTATATGTTCGCTTATTTCCTCCCATGTCCCCCAGTAAGTTGATTTTTTTGGCTCAAATGTTTTTTTGTTTAAATTTTTACTAGTTCAACTACACTCAAGTTGCAAACATAAGACCCAAGATGGTGTCCCATCTTGCTTGGTTCCCATGAACACAGTCCATTTGCTGTGTCCCTCTATCACTTATAAGGACTTTCTGGCTCGTTCTCCACTGGATCGAATGTCCAGGTATCTCCTACCTTGAACATCTCCATTCCCAATCCTTTTTTTTGTTTTAATTGAAGTATAGTTGAACTACAATGTTGTGTTACTGCTATAAAGCAAAGTGACTCAGTTATACACATATATACATTTACATACATTCTTTTTCATATTCTTTTCCATTATGATTTATCATAAGATATTGAACATAGTCCCCTTTGCTATACAGTAGAACCTGGTTGTTTATCCATTCTATATATATCACTTTGCATCTGCTAATCCCAAACTCCCAATCTAACCCTCCCCCACCCACCTCCTCCTTGGCAACCACAAGTCTGTTCTCTATGTCCCTGATTCTATTTCTGTTTCATAGATAGGTGCATTTGTGTCATATTTTAGATTCCACCTATAAGTGATATCATATGCTATTTGTCTTTCTCTTTCTGACTTATTTCACTTAGTATGATAATCTCTATTTGCAACCATGTTGCTGCAAATGGCATTATTTCATTCTTTTTTATGGCCGAGTAATATTCCATTGTATATATGTACCACATCTTCTATATCCATTCATCTATCGATGGACATTTAGGTTGTTTCCATGTCTTGGCTATTGTGAATAGTGCTGCTATGAACGTTGGGGTGCATGTATCTTTTTGAATTATAGTTTTGTCTGGATATATGCCCAGGAGTGGGAATGCTGGATCATATTGTAATTCTATTTTTAGTTTTCTGAGGAACCTCCATACTGTTTTCCACAGTGGCCGCAGAAACTTACATTCCCACCGTGTAGGAGGATTCCCTTTTTCCGCATCCTCCCCAGCATTTGTTATTTGTAGACTTTTTAATGATGGCCATTCTGACTGGTGTGAGGTGGTACCTCATTGTAGTTTTGACTTGCATTTCTCTAATAGTTAGTGATGTTGAGCACCTTTTCATGTGCCTAGTGGCCATCTGTATTTCTTCTTTGGAGAAATGTCTATTTAGGTCTTCTGCCCATTTTTCAACTGGGTTGTTTTTTTGTTGTTGAGTTGTATGAGCTCTCTGTACATTTTGGAAATTAAACCCTTGTGGGTTGCACTGTTGGCAAATATTTTCTCCCAGTCTGTAGGTTGCCTTTTCATTTTGTTTATGGTTGCCTTTGCTGTGCAAAAGCTGGTAAGTTTAATTAGGTCCCATTTGTTTATTTTCACTTTTATTTCCATTGCCTTGGGAGACTCACCTAAGAAAACACTGATATGATTTATGTCAGAGAATGTTTTGCCTATGTTCTCTTCTAGGAGTTTTATGGTGTCATGTGTTATGGTTAAGTCTTTAAGCCAGTTTGAGTTTATTTTTATGTATGCTGAGAGGGTGTGTTCTAACTTCATTGATTAACATGCAGCTGTCCAACTTTCTCAACACCACTTGCAGAAGAGACTGTCTTCTTCCCATTGTATATTCTTGCCTCCTTTGTCAAAGATTAATTGACCATAGGTGTGTGGGTTTATTTCTGGGCTCTATTCTGTTCCATTGATCTGTATGTCTGTTTTTGTGCCAATACCACACTGTTTTGATTACTGTAGTATTGTCTGAAGTCTGGGATGGTTATGCTTCCTGCTTTGTTCTTCAGGATTGCTTTGGCAATTCAGGGTCTTTTATGGTTCCTTAAGAATTTTAGGATTATTTGTTCTAGTTCTGTGAGAAAGGTCATGGGTAATTTGACAGGGTCCATTCCCAATCTTTACTTGGCTGATTATTATGCACTACATTGTCTTTAAGTGGTCTTTTCTGTTTTAAACATATCCATCCAAATAAACATTTACTAAATTCCAATTAAGAAAGATACTCATGGATCAGACATATATCCTGCTCATACTGTCACATGTCTTACTTCAATTCCTCATAACCCTGTGAAGAAAGCATTGTCACACCTGTTTTTCCAACTAAGGAAATTGAGGCACACAATTTTGAGGTAATTTGCCCTAGAACATTGCACAGCTTGGCCACAGTGCTCAGCTCGTCTGAATAGACCCCTTTTGTTCAGTGGACGTGTCTAATCTCCGTACCCTAGTCTTCTTTCATTCCGCCATTTGGTTAAGACCATTCTAGACTTCCCAAGGAATTCAGTCTCTCCACCTTTACACCTCTTTTCTTACCTTCCTCTGTTGATTTCTGATTGGAAAAGGAGAGGGAAAAAGCAGTGGGGAGGAAGGGATAAGCAAGTAATTTAAAGATATGCATCCCTAAACTTTATGAAATCCTATTAATATTGTGATCCCATTAATACTGAGTATTCCCCAGGGCTGGCCCAATGTAAAACTGGTAAGTAGGGGAAGTTTACCTGGAGTGGCTCTGATACCTGACTTTGCACCTTCTCCCCACTGAAAGTGTATTATAATGTTTGATTTGTCACTGCCTGTTTTCCAGGGCTCCCATGCTAGCCTGGCATGAGGAAAACTTCTTCTTAAATGGGTTTGGCCTCCTGCCCACGCAGACCATGACTATGTGATTACCTCCCACAAGCCTTCACACAGGTTTATTTGGCATTGACTCTGGGGGGCTGAATAGGAAAGGTAGGTGCCTTATAGGTTCAGAAACATCCTTTCTGAGGTTTAAGTACTGATGATCTGCTCTTTACCTTATTTGCTTCCCTTGCTCTAATTTCTGGCTTTCTTGTACCTGCTTTCCCTGAATCTTAGACACATTTAGTTCTTCCCCATCGTCCTTTGGAACATGCCGGTGGGGCCATTGGGCTTAAGATGTTCAGTTGGTGTCAAGGGTGTCAACTTAGTTTTTGACAGACGAGTCTTCAGGGAAATTGGAGCTTCCTATAAGTAATTATTCTAGGTTGTGGGTGTTGAAGATAGTTCTTATTGTTCTTGAGAGTCCTGTGTGGGAGCAGTGAATAAATTAGAAGTATTTTGAATATACAGGCATATGTACGAATCTGGGAAACAATAGGGCGTGGTAGTTAAGTAGGTGAACTTCGTTGTCCCTCTGCCTGGGATCAGATCTTGGCCCCAACATTTGACAGTGCATGGTCTTAGGAAAGTGACTTAACCTCGCTATACCTTATTTTATTTATTAAACAAGAATATCAACCATAATAATAATATAATTTATCTTACAGCTTTTCTTCCTTTTTGGGGGGTGAGAGGTAAATGAGATTATACATACAAACCACTTGGGTTAGATAATGGTATATGTAAGCACTCAATAAATTTTGGGTATAAAGGAAAATATACTTAAAAATAGTGTACAATTAGGTTTCAGTGGGAATTATTTTTAAAACTCTGAGATGTCAATTTTACTTTAAGAGTTACATGTATAGGTAACTTCAGGAGAAAGAGACAGGGGATCTTATCTTAGACACTGAGACACTTCTAAGTGTACTCTGGAGTAATTAACCATTTGCACAATACAGTTGACCCTTGAACAATGTATAATCCATGTATAATTTATAGTCGGGCTTCCACATTGGAGTTCCTCAGCATCCACGATTCGACCAACTTTAGACCCTGTAGTACTGTAGTATTTACTATTGAAAAATATCCACGTATAAGTGGACCCCAGGCAGTTCAAACCCACATTCTTCAAGGGTCAGCGGTACAATAATTTATCTGAAAGCACAAAGATGCTTCACATAATCTGCAGTTTAGCCTAAAATTAAAAAGTAAGATGGTATCTTCTATTTTCTTGTGATATTTCAAAATGTTTAGAAAATATCAAAATAGAGAAAAACAGGAATAGAGAGGAATAAGAGAACCGAGTGAGGTTCAACAAAGATCTGTTGTTTACTCAAGATTTAAGTAGTGTGAGAAAAAGGAACTGCTTTTTCTGTAAGCAAGAAACCAGGATGAGGATGATGAGGTCATTGCAAATTTAAAGTGGTAGGAATACTTTAAAATACTTGTGTATCAGAAAAGAAAGTGGGGTTTTTTTGGGGGGGTTGGTTAAGGATCTCATTGTTGAAATGGATATATTTCTATGAAGAGATAGTGCCAAATATTTGGATTTAAATACTTATTTATTTTTTATTAGTTTCTGCTTTATAACAAAGTGAATCAGTTATACATATACATCTGTTCCCACATCCCTTCCCTCTTGCGTCTCCCTCCCTCCCACCCTCCCCATCCCACCCCTCCAGGCGGTCACAAAGCACCGAGCTGATCTCCCTGTGCTACGCGGATGCTTCCCACTAGCTATCTACCTTACGTTTGGTAGTGTATATATGACCATGCCTCTCTCTCGCTTTGTCACAGCTTACCCTTCCCCCTCCCCATATCCTCAAGTCCATTCTCAAGTAGGTCTGTGTCTTTATTCCTGTTTTACCCCTAGGTTCTTCATGACATTTTTTTTTCTTAAATTCCATATATACGTGTTAGCATACGGTATTTGTCTTTCTCTTTTTGACTTAAAAAAACTTTTAAAATGAGCTCAAACTGACAGAATTAAAGATGCTGAATATAAGTTTATTTTTTCTGGTGATGTGTGTCTTCTAGAATTTGAATCAGAAGTGCTTTCATTCAGATGCTTGTATGATAAATACCCGTAAAACTGTAAAACTTTGCTATAGCTGTCAGAGATCACAGTTGAGTGTAGTTCAAATTATGAGATCATTGAAAGCACTTTAAAATGTAGTAAACTCATTTCTTGAGCTGTTGGCTATCTACTGGTGAAGATAGTAATAGCCTCCCAATCTTACAGTGTATGCTTCTTAGCTCAGTTACTATGATGTGGTCAGAAATATTGCCTGTACTTTAGTGATGAGGTTTTTTGAAACGTGAATTAACATTCTCACTCAACACATGGTAGAATTTCACTCCTGACTGTCACTTTTAATAATTCTTCTGGCTTTATTAATTCCACATAGCACAGAAAAAGTCTGGATGAGTCATATCAGATTGCTAAATGTGGTATCTGACCTGTGGTAAGAAACAGGTTAGAGTCAGGTCCCTTAAGTTCTTACTTTGTATATCTTTTAAAATGGTGAGCTTTTAAGTGATTTATTTCGTACTACATTGCTTTTTTCCCCCATTTTTCAATATGGAAAATGTATTTACAAATTAATAAGGATATATAACCTAGCAATGCCATTCCTAGTTGTATACTTACATATTCACTAAAAGGTACACATTGGAATGTTCCTAGCATCACTACTTATAATAGCCCCAAACATCACCACTTGTAATAGCCCCAAACCCAAACTACTCACATTTCCAAAAAAGAGGAATATACAATACATTATGAAAGTGTATACTCTCTGTTTCTCTCTATGGAATACTATATGGCAATGAAAATGAACAATCTATAACTACATGTAGCCATGTAGCTGAATCTCACATGCATAATTTTGGAAGAAGCTACTAACCAAAGAGCCCATGATGCATGAATCTATTACATAAAGTACAACATCAGGGTAAAGCTTATCCATTTTGTTAGAGGAAGGATAGTAGTTACCCTTGGAGGTGGGGTGACTAGCAGGGGGAATAAGGAGCTTCTGGGATGTATGTAATACTCTGTTTCTTAATCTGAGTGTTGGTTATATAGTTGTATACTTGGTGAAGATTTATCTGGGTGTAAACTTATGAAATATGTCCTTTTACATATTATAATATACTTCAGTAACAAATTTTAATAAGGAGAAAGTCTCTTGATCACCAGCTTAAAGAGTTTTTGATGTCCTAAAACATTATGAAGAACTTCCTGTTTGGAGGAAAACAAGACAAATTTTAGACTTGAGATCTAGAACAGACTTTGACAGTGCCTTACACATTATATGTAGTTGCTGAATAAAGTGTTGATGGACCAATGTGCTTTATTCTGTTGCTGTGATTGTTCTAAAGCATAATATTAACACTTTGCTATAAATATTCACTTTAAAACCAGGTATGCGAAGTCATACTTTATAAACTCCTTAAAGGTTTTCCCTTGGAGTATTGAGTGGTGCCTAATGTATCATTCTTTAAAACATGGAAGGCTGATAATGCCTGTTAAAATGCATATGTTCAATTTCAAAGGACATTGCTAACTCCCTGCTTTATCTTTATTAGTACTTTCTATTTGGCTTCAGTCCTCCTTTTAAATGGTATTCACTGAATTTACCAAGGACAGTAATTTGTTTATCATTATGATGATGCCTTGCCCTAACAGATTGGTAGCTTGATATTGTTGTGGGTTTTTTTTTTTATCACGAGCAAGATATCTTTTACAGTGAATGAATAATTTATTTCATTTAGGAAAATATTTATTTTAGCAAATATATAGTCATTGTTTAAATTAGGATGGAGAGAGATTTACTTTAAATGCTGCAGAAGATTGTTTTTTAAACAAATGTCTAAGTTTTTGAGTGCGTCCTGGGTGTAAAAATAATATCTCATACATAAAGAAAATTTTTAAAAATTTAAAGTTTATATAAAAATAAAGCACTCAATCACTAGAATACAATTTGATTGTCAGCTTTCAATTTAAGGATTAGTTTAAGGGTTTTTTGAAATTTAGCAGACTCTGTAGGCGTATCCTTGGATACGATTATATCAAAGTCTCATAATTGTGAAATGCTTTTGTTTTGGCACTCTTTGTGGCTAACTAATCTATATTTTCTATGGAAATATTTTATGCCTCATTAAAGCCTAACTATATATAAAGGTTAATTGAGATATAAAGGTTAATTGAGATATATATATATCTATATATATATTTTTTCTCATATAGAGCAAGTAAATGTTTTCACTGAATGTTTTCAACCCTTAATTAAGCATTGCATAGAAATTAAAAATTTTTTTCCATCATCTTTTGTTTATTTTCAAATCTAATTTATGTATTTTGTTCAAATGTAATTTACATGTGTTACCTTTTTGAATATCTTCTATTTCCTTGACTTGGGGGGCTCAATATTTTCCCCCCTTTTTTCGTAGAACTCTAACTCCATTTTCCTCATAACGATCTCTCCGATAAGGGTTGACAGGCCTTCTTCAAATGCAGCCCCAGTGAAAAGTCTTGAGCTTGTTGTGTTTTATGAGAATGTCTTCTGTACTGATCCCAGGAGGCTCTATAAATCTTTGTTGAGGGAAGCTTTGGAAGGATGCGCTAGGTTTAAAAATCTAGTTGCACTTTAAAGACATGAAGCACCAGCATCTGAAAAATACACCAGGGAAAGCAGAATAAATGAGGGTTGTGAAGAAATAAAAGTTACAGAGGTTGAAGCTTGGGCTACTGAGGTTTTTAAATGCAAACCTAGAGGTATTGGATCTCAGAGGATTTTGGAGATGTTGCAGAAAGGAATGAAGAATAATGAATTTGAAACAACTCATGACTGATTACTGTTCCTTGAAAGCACATTCTAAGTTTACAGGATATATAAAAGAAAGGTGGCTTTGAATTATGTAAATATTAGATTTTAAAAATCAAAAGCCCTACTATTTTTAGTAATACAAATTAAGTTAATCAGGTTTGATAGAGAAGCTGGAGTGTTTTTCAATACATCACAGATCAGAAACAATGAAAAAATGTTAGATAGCCTTACATAGTCTTCATCACAGTCATCTAAAATATAGTGTCCAAACATCATGCAATTTTCAAAGAGTAGAGAATATCTAAATTAAATATAGACCAGCTCCTCATGTTACATTTTATAATGACGAGTAGTTAAAATGCATAGGCAGTTTGAAGCATCACTTTAGAATTTAACCTGCTCTAACCTGCCTTCCATCTTGTCATGAGAAGACTCACTCAATTCTTAGTCTTCTCTTCCCACAACCATGTGGGACTTTTGGTTACAATTTATGATCAGTTCTTACAATGATGTGCATCTTCATGTTGTTCTCTATTAATGTACGGGAAATCAAGGCAATTGCTTTCTCCAGACCCAAAACGTTGATATGTTTCCAAAGAAAAGAGCACATTTTCAAGATCTCCTCTCAGTAAGGGTGATTTTTAGTGCTGTAGTCAGATGAAAATTATGGTCATGATGCTTAGTAAAAATCAAGCAATTATAATGATAATACCTCTAGTGAAATTTAAATACTTTATATTTGATTTTTAAATTTACTTCTGTTTTTCCTATGCTGTTATTTAAAAATTATACTTTGGTATTTCCAGGGATTCTGATATAGTAGTAACTCACCATTCTGTTAAATAGCCAACCTTTCTCCAAGTATTACAAAGAGTAGACATTCAAAACCAAAAGGACTAGCATGTACTTGGGCTTTTTAGCATTTTTAATCCTCTGTAATATGACATTTTCAAGTTAATTTTATTTTAATCTAACAGATTTTGACATGCAATAAAATATTTAAGCAATTCTTTTTGTTAAAGTTAGAAAGCACAATACACTGTTCAAGTATAATCTTCATGAAATTTTGCAAATGTGCATATTCTTAAGTCAACTGAACACCAAATTTTTAAATTATCTTTGCTGCTAGATGAATTTATTAATAGAGTAGGAACTATTTCATATCACATGAAAGTTTCTGGTTAAGTTTCTGGTTTCTGTTAAAATGAGAAATAATTTAAAAAGTACAAACCATAACCTTAAAATTTTTATTTACTTAAATGATAAGAGATATGCATCTACTCACCAACCTTTGAGTTTAATCCCACCACAGGAAGTTTGCCTTTTTTTTTCTCATAAACTACAACCATGATAGATTGTATATAATTTCCAGTTTTGTTTATATAAAAATAAAGCAAGATTCTAAGGACACTTGTGAAACGAGCTGAATACAGAATCCTCCTAACAGGATGCTTTACCATGTTTTGACTTCCCCTCCACAATCTTCTTGCTTTTGTTTACTTACCAGAGCCCTCGGGTAGTTCCTTTTTTTTTTTTTTTTCAGTTGAAGTATAGTTGACATACAATATTATGTTAGTTTCAGGTGTACAACATAGTGATTGGACATTTAAATACATTACAAAAATGATCACCATGTTAAGTCTAGTAACCATCTGTCACTGTACAAAGTTATTACAGTATTAGTGACTATATTCCTTATACTGTATATTACATCCCCATGAGTTATTTATTTTATACCTGGAAGTTTGTACTTCTTAATCCCCTTCACCTATTTTTGTCCCCACACTCCTCTGCTCTGGCAGCCACCAGTTTGTTCTCTGTATCTGTGAGTCTGTTTCTGTTTTTGTTTGTTTTGGTTAGTTGTTTTTTTAGATTCCACATATGATTGAAATCATAAGGTATTTGTCTTTCTCTGTCTGACTTATTTCACTTAGCATAAATGGTGATGGCAAAACTGCATAGGTACATGCAAAAGAATGAAAGTTGATTACTTTCTTACACCATATACAAAAATAAACTCAAAATGAATTAGAGACTTAAATGTAAGACCTGAAACCATAAAACTCCCAGAAGAAAACATAAGCAGTAAACTCTTTGACATCAGTCTTAGTAATATATATATTTTTTGATCTGTCTCCTCAGGGAAAGGAAACAGAAACAAAAATAAATAAATGAAGCTACATTAAACTAAAAGGCTCTTGCACAGGGAAGGAAACCATCAATAAAACAAAAAGGCAACCTACTGAATGGAAGAAGATATTTGCAAATGATATATGTGATAAGGGGTTAATATACAAAATATTTAAAGAACTCATACAACTCAATATTAAAAAAACTAATAAAAACATGGGCAGAGGACCTGAATAGTTTTCCAACGAAGACAAACAGATTGGCAATAGGTAGTTGTTTTTTATGTTTTGTCCAGAGATCTTGTAACCAGTGGAGAAATGGGCTGCAGTGGGCTTATACTTCTATAGTGGAACCAGAACCGTGCTGTTGTTTTAATTTTTAACTTTTAATGTGAATTCAAAAATGAAAGATACAGAAGTATTACAGATCTTCCATATCCTTTATCAAGGTCACCAATTGTTTATGTATTTTGCCCCCTTTCCTTTATCATTCCCTCTCTCTGTGTATATATGTGTATGTATGCATAGATTTTCTGAACTTAAAGTGCTGTCTCCCAGCATTCATGAATATAAAGTAACTCTATTTTTCTTTGTAATGCATAAGTAATTTGTGGAGTGATGCACTGAGGCTACAAAAATATCCTCTCTCGCATCACATTTTATCCATTAATTTTATTTCTCATTGATGACATTCTAACTACATTATTTGTTTACATCTATTAGTTTGCATTCTCCTATGAGGAAGAGCTTTTCCTTCTTCATTTATTTGCTCATTTATTTATTTAATGTGGAAACATGGATTCTTATTTTGTTCATAATCTTTTGTTATAATCTTTTATTATTATTTATTTTGATGCTCAAATTTCCCCAGATTTGACCTGTGTGAGTCCCTTCTAGCTGGCTCTTCTGTGCTTTGATGTGTTCTCATGATTCTTTGAGCACTTAATTATTTTCTGGCATAGTCTCAGTGCTGGTGCCAGCCATTTTTCTAAGGAGTTATATTTCCTTTTAGTGGAAAACAGTACTCAGAAACCAAGATCTAGGTGCTAGATATGTCATGTTGCTGGAGAGCTCTTGTCTCTTTCAGTGGCCCGAACTAGGAAATACACACACACACGCACAAACACACAAGCACATTTATTTACCTGACAACTCTAATTGCCACACTAAAGACTTTATTCTAGTCTTCTCTTTCCATCTTTGTATCTCTCTTCTCAACAATGAAAAAACTTTTACCTGTTATCTTTAATATACTTATTTGTTCACACCTGGGATACAAAATTAGTTTCAGAATTGCTAACCCATGCCCCTACAAAAAGAGAACCTACTAACTAGAGTTCAGTATTTGTTTATCATTCTTCATTGAGGCAGCATTTACACACAGTGAAATGCTCAGTTATGAAGGGTATAGTTTGATAAATTTCAATGAATGTATACAATTCTATAATGATTTCCCTATACAATAAATAGGACATTTCCTTGATCCCAGAAAGTTTCCTCTTGCCCACTTAGAGTCAACCCACACTGCTCACTGTCAACCTCTTTTTGAATTCTATCACCATACATTACTTTTACTTATTCCTTGAACATCACAGAAATGGAATCATTCAGAATATACTCTGTTGTGTCTGACTTCTTTGACTTAACATACCCTACTTGAGATTCATTATTGTTATTGTCTATCCCTAGTTCATTGTTTTTGTCAGTGTATGCTTCCATTTCATGGATAAGCCATAATTAATTTTCCTTCTTGATGGACATTTGGGTTGTATCTGAATTTTAGCTATCATGGATAAGGTGGTATAGACATTCTTGTTCAAATATTTTGGTCAGTATGTGTTTTCTTTTCTCTTAGATAAATATCTAGTGGACATCTTGAGTCATAGAGTAGGAGTACGCTTAACTTCATAAGAAAATGCTAAAATATTGTGCAATATGGTGATACCATTTTATGTGTCACCAGCAATGTATAAGAGTTCAGTTGTGCCACATACTTCCCAACACTGGTGCTGTCAGATTTTTGTTTTCGTTGTAGCCATTCTAGTGTTTGTGAAATTGTATCACATTAGGTTTTAATTTGAATTTCCCTGAAGAAAAATGATGCTGAGTTCTTTGACCCATGGCTATTTAGAAGTAAATTGATAGAAGTAAATTGATAATTTCCAAATATTTGTAACTCTTCCAGATAAATTATTTTCACTGATTTCTAATTTAATTCCACTGTGGTCAGAGTACATACTCCTAAGATTTCAGTCTTTTGAAAGTCTGATCTGTCTTGGTCAGTGTTCTGTTCTGTGCACACTTGAATGAACATGTATTCTACAGTTTGTGGGTATAATGTTCTATATATTCCACTTGAGTCAGGTTGGTTGATTTTGTTATACAACTATTCCATGTGTTTTTGAATTCTATTGAAGTCTACATTGTCTGACAGTAATATGGCCATACCAAGTATCTTAAGGCCAATGTTTTCATAATATATCATTTTCCTTGCTTGTATTTATTTTCCCCCTTGTTGTCTTCACACGGTGGGTAGCCTATTTTTAAGGATTTCATTTTGCTTCCAGTATTGACATTTTAGCTGTATCTAACATTTAGATATTAGGTATACGGTATTTCTTTTGCTATTTTATTTTATTATTATTATTATTTTCTGCGGTACATGGACCCTCTCACTGTTGTGGCCTCTCCCGCTGCGGAGCACAGGCTCCGGATGCGCAGGCTCAGCGGCCATGGCTCACGGGCCCAGCCGCTCGGCGGCATGTGGGATCTTCCCGGACCGGGGCACGAACCCGTGTCCCCTGCATCGGCAGGCGGACTCTCAACCACTGTGCCACCAGGGAAGCCCTCTTTTGCTATTTTAGTGGCTGACCTAGAGATTACAATATACATCTTTAAGTTACCACAGGCAAATTTCAAATATTTTACTACTTCACAAGAAGCATAAGGACCTTACACCTTTGTAACTCCATTTACACCTACTGCTGTTTTTGTTTTTGTTGTCTTATATTTTTCTGATATTTCTATGAAACTCACAATTATTTTTTCTATTTTGATTTAAACACTCATAGGTCTATTAAATAAATTTAAGAAAATAAAATATATGGCACTAAAAAGTTATCCTTTATATTTACCCAGGTATTAACCTTCTCTGATGCTCTTGATTTCATCCTTAGCATCTGGGTTTTTATGGCATAATTTCCCTTTAAGTTGAAGAAATACTTTAAGCATTTTTTTTTCCCTAATTCAGGTTTTTTTTTTTTTTTTTTTTAAAGAATGCCTTTATTTCAGCTTCATTTTAAATGGCATTTTCACTGGATATAAAACTCTGGGATAAAAGATTTTTTTTCCTTTTAGCAATTTAAATATGACATCTAGCCTTTATTGATGAGAACTTAGTCATCATTCATATTAATTATTCCCCTGTATGTATAATGTTTTGGCTTTTTTCCTTTCTGCTTTAAAATTTTCTGTTGATGTTTGGCTTTCAGAAGTTTGACTATGGTGTGTCTTGGCATGTTTTTCTTTGTATTATCTACTTTGGGTTTTCTGGGCCTTTTGAGTCTATAAGTGAATATTTCTCATCAAATTCATAAAATATTGGCCATTTTTTTCTTATTCTTTTCTGCCTCATTCTTTCACAATATTCTTTTTTTTCCATATTTTTTTTTAACTTTTATTGGAGTATAGTTGATTTATAATGTTGTGTTAGTTTCAGGTGTACAGCAAAGTGAATCAGTTATACATAAAAATATATCCACTCTCTTACAACATTCTTTTCTAAGATACCAATTACATGTGTCTTAGACCACTTACTAATGTCCCAGAAGTCACTGAGTCTCTTTCGGTTTTTCAATATATTTTCGTCCTGTTTTCCTGATTAGGTAATTGCTATTGATCTAACTTTAAGTTTACTGAAATCTTTCTTTCCTTTCCGAATCTCTTATTAAGCCCATCCACCAAATTTTTCATTTCGGATATTGTTCTTTTCACTTCCAGACTTTCTATTTGGTCCTTTAACAAACAAACAAACTTCACTTTCTCTCCTGACATTTCTCATCAGTATACTCATTACGACCATAGTTTTTCTTTAAGTATTTGAACATACTTCTAATAGCTGATCTTTGCTTGGTAATTCCATTACCAGGGTCATTTCAGGGTTGATTTCTATTGACTGCTTGTCTTCTTGAACATGAGTCACATTTCACTGTTTCATGTCTAATAAGTTTTGATTCTTTAGTAGACATTTTGGGTTATATGTTAGAGACTCTAGATGCTGTTTTCTTTCCCTGAACAGTGCTGATTTTGTTGTAGCAGGCAGTTACCTGTGCTGGACTCAAACTCTGTCTTCCCAGAAATGGGAAGCAGCTGAAATCTCTGTTCAATTAGTTTACCCTTCCATATGTTGCTCCTGGAGTCTCCTGTGCACATGCATAGTCTGAAGGTCAGCCAAGTATTTGAATGGAGTTTCTATGCAGATTTTGGCGCTCCCTTCTCTTTGGCTTTCTTTTCTGGAAATTCCCTCTTTAATTTCCAGCCACCCAAGTAGCCTAAAACTTTGTCTTCTGACTCCTCAAGCCAGTTAAGACTATTTTGCATTGTGGAGACTGAAGAGTGCCCTCAGGTAAAAAGGTGTTTAACTGTTCACAAATAGGAGATTCCCTTATTTCAAGATCCAAATTACTATCAGTTTCTGCCTCCTGCATACTTGCTTTCCCTGTGAGTCTTTAAAAGGGAATATTCACAATGCCAATGAAAAAAATCTAAACAGAGGTGGTGAGATTAGTATCTGTTAACATATATGCTAATCAAATGAAGTTTGTGATTAAGTTTCCATGACACTGAAAATGATATTTGAACTTAGAAAATCAAAGTGTGAATTATCTGTGGCAGTCAATCAGAGGCTATCATTACAGGTGAAATTTTAGGTTAGAAAAAAACAAAATTAATATTCTGTTATTCTATTTATATTTAAGGACAGAAATTATTACACCCATGAAATTACTACCTGTGAATGGATTTACATTTGAACACATTTCAGTTGTACAGAGGTACTATTAAATTAACAAAACAGATAGGTAATCTTTATCATTCTTTTGAACTGTTTCTACTGAATATAAATTGTACAAGATAGCTAATAATTATGTGCGTTACTTGCTGTGTCTAAACAAAAGTACAACGAATTACATTTATCCACTTGTGTGGTTTACATATAATTCAAACTGATTTGTAAAGTAGCACAAAGCATACATCAGGAAGAGGGAAAGCTCAGAGATTCATGGCTCTACTATAGGGTTTTAATTAATATATTTTATTCCTTTAATTGACATGGATAAAGGGAGAAGCATTCAGATTTATTCATTATTTATTGCATATCTGAGAGGCAATTGAAAAGTTACCATCGAATTTAACCTCAGAGCAGCTGCCTTTTATTATCATTTTTTTCTAATTAGAGGGAATGCCAAATCATGACGAGTAAAGTTAAACAGAATTGGCAAGATCCAATTCGTGGTTCAAATGTAGTTGTATTATTTAGATAATCATTTACCAAACACAGTTATTGGGAGAATTTACCCTTGTAAATACTCTGCATTAGTCAGCAGATGGCATACATTGTACATTAACCATTCCACCCTGTTATCGCACGTACTTCAGAACAGAAAGCTTTTCGTTTTCTCAAAAAGACACATTATTCCCTCATTTGCAGTTTAGGGTTAATTTGTGAACTATTTACTGATAATCAAAGAAGGTGATATGTCATCTTCATTTAGTTTGTATAGCAGATTCAATCAAGTATAAGATGGGGTAAAAATACTTGAGCAATTCCTTAGCAAGCTTCAGCATCTAGAAAAAACAATCCTGAGCAATTGTTTTCCTGCTTTGGCCAGAGGCCTACACAGGAGGACAGAAGCCTTTTGGATGCAGTTTGAGTGCCTTCCATGAATTTCAGGAATATAAAAACCATTTCCGGGTCTCCCTGGTGGCGCAGTGGTTGAGAGTCCGCCTGCCGATGCAGGGGATACGGGTTCGTGCCCCGGTCTGGGAGGATCCCATATGCCGCGGAGCGGCGGGGCCCGTGAGCCATGGCCGCTGGGCCTGCGCATCCGGAGCCTGTGCTCCGCAACGGGAGAGGCCACAACAGTGAGAGGCCCGCATACTGCAAAAAAAAGAAAAAAAAAACCCATTTCCTGCTGCGTATGAATAACCACATAAATTCAAAATCCAAGAAACAAGTAAGTCAACAAAAACGGGCAACTAAATTTACTTCTAAGTCATCTATTTAACACTGGAATAGCCTAATTGGAAAATCTCTTTATGTATAAAAGCATGCATGTGTTCACAGGCTTCCCTTTGAGTGGTTTCAAAGGAGAATTTGGCTGGTAATGCCCTAACCTAACATAGCCTAGCATATTTCTTGTCAAACTGATAACCATCTGTCAGCCTGGCCTGATGCCGATCCCCAAGGCATTGGGTCACTCTTTGCAGGCTCTGAGTTGTGTCTGGTAAAATTATCTCCAGGGAGCTAAGTTCTATAATATATAAGAGAGTAAAGACACAGAGAAACAGAAATAGGAACTGCATACACCTCACCAGTCAAAATGGAGAGAACAGACATTTGCCTCCCTTCACACTAGAGTTTTTTTATACGTTAAACATAGAATGACCCTCTTAGGTTGGGATTGATGCCCTTTTAACGTTGAACTTGCTTTAAGTTCTATTGTATTGGGAGGAAGCAGAATAACTACATAATATTAAAGTCCCTTATTCCTAAAGTTAGATATTGATTAAATAACCATTGAAAAGGAAACCAAAACCAAAACCAAACTTAACATTTTTCTTTAGATGACAGAAATAAATTGAAATATATTCCCCTGAGGAAATAGCACATGTATCTCTATCTCCACCTCGTAGTTCTTGTATCCCTTAGCAGTTTAGATCTATGTTTCATTTGAAGGAATATTTCCATTTTCAAAGAAGAGTAAGATATTTCAAATTAAAAACATTACTTTGGTGCTAAAGGACTTTGGGGTTTGATTTATTCAGTGTCTGTGTTTAGAGTTGTAGGAGATCAAGGACATTAATGAACATGTTACTTATTCAACTTATTGATATGCTTCAAAAGACTTTAGAGATGTTAAATAATCAGCCAAGAAGAAAAAGCTGCTCAATTTTACTGTGTATGTAGGAGCCTGGGTATGCATGTGGGAGTTCTGAGTGGGACTAGCTGTTGGCTTCCAAAGACGCTAAAAGTTGCTCAGTGGGGGCTGTTATTGATAGATGACTGTATTTTGCTGTCCATTCCTTCCGTACTGTGGACTGCCAGGAGCATTTTGTTGGGAGGGGTAGTCCCCTTTTATCGATTTCTTAAGGAAAATGGAGGAATATACAGGAAAGGAGGCGATATGTATGGGCCAGGCAAAACTGTAGCTGTTCTGTGTACCTAAAAGAATTGGGAGAAATCTGTATTGTAAAATGAGCTCTCTGTACTTGAGGGTTTAGCCCTGAGTCTTTCTTTGTTGATTGGCTTGCATTCCAAGTTTCCTCTGGCCTAAGGCTGCGCTGATTCAACAGCTTGAGAAGAAATTATGTCGGTATTTTGAAGGAATTTGTCCCATACAGGTGCCTTGAGGTTACTGGCGGCTTCAGGAAAACCTGTTTTCATTGGCAAGTAAACTGACATGGTTTAAAAGAAAAAAAAAAGTCACCAATTCCTTCTCCTAATGACAGGAAATGGATGCCATAAGCGCTGTGAGTCTGTTTCATTGTAATGACAAGAGATATAAAAATCAAATTGTCACTCCTGCCTAGTGGCTGTAGGTAGCCTGTAGGTGCCAGATACTCCAGGGTTTGGCATCAGGCCCATGTTATGCTCTGAAGCCAGCTGGCTGGGCACCAGGGAAAACCAAGGAAACTTCAGCTAATTGGGGGTTAAAATATGGCTGTATAAAAGATGCATTAAAAAGCAACGTGTCTTTTCTAACTAAGTATAATCATTTGGATTAAGAGAATAAACAAACATCAAATGCATGAACTCACTCCTCATTTCTCACATTCTCCCCTATCTCATCCTGCCTTGGTACCTCCACACCTGCTCAGCAAGGCACTAAGCAGCGTGTAATCATGTCACTCTGTCACCAAGTCTCCTTCTCAATGAAATCCAGGTGTCTAAATAGAAAGGAATGAGGGCAGATTTTTCCCCTCTTTCAGCAGAAAGCCAAGGAAATGCTTTCAGAAAGATGAAAACTACACTTTTGTGTCATCACAAATCATCTGTATAACACTTGGTGCACAAATATTGAACCTCTGTGTCAGCTGTTTATTGCTTGGGATAGGACAGGAATACATTTTCTGTGTCAATACTTGATTAGGTGAAAAATTCCCTGCAAGTAGAAGCTGAGTTACTTGTGAAGAAATGGGCTGTACTGAAGACAGAACAGAAGCCCTTGTGAGATAATTAATATTATTTGCTTAAGAAAAATCAGTATTTCATAAGAAAATGGTATTAACAGACTCGAAGTTTATATTTAATATGCTTTCCAGAAACTTCAAATGTTTTAAATAATCACTTAGACAATAGGCCTGTGACAAATGTGGATCAAGAAATATCCTTATTAATGGATGAAGATACAAATGTTACAATAAAATTAATTTAATGCTCACCTTCTATGCATTTTTACATTCTATGAAAATTTTGATACTATCCCAGTCATGCAGGTTATTCCCATTTTGGAGATGATTAACCTGGAAGCAGAATCTGCTTCAAATTTAGGAATCCCTAGTTCAACCCCCAGGTACCATCTTTAATATCAAAACCAGATACCGTTCGTCCACATTTATGTTAGTCTTTAACATGCAACCTTTGCTAGTATCCTAAATCCAATTTACATGTTTATATGCTTTAAAATTTGAGGTTTGTGTGCAGCTTTGATGGAACTTTCCATCTCTATGATCACTGTCATAGCTTAATTTACTGTTAGAGTTGGTAAGATATCTACTAGGACATCTGCTGGAATGTTGCCATTGAAATGCACTAGTAGTTCTTCCAACTGCCCAGAAAAATATATTGTTTGCTTTACTATGGAACCTTAAGGCAATGGAGTGAGTTTATTTACACGTAAATAAAATTGCCATACTGCATTCTGCATTTGGTCTGAAGAAGGCTGGCAGGTAACAGCCTCTTGACAGTAAGGGAGTTAGTATGAATGGGTGACAGTCTTTGAAATACTGAGACTTTCACTGAATTTTTTATTTAAAAACAACAAATGCATACCATTAAAAATTGATAATTAGGTCATATGAACTCCAAATACCATAGATTCCCGTCAGAATTTTCACAAGTCCTCCTGCCAGGCTGACATCTGTTAAGACAGAGCAAAACCCATATCGGAACCTCTACACTATGAAGGGATCCATCACAGAAGACCTGCGGCATATTAAGAAATGAGTCACAAAAACCTTTAAAGAGTGTGCGAAGTTTTGGATCACTGACCTGGAGGGGCAGATATAGTATAGAAGTGTGAAGCTTCCTTTTAGTTAAAGGATCCATAAAGTGTTAGAATTTGCAAAAATGTCTTGATAGTGGCATATCTTCTTCCCTCTTGGATCAGTTGTAAGTTTAAGGTAGACAGAGACAGACTTTTTTAAAGAAAAATTACCAATCCTGTCTCTACATAAAAAACAAAGGTCAATATGAAATATGCTTTAGCTTGGCATTCAAGTTCACCTATCATTTGCTAACACTATCCTTAGCAGGAAAAGCATAATATACACACTTACTACTTTTTAGCTCCAGATTTACTTTCTATTCTACCATATTTATACCATTTATTTTTTCCAAACCTAACAAGTACAGTCTTGCTTCCTTCTCTGCAGTGCTACTCCCATTTGTCTGACATGCCCTACCCACTGTCCCACTCCCTCCTCCTTTCCATCTTTTAAAATGTCCCCTATCTTCAAAAGCCATCTCTTCTAAAGAGCCTTTGTGGATGTCTCCACAAGCTGTGTATGTTCACTTTTTCCTGCTCTGATCTCTCATATGTACAAATTATCTGTATGTCTATATAATGACAAATCCTAGTATTTTTGCCTTTGGCATTATGGTTCCTAGATTCTATGATCTTTTTTTTATTTTCCCCGAAAATTAAGGTGATTTTCTTCTTCTTATGTTTCCTGGCACCTTTCCTATTTTTCTATTGAAAAAAAAGTCTCAAAAATTACATTTGCTGGGTTTGCTAGTTCTTTCTGTGCTGTGGGAATTGTTTATGTATCCTGTGTGGCTTGAACTTGTTCTCTCTTGTCACCTCTCATGGACTTCAAATATCTCTGGACCATGTTTGTTTTATTCTTTTTAGCTTGAAGATCATGATCCTTGATAGCAAAGATTCAATCAAAATAAACGTTGAGAGGTTCTGCATTCTCAGATAAAACTGCCTGCTTTCAGACACCATGCTCTTTTCTGGATTCAGAGTCATCTGTCTTGCCCCTAGAATTATAAGTTGAACAAATTTTGAGCTTTAACTTTCCCAGATAGCTTTTATCCTTTAGTATGTACCTTCTGTTTGTAATCTCCAGCCAGTACAACGCAGTGGCTTTTACCCTGAATTTTCTAGAAGCTGTTTTCTTGTGGTGCATTTTCGGGCTCAGTACATTCCCTTAATTTCAGTTGGAAATTTTCACCTGACCGATCACTTTCTCCCAGAGTTTTAACTCTTGTACTTCATCCTCAATTTTCTAGTGGGTGGAAATGAGCGTGTTTGCATGCCGTGTCTTCAGTTGGCAGAGTAATGGAATTATCAGCACTGAAAGTCACAAATTTATTGTATAATATGCACTTACCAGAATGTGACTTCTAGCAAATTACCAAATGCTGCTATGTCGTGTCTCTCTGACAGTTTTAAAATGTGCATTAATGAGACTGTCTTTGTTCCCACTTGGAGGTTAAGGGAAATCACAATAAGTATTAGATTTAAGTCCATTCCTTCTCTTCAGTAATCATCTCCATTCCCCTGTTAGATCTGCTCTCCCCTCCCTTGTCTACTTTCTCTCTCTAAACTGAATGCTTCCTCTGCTTAAAACATATTCAGAAACTGCCACATCTAGAGCACATGTCCCATAATAAGCAGTGTTCAACTTCTCTCCTTCCTTTTCAACGAAGCTTCCCAATGAGATAGGTTATATTTATCGTCTTGGCAATAAAGGTGGCTTTTGTTCTCACCTTTTTAGAAAAATGTCCAACAAATCACTTAATCCAATGACTTTTCTGTTCTTATTTCCCTTAAAAATGTTTCTTTCTCAGATTTCTGTGAGACTACTCATCTTTGTTTTCTTTATATCTATCTGCCAATGATTTTATTTCCCAATGTGAGTTTCTGTTCCTCTAAGCTCAATTTTAATGGTACCTAAGGCAAAATCCTATCTTTTAGATATTGCTTAAATCCTATGTATTCATCCTGTGTATTCTTCCAGGGTAACCTCCCCCTTACACATGGCTTCAGCTCATTCGTAAATGCTGTTGAATTCCTAATGAATCTTCTAATCTAGAATTCATTTCTGAGCTCCAGGTACCTATAGCCACTGTCTACTTGCTTTGCCTCTTCCAAAGGCTCCACAAATTGCTAAAGACAGAATCTTAGTTTGGTTAGTCACTGCCCTCATGTTCTCCTTTCCCAGTCTTATCTCTTGACTGTCATGCTATCTAGTTTTAGATCTTTGTCTAGATCTGTCTCCCCTCCATCCAAATCCTAATTTCAGTTCTGTTTTGAGGATACTGGTGTTGCCTTTAAATGGGAGCCTCATGCCTTCTGATGGTGTGGAGAGGCCATGGCGGTACATGGAAGAGTGGAGGATGGGAGGATGGAGAGCATACAGTATTGATTTGGTGCTGGTAAAAATAATTATTTTCCCACATACTGGATATTACCTAATACTAAATATTTCCCTTCCCTTCTCTCTTGTAACCATGTGATAGATTTAAATAATTTTGGTGAGGTTACAGCCAAAAGTGGCAGTTAGTTTTAGTCACTATGTATCACATATGTGACAGGCAATTATTTAATTCTTTCAACAACCATAAACAGAAGATCACTGTTGTAAAGATTAACAAACAAGAACTAAAGAAAAGAAAAGAAACTCAGAGGTTAGTTAGCTTTCTTGAAGACAAATAGGATTCAAATCCAGGTATTTGGATTCCAGTGTCCACCCTCTTTCCATTTGAGCACATAGCTTATTTATAGGTGTTGACAAGAAACCTTGTAGGCAACTCTTTTGTTTGTTAATGGATTCAACTTATTCTGGGATATGTTTGATTTGCTCCGGGAAGGTTAATGATTTTTCCACTGTAACTGTACAAGAGTGAGTATTACCTAAGTTTGGCTATAATTAAATGCTGACAGAAATGGAGCTTTGAAATCCCTTGCAGATTATTAAGCATCTCAAACATGATTTGAAATCAGCAGGTTGCCTCATGAGGGACAAGACAATCATTTGGAGAAAAGACAGAAATTAAAACAGCATTTTTAAGATGTAGTTTAAAAAAATTCAGAGTAAAAAAACCCACATATTTTGCAAATAGACGCATTAACTTTGTACTAAACGTTTCACTGAAACAAAATAATTAAGCAAATACTACAGTTTGAAGACAGAAGAAGGAAGGTTTTCTTTATTTTATTTTATTTTATTTTTTGCGGTATGCAGGCCTCTCACTGTTGTGGCCTCTCCCGTTGCGGAGCACAGGCTCAGCGGCCACGGCTCACGGGCCCAGCCACTCCGCGGCATGTAGGATCCTCCCGGACAGGGGCACAAACCCGTGTCCCCTGCATCAGCAGGCGGACTCTCAACCACTGTGCCACCAGGGAAGCCCGGTTTTCTTTATTTTTGTGGCAGACGATTAGTGTGTGTGTGTATCCTCCTAACACAGCCAGTTAATGATTAATAGCATCAATCGTGCAGTGCAGTTTATGTCTACAATCAAATAATTATTGTGAAATACATTGCAACTTGGTGAAGAGAGAGTATTTCCTAGTGCTTTGGGGAAGCTGGTATGGTTATTTCTCTAACAAAGATTTTAGCATTTCACAGATTGAATTAGAGTCACATTTGATCTGCTATGAAAGAAAGATGCTCTTGATGGCAGTAGAATTCTTGTCATCGACTTGCCAAGTGCATGGCATTATTTCAATTTCAGCTTTTCATAGTATCTACCTCTGCCATGTGGGCAGCCGAACAACACCTATAAGATTAGTCCCTGTTAGGAGAGCATCTAGATTGGAGCTGCAGCTTAGAACAGTAACAATTGATAAACTTCAGTTGTACGAAGCAGTGTCAGCATATCTTTATTTTAATAATGTTGAAAGGGTGGCATTCACATTTCTATTTCTGGGTGTACTCACTCCAAGCCCACCCTCACACAAGGAATTCCTCTAAATAAACTCAATGCTGGTAATCATCTGACTCATTAGCAAGTGTTTCTTCCTGCTTGAAACTAAGTGGGTGCAGTGGAGGATAGATTAATCTTTAAATCCCGTGGAATACACATCTGCTCTCTTTGCTGATTTTTTTTATGTCAGTAGCATAATTAAAAATAAAAATGTATGGCTATGATAGTAGAGACAAGCTGGTTAATATACTAGAAAAGGAATATAATCATTGAATAGTTAATAATCAGGCTGGTGAAATATTTCGATATTTATGGAGAATTTATGCTTTAGATAGAAGGAAGAACATCTACCTAGAAACTCAGAAAAGTTCCTTAAATTTTTATTTTTCTCTCTGCCTGGAATTTGTACTCCGCCTTTTCATTGCTTATTTGTCACTATTTTCAAGACACTTCTTCAGGAAACCCCAGACCACAGTTACGTATCTCTCCTCTGAGCTTGTAGCTTCTTAAATATACCACCCATGTGGTACTTGTTTAAATAAATATAGCCTTAAGTGAATCATATTATTTTTCATTTTCATAAAATAGTCCATTATAGAATTTCTCATTTATTTGGTTTAAATCCCCAACTACATTATTATTTCACTGAAGGTGAGGGTCTGTGTTTTGTTATTCTTATCCAGCTCCTTCACATGGTTCATCCTCAAGGGTTCTTTGGAAATTTATATTTCAAAAACCATGGTATATTATATTTCAATCGAATGACATAATATCACTTACCAAAATATTAGATCATTAGAATTATTAAATGATGCCCTTTAATTTCTTTATATCAGTGACTGAAGAAACAAGGTTACTCCTCATTACCCTAACTCTCATCCCCACATGACTCTGTACATCCCCTAACCTATCCTCATATCCTAAAGCCCACCTCCCCCAATCCTTTCCACTGGTCTCTGGAGCTCATGTTATTCCTACATCAGAAAAAAATTCCATATGTCATAACTCTGTATATCCTAATTCCCTTTTTATTTTTTTAGTTTTTCAAATTAACTTTTATTGGAGTATAGTTGATTTACAATGTTGTGTTAGTTTCCGCCATGAAGCAAAGTGAATCAGTTATACAGATACTAAGTCTCTTTCTAAAACTGTCCTTTCATCTTCTTACTCTATCCCAAGCCTGACTTTTCCCTGAGAACATACTTCCTCTGCAACTTCCTTCTTTACTGCTCTGTTATTTCACAAACCCCATGCTTGTACCATGGTCCTAGAGATGGGTACCCTCCTTGTTCCTCACTGGTGCTTCCAAACTACGCCTCCACCATCCTCCCTGACAACTTTCCCCCTCCCCCCCACATGTGCTCCTCCCAATCTCAAGTTGAGTTGCTTTGGCCCCAAACCTTAGAGGGATTTTTGTTTGTTTATTTGCGGTATGCGGGCCTCTCACTGTTGTGGCCTCTCCCGTTGCGGAGCAAAGGCTCCGGACGCGCAGGCTCAGCGGCCATGGCTCACTGGCCCAGCTGCTCCGCGGCATGTGGGATCTTCCCGGACTGGGGCACGAACCCGTGTCCCCTGCATCGGCAGGCGGACTCTCAACCACTGCGCCACCAGGGAAGCCCTTAGAGGGATTTCTGATTTTCACTCTTTCTCTCTCAACTCCTCAGCAAATACTGTTGGTTCTATTTTCAAAATATGTCCAGAATTCAACCTTTTCCCACCACTTCCACTGCTGCCACCCTAGTCCAGTCATCACCGTCTCTCACACAGATTATTACATTTTCAGAAATGGTCTCGGGGCTTCCCTGGTTAAGAACCTGCCTGCCAATGCAGGGTACACGGGTTCAAGCCCTGGTCCGGGAAGATCCCACATGCCACGGAGGAACTAAGCCCATGCGCCACAACTACTGAGCCTGTGCTCTAGAGCCTGTGAGCCACAACAACTGAGTCTGAGTGCCACAGCTACTGAAGCCCGTGCACCTAGATCCCGTGCTCTGCAACGAGAAGCCACTGCAATGAGAAGCCCGTGCACTGCAACGAAAATTAGCCCCCGCTCGCCACAACTAGAGGAAGCCTGTGCACAGCAATGAAGACCCAACGCAGCCAAAAATAAATTAATTAATTTAAAAAAAATAAAATAAAAGAAATGGACTCCCTGCTAAGCCCCCTGTCCACAAACGACTTATAAATGACTCAAGAGGCCGGAGTAATACTTTTAAAACATGTCAATCCTTTTCAGTTATGTCACTCATTTTCTCTTTATCGTCCAATTGCTTTTCCATTTCATTCAGAGCTAATACAAATCTCATACAGTGGCCTAAGGCTTGCTCTTGATCTAGTATTCTGCTCTGTTATCGTCCTACTACTACCAACCTTGCTGCCTCCACTTCTCCCCCACTGGCATCCTTGCTGTTATTGGAGCACATCACACAGGGGTTTTGTACCTTACCTCCCGATGCATGGAACAGCCAGTGATCCTCTTGGCTCTCTGCTGCACTTCCTGCAGGTCACTGCTCAATTCACCTCATCGGTGAAGGGTTTGCCAATAACCTTCTATGACGTAACAGTTTCCTTCACCAGCATTCTCTAGCCAATGCATCCTAATGTCTATTTCTCCCTAGCACTTTTCACATTTGGCACATTGCATATTTATTTATTTTCCTTTCATTTCCACTGCAATGTAAACTCTGGGAGGACGGGGACTATATCATTCCTATTCACTCTTCTATATGCAGTCCAAGGAGTCCCTGACATATAATAAACATTCAATAAATACTGTTGAATAAGTGAAAAGTATATTCAACTATGTTATTTATTTATTTATTTATTTTTTTAATTTATTTTTTAATTTTTTTTATTTTACAAATTTAATCAGTTATACATATACATATGTTCCCATATCCCCTCCCTTTTGCGTCTCCCTCCCACCCTCCCTATCCCACCCCTCCAGGCGGTCACAAAGAACCGAGCTGATCTCCCTGTGCTATGCGGCTGCTTCCCACTATCTATCTACCCTACGTTTGGTAGTGTATATATGTCCATGCCGCTCTTTCACTTTGTCACAGCTTACCCTTCCCCCTCCCCATATCCTCAAGTCCATGCTCTAGTAGGTCTGTGTCTTTATTCCTGTCTTACCCCTAGGTTCTTCATGACATTTTTTTCTTAAATTCCATATATATGTGTCAGCATACAGTATTTGTCTTTCTCTTTCTGACTTACTTCACTCTGTATGACAGACTCTAGGTCCATCCACCTCATTACAAATAGCTCAATTTCGTTTCTTTTTATGGCTGAGTAATATTCCATTGTATATATGTGCCACATCTTCTTTATCCATTCATCCGATGATGGACACTTAGGTTGTTTCCATCTCCGGGCTATTGTAAATAGGGCTGCTATGAACATTTTGGTACATGTCTCTTTTTGAATTATGGTTTTCTCGGGGTATATGCCCAGTAGTGGGATTGCTGGGTCATATTATGTTATTTATTTTTAACTAAGCACTATTGTGTCCCACATCCATTTAATGAGCTAGTTATTCTTGTATAGAATTTGCTTCTGAAGTGATCTTGGAATTTCAGAAACTTATTAGTCAGTACTCCCTAGCTTCACTTTGTCAAAATAAGTGTGATTTTTTTTACAAAGGAGAAAACCCAGTTGGAAATTCACTTGATATATCTACTTCCAAATAAAAATAAAGCATACGTAGAGTATAAATCTCCCAACTGTTTTATCAGACCCTAATGCCAGCAAAACAGTTTACAGCATCTCAATATAGGTATAGCTATTTAATTATATTTTATATACACATGTAATATAATAGTATGTGCATTTTTGGAAAAACACCGAAATAGAAATGGAAAAGAAGGTAATCATCAACATTATTTTAAATAATGTTGTCACTAATGTACATTAAAAGCTTTTTATTTCCAATTATAGAGGTTTTCATGTTCTAGATGCTTAGTTTTTTAGTGTCTTATAATTTTTTATGGCTTGAAAGATTAGTTAATATCTCAAGGCAAATTATACCTTCAGGTCAGAGGTCACTGTGAACAGTAATGAACGTAAATTCATTCTTCTAATAGTATTCTCCAAGATTTGTATTGTTTAAAACTTTGACCAGAAACAATTGACATTGTTTTCCTTCCGATCTCGGATGAGAAACCCTTGCTAGTGGTGCCAGCTGTACCACTTTACTGTTCTTTCCTTTCCTGAATTTGTCGTATCTTCACTCTAATGTTACTTTTCAGGTATCTTAGTAGGTCACATCCAGTTTCAAAGGGTTAGATCGGTTAAAAGTAGACAAAATAATCAACGAATATTAACTAGGCACACAAAAGCTACAGATTGTCTCAAGACGCTTTAGATGAACAGAGGTGGGAGGGCATGGCTACTGTTATTATTATGGAACTCTACCATTGCCCTCAAAGTAGTTCACATACCAGCTGTGACACGTGACCAATATAGGGTGACAAAATTACTCAATCTAAAAATATCAATAAAGTAAATAGCAATATAAACTGCATTTTCACAAAGTGAATATCTTGCAAGCCTGTTGGATTACACACAGTCCACTCTGGAGAACAAAAGTATCATTTAATGTGGTTGTATTAAAGGTGTTAAGTGAAAGTCCAAGTGGATCAATAGATATTTGAACAGTTATTTAACATAAATAAAACTAAAGAAGTTAGTGTATATCAGTCTAATTGTTGTCATTAAAATGCCACGAAGAGTAAGATGTCTGGCTGGAATTGTATAAATCTAGCCGACGCTTTTTGAGGTGGGTTATGAAGTATATTCTGGGCATGGGGAAGGGAGCAGTAAATATCTTTTCATCAGTTGAACTAATTCATATCTTTTGTTCTTCAGAAATGAGAGTAACAGATGTCCACCAATACTTAGGGGCTCTGCACTGACCCTCCATAAGGTTTTGAAATCTTTCCTCTGTGTGCAACCCAGAATTGTACACAAATAAGAGGTCCTTAAGCTGATTCACTGCTGATGATGGCAGATTCTGCTCATACCCAAGTACACAGGAATTATATATCTCTAGTAACATTTTTATGTTTCTACTAACATTTTCTGTTGGCTTGTATAGCATTGCAAACACATTTTATTTTCTAACTACTACATCAATGATAAACATTCTGTTATGGATTGAATTGTGTCCCACCACAGATTTATATGTTGAAGTCGTAACCTCTAGTGCCTTGTAATGTGACCTTATTTCGAGACATGGTCTTTACAAAGATAAACAAATTAAAATGAGGATATTAGGGTGGGCTGTGGTCAAAGATGACTGGTGTCCTTATAGTAAGAGGAAATTTGGACACAGACATGTATAGAGGGAAGATGATGTGAAGAGAGACAGGCAGAAAATGGCCATCTAAAAACCCAGGAGAGGGGCCTGGAACAAATCCTTCCCTCACAGCCTGCAGAAGGAACCAACCCTGCTGATTCCTTGATTTCAACTCCCAGCCTCCAGAACTGTGAGATAATAAATTTCAGTTGTTTAAGCCACCCACTCTGTGGTACTTGATTATGGCAGCCCAAGCAAACTAATACACAATCTTAGAGTAGTTTCAGGGTCTCATATCTACTTTATGTTCTTGCCATCCTCTCCCCAACCTGCCATACAAATCTTCATTTGCGTAACTGGTTTGTTTTCTGCTTTGCATCTCAGAACTGTCTCTTCCTTAATGTTTTCTGACATTGTGGTATTCTATTTCTTTCTATATATATCAACACAGTTGCTCCTTGCTTCCAAACTTGGTTCAAACCCAATCCACATTTAACCACTCACTGTACTTAATGTAATTACTGATATATTTGGGTTTGAATCAACTATCAAACCATATACTAATTTCCCCCACCTTTTCTTCATTCCTTTCGCCTCCTTTTGGGGTTTTTTTTTTTTTTTCTTTTTTTCCTCCGGTACGCAGGCCTCTCACTGCTTTGGCCTCTCCCGTTGAGGAGCACAGGCTCCAGACGCGCAGGCTCAGCGGCCATGGCTCACGGGCCCAGCCGCTCCGCGGCATGTGGGATCTTCCTGGATCGGGGCATGGACCCGCGTCCCCTGCATTGGCAGGTGGACTCTCAACCACTGCGCCACCAGGGAAGCCCCTCCTTTTGGTTTTTTAAACATAGCCCGTTTCCCCTGTATCAGCTTATACATATTTTAAACTTTGTTGAGTATTAATTTTAGTGATTACAATATTGATCACTGATTCATTAGAGTCTATCATAAATTAGTACTTTAATCACTTCCAGAACTACACAAAGACCATAGAATACTTTAACTCCTTTCACTATCCTCTCATATTTTGTTACCATTTTTATGTAATTTTATAATTTATATATATTTTAGACCACACACCACAGTATTTAAATTTTATTTTTATTTTTTAAATGGCCACTATTTAATTTTTTGGTAACGCTTTATTTCTTCCTGCTTCCATATGAGTTCATTTTGATGTGCCTAAGTATTTCCCTTAATATTTTTATTGTTGCATATCCTCTAGAGATGATTCCACTCACTTTTTGTATCTCTGAAAATGTCTTTATCTTACCTTACTATTTGAAGGGCAGTTTTTTCTGGGTATAAAGTTCTCTGCTTGCAGTTTTTTCTTTCATATTTTGAAGACTCATTCCACTGTCTTCTGGCTTTGACTGTTAATGTTGAGATGTTAGCTGTTAGTCTTAATTTTTCCCCTTTAAAGGCACTGTGTCTCTGACCCTCTTGTTGCTTTTATGATTTTACTATTTTTTGGCATTTTTACTATGATAAAACTTGGAGTGATTTTCTTTGTATTTTTCCCTCTTGGTGTTTGGGGTGTTTCTTGAATCTGTGGCTTGATGTCCATGAATTTGGGGAAATTTTTAGTCATTATTTATTCAAATATTGCTCTTGTCCCTTTCTGGCTCTTTCTTCTTTCTGAGATTTCTATTACTCATATGTTAGACTGTTTCCCCCGTGTCCTTTATGATTCTTATGATTTCATCTGTATTTTCTACCCCTTGTCCCCTCCATTCTTCAGCATGCATTTTTTCCCACTGATCTATCTTACTGTTTGCCAAACCTTTTTTACCAACTGTATCTAATGTGCTGTTAAACATGTTCATGGAGTTCTTGATTTCATTTTTTGCCTTTTCTAGTTCTAGAGATTTTAATTTTTTTCGTAGTGTGCTCTTCTCTGCTGAAACTCTCTATGCTGTCAACTATTTTCTTGAACGTATTAATTGCAGTCATTTTAAAGTCAACCTCTGACAACCTCAATATCTGGATCTCCTGGGTTCTGCTTCATTTGTCCTCTTGCTTTTTTGTTCATTTGGCCTAATTTTCGTATGCCTGTTTATATTTTATGGATTGTGGGACCTTATATAGATAATGCAGTAGAAATAATTTGAATCACTGAATGATTTCCTCCTGAGAGAACTTGCTTTAGGTTCCAGCACATGTGATGTTTGGGGCAAGTAAATGAACAATCTTAAATCCTGCAGATTCAAAATAGGTCTTTAGTATTTGTACAGGCTACTCTATTTCTATGTCACTCTTAGTTCTTTGGCCATCACAACTGTATGTCTGGAGTTACTGTCAGGGACCCTCATCCTTTGTGGGCCGCAACCTCAGTTTTTGCCCTGTTAGCTATATAAAACCACTAGAAGCTCTGCTCACCTTTCCATCCTCTCAGTCACTGCTTCCTGCTTGGCTTCTAAGTTAGGAAATGCAGCATGGGATTTGAGGCTTCCTACTCTGGATTTCCTTCTCTCTGGTGTCTTAACCCTTGAGGTCCTCACTGCCTTGGTATTTCTCCAATGTCTTCAAGCAGAGACCTAGAGATGTGTTTCCTTCCCTATGTTTATTATAGTTGTTCTAAAATAATAACAGTTAATTACCCTCAGGGATAAGCATACTTCCTATTTTGCAAGTAAGATTAAAAACCTCATATAGAGATAAAGGAAATGGTATTTATGTCTCATATTTACTTTCACTCAAAGTTCTAAAGAATAATATAGCAAGTTAAGGGGTAATAGCAGATCTTGTGTGAGTTCTCAAAATATGCATCCTCTTATGTTAGTGGAAATTAAAATTACTATTGTGAAAAAAACACCATTTGAAACTAGCTTATACAAATGTTAAATTAGAGCCATTTTAGTATGGTAATCAAAATTGCATAGCATGGATAAATTTAGAGGGCTTAATTTTTATTTGCTATCAGTCTTTTTTTAATGTTAGTATTTTTCTCAGTATTTCCTACTAAATGGATATTTTGTATTGTCTTAAAAGATGATTTTTAGTTAATTCCTTATATGCATGTTTGATTGGAAAAAAATATTGATTTCATGATTTTGTATAAGGAAAAACAAATGCAAAGTTAAATGAGAAAGAAATGGTTTGATAATAAAAGGCTTCATAAATATAAATCATGTTAAAGAAAAAGAATTCAAAGCTATCTCAGAAGCACTAATTTTTATAGTTATATTTTAAGGTACTTATCTGGTCTTCTTAACATTAAGTCCCTTTAAAATAAAGTTCATCTTCTAGTTTTCTACCAGATTATCTAAAAACTTCTAATCTTATCTTCAAATTGCTCTCAGTTTCCTGGTGAATAAACATACACTCCTCCAGCTCCATACAGAAACACATTTCTTTTCAGTGTAATTCTATCTGTATCTGTAACCCTCTCTACTACCATTTTCCCCTAACAACACTATGTTTTAACTTCTCCCCAAGTTTCTACATTTCATAATCCTGTTGCTTTTGTTTTTTTGCGGTACGCGGGCCTCTCTCTCACTGTTGTGGCCTCTCCCACTGCGGAGCACAGGCTTAGCGGCCATGGCTCACGGGCCTAGCCACTCTGCGGCATGTGGGATCTTCCCGGACTGGGGCACGAACCCATGGTCCCTGCATCTGCAGGTGGACTGTCAACCACTGCACCACCAGGGAAGCCCTAAAATACTATTTTTATATGCCTCTTGAAGGTGTCTTATTTTAAAACTTGCTAATAATTTCCTTAAAAAAACAGGAGATTCATGTCATCACAAAATTGATGTTAACCAACTATTATTTTTTCTCTGAAAAACATAATCAAACTTGTCCTCTCATCACGATTAGTACAGTAACACATTATAGGTTTTCCATTGATTCCTTGGTGCCAGTAGCTGAGAGATATAAGGTGAAGATGTTACAGCTGTTCAGACATTTATTCTGTACAACCCATGGAACATATTGAACAGAAGCTCAAACTTCAACAGCAAAAAGTAGAAGAAAACCCAACAATATGGTATGCATCTTTTTAATTTAAATTTAATCAATTATATACTGTTAGTGTTTGCTAAGGATATTATAATTAATACCAAAAATAACACATGGATGCATTAGCAGTATATGGTGTGTATATATCTACGTAGATAGAGTTATGAGATAAACAGGCTTACTAAATTTGGGAACTATCTGATTCTAACATGATATTCAAAACTAATTAGTTTTAAAGTACATCTAAACCTTCTTGTTTTCTACATTTTGTTTGTATACTTTAATTAATCTCTATTTTGCATATATTGACTGAAATCAGACACTGGAAATCTACTTCATTTAAATGGATACTGCTGTTTATGCTGAGAGCACATGTATCTTTTTTCTTCCTTGTTTCAGCGATCAAGTATATATTTACTGTTTTATTCTATATTTAAGGGATAGATTTATGAACATAGACTTGGGAAGCCAACTTACTTGGATCAAATCCTAGCTCTGAAACTTTTATGTTAATTAACTTACCCAAAGACACAAAACTATAATTTTGCCTCAGTTTACACCTCATCTGAAAAATGAGAATAATATGCAGATTCTTTTAGATTGCTATGAAAAACTATTAATCAAATACATATGATATTGCTTCAACTATATTAGCACTTAATAATTAGGCCTGGGTTTTAGATGCAGCATCTCCCTAACAGCCCACAAACATATCTATGAAGTTACAGTGAAAAAAAAAAGTGCCTAGTACTGAAAAGTAGTGTTAAGCACTAATGTATTAACAATATAAGAGCAGTTACAAGTAAGTAAACATTCTTAAGAATTCTTTAAAATTTCAATATCATTTCCATATGACCCAGAAATCCACATCTAGTTATTTACCTGAGAGAAAAGAAAATATATGTCTATTCAGCTGTTCATAGACTCTTTATACCTAATAGTGAAAACCTGGAAACAATCCAAATGTCCATCAACAGTGGAATACTACTTAGCAGTAAGAAAGAACTACTGATAACATGTAATAACATGGATGAATCTGAAGACATTTAACTGAATGAACAAGGTCAGGCACAAGAGATAATTTATTGTATGATTCTATTTATAGGAAATTCTAGAAATGACAAATCTAAATTACAGAGTTGTAAAGCATCAGTGGTTTTCTGAGGCTGAGGATGGGATGTAAACAGTTCCTTGTGTTAAATTCCATCTGTTTTAAATGCTTAATGTGATTGCTATTTTCCTGACTGGATCCTGCCTGAGGAAACAACTTTGTCAAGACATTTGAAAAAGAACAGCATATTTATTATGCACAAATAAAGTAAAATAAAAAGGAATTATAAAGATACTAGAAATTAGTAAAATTGAAAATTATAGAAAACATGAAAGCAAAAGATAGTCCTTTGAATAATCTATTGGGAAGATTAAGTGAAAAAGTGAAATATATTTATGTATCAGGAATGAAAAAAGACAATTCATTACAGATTACACAGACACTTTTAAAACAGCAAAGAGGTTGTTTGTTTTATGACTAAAGGCTTCTCTCAAAGAAAACTCCAGATATACATTACTTCACAGATAAATCCTTCTAAACATTTAAGGAAAAAAGACATCAAGCTTATATAAATTCTACCAGAGAACAACAACAAAACAAACGAGGAATGACTTCCCAACTTTTTGATGACTTTAACATAACTTGAACTTGGAAAACTTGAAGATATTATGAAAAAGGAAAATTACAGGCAAATCTCATAAACATAGGTACAAAAATCCTAAATGAAAAATTAGCATATTAAATCCAGCAATATATACAATAAAATGTATCATGGTTAAGTAGCTTGATAAGAATTGGATTCATGTTTGAAAATCGATTAATGCCATTTTGCACACTAACAAATGAAATATAAGATCACATGATCATCTCAGTAGATGTAGGAAAAGCATTTGATGAAATATAATGTCCAAATATGACTTAACAAAAAAAAATCTTAGAAAACTAGGAATTGGAGACAACCTTCTTAATCTGATGATAAAGATTTTCTACAAAAGCAAAACAAAACTATCAGAGACACTGTACTTAACAGCAAAATGTTGAAAACTTTCCTTCTTTGGTAAGGAATAGAAAGATGTATTCCGCAGATGGCCAATAAGCACATGAAAAGATGCTCAACATGGCTAATTATTAAAGAAATGCAAATCAAAACTACAATGAGGTGCCACGTCACACTGGTCAGAATGGCCAACACTAGAAAGTCTACAAATGCTGGAGAGAGTGTGAAGAAAAGGGAACCCTTCTACACTGTTAGTAGGAATGCGAGTTGGTGCAGCCAGGGTGGAAAAAAGTACGGAGGTTACTCAGAAAACTAAAAATAGAATTATCATATGATCCAGCAATCCCACTCCTGGGCATATATCCAGACAAAACTATAATTCAAAAAAATACATGCACCCTATGTTCATAGGAGCACTATTCACAGTAGCCAAGACATGGAAACAACCTAAATGTCCACTGACAGATGAATGGATAAAGAATAAGTGGTACACATATACAATGGAATACTACTCAGCCATGAAAAACAATGAAATAATGCCATTTGCAGCAACATGGATGGGCCTAGAGATTATCACACTAAGTCAGAGAAAGACAAATGCCATATGAGATCACTTATATGTGGAATCTAAAATATGAGACAAATGAACCTATCTGCGAAACAGACACAGAATCACAGACAGACATAGAGAACAGACTAGTGGTTGCCTAGGGGTAGGGGTTGGTGGAGGGATGGAGTGGGAGGTTGGGGTTAGCAGATGTAAACTATTTTATATATAGAATGGATAAACAACAAGGTCATACTGTATAGCATAGGGAACTATATTCAATATCCTGTGATAAACCATAATGGAAAAGAATATGAAAAAGAATGTATATATGTGTGTAACTGAGTCACTTTGCTGTACAGCAGAAATTAACACATTGTAAATCAGCTATACTTAAATAAAAAATATTCATAAAAATAAAAAAGATGTATTCTATAATCACTTCTATTCATCATTGAATGTGAGTTCCCAACAGTGCAAACATGCAATAAAAATGAATAAAAGTATATAGATTTTTTTTTTTTTCTTTTTTTGCGGTATGCGGGCCTCTCACTGTTGTGGCCTCCCCCGTTGCGGAGCACAGGCTCCGGAAGCGCAGGCTTAGCAAAGCTCCGGAAGCAACCTAAATGGCCATCAATAGAAGAATGGATAAAGAAGATGTGGTACACATATACAATAGAATATTACTGAGCCGTAAAAAACAATGAAGTAATGCCATTTGCAGCAACACGGATGGACCTGGAGATTATCATACTGAGTGAAGTAAGTCAGACAGAAAAAAGACAAATACCATATGAGGTAGCGTATAGGTAGAACCTTAAAAAATGATACAAATGAACTTATTTACAAAACAGAAACAGACTCACAGGCTTATGTAATGAACTTATGGTTATTGGCAGGGAATGTTAAGGGGGAGGGACAAATTGGGAGTTTGGGATTGACATGAACACACTGCTATATTTAAAATAGATAATCAACAAGGGCCTACTGTATAACACAGGGAACTTTGCTCAATAACCTAAATGGGAAAAGAACTTCAAAAAGAATAGATACATGTATATGTATAACTGAATCACTTTGCTGTACACCTGAAACTAACACAACATTGTTAATCAACTATACTCCAATATAAAATAAAATTTTTTAAAAATTAGTGTATCAGGCCTTACACTTGTTGAATGAATAAAAAGCCTATATGTGTGTTATATCTATCAATATGTACAGTATTAAAACTGAAACTGAGATATGGTTTAATAAACTGTTTAGAGCTGTGATGCCTCTGATGTTTTACAAGTTAGGCTGCCACAGTTCCATGGATGCTGGCAAAAGAGAAATCAGAAAGGAAATAACTCACATTAATAGTGGTCAGAGGGCCTCCCTGGTGGCGCAGTGGTTGAGAGTCCGCCTGCCGATGCAGGGGATACAGGTTCGTGCCCCGGTCTGGGAGGATCCCACGTGCCGCGGAGCGGCTGGGCCCGTGAGCCATGGCCTCTGGGCCTGCGCATCCGGAGCCTGTGCTCCGCAACAGGAGAGGCCACAGCAGTGAGAGGCCCGCATACCACAAAAAAAGAAAAAAAAAAAAATAGTGGTCAGAGTACTGTAATTTTCTTTTACCAGTTCTGAGCACCACTTCCCACAGGGCAACATGAAGAGTGCCAGATGATATGAGCACATGCAGTGTGAGTCATGTTACAAGAGAGGAACCTTGAGTTTCGGAGCCCGTTTTTTTTTATAATGGGCAGTAAGCATAACTGCTCTTTGCAATTGAGGAAGACATTATCTCTGTCTCCCAGGCTGTTTACTACATAAATAAATACCCTTGAAAAAGTAGTCCAGAACAAAGGGAGTGAGTGCCTCCACTCACAAGAAAGTGCAGAAACATGACAGAGCCATAGGTAAATATCTTCCAACCCATTCATGTTAACATAAATAACTCATTTTATGAAAAATAACTTTTCTGAAAACAAAATTAGTCAGAAGAGTGTTTTACAATTTGATTTACAATTTTGCAGATCTATTTAACACCTGGTTTAATAAAAGGAGCAACCTAGATGTCTAATAGTAGATGGCAAGTTAAATTAAGATACAATATTGGAAGTAAATAAATTCTTTTAAGACTGAGGTAGACTTATATGTGTTGATATGACAAAATACTCAAAATATATCAAGTATACGTGTGTGTGTGTGTGTATAATGCATGGTTTGGAAACTAATGCACATATATGTGTATGTCTGTGTCTACTTGTAAAGAAACAAAAGAATTACCAACAGTAGTATTTTTGTGGTTGAAGACCAGAAAAGGAGGGGATCTTTTTTTTGTTTTTAGTTTAACCTTCTTTGCTTTGATTACTTTTATAATGATCATGTAGAGTTTTTATAACTGAAAAATGCAAATCTGTTCCCTCATTGTCCAAATCCCTTCAGTGCATTTTCTTTGCCCGGAAGATAAAGGCCTTAGTCCTTCTCCAAGGTGCACCATGATGCTGCTACCCCAATCTCTGCATCCTTGGCTGTACCACTTTCTGCCCCTGTGTTTTACTCCTCTTTCAGAACTACTTTTTAACTCCTTCCACTAGAATGCAAGCTGCAGATGCAGGAACTATATCATCAATTGTAATACCTCCCCCCACCCCCAAAATAGTGCCTAGAACATAGAAGGTACTCAAATGTGTGTTGTGTGAACAAATTCATTGATTAATTAACTGTTCCAGTCTCCATCAGTTTAATAGGGCAGGGCCTTCTTTTTAAATAGAACAATTTCCACTTTACTCCATGTAACTGTCCCTTTTACATCTTAATGGCCTCAACTTCAATATTTTAGGAAGACTTCTTGACATAGCAAATCTGGCTAGGTCCGTCTGGCTTTATGCTCCTACAATATCCTCTATTTATCCCTCTTAACACTCAGCGCAGTGATAATCCTGTAATTACAACCCTGACTACCACCACCACCAATCCTTCCAGCTCACTCTGTACCCTCACTATCACTCCTTAACTCCATCTAAACCTCTACTGTATTTATATTATATATTTCTGTACCCACCATCACACCCCTCATACTCATCCCTCAAGTAAGTGCACTTCCCCTCTTATCCAGCATAGTTTCCAGAGTCCTTCATTATAACAAATTCCTTACCATCACTAATTCACTTACTCCTTAGTACTTCCACTGCACTTGCTTGGCAAAACGCTGCACCCTGCACATGATCTCTTGACCCATTCGCACTTGGCTTTCTAAACAATTTTCTTCTTGAAATAAGACACTCTTTCTCCTGTGTCATCAGTTATTTCTTCCCTAATATATAGGTATAGAAAATTTTACCAAAATAGTTATCTATAGTTGCTGTCTCAACCTCCTCACCTTCTGTTCTTTCCCAAATCCATTCCATCAAGGCTTTTCTGTCTCTTCTGCTTCACTGAAACTGTTGTTATCAAGATCAACAACAATCTCCATGTTCCTAGTCCTCACTAAGCGACATTTCACCAAAATATTAACTCTTCCATTTCTGAAATACTTTCTCCTTTTGGCTTCTAAGAGCCCTTCCTCCCCACTAACAGGCAGCTTCTCTGATTCTGCTGCCGAATCTTTAAGTGTTGGTTTGGTTGCTCCATGACTTGGTCTTGACCTCCCTTCTCATTCTTACCTACTCTCCCTTCTTAGATTATTTATATTTAACTCAGTCCCAAGACTTAAATACCCAAATACATGTCTACAACCCTGACTTGTCCCTGGACAAAACATTTGTATATCAAACTGTCTATTTACCGTTTACTACTTTTAAGGTTTTCTTTTTGATTTTCAAAAACTCTTTTAACTGTAACATATTCTTGATTACTGGAGCATACCCCACGATCAACCTGCTGTCTGCACAATCCCTCCCCTTATCACTCAGCCAGAGGCACAACCATCCACCCAGTTGCTCAAGTGACAACATCTAGAAATTATTTGTGCTTCTCCTTCCCTCACATTAGAAAGTTTTATTCATTCCACCTCCAAAATATATCCCCAATTTTTTCAGTTTTCTCCATCTTCTTTTCAGTTCAAATATACTATCATCTCTAACCTGGAATAGAATGACTGACAGTCTCTTGCTTGTTTCACTCTTGCCTCTGGTAATTTCCATTAACTACGTAGCACCCAAATAAATCCTCTTGCAAATACAAGTAACATTCATTATGTTACACCATAGAATCAAATTCTCTCTGTTTCCCAATATAATTAGAATATATTCCCAAACCTTTTCCCAGTCATATAAGGCTCTATATTATTCAGTCCTTGTCTATCTCTCTCAAATTATTTCTTCAGACTCCCCCACTGCTTCCCACATTCCAGCCACACTGACCTTGTTTCCATTTCTCTAGCATGCTAACCTTCTGATGTCTCAGCACAACCTCTATAGTTTCTATTTCCTGAAAATTCCCTGGCTGATTCATCCTTGTTCAGAATTCTTATCTAAGCCAATTATGGTTTATGAAAGAAAAACCCAGGTCACTGGGTTCCTAGCTAACCCAGTGATCTCTATCACAATACTGTTTTCTTCCTAACACTTATCCATGCCTGAAATTTCAATTTCATTTTTTTCTCTGCCTCCCCCACCATAAGTAAAGACTTTTTATGTCTTGTTCAGTATATTTTTTAGCACACACAACAGTGCCTGATATATCAAATAAATGATGGATGTATCAATTCAATGACTGTTTTCCTGCTGGATCCTAAGGTCTATTCCGGCAGGATTGTTTCTCATTTGCTCAGAGCTGCATCCTCAAAACCTAACATAAACTTATGCACCTAGTGGGTGCTTAATAATATGTGTTGAATTGATACATAAATAAGTGAAAAGTTTAAAGATGCGGCTCTTAACAAGATCTTGCCTTTGTTAATGCTTCAGTTTTATTTTGCCATCCGTGTACCAACATGCAGGCCATTATCCTGCTTAAAACAAACAAACAAACAAAACTTTAATAGAAGCTTTCTACTATTCTCGGAGAAGTTATAACTTTGACCATAGATACAAGGCCTTCCATGAATCTTGGCTTTTGATACATTTATAATTTTATTTCTTACAAAAATAGTTCCAGGAAATAATCTCTACCAGGAACGCTTTTCCTCTCTACTTCTCTCTCTCTCTCTCTACTTGCAGATCTCTTGATCTTTCTTTAAAAATTGTTAAAAAGTATACAGTAAATGATTTTATGCCTGGGTCCATTATTAGAATATGAGTCCATATAGGGCAAGGACGATTTTACATGGCTTTAGAAAAAGGCATCTCCAGGATATGTTATATCAATGTAGATTTTATAGTACTTCACTGGTAAACTTCTATTATGCATAAATTGTTACTCGAAGACTTAATTTGTACTTCAAAATAAAAGACCTGTTTTTACTTGTTAAATCATGACATTGCCACAAAGATCCAATCTTTATGTCTTCAGCAGTTAGCATAAGGGCTGGCCTGAACTCAGTCTCTCGATAAGCACAGAAGAAAGGGAGAGAGGGCAAGAGAAGACAGAGGAGAATGAAATATTTTACGACCATCTGAAACATATTTTGCAATTATTTTTTATATCAATCATCTTAGTACTCTCAACATTTTCTGACTTTTTCATGTTTTTCTTTTCTCCATTTCAATCCTGACTTCAGCAGACGCCCTCTTCTCTCCTGTAAAATGTATCACTCCTCCTTTGAGGAACTCATTCATTTCTTAGTCTAAAGACCCAGTTCAAAGACTCGAATCAAGAGAGCAGAGAAGGAGGATGCAGAACTCACCTCCGCCCAAGAACACATCAAAAATACATCTACATGTCACACAGTTCTCACTGAGAACTAAGTGAAGATTAGCAGAAAGACCCCTGTACAACCAAGGCTGTAAGAAAGATACACACAGAATTGGGTAGGAAAGGAAGAGAAGTAATCAGGTTGGGACCTGTCCCCTGGGAGGGAAACTCAGAGGAAAAAGGGAGTTACATGGGCAGAAACCCTCCCTGGGTAGTGAGTGGTTTGAGCCACATATTAGGCACTCCAACCCTGGGGTCCTACAAAGGGAAGACAAGCCCCCTTGGCCGGACGGAGGGCTGGTGGGACTGCCAGGAGGGCTATAGGAAGTCTGGTCTCAACTTATGAGGAGAACATGAATACTTAGTTGCTCCCAAAGCAGAGCAGAAAAGGTAGACTGAAGCCATTCAGGTGGCTGACTGGTTTTCCACAACCATGTCGGCATGGACCCTAGCCTGAACCAACCAAACGCTTTAGCAACACTTGCCTCATGTCGCTGCTACACACTGGAGCAAGGACTGCCACAACTGAGAAAAAAACTCAGCTGTGAGATGCTGAGGTGGGCTTAAACCCTAAGCTGCATCTGAGCAGGGAGCTCTGGCAGCCACTACTGGCAATTGTACAGGTGGCCCATCAGAGGCAGCCCAGATCCACTGCCACAACCCAAGACCTGACCCTCATCAAACATTAACACTCACTCCTCTTGTTCCAGCACTGAACCCCTCTGGGGCAAGGCTGCCAATGTTGGGAGGGGGAAAGCACATGCATAAAGGGAACTGAGCCAGCTTGGACCTGAACATCAGGGCTTCTGCTCAAGCAATGTGGGGCCAGACCCCACCCCCAATAGGGCAGTGACAGCCACTGAGCAGAGGGGACGTACTAGCCCCTCCATCTCCTGCCCCACCTTCTAACAAGGTGACAGCTGCCAGCACACCCTTAGGAAAGACATGACTTCTGTTCACTTCAAATACATATCTCACAAAACTGACCTAAAAGAAAAGTTAAAATGTCTTCTCTAAGTGGAAAAGAAAAGGCTATAACAAGAAGTAAATATCTCTAGGAAAGGAAAAATCCTACTGTTAAAGGCAAATATGTAATAAAGGCTGAGGATCCACCACTTAAATAAGCTAGCATGAAGAGTAAAAGAGAAAAAAATGGTAAAATCAAGTATAACTAAAGTAATCAGTAAAGAGATAAAGATGTAAAATATGATGTCAAAAACATATACATACACTAATATGTATTAAATGGATAACTAATAAGAACCTGCTGTATAAAAAAAATAAAACTCTAAAAAAACCCCACAAAATGTGGAGGAAGTAAAAACATCGATCTTTTAGAATGTATTTGAACTTAAAGGACTACCTGTTTAAAACAAATAGATATAGGCCAACATATATGATGAGTTCCATGGTAACCACAAATCAAAAACCTACAATAGATACACAGAAACAAGATAGAAAGGAACACAAACACATCACTAAGGAAAATCATTAAATCACTAGGGAGGAAACTAAAAGAAGAAAACAGGGAAGATCTACAAAAACAACCAGAAAATAAGTAATAAAACAGCAGTAAGTGCATACCTATCAATAATTACTTTAAATGTCAAGGGACTAAATGCTCCAATCAAAACACACAGGTTGGCTGACTGGATTAAAAAACAAGACCCACCTATATGCTGGTTACAAGACTCACTTCAGTGCTAAAGACACACACAGAGTGAAAGGGAGGGGATGGAAAAAGATATTTCAAGCATATGGAAACAATAAGAAAGCTGGGGTAGCAATACTTGTATCAGACAAAATAGACTTTAAAATAAAGACTGTCACAAGAGACAAAGACAGTACATAATGATCACGGGATCAACCCAATAAGAAGATACAACAATTGTAAGTATATATACATTCACCATAGGAGCACCTTAATATAGAAGGCAAATGCCAACAGCCATAATAGGACAAATCAGCAGTAATATAGTAATAGTGGTGGACTTTAATACCCCACTTACATCAATAGACAGATACAGGCAGAAAATCAATAAATAAACAGTGTCCTTAAATGACATGACAGACCAGTTGGACATAACAGATATCTACAGGACGTTCCATCCAACAGCAGCAGAATACACATTCTTTTCAAGTGCACATGGAACGTTTTCCAGAATAGATCATATGCTAGGCCACAAAACCAGTCCCAACAAATTTAAGATGATAGAAATTATATTAAGCATCCTTTTCTGACTACAACAGTATGAAAGTAAAGTCAATTACAGGAAGAACAATAGGAAAAGCACAAACACATGGAGACTAAACAACATGCTTATAATAAAACCAATGGTTCAGTGAAGAAATCAAAGAGGAAATTGGAAAATACCTAGAGATAAATGAACATGAAAACACAACTTTCCAAAATTTATGGGGTGCAGGAAAAAAGCAGTTCTAAGAGGGAGTTTATAGCAATATAGGCCTACATAAGAAACAAGAAAAATCTCAAATAAGGAAGTTAATCTACCATGTAAAGGCATTAGGAAAAGAACAAATAAAGCCCAAAGTCAGCAGAAGGAAGGAAATAGTAAAGATCAGAGAGGCAATAAATAAAAGAGAGCAAAAAAAAAAAAAAAAAACACAAAAAAGATCAGTGCAACCAAGACCTGGTTTTTTGAAAAGATAAACAAAATGGATAAGCCTTTAGGCAGGCTCATCAAGAAGAAAAGAGAGAGGACCCAAATAAACAAAATAAGAAATGAAAGCAGAGAAATAACAACCAATACCACAGAGAACCGAAAAATCCTAAGAGAATACTATGACCAGTTATATGCACAACCTGGAAGAAATGGGCAAATTTCTAGAAACATACATCCTGCCAAGACTGAATTAGGAAAGAAGACACAAAATAATAGCTAATATATGTCCTTCTCAAACTATTCTGAAAAATTAAAGAGGATGGAATACTCCCAAATTCATATTATGAGGCCATCATTACCTTGACATCAAAACCAGACAAAGACACTACAAAAAATTGCAGGCCTGTATTTCTAATGAATACAGATGCAAAAATCCTCAGCAAAATATTAGTAAATTGAATTCAATAATATATATAAAGGATCATACACCATGATCAAGTGGAATTTTCCAGTATCGCAAATCAATCAATGTGAAGCACTACATTAACAAAAGGAAGTATAAAAATCACATGATCATCTTGATACACACAGGAAAAGCTTTTGACAAAACTCAACAATGAGGTAACAGAAAGAGAAAGCAAATAATCAATACTGTTTAAAACCACATCAAAAAAAATAAAATACGTAGGAATAATCTTAACCAAGAAGGTGAAAGACCTATACTCTGAAAACTATAAAACACTGATTAAGAAATTTGAAAATGATACAAAGAAGTGGAAAGCTATCTCATGCTCTTGGATTGGAAGAATTAACACTGTTAAAAAGCACTCTTCACGGTTAATGTAATCTCTATCAAAATACCCATGACATTTTTCACAGTTCTAAAAACTATAATCTTAAAATTTATATGGAACCAGAAAAGATGCCTAATTGCCAAACCAATGCCCAGAAAAAAGAAGAAAGCTGGAGGTATCTAGCTCCCTGACTTCAGACTATATACCACAAAGCCACAGTAACCATAACAGCATGGTACTGGCACAAAAACAGAGAAATAGATCGTGGAACAGAATAGAGAGCCCAGAAATAAACCCATGCACTTAGGGTCAATTAATGTACAACAAAGAAGGCAAGAATATACAATGGAGAAAAGACAGTCTCTTCAATAAGTGGTGCTGGGAAAACTGGACAGCTACATGTAAAAGAATGAGATTAGAAAACATTTACTCACACTATATACAAAATCAACTCAAAATGGATTAAAGACTTAAATGTATGTCCTGAAACCATAGAACTAGAAGAGAACATGACACTGTGACATAAATCATAGCCATTTCTTTGGATCTGTCTCCTAAGGCAAAAGAAATAAAAGCAAATATAAATAAATGGGATGCAATTAAACTTAAAAGCTTTTACACAGCAAAGGAAACCACCGACAAAATGAAAAGACAGCCTACTGAATAGGAGAAAATATTTTCAAATGATATGACTGATAAGAGGTTAACATCCAAAATACATAAACAGCTCATACAATCCAATATCAAAAAACAAACAACCTGATTAAAAACTGGGCAGAAGACATGAACAGACATTTTCCCAAAGAAGATATACAGATGTTCATCAGGCACATGAAAGAATGCTCAACATCACTAATCATCAGAGAAATACAAATCAAAACCACAATGAAATATCACCTCACATCTGTCAGAATGGCTATCATCAAAAAGAACATAAATAACAAATATTGCCGAGGTTGGGGAGAAAAAGCAACCCTAGTGCACTATTCTTGGAATTGTATATTGGTGTGGCCACTATGGAAAACAGTATGGAGTTTTCTCAGAAAACTAAAAAAACTATCATGTGATCCAGCAATTTCACCTCTGGCCATATAGCTGAAGAAAACAAAAACACAAATTTAAAAAGATACATGCACCCCAATATTCATAGCAGCATTATTTACAATAGCCAATATATGTAAGCAGCCTAAGTCACCACCGACAGAAGAATGGATAAAGATGGTGTGGTATGTGTATGTATATAAGTATGCACACTCTCACACACACACACACACACACATATATACACAAAGGAAATTACTCTGCCATAAAAAAAGAATGAAATTCTGAAAACTGCCACTACATGAATGGACCTAGAGAGTATTGTGCTTAGTGAAATAAGTCAGAGAAAGACAAATATTGTATGTTATAAGTTATATGTGGACTCTAAAACATAAAACAAATGAATGTATACAACAAAAACTGAATCAGATATAGATAACAAACTAGTGGTTACCAGTGGGGTGAGGGTAGGGGGGAGGTGAAAAATAGGGGTATAGAATTAAGAGACATAAACTATCATGTATAAACAATGAAATACAGCCATTATTTTGTCATAACTTTAATCTATAAAAATACTGAATCACTATATTGCACACTTAAAACTAAGCTTATGAATCAACTATACTTCAATAAAAAATAAAACATAAAGATGTAGTTCAATCCCTCTTTCTATATTTGGCAGAATCAGAAATGGACCCACATTTATTCCTGACTAGTAGTCAGAACTTCTTCCATTGTTACTGTTTATTTTATAGACAGGGAAAATCACATACACCATCTTTGGCTTTTGGCATACCCTCAGATCTATGCTATATTATAAATTTGACTCTGCTGTTTCTTTGTCATGGACATATCTAATCCTGATACAGCTTTAGTGTACAATCCATTAAGATTACTCTTGTTTCATGAAAAGATGCTCAACATCACTAATTTTTTGAGAAATGCAAATCAAAACTACAATGAGGTATCACCTCCCACCAGTGGTCAGAATGGCTATCATCAAAAAATCTACAAATAATAAATGCTGGAGAGGGTGTGGAGAAAAGGGAACCCTCCTACATTGTTGGTGGGAATGTAAATTGATAGCGCCACTATGGAGAACAGTATGGAGGTTCCTTAAAAAACTAAAAATAGAGTTATCATATGATCCAGCAATCCCACTCCTGGGCATATATATCTGGAGAAAACCATAATTCAAAAAGATACGTGCACCCCTATGTTCATAGCAGCACTATTTACAATAGCCAGGACATGGAAACAACCTAAATGTCCATCAATGGATGAATGGATAAAGAAGATGTGGTACATATATACAATGGAATATTACTCAGCCATAAAAAGGAGCGAAATTGTGCCATTTGCAGAGACGTGGATGGACCTAGAGAGTGTCATAAAGACTGAAGTCAGAAAGAGAAAAACATATATCGTATAATACCACTTATATGTGGAATCTAGAAAAATGGTACAGATGAACTTATTTGCAAAGCAGAAATAGAGTCACATATGTAGAGAACAAAGGTAAGGATACCAAGGTGGAAAGGGTGGGGTGGGATGAATTGGGAGATTGGGATTGACATATATACACTACTATGTACAAAATAGATAACTAATGAGAACCTACCGTATAGCACGGGGAACTCAGTGTTCTGTGGTGACCTAAATGGGAAGGAAATCCAAAAAAGGGGGTATATGTATACGTATAGCTGATTCACTTTGCCATACAGCAGCAGAAACTAACAACGTTCTAAAGCAAATACACTCCTGTAAAAATGAGTTTAAAAGGTTATTTGTGTTTGATTATTAAATTATATGTATGTACTCAATGAGAAGATACTACAGGAAAAATTCAAAAATTTCCAAGATAACAAATGGCATATAGCCCACTTATTTTTAATATTCACATACTGTGTCTAAGATTTAGAGTCTGAGCTCTGCTCTTTTTATACTTTGTTGAGTTCACCTCTACTGAAAATAGCAGGGAACAATCCAGTAGCAATTATCAGAGCAGAAACTCTGTACTATTTTAAAAATCCGATAATATAACAGAATACTGGAGGGGGTGATCAACTCATGTGAAATATACAGAGAATGCTTTCCTTTGTTATTCTAGTAAACTCACAACCCACCCAATGAATCCCTTTATGATCATGTGGGAATTGGCCTGGAGGCAATAAAAATAGAAAAGGGAACAAAGATTTTAGTCTTATCTACATGGCAGAAAATAATCAGCTATGTAAACATGGAGTGTCCACATTACATGTAAAAGTTTGCTCATGAAACCAGGTTTTGAAAGTAGTTCATAGAGTACCATAGAGTACCACTCACATAAACTAGATCATGGACAATACTGTAGTTAGTTCTCAATAAATGAATAATATTTCAACTTTGTTGGTGAAATGAAGAATACAAACAAATAAATAATGTTAAGGCTTGATCAAGTGCTAAAATAAAGGGTTCAGGCAGTAGGTATCCAGGAAATTTGAGCAGAAATCACTGAACTTTAGAAGAAAAGTAGAGGAATGAATTATTCCTTAGGTCAATGATTCAGCAAGTATCTCTTGAGCCTCTACTATATGCAAAGCATTGCCCTAAACACACAATTTGAACCTGTGAGAAGGAGTGAGGCAACTGACAGTACCTCTGGTTAGTCTACCATCCCCCCACGCATTCTTTCATACTCTGCAAGTCTCAATTAGAGAATATTTTCTCCCAGCCAGTTAAATATTTGTCATTATGTTGATAAAGTAGCCTTTAACTGGTCTCCCCACCATCAATCTGTCTCCAGAGGAAACAATTTTTAGTACACAGAATAATGGCCTTCCCCCCAAAGATGTTCACATCCTAATCCCACAACCTATGAATATATTATACTTCATGGCAAGGGGGAATTAAGGTTGCTAATTGGCTGTCCTTCAAATAAAGAGATCATTTGGGATCATCTGAGTGGGTCTTATGTAGCCACAAGGGTCATTATAAATGGGGATGAAAGAGGCAGAAGAGTCAGAACCAGAGAGATGGCACTGTGAGCAAGTCTTGTTTTGCCATTGTTGGCTTTGAAGATGTGAGGGAGCCACAAGCCAAGGAATGTGACTTGCCACTAGAAGCTGGAAAAGGCAAGAAAATGGATTCTCCCTTAGAACCTCTAGAAAGGAGCACAGTCCTGCCTACCTTTATTTTAGCTAATGAGATCCATTTCAGACTTTTGACCACCAAAACTGTAAAATAACAAATTTGTTGTTTCAAGCACCTGAGTGTGTGAATTTGTTACAGCAGCAGTAGGAAACTAACACATTCTTCACAAGGTCCTTTTCGAACCACATCCCTTAGAATTGCATTTTTCACAGAACTAGAACAAAAATCTGAAAATTTTAAGCAGACACAAAAGACCCTGAATAGCCAAAGCAATACTGAGAGAGAAAAACGGAGCTGGAGAAATTAGGCTCCCTGACTTCAGACTATACTACAAAGCTATAGTCATCAAGACAGTATAGTACTGACACAAAAATGGAAATATAGATCAGTGGAACAGGACAGAAAGTCCAGAAATAAACCCATGGGGACTTCCCTGGTGGTCTGGTGGTTAAGACTCCGCACTTCCACTGCAAAGGGTGTGGGTTCAAACCCTGGTCGGGAAACTAAGATCCCACATGCCATGAGGTGCAGCCAAAAAATTAAAAAAAAATAACCCACACACCTATGGTCAATTCATCTATGACAAAGGAGGCAAGACTATACAATGGAGGAAAGTCAGTCTCTTCAATAAATGGTGCTGGGAAAACTGGACAGCTACATGTAAAAAAATGAAATTAGAACATTCTTTAATAGCATACACAAAAATAAACTCAAAATGGATTAAAGACCTAAATTAAGACCGTACACTATAAAACTCTTAGAGGAAAAGATAGGCAGAACACACTCTGACATAAATCGCACCAATATTTTTTTGACCCCTCTCCCAGAGTATTGGAAAACAAAAACAAATGGGACCTAATTAAACCCAAAAGCTTTTTTGCATAGCAAAGGAAACCATTAACAAAATGAAATGACAACCTGCAGAATGGGAGAAAATATTGCAAATGATGCGAGCAACGTGGGATTAGTCTCCAAAATTTACAAACAGCTCATGCAGCTTAATATAAAAACAACCCAATCAAAAAATCGGAAGAAGAGCTAAATAGACACTTCTCCAGAGAAGATATACAGATGGCCAAGACGCACATGAAAAGATGCTCAACATCACTAAATTATTAGAGAAATGCAAATCAAAACTACAATGAGATTATCACCTCACACCAGTCAGAATGGCCATCATCAAAAACTCTACAAACGATAAATGCTGGAGAAGGTGTACAGAAAAGGGAACCCTCCTACACTGTTGGTGGGAATGTAAATTGGTAGAGCCACTGTGGAGAACACTACGGAGGTTCCTTATAAAACTAAAAATAGAGCTACCATATGATCCTGTACTCCCACTCATGGGCATATATCCAGAGAAAAACATGGTCCAAAAGGATACATGCACCCCAATGTTCATTTCAGCACTGTTTACAATAGCCAAGACATGGAAGCAACCTAAATGTCCATCAACAGGAATACAGAAGATGTGGTACCTATATACAATGGAATATTACCCAGCCATTAAAAAGAATGAAATAACTCCATTTGCGGCAACATGGATGGACCTAGAGATTGTCATACTGAGTGAAGTCAGTCAGACAGAGAAAGACAAATATCCTATGATATTGCCTACATATGTAATCTAAAAACAATTGATACAAATGAACTATTTACAAAACAGAAACAGACTCACAGACTTAGAGAATGAACTTAAGGTTACCAGAGGGGAAGGGTGGGGGGAGGGATAGATTGAGAGTTTGGGATTGACATGTACACACTGCTATGCTGAAAACAGATAACCAACAAGGACCTACTGTACAGCACAGGGAACTCTGCTCAATATTCTGTAATAACCTAAACAGGAAAAGAACTTGAAAAAGAATAGATACGTGTATATGTATAACTGAATCACTTTGCTGTACATCTGAAACTAACACAAATTGTTAACTGTATTCCAATATAAAATGAAAAGTTAAAAAAAAAGAATTGACCCCTTATATAGCCTGTGACTTAGCCACATGGAATTACTTGGGAGTTCCAAGAACATCTCAAAACTCTTTTCCACTCTAGTGCTTTTGCACATGGGTCTCCTGTCTAGAATGACTTCCTCTGCCTTCTTTTATCTTCTTTAATTTTTGTTTTGTATTGTTGATATTATTATCACTTTGTTTTTTACTTTTTTTCCCTATTAGCATGGATTGTACTTTTTCCAGTTTTTTTTCTTTCTGGAAAATTTCATAATTATAAAGAATAAAATAAAAATCTCACCATCCTAATATATCTAGAACTTTTTATTTTGGTCTATATAATTCTAGTTATTTATATTAAACAACCTCATAATTTAAACTATTATAAATTACGGTGAATGTTATTTTATATTTCACCACTTCTAATAATATTGTAAGATTTTCCTCATTATTATGCTTTGATAATTTAATTGTTGCTCATTGCAACAATTCATTGCAATTATAATTAACAATTTAATTGATCAATTTCCTACCATTATTGTATATTTTACTGACCTCATGTTGTAAAACCTTCTGCAATGATCATCCTTATGGTTACATCTTAGAACATTTCTTTTTTTTTTTTTTTTTGGCTGCGTTGGGTCTTCATTGCTGCATGTGGGCTTTCTCTAGTTGTGGCGAGCGGTGGCTTGTCTTGTGTCACAGCAGGGCTCTAGGCACGTGGGTTTCAGTAGTTGTGGCATGTGGGCTCAGTAGTTGTGGCTCATGGGCTCTAGAGCACAGGCTCAGTAGTTGTGGTGCATGGGCTTAGTTGCTCTGTGGCATGTGGGATCTTCCTGCACCAGGGATCGAGCCCATGTCCCCTGCCTTGGCAGGTGGATTCTTAACCACTGTGCCACCAGGGGAGTCCTTAGAATATTTCTGATGATTTCCATAGGATAACTTCCCAAAGTTAAATAGCTGAGTTAGGCTCTGAGCAGTTTTGATATGTTTTGGAAAGCAGTTTGATGGAAAGGTTATACTTTACTCTTTCTTGGTATTATATACAAGTGCCAACACACTGATTGTCATTACAGTACAAATAAATGAACAAAAGTTTTGGTCAGTGGCATTTCACTGTTACTTTAATTTACTTTTCTTGGACACTTTGTGAATTTGCATGTTTATTAATGTTTCTTATTTATTTTTCATTATAAAGTTCCTAGTTCATGTCCTTTTATTAGTTTTAAGTGTTTTTATATAACAATATTAAGACCTACTTTGCTGTATAATTGGAGAGTATTTTTCCCAATGTATCTATTTTTGCTCATGTTTATTTTTAAGATAAAGACATTTTAAGTCTTTACATAGTCATATATACTATTTAAAAAATATATTTATAAGGGCCTTCATTGACCAGGGATCAAATTAATATTTACCCACACGTTATTATAATTATTTAGTGTGTGAGGTTTTCAACTGCATTTCTGTATTTAATCTACTTGGGATTGATACTGTTGTACAGGTGAATCTATATAATAATTTTATTTTATATTTCCAAAAAGAATAATTTATCCAAGACTTACTTATTAAATGACCATTCTTGATCAAATAGTAAGTGCTTAGATAAAGCTTGGTCTGTTTTTGGACTAAGTTTTTTAAGGATGTCTGTATGCCTGCACATATACACAGTATTATAAAAATTGTCATTTTTAAAATGCATTCCAATACTAGGCACTGGAAATTACCTTATTCTTTCCTTTTAATTTTTTTGTTCATTTTTCGAAAAAACACTTCGGAATCATCCTGTCAAGTCAAAAAAAATCCTAATGGATCCAAAATACATTTATAATTTAAGCAAAGGAGAATTTATGTCTTTATGTGATTCTTTTACATCTAGGAAGAGATTCTCTTTCCACTCACGTATCTCTTTTATTTGCTTATTATGTTTTTAAATAGTTTATTTTCCCTAGAGTTCAATTTTTTTATTATTATTTAATTTATTTTTGGCTGTGTTGGGTCTTCATTGCTGTGCATGGGCATTCTCTAGTTGTGGCAAGTGGGGGCTACTCTTCGTTGCAGTGCATGGGCTTCTCATTGTGGTGGCTTCTCTTGTTGCAGAGCATGGGCTCTAGGTGTGAGGGCTTCATTAGTTGTGGCATGCAGGCTCAGTAGTTGTGGCTCACAGGCTCTGGAGCACAGGCTCAGTAGTTGTGGCGCATGGGCTTAGTTGCTCCGCAGCATGTGGATCTTCTCAGACCAGGGCTCGAACCCACGCCCCCTGCATTGGCAGGTGGATTCTTAACCACTGCACCACCAGGGAAGTCCCATATCTCTTTTAATTTATCTTTTAGTAATTATATTTTTAGATATAAAATCCCATATCATTTAAAATATTTCATTAAGTTTATTATTACCAGGAGTTTTATATTTTTGGTTATTAGCAGTTTCTTTTTTCTAACTCCTTATATTAGTAAAGGTTCCTATTGCTAGTCAGGGAAACTTATTCCAGTTAGTTTACACCTACAAAAGGTGGCAGTCATATTTAATGGCAGGATTCGGAGGTATCTCAGTGAACTTTAAAGGCAAGGGTTTTTTCAGGACTCAGAAATGAATTATAAACAAATTCTCCTGGGATTCCAGATTGCTTCTGCACATCTTGTTTGTTACTCTATGCTTCTCTGCTTGTTTTGTTTTTCCCTCTGAGATAGGCTTTCACTTTTTTTTCCTAGAGAAAAAGAAACGTGGTGGATGATTTGCTATAAACAACTCATAGCTCCTGACTTTTTGGTTTAGCAAGTGAATCCATTCCTTTTCTTAGCCTGGCTTCCAAACTCCCAAGGAAGAGACCCTGATTGAGCCAAGCTGGGTCAGTGGTGTGCCCAGGGCTGGTCATCTTCCCCTTCCAGGGTTCACTAGAAACAAAGTTTCTGTGGAAATTTTACTTTTTTCATTTCCTATACTTGCCTGCATGCAGCAGTTGTCTGGAATAAGGAGAAGAGGTGAAAGTGTTAGTCTGGAGATTTGCAATGATAGTTAGCTCTCTTGTATAGGCCTGTTACTGTTTCCAAGGACAAAATATTGCACCTTTAGGTTAATATTTTCTAGGGAGGTATCATTTCTTATGGAGGCTGTCTGTTCAGGTTTGGAAAAGGGTGAGTGAAGAAAAATGATGTCTGTCTTGCTAATTTAAAGAGATAACTGAATAAGGTACTGGTACAAGACAGCTGACTTTCAACTTAATCACCAAGCAGTATGGATTCCTTGGTGTTAGGAACAAACTGCAGCTTTAGATATTTACACCTGTTCTGAAATCATCTTTCTCAGAATGACTTACATTGAACAAAACAAAAAGGCTGTGCCTTCAAGTGCTCTATTAGTCCCAGTGTAGATTCCAACAGGGGGCACATCTCTCAGTGAACAGTGAGCCAATTAGCACTTCTAAGCTCTCACCCTAAGCTACCCTGGCATCAGGGATGTAATGTCCTCTCTAGTCCCAGATCCGTGGTGGGTGCTCCTGCTGCTCAAAGCTGTTTCAGAACTGGTTGTCTTTTTCCACCATGATAACGATCTTGGGTATCTCACAAACATCATCACCAAGTGACATAACCTTTGAAACTTAGAAGCAGTATAACAGATTTTGCCTTCTTATCCTCACTTGGTGGACAGATCTGAATCCCAAGCACCTAATTACCAACTGAATCTTTGCTTTTGACCATTTGGCTCCTAAGTCCCTACAGGCTTGATTCTTAGTTCATGCCTCCTCAGAAGAAAGCCTTTAAGGGGTCCCAGCTTTACTATCTTGAGCCAGAGAAGATTTAAGACAATAATTCCCCAACGAAGTTATATTCCTTCAACCCTGATTACCTGGCACTACGTTTTGATGCTTCCTTATCTCAGTAATATCTTTCAACCAGGGAGATCAAAATGACCAGAGAGAAATCAAATCTTCACTTTAGATTCTCCGTTCAAAACTCAACTGTTTATTGCGCATGAACAAATTAAGCCTCGTGTTTACTCTCACTTTTAGAGAGATAATGGTTGCCTTCCTGTGGTTGTTTATAATGGGTTTTCTGGACAGCTATGAAAGAATTGCTGCCACTGAAATTCCTTTATCTAAAATAATATACCTGAGAGGTGAGAAGCAAATCACTTAACAATTTTTGAATGATAAAAAAGTGCCAAAATTACTTTCTTTAGATGTTTCAGAGATTTCTCATAGTAGGAAATTCTTTTGAATACTGGACCTAAATGTCTAGTGGTCCATATGCTATAAATAAAATCTTCTGCGTGTCAAGGTAACCTGTATTTGGTGGAGAAGGAAAAAGGCAAAGGTGCAGAAAAGGCTCCCCCTTCCTGGGATAGCAGTGGTTCCCATAATTTTGGAATGTAATGCAGAGCTCTTTTGATTCATACTTTATAATCCTAAGAAGTACATGGACTAGAAAAGAGGAAATGCTCTTATGCTTTCTGAGGGTTAACTTTCCTCACAGCAGTTTGCCAGAAGCCTGTTTTTTCTTTTTTTAATTGGGGTATAGTTGTTTTACAGTGTTGTGTTAGTTTCTACTGTACAGCAAAGTGAAGTAGAGTTCCCTGAGAAGTCAGAAAGAGAAAAACAAATGTCGTATATTAACGCATATATGTGGAACCTAGAAAAATGGTACAGGTGAACTGGTTTGCAAGGCAGAAATAGAGACACAGATGTAGAGAACAAACGTATGGACACCAGAAGCCTGTTTTGATTGGACCAGTACCTCCATCCACTTGCCACTTTTGCCCCCCACTACCTGCTGCCCCACCCCCTTTCAGGTTCAGCCTAACTCTGATTCCTAGGACTGTAGCTTTTACCCTGGTGGTTCATATGAATTGCTTGTGCAGTTTTAAAATGCACAGTTGTCCAGGCCAAAACACGGGATTCTCATTAGATAGTTCTTGGATCTATAACAACAACAAAGATACTCCAAAGATAATTCTGACAGGCAGCCTCAGTGAGACCCAGCTCAACTAGAAGCAGGAGGGATTTAGGAGGCTCTAGCCCATGAAGTCATCCTTTCTTCCAGTAGGTTCTAACATATGCCCCCACATCATAAGCCAAGGTGAGGTTCCCTGTTTGTGAGTTCCTGATTTGGTAACTTTCCTAAAAAAGAAAAATTAAAAGAAAAATACCACCTTTTCTCCAGCTGGGTGAAATTCTGCCCTTAAACCAAAGACTAATACTTGGAGCACTGTTATCTACTTATAAGATTTCATGATACCCAAATCTGTCAATCCTGATTTCCCAGTATTGACTGTTGTTTCCTTCATTGAGATTGCCATTCACTAGCAAATCAGCACAGTTTGATTTTGGATCCCTCAATAAAGAATTCTCCTAGGGAGTACCATCCCTGCATTTCCATTTTGGTTCCCCTTTTTCCCCTGGGCTTGGATTTGCTATCTAAGCTAACATTTGAGATTAGAATATCCTCTAGAATACCCCTGTCAGAATGGGTATGTCTAGCTTTAGATGGTGGCTCTTCTTAATCTTCTCTGTCTCACTACTGTCAGACCATAAAGCTGAGAGTTCAATCACACACACACACACACCCGTAGAAATATTTCATCATTTTACTACCCCAGACCACAAAGGAAGAATTTAAAGAAGTTCATAATGAGCTAGTGGAGGCTATAGGAACCACTGAGATTTTGGATCAGGATTAAGCAGAGGGATTACTGGCAGCCAAAGCACATGGGAGTCTGAGATTGTGACTGTGATACTGGGAAGGGACCAAAAAGTGGTCAGCATGATCAGGGGAAATTTGTGTCCAGTGAGGATGTGATACCTGGAGCCATGCAGATAGACCTGAGGACACTGCTATCCAATCTGTAATCAGGCTGGCAGTTTACAGCTCTTGCTCAGCATCCAACTTCTTGATTTTAGGAAGCAGCAGGTTTAAAAGTCACCAGAGGAGTAGTTTTCAAACTATGGTGTTTGGATAGCTTATACAAATGCAGATTCATAGGTTCTACACACCAAATATTCTGTTTCTATAGGTCTCTGATAGGCTGAGGAGTAGCATTTTTGGGGAAAGAAGCCTACGTGATTTTAATACAGCTGGTCAAGGACCATTCCTCGAGGAACTCTGACCACATAAACTATGTCCTAAAATTTGAAGCATAAGATAGGAGGCAAATTGTCCCATATGTTGGAAGAGCAGAATGTAAGCCTGGGATACCAGGCAGGGCCTGACAACAACTGCCAAATTGGTTACAAGTGTTAGAAAATAAACTAAGGTATATTAAACTTTCAAATGTTTACTTGAGCAAACATCAATTTGAATCAGGCAGCACCAAAACAGAAGTGGTTAAGAGCACTCCACATACAGGAGCTAGAGCAAGGGTTTTATAAGAAAGAGGAGGAAGCAAAGCAAAGCAATTACTTGACTGGGTATAGCTTAAGTGGCTTCCTTATTTCAAAAAGCCTAGTGGCTGTTTGTGATTGGTTGTTTTGCAGTTTCATTTCAACGCATTTTAGAGTGTGTCGGCTCTCGCTTAGGTTTAGGTTTGCTTGCACAGACTACCAAGGCATTAGGGCCACCACAGTCTAATGGCATCATAAACTAAGAATTTTTAGTTTAAAATATGTAGAGTAGAAATAGCTAAACTGAATGACCTCAACTCCCTGACCTTCAAGATGGCAGAGGAGTAAGATGTGGGGATCACCTTCCTCCATCAGAGATACATCCACATGTGGAACAACTCCTACAGAACACCTACTGAACGCTGGCAGAAGACCTCAGACTTCCTAAAAAGCAAGAAACTCCCCACGTACCTGGGTAGGGCAATAGAAAAAAAGAAAAAACAGAGGCAAAAGAATAGGGACAGGACCTGCACCTCTGGTAGGGAGCTGTGAAAGAGGAAAAGTTGCCACACACACTAGGAAGCCCCTTCACTGGTGGGCATGGGGTATTGGTAGGGAGGAAGCTTTGGAGCCATGGAGGAGAGCACAGCAACAGGGGTGCAGAGGGCAAAGCGGAGAGATTCCCGCACAGAGGATCGGTGCCAACCAGCACTCACCAGCCCGAGAGGCTCGTCTGCTCACCTGCTGGGGTGGGTAGGGGCTGGGAGCTGAGGTTCAGGCTTTGGAGGTCAGACCCCAGGGAGAGGACTGGGGTTAGCTGCATGAACACAGCCTGAAGGGGGCTAGTGCATCACAGCTAGCCAGGAGGGAGTCCTGGAAAAAGTCTGGAACTGCCTAAGAGGCAAGAGACCATTGTTTTGGGGTGCACGAGGAGTGGGGATTCAGAACACTGCCTAAATGAGCTCCAGAGGCGGGCACAAGCTGCGGCTATCAGCGCGGACCCCAGAGACAGGCATGAAACGCTACGGCTGCTGCTGCAGCCACCAAGAATCCTGTGTGCAATCACAGGTCACTATCCACCCCTCCCCTCCCAGGAACCTGTGCAGCCCGCCACTGCCAGGGTCCCGTGATCCAGGGACAACTTACCCGGGGGAACACACGGCACGCCTCAGGCTGATGCAACGTCACGCCAGCCTCTGCCGCCGCAGACTCACCCCGCATTCCGTACCCCTCCCTCCCCCCGGCCTGGGTGAGCCAGAGCCCCCGAAGCGGCTGCTCCTTTAACCCCCTCCTGTCTGGATGAACAACAGATGCCAGAGGGCAACTGACATGCAGAGGCGGGGCCAAATCCAAAGCTGAACCCCAGGAGCTGTGAGAACAAAGAAGAGAAAGGGAAATCTCTCCCAGCAACCTCAGGAGCAGCGGATTAAATCTCCACAATCAATTTGATGTACCCTGCATCTGTGGAATACCTGAATGGACAACGAATCATCCCAAAACTGAGGCAGTGGACTTTGGGAGCAACTGGAGACTTGGGGTTTGCTTTCTGCATCTAATTTGATTCTAGTTTTATATTTATCTTAATTTAGTATAAAGAGCTTACTATCATTGGTAGATTTGTTTATTGGTTTGGTTGCTCAGTTTTTTTTAAATTACTTTTTAATGTTTTATTTTAATAATTTTTATTTTAATAACTTTACTTATTTTATTAATTTTTCTTTCTTTCTTTCTTATTTTTTTTCTTTTCTCCCTTTTCCTCTGAGCCGTGTGGCAGACAGGGTCTAGGTGCTCTGGTTGGGTGTCAGGCCTGAGCCTCTGAGTTGGGAGAGCCAAGTTCAGAACACTGGTCCACCAGAGACCTCCCGGCCCCTCATAATATCAAATGACAAAAGCTCTCCCAGAGATCTCCGTCTCAACGCTAAGACTCAGCTCCACTCAATGACCAGCAAACGCCAGTGCTGGACACCCCATGCCAAACAACTAGCAAGACAAGAAGACAGCCCCACCCATTAGTACAGAGGCTGCCTAAAATCATAATAAGGTCACAGACATCCCAAACACACCACCAGACGCACGCAATCATGCCCAACAGAAAGACAAGATCCAACCTCATCCACCAGAACACAGGCACCAGTCCCCTCCACCAGGAAGCTGACACAACCCACTGAACCAACCTTAGCCACTGGGGGCACACAGCAAAAACAACGGGAACTATGAACCTGCAGCCTGTGAAAAGGAGACCACAAACACAGTAAGTTAAGCAAAATGAGAAGACAGACAAATACACAGCAGATGAGAAGGAGCAAGGTAAAAACCCACCAGACCAAACAAATGAAGAGGAAATAGGCAGTCTACCTGAAAAAGAATTCAGAATAATGATAGTAAAGATGATCCAAAATCTTGGAAATAGAATGCAGAAAACACAAGAAACGTTTAACAGGGACCTAGAAGAACTAAAGAGCAAACAAACAATGATGAACAACACAATAAATGAAATTAAAAATTCTCTAGAAGGAATCAGTAGCAGAATAACTGAGGCAGAAAAATGGACAAGTGACCTGGAAGATAAAATAGTGGAAATAACTACCACAGAGCAGAATAAAGAAAAAAAGAATGAAAAGAATTGACGACAGTTTCACAGACCTCTGGGACAACATTAAACGCACCAACATTCAAATTATAGGGGTCCCAGAAGAAGAGGAGAAATAGAAAGGGACTGAGAAAATATTTCAAGAGCTTATAGTTGAAAATGTCCCTAATATGAGAAAGGAAATAGTTAATCAAGTCCAGGAAGCACAGAGAGTCCCATACAGGATAAATCCAAGGAGAAACATGCCGAGACACATATGAATCAAACTATCAAAAATTAAATACCAAGAGGAAATATTAAAAGCAGCAAGGGAAAAGCAACAAATAACACATAAGGGAATCCCCATAAGGGTAACAGCTGATCTTTCAGCAGAAACTCTGCCAGCCAGAGGGGTGTGGCAGGACATATTAAAGTGATAAAAGGGAAAAACCTACAACCAAGTTTACTCTACCCAGCAAGGATCTCATTCAGATTCGATGGAGAAATTAAAACCTTTACAGACTAGCAAAAGCTAGGAGAATTCAGCATCACCAAACGAGCTTTACAGCAAATGCTAAAGGCACATCTCTAGGCAGGAAACACAAGAGAAGGAAAAGACCTACAATAACAAACACAAAACAATTAAGAAAATGGGAATAGGAACATACATATCAATAATTACCATAAATGTATATGGATTAAATGCTCCAGCCAAAAGACATAAACTCGCTGAATGGATACAAAAACAAGCTGCATATATATGCTTTCTACAAGAGACCCACCTCAGACCTAGGGACACATACAGACTGAAAGTGAGGGGATGGAAAAAGATATTCCATGCAAATGGAAATCAAAAGAAAGCTGGAGTAGCAATTCTCATATCAGACAAAATAGTCTTTAAAATAAAGACTTATAAGACACAAAGGACACTATATAATGATCAAGGGATCAATCCAAGAAGAAGCTATAGCAACTGTAAAAATTTATGCACCCAACATAGGAGCACCTCATTACATAAGGCAAATGCTAACAGCCATAAAAAGGGAAATTTACAGTAACACAATCATAGTAGGGGACTTTAACACCCCACTTTCGCCAATGGACAGATCATGCAAAATGAAAATAAATAAGGAAACACAAGCTTTAAATGACACATTAAACAAGATAGACTTAATTGATATTTATAGGACATTCCATCCAAAAAAAACAAAATGCACTTTATTCTCAAGTGCTCATGGAACATTCTCCAGGATAGATCATATCTTGGGTCACAAATCAAGCCTTGGGAAGTTTAAGAAAATTGAAATCGTATCAAGTATCTTTTTCAACCACAACACTATAAGACTAGATATCAATTACAGGAAAAAAAAAAGTAAAAAATACAAACACATGGAGGCTAAACAATACGTTACTAAATAACCAAGAGATCACTGAAGAAATCAAAGACGAAATCAAAAAATACCTAGAAGCAAACGACAATGAAAACATGACGACCCAAAACCTATGGGAAGAGGCAAAAGCAGTTCTAACAGGGATGTTTACAGCAACAGAATCCTACCTCAAGAAACAAGAGAAATCTCAAATAAACAACCTAACCTTACACCTAAAGCAATTAGAGAAAGAAGAACAAAAAAACCCCGAAGTCAGCAGAAGGAAAGAAATCATAAAGATCAGATCAGAAATAAATGAAAAAGATATGAAGGAAACAAGAGCAAAGATCAAGAAAACTAAAAGCTGGTTCTTTGAGAAGATCAACAAAATTGATAAACCATTAGCCAGACTCATCAAGAAAAAAAGGGAGAAGACTCAAATCAATAGAATTAGAAATGAAAAAGGAGAAGTAACAACTGACACTGCAGAAATACAAAGGATCATGAGAGATTACTACAAGCAACTCTATGCCAATAAAATGGACAACCCAGAAGAAATGGACAAATTCTTTAAAAAGCTCAACCTTCCAAGACTGAATCAGGAATAAACAGAAAATATGAACAGACCAATCATAAGCACAGAAATTGAATCTGTGATTTAAAATCTTCCAACAAACAAAAGCTCAGGGTCGGATGGCTTCACAGTCGAATTCTGTCACACATTTAGAGAAGACCTAACACGTATACTTCTCATACTCTTCCAAAATATAGCAGAGGGAGGAACACTCCCAAACCCATTCTATGAGGCCGCCATCACCCAGATACCAAAACCAGGCAAGGATGTCACAAAGAAAGAAAACTACAGGCCAATATCACTGATGAACATAGATTCAAAAATCCTCAACAAAATACTAGCAAACAGAATCCAACAGCACATTAAAAGGATCACACATCATGATCAAGTGGTGTTTATCCCAGGAATGAAAGGTTCTTCAGTATACACAAATCAATCCATGTGATAAACCATATTAACAAACTGAAGGATAAAAACCATATGATCACCTCAATAGATGCAGAAAAGGCTTTTGACAAAATTAACACCCATTTATGATATAAACCCTCCAGAAAGTAGCCAGAGGGGGAACTTACCTCAACATAATAAAGGCCATATATGACAAATCCACAGCCAACATCATCCTCAATGGTGAAAAACTGAAACCATTTCCACTAAGATTAGGAACAAGACAAGGTTGCCCACTCTCACCACTATTATTCAACATAATTTTAGAAGTTTTAGCCACAGCAGGCAGAGAAGAAAAAGAAATAAAAGGAATCTAAATTGGAAAAGAAGAAGTAAAACTGTCACTGTCTGCAGATGACATGATACTATACATAGAGAATCCTAAAGATGCTACCAGAAAACTACTAGAGCTAATCAATGAATTTGGTAAAGTAGCAGGATACAAAATTAATGCACAAAAATCTCTTGCATTTGTATACACTAATGATGAAAAATCTGAAAGAGAAATTAAGGACACACTCCCATTTACCACTGAAACAAAAAGAATAAAATACCTAAGGATAAACCTATCTATAGAGACAAAAGACCTCTATGCAGAAAACTATAAGACAATGATGAAAGAAATTAAAGATGATACAAACACATGGAGAGTTATACCATGTCCTTGGATTGGAAGAGTCAACATTGTGAAAATGACTCTACTACCCAAACCAATCTACAGATTCAATGCAATCCCTATCAAACTACCACTGGCATTTTTCACATAAGTAGAACAAAAAATTTCACAATTTGTATGGAAACACAAAAGACTCCATATAGCCAAAGCAATAATGAGAAAGTAAAACAGAGCTGGAGGAATCAGGCTCCCTGACTTCAGACTATGCTACAAAGCTACAGTAATCAAGACAGTATGGTAATGGCACAAAAATAGAAATGTAGATCAATGGAATGGGATTGAAAGCCCAGAGATAAACCCACGCACATATGGTCACCTTATCTTTGATAAAGGAGGCAAGAATATACAGTGGAGAAAAGACAGCCTCTTCAATAAGTGGTGCTGGGAAAACTGGACAGCTACATGTAAAAGAATGAAATTAGAACACTCCCTAAGACCATACACAAAAATAAACTCTAAATGGATTAAAGACCTAAATGTATGGCCAGACACTATCAAACTCTTAGAGGAAAACACAGGCAGAACACTCTATGACATAAATTACAGCAAGATCCTTTTTGACCCACCTCCTAGAAAAAGGGAAATAAAACCAAAAATAAACAGATGGGACCTAATGAAACTTAAAAGCTTTTGCACAGCTAAGGAAACCATAAAGAAGGTGAAAAGACAACCCTGAGAATGGCAGAGAATATTTGCAAATGAAGCAACTGACAAAGCATTAATCTCCCAAATATACAAACAACTCATGCAGCTCAGTATGAACAAACCAAACAACCCAATCCAAAAATGGGCAGAAGTCCTAAAGAAACATTTCTCCAAAGAATATATACAGATTGTCAAGAAACACATGAAAGGATACTCAACATCACTAATCATTAGAGAAATGCAAATCAAAACTACAGTGGGGTATCACCTCACACTGGTCACAATGGCCATCATCAAAAAGTCTGCAAACAATAAATGCTGGAGAGGGTGTGGGGAAAAGGGAACCCTCCTGCACTGCTGGTGGGAATGTAAATTGATACAGCCCCTATGGAGAACAGTATGGAGGTTCCTTTAAAAATTAACAAAAGAACTACCGTATGACCCAGTAAGCTCACTACTGGGCATATACCCTGAGAAAACCATAATTCAAAAAGGGTAATGTACCACAATGCTCACTGCAGCTCTATTTACAATAGCCAGGACATGGAAGCAACCTAAGTGTCCACTGACAGATGAATGGATAAAGAAGATGTGTCACACATATACAATGGAATATTAGCCATAAAAAGAAACGAAATTGAGTTATTTTTAGTGAGGTGGATGGGCCTAGAGTCTGTCATACGGAGTGAAGTAAGTCAGAAAGAGAAAAACAAATACCATATGCTAACACATATATATGGAATCTAAAGAACAGCAACAAAAGTGGTTCTGAAGAACCTAGGGGCAGGACAGGAATAAAGATGCAGTACTTTTACTAGAAGAAGGGGGAAATGGATAACTTACCAGGCAAAAACAGCATTCTTAGTCTCAACATATAGTTACTGTCTCTGTACTCAGTGGATAATTTAAATTCTTTTGGAAGTCTTCACTTTCATGTATTATCAACAGTACCTTCCTTTGTGGTGAGGGTACGCACTCATTCACATAGTATATTACCTGTTTGCTAACTGGAACAATAACAGGTAATGTCTATCAAGCTAAGTAAATGTAGCATCAGCTTGAAGCCTATTTTGTCTTATAAGTCTTTTTTTTATTCATAATATTTTTTTATTAGTTTCTGCTTTATAACAAAGTGAATCAGTCATACATATACATCTGTTCCTACATCCCTTCCCTCTTGCATCTCCGTCTTATAAGTCTTGTTGCCATCTCAAACCTGTAACTCCAGTTGTCCTGTAGCACACTGTCCCAAGAGCTTTATGTAAAACTTCTTTATTCCTTTTGGAAAATTCTATTAATTTGGTATGATTTAGGGATGAGCAAGATGAGGCCTGAAAGGCTGCACCATTTACTCATGGATATGAAGGCAAAGTGTAGAAAAACCAGGATCACATCCAGATAGTCCAACCCAAGATTCTATACCCTCAGCCAATATGCTTTGCTGGCATATTTGACCCAGATCACCTTTAATCTCTTTTATGGTAATGATCTCATGTTTTTGCAAAGTTTTTCTCACATCTGAAAAACCAATGTCATCTTATCTTTAGGCCTGAATTTTACTAACTTAGGTCACATCAATGGGAGCTGTTAAAAAAGTGTTTTCTTATTGACTTTTTGATAGGCCTGTTCACCCTATAATCTGGTGACACACATTTGTTTATGCCAAGTTTTGGAAAACTACTCTATTTCTACCTCCTGCAGCATTAACAAAGTTTGTTCTTTTCTCTTTAATATCTTTCTTACTAGATTTCTTTTCTCTTGACTGAAATTTCTACCCACATAGGCTTAGCTAAAACCCTTTTTCAGGCACTTTTCTTACTACCTGTGAAAGTAATGTGTACTCCCTCTTTCTAACTGGAAACCATCCATCTGGAAATTTCGAAGCTTGAGTATTTTAATGGTAGAAACTTTTTTACAATGTAAGTGTATCTTTCCTGATACAGGTGATTGGTTATTATTTCAGGCACTGATGATTTGAAAAGCAAGTGGTGGAAGTAACATTCAACATTTTAAAATGGTACCTTTACCTAATATTCAAATTGTATTTATGAATTCTAACTGTATATTTTAATTAAGGTGAAACAAACATTTCATTATTTTTAAGTTTAAAAAAAAACTTTTTAAAGTTTATAAAAATGAAAACCCAAATACCAGGGGTCTCAACAGAAGGGCTAGGAGTAAAATAAAAAATACATTATTTATTCAACCTAAGTTTATGGGGGAATAAACCACACCCTACTTGTTTACCGCAGAACTTTATCACCTAAGTTAATCTGAATCAGATTCCAGTTACATGTGATAGTTTTTAAGCTATAAGTCGTAGTAGTAAAGGACCTGTGTAGTCCACTGAAAGTTCTAGGTTGCATTAAAATTGCCTCAAATAAAATCAGAAAATAAACTGTATTGAAATTGTCCTTCTGGATGTCAATTTGACCCATCAGAAAGTGGTCATGGATAGTGTGCAAAAGCTAAAAAAATCAGCATGCAAAGTAGTTTGGGATTTGGGGAGGGTTTTTTGTGATACTATTCACTATTCAATAAATATTTATTGAGTAGCTATAGGTGCTCACATAGTAAGGGAGTGACGTCAGAGCAAAGTTAAAAAAGAGACCTGAGAAAGGGAGAAAATGGGGAAGAGCCAGCCCTGTCTTTGTATTAGAATGAGCCCTGGATACTATGAATTTAATAAAACACACAGAAAAATGTAGAACCACATCTATCTCCAGATTTAAGGAAAACACAATGATTGGGCCTTTCCTAAGTAATCGGCAAGATACACCCTGTATTCATTATTTTCAGGGGTGCCTTTGTCAGTCCAAAGGATACTAAACCATAACAGACAGTGATGCCTCCAAATAAACTGTAGTTAGAAGATGGGTTCAAGAAGCAATTGCATGCTTGAAATATTCATGATTAGAAAGACTATCAGTACTTTTTAGATTTTTATCTGGAGTTCAATAAAACGGGTACAATACTATAAAGGGTACTTCTTTTTTTACCCATAAGACCTTTACTGATGAATTGTTAGTACCAAGGAATTACTCCTTTTCTTGGTAAGCTACTACTACAGCCTACAATCGATCCAAGGGACATATTTTGCTAATTGGTGCATTATTTTCTCATGTAGTGTTAGATTAAAAAATGCTTTTAAAGGTTTTTCTTTTTTTCCATTATTATTTCATGTTCAATTACATTGCTTTGGGAATATATTTCACAAAAGGATAGTTGATATTCAGAATCGTATTCGTACATGTAAGAATTTTTACTCCCAGCAGGGCAAAAAAGGAAAATCATCTGTATAGATATAGCCTGTCAGTGTCATAAATCTGGCACTAGGTGTTATGATAGAGAGATTATATATACAGTCTGTGGAGCTAGCCTGCTTGGGTTCAAATTCTAGCACATTAGAAAAGTTACTTATTTTCTCATGACATTTTTCTCATCTGTAAGATCAGGAAAAGAATAGTACCTGCCTCATAGGCTTGTTTTAAGTAGTCAATACATATTAGCACTATACAGTACTGTGGTATTTTCTTGTGGTTCTATATTTTTCCAAGTCAATCTTTAAAATTCAATGCATTAAGTAAGAAAAGATTTATTTCTCATCAGATTAGATCTCCTCTGTGTCATGGCTGTTATATCACATTACTTTTCCTGTTTTGTTTTTAAGGTAGGATAGTTACTTGGACTTTACGTTTATTTGGAATAATGTAAAAGTATTCATAATGACAAATGTTAGGTATCTGTTTACATGTAGTGTCCTTTTGGATGTCAATATGATCCAGTAGGGAAGTAGTCATGGATGGTGTTTGAGTGAATATATTCATTCATTTATAAGATCATGCACTGAAATGTGCTAATACTCAGAGGGATGAAAAGAGAGAAAAATGTCCAGAATCTTACTAACTAGTAGAAGAGATAAGAATATTAGGCAAATAACTACTGAAATTATTTTACAGATGATAAACAGTAAAGCTATGATACGTGTATTAGTAGCAGCACTTGATAAATATTAATTTATTCTAAAATTTAGAAAATCTTATTTCCATGACAGATTGGAGATTCCATAATTCATTTGGGAGATAGAGGTTTTATTCTCATCTCAGGGGACTAAAATCAATTTAACATGAGGGTTAGATTTTAAAGTCTGTGAACATGATATCATTTGAAGTCAAAATTACCTTTGATCAATCTCAAGATTGCAAGGGTTGGTTTTGTCTAAACACTCCATCTCATTGACCGTTTTTCATCCAGTTTTAGAAGATCTCTCTTTCCTCAGTTTGGCAACAGATTAAGCAGTTGCCTTATATTTGAAAGTCATACTGTATGAAAAATATGTATTTTTAAACACTGGAATCACTCTCATAACAGAAAGAAGTTTACACAAGTAAAGGAATTCAGAGATGGGGTGAGGTGGATTAAAGGAAGAGGAGAATTGTAACTCCTACTACACCTTTATTCTGTGGCATATTTGGATGAATAGAATTACTAAAAGAATCACTGGCACTATCTTTCTCTCTGTCTCATCCCTCAATTCCTCTCAATTGTCCTGAGTGTACATGCTTGAATTAGTATGATTTAAATGCATGTTTGTTGTGCTCCAACAGTATAAGGACAAATACACATAGCATGGAATAGATGCACAGCGTGCTGAGGGATTCATCCAGACCAACTGTACTGCCTCAAGTTCATAATCCATTGAATTTGCTTTATACACATGAAAGTACGTGCTACTGAACAAGTGTTTACTTCATCGTTTGGATGAAGTGGTAAGCTCTGAAATGTCAATTTCTTCTTCCCCTTCATGATAACACCCCTAAATTCTAGTGCAGGTCTGAAAGAGACCCTAAATCTAGTGGGAAGCCTAGAAATGGCTGAACTAGCCCGATTCCACTCCATTGAAGAGAATCCCCTCTTCCTTGCATTAAAATTATTAATTTGGGCATTTCTTAGGAGAACTATGCCAGGGACAGATAGTGAACAACAGAAACTATCCTTAACAATCTGTACACTTAGTTGTATCATGTATGTGAGATATAGGTGTGTAGTTTGTCTTAGGCATTTCAATTAATACATGGAGCAGCCATCCTTCAGCACATTAGCCTTGATCTGTTTCTTTTCTGAGTTACTTAAGAAATATAACAAAGAAATGATGAGACAATATGATAACCGTAATTTATGGGGGGAAAGTACATGAATGTACTACTAGATTCTTTAGTTTAGCTAGTTTCATTTAGTTATTATAAATGGCATCTGAAAGTTCATGTTAAGCTTGCAAATTCAGGTCATGGGTATATGGATGTTCCCCATACAGTTCTTTCAATTTATCTGTCTTTAACTTTTCATAATAAAATACTGAGAAGAAAAGTACTCAAAGCTTAGGCTTTGAAAGTAGATCTTTTCATATATTCATTTCATAATCATTTGTAGACTACTTACTACATGTACTTGGATAAGTACATGGTGCTATGGACAAACTTGAATTCAACATGGTATCTGCCTTTAGGAACTATATCAATTATCTGTTGCTGCAACAATGCTTCATAAACAACTTGGTGGCATGCAACCACAGGCATTTATTTTCATACTCATGGGTACAAAGGTTGACTGCTAATTGGGTGCTCTCTCCTGACTGCTTCAAATTGCAAACTCTGCTGGATATGGTTCCTTGCTCCATTTTACTCAACGTATGTTTATTCTGAGATCCAGTCTCTTCTCATTATGATGGCAGAATTGCAAGAAGGTAAGCCCTACCAAAGAAGTATAGATTACATGCCTCTGTTTACATCACTTCTAAAACATACTGACCACAACAAATCACGTGGTTGAGCCCAAAGAGAGAGAGAAAGTAAACTCTGTCTCTAGTGGGAGGAATTGCAAAGTCACAGGGGAAAAGATGATACACGGAGAAAAGCATTGTGACCAAACTTAAGTCTACACCAAGAGGTTTGGAGGTTAGTTCTTAACAAAGCAGACAAAATATTGCACTGCTGGCTAATTGCTCCATTTGTTCAAAGGATAAACGAATATTATTGAGTACTAATCTGTGGGCCCATTTTCCATATTCAGTGATATTCTAACCTTAGATCATTTGAGGTCTGCATATACTAGTCCACCTTATTCTCAGACTACATTATAACACAGGATAAAAACAATTCAAGAAGCCCTTGTTATTTTTTCTAAGATTCTTTTCTAGACATATGCAAACAGTGATAAGTAATGTCTACCTCACTTCTCTCAATATAGTGAAATATAAGGATATTTTAAGTTTTATATCAACTACTTCTTTAGCAGTATATCTATGAGTCTTAAATTACAGACTTTAATTTCCGAACAATATTTAGGAATAAGCTGAATTTTCCCTGTGCTTTAATGATTTACATCTATTTAAAATTAGACACCTACACGTGGAACAACTCCTACAGAACACCTACTGAACGCTGGCAGAAGACCTCAGACTTCCCAAAAAGCAAGAAACTCCCCAAGAACCTGGGTAGGGCAAATAAAAAAAGAATAAACAGAGACAAAAAGATAGGGACCAGACCTGCACTAGTGGGAGGGAGCTGTGAAGGAGGAAAGGTTTCCACACACTAGGAAGCCCCTTCGCGGGCGGAGACTGCCGGTGGCGGAGGGGGGAAGCTTCGGAGCCGCGGAGGAGAGCACAGCCACCGGGGTGTGGGGGGCAAAGTGGAGAGATATCCGCACACAGGATCGGTGCCAACCGGCACTCACCAGCCCGAGAGGCTTGTCTGCTCACCCGCCAGGGCAGGTGGGGCTGGAAGCTGAGGCTCAGGCTACAGTCAGAGCGCAGGGAGAGGACTGGGGTTGGCGGCGTGAACACAGCCTGCAGGAGGTTAGTACACCACGGCTAGCCGGGACAGAGTGCAGGGAAAAGTCTGGACCTGCCGAAGAGGCAAGAGACTTTTTCTTCCCTCTTTGTTTCCTGGTGCACGAGGAGAGGGGATTAAGAGCATTGCTTAAAGGTGCCCCAGAGATGGGCGCGAGCCACGGCTAAAAGCGCGGACCTCAGAGATGGCCATGAGACGCTAAGGCTGCTGCTGCCACCACCAAGAAGCCTGTGTGTGAGCACAGGTCACTATCCATGCACCCCTTCTGCGGAGCCTGTGCAGCCTGCCACTGCCAGGGTCCTGGGATCCAGGGACAACTTCCCCAGGCAAGGCACGTCTCAGGCTGGTGCAACGTCATGCTGGCCTCTGCCGCCGCAGGCTTGCCCTGCACTCCGTACACCTCCCTCCCCCCGGGCTGAGTGAGCCAGAGCCCCCGAAGCAGCTGCTCCTTTAACCCTGTACTGTCTGAGTGGAAAAACAGACACCCTCGGGTGACCTACACACAGAGGCGGGGCCAAATCCAAAGCTGAGACCCGGGAGCTGTGAGAACAAAGAAGACAAAGGGAAATTTCTCCCAGGAGCCTCAGAAGCAGCGGATTAAAGCTCCACAATCAACTTCATGTACCCTGCATCTCTGGAATACATAAATAGGCAACAAATCATCCCAAATTGAGGAGGTGGACTTGGAGAGCAAGATTTATGATTTTTTCCCCTTTGCCTCTTTTTGTGAGTGTGTATGTGTATGCTTCTGTGTGAGATTTTGTCTGTATAGCTTTGCATCCACCATATGTCCTAGGGTTCTATCCGTCCTTTTTATTTTAAATTTCTTTGTTCTAAATAATTAGTTTTTTTAAATAACTTTATTTTACTTTATCTTCTTTCTTTCTTTCCTTCCTTCCCTCCCTCCTTTCTTTCCTTTCTTTTTTCCTTCCCCCTCCCCCTCCTCCAATTCTTTCTTTCTATTTCTTCTCCCTTTTATTCTGAGCCGTGTGGATGAAAGGCTCTTGATGCTGCAGCCAGGAGTCAGTGCTGTGCCTCTGAGGTGGGAGAGCCAACTTCAGGACACTGGTCCGCAAGAGACCTCCCAGCTCCACATCATATCAAACAGCGAAAATCTCCCAGAGATCTCCATCTCAACGCCAGCACCCAACTTCACTCAACGACCAGCAAGCTACAGTGCTGGACACCCTATGCCAAACAACTAGCAAGACAGGAACACAACACCACCCATTAGCAGAGAGGCTGCCTAAAATCATAATAAGGGACTTCCCTGGTGGCACAGTGGTTAAGAGTCCGCCTGCCGATGCAGGGGGCACGGGTTCATGCCCCCGTCTGGGAGGATCCCACATGCCGCGGAGCGGCTGGGCCCATGAGCCATGACTGCTGGGCCTACGCGTCCGGAGCCTGTGCTCCTCAACGGGAGAGGCCACAACAGTGAGAGGCCCGTGTACCGCAAAAAAAAAAAAAAAAAAAAAAACTCATAATAAGGCCGCAGATACCCCCAAACACACCACCAGACGTGGACCTGCCCACCAGAAAGATAAGATCCAGGCTCATCCACCAGAACACAGGCACTAGTCCCCTCCACCAGGAAGCCTACACAACCCACTGACCCAACCTTAGCCACTGGAGGCAGACACCAAAAACAACGGGAACTACGAACCTGCAGCTTGCAAAAAGGAGACCCCAAACACAGTAAGATAGGCAAAATGAGAAGACAGAAAAACACACAGCAGATGAAGGAGCAAGATAAAAACCCACCAGACCTAACAAATGAAGAGGAAATAGGCAGTCTACCTGAAAAAAAATTCAGAACAATGAGAGTAAAGATGATCCAAAATCTTGGAAATAGAATAGACAAAATGCAAGAAACATTTAACAAGAACCTAGAAGAACTAAAGATGAAACAAGCAACAATGAACAACACAATAAATGAAATTAAAAATACTCTAGATGGGATCAATAGCAGAATAACTGAGGCAGAAGAACAGATAAGTGACGTGGAAGACAAAATAGTGGAAATAACTACTGCAGAGCAGAATAAAGAAAAAAGAATGAAAAGAACTGAGGACAGAGACTTCTGGGACAACATTAAATGCACCAACATTCGAATTATACGGGTTCCAGAAGAAGAAGAGAAAAAGAAAGGGACTGAGAAAATATTTGACAAGATTATAGTTGAAAACTTCCCTAATATGGGAAAGGAAATAGTTAATCAAGTCCAGAAAGCACAGAGAGTCCCATACAGGATAAATCCAAGGCGAAAAACACCGAGACACATATATATCAAACTGTCAAAAATTAAATACAAAGAAAATATATTAAAAGCAGCAAGGGAAAAACAACAAATAATACACAAAGGAATCCCCATCAGGTTAACAGCTGATCTTTCAGCAGAAACTCTGCAAGCCAGAAGGGACTGGCAGGACATATTTAAAGTGATGAAAGAGAAAAACCTGCAACCAAGATTACTCTACCCAGCAAGGATCTCATTCAGATTTGATGGAGAAATTAAAACCTTTACAGACAAAAGATGAGAGAGTTCAGCACCACCAAACCAGCTTTACAACAAATGCTAAAGGAACTTCTCTAGGCAAGAAACACAACAGAAGGAAAAAACCTACAATAATGAACCCAAAACAATTAAGGAAATGGGAATAGGAACATACATATCGATAATTACCTTCAATGTAAATGGACTACATGCTCCCACCAAAAGACACAGATTGGCTGAATGGATACAAAAACAAGACCCATATATATGCTGTCTACAAGAGACCCACTTCAGACCTAGAGACACATACAGATTGAAAGTAAGGGGATGGAAAAAGATATTCCATGCAAATGGATAGCAAAAGAAAGCTGGAGTAGCAATTTTCATATCAGACAAACTAGACTTCAAAATAAAGACTATTAGAAGAGACAAAGAAAGACACTACATAATGTTCAAGGGATCGATCCAAGAAGAAGATATAACAATTGTAAATATTTATGCACCCAAAATAGGACCACCTCAATACATAAGGCAAATACTAACAGCCATAAAAGGGGAAATCAACAGTAACACATTCACAGTAGGGGACTTTAACACCTCACTTTTACCAATGGACAGATCATCCAAAATGAAAATAAATAAGGAAACGCAAGCTTTAAATGATACATTAAACAAGATGGACTTAATTGATATTTATAGGACATTCCATCCAAAAACAACAGAATACACATTTTTCTCAAGTGCTCATGGAACATTCTCCAGTATAGATATCTTGGGTCAGAAATCAAGCCTTGGTAAATTTAAGAAAATTGAAATCGTATCAAGTATCTTTTCCGACCACAACGCTATGAGACTAGGTATCAATTACAGGAAAAGATGTGTAAAAAATACAAACACATAGAGGCTAAACAATACACTACTTAATAACGAAGTGATCACTGAAGAAATCAAGGAGGAATTAAAAAAATACCTAGAAACAAATGACAATGGAGACACGACGACCCAAAACCTATGGGATGCAGCAAAAGCAGTTCTCAGAGGGAAGTTTATAGCAATACAGTCCTACCTTAAGAAACAGGAAACATCTCGAATAAACAACCTAACCTTGCACCTAAAGCAATTAGAGAAAGAACAAAAACACCCCAAAGTTAGCAGAAGGAAAGAAATCAGATCAGATCAGAAATAAATGAAGGAAATGATAGCAAAGTACAATAAAACTAAAGGCTGGTTCTTTGAGAAGATAAACAAAATTGATAAACCATTAGCCAGACTCATCAAGAAAAAAAGGGACAAGACTCAAATCAACAGAATGAGAAATGAAAAAGGAGAAGTAACAACTGACATTGCAGAAATAAAAAGGATCATGAGAGATTACTACAAGCAACTCTATGCCAATAAAATGGACAACCTGGAAGAAATGGACAAATTCTTAGAAATGCACAACCTGCCAAGACTGAATCAGGAAGAAATAGAAAATATGAATAGACCAATCACAAGCACTGACACTGAAACTGTGATTAAAAATCTTCCAACAAACAAAAGCCCAGGACCAGATGGCTTCACAGGCAAATTCTATCAAACATTTAGAGAAGAGCTAACACCTATCCTTCTCAAACTCCTCCAAAATATAGCAGAGGGAGGAACACTCCCAAACTCATTCTACGAGGCCACCATCACCTTGATACCAAAACCAGGCAAAGATTTCACAAAGAAAGAAAACTACAGGCCAATATCACTGATGAACATAGATGCAAAAATCCTCAACAAAATACTAGCAAACAGAATCCAGCAGCACATTAAAAGGATCATACACCATGATCAAGTGGGGTTTATTCCAAGAATGCAAGGATTCTTCAATATACGCAAATCAATCAATGTGATACACCATATTAACAAATTGAGAAGAAAAACCATATGATCATCTCAATAGATGCAGAGAAAGCTTTTGACAAAATTCAACACCCATTTATGATAAAAAACCCTGCAGAAAGTAGGCATAGAGGGAACTTTCCTCAACATAATAAAGGCCATATGTGACAAACCCACAGCCAACATCGTCCTCAATGGTGAAAAACTGAAACCATTTCCACTAAGATCAGGAACAAGACAAGGCTGCCCACTCTCACCACTCTTATTCAACTTAGTTTTGGAAGTTTTAGCCACAGCAATCAGAGAAGAAAAGGAAATAAAAGGAATCCAAATTGGAAAAGAAGAAGTAAAGCTGTCACTGTTTGCAGATGACATGATACTATACATAGAGAATCCTAAAGATGCTACCAGAAAACTACTAGAGCTAATCAATGAATTCTGTAAAGTAGCAGGATACAAAATTAATGCACAGAAATCTCTGGCATTCCTGTACACTAATGATGAAAAATCTGAAAGGGAAATCAAGAAAACACTCCCATTTACCATAGCAACGAAAAGAATAAAATATCTAGGAAAAAACCTACCTAAGGAGACAAAAGACCTGTATGCAGAAAATTATAAGACACTGATGAAAGAAATTAAAGATGATACAAATAGATGGAGAGATATACCATGCTCCTGGATTGGAAGAATCAATATTGTGAAAATGACTCTACTACCCAAAGCCATCTACAGATTCAATGCAATCCCTATCAAACTACCGCTGGCATTTTTCACAGAACTAGAACAAAAAATTTCAAAATTTCTTTGGAAAAACAAAAGACCCCGAATAGCCAAAGCAATCTTGAGAACGAAAAACGGAGCTGGAGGAATCAGGCTCCCTGACTTCAGACTATACTACAAAGCTACAGTAATCAAGAGAGTGTGGTACTGGCACAAAAACAGAAAGATAGATCAATGGAACAGGATAGAAAGCCCAGAGATAAACCCACGCACATATGGTCACCTTATCTTTGATAATGGAGGCAGGAATGTACAGTGGAGAAAGGACAGCCTCTTCAATAAGTGGTGCTGGGAAAACTGGACAGGGACATGTAAAAGTATGAGATTAGACCATTCCCTAACACCATACACAAAAATAAGCTCAAAATGGATTAAAGACCTAAATGTAAGGCCAGAAACTATCAAACTCTTAGAGGAAAACATAGGCAGGACACTCTATGACATAAATCACAGCAAGATCCTTTTGGACCCACCTCCTAGAGAAATGGAAATAAAAACAAAGACGAACAAATGGGACCTAATGAAACTTCAAAGCTTTTGCACAGCAAAGGAAACCATAAACAAGACGAAAAGACAATCCTCAGAATGGGAGAAAATATTTGCAAATGAGGCAACTGACAAAGGATTAATCTCCAAAATTTATAAGCAGCTCATGCAGCTCAATAGCAAAAAAACAAACAACCCAATCCAAAAATGGGCAGAAGACTTAAATAGGCATTTCTCCAAAGAAGATATACAGACTGCCAACACACACATGAAAGAATGCTCAACATCATTAATCATTAGAGAAATGCAAATCAAAACTACAATGAGATATCATCTCACACCAGTCAGAATGGCCATCATCAAGAAATCTAGAAACAATAAATGCTGGAGAGGGTGTGGAGAAAAGGGAACATTCTTGCACTGCTGGTGGGAATGTGAATTGGTACAGCCACTATGGAGAACAGTATGGAGGTTCCTGAAAAAGCTACAAATAGAACTACCATACGACCCAGCAATCCCACTACTAGGCGTATACCCTGAGAAAACCATAATTCAAAAAGAGACGTACCAAAATGTTCATTGCAGCTCTATTCACAATAGCCCAGAGATGGAAACAACCTAATTGTCCATCATCGGATGAATGGATAAAGAAGATGTGGCACATATATACAATGGAATATGACTCAGCCATAAAAAGAAACGAAACTGAGCTATTTGTAATGAGGTGGATAGACCTAGAGTCTGTCATACAGAGTGAAGTAAGTCAGAAAGAGAAAGACAAATACCGTATGCTAACACATATGTATGGAATTAAAAAAATATCATGAAGAACCTAGGGGTAAAACAGGAATAAAGACACAGACCTACTTGAGAATGGGCTTGAGGATATGGGGAGGGGGAAGGGTAAGCTGTGACAAAGCAAGAGAGAGGCATGGACATATATACACTACCAAATGTAAGGTAGATAGATAGTGGGAAGCAGCCGCATAGCACAGGGAGATCAGCTCGGTGCTTTGTGACCACCTGGAGGGGTGGGATAGGGAGGGTGGGAGGGAGGGAGACGCAAGAGGGAAGGGATGTGGGAACAGATGTATATGTATGACTGATTCACTTTGTTATAAAGCAGAAACTAATAAAAAAAAGAAAAAGAAAAAATAAAATATGAATTTTTACAACTATTGAGGTAATGTTTTAAAAATATGCTTATTGATGATTTCTATTTTATTTCTGCTGATTTAGCACATTTATGCCTTTTAATTAATTTTCTACTTCATGTTCATACTTTAAACTCTTTTCATACATTAAAGACATTAACACATCGTGTGACATAAATATTGCAAATACTTTTGATCACACTGCCAATAACCTTCAGCTCTTTTGCTGGTGTACTGTCAGATGTACACATTCTTATGTTTCTGTAATCAAATGTATGAAGTAAATTCATTTGCTGTTTTGGCTTTCGAAATCACCTATCTCACCAGTAGCTTTGATGACTAAATCTGCAGTTTTAATACCTTTACTGTGGTATACTTAACATACAATAAACATTACATCTTTAAATGATAAAGTTTGAATGGGTTTTGATATAAGTATATACCTATAAAACCATCACCAGGAATAGGATAATGAACATCACCTCTAAAAGTTACTTAAGGTTCCTCTGTACTTCCTTTCTTCTCCCCCTCACTTCCTATGCCCTCATTCCCAGGGAAGTACTGACCTGCTTTCTGTCACTGTAGATTAGTTTGCCTTTTCTAGAATTTTTCTATAAATGGAAACAGAGTACATATTCTTTTAGTCTACTTTTTCTAACTCATCGTAATTATTTTGAGAGTCATCAATATTTCTGAATGTTTATTGCTTTTTGTTGCTGAGTAGTATTCTATTGACTGGTATACCACAATTTGTTTATTCATTCACCTGTTAATGGAAATTTGGATTATTCCCAGTCTGAGCGTGATACAAATAAAGCTGTTGTGAACGTTCATGTGTAAGTCTTTATATGTATATTCAATTTCTCTTCTAGAAGTGGAATGGCTGGATCCTATGATATGTGTATTTTTAACTTTCTAAGAAAACTTCCAAACCATTTTCCAAAGTGGTTGTACTATCTTACATTCCTATCAGCAGTTAATTGAAGTTCCATTAGGTCTGGTCCAGAGACAAGATGGCAGAGTAGAAGGATGTGAGCTTACCTCTTCTTACAGAAACACGAAAATAACAACTAACTGCTGAACAACTGTCGAAAAAAAATGCTGGAACCTACCAAAAAAGACACCCTACACCCAAAGAGAAGAAGAAGCCACAACAAGATGGGAGGAGGGGCACAATCACGATAAAATCAGATCTCATACACGCTGGTAGGCGACCCACAAACTGGAAAATAATTATACCACAGAAGTTCTCCCACATGGGACCAAAGTTCTGAGCCCCATGTCAGGCTCCCCAGCCTGGGGGTCTGGCAACAGGAGGAGAAGCCCCCAGAGAATCTGGCTTTGAAGCCCAGCAGAGTTTGATCGCAGGAGTTCCACAGGATGGGGAAACAGAAACTCCACTCTTGGACGGTGCACATAGGGCCTCGTGCACACCAGGACCCAGGGAAAAAAGCGATGACCTCGTAAGAGTCTGGGACAGACTTACCTGCTAGTATTGGAGGGTCCCCTGTGGAGGCGGGGGCGTGGGTATGGCTCACTGTGGGGACAAGGACACTGGTGGTGGTAGCTCTGGAGAGTACGCATTTGCGTGAGCCCTCTAGGAGTCCACCAGCTTTGCAACACATGCTAAAGGAACTTCTCTTTAGGAGACAAGAAAAGGCCACAACTAGAAATAAGAAAATTATGAATGGGGGAGCTCACCAGTAAAGGCAAGCATACAGTAAAGGTAGGAAATCATCTGCATACAATATGATATCAAAACTAGCAAATGTGAGAAGAGGAGAGCACAAATGCAGGATATTGGAAATGCATTTGAAATTCAAAGACCAGAAACTTAAAACAATCTTGTTTATATACAGTCTGCTATATCAAAACCTCATGGTAACTGCAAACAGAAAATCTACAATAGATACACACACAAAAAAGAAAAAGGAATCCAAACACAACAGTAAAGTTAGTCATCAAATCACAAAAGAAGAGAACAAAAGAGGAAGGGAAGAAAAAACACCTGCAAAAACAAATCCAAAACAATAAACAAAATGGCAGTAAGGACATACATATCCATGATTACCCTAAACATAAACAGATTAAATGCTCCAACCAAAAGACATAGACTGTCTGAATGGATACAAAAATATGACCTGTATATATGCTGTTTACAAGAGACCCACTTCAGATCTAGGGACAATTACACACTGAAAGTGAGGGGATGGAAAAAGGTATTCCATGCAAATGGAAATCAAAGGAAAGCTGAAGGAGCAACACTCATATCAGACAAAGTAGACTTTAAAATAAAGACTGTTACAAAAGACAAAGAAGGACACTACATAATGATCAAGGGAGCAATCCAAGAAGAAGCTACAACAATTGTAAATATATATGCAGCCAACACAGGAGCACCTCAATATATAAGGGAAATACTAACAGCCAAAAAAGGAGAAAACAACAGTAATACAATAATAGTGGGGGACTTTAACACCCCAGTTTCATCAATGGGCAGATCATCCAAACAGAAAATCAGTAAGGAAACACAGGCCTTAAATGACACATTAGACCAGATGGATTTAATTGATACTTATAGAGCATTCCATCCAAAAGCAGCAGAACACACATTTTTCTCAAGTGCACGCGGAACATTCTCCAGGACTGATCACATGCTGAGCCACAAGCAAGCCTTGGTAAATTTAAGAAAATTGAAATCACATTAAGCATCTTTTCTGATCACAATGCTATGAGATTCGAAATTAACTATAAGAAAAAAATGGTAAAAAACACAAACACCTGGAGGATAAACAATATGCTACTAAACAGCCAATGGATCATCACTGAAGAAATCAAAGAGGAAATCAAAAAATACCTAGAGACAAATGAAAATGAAAGGACGATGATCCAAAACCTATGGGATGCAGCAAAAGTAGTTCTAAGAGGAAAGTTTATAGCAATCGATCTTACCTCAGGAAACAAGAAAAATCTCAAACAACCTAACCTTACACCTAAAGCAACTAGAGAAAGAAAAACAAACAAAACTCAAAGTTAGTAGAAGGAAAGAAATCATAAAGATCAGAGCAGAAATAAATGAAATGAGATGAAGAAAACAATAGAAAAGATAGATGAAACCAAAGGCTGGTTCTTTGAGAAAATAAACAAAATTGATAAACCATTAGCCAGACTCATCAAGAAAAAAAGGGAGAAGACTCAAATCAATAGAATTAGAAATGAAAAAGGAGAAGTAACAACTGACACTGCAGAAATACAAAGGATCATGAGAGACTACTACAAGCAACTACATGCCAAAAAAAATGGACAACTTAGATGAAATGAACAAATTCTTAGAAAAGTACAGTCTCTCAAGACTGAACCAGGAAGAAATAGAAAATATGAACAGACCAATCACAAGTACTGAAATTGGAACTGTGTTTTGAAAATTCCCAACAAAAAAAAGTCCAGGACCAAATGGCTTCAGAGGTGAATTATATCAAACATTTAGAGAAGTGTTAACACCTATCCTTCTGAAATCATTCCCAAACATTACAGAGGGAGGAATTCTCCCAAACTCATTCTATGAGGCCACCATCGCCCTGATACCAAAACGAGACAAAAATACCACAAAAAAAGAAAATTGCAGGACAACATCACTGATGAACATAGAAGCAAAACTCAACAAAACACTAGCAATCCAGATCAAACAATACATTAAAGGGATCACACAGCATGATCAAGTGGGATTTATCCCAGGGATGCAAGGATTTTTCAATATCTGCAAATCAATCACTGTGATACACCACATCAATAAACTGAAGAATAGAAACCATATGATCATCTCAATAGATGCAGAAAAAACTTTTGACAAAATTCAACACCCATTTATGATAAAAACTCTTCAGAAAGTGGGCATAGAGGGAACATACCTCAACATAATAAAGGCCATATATGACAAACCTACAGCTAACAACATACTCAACACTGAAAAGCTGAAAGTATTTCTTCTAAGATAAAGAACGAGACAAGGATGTGCACTCTTGCCAATTTTACTCAACATAGTTTTGGAAGTCCTAGCCACAGCAATCAGAGAGGAAAAAGAAATGAAGGGAATCCAAATTGGAAAAGAAGTAAAATTGTCACTGTTTGCAGAAAATCCTTAAGATGCCACCAGAAAACTACTAGAGTTCATCAATGAATTCAGTAAAGTCGCAGGATACAAAATTCATACACAGAAATCTGTTGCACTTCTATACACTAACAACAAAAGACCATACAGAGAAATTAAAGGAACAATCCCATTTACCAGCACATCAAAAAGAATAAACTACCTAGAAATAAACCTACCGAAGGAAGCAAAAGACCTGTACTCCAAAAACTATAAGGTGCTGATGAAAAAAAACGAAGATGACACAAACAGATGGAAAGATATACCATGCTCTTGGATTGGAAGAATCAATATTGTCAAAATGACTGTACTACCCAAAGGAATCTACAGATTCAGTGCAATCCCTATCAAATTACCAACAGCATTTTTCAGAGACCTAGAACAACAACAAAAAAAAAATCTTAAAATTTATATGGAGACACAAAAGACCCTGAATAGCCCGAGCAATGTTTTTTTTTTTTTTTTTTTTTTTTTTTTTTTTTTTTTGCGCTACGCGGGCCTCTCACTGTTGCGGCCTCTCCCGTTGCGGAGCACAGGCTCCAAACGCGCAGGCCCAGTGGCCATGGCTCACGGGCCCAGCAGCTCCACGGCATGTGGGATCCTCCCGGACCGGGGCACGAACCCGTGTCCCCTGCATCGGCAGGCGGACACCCAACCACTGCGCCACCAGGGAAGCCCCAGAGCAATCTTGAGAAAGAAAAACAGAGCTGCAGGAATCAGGCTCCCTGACTTCAGACTATACTACAAAGCTACAGTAGTCAAAGCAGTATGGTTCTGGCACAAAAACGGAAATACAGATGAATGGAACAGGAGAGAAAGCCCAGAAATAAACCCATGCACCTATGGTGAATTGATCTACAACAAAGGAGGCAAGACTATACAGTGGAGAAAAGACAGTTTCTTCAATAAGTGGTGCTGGAAAAACTAAACAGCTACATGGAAAACAAATGAAATTAGAACACTGTTTTACACCATACACAGAAATAAACTCAAAATGGATTAATCATCTGAATGTAAGACCAGACACTATAATACTCAAAGAGGAAAACATAGGCAGAACACTCTTTCACATAAATTGCAGCAATACCTTTCTCAATCTGTCTCCCAGCGTAATGGAAATAAAAGCACAAATAAACAAGTGGGACCTAATTAACTCAAAAGCTTTTGCACAGCAAAGGAAACCACATACAAAATGAAAAGACACTTACAGAATGAGAGAAAACATTTGCAAACAATGCAACCAACAAGGGATTAATCTCTAAAATTTACAAACAGCTCATACAGCTCAATATCAAAAAAAAACAAACAACCCAATCAAAAAATGGGCAGAAGACCTAAATAGACATTTCGTAAAAGAAGACATACAGCTGACCCACAAACACATAAAAAGATGCTCAACATCACTGATTATTAGAGAAATGCAAATCAAAACTACAGTGAGGTGTCACCTCACACCAGTCAGAATGGCCATCATCAAAAAGTCTACAAACAATAAATGCTGGAGAGGATGTGGAGAAAAGGGAACCCTCCTACACTGTTGGTGGGAATGTGAATTGGTACAGCCACTATGGAGAACAGTATGGAGGTTCCTTAAGAAACTAAAAATAGAGCTACCATATGATCCTGCAATCCCACTCCTGGGCATACATCTGGAGAAAAACATGGTTCTAAAGAATACATGCACCCCAATGCTCATTGCAACACTGTTTACAATAGCCAAGACACAGAAGCAACCTAAATGTCCATCAAAACATGAATGGGTAGGGCTTCCCTGGTGGCGCAGTGGTTGAGAGTCCGCCTGCCGATGCAGGGGATACGGGTTCGTGCCCCGGTCTGATTGGCATGTACACACTGCTCTATTTAAAATAGAAAACCAACAAGGACCTACTGTATGGTACAGGGAACTCTGCTCAATACTCTGTAATAACCTAAATGGAAAAAGGATAGATACACGTGTATGTATAACTGAATCACTATGCTGTACACCTGAAACTAAACATTGTGAATCAACTATACTCCAATATAAAATAAAAATGTTTTGAAAAACTTCCTTTAGTTGCATGTCCTTGCCAATACCTGGTATGGTCAGACTTTTAAATTTTAGATATTCTAAAACATGTTCAGTGATATCTCACTGTAGTTTTATTTTTATTTCCTTAATGATTAATGATTAAACACACATATATCTTTACCATCCATTTATCTTCTTTGGAGGAGTACTTTTTTACTCTTTTGTTCATTTTATTTCACTGGGTTGTTTGCTTTCTTTCAGTGATTTGAGTTTGTATATATGTGTATATTCATGCGTGTGTATTCATATAAGTGTACATGTTCTTTTACATATATCATGGATAAAACTCATTTTTGAGAAGTATCGTTTCTATTTTCATCCTCTTAACAATGTCTTTCAAAGAGCAGAAGTTCTTCATTTGTGAAGTCCAATTTTTCTTTTTCTCTCTTATGCATTATGCTTTTGGTGTTGTATATAAGAAATCTTTGATAATCCCAGGCCATTAAAATTTTCTCCTATGTTTTCTTCTTTAAGTTTCATAATTGGGGGTTTACATTTATCTCTAGGGTCCATTTTCAATTAATATTTATATGTAGTGCTAGGTATGGATGGGTGTTCCCTCCCTCTTTTTTTTTTTTGCACGTGGACATCCAATTGTTCACGTATCATTGTAGAAAATCAATTGACCATATATATTGTCAATGCAACAGTTTTCTAAATGATTCTAAAATTTAGTTGCACTTTGTCCAAAACCAGTAGGAAAGCTTTAATCAAAGTAGTCACAAAATGGAGCAACAAAGAACTTCAGTTACAAACTGCAAGTATTAAAAACAAAGCATATAAAAAAGGAATTATTATAATGACACCAAAACCTCAGGCAACAAAAGCAAAACTAAACAAGCGAGACTACATCAAAGTAAATGTTTTTACATAGCAAAGGAAACAATCAATAAAATGAAAAGGCAACCTATAAATTGGGAGAAAATATTTGTAACCCGTATATCTGATAAGGGGTTAATATCCAAAGTATCTAAGGATCTCCTATTACTCAAAAGCAAAAAACAAAGAACCCAATTAAAACATGGTCAGTGGACCTGAATAGACATTTTTTCAAAGAAGATAAACAAATAACTAACAGGTATATGAGAAGATGCTCAACATCACTAATCATCAGGGAAATGCAAATCAAAACCACATGAGATATCACCTCAGACTTGATACAATGTATATTACCAAAAAGACAAGAGATAACAAATGTTCCTGAGGATATGGGGAAAACAGAGCCCTTATACACTCTTGGTGGGAATGTAAATTGGTACAGCCATTATGGAAAACACAATGGAGGTTTCTCAACAAAACTAAAAATAGAACTACCATATAATTCAGTAATCCTACTTCTGGTACATAAGCAAAGGAAATGAAATCAGTGCCTTGAAGAGATATCTGTGCTCCCATGTTCATTGCAGTATTATTCATAATAGCCAAGATATGGAAACAACCTAAGTATCTGTTGATAGAAGAAGAATGAATAAAAATGGAATGTGTGTATGCATGTATATTAGTGTATATTATTAGAATATGATTCAGCCTTAAAAAAAGGAGATCCTGCCATTTGCAACAACATGGGTGAAACTGGAGGTCATTATGCTAAGTGAAATAAGCCAGACAGAAAGACAAAACAAACAATAACAACAATAAAAGACCCTGCATGATCTCACTGATATGTGGAACCTAAAAAGTAGAATACACAGAAACAGAGAGAAGAAGGTAGAATGGTGGTTACCAGGAGTGGGGAGGTGGGAGAAATGGGGAGATGTTAGTCAAGGGGTAGAAAGTTGTAGTTACATAGTATGAGTAAGTCTAGAGATGGATGTTGGGCAAGATGCCTATAGTTACAAATACTGTAATGAAGACTGGAAATTTGATAAAAATGTACATTTCAGGGGCTCTCATCACACACACTAATAGAACTATGTGAGGAGATATGTTAATTAGCTTGATTTAGTGATCATTTCACTAGGTATATCAAATTATCATGTTGTACACCTTAAGTATATACAACTTTTCTTAAATAGATAAAAGCAAGGGAGAAGCAGATGAAATTTAATTATGAGAACTTTAAAGAAGTATAACATCTCATTTTGCAATTTTATAATTGTGCCTAGAAATCTAGATGTGTTGGAAGGATATTTTGACGGAGCTCATATTTCTAACTGAAAAAATTTATATTCTGTTCTGAAAAGGAGAGAAGTTGAAAGAACATGATTGTGTGGCATTTCAATCCAGTGAAATATTTTTTAAACATCATATATACAAGCAACTTATTTGTTAAGTTTTGCCTTGGGAAAATATTTGTTCAAGAAAGTTACTCAATATGGGTGAAAAAATAAAATAGTTGGAATTATATATTCACACCTTGCAATAGGAAGAACAGGCCTAAGAATGTCCTCCATTTAGCAGGATTGGCCAGAGTTTACCAGGCAACTTGGTACCTGTACAAGAGACACTTTTCTCAATTAACCTTATTAAAACCTACAGAGAAGAGGCATAAGAAGTTATCAACAACTTAAGTTTATTAGTCAGGAGGGCCTTCAAGATGGCAGAGGAGTAAGACGTGGAGATCACCTTCCTCCCCACAAATAGATTCAAAATACATCTACCTATGGAACAGCCCCGACAGAACACCTACTGAACGCTGGCAGAAGACCTCAGACTTCCCAAAAGGCAAGAAACTCCCCACGTACCTGGGTAGGGCAAAAGAAAAAAGGAGAAACAGAGACAAAAGAATAGGGATGGGACCTGCACCAGTGGGAGGGAGCTGTGAAGGAGGAAAGGTTTCCACACACCAGGAAGCCCCTTCGCGGGCGGAGACTGTGGGTGGCGGAGGGGGAAGCTTCGGAGCCACGGAGGAGAGCGCAGCCACAGGGGTGCGGAGGGCAAAGCGGGGAGATTCCAGCACAGAGGGCCGGTGCTCACCAGCACTCACCAGCCCGAGAGGCTTGTCTGCTCACCCGCCTGGGCGAGTGGCGGCTGGGAGCTGAAGCTCAGGCTTCAGAGGTCAGATCCCAGGGAGAGGACTGGGGTTGGCTGTGTGAACACAGCCTGAAAGGGGCTAGTGCACCGCAGCTAGCCGGGACAGAGTCCAGGAAAAAGTCTGGAACTGCCTAAGAGTGAAGAGACCATTGTTTCGGGGTGCATGGGGAGTGGGGATTCAGAACACCACGTAAATGAGCTCCAGAGATGGGCGCAAGCCATGGCTATCAGCAAGGACACCAGAGACGGGCATGAAACACTAACGCTGCTGCTGCAGCCACCAAGAATCCTGTGTGCAAGCACAGGTCACTCTCCATACCTCCCCTCCTGGGAGCCTGTGCAGCCCATCACTGCCAGGGTCCCGTGATCCAGGGACAACTTCCCCAGGAGAACACAAGGCGCGCCTCAGGCTGCTGCAACGTCACACCAGCCTCTGCTGCCACAGGCTCGCCCCGCATTCCATACCCCTCCCTCCCCCTGGGCTGAGTGAGCCAGAGCCCCCCAATCAGCTGCTCCTTTAACCGCCTCCTGTCTGGGGGACGAACAGAAGCCAGATGGTGACCTACATGCAGAGGTGGGGTCAAATCCAAAGCTGAACCCTGGGAGCTGTGCGAACAAAGAAGAGAAAGGGAAACCTCTCCCAGCAGCCTCAGGAGCAGCGGATTAACTCTCCACAATCAACTTGATGTACCCTGCATCTGTGGAATACCTGAACAGACAAAGAATCATTCCAAAATTGAGGAGGTGGACTTTGGGAGCAACTGTAGACTTGAGGTGTGCTTTCTGCATCTAATTTGTTTCTATTTTATGTTGATCTTTTTAGTATTTAGAGATTATCGTTGTTAGATTTGTTTATTGATTTGGTGGCTCTCTTCCTTTTTCTTTTGATATATATATATTTTATTTTCTCTTTTTGTGGTGTGTACATGTATTCCTCTTTGTGTGATTTTGTCTGTATAGGTTCACTTTTACGATTTGTCCTAGGGTTCTGTCTGCCCATTTATTTTTAGTATAGTTTTTAGCACTTGTTATCATTGCTGGATTTCTTTATTGGTTTGGTTGCTCTCTTCTCTTTTTTATTACTTTTTAATGTTTCATTGTAATACTTTTTTATTTTAATAACTATTTTATTTTTCTTCATTTTTTTTCTCCCTTTTCTTCTGAGCAATGTGGCTGACAGGGTCTTGGTGCTCTGGCTGGGTGTCAGGCCTGAGCCTCTGAGTTGGGAGAGCCAAGTTCAGGACATTGGTCCACCAGAAACCTCCTGGCCCCTCATAATATCAAATAGCAAAACGTCTCCCAGAGATCTCTGTCTCAACACTAAGACTCAGCTCCACTCAACGACCAGCAAGCTCCAGTGCTGGACACCCCGTGCCAAACAACTAGCAAGACAAGAACACAAACGCACCCATTAGCAGAGAGGATGCCTAAAATCATAGAAAGGTCACAGACATCCCAAACACACCACCAGACGTGGTCCTGCTCACCAGAAAGACAAGATCCAAACTCATCCACCAGAACACAGGCACTAGTCCCCTCCACCAGGAAGCCTACACATCCCACTGAACCAAGCTTACCCACTGGGGGCAGACACCAAAAACAACGGAAATTAAGAACCTACAGCCGGTGAAAAGGAGACCCCAAACACTGTAAGTTAAGCAAAATGAGAAGAAAGAGAAATACACAGCAGATGAAGGACCAAGGTAAAAACCCACCAGGATAAACAAATGAAGAGGAAATAGGCAGTCTACGTGAAAAAGAATTCAGAGTAATGACACTAAAGATGATCCAAAATCTTGGAAATAGAATGGAGAAAATACAAGAAACGTTTAACAAGGACCTAGAAGAACTGAAGAGCACACAAAGAATGATGAACAACACAATAAAAGAATTTAAAAATTCTCTAGAAGGAATCAGTAGCAGAATAACTGAGGCAGAAGAATGGATAAGTGACCTGGAAGATGAAATAGTGGAAATAACTACCACAGAGCAGAATAAAGAAAAAAAGAATGAAAAGAATTGAAAACAGTCTCACAGACCTCTGGGACAACATTAAACCCACCAACATTCAAATTATAGGGGTCCCAGAAGAAGAAGAGAAAAAGAAAGGGACTGAGAAAGTATTTGCAGGATTATAGTCAAAACTTCCCTAATATGGGAAAGGAAATAGTCAATCAAGGCCAGAAAGCACAGAGAGTCCCATACAGGATAAATCTAAGGAGAAACATGCCAAGACACATAATTATTCAAACTATCAAAAATTAAATACAAAGAAAAAATATTAAAAGCAGCAAGGGAAAAGCAACAAATAACATACAAGGGAACCCCCATAAGGTTAACACCTGAACTTTCAGCAGAAACTCTGCAAGCCATAAAGGTGTGGCAGGACATATTTAAAGTGATGAAAGGGAAGAACCTACAACCAAGACTACTCTACCCAGAAAGGATCTCATTCAAATTCGATGGAGAAATTAAAACCTTTACAGACAAGGAAAAGCTAAGAGACTTCAGCACCACCAAACCAGCTTTACAACAAATGCTAAGGAACTTTTCTAGGTAGGAAACACAAGGAAAAGACCTACAATAACGAACCCAAAACAATTAAGAAAATGATAATAGGAACATACATATCCATACTTACCTTAAATGTAAATGGATTAAATGCGCCAACCAAAAGACATAGACTGGCTGAACGGATGCAGAAACAAGACCCATATATATGCTGTCTACAAGAGACCCACTTCAGACCTAGGGACACATACAGACTGAAAGTGAGGGGATGGAAAAAGATATTCCATGCAAATGGAAATCAAAAGAAAGCTGGAGTAGCAATTCTCACATCAGACAAAATAGTCTTTAAAATAAAGACTATTACAAGACACAAAGCAGGACACTATATAAAGATCAAGGGATTAATCCAAGAAGAAGAAATAACAACTGTAAATATTTATGCACCCAACATAGGCGCTACTCAATATACAAGACAAATGCTAACAGCCATAAAATGGGAAATTTACAGTAACACAATAATAGTAGGGGACTTTACCACCTCACTTTCACCAAAGGGCAGATCATCCAAAATGAAAATAAATAAGGAAACACAAGCTTTAAAAGACACATGAAACAAGATGGAGTTAATTGATATTTAGGGGACATTCCATCCAAAAAACAACAGAATACACATCCTTCTCCAGTGCTCCTGGAACATTCTCCAGGATAGATCATATCTTGGGTCACAAATCAAGCCTTGGTGAATTTAAGAAAACTGAAATCGTATCAGGTATCTTTTCTGACCACAACACTATGAGGCTAGATGTGAATTACAGGAAAAAATCTGTAAGAAATACAAACACATGGAGGCTAAACAACACACTACTTAATAACCAACAGATCACTGAAGAAATCAAAGAGGAAATCAAAAAATACCTAGAAACAAATGACAATGAAAACACGATGACCCAAAACTTATGGGATGCAGCAAAAGCAGTGCTAAGAGGGAAGTTTAGAGCAATACAATGCTTCCTCAAGAAACAAGAGAAATCTCAAATAAACAACCTAACCTTACACTGAAAGCAATTAGAGAAAGAAGAAGAACAACAACAAAAAACAAAGTTAGCAGAAGGAAAGAAATCATAAAGATCAGAACAGAAATAAATGAAAAAGAAATGAAGGAAACGAGAGCAAAGATCAAGAAAACTAAAAGCTGGTACTTTGAGAAGATAAACAAAAGTGATAAACCATTAGCCAGACTTATAAGGAAAAAAAGGGAAAAGACTCAAATCAGTAGAATTAGAAAGGAGAAAGGAGAAATACCAACTAACACTGCAGAAATACAAAGAATCATGTGAGATTACTACAAGCAACTCTATGCCAATAAAATGGACAACCTGGAAGAAATGGAGAAATTCTTAGAAAAGCACAACCTTCTGAGACTGAACCAGGAAGAAATAGAAAATATAACATCAATCACAAGCACTGAAATTGAAACTGTGATTAAAAATCTTCCAACAAACAAGAGCCCAGGACAAGATGGCTTCACAGGTGAACTCTATGAAACATTTAGAGAAGAGCTAACACCCATCCTTCTCAAACTCTTCCAAAATAGAGCAGAGGGAGGAACACTCCCAAACTCATTCTACAAGGCCACCAGCACCCTGATACCAAAACCAGACAAAGATGTCACAAAGAAAGAAACTACAGGCCAATATCACTGATGAACACAGATGCAAAAATCCTCAACAAAATACTAGCAAACAGAATCCAACAGCACATTAAAAGGATCACACAACATGATCAAATGGGGTTTATCCCAGGAATGCAAGGATTCTTCAATATATGCAAATCAATGTAAAAAACATATTAACAATTTGAAGGATAAAAACCATATGATCATCTCAATAGATGCAGAAAAAGCTTCTGACAAAATTCAACACCCATTTATGATAAAAACCCTCCAGAAAGTAGGCATAGAGTGAACTTACCTCAACATAATAAACGCCATATATGACAAACCCACAGCCAACATCAAACTCAACGGTGAAAAGTTGAAACCATTTCCACTAAGATCAGGAACAAGACAAGGTTGCCCACTCTCACCACTATTATTCAACATAGTTTTAGAAGTTTCAGCCACAGCAGTCAGAGAAGAAATAAAAGGAATCCAAATTGGTGAAGAAGAAGTAAAACTGTCACTGTTTGGATATGACATGATATTCTACATAGAGAATCCTAAAGATGCTACCAGAAAACTACTAGAGCTAATCAATGAATTTGGTAAAGTAGCAGGATACGAAATTAATGCACAGAAATCTCTGGCATTCCTATACACTAATGATGAAAAATCTGAAAGTTAAGAAAACACTCCCATTCACCATTGCAACAAAAAGAATAAAATATCTAAGAATAAACCTACCTAAGGAGATAAAACACCTCTATGCAGAAAATAATAAGACACTGATGGAAGAAATTAAAGATGATACAAATACATGGAGAGATATACCATGTTCTTGGATCAGAAGAATCAACTTTGTGAAAATGACTCTACTACCCAAAGCAATCTACAGATTCAATGCAATCCCTATCAAACTACCACTGGCATTTTTCACAGAACTAGAACAAAAAATTTCATAATTTGTATGGAAACACAAAAGACCCCGAATAGCCAAAGCAATCTTGAGAAAGAAAAATGGAGCTGGAGGAATAACGCTCCCTGACTTTAGACTATACTACAAAGCTACAGTGGTCAAGACAGTATGAAACTGGCACAGAAGCACAAATACAAACCAATGAAACATGACAGAAAGTCCAGAGATAAACCCACGCACATATGGTCACCTTATCTTTGATAAAGGAGGCAAGAATATACAGTGGAGAAAAGACAGCCTCTTCAGTTAAGTGGTGCTGGGAAAACTGGACAGCTACATGGAAAAGAATGAAATTAGAACACTCCCTGACATCATACACAAAAATAAACTCAAAATGGATTAAAGACATAATGTAAGGCCAGACACTATAAAACTCTTAGAGGAAAATATAGGCAGAACACTCTATGACATAAATCACAGCAAGATCCTTTTTGACCCACCTCCTAGAGAAAGGGAAATAAAGACAAAAATAAACAAATATGACCTAATGAAACTAAAAAGCTTTTGCATTGCAAAGGAAACCATAAAAAAGACGAAAGGACAACCCTTAGAATGGGAGAAAGCATTTGCAAATGAAGCAACTGACCAAAGATTAATCTCCAAAATATAGAAGCAGCTCATGCTGGTGAATATCAAAAAAACAAACAACCCAATCCAAAAATGGGCAGACAACTTACATAGACATTTCTCCAAGGAAGATATACACATCGACAACAAGCATGTGAAAGGATGCTCAAAAGCACTAATCATTAGAGAAATGCAAATCAAAACTACGAAGTATCACCTCACATCTGTTAGAATGGCCATCATCAAAAAATCTACAAACAATAAATTCTGGAAAGGATGTGGAGAAAAGGGAACACTCCTGCACTGTTGGTGGGAATGTAAACTGATACAGCCACTATGGAGAACAGTATGGAGGTTCCTTAAAAAACTACAAATAGAACAACCATACGACCCAGCAATCCCACTACTGGGCATATACCCTGAGAAAACCATAATTCAAACAGAGTCATGTACCACAATGTTCACTGCAGCTCTATTTACAATAGCCCGGAGATGGAAACAACCTAAGTGTCCATCATCGCATGAATGGATAAAGAAGATGTGGCACATATATACAATGGAATATTACTCAGCCATAAAAAGAAACGAAATTGAGCTATTTGTAATGAGGTGGATAGACCTAGAGTCTGTCATACAGAGTGAAGTAAGTCAGAAACAGAAAGACAAATACTGTATGCTAACACATATATATGGAATTTAAGAAAAAAATTATGACGAAGCCTCTAGGGGTAAGACAGGAATAAAGACACAAACCTACTAGAGAATGGACTTGAGGATATGGGGAGTGGGAAGGGTAAGCTGTGACAAAGCGAGAGAGAGGCATGGACATATATACACTACCAAAGGTAAAATAGATAGCTAGTGGGAAGCAGCCGCAAAGCATGGGGAGATCAGCTCGGTGCTTTCTGACCACAGAGTGGTGGGATAGGGAGGGTGGGAGGGAGGGAGATGCAAAGGGAAGAGATATGGGGACATATGTATATGTATAACTGATTCACTTTGTTATAAAGCAGAAACTAACACAGCATTGTAAAGCAATTATACTCCAATAAAAATGTTAAAAGAAATCAAAAAAAAGAAAAAAGAAAAAACAACATAGACAAAAGCAACAATATGAAAAACATACCTAGAAAGAAACCATACAAAAATGCATATAATCTACATGGAGGCAACAATAAGAATTTCCTGATTGACGTAGGAAAAAGAAGTCTCAACCAGAATAGTATGTTATGTATACTCGTGAAGCACAGATATTGTAAGAATATCGATTTTGCTTAATTCATTTATAGATTTAGTACCTTATCCATAGCAGCTGATGACAATCAAACATGGGCTACTGTTTCCTGTACCCAAAATCAACCATGGAAACATTACAGAAGGAATAAAGAAAAAACATTAACAAACGCAAAAACACAAAACTAAATAATCCCTGAGGGGCAATAAGTCGCCACTGAACTAGAACCTGAGTGTGGGCAGGTAGGGGGATGCCCTGAATTCGAGACAGGTCTGTAGCCTGCAAGAGAGGCAGATGACAGGATTGATTAGAGGAAAGCCTTTAAACTTGAGCCCTTGATTCTTCCACTGTGCTCTGGGACCATGACTCTCCACTGCTTCACTGAAGGAACCTGAGGCAGCATTTCAGAGCCCGCATGCCAGGAGCATGGGACACCAAAGATTGGGCTGGATGTGGCAGTGTGGTCCACAGGCTGTGAAACAACCATCTGAAACTTTGTTCGTGGATGACGACTGGCCTTTTTAAATGATCATCTTAATAGACTATCACACACGGACTCAAAGAGAAAAGCAAGTAACACAGTACTTGTACAAAAGGACAGAAATTCATTTCTGAACTTCTGGGCAATGCCCCTGATGTCAACAAAGAGAGACCACAGTGAGAACTGTCAGGCTAAGGCGCCCCTTCACTAACTCCTCTGGGATTCTGTGGGGCATGGTTGGGGACAGGGATGGATTCATACCAGAGAAGGAAGGAATCGCAGGCCCTGCCAGCAGTCAACGTGACGACCTTGAGTGAGACCTGACGGGCTCCGAACCACAGAAGAGAGTCTCGCCTCCTTTCCCCTCAGCTCATCTTACCTGCAGCAGCCATCTCTGGGAGGCTCCAGGCAGAAGTGTCCAGATGAGACGTGCCTGCACTTCACACCAGCAGTCTCAGGGAGTTGATGTCTTTGATGTGAGGCCTTGGCCTCAGGTCAGCAGACGGGAGGTAGCCCAGCACCTACAGGGAGTCAAGAGAAGACACTGAGGGAGGACTGAGAGCACCATCCACCATAGAAGAGGGGGCCCCAAAGAGCCCTCACTGTCGGTCTCGGGGGACCCAGGCATGGCTGTGAGGCTCAGGCCCCCAGATACTTCCAGCTGGGGGTGCCGACAGAAATGAGAGCCAAGGTGTGACGCCTGCTGACTCAGCTCAGCAGAGGGAAAAGTCCCAGAACCTGCCAAGAGTCAACGAGAGGGCCTCGTGCCAGGCCCGCGGGAAGCTCCCCTGGAACCACCCTCCGACCCCCTTCCCGCCCTGCCCCGCCCCGCCCCGGCCCCAGCCCCCGCCCCCCCATGCTGTGCTCCTGGAGCCCAGATGCGCATGACCGGATGTGACGTCCTCCTACACACGCGGTGGGGGCGACGCCATTGTTGAGAGCTGCCGTCCGGTGAGGGTGAGCCGCAGGAGGAATCCCACGTCTCTTCAGGTGTCAAAGTGTGAGGTAACCCCAGTTAGAAGTGCGGGGACGCCCGCGACACCCCCAATCCACTTTCCCTCTGAAAAGAGACGGAACAGGCCCCGCCCACCCCGCCCCTGCTCTCGGCCCGAGAGGCTCGGGCCTGGCCGTTAGGCCCAAAGTCCATCCGCTTCCCCCACGGGGTCTCGGGCAAGGAAGGCCTCGCTCTGAGGCTGGTGGACCCTGGCTCACCTCAGTTGAGGGAGCGTCCCAGGCCCTGTGAAGGACGGGACCCCTGTGGGGACCGAGGGGCTCCACACCCCAAAATGGCGGCCACGCAGACCTCGCCCCTGACGTCGGCCTGGGAGCTTCCGGGCAGGTCTAAAGACTGAGGGGCTCCCTCAGTGTGAACGCAGACGGACGGACGGACGCGGGAGACCCAGGGAGGACGGGGCCTTGTTCTGAGGGGCTGGCCGCAGGTCAGCAGAGGGAGGATTTCCAGGGCACGGGAGGAGTTAGGGTGAGGACCGTCCTCCCCGTCGCAAGGGCACCTCAGAACCCCTCCCCTGTTGTCAGCCGCTTCCTCCTGGCCACACGCGGAGAAGGGAGGGCTGCTGTCTGAGAGGGGAGGTGCAGGCCAGCAGAAGGCGCGTCCCTAAGCACCGCCAAGAGTCAGCCCAAGCCCTTGAGTGAGGGCCAGTGGGGCCGCCAGCCACAGGGCCTCGACCTGTCTGCCGCACGCTGCAGGCTTGGTACAACTCTGCCACGTGCGGCCGCCTGGTCACCCTCACTGCCTCCTAGTGAGACTCAGGCAGGTGCCGGCACTGGTGCGAGCAGATGGCCCTCGGGGCAAGAGAGGAGCTCCAGGCTGCACCGGCCGTCCAGGGAGGACCCCGAGTGAGGACTAAGGGAGTCACCCACCCCGAGGAGAAGGGGCCAGAGAGAACACGGCCTGTCCCCTCCTGCCAACCCTTAAACTCCCAAGAAAGGACTGTCAGGCCGAGCCTGCCCGTAATTTCCTCTGCCAGGTCCAAGGGAGGTTAGAGCTTTGTTCTGAAGGGGCAGCCACGAGGCAGCAGAAGGGAGGGTCCCAGGGCCCTTCGGTGGTGGGCTGAACGCTCCCTCCTTTCCTCCTCCTGGGTGTCACGGAGGATGGTGGTGTCAACTTCAGAGCAGCAGAGGGCATGGGGTGGGGGGGGGGGGAGTCTTGCCAACAACTGTCATCCTGACTCTGAATGGGAACCGCGGGGACCTACCTCCCCTGCCAGCCCTCACTATCACCCCCGTACCGCCCAGGCAGGGCTGGCTGGCTGTGCCCCAAGGCTCACTCGACCGTCCTCCACAGGGCTCTCAGGGGACAGGCTGAGCAGGAGAACAGGAGCCCTGTGGGCCCTCGGGCAGTGCCCTCACGGACCCTGCAGAGGCGGCCTTGGTTAAAGCCAGGGAGGACTCTCCCCGCTGAAGGTGCTCACAGCATCTCCTTGTCCCTCCCCCAGGTGCCCTCGTTGCCTGCCTTCCTGCCCACGCTCCCGCCTGCTGGCCCTGACCTGTGTCATCATGCCTCGGGGCCAGAAGAGCAAGCGCCGTGCCCGGGAGAAACGCCGCCAGGCCCGGGAGGAGACTCAGAGTCTCAAGGGTGCCCAGGCCACTGAGGCGGCGGCAGAGATAGAAGAGTCGCCCTCCTCCCCCGCTTCTGTTTCTCGGGGTACTTCCCCGAGCTCCCCTGCTGCTGGCACTCGCCAGGAGCCTCAGGGAGGCCCAGCCACGAGCTCTCGTGCTGCAGGGGTTTCATGCCCAGGATCTGAAGAGGGTGCCCAGAGCCAAGAAGAGGAAAGTGCAAGTACCGCTCAGGAAGCACCTTCCGTTCACAGCACTTACACCGATCCTCTGAACAAGGAAGAAGGCAAGTTGCTGCAGTTCCTGCTGGATAAGTACAATACGAAGGAGCCCATCCCGAAGGCAGCAATGCTGAAGGCTGTCAACAGGAAGTACAAGAAGCACTTCCCTGAGATCCTCAGGAGAGCTTCTGAGTGCCTGGAGCTGCTCTTTGGCCTCGAGCTGAAGGAGCTCGACGTCAAAAGTCACTGCTACATCCTCATCAGAAAGCTGGCCGTCCCCAGTGAGGGAAGTCCGAGTGATGATTCGGGGCTGCCCACGTCCGGTCTCCTGATGTTTCTCCTGGGCATGATCTTCACAAACGGCAACCGGGCCACCGAGGAGGAGCTCTGGGAATTCCTCAATTCGTTGGGCTTGTATGCTGGGAGTAGCCACTTCATCTTTGGGGACCCCAAGAAGCTCATCATACATTTCCTGAAGCAGAATTACCTGACGTACCGCCAGGTGCCCAACAGCGATCCTCCATGCCATGAGTTCCTGTGGGGCCCGAGAGCCGATGCTGAAACCAGCAAGATGGAAGTGCTGGAGTTTATGACGAAGAGGGTTCGTAATATGCCCAGTGCCTTCCCAGATCTCTATGAGGAGGCTCTGAAAGATGAGGAAGAGAGAGCGAGAGTGAGAGCCGCGGCCAGGGCTGCAGCTGTTGCTGAGGGCAGGGCACCTTCTAGGGCCAAGGCCCGCAGCTCCTCCCACATGTAGGGAGGGAGGCCGCGGGCAGATTGCTCACTTTGTTTTGGAAGAGAGCAGTCAGGCTCCTAAATAGTGCAGAGTAGTAGGGGTGGAGGGAACAAAGTATAGATCTCATTTATCTTCCTGTTTTAAACTAGTAACTTCTATATATTATTGATTGATTTATTTAGGTTTTTTCAAATGTTTTTTCTTGTAATAGATAGTGTGTTTTCTTAAGAATACGAATACGTGAATGATATTACTTGCATACTTATTGCTGTTCAAAGAGTTCTAAAGTTACAGTTTTGGTATATATAAAAGAAATTCATGAACCATCTATAATTTCTGTATGATCCAGAAGTAGAAAACATGGCAGTGCAATAGAGATTTTCATGGAAATGTGAAAGGCGACCACAGAAAATATTTAGAAACAAAAAATGGAGAAAACACAGTAAAAGGTATTTAATTCATGGTTTGCCTTATTTGTTTGAAACTTTCTTTTGGTAGAAATAAAAGATACTTTGACTGATTTAGCTCATTTGTGAGTATTTGTTTCTTTTGTCTTGGTGCACCGCATATTCTCTGCCACCTACTGGATTAAAAATAAACTCTGATGGGAGGGTGGTATTTTGGGGGTTCATAATAATCATATCATAACTGCCATTCATCAAAAACCCAATATTTCTTAATGAGTATGCCACTGCTTTCCATGTAGTACATAACATTCCAGCATTCATGCAGGATAGGATTTAGCAGACTCCCTTTATAGGTGAATAACTTGCAAATTTCTCAAGTTCATAAGACTGATTAAGGGACCTTGCTGGGTCTAGTCCCCTGGTCTGGAATCGTCTAGAGCCTACACTCTTCCACTCCTCCCAGCCTAAGCCAGACCTTACGTGTTTTAATTCATTTTTCTTCTCACCACTCCAAAATGTATCTCATGGGATAAAAGGGGCCCTGTTCCCAAAGCACTGTTGTGGAATACAGTAATAGTAACGCTGAATAAGTGAATGGTATAAATAAAAAAATTTTTGGTGACAATGGGGTCTTCTACATATGCACCGTCAGATACCCTGAAAAGATCAGCATCTCCTCATTTACTCTTCAAGTTTCTCAGGGACATAAAAGCCTTGGTTTAAGAGCTGTGTCCTCAGGTCAGTGGAGGGAGGAGTCCCAGCCTCTGAGAGTTACTCAAGGTGAGGACCTTAGAACAGAAGGGGGCCCCACAAAGTATACCCTGCTTCTTCCCTTCTGTGGCCATGCGCAGAGCTGTCTGTCTGAAGGTACCCCTTCTCCTCCTCCGGGGCAAGGGTGGAGAGGTTCTCAGGGAGGTGAGTTCCTTGGTCTTGTGGCAGCATCTCCAGTTCTGCCCAGGTAGGAGATCCTAACAGGCCTTAATTTGCTTCAGGGTGAGGACACTGGGTGCTGATGAGTGGACTCCCCATAACAAAGGGGGACCACACAGAGGCCCCTGGCAGGGGTAGCCAGGGAATAGGTCTCTTACCTCCCCTTCTGGTGTCTCAGGAAGGTGAAAGCCTTGGCCTGAGGCTGGCAGACAGACAGTAGGGAGGGTGGAGTCCCATATGCTACCTGAAGTCAAGGTAAGAAACCCGAGTTAGGACTGAGGGGCCACTGACTCCAGAAGAGTGGAGCCTTGTAAAATCCTGCTCCTCAGAAGACCCCAACAGCTTTGGACAGATCTGGTTCATCCTGACTTCCAATTCAGAATTTCCAAGAAGGTAATGCCTTTGTTCCGACGAGCACAGCTTCAGGGGAGTGGAGGGTGGAGGCCTGGGTCTGGTCAGGCCTCACGATGAGGACCCTGAATGAGGAGCAAGAGGACCACTCACTCCAGAACAGAGGAGAATGCAGAGTCCCACCCCTGACGTCAGCCCCAGGAGGCCCAGGACAACGCTTTCGGGCTGACGTGCCCCCTCTTTCCACCGGGGGTGGTCTCAGGGAGGCGAGGGCCTTGGTCTATGGGGAACAGCCTCACTCAGTAGAGACTGGAAATCTAGTGTCTCTAAATGGGGATAGAGGGACTCCACGTAGAACACAGCCCTGCCACTGGACGCCTCCCCTTGGCAAAGCCAGGAATGTTGGCATGATGCGCCCCACACCTTTCCTTTTAGAGCGTCTCGGGTAGATGAGGCACTTGGTCTCAGGGGCCAGCCTCAGGTGAGCACAGGGAGGAATTCCAGGTCATGCCAAGAGCCAAGCACAGGACCACGAGGACTGAGGGAACCACCCAAATCATAAAAGTGGGGACGCCACAGAATCCCTCCCTTACTGTCGGCCATGAGTGACCACAGGCAGTCATGCCCACGTGAGGCAACCCTCACATCCTCCTAGGTGGTCTCAGGGAATTAAAGGCTGCAGTATGAGAGCACAGGCCTCCCTAGGTCACGGGAAGAGTCAGCGTAAGGGCTCCGAGTGAGGACCAAGGGGAACGCCCAACCGAAAAGACAGAGGAACACATGCACGGCCCCACCACCCTCTCGGCCCTGGGAAGTCCCAGGCAGGGGCAGTTCCATGTGTCACCCACTTGCTTCCAGCTCCGGAGGACTCGGGTCAGTAGAGGGAAGAGTCCCAGATCCTGACAGACTGAGGACTACTGCAGCAGAGTGGAGCCCAGAGAATCCTGCCCTCTGCTGTTAGTCCTCAGAAGCCCCTGAGAAATAGCTGTGGCTACACGTGGCCTACTCTGACTTCTACTTCTGGGGACTCAGGGTGGTGAGGACTTTGCTCTGAGGCTGGCTGACTCAGCATAGGGGAAATTTCCAGGTTGTGCTAGGAGTTGGGGTGAGGACCTAAGGCTGGAGTGGAGCGTGAAAACCATAACAATGGGGGCAGCACATCATCTCTCCCCTGCTGTCAGTCCTGGGAGACGCCTGGATAGATGTCAGGCCGAGCAGAGGCAACCCTTAACTCCTCCCGGGGTGACAGAGAAGTGAGCACAGTAATAGGTGAAGAGAGGGAGAAATTATAGGTCTTCCCAGGAGTCAAACCGAGGAGGCTGCGTGAGGACTGGTGCGGCCGACCATCATAAGGCCTGGGTTTGCCTGCCACAGCTTTCTGCCTTCAGAGACCGCAGGTAGATGTGGGAAATCAGGCTACCCTCACCTTCTTCTATTGGGTCTCAGAGAGCTGTGGGCCTTTCTATGAGCACATGTCCTCAGGTAAAGAGAGAGGAGCCACAGGCCTTCCCAGGAGTCAAACTGAGAACCCTGAGTGACGACTAAGGGGAACATGCCCCACCCCCTGAGCTGTGGGGACGACAAAGAGTCTAGCCTTGCCCCTGCTTTCAGCACTTGAAGGCTCAGGACAGGGCAGTCGGGCCGAGGCTCCTTTACATCAGGTCTAAGGGAGGTGAGATCCTCAGCCTGAAGGTAAAGCCATTAGAGGGCAGAAGGGTGGGTCCCAGGCCCTACGTGAAGCCAACTGAGAGCAGTGAATAGGGACTGAGGACCCAGTGATCCCAGGAGAGAAAGGACTCCACAGAGCTGTCAGCACTGGGTTCCCCCCCGTCAGGGCGGTGAGCTGGGGCACCCCTCACTTCCTCCTCATGGGTCCCCGGGACCACCGAGGTGTCAACGGCAGAGCAACAGAGGGGAGGAAGCCCAGGCCCTGGCTGCCGTCCACCTAAAGATCCTGAAGATGAACTGAGCGGACTCCCCGCCCTAGAACACGGAAGGTCCCACTGGCAGCCCCTTCTGTCACCCCAGTGACACTCAGGTAGGCTGGCTGGCTGTGCCCCAAGGCTCACCCGACCGTCCTCCACAGGGCTCTCAGGGGACAGGCTGAGCAGGAGAACAGGAGCCCTGTGGGCCCTCGGGCAGTGCCCTCACGGACCCTGCAGAGGCGGCCTTGGTTAAAGCCAGGGAGGACTCTCCCCGCTGAAGGTGCTCACAGCATCTCCTTGTCCCTCCCCCAGGTGCCCTCGTTGCCTGCCTTCCTGCCCACGCTCCTGCCTGCTGGCCCTGACCTGTGTCATCATGCCTTGGGGCCTGAAGAGCAAGCGCCGTGCCCGGGAGAAACGCCGCCAGGCCCGGGAGGAGACTCAGAGTCTCAAGGGTGCCCAGGCCACTGAGGCGGCGGCGGCAGAGATAGAAGAGTCGCCCTCCTCCCCCGCTTCTGTGTCTCGGGGTACTTCCCCGAGCTCCCCTGTTGCTGGCACTCGCCAGGAGCCTCAGGGAGGCCCAGCCACGAGCTCTCGTGCTGCAGGGGTTTCATGCCCAGGATCTGAAGAGGGTGCCCAGAGCCAAGGTGAGGATAGCGAGTCACAGATGAGCGGGCCTGCCCCATCCTGGACGGTTCGCCTTTCCCTCCCCTACCTGGACACTGGTGGTTGCAGCATGCCCAGAGATCCTCCCTCTCGTGGGCAAGGACCACTGCTAGGTTTCCAGCCGTACCTGGACCAAGCAAGACAAAACCGCCAGCACAGGTTGACGCAGGCGCACCAAGACCTAAAAGGTGACTCAAGGTAACCCCGGGTTCATTATGCCTCATTTGCAATTACTTAGCATTGCGGCTTTTGCTTCCCCGCCCCACCCCATGGATTCTGCTTGGGTGCTTACGGGTAAGTGCCTGCATACTAGCAGGAAACTTATATAACCTAAAGCTGTCAATCGATTTGTCACTCAAATAACACAGGACACAGGGAGGGACCACCACTCTACAAAACACAGCCCTACCCCATTGCGGGGCTGCTTCTGGTTTCCAGACAGCCCGCTCTCCTGCTTTCTCGGGAGTGTACTTTTGCTCTGCTTAACTGAACTCTTGCTACTTAAAACTGCTCTACGCCTCTCGATTGAATTCTTCCTCCTTGGTAGGGCAAGAACCAAGGAAATCGCCATTCCGCTGGTGACAAGATGGATCACATATCCATTACTTTTATCAGGTACAAGTTAAAGTTTTGATATTTCATAAAACAAATTTAGAAACCTTCCATTTTTTTTTATGACCCAGAACAAGAAAACACAGCAATGGAAGAGGGATTTCCATGGAACTGTGAATAGACTCGGCAGTAAAATAATGTGGGTCAAGTAAAAAAGAAAAGAAAAAGAGTAAATGGTGGTACATTTTTGGTTTCTCTTATTCTTTTAGTGCTTCTTTTTGTAAAATTGAAGGATGTTTTCTTAGGTTATTCAAGATTGTGAGAGAAATTAAACAATAATAAAGTAGACATCCTTCCCGTTGCCACTCTTATTCCCAACCATTAATTGAACATCTACTCTTTGCAAGGCTCCATGGCGGAACTGGGGATGGTAAGAAAAAGAAGACTGAGCCACTGTCCATAGAACTTTAGAGCCTAGGAGCTGCTGCCATATCAAGAAGATGGTGAGACACGCTCTAAGACCTAAATAAATGACAAGTTAAAACAAGGGGTGAGAAAGAGGAGGTTCCAGACGAGAGCAGTCAAGCGTAAATGCTCTGAAGCAAGGAAGTCTGGAGCTTTGGGACACTGCAGTTCCCTTGAGGAGGTGATTTAAAGTTAGGCGGGATGGTGGGCTAAATGGGGCTGAGTGAATTGTGGTGGGGGAGGGTGGGACCCTTAGATGGTGGGCCTCAGAGTTGAGAGACTCAAGACTGGAATGGAAGATTACCCTGAATTTTTACTTTGGGACTGTGGGTAAAACAGAGAGAATCTCCACCCGGGGCAGAAATAAAATGGGTTCCCTGTCCCAGTCCCAGTGCAGGTGAACATAGTGCACAAACTAGGTGTTTGAATCCCATCGCCTCCAGGGAGTTTCCGAGAAACAAGGAGGATACTTCCTTGAAGTGAGATGTCAAGAAGCCACTGTGATAGCACTCTTTGCACTGGGGTCAAAGGGCCAGAGGCCACGCCATTAAAGGGATATTCTACTACTTATCTTAAGTGTAATCTGGGGAACTCCAAATGAAGGCTACATTTTTGGTGGTGGTGGTGAAATTATAATGAAAATAGGGGTGGTTTGGATGAAAAGGCACCTGGGAGGGAAGTTGTTGGTCCTTGAAGCAAATTCTAGAACCTCTGAGTAGCATCCAGCTGGGAGAGATTCCTCTACACTCAAATGACATATTTACAAATGGGGAAATCTTACATAGTTTTACCGTCTAAGCAGTTTTGTTCGTTCCAAAGGTGCTGCGTAGTTTCTGACATCTCATGAGATTAAAGAAAAAAATCCCCAAGAGTTGGTATTATGGTCTGGGGTCATAGTTATCGCAGTAATAAATGCCATTCTTGAGAGGCCATTGTTGCAAGTGCTTTACAAACATCACGTATATTACAATAGCTCTATGTGATCAGACTCACTTTGCAGATGATGAACTTGCGATTTTCTCAAGTTCACAAGACTTGTGACAGAGCTGGGAATAGACCCTTGGTCTGAATTCCTCTAGAGGCCACACTGTTCCTCTCTTCGCAGCCTGAGGCAGACCTAGTATCCTTTAATTCACTTCTCTCCTCACTACTTCAAACTCTATTTCAGGCAATTTAAAAAAAAAAAAAAAAGGAAGCAAGCAAACAAAAAACCCTGCAGCCAAAGTACTATAAACAGCCCTGATGAAGGAAGGTCAATACAAGAATCAACCATAATTTGGGGATTGTCTGTGGGCTTCATTTATCTAGAGTCCTCCTGCCCCTCACTACTTCAAACTCTATTTCAGGCAATTTAAAAAAAAAAAAGGAAGCAAGCAAACAAAAAACCCTGCAGCCAAAGTACTATAAACAGCCCTGATGAAGGAAGGTTAATACAAGAATAAACCATAATTTGGGGATTGTCTGTGGGCTTCGTTTATCTAGAGTCCTCCTGCCCCTCGCTCCAGGGTTCCTTGAAAGCTCACTGCCCTGGTCCCAGCACGTGTGTTCAGCTCCAGCACGTTCCCACGTTAGAGCTCCTTTCTCCTGAGACTTCCCCAGTGTGCCCTCAAGTCCAACTCTGGAATCTGTTAATGGTGCATTGAGACTGGCCTGTGAATAAATACACCAATGAGTGAGCTTACCTAGGGGATCAATATCCAAAGCCTCCCTCATAAGTTGGAGACGAGGACCTGAATAGACATTTCTACAAAGAGGATGTACCAGTGTCCAAACAGTACATGAAAGATGCTCCATATCATTAGTCATTAGGGTAATGTATAAAAAAAAAAAAGTGGGATACCATTTCACTAGGTTGGTTATAAAAATGGAAAATAACAAGTGTTTGCGAGGATATGAAGAAACTGGATCCCTCGTACATTGCTGGGAAGAACGTAAAATGGTTCAGCCTCTTTGGAAAACAGTTTGATAGTTCCTCAAATTTAAACAAAGAGTTACCATATGACCCAGCTATTCCATCCCTAGGTATATAACCAAAATAACTTAAAAATTGTATTCAAACAAATCTTTGTACCCAAATATTCAAAGGAGCATTATTCATAAAAGCCAAAAGATGCAAACAACCCAAAATTTCCATCACTGAATGAACGGACAGACAAAATGTGGTATATTCTTACAATGGAATATTATTCAGTCATAAAAAGCAATGACGTACGGATAACTGAGAGACCATGGATGAACCTTGGAGACATTATGATAAATGATAAATGAAAGGAGTCAGAAACAAAAGGTCACATATTGTATGACACCATTTACATGAATTATCCAGGATAAGCAAATTCACAGAGACAGAGAGCAGATTGATGGTTGCCCGGCGCTAGGGAGAGCTATGAATGAGAAGTAACTTTTTGAAGGGTAAGAGGTTATGTAAGCAGATAGGGTAGGCGGTCCCTGGAGAAAGAGAACCAGGCATGGCTTTCTTGACATAAGAGAAGCCATTTTTGGCCTAAGCCATTTTGTGATCTAAGCCATTTTAAGATCATTTTGTGAAACAATGTTTGCCCTTGAACACACCTCCGTAATAATGATCTTAAGGGAATAAAAGAATGCAGCAACCAAAGACTGTTATCAGGCAGGAGTAGTAACAGTAGCAAAGGTAATAAGTCAGTTGTTAAGACTCCCAGTCTTTTCAAAGGGTAAAGATTAGCCTGAAGCACAATCTTCAGCTGTTCTGCAGAATTCAAACGCCCCTCAAATGATCAACCACCACCAGATCAACTGGAACTGAAGGAATGATGACCGTAATCTTTTCTGACCCTTGTGACTTCAAACCCCTATAAAGCTGGACTCTGTTGACCTTTGCCCCAACTCTATGCTGAATTCTCCTCTGCTCAAGCCCCTTCATGAATATGCATGTAACCTTAGCTTCAAACTTCCCCAGTTCTGCTGTCCAGGGAAACACTGCTTTGGGAAAGATCCCCAGGGTTCTCCTGCCTTGCTGCAAGTAATAAATCCTTCCTTCTCCTGCTCTTTGACTTGGCTGTGTATTTGGCTCAACATCCACCAAGAGGCAAACCCAGTTTTCGGGGAGCAGTTACCTTTTGGAATGAGGAATAGGTTTGGAACAAGAGAGAGGCGGTGATTGTACAACATTGTGAATGCAGTAATGCCACTGAATTATTCACTTTAAAATGTTATGTGGATATATATCAATGAGTTCTATTTTTAATATTATATATAATACAATCAATAGATTGACTGATCCCACTATACATATACTATGTATAATATATAGGTATATGTATGTATGTAAAATCAGTGGAATGATAGAATCAGATAGAATGAGAGAATTACCATTCTACAGCCCCTAATGGATTAATGGATAAGGGGAAAGACCCTCACCAACTATCAATACCACCAGGAAGCAGAAAACAGACACTATGTGTCTCCTAATGGAAGCACACAGCTTTGTCTCAGGAGTGAACTTGCCAATAAACAAACTGGTAAATCAATAAGCCTTAATCTGAACAAGCTGTTTCCTACAATTATTGAGGATTCTTGATGCTGAGGTTCCAGGTATATTGGGTTCATTACTTTATTCTCTGTAATGTTGTATATGATTGTTTTTATTATAAATATCATGCCTTTAAATTTGAAAACCCAAGTAAAATGGAACAATTTTTAGCAAACTATAAATCACTAAAGTGAAAATGTAGTCCAAACCCAGAGCAGCATCAAAATGTTCCAGGACAATCCAGGTTTGGAGCCCCCTCACACCAAATGATCAGGGAAAAACTAATCACCATCTTATTTGAATTCTTCCAAACCATACAGAAAGATAGAAAACGGATCAACCATTTTAATAGGGTAGCCCTCCTTGATACAAAGTCCAGATAAGAATGCCCCAATATAAGGATGCTCACACATAACCATGTGATTAAATGAAGAAATGGGCTCTGACTAAGGAACACAAAGATATCATATTAGAAAATACTGACTGTTGCAAATCACCGCATTAACAGAGAAAGGTGAAAATGCATTTCTAAAGGGAAAGAATATTTGTCTCTACACTTCTATTCTCAGCCTGTTGACACCAAATGTATGGGTTTTTTTGTTTTGTTTTCTTTTGCTCACACAAACCAATTCTCTACCACCAGCTGAGTATCCTACAGTTCAATTCTGACAATATCTACCTGCAGTTAGCATCAGATCCCACAAGGTAAGGGCTCATTCCCACAAGATTGCCCTACACTTAATCCAAACCCAGGTCTCCCATAATTCTGACTGACTGGCTATAAATTGGGGACTCCCACAACCCCCTCCCTGGGTTTGGTAATTTTCTAAAATGGCTCAAAGAACTCAAGGAAACAGTGTACTTACTAGATTACTGGATTATTATAAAAGGATGTGACTCCCTGACAGCCAAATGGAAGAGATGCTTAGAGTGAGGTGTGGGGAAGGAGTGTGGAGCTCTCATGCCCTCTCCAGCTGCATCACCCTCATAGCACCTACATGCGTTCAGCAAACTGGAAGCTCTCCAGACCATTTTGGTTAGGATTCTTAGGCAGGCTTCATTACACAGGCATGCTTAATTAAATCATTGGCCACTGGTAATTAAGTCAATCTCCAGCCCTCCTTCCCTCAGAGGTCAGAGGGTAGGACTGAAAGTTCCTAGCCCCTGATCACATGGTGGGTCCCCCAGGCAGCCCCCCACCCTTAGGGGCTTTCCAAAAGTCACCTCATTAACCTAAGCTCAGGAGTGGTTGAAAGGGGCTTGTTACCAGTAGCATGAAACACTCCTTTCACCTTTCTTGCTCTTTTCACTTCGGAAACCCCAACAGTTTTAGCAGCTCTGGGGACAAAGACCACATATATATTTATTAGTATAAATCACAATATCACAATTTAATTATGTGCAGGGGTAAAGAAAGGGCCTTTGATAAAAATTTTACACCAGTCCATGGTAATAACTTTTCGCAAACTCACATTAGTAGGGAATTTCTCTTCTGTAAAATCTATACGTATTAAGCATACTTAAATGTGGAATGTTATCAGAATTCCCAATAAAATAAGAAACGAGACACGGATATACGGTACCGTCTCTACTATTTGACAAGAATTTTCCTGCTCTGCCACGTGAACATCTTGGAAGTCATCACTCCCATCCTCACAATGACAAAGAGCTGAACAAACTGAACATCAACAACTCTTCTTACATCCATCAGAGAATTGAAGTTACAGGGAAAACCAATGCTTCAAAACTGAAGATGTAGGCAAATACAGGGAATCACAGCTCTCTGGGAGCAGAAAGTCCTGGATCCAGGAAGGAGTAGAAAAATTTACATTGTACTTGATGCAACACTGGAAGCTATGTGTGACAAGCTTCAGAGCCCAAAACTCCTAGGAGCCGAGTCTTAGGGGAGCCCACACACTTCTGTGAGTTTTACCTTCTGGGGTCCTAACAGGTTCTCACCGTAAAGATCCAAGAAAAATTTCCTCATGCTTCTGGCATGAGGGGGACATAAACCCTTCTGAAATACACCTAGGAAAAAGGAACCATTTTGAAACACAGGCCCAGATGTTTCTGTTCTGTGTACTTTCCTAAACCAACTACCTTGGATGAAGGGAAAATCCTAACTCCAGCCCCCTCCAGACTTCCTATGTCACGTAACAGGGGGGATAAAAGCTGAGAAGCATTTGTTAAGGCAATAGCCCAGGGGCACAGAGCCACTAAAACATGGACAGCTAATCACAGGATTATAGAACACTGCCCGTACACCTTACCACTGCATCAACAAGGTTCCAATATAACACCAGAGGATTCCTGCTGAAAGAACTGCAAGGCTTAGACTACTTATGAAGGTGTTCCTAGGGAAAACCACAGACAACAAGAACATTCAAGGAAATTGAAATCTCAGGCGCCTACAGTAAGAGCAAACAGTAAACACGACATAACTCTTATGCAGATAAACGCAAACTCCCATGCTAAAGGCCCTTTAAATCGGTTCCTATTATCCAATACATTAAGTCCAGCCTTCAATGAAAAATTGTAAGATATGCTAAAAGGCAGAAAAGCACAGTCTGATTAAACAAAGCAAGTAAATGAACCACACTCAGATATAGGAGATAATTTGGAATATCAGACTAGGATTTTAGAATACTTATGATTCATACGCTAGGCCTCTAATGGAAAAAGTGAACAACATGCAAGAATAGTAGGTAATGTGTGTACGTAGAGAGATGGAAACTGTAGGAAAGCATCAAAAGGAAATGTGAGAAATCAAAAACATCATAACTGACATGAAGAATACCACTGATAGGCTCACCAGTAGACTGCACATAGCCAAGGAAAGACTCAATGAAATTAAAGATATATGTTGATAGAAACCCCACAAACTAAAAAACAAAGAGAAAACAAAATAATTTTTAAAAAAGAAAAGAGTAACCAAGGATTGTGGAACAATTACAAGAGATGTAACATATGCATAGTGGGAATAATCTGAGAAGAAACAGAGAAAGAAGCAGAATTTTCAAAGTAATAATGACTGAGAATTTCCCCAAATTAATGACAGACACTAAACCACAGATCTAGGAATCTCAGAGAACACCAAGCAGGATAAATAGAAAAAAAAAAACTACACCTAGGCATATCATACTCAAACTGTAGAAAACCAAACAGAAAGAATTCTTGAGACGGCTTAGAGAAGAAAAGAACTTACTATACAGGAACAAGGGTAACAATTACCAAGATTTCTCTTCACAAACGATGCTATCAAGAAAAGACTACAGTTAAATTTTTAAAGCATTGAAATGAAAAACCCCAACAACAACAACAGCAAAAACACTACCACCAACCTAGAATTCTGTAGCCAGGGGGAGAAAATCCTTCAACGGTAATGAGAAATAAAGACTTTCTCTGACAGACAAAAACTGATGGAAATTTGTCACACAGATCTACTTTGCAAGAAATGTTAAAAGAAATTCTTCTGGGAAAAGGAAAATGATATAGGTCAGAAGCTTTGGCCGACGTCAAGAAAGGAAGAGAGTAACACAAGGAATAAATGAAGATAAAATAAAGCCTTTATTTTTTATTATTTTCTACTGATCAAAAAAGATAACTATTTCTTCAAAATAATTCTATAACAGCAATGCATCCAGTGATTATACATTATGGATAAGAGAAATAAATGGCAGAAATGGTATACTTGCACTGTTACGAGATACTTGCACTAACCGTGAAGCAGGATGCTGTTATTTGAAAGAGGACTTGAATAAGTTGGAAATGTATAACACAAACGCTACAGAAACCACTAGAAATTTTTTTAAAGTATAACTGATATGCTAAAGAGGAGGAAAAATGGAATAACATTAAATCTTGAATTAAAACTAGAGAAGGCAGAAGAAGAGCAGGAGATTAAACAAGAAACAAAGAGTAAGCTCAATGAGTAGAAAACACTTACAAATGTGGTCAATGTTAATCCAACTGTATCAATAATCACTTTTAACGTGAATGGTCTAAATATACCAATTAAAAGGCAGAGATTGATAAAAAGAATGAAAACAAAGGAGACCTAACACTATGCTCTTTATAAGAAATCCACTTTAAATATAAAGATATGAAATGATTAAAGGTAAAGGAATGGATACAATAGCCAGGTCACGGAAGCAACCTAAATAAATGCCCATCGACAGATGAACGGATAAAGCAGACGTGGTACATATATACAGTGGAATATTACTCAGCCATAAAAAGGAACGAAATTGGGTCATTTGTAGAGACGTGGATGGACCTAGGGACTATCATGCCGAGTGAAGTAAGTCAGAAAGAGAAAAACAAATATCGTATATTAATGCATACATGTGGAATCTAGAAAAATGGTACAGATGAACCGGTCTGCAAGGCAGAAATAGAGACACAGATGTAGAGAACAAACGTATGGACACCAAGGGGGGAAAAGCGGGGGTGGGATGAATGGGGAGATTGAGATAGACATATATACACCAATATGTACAAAACAGATACCTAATAAGAACCTGCTGAATAAGAAAAGAAAAGAAAAGAAAATTAAAAAAAAAAAGTAAAGGGATGGAGAAAACACTACCATGCTAACACGAGTGAAAAAAAAATCATCTGCTCTAGCTATATTTATCTCAGACAAAGCAGTATTCAGAACAAGAAAGTCAGGAATAAAGATGGGCATTACTTAATGATTAAGTGGCCAATGCTCAAAGAAATCATGGCAACCCTTAATGTGTATGCACCAAACAATTCTGTTAAGATACACGAGGCAAACACTGATGAGACAAATCTACTCTTACAGAAGGGGATGTCAACACATCTCTTTTCATAATTGACAAATCCACTAGGCAGAAAATCAGTAAGGTGCAGTTGAACTGAAAAGCAACATCAATTAACTAGATCTAAATGACATTCATAGAATACTTAACAACAGCAGAAAGCACATTATTTTCAAGTCCACATGGAACATACACCAAGATAGATCACATTCCATGCCATAAAATACACATCATCAAATTTAAAAGAATATAAATGATACAAAGAATGATCTCATTCTGCGATGGAAATAAACTAGAAACTGATAACAAAACAATAGCAAGAAAATCAAGGGTATTTGGAGATTAAGCAATATACTTCTAAATAACACATGGGCCAAAGAGAAAATCTAATGAGAAATTTTAAAATATGTTTAACTCAATGAAAACAAAATTACAACTTATCAAAAGTTGTGCAATGTAGCCAAACCAGTACATAAAGGGACATGAATAGCATTGAACGTCTATACTAGAAAAATCTAAAATCACTAATTTAAGCTTCTACCTTAGTAAACTGGTGAAAGAAGAGAAAAAAAGCAGAGGAAAAAGAAATAAGAAATCAAAGCAGAAATCAATGACACTGAAGAAAGGGAAAAAAAATAGAGAAAACCAACAAAACCAGAAGCTGTTTCTTTGAACATATCCAAAAGAAAAAAAAGAAAAAACAAGATAACATTCTAACCAGGCTACTCAAGGAAAATAAAAAGAGAGAAAACACCAATTAAATCACTAATAGTAGAAATGAAAGAAGGGCCATCACTACTGATTCCACGGACATTAAAAGGATAATAAATGAATGTTATAAACAACTCTATGCCTACAAATTTGAAAAGTTAAATCGACAAGTTGCTTGAAGATGCAATTTCCCAAAACTATACAAGGATAAATAGATCATCAGAATAGGTCTGTATCTATTAAAGAAACAATCTATAAATAAGCTTCCAATAAAGACAGCACCAGGTCCAGATGATTCCACTGATGAATTCTAACAAAAATTTAAGGAAGAAATGAAAACAATTCTCTACAATCTCTTCCAGAAAACAGAAGCAGAGGGGACACTTCCTAAGTCATTCTATGAGGCCAGCACCACTCTAATGTCAAAACCAGAAAAGGAAATAAAAAGGAGAATTGACCACCAATATCTCTCATGAACATAGATGCAAATTCCCCAACAAAATATAAGCAAAACAAATCTAACAAGGTATAAAAGGAATTATATACCACAACTAAGTGGACCTTATTTCAGGTGTGCAACATTTGAAAATCAGTAATGCTAACTCATCCTATCACTAGGCTAAAGAAAATAATCACATGATCATATCAATAGGTGAAGAAAAAATTTTGATAAAATCCAGTGCCCATTCATCATAAAATTTCCCAGCAAACTAGAAGTAGAGAGGCATTGGCTCGGCTTCATATACTGAACAGAACATCTAAAAAAAAAAAAAAAAAACACAGGTAAAACATCCTACTTCATACTGAGAAGATAGATGCTCTTACACTAAGATCAGGAACAAAGCTATGATATCCCTTCTCACCATGCCTATTCAACACTAATGGAAGTCCTAGCCAATGCAATAAGATAAGAGAAGGAAGCAAAAGATATACAGATTTGAAAGGAAAAAATAAAACTGTTTTTGCTCACAGATGACCTAATTGTCTATGTAGGAAATCTCAAATAATCAACAACAAGAAAACTCCTGGTATTAATAAGCCAAGCTTAATATACAAGAGTCAATTGTTTTCCAATAAACAAATGGAACTAGCAATTGAAAAAACTAATGCCATTTACATTAGCACCAAAAAAAGATGGATGATAAATAATTCTTAGAAAAATAAGTATAAGATTTATATGAGAAATACGTGTGTCACTGAAAAAAATTAAAGAAGGTCTAAATAAATAGAGAAACACTCCATGTTCATAGATAGGAGGATGCAAGATTGTTGAGATGTCAGTTACTCCCAGCTTGATTTATATACTCAATACAATTCTGCTCAAAACTCCAGCAAGTTATTTTGTAGATAGCAACAAACAATCTGAAGTTTATATAAAAAATGAAAAGATCCATAATAACCAACTCAAATCAATACCGAAGAAGATAAAAGTCAGAGAACTGATATTACTGGATTTCAAAACGGACTTTAAAGCTACAATAATCAAGACCACATACTATTAGCAAAAGAAGAGACAAACAGACCAAGGCACAGAATAGAAAACCTAGAAACAGACCCCTCATACAGTCAACTGATCTTTAACAAAGGAGCAAAGGCAATTCCATAGAGAAAGGAGTCTTTGAACTCACAGTGCTGGGACAACTAGACATCCACATACAACAAAAAAGAATGTTGATACAGACTTTACATGCTGCAAAATAATTAACTCAAAATGGATCACAGACCTAAATGGAAAACTCAAAATTAAAAAAAATCCAAGGACTCCCATCACGGTCCAGTGGTTAAGACTGTACATCCACTGCCGGGGGCATGGGTTTGATCCCTGGTCAGGGAACTAAGATCCTGCCTGCCATGCAGAGTGTGAAAACAAACAAACAAACAAACAAAACAGAAGGTAATATAGGAGAAAGTCTTGGGGTTGGCAACGAGATTTTAGACACAACACCAAAAGTACAATCCATGAAAGAGAAAAATGATAAGCTGAACTTCATTAAAATTAAAAACTTCTACTCTGTAAAAGGTACTATTAAGAGAATGAAAAACCGCAGACGGGGAAAAAATAATTGTAAGACACACATCTGATAATAAACATGAATCAGAAACATACAATGAACTCTAAAAAAACTCAACAATAAGAGAACAAAAAAGTCAATTTAACAGTGATTAATAGAGCTGAAGAGACACCTCACCAAAAATATACACAGATGGCAAATAGCACACGAAAAGATGATCAACATCACATGTCTTCAGGGAATTTGGGATTAAAACAATGAGATACCTATTAATATGGCTAAAACAAAAGAAAATACCTGACAATACCAAATGCTGGCAAGGATGGGGACCAATAGGAGCTCTCATTCAGTGCTAAAGGGAATGCAAAGTGATAGAGACACACTGCAAACTGTCTGGAAGTTTCTTTTAAGCTAAACATAATCTTATCATATGATCTAGCAATTAAACACCTAGGTATTTACTCAAAAGAGTTGAAAACTTATGTCCATCCAAAAGCCTTCAAACAAATGTTAATAGTACACTAATTCATAGTTGCCAGAAACTGAAATCAAATAAGATGACCTTCAGCATATGAATGGGTAAACAAACTGTGGTAGTCCACAAGATGGAATGCTATTCAGCCATGAAAAGAAATGACATTTCAAACCACAAACAGATATAGAGGAACTTACATGTATATTGATTAGCAAAAGGAGCTAGTTTAAAAAGCCTACATATTGAGTTATTTGTAGTGAGGTGAATGGACCTAGAGTCTGTCATACAGAGTGAAGTAAGTCAGAAAGAGAAAAACAAATACTGTATGCTGACACATATATATGGAATCTAAGAAAAATAAATGGTCATGAAGAACCTAGGGGCAAGATGGGAATAAAGATACAGACCTACTAGAGCGTGGACTTGAGGATATGGGGAGGGGGAAGGGTAAGCTGGGATAAAGTGAGAGAGTGGCATGGACATATATACACTACCAAACGTAAAATAGATAGCTAGTGGGAAGCAGTCACATAGCACAGGGAGGTCAGCTCGGTGCTTTGTGACCACCTAGAGGGGTGGGATAGGGAGGGAGACGCAAGAGGGAAGAGATATGGGGATATATGTATGATTGATTCACTTTGTTATAAAGCAGAAACTAACACACCATTGTAAAGCAATTATACTCCAATAAAGATGTTAAAAAATAAAGAAATAAATAAAAAGCCTACATACTGTAGGATTCCATCAATATTATATTCTGGAAAAGGCAAAACTCTAGAGAGAGTAAAAAGTTCAGAGTTGTCAGGGGCTCAAAGTGAGATTTTGAGGCATGGACAGGTGGAGCACAGGAGATTTTTAGGGCAGTGAAACTCTTCTGCATGATGCTCTGCTGGTGAGTAGATGATGTCATGCCTTTGTCAACTAGTATAGAACTGTAAAGCACAAAAAGTGAAATGTGTTATAAACAGTGGACAATAGTCAATAATAATGTATCACTATTAGTTGATCAATTATAACAAATGAAGTTGTATCCATTGAACCAATACAAGATGTTAATAATAGGAGAAACTAACTGGAAGAAGAGAGTGGCTGTATGGGAACTCTTTGCACTATCTGCTTAATCTTCTGTAGTCCTGAATCTGTTCTTTAAAAAAGTCTATTAATGTAAAAACTAGAAAAAAATCTGGACAAGAACACATAGCCAGTACAGAGCTATATACAACAATACCAAATAAATAAGAGTCATGAGTAATGAAAAGCAAAAGATAATAATGCTAATAATTTAATCCTCTAATTAAAACTCTAAGGGAATAGGCACAGAAAATAGTCAAACATATAAGGAACTTCAGAAACCTGGTAGAAAAAAAGATCACCACAGCGAAATCAAAAGACTGGCCGGAAACAAAATCAACAATTCCTCAGATCATGTTAATAGAAAATACACCAGGAGCTTCAAGATGGCGAAAGAGTAAGACACAGAGATCACCTTCCTCCCCACAGATACACCAGAAATACATCTACATGTGAAACAACTCCTACAGAACACCTACTGAACGCTGGCAGAAGACCTCAGACCCCCCAAAAGGCAAGAAACTCCCCACGTACCTGGGTAGGGCAAAAGAAAAAAGAATAAACAGAGACAAAAGAATAGGGACCGGGGCCTCCCTGGTGGCGCAAGTGGTTGAGAGTCCGCCTGCCGATGCAGGGGATACGGGTTCGTGCCCCGGTCTGGGAGGATCCCATATGCCGCGGAGCGGCTGGGCCCGTGAGCCATGGCCGCTGAGCCTGCGCGTCCGGAGCCTGTACTCCACAACGGGGGAGGCCACAACAGTGAGAGGCCCGCATACCGCAAAAAAAAAAAAAAAAAAAAAAAGAATAGGGACGGGACCTGCACCAGTGGGAGGGAGCTGTGAAGGAGGAAAAGTTTCCACACACTAGGAGGCCCCTTCGCGGGCAGAGACTGCAGGTAGCGGAGGGGGAAGCTTCGGAGCCAAGGAGGAGAGCACAGCAACAGGGGAGCGGAGGGCAAAGCGGAGAGACTGACGCAGAGAGGATCAGCACCAACCAGCACTCACCAGCCCGAGAGGCTTGTCTGCTCACCGGCCAGGGCAGGTGGGGGCTGGGAGCTGAGGCTTGGGCTTCGGAAGTCAGATCCCAGGGAGAGGACAAGGGTTGGCTGCGTGAACAGAGTCTGAAGGGAGCTAGTGTTCCACAGCTAGCCGGGACAGAGTCCGGGAAAAAGTCTGGACCTGCCGAAGAGGCAAGAGACTTTTTCTTGCCTCTGTTTCCTGGTGCGCGAGGAGAGGGGATTAAGAGCGCTGCTTAAAGGAGCTCCAGAGATGGATGCGAGCCGCGGCCATCAGAGACCCTAAGGTTGCTGCTGCTGCCACCAAGAAGCCTGTGTGCAAGCACAGGTCACTCTCCACACCTCCCCTCCCAGGAGCCTGTGCAGCCTGCCACTGCCAGGGTCCCGTGATCCAGGGACAACTTCCCCGGGGGAACGTACTGCGCGCTTCAGGCTGGTGCAACGTAACGCCGGACTCTGCCGTGGCAGGCTCGCCCCGCTCTCCGTACCCCTCCCTCCCCCCGGCCTGCGTGAGCCAGAGCCCCCGAGTCAGCTGCTCCTTTAACCCCGTCCTTTCTGAGTAAAGAACATACGGCCTCAGGCAACCTACATGCAGAGGCGGGTCCAAATCCAAAGCTGAATCCCAAGAGCTGGGCGAACAAAGAAGAGAAAGGGAAATCTCTCCCAGCAGCCTCAGGAGCAGCGGATTAAATCTCCACAATCAAAGTGATGTACCCTGCATCTGTGGAATACCTGAACAGACAAAGAATCATCCCAAATTGAGGAGGTGGACATTGGGAGCAACGATATATATATACATATATTTTTTTCCCTTTTTCTATTTCTTGTGCGGGTGTATGTGTATGCTTCTGTGAGTGATTTTTTCTGTATAGCTTTGCTTTTACCATTTGTCCTAGGGTTCTCTCTGTCTGTTTTTTTGTTCTTTTTATTACGTAAAATTTTTTCCTTAATAATTATTTTTTATTTTAATAACTATTTTATTTTAATTATTTTATTTTATTTTATCTTCTTCTCTCTTTGTATTTTTCCTTCCTTTTATTCTGAGCCGTGTGGAGGACAGGCTCTTGGTGCTCCAGCCAGGAGTCAGGGCTGTGCCACTGAGGTGGGAGAGCCAAGTTCTGGACACTGGTCCACAAGAGACCTCCCAGCTCCACATAATATCAAACGGCAAAAATTTGCCAGAGATCTCCATCTCAATGCCAAGACCCAGCTCCACTCAACGACTAGCAAGCTACAGTGCTGGACACCCCATGCCAAATAACCAACAGGACAGAAACACAACCCCATCTGTTAGCACAGAGGCTGCCTAAAATCATAATAAGGCCACAGACGCCCCAAAACACACTACCAGACTTGGACCTGACCACCAGAAAGACAAGATCCAACCTCATCCACCAGAACACAGGCACTAGTCCCCTCCACCAGGAAGCCTACACAACCCACTGAACCAAACTTAGCCACTGGGGACAGACACCAAAAACAACGGGAACTACGAACCTGCAGCCTGCAAAAAGGAGACCCCAAACACAGTAAATTAAGCAAAATGAGAAGACAGAGAAACACACAGCAGATGAAGGAGCAAGGCAAAAACCCACCAGACCTAACAAATGAAGAGGAAATAGGCAGTCTACCTGAAAAAAAATTCAGAACAATGATAGTAAAGATGATCCAAAATCTTGGAAACAGAATGGAGAAAATACAAGAAACGTTTAACAAGGACCTGGAAGAACTAAAGAGCAAACAAACAGTGATGAACAACACAATAAATGAAATTAAAAATTCTCTACAAGGGATCAATAGAATAACTGAGGCAGAAGAACAGATAAGTGACCTGGATGATAAGATAGTGGAAATAACTACTGCACAGCTGAATAAAGAAAAAAGAATGAAAAGAATCGAGGACAGTCTCAGAGACCTCTGGGACAACATTAAACACACCAACATTCGAATTATGGGGGTCCCAGAAGAAGAGGAAAAGAATGGGACTGAGAAAATATTTCAAGAGATTATAATTGAAAACTTCCCTAACATGGGAAAGGAAATAGTTAATCAAGTCCAGGAAGCACAGAGTCCCATACAGGATAAATCCAAGGAGAAACACGCCAAGACACATATTAATCAAACTATCAAAAATTAAATACAAAGAAATCATATTAAAAGCAGCAAGGGAAAAACAACAAAAAACACATAAGGGAATCCCCAGTAGGTTAAGAGCTGATGTTTCAGCAGAAATTCTGCAAGCCGGAAGGGAGTGGCAGGACATATTTAAAGTGATGAAGGAGTAAAACTTACAACCAAGGTTACTCTAACCAGCAACGATCTCATTCAGATTTGACAGAGAAATTAAAACCTTTACAGACAAGCAAAAGCTAAGAGAATTCAGCACCACCAAACCAGAGAGACCACATTACAACAAATGCTAAAGGAACTTCCCTAGGAAGGAAACACAAGAGAAGGAAAAGACCTGCAATAATAAACCCCAAACAATTAAGAAAATGGTAATAGGAACACACTTATCGATAATTATCTTATATGTAAATGGACTAAATGCTCCAAAAACGGCCATAGATTGGCTGAATGGATACAGAAACAAGACCCATATATATGCTGTCTACAAGAGACCCACTTCAGACCTAGGGACACATACAGACTGAAAGTGAGGGGATAGAAAAAGATATTCCATGCAAATAGAAATCAAAAGAAAGCTGGAGTAGCAATGCTCATATAAGACACAATAGACTTTAAAATAAAGACTATTAGAAGAGACAAAGAAGGACACTACATAATGATCAAGGGATCAATCTAAGAAGAAGATAACAACTGTAAATATTTATGTACACAACATAGGAGCATCTCAATACATAACGCAAATACAAACAGCCATAAGAGGGAAAACGACAGTAACACCATCATAGTAGGGCACTTTAACACCACACTTTCAGCAATGGACAGATCATCCAAAATGAAAATAAAGAAAGAAACACAATCTTTAAATGATGCATTAAACAAGATGGACTTAATTGATATTTATAGGACATTCCATCCAAAAACAACAGAATACACATTCTTCTCAAGTGCTCATGGAACATTCTGCAGGATAGATCATATCTTGGGTCACAAATCAAGCCTTGGTAAATTTAAGAAAATTGAAATCGTATCAAGTATCTTTTCTGACCACAACTCTATGAGACTACATATCCATTACGGGAAAAAATCTGTAAGAAATACAAACACATGGAGGCTAAACAACACACTACTTAATAACCAAGAGATCACTGAAGAAATCAAAGAGGAAATCAAAAAACACCTAGATACAAATGACAACGAAACACGACGACCCAAAACCTATGGGATGCAGCAAAAGCAGTTCTAAGAGGGAAGTTTGCAGCAATACAATCCTACCTCAAGAAACAAGAGAAATCTCAAATAAAAAACCTAACCTTACACCTAAAGCAATTAGAGAAAGAAAACAAAAAAAGCCCAATATTAGCAGAAGGAAAGAAATCATAAAGATCAGATCAGAAATAAATGAAAAAGAAATGAAAGAAATGATAGCAAAGATCAATAAAATTAAAAGCTGGTTCTTTGAGAAGATAAACAAAATTGATAAACCAGGGCTTCCCTGGTGGTGCAGTGGTTGAGAGTCTGCCTGCCGATGCAGGGGACACGGGTTCGTGCCCCGGTCCGGGAAGATCCCACATGCCGCAGAGCAGCTGGGCCCGTGAGCCATGGCCGCTGAGCCTGCGCGTCCGGAGCCTGTGCTCAGCAACGGGAGAGGCCACAACAGTGAGAGGCCCGCGTACCGCAAAAAAAAAAAAAAAAAAAAGGATAAACCATTAGCCAGACTTATCAAGAAAAAAAGCAAGAAGACTCAAATCAATAGAATTAGAAATGAAAAAGGGGAAGTAACAACTGACACTGAAGAAATACAAAGGATCATGAGAGATTACTACAAGCAACTCTATGCCAATAAAATGAACGACCTGGAAGAAATGGACAAATTCTTAGAAATGTACAACCCTCCGAGACTGAACCAGGAAGAAACAGAAAATATGAACAGACCAATCACAAGCACTGAAATTGAAACTGTGATTAAAAATCTTCCAACAAACAAAAGCCCAGGACCAGATGGCTTCACAGACGAATCCTATCAAACATTTAGAGAAGAACTAACACCGATCCTTCTCAAACTCTTCCAAAATATAGCAGAGGGAGGAACACTCCCAAACTCATTCTATGAGGCCACCATCACTCTGATACCAAAACCAGCCAAAGATGTCACAAAGAAAGAAAACTACAGGCCAATATCACTGATGAACATAGATGCAAAAATCCTCAACAAAATACTAGCAAACAGAGTCCAGCAGCACATTAAGAGGATCATACACTAAGATCAAGTGAGGTTTATCCCAGGAATGCAAAGATTCTTCAATATATGCAAATCAATCAACGTGATACACCATATTAATAAATGGAAGGAGAAAAACCAGATGACCATCTCAATAGATGCAGAGAAAGCTTTCAACAAAATTCAACACCCATTTATGATAAAAACCCTCCAGAAAGTAGCCAGAGGGGGAACTTTCCTCAACGTAATAAAAGCCATATATGACAAACCCACAGCCAACATCGTCCTCAATGGTGAAAAACTGAAAGCATTTCCACTAAGATCAGGAACAAGACAAGGTTGCCCACTCGCACCACTCTTATTCAACATAGTTTTGGAAGTTTTAGCCACAGCAATCAGAGAAGAAATAGAAATAAAAGGAATCCAAATCGGAAAAGAAGTAAAGCTGTCACTGTTTGCAGATGACATGAGACTCTACATAGAGAATCTTAAACATGCTACCAGAAAACTACTAGAGCTAATCAATGAATCTGGTAAAGTAGCAGGATACAAAATTAATGCACAGAAATCTCTTGCATTCCTATACACTAATGATGAAAAATCTTAAAGTGAAGTTAAGAAAACACTCCCACTCACCATTCCAACAAAAAGAATAAATATCTAGGAATAAACCTACCTAAGGAGACAAAAGACCTGTATGCAGAAAATTATAAGACACTGATGAAAAAAATTAAAGATGGTACAAATAGATGGAGAGATATACCATGCTCCTGAATTGGAAGAATCAGTATTGTAAAAATGACTCTACTACCCAAAGCAATCTACAGATTCAATGCAATCCCTATCAAACTACCACTGGCACTTTTCACAGAACTAGAACAAAAAATTTCATAATTTGTATGGAAACACAAAAGACCCCGAATAGCCAAAGCAATCCTGAGAAAGAAAAACGGAGCCGGAGAAATCAGGCTCCCTGACTTCAGACTATACTACAGAGCTACAGTGATCAAGACAGTATGGTACTGGCACAAAAAGAGAAATGTAGATCAATGGAACAGGATAGAAAGCCCAGAGATAAACCCACACACATATGGTCAACTTATCTTTGATAAAGGAGGTAAGAATATACAGTGGAGAAAAGACAGCCTCTTCAATAAGTGGTGCTGGGAAAACTGGACAGCTACATGTAAAAGAATGAAATTAGAGCACTCCCTAACACCATACACAAAAATAAACTCAAAATGGATTAAAGACCTAAATGTAAGGCCAGACACCATCAAACTCTTAGAGGAAAACATAGGCAGAACACTCTATGACAAAAATCACAGCAAGATCCTTTTTCACACACCTCCTAGAGAAATGGACAGAAAAACAAAAATAAACAAATGGGACCTAATGAAACTTAAAAGCTTTTGCACAGCAAAGGAAACCACAAACAAGATGAAAAGACAACCCTCAGAATGGGAGAAAATATTTGCAAATGAAGCAACTGACAAGGGATTAACCTCCAAAACATACAAGCAACTCATGCAGCTCAATATGAAAAAAACAAACAACCCAATCCAAACATGGGCAGAAGACCTAAATAGACATTTCTCCAAAGAAGACATACAGATTGCCAACAGATACATGAAGGAATGCTCAACATCATTAATCATTAGAGAAATGCAAATCAAAACTACAATGAGATATCATCTCATACTGGTCAGAATGGCCATCATCAAAAAATCTACGAACAGTAAATGCTGGAGAGGGTGTGGAGAAAAGGGAACCCTCTTGCACTATTGGTGGGAATGTAAATTGATAGAGCCACTATGGAGAACAGTATGGACGTTCCTTAAAAAACGAAAAATAGAACTACCATACGAACCAGGAGTCCCACTACTGGGCATATACCCTGAGAAAACCATAATTCAAAAAGAGTCATGTACGAAAATGTTCACTGCAGCTCTATTTACAATAGCCAGGACATGGAAGCAACCTAAGTGTCCATCAACAGATGAATGGATAAAGAAGATGTGGCACATATATACAATGGAATATTACTCAGCCATAAAAAGGAATGAAACTGAGGTGTTTGTAGTGAGGTGGATGGACCTAGAGTCTGTCATACAGAGTGAAGTAAGTCAGAAAGAGAAAAACAAATACCGTATGCTAACACATATATTTGGAATCTAAAATAAAAAAATGGTTCTTAAGAATCTAGGGGCAGGGCAGGAATAAAGACACAGATGTAGAGAATGGACTTGCAGACTCGGGGAGGGGGAAGGGTAAGCTGGGACGAAGTGAGGGAGTGGCAATGGACATATATACACAACCAAATGTAACTAGATAGCTAGTGGGAAACAGCCACATAGCACAGGGAGATCAGCTCGGTGCTTTGTGACCCCCTCGAGGGGTGGGATAGGGAGCGTGGGAAGGAGACACAAGAAGGCGGGGATATATGTATATGCATAGTTGATTCACTTTGTGATATAGCAGAAACTAATACACCGTTGTAAAGCAATTATACTCCAATAAAGATGTTAAAAAGTAAATAAATAAAGTTTATTAGTCATCAAATTTAACTTTGAGGTAGTTGCAAGTTATTATTTTTTTTAAATGGAAAGCAAGACAACTTTGAAAAAAATACATTCTTTAGAGAAATACAACTGATATTGAGTTGCCCGAAATTTCGTTACATAACATCTTACGGAAAACCCCGAACGAACTTTTGGCCAACCCAACACATTGTTAGAAACATATATATTGTAGTTAAAAACCTGACAAAAGTATGTGGATATGTAACCAGTATAATTATTTCATCTCTGTTAAGTTTTATGTTCAGAATATGAATAAAAGGATTGTTTGTTTCAAAGTGTGTAGATAGATGATTTTTCAGAAATTATTTTGGACAATAACTTTTGAATAGAACTATTTTTAGGTTCATGAACACAAATCAAATATTTTAAAATGTATATCTTTTGTTATTTTAGTATGCCCTTTGAATTTACCATCTTCCCAGTTAGGACAATAAATTATATGGCCACCCTGCCCATAAACATCTCTATCCATCTCTGAGTGATGGATGCTCCTCTATTAGTTCAGTCACTATCCTTTTATGATATCTCTTAACATTTCAATTAATAAGGTAAATCACCAAATACACACTTTACATATAAAATAGTAAAAGAAAAAGAGGATAAAAGAGTTTATATTAATAAACAGAACGTATAATAACTATAGTTTTCCTTTCTACAACTAGTCATGCGCTTGTATACAGTATTTATATGTTCCTGCTTCTGTTGCACATTTTATGTTCCCTTTACCTCCAGATAAAACGTCAACTGGTCACAGTACTTTTCCTGGTGGGATGACTGAAAACTTCATTTCTGAAGTTTCTGAGCTTAGTGTTGCTCCCTGTACTTACTTGATGTGTTCTTCTATTAATTTTTACCATTAGAAATAATGACAACAGGCGCCTTTCTGTCTTTGATTTCATCAGGTAGATTACTGTCCCAGTATCAGTGAAGGACTCAGTCCCTGGTTCTGAAACTAATCCTCACCCAACTCCTCACCCAACTCCTGGAAGTGGAGTTCTAGTCCTATTTAATCTCTGGTCCTTTCCTCCATCTTGGATGGTCCCTTAGCCTCGTCTCCATCAATTTCTAGCTCTCTCCACTTCACTGCATTTGTGCGCCAATATTTTTTCCAGCCTGCGTCATGGTTAAAGCCTCTTGGATTATGGAAGTTAACAGCAATTTTAGTTCTTTAGAATTGACATGCCAAATACATTTATTTTCCTCCTCTGTGAATGTTGAAAAAAGTATGTTCAATTTTAAGTTAAAGGTAGATATCTTATCAAATTGATTAATATTTAGTTTTTAAAAGGAGCTTACATTCCATAATATAATTTACTACTTGATGTATGTGATATGAATTCCCAGGGAAAATCATTTTAACTCTATTCATTTATACTGAACCCATCAAAAAGCTGTATTTTTAAAATATGTAATCAAGAGAATTGCATCTTAAAATAAACAAAATTCAATCTTGTAAGATATGAGTTTTTATTTTTTTTATTTTTTTTATTTTTTATTTTTTTTATTTTTTTCCTTTTTTTTTTATTAGTTTCTGCTTTATAACAAAGTGAATCAGTCATACATATACATCTGTTCCCACATCCCCTCCCTCATGCATCTCCCTCCCTCCCACCCTCCCCATCCCTCCCCTCCAGGCAGTCACAAAGCACCGAGCTGATCTCCCTGTGCTCTGCGGCTGCTTCCCACTATCTATCTACCCTACGTTTGGTAGTGTATATATGTCCATGCCTCTCTTTTGCTTTGTCACAGCTTACCCTTCCCCCTCCCCATATCCTCAAGTCCATTCTCAAGTAGGTCTGTGTCTTTATTCCCGTTTTACCCCTAGGTTCTTCATGACATTTTTTTTCTTATATTCCGTGTATATGTGTTAGCATACGGTATTTGTCTTTCTCTTTCTGACTTACTTCACTCTGTATGACAGACTCTAGGTCTATCCACCTCATTACAAATAGCTCAGTTTCGTTTCTTTTTATGGCTGAGTAATATTCCATTGTATATATGTGCCACATCTTCTTTATCCATTCATCCGATGATGGACACTTAGGTTGTTTCCAGCTCCGGGCTATTGTGAATAGAGCTGCAATGAACATTTTGGTACATGTCTCTTTTTGAATTATGGTTTTCTCAGGGTATATGCCTAGTAGTGGGATTGCTGGATCATATGGTAGTTCTATTTTTAGTTTTTTAAGGAACCTCCATACTGTTCTCCATAGTGGCTGTACCAATTCACATTCCCACCAGCAGTGCAAGAGTGTTCCCTTTTCTCCACACCCTCTCCAGCATTTATTGTTTCTAGATTTCTTGATGATGGCCATTCTGACTGGTGTGAGATGATATCTCATTGTAGTTTTGATTTGCATTTCTCTAATGATTAATGATGTTGAGCATTCTTTCATGTGTTTGTTGGCAGTCTGTATATCTTCTTTGGAGAAATGCCTATTTAAGTCTTCTGCCCATTTTTGGATTGGGTTGTTTGTTTTTTTGCTATTGAGCTGCATGAGCTGTTTATAAATTTTGGAGATTAATCCTTTGTCAGTTGCTTCATTTGCAAATATTTTCTCCCATTCTGAGGGTTGTCTTTTGGTCTTGTTTATGGTTTCCTTTGCTGTGCAAAAGCTTTGAAGTTTCATTAGGTCCCATGTGTTTATCTTTGTTTTTATTTCCATTTCTCTAGGAGGTGGGTCCAAAAGGATCTTGCTGTGATTTATGTCATAGAGTGTTCTACCTATGTTTTCCTCTAAGAGTTTGATAGTTTCTGGCCTTACATTTAAGTCTTTAATCCATTTTGAGCTTATTTTTGTGTATGGTGTTAGGGAATGATCTAATCTCATACTTTTACATGTCCCTGTCCAGTTTTCCCAGCACCACTTATTGAAGAGGCTGTCCCTTCTCCACTGTACATTCCTGCCTCCTTTATCAAAGATAAGTTGGCCATATGTGCGTGGGTTTATCTCTGGGCTTTCTATCCTGATCCACTGATCTATCTTTCTGTTTTTATGCCAGTACCACACTGTCTTAATTACTGTAGCTTTGTAGTATAGTCTGAAGTCAGGGAGCCTGATTCCTCCAGCTCCTTTTTTCGTTCTCAAGATTGCTTTGGCTATTCGGGGTCTTTTGTTTTTCCAAACAAATTTTGAAATTTTTTGTTCTAGTTCTGTGAAAAATGCCAGTGGTAGTTTGATAGGGATTGCATTGAATCTGTAGATTGCTTTGGGTAGTAGAGTCATTTTCACAATATTGATTCTTCCAATCCAGGAGCATGGTATATCTCTCCATCTGTTTGTATCATCTTTAATTTCTTTCATCAGTGTCTTATAATTTTCTGCATACAGGTCTTTTGTCTCCTTAGGTAGGTTTATTCCTAGATATTTTATTCTTTTTGTTGCAATGGTAAATGGGAGTGTTTTCTTGATTTCATTTTCAGATTTTTCATCATTAGTGTACAGGAATGCCAGAGATTTCTGTACATTAATTTTGTAACCTGCTACTTTACCAAATTCATTGATTAGCTCTAGTAGTTTTTCGGTAGCATCTTTAGGATTCTCTATGTATAGTATCATGTCATCTGCAAACAATGACAGCTTTACTTCTTCTTTTCCGATTTGGATTCCTTTTATTTCCTTTTCTTCTCTGATTGCTGTGGCTAAACAGCACGTTTAATATGCTTCTATTTTTTTATAGTGTTCATATCTATATATATTAGGCTGAAATGTGAAATTATTGTTTTTATAGATCAAAGTGAATAACAGTAGTTTCACATGGTTTAAACTCATATATATCTAATATATGTATACACATATACAATTTAGAAATTTATACATTGAGATGTTGATGATGGTTACCTTTGAAAGATTAGATGATAGTGATTTTTGGTTTTCTTTTATACATCTGTATATTTTATTTTTGAGGAATGAGCAGCCTTGATTTGTAATAAGGACAAAAATATCAGAAAACACTATACAACAACAAAATGAGTGATTCTAGAAAAAAAAATGTGACTTGAGGTATATATTTTTAAATTTCCCACCTGAATTGATGGCGCCAACAATTTACTACCTATTTTACTTTGATTGCTAGTAGCTATCCCAAACAACATATCCATAGCTAAACTCATATTTTTCCCAACCTCAGCCCCTCTCCCTGCTGAATGGTCATCCCTTTCTCAGTAAAAGGCAATTCCATCTTTAGTTTCCTCAGGCCTAAAATCTTTGGGTTTATCTTAGACTCCTTCCTTTCTCTCACTCCCCACATTCAATCCAATAGGAAATATCACCACTTTCACCCCACCACTGTGGTTCATGACAACATCAAATCTCATCAGGTTTATTGCAAATTGTCTCCTAAACGGTCTCCTTGCTTCAATTGCTGGTAATCAGGGTGATCTTTTAAAAATATCAGCCACATTATCAGCCACCTCTCTTCTTAAAACCTCTAAGGACTTCTCATCTCATTTGAAATAAAATCTGTATCCCTCACTACTATCTACATGGTCCCTGGCGATCTGTTCCCTGGCTACCTCTGACTTCATCCTCTTCTACCCTGCCCCTTCCTTACCCCTCCCCAGTTATACCAGCCTCCTTTCTTTACCCCAGGTTACTTCGATTGCTATAATAGACCACTTCTTCCTCAGATAGCAATAGCACTCACTTCATTCATGTCTCTGTTCAAATGTCACTACATCAGAGGACCTCCTTGACCATCGTAATTAAAATAGCTAGATAGATAAGTAGAGATACATATAGATAGATGTAGCTATGGCTATAGATGTAGATACAGATATAATGATAGGTCTTCATCCACACATTACCATCATTAGCTTGTGAATTCTACAAGCAAAGTCTCCAGTTTTTGTATTTGTTGACTATTGTTACCTTTATGCTTAAAACAGCTCTTGACATATAACATCATAAAAATAGTTGGCTGAATGAATTAGTACAATCATTATATAGCACATAGGGTTGCGGGGGGTGGTTTAAAGGGACAGAACCATCACAATCCACCACTAGTTGGTTTTCCCATTCAGTTCACTTAGGATTACAGGAGCAATAATTAAATGCCTGAACTCACCTTAGAAGCTAGAATGACAATTGACCACTGTGAATCCTTTCTGTATCTCTGTATTTGAGTCGTCTAGTTGAGAAATGATTAGCAGCCAAGTTGCAACAGTGACAAAAAGATTGAAATGGGTGGAGGAGACTGAGAATTTATAGAACCTGATAACAGATCAGGTGTGGAGGGAGAGAGAGAGAAGGGAAAAGGACTGAACTTTCTAGTCTTGGAAATTGGGGCAATAAGGATAAAATTCTGCCTTTACCTTCAACTGGGAACTCCTACTTCTTCTTCACCAAAATATTGCATTGACGTCAAAATCAGTGATTCTCCCGACAAAACAGCATTACCTGGAAGAAATAACACTACCAATGTAAATCACAACGGCAAGTGTGGTGATTGAGATGACCGTAACATAAGAACAAGGAACAAGGAAAAATAAAACTAAACCAAACTCTTAAAGGTAAGGTAATATCTCAAGAATGAATATGATGGCATTAAAAATCCTAACTAGTGAGCACTTTTTTAGCTGGGAGACTTTGTTCAAACAACTATTGCCACTTCTCAGCTGGCATTTCCTCTTTTTTGGATCTCCTAAGATAATTAGTCATTTTTGTGCCAATAGACCTACATGCCGTGAAATGAAATAAAACATTGATAGAGCCCTGTGGACTTGAACTAGTCTGCTTAACATTCAAAGGCAATGATTTAAGATTTAAATTACTAATTAATAATTTACCTAAGTCTTCTTGTATCACTAAATAATATATTCACAGGCAACATAGTGAGGGAGTTGCATAGACCAATGGTTCCCAAACTTTATTGTTCATCAGAATCACCTGGGTGGCTTGTTAAAACACAGATTACAGGGCCCCTGCTCCAAGGATTCTGATTCAGTAGATTTGGAATGGGGCTTGATAGTCTGCACTTCTAACAAGTTCCTCAATGATGGGGATGCTGCTGATCTGAGGACCACACTTTGAGAATCACTGTCATAGAGTAATATTTCTCTGTTCCCAGAGAAACTGTTCTTTAAAATATTAAATTTTAAATCCAGATGTAGAGTAATAGCTAGGAGAGTGAGATATTCTTTCATCCTTGTCATTGCCAGGAGGGCAATTTCACCCTCTCCTGAACCTCTAAGAGATGTAATCCTTGGATGAAGTGTTAATTAACCAAATCACCAGCGAGACAGAGAAAATAGGGAAAGGAGAAGCAAAGAAATGTACTTTCTAGGTCTGTGTCTTGGAAATGTAGTGTTGGCTTTTATGAAAGGAATAGTTTTAGACACCCAACAAAACTCTTACTCTCCACATCTCTTGTCAATTGCTAAAATGGTCTGGTCAGGCTTGATGGTTTAGCCTCAGGGAGTCAGGCTAAGAGGACAGAAAAACTATCTACAGGCAGTTTCTCCAAGTGTTTATGTAAATCATAAGCTTCTTTCACTCATATTTAAATATAATTTCAAATTTAACAGACTTTTTCTAATATTGAGAAAAAATATATATATATATTCAAAAGGAGCCAATCTCAAAATATGTGACATCTTTCTCTAATTCACCAGTCCATTTTATGTCATGAAAAGTTTTTGCTGCCTGAGATATTTGTTCCATCCTAAATGCTTTAGAATTCAGTAATATTTTTACATCAACCTAATAAAGATTAATTTTTCACTAAAATAGTTCTTGTAATATATTTGCGAATACCATCTCTGCAAACAAAACATAAAAACCAAGAAAAGTCCTCTTCTCCAAAGAAACTTTCTCATGATGAAACTTTCATGGATCTGCATCAATACCAAAATAGTGCCTGGCACATAGTAGGAATTTTATAAGCTTGCTCAGTGATAGAAGGCATTGTTCAAATGAGTTGATAATATATTAACCACTACTGGTCTTATTCCCACGTATTTTGGCTTCCCAGAAGGACTGAGTGAATTAAAACAAAGTTTGCATTTGGAAAACGGCTGCATGAAATGGTCAATGATTGGTGAGCCTAACAGAGTATGAATTTCAGTGGTACAGGTGATCCTCATATATGTGGAAACAGAATATGAGATTAGCCTAGTCATAAAAATATACTGATCAACATCCTTGCTAATACTTTTCTGAGATGTATTTCTATACTTTTAATTTAGCAGGTTAGAATTTGCTAGAATGAAACTTTATAATGATCAGGGAACATTTTTCTCTACTATCTTTGGATTTCACCTGTCCCTTACAGAATTTTTCCCTTAGTAGGAGAAGAAAAAGTTTTCTTTGACTGTCTTGTGGTCTCTGGATGGCCCTGAAAATTAAACTGAAAAAGACAGATTAACAGGAGAAAAGCATACAAATATTATTGAATGAAGACTGAAAGAAATGACCAGAGCAGGAAGCTTATATACAAACAATAAATTTGTGAAGAACTGACAAGACAAAGGGATTTGGGCTAGGAATAGTAAATGGTAAAGAAGTAATTAGGAAGATAAGAGTTTGTCTAACATTTCTTTACACAGATTTCTGTGTCCTCTAATTCCCTGTCTCTGGTGATAAGAACGTCTTCCTTCCTTCTGGTACAGGGACAGATGGTACCTTTCACAAGGGAGTTTTATGACCTGTTTCAGGGAAGAAGGGCAAGAGATGTCAGGTCACAGCAATGTTCCCACTTCTGCCACTTTCTTAAACCCCTTCAGCTTAAGATATTCAATATGCTAAGGTGCCATATTTGGGGCTAGCATATCCTGAACACCATCACAATATTTCATAATCATTTCATATTCGTGGGGTGGGCCAGGGGTACTGTACACTGAAGCCACACTTCATAAACCTTCTTAGAATTATGACTAGGGGAAGGAGAAGAGAAAAAGATGGAGAGTACTCTAAGCAGTTCTGTGCTTCTACTAAGTGACCATTAGAGCTGCTTTAAAATTACTATTACTATTTTTTAAAATAATTTTCATTGGATTTACAATGTTATGTTAGTTTCAGATGTACAGCAAAGTGAATCAGTTATACATATACATATATCCACTCTTTTTTAGATTCTTTTCCCATATAGGTCATTAGAGAGTATTGAGTAGAGTTCCCTGTGCTATACAGTAGGTCCTTAGTAGTTATTTATTTTATATATAGTAGTGTGTATATCTCAATCCCAATCTCCCAATTTATCCCTCCCTCCCAACACCCCCTGGTAACCATAAGTTTGTTTTCTACATATATGACTCTATTTGTTTTGTAAGTTCATTTGTACCATTTTTTTGGATTCCACATATAAGCGATATCATATGATATTTGTCTTTCTCTGACTTCACTCAGTATGACAATCTCTAGGCCCATCCATGTTGCTGCAATTGGCATTATTTAGTTCTTTTTTATGGCTGAGTAATATTCCACTGTGTATATGTACCACGTCTTCTTTATCCACTCCTCTGTTGATGGACATTTAGGTTGCTTCCATGTCTTGGCTATTGTAAAGAGTGCTGCAATGAACACTGGGGTGCATGTACCTTTTTGAATTCTGGTTTTCTACGGATATATGCCCAGGAGTGGAGTTGCTGGATCATATGGTAGCTCTATTTTTAGTTTCTTAAGGAGCCTCCAAACTGTTCTCCATAATAGTTGTAGCAAGTTACATTCCCACCAACAGTATAGGAGGGTTCCCTTTTCTGTACACCCTCTCTGGCGTTTACTGTTTGTAGATTTTTTGATGCTGGCCATTTTGACCAGTGTGAGGTGATTCCTCATTGTAGTTTTGACTTTCATTTCTCTAATGATTAGTGATGTTGAGCATATTTTCATGTGCTTTTTGGCCATCTGTATGCCTTCTTTGGAGAAACATCTATTTAGGTCTTCCACCCATTTTTTGATTGGGTTGTTTGTTTTTTTGATATTGAGCTGCATGAGCTGTTTGTATACTTTGGATATTAATGCTTTGTCAGTCGCTTCATTTGCAAATATTTTTTCCCATTCTGTGGGTTGTCTCTTCGTTTTGTTTATGGTTTCCTTTGCTGTGCAAAAGCTTTTAAGTTAAATTAGGTCCCATTTGCTTATTTTTGTTTTTATTTTTATTACTCTAGGAGGTGGATCAAAAAAGATATTGCTGCGATTTATGTCAAAGAGTGTTATGCCTATGTTTTCCTCTAAGAGTTTTATAGTATCTGGCCTTACATTTAGGTCTTTAATCCATTTTGAGTTTATTTCTGTGTATGGTATTAGAGAGTGTTCTAATTTCATTTGTTTTTACATGTAGCTGTTTAGTTTTTCCAGCACCACTTATTGAAAAGACTGTCTTTTCTCCATTGTATATTCTTGCCTCCTTTGTCATAGATTAGGTGACCATAGGTGTGTGGGTTTATCTCTGGGCTTTCTATCCTGTTCCATTGATCTATACTTTTGTTTTTGTGCCAGAACCACACTGCTTTGATTACTGTAGCTTTGTAGTACAGTCTGAAGTCAGGGAGCCTGATTCTTCCAGCTCCGTTTTATTTTCTCAAGATTGCTTTCACTATTCGGGGTCTTTTGTGTTTCCATACAAATTGTAAAATTATTTGTTCTAATTCTGTGAAAAATGCCATTGGTAATTTGATAGGTATTGCACTGAATCTGTAGATTGCTTTGGGCAGTATAGTCATTTTGACAATATTGATTCTTCTGACCCAAGAAAAAAATATTAATATTATTTTAAGACTCCAGAGGCAGGCTCCCAGTATAATTCTATGACATTAAAATGGCTTAAGCTGAAGACCACAGGGAAACACCTAACTTTAAAAATTATAATTAAAGTGCAAAATTGGACTTTTTTGTGATGAAAATATAAGTATTGAATATTTAATAAGTAAATAGTAAAAAAGTGTAAATATTAAAAAAGATCTTGGAATTTTATGAGAAACTGTGGTAAGATACATCAATAGAATTTATTTGAAAGTCTAAGTAAGGAAAAATGAAATGTTTGTGATGTTGATAACAAGATTTAAAAGCATGTAATTGACCAAGACATGGCATGAATATACTGTATAATTCAGGTTGTTTGGGAAACTTATTAAAATTAACTCATAATTAAAACTGACTTCTTTAGTCACAGTGAAATGTTCACATTATGTTTAACATGGATAATTAGTATGGTATCAGTCTTGGTATTAGAGTTCACCTAAATTGTGTAGGTAAAGTTATAGAATGTAATTATATTTCTCAAAAAGGTTGTGTAGTTTTCAATGTGTTTGACTTTGAATATTATGTTATCCCATTTACTATGGGACTATCATAAAGTCTACTCTTCAGACTTCAAGCTATTCAATCCTTCCTGATTGCAAAAACATGACTACAGATGGTCATCCATATTCGCTACCTTATATTTTGGAAGAGTGCCAGGAAACATGACTACAGCTAGGCACACAGTTTACTACTCTGTGGACTCTGTCCAAAGATAATTGTACAAATGAAAATGGCGGGAAAAAACCTTATAAACTAATCAAACCAGAAATTATTTCTTGTTAAACTATGTTTCCTGGAGGATGGAGAGAACCAAGGGACCAACGCAAGCAAAATTCACTGTATACCAACGTGGTGCCAATGAATCAAAATGACAGATATATAGAAACCTCCATAATTATTTGTTACTGAACTGAATCAATGGTGACTTCAGGGGACACTGTCCAGTAAGTGTCCTGCCTGCTAAAGTCATATTAAAATGGGATTTGTAGAGTCCTCAGTAACTGAAAAAAATAGTGTCGCTAGCTTTTCACTCTATTTAACCACTGATATTTAAAGATAATCTCTTACTTTCTCTGATTCCTTTTCCCAATACTGAACACCCTTACCTTGTGCTGCCTGCCTTATCATATTGGTTTATTATTTTTTTTTATGTGAATTACTCTACCTCTAAATTGTGAACTTGCTGCCTCAGTACCTGGCATATCATGAGCACAAATAAATGGTTATTGAACAAGGATATCTTGGACAATCTGAACATAAACGTAATTATTCTAATAATCCAAGCAACCTTTACTGAGTGCAAGCTATGCACAATATATGTTGCTAGGCATTAAGACACAAAAAGGAGATTTATGTACCTTACAATCTGGTTTCGGGAGCAGATACGTATGCTGCACACTTTGTACAGCATAGTGAGAGAAAGACTGAAATACTCATAAGTTTTGTTTAGAAATACCTTTAGGGAGGAGCTATGTGATGGATTCAGGGAAGAGGAAGGAGGATGCATGAGTGCTAATCATGATGTTTCCTAGAATTTTCTGTCCTCCTTTAAGGAAAGACTAGTTCAATTCAGCATTTTCAGCATTTCTGCAAGGTAGCAGGTCACAAGATTAATATATAGTAGTAATTTGTTGCATTTCTTTATGCTAACAATAATACATCAGAAAGAGAAAAAAAATCCCATTAAAATCTCATTAAAAATACGACTTAGGAATAAAACTAATCAAGGAGGTGAAAGACTTATACACTGAGAACTATAAAACACTGATGAAGGAAATCAAGATGATTGAAGGAAATGGAAAGATATCCCACGCTCTTGGACTGGAAAAATTAATATAGTTAAAATGGCCATATTACCCAACGCAATCTATAGATTTAATGTGATCCCTATCAAATTACCCATGAGATTTTTCACAGAACTAGAACAAATAATAGTAAAATTTATATGGAACAACAAAAGACCCAGAATTGCCAAAGCAATCCTGAGGCAAAAGAACAAAGTTGGAAGCATAATGCTTCTAGACTTCAGACAATACTACAAAGCTACAGTAACCAAAACAGCATGGTATTGGCAGAAAAACAGACATATAGATCAATGGAACAGAATAGAGAGGCCAGAAATAAACCCACACACCTATGGTCAATTAATCTTCAACAAAGGAGGAAAGAATATACAATAGAGAAAAGACAGTCTTTTCTTCAAGTGGTGGTGGGAAAGGTGGACAACCATAAATCAATGAAGTTAGAACATTCCTTCACACCATACACAAAAATAAACTCAAAATGGCTTAAAGACTTAAATATAAGACATGACACCATAAAACTCCTAGAAGAGATCAAAGGTGAAACATTCTCTGACATAAATCATAGCAGTATTTTCTTAGGTCTGTCTCCCAAGGCAATAGAAATAAAAGCAAAATTGAACAAATGAGACCTAATCAAACTTATAAGCTTATAAGCACAGCAAAGGATGCCATAAACAAAATGAAAAGACAACCTACAGACTGGGAGAAAATACTTGCAAACAATGTGACCCACAAGGGCTTAATTTCCAAAATATACAAACACTTCATACAAATCACACCCAAAATAAAAACTATCAAAAAATGGGGAGAAGACCTAAATAAACATTTCTCCAAAGAAGACATCCAGGTGGCCAACAGGCACATGAAAAGATGCTCAACATCGCTAATTATTAGAGAAATGTAAATCAAAACTACAATGAGGTATCACCTCACACCGGTCAGAATGGCCATCATTAAAAAAAATCTACAAATAGCAAATGCTAGAGAAGGTGTGGAAAAAAGGCAATGCTCCTACACTGTTGGTGGGAATGTAGACTGCTGCAGCCACTATGGAAAACAATATGGAGGTTCCTCAAAAAGCTAAAAATAGAGTTGTCATATGATCCAGCAACCCCACTCCTGGGCATATATCTGGGCAAAACAATAATTCAAAAAGATACATGCACCCTTATGTTCATAGCAACACTATTCACAATACCCAAGACATGGAAATAACCTAAATGTCCATTGACAGATGAATGGATAAAGAAGGTGTGGTATATATATACAAAGGAATACTACTCAGCCATGAAAAAGAATGAAATAATGCCATTTGCAGGAACATGGATGCAACTAGAGATAATCACACTAAATGAAGTTAAGCCAGAAAGAGAAAGACAAATACCATATGATACTCATATGTGGAATCTAAAATATGACACAAATGAACTTAGCTACTAAACAGAAACAGACTCACAGACATAGAGAACATACTTGTGGTTGCCAAGCGGGAGAGGGATATCAGTTACATATGATCCTGCAATCCTTATCCCGGGCACATATCTGCAAAAGATGAAAGCTCTAATTCCAATAGACACGTGCACCCCAATGTTCATAGTGGCACTATTTACGGTAGCCAAGACACAGAAACAACCTAAGCGTCCATCAACTGATGAATGGATAAACAAGATGTGGTATATATACACAATGGAACACAGTAAGTCCCCTACATACGAATGAGTTCTGTTCCGACACTACATTCATAAATCCAACAGTTAGCCTAGGTACCCAACTAATATAATTGGCTGTATAGTTCTGTACTGTAATAGGCTGATAATACTTTTTACACAAATAATACATTCAAAACAAACACAAAAAATAAAGGAAACATTTTTAATCTTACAGTATAGTACCTTGAAAAGCACTCCAGACACGTGAACTAACTTACATGATTGGACATGCAAATGCACGTTCGCATTTTTGAAAGTTCGCAACTTGAAGGTTCGTATGCAGGGGACTTACTGTATTACTCAGCCATAAAAACGAATGAAATAATGCCACTTGCAGCAACATGAATGACCTAGAGATTATCATACTAAGTGAAGACAAAGACCAATATTATATGATATCACTTATATAAGGAATCTAAAAAATAGTACAAATGAACTTATTTATGAAACAGAAACAGAGTCACAGACAGAAGAGAAACTTATGGTTACCAAAGGGGACTGCAGGGTGTGGGGGATAAATTGGGAGTATGGGATTAACAGATTCACACTACAATATACTATAAAATAGATAAATAATGATTTACTGTATAGCATAGGGAACTATATTCAATATGTTGTAATAAACTATAATTGAAAAGATTTTTTAAAAAAAGATATAGATATATATTAATACATATATATGTATAACTGAATTACTTTGCTGTACACCTGAAACTAACACAACAGTGTAAGTCAACTATACTTCAATTAAAAAGAGAGCTGGTTCTCTGAAAAGATCAACAAAATGGATAAACCTTTAGCCAGACTCATGAAGAAGAGAGAAGATTAAAATAAACAAAATAAGAAATGAAAGAGGAGAAATACCAACAACCAATACCACAGAGATACAAAAAACCATAATAGAATACTATGAACAGTTATATGCCACCAAATTGGATAACCTAGAAGAAATGGACAAATTTCTAGAAACATACAAGCTTCCAAGACTCAGGAGGAAACACAACCTGAGCAGACGGATCACTAGTAATGAAAGTGAATTTGTAATTAAAAAAACCTTCCAGCAAACAGAGGTCCAGGACCAGAAGGCTTCACAGGGGAATTCCACCAAACATACAAAGAGTAGCTAATACCTATCCTTCTCAAATCACAGTAAGTCCCCTACATACGAACCTTCAAGTTGCAAACTTTCAAAGATGCGAACATGCATTGGCATGTCCAATGAGGTAAGTTAGTTCACATGTCTGTCATACATTGTCACGTGTGAGCATCCTCTACAAGTGGTTGCGCTTTTGTGTACTTTACTGTACAGTACTGTATAGAGTACGGTAGGACAGTGTCTTTATTTCAAGCCCAGGATGTCTGGAAGCAAGCGGGTAGATAGAATTGAATCCAGCAAGGAACCAGAACCTGTGCCGTCAACATCAGGGATGAGTGAAATTGCAGCTTGCCCTCCGTCTCCTATTGTTGATGATTCTTCAGCTCCACCATCTCCCACCTCCTCTGCCTCCTCCAGTCAGTAACTCTTCTTGCCTGTTCCCTCAATGCCAGCCCCTGGATGCCAGCTGTCGTACTGTACTACTGTACTTTTCAAGGTACTGTACTGTAAGATTAAAAATGTTTTCTTTATTTCTTGTGGGTTTTTTTGTATTATTTCTGTGAAAAATATTATAAACCTATTACAGTACAGTACTATATAGTCAACTGTATTAGTTGGGTACCTAGGCTAACTTTGTTGGACTTAACAACAAATAGGATTTACAAATGCGCTCTCGGAACGGAACTCATTTGCATGTAGGGGACTTACTGTATTCCAAAAAACTGTAGAGGACAGAACTCTCCCAAATTCACTCTAGGAAGCCACCATTACCTTGATATAAAAAACCAGACAAGGGGATATAACAAAAAAAAGAAAATTGCAGGCCAATATCTCTGATGAATACAGGTGCAAAAATTCTCAACAAAATATTAGCAAACCAAATCCAAAAATACAAAATGGATCTTACACAATGATCAAGTAGGATTTATTCCAGGGATGCAAGGATGATTAAACATTTGCAAATTAATCAATGTGATACACCACATTAACAAAAGGAAGGATAAAATCACATGATCATCTCACTAGACACAGAAAAAGCATTAGACAAAATTCAACATCCATTCATGATAAAAACTCTCATCAAAGTTGGTGCAGAAGGAATATATCTCAACATAACAAAGGGCAATCATGACAACCCACAGCTAATATCATATTCAATGGTGAAAAGCCTAAAGCCTTTCTTGCAAAATCACAAAAAGGACAAGGATGCCCACTCTGGCCACTGCTATTTAATGTAGTATTGGAAGTCCTAGACATAGCATTCAGTCAAGAAAAAGAAATAAAAGGCATCCAAAGTGGAAGGAAAGAAGTAAAGCTGTCACTATTTACAGATGACATACTATATATACATACTATATAAAAAAAAACCTAAAGTCTCTAACAAAATCTATTAGAATAAATGAATTCAGTAATAGCTGCAGGATACATGATTAATATACAAAATCTGTTGCTTTTCTATACACTAATAATGAACTATCATAAAGATAAATTAAGGAAACAATCCCATTACAACTGCATCAAAAAGAATAAAATACCTTGGAATAAACACAGCCAAGGAGGTCAAAGACCTATACTCGGAAAACTATAAAACACTGATGAAGGAATTTGAAAATGATACAAAGAAATGGAAAGCTATTCATGTTCTTGGATTGGAAGAATACTGTTAAAATGGTCACACTACCCAAAGCACTCTACATAGTTAATGCAATCCCTATCAAAATACCCATGGCATTTTTCACAGAACTAGACAAATAATCCTATAATTTATATAGAACCACAAAAGACCCCAAATAGCCAATGCAATCTTGGGGAAGAAGAACAAAGCTGGAGGTATAATGCTCCCTGACTTCAGATTATACTTCAAAGCTACAGTAATCAAAACAGTGTGGTACTGGCACAAAAAGAGACTCACAGATCAGTGGAACACAACAGAGGACTCAAAAATAAACCCATACACTTATGGTCAATTAATGCACAACAAAGGAGGCAAGAATGTACTATGGAGAAAACACCATCTCCCTAATAAGTGATGGGACAACTTGACAGCTACCTGTAAAACTTGACAGCTACCTGTGAAAGAATGAGATTAGAACATTTTCTCACACCATATACAAAAATAAACACAAAATGGATTAAAGACCAAAACGTCAGACTGGAAACCATAGAACTCCTAGAAGAGAACATAGAACACTCTTGGACATAAATTGTAGCAATATTTTTTTGGATCTGTCTCCTAAGGCAAAAGAAATAAATGTAAACATAAACAAGTGAGTCCCAATTAAACTTAAAAATCTTTTGCACAGCAAAGGAAACAATCAACAGAATGAAAAGACAAGCTACTAAATGGGAGAAAATATTTGCAAATGGTATGACTGATAAGAGGTTAATATCCAAAATATATAAACAGCTCATACAACTCAATATCAAAAAAACAAACAACCCACTTAAAAACTGGGCAGAAGACCTGAATAGACATTTTTCCAAAGAAGATATACAGATATTCAACAGGCACATGAAAAAAAGCTCAACACTGCTAATCATCAGAGAAATGCAAATAAAAACCACAATGAGATAACACCTCTCACCTGTCAGAATGGCTATCATCAAAAAGTCTACAAATAAGAAATATTGGCGAGGAATGTTGATAAAAGGGAACCCTAGTACATTGTTGTTGGGATGGTAAATTGGTGCAGTCACTATGGAAAACTGTATGGAGCTTCATCAAAAAACTAAAAATAGAACTACCATGTGATCCAGTAATTCCACTACTAGGTATATATCCAAAGAATTCAAAAATACTAATTTGAAAAGATACATGCACCCCAATGTTCATAGCAGCATTATTTTTTTTTTACAAATTTATTGGAGTATAATTGCTTCACAATGGTGTATTAGTTTCTGCTTTATAACAAAGTGAATCAGTTATACATATACATCTGTTCCCATATCCCTTCCCTCTTGCGTCTCCCTCCCTCCCACCCTCCCTATCCCACCCCTCCAGTCATAGCAGCATTATTTACAATAGCCAGGACATGGAAGCAATCTGGAAGCCATCTAAGTGTCCATCAACAGATAAATGGATAAAGAAGATGTTGTATATACATATACAATGGAATATTACTCAGCCATAAAAAAGAATGAAATTTTGCCATTTGCAGCAATGTGGATGGGTCTGGAGGGCATTTTGCTAAGTGAAATAAGCCAGACAAAGACAAATGCTGTATGATATCACTTATATGTGGAATCTAAAAAATAAAACAAACAAATATATATAACAAAACAGAAACAGACTCACAGGTATAGAGAACAAACTAGTGGTTACCAGTGGGGAGAGGGAAGGAGGAAGGGTGAGATAATAGTTTATGTCTCTTAATACCATACCCCTATGTATAAAATAAATAAGCCACAAGGGTATATTGTACAGTACAAGGAAATATAGTCATTATTTTGTAATCACTTTCAATGGAATAATCCATAAAAGCATTAACTCACTATGTTGTAAAAACCTGAAACTAATATAATATTGTAATTAAACTGTACTTCACTAAGAAAAAATAAATTTCCTTGGCTAAGCAGTACAAATTATTAATTTTATGAAATCTTGATTTAAAAAATCAATTTCATTATTTTTATGAATGAACCCATGTGGATGATACACATGACTTCCATTCAGTGTCAGGAAGCACAGGAAAACCTGGCAAGCAGCTCTTTAATAACAGTAAACAAAATCTTCCATAAAGAAATAAAATAAAATGAGGATTTACAGCCTTATTTGATGCTTCGTTTAGTTTGTTTCTCTGAAAAATATATTACGTATTTTACTCATTCTCACAAAAATCACTTTTATAATTTTGCCAAAGTCATACATGTGTATGTATTAAAATCAAATAGGATACAGAAAGGTGTATAATATAATCAATAATCTTCTGCTCTTAATCATCCCACCTTTGTATTACCACCACACCACACCCTGAGGAATAAAAATTTGAATAGTTTCTGCTTTCAGTTCTTTTTAAGGCTACTGTCCTATTTCTAAATACTATTATATGATAATTTTTTATTTATTAATTTTATAATTTATCTATGCTTTTCTCAGTTGATGATGAGCAACTGGCTTATTAACAACAACATCCCATAACCTCTTTCTGCTTCTGCCAAGTCCGTTTTATATCAGTAATCTAAATTCTTCCACTCACCTTTTCCTTCCTGTCAAACATTTTAAACCTCCATTTCTTGTTCCATTACTCTAAGTGAAGTTTTGGATCACTTGTATTAATCAGGGTTCTCCAGAGAAACAGAACCAATCGTATGTATGTATATGTGTGTGTGTGTGTGAGTGTGTGTATATAATAAATACATAAAATATATTATATATATATTTAAGGAGATTTATTATAAGGAATCAGCTTATGCCATTATGGGGTCTGGCAAATTCCAATATCTGCAGTGTGAGTTGACAACCTGGAGGCCCAGGAGAGCCTATGGTTTTAAGTTTCATTCTGAAGGCCCGCAGACTTCAGACTCAGGAAGAGTCAATGTTTCAGTTCGAGTCCAAAGACAGGAAAAATTCCAATGTCCAAGTTTTAAGGCTGTCAAGCAGGAAGAATTGTCTCTTACTCGGGGGATGGTCAGCCTTTTTGTTCTATTCAAACCTTCAAGGGATTGGAGGAGGTGCACCCACATTATGGAGGGCAATCTGCTTTACTCAGTCTACTGATTTAAACATTAATCTCATCCAAAATCACCCTCACAGACACACCCAGTATAATGTTTGACCAAATTTCTGGGCATCTTGAGACCTACTCAAGTTGACATGTAAAATTAACCATCACACTTGCTCAGGGGGGAAGCCAGTCACCATGTAGAGAAGACTGTTAAGCCGCCCTGGAGAAAGGCCCATATGGAGCAGGACTGAGGCCGCCAGCCGTCACACACACGACCTTGCCAGCCATGTGAGCGAGCTATCTTCGAATCTGATCCTCCAGTTCCAGTCAACTTGCAGCCCTGGCTAACATTTTGACAGCAACCTAATATGAAATAGCAAGCCAGAACCTCTCACCTAGCTACTTCCAAATTCCTGAGCTACAGAAACTGAGAGATGTTTCTTGTTGTTTTAACCATTGATTTGGGGGAATAATTTGTTATGCATCCATAGATACCTAATAAATACACAGTATTTTGATTGGGTAATTATTGTTTACCATCAAATCTAGCAATATGCTAGAATAATATTCCCTTCTCTAACTGGTCTGATGTTATGGCCCCTGTGTCACTTAGTGAGATAAGTTTCCAAACGGGTTTTTTTTTTAAACCCCCCAAATTTGTTTATCCTGCTTCCAGTATTTTCCAAATATGCAATCCTAGTGTCTATTCTATCTGTTCCACTCTCTCCACCACCCAGGGACCTCTACTTTTCTGTTCTAGTACCAACTGATTCTTCACTTGCAATGCTAGTTGGCTGTCAGACCAAGCCTCCCTGCACTGACCTCCTGGGGTGTGTTCACAGTTTCCAGGTAAGTAAGAGTTGGGAAGGTGTTGTAAATACCTGGATGCCATAATTTTTTATGAAAATCAAAAGGAGGCAGCTGTGGGGAGAAATATTGTCTCCAATTGATCTGCTACCAGCACAAATTCTCACTCTCGCCCTCTTACTTTGCTTGCTCTTTCTTTGTTCTAAATTGCTTCAGAGCACTCAGGGCTGATATGTTACCCACTGACTGAACCACTTCATGGGTAGTCTTGGTTGCAAATGGTTTTGTTGATTCAGTAACACCGCTTCTGAATATGCTCTCCTTTTTACTGATATTTCTTGTCATTTCTTGCCTGTTCATGGCTCTTCTTCCATGGTTTTGTAGCCTTAGATGTTTCTATTCCATGTACCATAAACTTAATGAAGTATCAGGAGAGCTAAGAAAGAGATGTCTATTTTAAGTGCCAGAAGCCCAGCTTATTCTATTTTGAAATATATACTTTATACTATCTCAAACTATCTGGTTGAAAAATTATTTCTAGATTTAAACCAAAAGCCTACTTTGATTTGGGTAGTAATAACAAATTTGAAAGGAAATAATGTGGTTCACTATGAAGCAAAGTCAGTTTGAAAAGTACTGCATCACAGAACTTTAATATAAGAGATGCATTAGAGAATACTAACAATATGATTTATTCTTTCATTCACTTTTTCAGCTAACTCACTCGGTGACTATAACAGGTGATGTCCTTTGTTAAAAGTGTAGGGGACTAAAAAATCAAGGTATGGTTCCTGGTCCCCAAGGAATTGATGAAATAAAAATTGACCATGTGAATGAATAATTCCAATTAAATACAGAATGTGACAACTAGCATATTAAATGAAACAGAGATATAGAAGGGTGAGAATGACACTGTCTAGGGAGTAACATGTTCTTATTCACCTAAAATTCCCTAAGACTTAATCCAAGGCTTGGTATAGACATGATGCCTAAGCAAGTATCTACTGCATAGATGGATATGTGGTTAGGGTGAGGTCGAAAGGATCTAGAAAGCTTCTTGATAGCAGAATTTGGTTTGGGTCTTCAATAATTGGTGGAATTTTGGTGGGTGAACTTTAAAGATAAACATAATATACCCAGAATATTTCTATTTATCTCTGAAGAGCTGGGAAAGCATGAAGTGCACTTTAGAAACTCAGTTGAATCCATTCCCTGACTCTTGAAAAGTAGACTGGCATTGGAACAGAGAGCCAATTGACCGCACGGGTTAGAAATATGAGCTCTGCTAGGTAAAGATTTGGCACATACTGCTAGTGCTCCTTCATATCCATTACAATCTTCTTCCTTCTAGTAGTAGAATCCCTGAGTTTAAGCTGGCATGGGGCCATGTAGTTAAATTCAAGTTAATGGGATGTGAATGGAAGTGTAGAAGCTGAAGTTAGTTTTGAATGTGCTAAATGTAGAATGCCCATGGTAATCTAAGTACAAAGTTTACCTTGTCATTTGCATTTAAATTCTGAGAACTCCAGAGTGATATTCTGGCAGGAGACCATTCTAAACACTGTTGCCAAATAAATCTCCCCCAAACTCGGTAATGTTCAGTATTTAACAGAGTTTCTTACAAAGTTTGGTTTTCTTGGGAAAAAATGTGGAATTGAGCTGTATTTATCATGGTACTGCTCTGCTGAAAATAACTTTACTCATTCTATGTATTAGCCAAGGCACAGATTAAACTAAAATAGAGACCTCCTCAAAACCATTGGCTTAAGTAAGACAGAAGTATTTTACTCTTTGCATAGAGAAGTCCAGGACAAATAGATGACTGTGGCTCTGTGGGGGTATCTAGAGACCCAGGTTTGTGAGGTACCTCAGCCATTCTGAATCCACATCTTCCAAGGTCCCTGCTATCACTGTCATTTCCATCCAGTGGGGAAGAAGGAAATCCATGGCAAGCAGCTTAATCATAGTTGAAGGAACCCTTAAGCTAAACACACTTGCACTCCATGGCATAGATTAGATACATAGGGCATACGAAATAAATAGTATTTAACGAACTACTGTTCAATCTTATGAAAATGACTATACTACCCAAAGCAGTCTACATAATCAATGCAATCCCTCTCAAATTACCAATGGCATTTATTTATTTATTTATTTATTTTTTATAGAACTAGAACAAAAAATCTTAAAATTTGTATGGAAACACAAAACCCCCCCAAATACCCAAAGCAGTTTGATGAAAAAAAAACGGAGGGGGAGGAATCAGACTCCACGACTTCACACTGTACTACAAAGCTACAGTAATCAAGACAGGATGGGACTGGCAAAAAAACAGAAATATACATCAATGCAACAGGATAGAAAGCCCAGAGATAAAGCCACACACCTATGGTCAACTAATCTATGATGAAGGAGGCAAGGATACACAATGGAGAAAAAAGTGTCTCTTCAATAAGTGGTGCTGGGAAAACTGGACAGCTACATGTAAAAGAATGAAATTAGAACCCTCCTGAACACCGTACAGGAAAATAAACTCAAAATGGAACAGAGACCTAAACTTAAGGCTCACACTATAAAATTCTTAGAGCAAAACATAGTAAGAACATCCTTTGCATTAATCACAGCAAGATCTTTTGTAATCCACCTCCTAGAGTCATGGAAATAAAAACAAAAATGTACAATTGGGACCTAAGGAAACTTAAAAGCTTTTGCTAAGCACAGGAAACTAAGAACAAGAGGAAAACACAACCCTCAGAATGGGAAAAGTATTTGCATACGAAGCAGCGGACTCAGGATCAATCTCCAAAATATATAAACAGCCCATGCTGCTCGGTATTAAAAAATCCAACAACGCAATCTAAAAATGGTCCAAAGACCTATATAGACATTTCTCCAATGAAGACCTACAGATGGCTAACAAGCAGATAAACACGCTCTCAGCATCACGAAGTATTAAGAGAAATGCACATCAACCCTAAAATGAGGTATCACTTCAGATCAGTTAGAATGGACATCATCAGATAATCAACAAACAACAAATGCTGGACACGGTGTGGAGGAAAGGGAACACTCTTGCACTGTCGGTGGGAGTGTAAACTGATATAGCCACTAGGGAGAACAGTAAGGAGGTTCCTTAAAAAACTGAAAACAAAATTACATATGACCCAGCGATCCCACTACAAGGCATATACCCAGAGAAATGCATAATTCTAACAGATACATGCACCCCAATATTCATTGCAGCACTATTTACAATAGCCAGGTCATGGAAACAACCTAAATGCCCAATGACAGATGAATGGATAAAGAAGAAATTGTATATATATATATACCATGGAATATTAATCAGCCATAAAAAGGAACTAAGTACGTTCATTTGTACAAGCGGGGATGGAGCTAGATACTGTAATACAGAGTGAGGTCAATCAGAAAGACAAATATGGATATCGTATATAAATGCATACATATGCAACCTAGAAAAATGGTACAGATGAAACGGTTTGAAGGGCAGAATTCATACACATATGTGGAGAACCACTGTATGGCCACCAAGGGGGGAAAGTGGCGGGGGTGTGGTGGTTGCGTAATGAACTCGGAGATTGGGATTGACATATATACAGTAATATGTATAAAATGGATAACTAATAAGAACCTGCTGTATAAAAAACTAAAATACATTGAAAACTTCAAAAAATATGATAAAATGAAAAATATGTGCTCATTTGAACTGGTCATTTAGTAAATAGACAATAAACTCTGAAGGTAGTTGGGACTGTCAATAAAAAAGGTAGGAAAGGGCCTCCCTGGTGGCGCAGTGGTTGAGAGTCCGCCTGCCGATGCAGGGGATACGGGTTCGTGCCCCGGTCTGGGAGGATCCCATATGCCGCGAAGCGGCTGGGCCCGTGAGCCATGGCTGCTGGGCCTGCGCATCCGGAGCCTGTGCTCCGCAACGGGAGAGGCCACAGCAGTGAGAGGCCCGCATACCGCAAAAAAAAAAAAAAAAAAAAAAAAAAAAAAAGGTAGGAAAAAAAAGAAATAACTGAAATAGTAACAAGGAAAAAAATAGCAAAGATCAACAAAACTAAAAGCTGGTTCTCTGAGAAGATAAACAATATTGATATACCTTTAGCCACACTCATCAAGATAAAGAAGGAGAGGACTGAAGTCAATAAAATTAGAAATGAAAAAGAAGTTCCAACGGACAACACAGAAATACAAAACATCGTAAGAGACTTCGACAAGCAACTCTATGATAATAAAATGGACAATCTGGAAGAAATGGACAAATTCTTACAAAGGTACAACCTTCCAAGTCTGAACAAGGAAAAGATAGAAAATATAAACAGACCCAGTACGAGTAATGAACTTAAAACTCTGATGAAAAATCCTCTAACAAACAAAAGTCCAGGACCAGGTAGCTTCACAGGTTAATTCTATCCAACATTTAGAAAAGAGCTAACACCCATCCTTCTCAAACTCTTCCAAAAAATTGGCGAGGAAGGAACACTCCCAAACTCTATCAGGCCACCATCACCCTGATACCAAAACCAGACAAAGATAGTACAAAAAAATAAAGTGACACACCAATATCACTGATGAACATAGATGCAAAGCTGCTCAACAAAACAGTAGTGAACAGAATCCAACACCACGTTAAAACTGTCAAATATCATGATCAAGTCAGATTTATCCCAGGGATGCAAGGATGCTTCACTATATGCAAAGCAATGTGATACACCCTATTAACAAATTAAGACTAAAAAGCATACAATCATCTCAATCAATGCAGAAAAATCTTGGGACAAAACTCAACAGTCATTTATGATAAAAACCTTCCAGAAAGTGGGCATAGAGGGAACCTCACTCAACGTAATCAAGGCCATATACAACAAACCCACAGCAAATATTCTCAATGGTGAAAAACTGTAAGTATGTCCTCTAAGATCAGAAACAAGACAAGGATGACCACTCTCGCCACTATTATTCAACATAGTTTTGGAAGTCCTAGCCACGGCAATCAGAGCACCAAAAGAAATAAAAGGAACCCCAATTGGAAATGAAGAATTAACACTGTCACTGTTTGCGTATGACATGATAGTATACTTAGAGGATCCTAAAGATGCCACCTGAAAACTACTAGAGCTAATCCATGGATTTGGTAATGTTGCAGGATACAAATTTAATGCACAGAAATCCCTTGCATTCCTATATATTAATGAAGAAAATTCTGAAAGAGAAATTAAGGAAGCACTCCCATTTACCATTGCAAGAAAAAGAATACCTAGGAATAAACCTACCTAGGGAGACAAAAGACCTGTATGCAGGAAACTATAAGACACTGATGAACAAAATTAAAGATGATACAAACAGATGGAGAGATATACCATGTTCTGGGATTGGAAGAATCAATATTGAGAAAATGACTATACGACCCAAAGCAATCTACATATTCAATGCAATCCCTATCAAATTACCAATGGCATTTTTTTTTTTTTTTTTACAGAACTAGAACAAAAAATCTTCAAATTCGTAGGGAGACACAAAAAACCCCGAATGGCAAAAGCAGTCTTGAGGGGAAAAAAATGGAGGTGGAGGAATCACACTCCCTGACTTCAGACTGTAGTACCGAGCTACAGTAATCAAGACAGGATAGGGCTTCCCTGGTGGCGCAGTGGTTGAGAGTCCGCCTGCCGATGCAGGGGACACGGGTTCGTGCCCCGGTCTGGGAAGATCCCACATGCTGCGGAGCAGCTGGGCCCGTGAGCCATGGCCACTGAGCCTGCGCGTCCGGAGCCTGTGTTCCGCAACGGGAGAGGCCACAGCAGTGAGAGGCCCGCGTACCACCAAAAAAAAAAAGACAGGATGGTACTGCAACAAAAACAGAAATATAGATCAATGCAACAGGATAGAAAGCCCAGAGGTAAAGCCAGACACCTATGGTCACCTAATCTATGACAAAGCAGGCAAGGATACACAGTGGAGAAAAGACAGTCTCTTCAATAAGTGGTGCTGGGAAAACTGTACAGCTACATGTAAAAGAACGAAATTAGAACACACCCAAACTCCTTACACAAAAAGAAATTCAAAATGGATTATAGACCTAAATGTAGGACCAGACAGTATAAAACTCTTAGAGGAAAACACTAGAAAAACACTCTTTGACATAAATCACAGCAAGATCGTTTTTGATCCACCTCCTAGAGTAAATGAAGTAAAAACAAAAATGAACAAATGGCATCTAATGAAACTTAAAAGCTTTTGTACAGCAAAGGAAATCATAAAGACGACAAAAAGACAACCCTCAACATGGGAGAAAATATTTGCAAATTAATCAACGGACTAAGGATTAATCTCCAAAATATATAAACAGGTCATGCAGCTCAAAATTAATAAAACAAACAACCTAATCCAAAAATGGGTAGCAGACCTAAACAGACATTTCTCGAAAGAAGACATACAGATGGCCAAGAAGCACATGAAAATCTGCTCAACATCACTAATTATTAGAGAAATGCAAATCAAAACTACAATGAGGTGTCACCTCACACCAGTTAGAATGGGCATCATCAGAAAACCTACAGAAAACGAGTGCTGGCATGGGTGTGGAGAAAAGGGAACCCTCCTGCATTCTTGGTGGGAATGTAAATTGATACAGCCACTATGGAGAACTGTATGGAGGTTCCTTAAAAAACGAAATATAGAATTACCGTATTAGCCAGCAATCCCACTACCAGGCATATACCCAAAGAAAACCTTAATTCAAAAAGACACATGCACCCCAATGTTCACTGCAGCACTGTTTACAATAGTCAGGTCATGGAAGCAACTTAAATGCCCATCGACAGACGAATGGAGAAAGAACATGTCGTACACATATATAATGGAATATTACTCAGCCATAAAAAGGAACGAAATTGGGTCTTTTGTAGAGATATGGATGGATCTAGAGACTGTCATACAGAGTGAAGTAAGTCAGAAGGAGAAAAACAAATATCTTATATTAATGCATATATGTGGAACCTAGAACAGTGGTACACATGAACCAGCTTGCAGTGCCAAAATGGAGACACAGATGTACAGAACAAATGTATGGACACCAAAGGGGGAAAGTGGTGGGCGGTGGGGGTGAGTGTGTGATGAATTGGGATACTGGGATTGACATTTATATACTGATATGTATAAAATGGATGACTAATAAGAACCTGCTGTATAAAAAAATAAAATTTAAAATTTAAAAAAAGTACGGTATCATTTGTAGGCTATTTGACTCATTTGTTCAACAAATGTTTAATAAGTCTAGGCCCTCTGAAGATATAACTGTGGTCCAGATCCAAGGTACTACATAACCTTACTTACTAGGTGCCACCTGCCTTTGTAATGTGTATCACAGTTTACAAAGAACTTTTGACTGTATGGCCACATTAGAACTGCTAGCAAAACTTATTTGGGGTACAGTCTGTTGAATAAATTTCTTCATGGTGGAGGTGGGGAGAGAGTGGCCTCCACCTGGGGTCCTAAAAAATAAAAAAATTTAAAAATAAAGAAAAAAAACTGGGAAGAGGACCTAAATAGACATTTCTCCAAAGAAGACATATAGATGACCAAGAAGCACATGAAAAGCTGCTCAACATCACTAATTATTAGAGAAATGCAAATCAAAACTACAATGAGGTATCACCTCACACCAGTTAGAATAGGCATCATCAGAAAATCTATAAACAACAAATACTGGAGAGGGTGTAGAGAAAAGGGAACCCTCCTGCACTGTTGGTGTGAATGTAAACTGATACAGCCACTATGGAGAACAGTAAGGAGGTTCCTTAAAAAACTAAAAATAGAACTACCATACAACCCAGCAATCCCACTACTGGGCATACACCCTAAGAAAATCATAAATCACGGAGACACATGCCCCCCAATGTTCAATGCAGCACTATTTACAATAGCCAGGTCATGGAAGCAACCTAAGTGTCCATCGACAGATGAATGGATAAAGAAGATGTGGTACATGTATACAATGGAATATTACTCAGCCATAAAAAGGAACGAAACTGAGTTATTTGTAGAGACGTGGATGGATCTAGAGACTGTCATACAGAGTGAAGTAAGTCAGAAAGAGAAAAACAAATATCATATATTAACGCATATATATGGAATCTAGAAAAATGGTACACATGAACTGGTTTGCAGGGCAGAAATTGAGACACAGATGTAGAGAACAAACGTATTTCCCCAAGGTGGGAAGTGTTGGGGGTGGGGGTGTGATGAATTGGGAGATTGGGATTGACATGGATACATTAATATGTATAAAATAGATAAGTAATAAGAACCTGCTGTATAAAAATAAATTAATTTAATTTAATTTTTCTTTAAGAAGAAAGAAAATATTTTTTAAAATATATTTTTCTTCACCCCAGGGAGTATCCTCAAAAGTTTTTACATAGAGATTACTTCCTGACATTAATGAATAAACCAAAAAGGCAATAAATAATGGAGATGAAGTAAAGAAACTTTAATGGGATTTAAACAAATGTGGTAACACAGCATTGCCAAAGGCTAGGTGCGCCAAGAAATCCTCCTGTTGGTCCAGCATCATTACAAGAACCCAAACAAGTGCCATCTATTTACCGCAGTTTGAAGACATTTAAAAAGCAGAAGGCAGGGCTTCCCTGGTGGCACGGTGGTTGAGAGTCCGCCTGCCGATGCAGGGGATGCGGGTTCGTGCCCCGGTCTGGGAAGATCCCACATGCTGCGGAGCAGCTGGGCCCGTGAGCCATGGCCACTGAGCCTGTGCTCCGCAACGGGAGAGGCCACAACAGTGAGAGGCCCACGTACCGCCAAAGAAAAAAAAAAGCAGAAGGCAGAGATTACAATGGGAAATCTGACTAGCAATCACTTGGGGCAAACAACTAATCAGTCAGTTTAAATATTCACAAAAGGGCTGGCTCACTGGGCCTGAGCCCTCTCTTCAGATCCAGAGCCTTTTGCACAAGAGTGAGCAAAATGGTCAGGGGAATAGAAAAGTCAAGGTTCCAGGACCCCTTGATATGGGAGTTTCATGAAGTGTGGTACCAAAACCCAGTGGTGAAGCTATGACTCACGCTACAATTAAGATGGAAAAGAATACAGAAATGCAAGGGTTAATAAGATTATGAAAACTGGAATGCCTAAACAGGCTTTATGTAAAGAAGTTATGTCAACTTTGCCTGAAAGTTTTATGGGAATAGGTATGTCTCACTGCAACACGTCTCCTTCCCAACATTGTAAAACCAAAACGTGTTCGTGAAGTCCTAATGGAGACTACTGATTTTAAATGTAAGGGTTGATGGAATTAAGGTTAAGACATGTATAGGAGAACTGGTACATCCTAATAAGCTTTTTTATAGAAATGGTTGCATGCCTTTTACCTGATTGCATTATGGCATGGTCACTGTATCTCAATGGGGAATGTTTCCCCTCACTGGTATTGTGAGACAGAAGGCATGCAAGTCCACCCTTCAAGCAATATTAAAGGGACATGTTAAAGGAAACCACCAAAATTGCTTGAGCCAAGCACAACAATCTTTTGATTTCCATCCTAGTTAGAAATCTCCCTGATATTTAAAAAAAAAAAGCCCACTGACGATAACGTACGTGGATGGGTGGATCAACCTGGGATTTCACTTAAGTTACATCTTACCAATCTCTGCAAAACAGGAAATTCAGATATAGCAGCAGTCCAAATTTCACCTATTCCTTTCCATCAGTCCCAGAACCTCCCATCCTTATCTCAAAAGACATGTAAGCTCTCCAGGAACTCTTATCTAGACCATTTCCAGTTCCTAAAATCAATCAATCAATCAATCAAGGGGAAAGGTGAGTTTTAGGAAATACAAAGTGCTATGGAAGCACTTTTGCCCAACAAGCTAGTTCAAGGAAAATTTACAACAAAAACTATAAGGTCTCTGTTTGCATTTGTCTCTATGGTTATGTATGTCCATATATAGCCATGTGTTATTGATGTGTGTTATTTTTTTCTACCTCCTGATTGTATTGCTAAAATTAATTTGTAAAGTATCTCTTTTTAATTGGCTTAAAAATAATCACTATAGTAATTGAGTTTTCACTCAAAAATGTAGTTGAATCTAAATGATTTTCAAGTTTACATAATCTAGAATTAGTCTTTTGTAAATAAAAGATTATTTAAGTTTGTTGTTATCATACTGACATCTTTAGATTTAAACATTAAGTACAATACTTTTTCTACCTAGGTTTTCTAAAAGTCAAATAAGTTCATGTTTTCTCTTTTACAAAATCTGTCATCCAAAAAAACGTATTAGGGTCTTGAATGATGCTGTCTAAAGTCTAATCACTTCTTTTTTTAAAGGTAATCTAAATATGGCTGTGACACGAATTAATTAAATATTAGTGAGAAAAGAGTTTAGGTAAATTTTTAGCTGTGATTTTTTTATGATTATGTCTGCTTAAAAGAGATTCCCAAATCTCTCTGGCAACTTACACCCTTAGAGTTTTGTTAAATTAAGTTAAATAATGAGTTAATTTAAATTCATTTGAATATCTAGATCATTCTCAAATAAGAGAAGATACTAAAACATTACTGAACATAGGCTTTACAGACAAACCAAAGACATTTGGGACTATTAGTAAACATATTTGGTGCCATGCTGAGCAATTTTCTATGAGAAAACACATTTCTACAAATTACAAAAATATTTATGTTTACCAATTTACAGTATGCTAATGTGAAAGATGGTTCATAATTGCTTTTAGTTTTCACTAGCAATTAAAGGTTTTTAAGGGTTTTTTTTAAATTCTAATATATGTGATTGAAGCTAGTGAAAAAAATAAGGGAAACATCTTTCTATGCAAGAAAAGTAGGATGTGTGTTTTCAGTAAAATATTTATGAAAAAGGAATTTGGGGGAAGAATTTTATGTGTGGTCAGGGCTGAATAAGATTGGAATGAATTTAATTAAGTAAATGAGTTTTAATATTGAAAGCAAACTGGTACAGAATTGGAATTTGGTGCTTTCTGTTAAAAGGACAAAGTTTTATTTTCCAATGATCTGGTAAGCTTTGTTTTGTTCTTTTACGTTTGCTCTTTATAACCTTCTGTATTTGCCTATGAAGTCTTTAGTTGTTATTCTGGTTAAATGGATAACTAAGCATTGTCAAATAGGATCCCAGGTCACTGTGAAACAAAGTGTTTTAAAAGATTTTGGATATTTTTGACAAGCTTCACAATATCAGATTCTAAATGAAGTATTTTTGACTCAGAACTATGAGATATGATGTATTTGAGGGCCCCTGAAATATCTCAGATTTGTTTTCTTTCTTTATAAAAACGGAGATTTTCATCTAATTAGGCTTATTTGATATGTTAAATTATACGGGAAGCATTATCAAGTAAGTAGTAACGTTAAGCCTTATGTTTTGTCCGTATATTTATGTGTTGTAAGTGTTCTAGAAATTGTGTGAAATTCCTGGCATTTCTGATATGTGCTGGTGTAAAATGTCATGTCATCAAAACTGGGTCTCACACTAAAAGGATTGAACCTGAAAGCTGGGGAAACGCCCTAGGTGACTTTAATTCAAAGACAGCAGCAACAGACTCTTACCATCCTGATGACCTTGTAACATGGCAGCACTCTGCTCCTAAACCAGAGAAATTAAAATGGGTAAATAATAATAGCTGTAAATTAAACCAACAGTCATGGCTATGGGGAAAACCAAGACAGCTGCTTGGTTCTTCCTGGCTCCCTGGAAAATCCTTTTTGGTTTTTGCATTTCGTCACCCACCATAGTGCACTTAAGATGACTCAAATTTTAAATAGACACGGGTGGAGAGATTTCTGTAAAGTTGTGCCAACAACCTACCAGCAGGGTCTGGCCTGTCAGGTCCACACCCTGGAAAAAATTTCTTCCTAGAGGCCTCAGCCCTACTCCCTTTTGGACCCTTTGAATACCTGCAGCTGGACTTCAACTGCCACTCAGTATGGGTTACCAAAATGTTCCCGTTATTGTATGTTTGTTTTCTTGATGGGTTGAAGCCTTCCCTTGCTGCAAGGCTGATGCCGTCAAAGTGGCTAAGAAACTGTAAGAAAATGTGTTTCCCACTTGAGGTATAACTTTTGCAGACTCCAGTGATCAAGGCACACACTTCACTAAGCAAATCATACAAGCCTTAACAAAAGTCTTCTAAACTTCTTGAAATTCACTGTCCCTGTCACTCTCAATCATCAGGCAATTTTAACAGAATAGAAAAACTGCACACAAGCAAAACAAGAATTACATAGGACTGAATGAACTGATGAATATGATCTTAATTTTTATGACTTTTTGTCTAAAATATTACTTTTAATCTTTTGGTTTCCAGATACAAGGAAAAAAGACTTACAGCAATTTGGCAAATTATACCTTTGCAAGCAGAACTGAAACATTTATCTTTTTCTCTCTGCTTGATTCCTCCAGAATTCAGAAACTCTCAATGAGTATTTATTTTCTTGGCAATATAGTTATTTGCAAAAGTTCAATAAGAATCTGTTCTCCTTATAGCAGGACACAATTGGAAACACTGATAATATTGCCAAGGCTTTGACTGGAATGTCTTATTTGGCAGAGACACATGTAGACTCATATATGATCAGACAGCTTGAAGCAACTAAGGTTGATTTTATGGAGCCCTAAAACCCTTAAACCCTTGGACAAACAGCCTGGGACCTTGCTGACAAGAGTTCCCAGCAGCCTTACCAGATGAGTAAGGAAGGTCACTTCCTGGCAGGTGCAGGAACCTCAAAATATTTTTGTTACCTCAAGAAGAGAGGAATTCACCCAAATCTCTAGGTAATAAAGGCAAAATCTGATGGCCAGTCTTTGGCTTGTCTTTCCTCGCCTCAAGAGGCCTTTAAAAGTTTAGTCTGAGGGCTTCCCTGGTGGCACAGTGGTTGAGAGCCCGCCTGCTGATACAGGGGACACGGGTTCGTGCCCCTGTCCGGGAGGATCCCACATGCCTCGGAGCGGCTGGGCCCGTGAGCCATGGCCGCTGAGCCTGCGCGTCCGGAGCCTGTGCTCCGCAACGGGAGAGGCCACAACAGTGAGAGGCCCACGTACAGGGGGAAAAAAAAAAGTTTAGTCTGAGATTCCTTGTGAAAAGGAAAAAAAATTCTTGTTACACTTATGTAAATAATCGGGCCAAGTTTATTGAAACCAGACTTATTTTTGTGAATAAACTATTTATTTGACTATCTTTGGTAGAAATAGGGGTCATTTTAGGGAAAAAAATGTTTCAGCAATATCTTTGTGGATATTAGATTCTAGTGCTATTAATTATCTTTGAGGTTTTATTATTTACCTAAAAACCGGGTAGATCCTGAATTCTTCCAGCTTCCTCCAATATCTGGCTATGACTCTCCAAACTGACGTTTATAGTTTTTCTCCCATTCTTTTGACTTGGCCATTATTGAGACTAAAATTGCCCTTCTCCTGGAGCCTTGAAAGCTGAAGTTGGACAACTTGATGTAAGTTTCAGAGAAATCACCGCAATGACTCACATACAGACAGTCTTTGTGTCTACTGCTGTGTGGATCACTCAGAAAGATCAGAGACATTCCAACTGCATCCCAGGAAAATGTCAGGTTGCCACTGCCTCCCTCACTCCATCTGAGGATGCTTCCAGCCTGACATCTTCTCTACTGACACCCCTCAGAACTCAGCAGTTGAAATTATAGCCTATGCTAATCATTAACCATGGATTGTCTTTTGTTTCCATAGAAATGCTTTTTATTAAATACCTGATTGTTTGCAACAGAAGCCTAACTGTGGGAGCCCACCTGCATCACCACCTCCTGAAATAAAAGGCAACTATTAAGCTGAACTGACCTACTCTCAGGACTAGGAGACTGGTTCAGTGAGATGGAGCCATCTATCAACCCAACTTCTGGACTGTGAAACTTCCAGGGAAGTCAGAGGAGGCAACTATAGGAGTTCAGAATAGGCCTCCCCAAAGTGTGTCACTTTTGCATGAGGATTATTCTGAGTTAAAGGCTATCAAGATCCTGTAAGCTCAAGAAAAACTGCTGTTACTCCCTTAAACTAAAAGAATTTAAACTGGGAATTTTTCCCAGGAAGGATAATTTTATATAAGTGGCCCCATGTATATAACAGGGCAAACATCTAATCTTAGTGTCCTGTAAATGACCCTCCTGTCCTTGGAAGCCCCAGGCCCCTATCCCATTCCTTAGCTCAGGATGCCATATACACCTTACTTTACCTTTTTGTCTCTGAACCTCTCATGTATGTGGGGTTCCCTTATGAACAAAATTAGACTCTCCTGTTCATCTGTCTCAAGTCAATTTCTTAGACCAGCCAAAAAGAACCTAGATGGGTAGAGCAAACTTCTCTTCTTCTGTCATGATGTATCTCCAGCTGTCTTTACCGTATTCAAAGTCGAGCCCCATCACTCACCTACTGCCATAGTCTTCATATCTGTCACACTAGTCTTGAATAGTCATGCTTAGCATTTTAACAAAATCAGAATAATTGTTTAACAGTGTTAAACCAATGGCCAGTATGTATAAAAACTTTAGACTCTTAATGTTTTCTAAAATCAAATAAAAATTATTTTGTGTACATTTTTCCCCCCAAGCACATGTCTAAATAATGGAATGTATGTATGGTGAAACTTATTCAATTTATCCTAATACTATTGCTAATAGTGAACTTTCTCATGTTATTTCCCCATCAGGGCTGTTCTTCACACTGTTTCTTCTGCCTCGAACATTCTTCCTCTCCCTTGCCACATGGCTGACTCCATCTGTTTCCAGACCAGCTTTTCTAAATAATGCCCACCCTTATTTCTTATCACTATACCCATATGGAATTTAGAATAAATGTATATCATCATTAAATAGTTTGTCTTTTTCCCATTTAAATAAGCCCTATGTTAGAATCACTAATTTATACTTAAAAACTATGAAATTATTAACATTATTTAAGTGAATGACTTAAAAATTATGATATTATTACCTGAGTAGAAAATAGTGACTATTACCGTATTTATTACCATATTGTACAAATTACACACTAGCTCTAGGACACTGCCACAAAAAAAAAAAAGGTACCTAAGTCTATGTCACTGTGCCCACTAAGCAGATTACAAAGTTCCAGAAAGTTTAAGAAACTTGCACAAAATCATTTGACCAGAAGTGGTAGAGTTGAGAATTAAGGGCAGGTCTTTTCATTTTTCCTCCTTAAATTTTTGTTTTTAATCTGTACTAGAGTACAGTTGATTTACAATGTTGTACTAGTTTCAGGTGTACAGCAAAGTGCAGATCTTTTTGATCGCAGAGTCCTGCACTTAGCCAATCTGCGAAAGAATCTCTCCAAGAGAAATACTGGGTCATTACTTTCCGATAAACAAGAGATACGCGAGTACCCATCTGTTTCTCTGCGATTCATCCTACTAGTACTTGCATGCTGCTACTGATTTGGGTGCAGAACAAAAGTTTCCTGAAAAGGAATGACATACAACTTTTTTTCCTCAGAATATTTCCCCTAAGGCTGCTCGGGGAGGTTACATAACTAACCTGCCCCTATGGCTGGTTCTCACTGATAACAGAAACAGCCTTGTAAAGGTCAGATGAACTTAGAAATTCACAAATATGCACAGTTTAGAATTAAAAAGATCATTTTCATTTTTGTCTTTTGATTCTAAATATTCTTATAAAGTAAACAGACTAGTCCAGAATAGCATGAAGGACTCAACATTCACAAGATGTAATACTCTTCTTATCTGACCACTCTAAAGTGTTGGAGGTGTTACTCAATCACTTGCAGGTAATTGTTCACGTAACTGTGCATGTATTATCTTTGATGTGCTGGATTTATTCAGTTTCTCCTTCATTAAAGGAGAAGTAGATTTAGGTACCTTCTTGGACTCCTGTGGAATCAGCTCATGACATGAATTTGCATCCACTTTGACCTCTAACATGCAGACTTTAGAAAAATAAAATGGAAAAAAGTTATTTCACTTTCTGCCATAACCAACATGCTCATTGGAGGGGAATTTAATATCTCACCCCAAAATACGTCTCTGGCATTAAGATTATTTTGAGCTAGTTATTTAAGAAACACCAGACATAGGAGAAGCTCTGAAAATCAAGTAGAAGTTAACGTTTCTAAGAGACATATACATTTATGAGGCAAATCTCCATTTTTAAGGAAAAGAGGATGACTAAATCTCTAGAAACTCTTATAAATGGAGAAGGCAAAGACTTAAATCTGCGTAACAACTATAACCTTGTTTAATGTGCTTTTCCTTGATTACCTCCCATAAATGAATCCTCCTCCACCCCAACATCTTTTGTCTTCAGCTGGAGGTGGTATTTAAGGTAATGGCTTGGGCCATTTCAGGGTACTCAGTTTTCCTGAATATCTCCTATATATATCTATATCTATATATATATGCATACACACATATATGTACATATATGTGTGTGTATATATATATGCATACACACATATATGTACATATATATGTGTATATATATGCATACACACATGTATGTACATATATGTGTATATACACACATATATAATATACATGTTATTAAACATCTGTTTGTTTTTCTCCTGTTAATCCATCTTTCTATTTCAGGGAGGTCTTGACCAAGAACCTAGAAGGGTAGAGAGAAAATTGTTTTCTCCCCTATATCATCTAGCGAGTAAAGTCACAGCCACTTGAGATGTGAATTATCCTATCATAATGAAGTGTCAATCTCCAGTGTGTGATGTATACTTTATAGTCAATTTAAGGCCCTAAATGTTTCTCCATCTATAAAAATTTTATTGGTATATATCTCTGTAAAAAAGTCATTCACCAATAAAAACATATGAAATAAACAATTTTAGAATACTGCTGATAATCATTTTCCATAGTAAAAAAAAAAAGTCTTTTCAGAGAATAATATAAAGAAACAAGCACACTCAGCCATAAAAAAGAATGAAATAATGCTATTTGCAGCAACATGGGTGGAACTAGAGATTATCATATTAAGTGAAGCAAGCCAGATAAAGAATGACAAATATCGTATGATATCGCTTATATGTGGAATCTAAAAAAGTGATACAGATGAACTTATTACAAAACAGAAATAGACTCAGAGACATAGAAAACAAACTTACAGTTATCAAAGCGGAAAGGGGTGGGGGAGGGATAAATAAGGAGTTTGGGATTAGTAGACACAAACTTTACTATACGTAAAATAGATAAACAACCACCTTTCTGTCCATTGACAGAGGAATGAATAAAGAAGATGAGGTACATAGGTACAATGGAATACAACTCAGCCATAAAAAAGAATGAAATAATGCCATTTGCAGCAACATCGATGGACCTAGAGATTATCATACTGAGTGAAGTAAGTCAGAAAAAGAAAGACAAATACTGTAGGATATCACTTACATGTGGAATCTAAAACATGACACAAATGAACCTATCTACGGAACAGAAACAGACTCACAGACATAGAGAACAGACCTGTGGTTGCCAAGGGGGAGGGGTATGGGGGAGGGATGGAGTGGGAAGTTGGGGTTAGCAGATGCAAACTATTATATATAGAATGGATAAACAACAAGGTGCTACTGTTTGTTTAGCCCAGGGAACTATATTCAATACCCTATGATAAACCATAATGGAAAAGAATGTATGTATATGTATGGCTGAATCACTTTGCTGTACAGTGGAAATTAATACAACATTGTAAATCAACTATACTTCATTTAAAAAATGAAAAAAAGAAATAAGCACAGTGAATTTAAACATTGAATTGCAGGTTGAAGTTTGAGACAGTGCACTAGTGCCAATAAAATTCTACCTCAACTTATGATCTCTTTTAAAAATCACCTTCAGCAATGATTTTTTTTAAACATCTTTATTGGAGTATAATTGCTTAACAATGGTGTGTTACTTTCTGCTCTATAATAAAGTGAATCAGCTATACATATACATATATCCCCATATCTCCTTCCTCTTGTGTCTCCCTCCCACCCTCCCTATCCCACCCCTCTAGGTGGTCACAAACCACCTAGCTGATCTCCCTGTGCTATGCGGCTGCTTCCCACTAGCTATCTGTTTTACGTTTGGTAGTGTATATATGTCCATGCCACTCTCTCATTTCTTCCCAGCTTATCCTTCCTCCTCCCCGTGTCCTCAAGTCAATTCTCTACATCTGCGTCTTTATTCCTGTCCTTCCCCTAGGTTCTTCATAACCTTTTTTTTTTTTTTAGATTCCATATATATTTTTCTCTTTCTGACTTACTTCACTCTGCATGACAGATTGGGCATATACCCTGAGAAAACCATAATTCAAGAAGAGGCATGTACCACAATGTTTACTGCAGCTCTATTTACAATAGCCAGGACATGGAAGCCTAAGTGTCCATCAACAGATGAATGGATAAAGAAGATGTGGCACATACATACAATGGAATATTACTCAGCCATAAAAAGAAATGAAATTGAGTTATTTGTAGTAAGGTGGATGGACCTTTAGCAATGATTTTTAATTTTACAGTTTTAAATATGTTAAGTATTCAACCTTTCATTTTATTAAAATATTTCATTTATTGAAATATGAACTAATGATATGGTATCATGGGTTTCATTTTACCTCTTATTTTTCTTTAAGTGGCAAAGTACTATTTACAAATAAGATTCGAATCCACACTTCATAAAATATTTTCTAATTTAACCAAGTACGCTTGCCTATCTTCCACCTATCATTTCAGTAAAAATGTGGCTAAACAAGTGTAGAGTATTTTGGCGCTAAAAAGACAAATGTGAAAAACAAAACAGAAAAAGCTGGATCGTCAGGTAAGTGACAGAATAGTTTGTACTGAGAACTACTTCAGTTTATTATCTAATCTCGTGCTTCTCAAATTGCAGTCTCCAGACCAGCACTGTCACCATCATTGGAGCTTGTCAGAAATGCAAATTAGTGACTCACATCTCAGACCTCCTGAATCAAAAACTCTAAGGTTGACAACCTGGCAACCTGGGTTTTCACAAGTCCTGTGGTTCATTCTGATGTAAACCAAAATTTGAGAACTCTCCTCTAGTCCATTCATTCATCCATTGATTTATTCACTCATCTATCACATGTATTTCTAACTTCTTACCACATGCTAGGTATTAGGTGAGTAGCTGGGCTACAAATAAGGACTAATGTATCAACAGTGACCATTTATTGAGAGCTTACACTTTGACAAGACATTTTCATAACAGATCATTAGCCTCTATAACAACCTTGTAAGTATTTCTACTGTTATGTCCCAAATCCCCTTTTGGGAGGACAATGGGACCACAGGGCAGCAGACAGCATTGCTGGAAAACTGCCTCGCTCTACCTGAGAGGATCCAAGGTGATTGCCCAGAGGAGGTGACACCTGAATTGCCTTGAAATTTGAATTGTATTTCCCAAGGAAAAACAAGTTGAAGGAAAGTAAAAGAAACTATGTATCAGATAACTTTCCAGGCAATTCACAGTCTGTAATTTATCACAACAACTCTGTGAAAATTAGCAACTCTCTTTTAAAAATTAAACTATTACAATGACAACAACATGAACCTAAATGAGTAAGCAATTGTGTAAAGCCATAAACTTTCAAGTTCCAGAGAAGGGACTTGAGCCCTGGCCTGAACCCAGAGCACCTGCAAATCCTCTGAGGTGTGACAGTACATGCTCAGGAAGCTTAGTATGTTAAGTGTGATTGGAGTGGGGGGGGTCTGTGAAGATCGTGCTTAGGGCTGAACAGAGAACTGAATGACTCTTTGGAACCATATTGCCAAGAGTTCTGACTACCCGTGATGAGTTCAGATTTTTGTACTTCAGGATAAGGTCTCAGTGGAAATACAGACACAATAAAACAATACTGACACGTGAATTAATAGGATTAATTTCAACTCCACAGTTTCAACTCCTGCTAGCTCATGGGTCAGCAAACTTTTCACGTAAAGGCCCAGAAACTAAAATATTTTTGGCTTAGCAGGCATACAGTTTTCAGCACACCTACTCACCTCTGGTAGTAGCACCAAAGGATCCATAGACAAAACATAAATAAGTGGGCAGGGCTGCGTTATAATAAAACTTTGTCTATGGACACTGAAATATGAACTTCATGTAATTGCCAGATATCATAAGACATTTAATGTTCCCAACCATTTAAAAATGTAAAAACCTTTTTTAGCTTGCAGGCCATACAAAAAACATATGCGCTGAAGTTTGGCCCATGGGTCGTTGTTTGCTGATTACCTCATTAGCCTCAGAAACTCATAGGAAGTTAAAAGTCATGGAGATTTTTTAAAAGGAAGAGAAAAGAGAAAGGCAAAAGAAAGGAGGAAAACACCTATCTAAATAATTGAGGGGAGGGTTAAAAATGGTTTATTACATTCGTTGCTCTGAACAAACAAAATAATCTCTTGCATCTTCCCGTACATAGAAAAGCGCTAAATTCCTTAACTTGACTTATCTGGTTTTCTTTAATTAACAATAATCTTTTGATGTTAAGACTGCCTGCCCTTTGTTGCTTCTTCTCTATAACCTGGCTTCTATATAACCTCGCCCCTTCAGAGCAGTTCTCTCACGGTGAGATGTTGCCACCCGGGCTTGAAGTCCTAACACTTCCCGCCGAATAAAACATAACTCTCAAAAACAAACAACAATCTCACTCCTATCGCCCAGGACTTACCTTTTTCTTGCGCAACGCACAGCAAGACAAAACGCTGACTCAAGGTTTGCAGCAGCGAGGGTTCATTCGCAAGGCAGCCAGGAGAGGAGAGACGCCACAGTTTCAACTCCGGACGGCAAGAGGCTTGCGGTATTTATGGGATAGCAAATAAAGCAGCAGATGGTCTGAGGCATGGGGAGCATGGGGAGTAGTGATTGGAAAAAGGTGTGTTAATCCTCGTTCTGCGCAGGCGTAACTAAGCTACAGGCCCTCGCACATGCCAAAGGTCACCCAACGGACACTGGCGCATGCTCAGTTGAAGGGTTGGTGGTCACACCCACTCTTAACAAGCTCAGCCGGAGCTAGACCAGCTGACGCCAAGTTCCTAGAAAACAACTTGGGTAAACATCTTATTAAGCCAGGAGCTGCTTGGAGGACACGCAAGGTTTTTGTAGCAACAATTAAAATGACCTTGATTAGTGACAGCAGGTTACATGTGAAATCGTTTTAACTAATGCTTATCCACAGTTTCAGCATCTTCGTGAAATTTAGAAAAATGCCCATTTTCTCAGGTGGAAGCATACGCTCTAAAGCTGAAGTCTAACTGGATTTCAGTCTCACTTGCCTCAATGCCAAATACTTTAGATTGAGGCACATCTTGTACAAGTGTTCATGGCAGCCCTGGATTCTTCATTATCCCATCACCTTTTATCTTCTTTTTTCCACCTCTTTATTTTTTGTTTGTAAATAAATTCTCATATAACAAGTCTCCCATGAGCAGAATATTAAATATTAAGTACATGACTTTTTTTTTTCCTGTCTAGCAACAACCATTAGCTATAATTAGGAGAGGCTTGGACCAACAAAAAATAAATGCTACATCTTCCATCTTTCTTTTACTTCAAGTTTGGTGACTATTGCATAGTTTTCTCAAGAGAAAACACATGCTCGGGTCCTTTTTGCTGAGCTGATATGGAGTGTTAATTGAGGTCAGATTGCAGTTAAAAGAATGAATGCTAGAGGAGGAGTTATAACTAAGAATATTAACGTACCACCAAAAATCAAATACAGCAAACAATAAAAAAAGGGAAGACAAAATGAATCTGACTGAGGAGAACTGAGCACCATCTTTTATAGGTTGGAATAAATAGAGATAAAATGTAGATGGTTAACGGAGTTTCTGTAAGCTTAAACTCTCAGCCACAGATGATTACTGATTATTAGCTACCTTCTGAGTTTTTCCTTGGCACTTTGTTACACATAGGTTGTTCAATGAATTTATACATTCCTCATATTCTAATTTGAAACACTTGAGCCTAAGAAAATTAAATTATGTTATCTTTTACAAAACTTGATCAATGTTTATTTCTTCAATGAAGCCAAAATTGTTTTGGAGGGCTTCCCTGGTGGCACAGTGGTTGAGAGTCTGCCTGCCGATGGGGTTCGTGCCCCGGTCTGGGAAGATCCCACATGCCGCAGAGCGGCTGGGCCCGTGAGCCATGGCCGCTGAGCCTGCACGTCCGGAGCCCGTGCTCCGCAACGGGAGAGGCCACAACAGTGAGAGGCCCACGTACCGCCAAAAAAAAAAAAAAAAAGATATTATTCAGATGAGCATTAAAACTTAGGTAAAACTTTCAAAGTCACATAGTGGCCCCAAACTTATTTTACTTTTTTTCCAATTAGAAAGAATATACACAATTAACTTTAAAAAATTCTGTGTGTACATAGATTGTTTAGTATTTATTTTTTACTTGAATAAATAAATGAAGTCATTCCTTTCCTTTAACAATCTATATTTTAGGTACAATTTCATAGGACTCTTCGAATAGTGTCCTACTGTCTTATCCAGTTTCCATTTACTTTAAAAAATAGATGAAAATTTTCTACTTGCATACATACTACATGCCACCGTTTTCCGCTTTTAATCCGTTTGTCAAGCAGACCAGGAGTTATCTCCATCCCGTGACTCAGGGTCCAAAGGAAGAATGGGACAGCATGCTATGTAATGGTACTGTCACTGTTAAACCTGCTAGGGGTCACTGTGTGTGGCACAGTCTTAATTACCTTAACTTTGCCTTCAGCTGTTCCTCAAAAGGCCCTACATTTGCACACCACTGCGAATAGGATATGGTTAGTCATGGGTTTTGAGCTCTACTAATGTTTTATCCTGGAACCAATTTCTTCTATTATTATAACATATATCTTGTTCAGTTCTACCTTTAAAATACAATCGATTTCAATTTGGGACAGTGCAAGTAGATTCCAGGTAGATTTGTTAACTGTAAGGCAAATGAGGTCAAAAGAGAGCTCAAATGACACTGTTTTCAGTCCTATTTGGGGCGACGGCACTTTTTGTTTTATTTCAGACTTTTAAACAGTTGGGTGACTATTCTATTTTATCCGATTTTTAACTGCTCTGCGTAGAGCAAAACAGATTTACTTCCTCTGGACACAACCCAAATTCTCTTCTTTCAAGCCTTTCATGATGAAAGCAAAGCTTTTGTTGCCACGTGTGTGGAATGGAGCCAGGAAAATCATTCATGACGCTAAGAGGTAATCATTATTGCTGGTCTTCTTTTGAGCCCCTCAAGATTAGTTTTTAATAGGATCCTACAATGAATGCCCCTTTATGGACTACATTGTGCTAAAATGGTATATAGAGGCTCCCAAAGTGTGAATATGTATATATGTGTGTATCTGTGGTTCTTGTGTCACATAGTGCAAGATCTATTTTCTCCTGTGGAAAACAAAACAAAAATGAAACAAACAAAAGAACTCAAAACAAAACAAATCAGCCAAAACAAAACAAATAAAACTTTATTCATATTTTGGTTAGGGAGGGAGAAGCAGGTAAAGGAGAAATCTGCATGGTGTTTTTAACACACAATATTTTGACAACTAAATTCCATAACTGGAGGAAATAAACCACATTTTCAGGATATTAAATCAGCCACTTGAGACAGCATTTGAAGTTAGAAAACTCCAACAATTACAGAGGTGTCACTTCTATCAGGCAATGAAGGAAGTGTGACACTTTAATTACCTTCATGCTCAAGTTTAAAAAAAGGAGAAGTCTTTTTTCCTTCTTATTTCAAATTAGTGGTATGGTGTTTTGCTTTCTCTCATCATCTCTTCTTGTGACGGTGTCTCCCTACTCACCAAGTGACCTTAGTGGTGAGATCAATAGTAAACAAAGTGGGTCCTAGAGATAGATTGATTGGGCTTGTGTTGAAGTAGATGTTGTGTGACATTGATCAAGGTTCATCACAGAGAAAGACAAATATCATATGACACCGGTTATATATGAAATCTTAAAAAATGATACAAATGAACTTATTTACAAAAAAGAAATAGACTCACAGACATAGAGAACAAACTTATGGTTACCAAAAGGTGCGGGGGAGGGATAAGTTAGGAGTTTGGAATTAAAAGATACACACTACTATATATAACATAGATAACCAACAAGGACCCACTGTATAGCACAGGGAACTATATTCAATATTTTGTAATAACCTATAAAGGAAAAGAATCTGAAAAAGATTATATATATATAGACATATATATACGACATATATATATATGTGTGTGTGTGTGTGTGTATGTATAACTGAGTCACTTTGCTGTATACCTGAAACTAATACAACATTGTAAATCAAATATACTTCAATTAAAAAACAAAGGTTCATCAACTCACAAAGCCTCACACTTATTCACTATTATCTATAAAAGAGGAAAATCGTAGCACTTACTTCATGTTTTGTTTCATTTTGTTCCTCCAAGATTTAACTTAGATAATGTATGTACAACACTTCAAATAGGGCTTGACATAGGGAAAAATGGGCAACAGCTGTCAGCTATCATGGCCTTCACTTTATAACATTATTTCAGTGTTCCACTGACATGTTTAAAAGACTAGTTCTCCATAGGTACTTTTGTTACATGAACTCTTTGTTGCTGGAGGCAAAAAGAGACTAAAGTTGTTAAACAGCTTCTACTAGCAGAATTTTTGAATGTGAGGTTTAGTAAATGACAGGAGAGCTTACGTTATCTGTTTGTTCCCTCTGGACACTAGGAACTAGAATTCTCAATAACTTTTCTCGTTTGATTTGGGCTATTCATTAAAGTACTAGTTCATTTTGGAAGACAATTTTAAGCACCTGGAATGGTCAAATTAGGAAAACCTTATTCTTTTGAGTTGCTGCATTTTTTCTTAATTGTGGTGTTTGTTTTACATCTAGAGAGACATTGCTAGGGGGAGGTTTTTAGTCCCTCTCCTGACAATAATTAGATGATTGTAAACAAGATAATTAGTATCTGTTTTCTTTTCTACAGCATGGTAGAAAAGAACAAAATGAACATTAAAAATTGATTTTTCTACTTTTGTGTCCTTCACATGTTGTTACATTTGTGGGAAATTGGAGCAATTAATAGTGAATTCAAAAACCAATTCCAACGAAAGCATAAGGGTGTGGTTTGATACGAAATGTAAGTCCACGTCTCTGGATAATTTAAATTTTGAATCCATCATACGATAAAGATACATTAACTCAACTCTAATCCTCTAAACCAACCTCTACCAACCTCTGCTTGGCAACCTCACTCGTTTAGGATTATGTCAGTTAAGCAGAAAAGTCATGAAAGGGTTCTTTTCAGATAAGATAATAGTGAGCAGTGTGATCCATCTGAAAAAGGACCCATGGGAGTGAGCAGGGCTAGCGGGGTGGGTGGGGTGAAATAACCATTTTGCAGTCTGTTTTGTTACATGACAAATGTATTTCCAACATTGATTTATCCTCTGGTTTCCTTTTACAGAGAGGAAATAACAAATTGTTGCATATCTTGTCCTAAACTTGTACCTGAAATGTAATTACTATGTATCTTATTCATTCTGCTCACTTTATTCACTCAAAATCTAAGTCAGTATAAAAAAATGTATACTGAGGACTTACCGTGTCACAGAAATAGGTACCTGGTATCAAAGTGCAAAGGAAGAAGTCCTCATCTATCCAGGAGTCAGGTAGTCAGCATTCCACAGCCAGGACAGAGGAAAAGGAAGCTGAAATGATAATTCAGAAAAAAAGCCTCAGTTCCTTCGTTCAGGTGGGAGAAGGGGCGAGAGAGAGGAAAATAATCCAGGTAAAACAAATTACACATGATGATTCAAAAATATGTACACAAAAATATCTGGATAAATGTTGATTGAAAGCTAGATTGCTACAGAATTATAAGGCCAAGATAAGGAGTTTGGGCTTCAGTCCAATTCCTCCATAATTAATAGTATCATTCATTTTATTTCAACATATATTTAATTAATGACCATTATACATGAGGCACGGGGTCAAGTACTGAGGATATTTGCAAAATGGGATAGATATGGCTCCAACCTCCACGAAGCTTATATTATTACTTATAAAAAATGTTAAAGTTATAATAGCTACCATTTACTGAGTAACTACTATGTTTCTGTGTAACACACTGTTAATTTAATCATAACAACAAATTGGAGGTTGTTTTTAGTTTTACTGTATGTGAGCAGAAAGTGCAGGACAGAGAAGGTTGATGCCATCTCTGAGACCACACTGCTAAGAATAAGTAACTCCAAGTGCCCTGATACTCCCATTACACTACATTATCTGCAGCAGAATCACAATTTATAAGTTAGGATTTTGAGGCGTTTATCAGTTTAAGGTTACAGATGTTAGAGCTGAAGAAAACCTTAAAAAATATCTAATCTCTCATTCTCTTCTCGTGTCTGAAGTCCAGGGCACCATTTAAGGTTTGGGCAACGGAGTATCTTGACTTTCCAGTAAGGATCCTTTTTACCACACTTTACAATTCATACAAATCCAGTTATTCCAGCCCCCAGCTCTAGAAATACACTAGCAAGCAAAGCAGACACACTTTGTTTTCACTAAAGCTTAGAGTCTAGTTGAAGAGATCGAGATAGTTCTTGGGGTAAAAGAGTGTTACATTTTCCTATGAAACTCACCAACTGTCATCTTACACTCTAATTATGGAGAGTAAGGCAACCCTGGAAGTAAAATATTGCCATAAATATTGTCCCCTGCAACCTACTAATTGCCTGTAATTCTGAGTAAGCCATTTTTCTGGTGGGGTCACCTTTGTGTTATCTTTCCATAGAATCCATGTGAAATGACCCATTTTTTTGTTCTAGTCCTATCTCTTCTCCTTGCTATCATCAAAAAACTAGATGGATGTTAACTAGACTTCCTGTGGTGATCATTTCACTGTACAGATGCATATTGAATCACTGTGTTGTACACCTGAAACTAATGTAATATATCAATTACATTTCAATTTAAAAAATGAGTTTTAATTTCAAATGCCATAAAAAGGACTTGGTTTTAATCACTTTAATAGCGTTAATGGATGGACCTAGAGATTATCATATTAAGTGAACTAAGCCAGACAAAGACAAATATCGTATGATATTGCTTATATGTGGAATCTAAAAAAAATGATACAAATGAACTTATTTACAAAACAGAAAGAGACTCACAGACATAAAAAACAAACTTATGGTTACCAAAGGAGAAAAGGGGTGGGGGGAGGGATAAATTAGGTTGAGATTAACATATACACACTACTATATATAAAATAGATAACCAGGGCTTCCCTGGTGGTGCAGTGGTTGAGAGTCCGCCTGCCGATGCAGGGGACACATGTTCGTGCCCCGGTCCGGGAGGATCCCACATGCCGCGGAGCGGCTGGACCCGTGAGCCATGGCCGCTGAGCCTGCGCGTCCAGAGCCTGTGCTCCGCAGCGGGAGAGGCCACAACAGTGAGAGGCCCATGTACCGCCAAAAAAAAAAGATAACCAACAAGGACCTACTGTATAGCACAGAGAACTATAATCAATATTTTGTAATAAACTATAAGGGAAAAGAATCTGAAAAGGAATATATATATACATACACACACACACACACACATATATACATATATAACTGAATCACTGTGCTCTACACTGAAACTAACATGATATTTTTAATCAACTATACTTCAATAAAAAATAAATAAAATTTTAAACATAAAAAATTTTAAAAAGATAACATATTTACTATCTGGCTCTTTAAAGACAAAAACAAATAGTGTTAAAGTGCTCCTTGGGAAAATCTGGTTCTTAGAGCTCTAAATATGAAATTGACAATATATATTAATTTTAAATTGTTCTCAGCCCTAATGCATGTGCTCTTTGTCAGGGTTGAACTCTGGATTTGAATACATTGGTGGAAAGATTAAGCCTTTTCAGCATCACTATATTTTTACTAAAAATGAATATAAGCCTAAGTGATTTAAGTATTAAACTCAACAGAAATAATTTTTTCACTTTAAATTATTTAAGCATCTATCAGAAGATGGGCATTCGACACAGGAAAAAGATAGATGTGTTTTACTCTCTATTTTCTTTTACAAGTATTCCTGAGAAAGTGATTTTAGGCCTGTAGAGAAATAGAGAATGAAAATATCTCAGATTTTCTCTAGTCATTGCTGTACCCAGGGGTCTAAGAGGCTCAAGATTAGAAAGATTTACCACTGACATACTGAATGGTCTGTAGATAACACATGTGGAGAGTATTTGTACCTTAACAAGAATGTACAAGTACATGGACCAACAGACTTCTGAAACATCAGTCTTATGAGAAAACTTCACTGTCAAGGTAATGTCAAGTAGCATATTACCCTTTGCTATGGTCAACTTACCACAATGTTAAAGCTATAGCACTTAGCACAGTGAATATAAAAAGATGACACAGTAAGTATTTGTTAGATGAATAGATGCACTGCCAATTTGTTTAATCAATATAATTTAACCAAAACAGGGTGAAACTATAATACTGGAAAAATATATGAAACAACCATTTTGAGACACTGGCAACAGAAAACACAGAGTATACATTTTTGTAGAACACCATTAGTAGTTTTAACCAATCCACACATTTATTCATAAGATCTATCTGATAAAAATCACCATAGATTAACATTCTCAACTTTGGCTTCAAAGCAAATATTAACAGGAGACTTTTAAAAGTCCAAAGCCCAGGCCACACCCCAGACCAACTAAATCAAGAAATGTGGGGTAGGACCCGGGCATTAGTATTTTTTAGAGCTTCCCAGGGCTTCCAATGTTCCAGCCATGGTTGAGATCCATGATTTTAAAGAGCACCATAAAACTTGACTTTGGTCTGGATGAAATGTATAATAAATACTTGTGCTTTTATCTAAGAGCACTTTTAAATCTTCCCTTTTTATGCTGATCACATTGCATTGAAATTATTTTATCAGTCTCTACTCCAGTAACCTGAGAGCTCCTTCAGGGCAGGGACAGTATCTTATTAATCAGTGTGTACTACTGTCAACATCTGCTGTTAATAAATATCTGTTCAGGGAGATAATGAATTAATGAACTGATTTAAAAATTGAATGAAAAATAACAGATTTCTGCATCCAGTCATTGGTGGAATAATTGGTACTGGAATAGCCCTTCTAATGTAAAAAACTATAAAACTAGACAAAGTGTATGAAACAACTATTTACAGACCTTAGATAAAAAGCAGGGCAGGACTGATATACCTGAGAGAAGGCAAACAAAGCAATTGGGTTTATGTCTGGAAACACTTTCTAGATCGTGGCACAGGGTTGGATCCCAAAAGGAGCATAAAGATCTCTTGCTGAGCTGGGGAGGCCAAGATTGTCCAGAGCTTCTGAAATAGCTGGAACTTGTGGGGCAGTGTATCAAAAAATAAGACTTTACAAAGAGAATGAGCTCCAAAAATCTGCATTAGGGATCTGCTTGAATCTTTGACTGAATACCAAGCTGTACATGTATAACTTAGAATATTCTAGGTCAGGAAAAGAAGAAGAAATTTGTGACCTATATCTAGGCAAGAATTATTCAATAGAAACATGCAGAAATGGGATTAGCAGTAAATGACATTAAAAAATCTGTTATAAATACATTTGTTAATTTAAAGAAAAATATAAACATAATGAGAATCTTATAGAAAATGGAAATTATGAAAAGGAACAATTGAGGAATTCTATAACTGGAAGATATAATATCTGAAATGAATAATTAATGGTAAAAACTCAACAGCAGATTAGGAAAGGGCAGTATGAAAGAAAATATCTGTGAACTGAAGACAGGGCAGTGGAAACTATCCAAATTAGAGCACAGAGAGAAAAAAGATCTGATAGATGATAGTAGACAGATAGATATCAAGTATATATGTTTGTGTGTATACACACATACCATAAATAAATAAATAAAGTGTGTATCAACAATAGCATAAAGGGCTGGAGAGAGACAAGTAGAAGTATACTGGTGTCATGTTCTTATATACAAAGTTATATAACATTGATATGTTCCATACTATAATTTAAAGATGCACATTATAAACTATAGTGGAATAGTTTTAAAAAGAAAAAAGTTATTTAAATAATAAGTGATATTAGAAATAAAATGAAACATAAGAAAATATGCAATACAAAAATAATTAAGAAAGGAGCAAAAGTAACAGAGAACGTATAGGTCAAATAGAAAATAAATTGCAAAATGATAGACTGAAACCCAAGCTTATCAACTGTGAAGTTAAATGTACTTGGGCTAAAAGTTCCAATTAAAAGGCAGAAATTTTAAACAATAAGACAACTCTATGCTGTTTACAAAACATGCAGGTGAACCTTTAATATAAAGATATAGATAGGATAAAAATAAAATGATGACAAAGACAAAACATACAAATCATAAAAATAAGAATGTTGGAAAATCTATATTAATATCAAAGTAGGCTTCAGGATAAGGAATATTACTAGAGTTAATGACAGTTATAAAATGGTGAATTCATTTAAAATAAATAGCAATCCTAAATGTACATAGCCTATTGATAAATCTAGGCATACGTGAAGTAAACACTAACAGAACTAAAAGGATAAATAGACAAATCAACACTTAAAGTTGTAGTTTTCAACATTTTTTCTCAGTAATTTACAGAACAAGGAGACAGAAAAGTAGTACATATAAAATATTTGCATTATACTAATATTCAACTTTACCCAATTAACATTTTTTATAACCATAACACAAAACATCCACAGAATGCGTATTCTTTTCTGGTACCCATGGCATGTTCACCAATACAGACTATATTTTGGGTCATAAGAAGCCTCAATACATTTTGAAAAGGATTAAAAGAATACAGGGTCTGTTCTCTGACTACATGAATTAAATTGGAAATCAATAGCAAAAGATACCAGGAAAATTACCAGGTATTTAGAAATATTTAGGAATTACACACTTCTGTATAACCCATGGGTAAAAGAGGAAATCACAAGTGAAATTAGAAAATATTTTGAACTAAATAAAAATAAACTGAACATATTCAAATTTGTAGAAGGCCATAAAGCAATGCTTAAAATAAAATGTGAAGCTTTACATGCTTATATTAGAACAAATTTGCAAAATAAATTGTCTACCAAGTATTTGAGGAAGAAATACCAATTCTGAACAAATTATTCCAGAAAATAGAGGAGCAAACATTCCCCAACTCATTTTATGACGCCAGCATATAAACCTGATACCAAAACCAGACAAGAAAATCATGATCAAAGAAAATTATAGATAACTAGACCTCATGAACATCCACAAATATCTATAAATATTAGCAGAAATAATTCTGAAATACATAGGTTAATACCAAGTGAAAAAGTAAGCTTTATCCCAGGAAGAAAGGTTTACTTATCATTCTAAAATCAAGCAATGTAATTTACCATATTAATGTTAAAAAGATAACGAAAATATCATGTAATTACCTCAATAGTTTCAGTAAAGCATTGGACAAAAATGTAAAAATAATTTATTATAAAAATTCTCAGCAATCTAAGAACAAAGCTGATCCTCCACCCCATAAAGGGCATCTATGAATGACAGACAGCCAGCATACCCAATGCTGAAGGAGGGAAAGCTATATCCCTAAGATCAGGAATGAAGCAAGGAGACTCCCACTTCTCTTCACCTTTACATTGGAGGTCCTAGACAGTTCAACAAGTCAAGGTAAAGAAATAAAAATGCATGAGGACTGGAGAAGAAGAAGCAGAAGTGTCTTATTCAACATGATTACATATGCACAAAAACTAAAGCAATCTAAATCTATCTATCATCTACCTACCTATCTATCTACCTACCTACCTACCTATCTACCTACGTACCTATCCATCATCAGTCAATCCATCAGAACAAATAAGTGAATTTAGCAAAGTCACAGAATGTACCAGGTCAATATACAAAAATGCACAATTAAATGAAAGTTAAAATATTACCACTTACAACTGTGTCAAAAATAAAATATTAAGAGATAAATTTAACAATTTATGCCTAAGGCTTCTACACTAAAATAAACAAAACACTGATGAGAGAAATTTTCAAAGACCTTTAATAATTGAGAGATAAAACATGTTCATGGAATGGAATACTCAATATTGTTAAAATGTGAGCTGTTTCTAAATTGCTCTATAATTTCAGTGCAATCCAAATCAAAATCCTAGCAGCCTCTTTAAAATAGGAATTCACAGGTTGATTCTAAAATGTATATGGAAAGTCAGAGGATCTATAATGGTCGAAATACTCTTGAAAAGGAAAACTTATATAAAGCTTAATATAAAGCTATAGTAATCAAGACTATGGTATTGGCAAAAACATAGATACATAGATCAATGGAATGCAATAGGGGCCAAAGAAATAAAGCCATGTTTAAACAGTAAACTGATTTTTGACAAAGGCACTAAAGCAATGTGATGGAGAAAAAAAATTTTTTCAACAAATGATGCTGAAGCAACTATATAAAAGTAGGGATTAAAATGAATAGAAACATCTACCAGTCACCACACATAAATTAGTTCAAGATAGATGATAGATCTACATGTAATATTTTAAAATGTGTAACATTTCTATAAGAAAACAGAAGAATATATCCATAAGCTTGAGGTCATCCATTTCTTAGATGGAACCCAGGAAGCACTAAAAATAATAGATAAATATTAAATTCTTAACATTTTAAAATTTCTGTTCATTCAAAGGCATCATTAAGAAAATAGGTAGGCCATTTACATAGTGGGAGGAAATAGTCACAATGCATATATGTGACAAAAGATTTGTATGCACAATAAATCAAAAGGATTCCTACAAGTCAAAGATAAAACAGCAAAGGGCCCAACAAAAGTAGGCAATAGACTTGAGCAGGAACTTCACTGAGAAACGAATATTAAAGGTCAACCATCATTATCAAAAAGTGCTCAGCATCTTTAGGCATCAGGAAAATATTAACACGACGACACCCACTACGCATGCATTACAACAGCTAAAATGAATAAGATCGACAAAATCAAGTTTTGTAAATGATGTAGACCAACCAAAACTTGCACACCTTGCTGGGAGGAAAGTAGAATGATAGGTTAAACCTCTGATCAAATGTATTATTTTGCTTGGCCTGCTGTAACACTTACCACAGACTGGGAAGCTTAAACAACACATTTACTTCCCCACAGTTCTAGATGCTTGAAATCTGAGGTCAAGGTGTCCACTGAGTTGATTTCTTCTGAGGTCTCTCTCCTTGGCTTGTAGATAGGCATCTTCTTCCTTTTTCTTCACACAATCTTTCGTCTGTGCATTGTCCTAATCTACTATTTTTATAAAGACACCAGTCATATTGGATTAGGGCCCACACATATGACCTCATTTTACCTTAATTACCTCTTTAAAATCTCTGTTTCCAGAGGCAGTCACATTCCGTGATAATGGGCTTTAGGACCACAACATATGAATATTGGAGGAACACAATTCAGCCTGTACACCTCACAAAACCACAGTTCTGGTTAAATCTAACTCTCCCACAATTTTGCATTTATTTTTGAGTAGTTGAATATAATTTAAGAAAAAGACACCACCACAGTGACTGGTCAGGTGTGCCCTTAATACATCCCAGAAATCATACCCTTTTCCCCTAGTCCATTTATTCTCACTCTCCTAAAAATCATTTCATACCTTCCCTGAATCCAATACCTCGCCCCTCAACTCCATTCCCTCTCTTAGTTCACGGTCTGTTATTTTACTTCACTGAGAAAATAAAGCCTATCTTGAAGAATATTCACAAGCTACCTCCACAACATCCACTCGCATACTTATATCTTTGCACCTACCTTCAATCTTCCTTCCTATTATTATGGATGGCATTTCCATGTTCCCAACATGGGACAACCTGTACACCCAGGGCAAGGTTCCTCATAGATGACTTACTCAAGGCCATTATTCCCACAATTCTTGTCATTGTCTCCTGCATCATCATTTTCCCCTTTCAGCTGGTTTGTTCTATTGATCCCACAAATATGCTGATATTTATTTCATCTTAAAAATTGCTTTTGTTCCAGTTTATTCCTCCAGATGCCACTCCATTTCTCTCTTTCCCTTTATGTATCACAGTTCTTGAAAGACTTGTGCATATGCTCATTACCTCCGTTGTTTTTCCTCCTGATGGCTCTTAAACCCAACTCTCAATCAGGTTTTTCAACCACCATGCTTCCAAAACTACTTTCACTAGGTCATTGATGATCTACACATTGCTAAATCTGGCATGCTGATCTTTCTTAATGTATCAGTAGTATTTGACAAATGTTCACGCTCTCCTCATTGAAACACTTCCCTCCCCCAGCTTTATCGAGATACAACTGACATATAACACTGCATAAGTTTAAGATGTACAACGTGATGACTTGATCCATGTATATATTGAGAAATTATCATCACAGTAAGTTTATTTAACACATCCATCATCTCACATGTCTACTTCGTGTGTGTGTGTGTGATCAGAACATTTAGACCTACTCTCTTAGCAACTTTCAAGTATACAATACAGTACCATTAACTATGCTGTACTTTAGATCCTCAGAACTTATTCCTCTTGTAACTGAAAACTTGTACCATTTCACCAACCTCTCCCCATTTCCCCCAGCCCCCAGCCCCTGGCAACCACCATTCTACTCTCTATTTCTACGAGTTTGGTTTTTAAAACCATGAGTGCAGGAAACCCCACCCACACTCATTGGCTGTGTCATCTCAGTCATTTTTGGTATTTCCTTCTCATGTCCATGACTTCTAATTTAGGGCTATCATTAGACCTCTTCTCTTTCTAACCGTTCAACTTTGGTGTCAGGAAGCATTAAAAGCAATCTCTGAATCAACGATTTCATGATTTATAACTCCAGGCTGGTCCTCTTCTCTGAGTTACTCTCATATATTCAACTGATTACTCAGCATCTCCACTTGGATGGTTAAGAGACATTTTGTACTTAAAATGAATAGAATTCACCGCATAGCACAGGGAGATCAGCTCGGTTCTTTGTGACCGCCTGGAGGGGTGGGATAGGGAGGGTGGGAGGGAGACGCAAAAGGGAGGGGATATGGGAACATATGTATATGTATAACTGATTAAATTTGTAAAATAAAAAAAAAAAAAGTAAAAAAAAAAAAAAAAAAAAAAAAAAAAAAAAAAAAAAAAAGATTCGCACAAGGAAGAAACAATGTACCAGTGAGTACACTGAAAAAAAAAAAAAAAAAAAAAAAAAAAAAAAAAAAATGAATAGAATTCAGCTCTTCACCTTGCCTCACAAACCTGTTCCTCAGTCTTCCTCAAGCCAATTATTGGCAATTCCATCTTTCTAGTTATTTAGGCTAAAAACCTTGGAGTCAGGTTCGACTCCTCTCTTTCTTCATGTCCTTCATGCAATCTGTTAACAAACTTTATGGGATATAAGTGCAAAACATATACAGAATCTCATTAATTCTCTTCATTTTCATTGCTAAGTCCAAGGCATCAGCATTTCTGACCTGGACCACTGCAATAGTTTCCTAACTATCCTACGTCTAACCTTTCCTTACTCTAGTCTATTCTCAACACAACATCCAGAATGAACATGAAAAATAGATCAGATCAGATCACTTCTCTGTTCAAAACTCTCCAGCACCCTCTACCAGAGTAGAAACTAAAGCTATATTATAATGGCCAACAAATGTCATGAATTTTCCCCTCTTCAAGTCTCTGACCTCATCTTCTATTATCTCCACTCTGATCACTCTTCTTCAGGCACCTGTTCTCTTCGTGATTCCTTGACTCTAAACACTAGCTCAATTCGTGACCTTAGCATCTGCTGCTGCATCTGCCTATATTGCTTTGTTCTGGATATGCACATGCCTCACTTTCTTCCTCACCTACTTCTCATTTTTATTCAAATATCACTCTCTAAATAAGGCCTCTCTTGGCCCCCCTTTTAAAAACAGCAAACCCTCCTTAATACTCCTTGTTCCTCTCCCTTGGCTTATGTTTCTCCATAATACTAGCACCATCTAACAACAGATAATGTTTTACTTCTTTATTTTCTTTACTGTCTCTTTTCCCACAATAGAATTTAAGATCTATGGAAGTAGGTAATTAATAAGTAATAAAGACTTGTTGTTTCTTTTGATTATTGCTTCTGTTGTAGTATCCATAACAGTGTGTCTGTCACATAGTCCAGTTTTCCTATTTGAAGAAGTTTACTTAGGCTTTTCCTTCGGTAACAATCTTTCTAGATGGATTTAATCTACATTGAATCTTGATACAAAAGCACAATGAAGTGAATTTAACTTATTGTATTATTTTTATACATTAATAGAATAAATTATGTAGGACTCTATAAGATACTGTAGAAAAAGAGGTCATTGGTTAGCTGAGTAAAAGTAATAACTTTCTCAATATTACAACAGACAAGAGTAGCAATTTTACATCTCTTATTTAATCAAATTATTTAAAAATATGTTTGTAAACACACAGCGTGATTCATCACAGGGCAAATCACTATATCCCATTGTGTAAACCTCAAGCAAACCAAGGTAAAACTATAAAAATTGAAAGTGATCCTGTACCTTAAGCAGCAGATTGAACCACTGTGATAATCACATTCACACTTAACTCAGCAAATAGATGGAGCAAGAATAATAATGGTGCATATTATTCATGACCTTTCAATAGAAAAAATTAAACTATGGCTTAAACTGTACATAGACATGTAAAACATTATGTCTGCTTTTTCAACCATTAACATTCAGATCTTTGATGAATTCAGGCAAAATTACAACTGAATAACCTCTGTCATTCATTTAGTTGAACAATAAATATGATAGGATGATTACACATGTTCATAAATATATGTAAATTTATACTTTTAAAAAATGTTTAGAGTTGTCCAAATAATTTAAGACTATTACAAGAAGTGGAATCAATGACTACATCATATTTTCTAACTCTGCCGCTGTTTGAACTTGACCTATTAGAACTAGAGAACAGGGTAACACATCTTAGGTCCCCAGTCTTTTTATCAGTAAATATTAAAACTGTTGTTCTTTTAGAGCTCATCTAACTGTTACATGAGTGCTATCTTTACCATGTTTACAAAGTTTTAATCTCTGAGATCAAACTGCACATTTTCAGGTAATGATTTTATTTTTTTGCAATCTTAATGACAAATCTAAGAAACTAGAAGTTTCTAAGGTTTTGTGAGAAAGAAAATACTTTCCATTTTTTCCCAAAATTCCTTTTTACCTAGTTAATTCTTGCTCATCTTTCAGTTCTCAATTCAACTGTCACTTCCTAAAGGAAAGTTTCCCTGATCCTGTTTTATACATTATTCAGCACTGTCCAAGAGAACTTTCTGCAATGATAGAAATCGTCTATATTTTGCTGTCCAATATGGTAGTCAATAGCCACATGTAGCTACTGAGGATTTGGAATGTGACTACTGTGATTGAGGGACTGAATTTGAAAATTTTATTTATATTTACTAAATTCAAATTTAAATTTAATAAATCATATATAGTTAGTGGCTACCATATTGGATAGCACAGTGCTAAACCATGACCCTCTCCTTCCCTATATTTGTCATGATTATGATTTGCATTTCTTCATGAAATTACTTGACTAACATCTCAACCCACCATTAGCATTTAATTGTCACAAACAGGGCCATGTAAATTTTTCTCATCTTATATCTTCAGGACCTAGCCAAATGTGTGGCAAAAAATAAGTGCTTAATAAATTAGCATGGTAGGCCTGATGCCTTGTGTAACTTAAGGGGCACCATCCATATTTCTCTGTATGTAAATAGCACTTGCATCAAATTGTTCAGTGCATTGCAGCCAATGGGGTGGCACAACAGAGTGGCTCTCCACCAAGGTAGAGCAGGGAGGGGAGTTTACTAACAGTGGAATCTACAACAGAGAAAAGGCCATTGTTCATGACCCCCTTTCTAAGAGAGCTCAGTGATTAGCAATGAAGCATTAAGATTTACTAACCAAGCATCTGAGATCATTTAAAGTTTGGCTGGGAACCACTTATTGCTTGACTTATGTAGGTAAGTACTCTAATTTGTATATGGGTAGCCAACAAGTTCAAGACAACATGCTTTGATCTAGGGATTTTCATTGTACATGTGAGAGCCTGAGAAAAAATCAGAAGATGAATCAAGGTTTTCCTTAAGATATTGTGTGTCACAGCCAATCATGAACTGTATATGGCTTGTTTCCTTTGCATTTGCATAGTTTCCTTTAAATACAATTCTAAATTTCTAAAATATAAAATACAAGGGCTCACTCCCTCTTGCAAGAGCACCAGAATCACAGTTAACTGCTGAACAATCATCGACAGGAAGACACTGGAACTCACCAAAAAAGATACCCCACATCCAAAGACAAAAGAGGAACCACAGTGAGACGGTAGGAGGGGCGCAATCCCAATAAAATCAAATCCCATAACTGCTGGGTGGGTGACTCACAGACTGGAGAACACTTATACCACAGAAGTCCACCCACTGGAGTGAAGGTTCTGAGCCCCACGTCAGGCTTCCCAACCTGGGGGTCTGGCAATGGGAGGAGGAATTCCTAGGGAATCAGACTTTGAAGCCTAGCTGGATTTGATTACAGGACTTCGACAGGACTGGGGGAAACAGAGACTCCACACTTGGAGGGCACACACAAAGGAGTGTGAGCATTGGGACCCAAGGGAATGAGCAGTGACCCCATAGGAGACTGAACCAGACCTACCTACTAGTGTTGGAGGGTCTCTTGCAGAGGCGGGGGTGGCTCTGTCTCACCGTGAGGACAAGGACACTGGCAGCAGAAGTTCTGGGAAGTACTCCTTGGTGTGAGCCCTCCCAGATTCTGCCATTAGCCCCACCAAAGAGCCCGGGTATGCTCCAGTGTTGAGTCGCCTCAGGCCAAACAACCAACAGGGAGGGAACCCACCCCACCCATCAGCAGACAAGTAGATTAAAGTTTTACTGAGCTCTGCCCAACAGAACAACACCCAGCTCTACCCACCACCAGTCCCTCCCATCAGGAAACCTGCTCAAGCCTCTTAGATAGCTTCATCCACCAGAGGGCAGACAGCAGAAGAAAGAACTAAAATCCTGCAGCCTGTGGAACAAAAACCACAACCACAGAAAGACAGACAAGATGAAAAGGCAGACAGCTATGTACCAGATGAAGGAAAAAGATAAAACCCCAGAAAGACAAATAAATGAAGTGGAGATGGGCAACCTTCCAGAAAAAGAATTCAGAATAATGATAGTGAAGATGATCCAGGACCTCAGAAAAAGAATGGAGGCAAAGATCGAGAAGATGCAAGAAATGTTTAACAAAGACCTAGAAGAATTAAAGAACAAACACCTAGAACAATTAAAGAACAAACAAACAGAGATAAACAATACAATGACTGAAATGAAAACTACACTAGAAGGAATCAATAGCAGAATAACTGAGGCAGAAGAACGGATAAGTGACCTGGAAGACAGAATGGTGGAATTCACTGCTGTGGAACAGAATAAAGAAAAAAGAATGAAAAGAAATGAAGACAGCCTAAGAGACCTCTGGGACAACATTAAATGCAACAACATTCACATTATAGGGATCTCAGAAGGAGAAGAGAGAGAGAAGGGACCCGAGAAAATATCTGAAGAGATTATAGTCAAAAACTTCCCTAACATAGGAAAGGAAATAGCCACCCAAGTCCAGAAAGTGCAGAGAGCCCCAGGCAGGATAAACCCAAGGAGAAACACACCAAGACACGTAGTAATCAAATTGGCAAAAATTAAGGACAAAGAAAAATTATTGAAAGCATCAAGGGAAAAATGACAAATAACATACAAGGGAACTCCCATAAGGTTAACAGCTGATTTCTCAGCAGAAACTCTACAAGCCAGAAGGGAGTGGCATGACATATTTAAAATGATGAAAGGGAAGAAACTACAACCAAGATTACTCTACCCAGCAATGATCTCAGTCAGATTCGATGGAGAAATCAAAAGCTTTACAGACAAGCAAAAGCTAAGGGAATTCAGCACCACCAAACCAGCTCTACAGCAAATGCTAAAGGAACTTCACTAAGTGGGAAACACAAAAGAAGAAAAGGACCTACAAAAACAAACCCAAAACAATTAAGAAAATGGTCATAGGAACATACATATCGATACTTACCTTAAACGAGAATGGATTAAATGCTCCAACCAAAAGACACAGGCTTGCTGAATGGATACAAAAACAAGACCCGTCTATATGCTCTCTACCAGAGACACACTGCAGACCTAGGGACACATACAGACTGAAAGTGAGGGGATGGAAAGATATATTCCAGGCAAATGGAAATCAAAAGAAAGCTGGAGTAGCAATACTCATATCAGATAAAATAGACTTTAAAATAAAGAATGTTACAAGAGACAAGGAAGGACATAATGATCAGGGGATCCATCCAAGAAGAAGATATAACAATTATAAATATATATGCTCCTAACATAGGAGGACCTCAATACATAAGGCAACTGCTAACACCTATAAAATAGGAAACTGACAGTAACACAATAATAGTGGGGGACTTTAACACCTCACTTACACTAATGGACAGATCATCCACACAGAAAATTACTAAGGAAACACAAGCTTTAAATGACACAATAGACCAGATAGATTTAATTGATATTTATAGGACATTCCATCCAAAAACAGCAGATTACACTTTCTTCTCAAGTGCACACAGAACATTCTCCAGGATAGATCACATCTTGGGTCACAAATCAAGCCATGGGTCACAAATCAAGCCTTGGAATCATATCAAGCATCTTTTCTGACCACAACGCTATGAGATTAGAAATGAATTACAGGGGAAAAAAACGTAAAATACACAAACACACAGAGGCAAAACAATACGATACTAAATAACCAAGAGATCACTGAAGAAATTAAAGAGGAAATCAAAAAATACCTAGAGACAAATAACAATGAAAACATGATGATCCAAAATCTATGGGATGCAGCAAAAGCAGTTCTAAGAGGGAAGTTTATAGCTATACAAGCCTACCTCAAGAAACAGGAAAAGTCTCAAATAAACAATCTAACCTTACACCTAAAGGAACCAGAGAAGAACAAACAAAACCCAAAGTTAGCAGAAGGAAAGAAATCAAAAAGATCAGAGCAGAAATAAATGAAATAGAAACAAAGAAAACAATAGCAAAGATCAATAAAACTAAAAGCTGGTTCTTTTTGAGAAGATAAACAAAATTGATAAACCATTAGCCAGACTCATCAAGAAAAAGAGGGAAGGACTCAAATCAATAAAATTAGAAATGAAAAAGCAGAACTTACAACAGACACTGCAGAAATACAAAGCATCCTAAGAGACTACTACAAGCAACCCTATGCGAATAAAATGGACAGCCTGGAAGATATGGACAAATTCTTAGAAAGGTACAACCTTCCAAGACTGAACCAGGAAGAAATAGAAAATATGAACAGACCAATCACAAGTAATGAAATTGAAACTGTGATTAAAAATCTTCCAACAAACAAAAGTCCAAGACCAGATGGCTTCACAGGTGAATTCTATCAAACATTTAGAGAAGAGCTAACACCCATCCTTCTCAAACTCTTCCAAAAAATTGCAGAGGAAGGAACACTCCCAAATTCATTCTATGAGGCCACCATCACCCTGATACCAAAACCAGACAAAGATACTACAAAAAAAGAAAATTACAGACCAATATCACTGATGAATATAGATGCAAAAATCCTCAACAAAATACTAGCAAACAGAATCCAACAACACATTAAAAGGATCATACATCATGATCAAGTGGGATTTATCCCAGGGATGCAAGGATTCTTCAATATCTGCAAATCAATCAATGTGATACACCCTATTAACGAATTGAAGAATAAAAACCATATGATCATCTCAATAGATGCAGAAAACGATTTTGACAAAATTCAACACTCATATATGATAAAAGAAAATAGTGTTATTACTGAATAAACATGAAACCAGAATGTGGTGCATCACAGGCAATCCACTGTAGAGGTTGCAAAAACAGGAAACCTCACTCTTTTCTTTAGCCAAGTAGATACAACCCGTTACATTTATGTTCTCAAGAGAAAAAACAACCAGTCTGGAGGTAAGAGGACTTGACAGCAGCATATGTCACACATGGTTCATCATAAAATTCACTTGGTAGTCGGGGTGACCATCTGTGTTAGCTAATTGGTTTTATCCCTAGGAAAAATAAATTTCTCATATCTTTATTACAGAAGTTAATTTTTGAGTAAGGCTCCCACTGAAGTTAGGCTCCTAGTCTCCCACAGAAAATGGGAGATAGGGATGCCCTCTTCTTTGATGATTACATTTCAAACACATGGCTCCCAAGCGTTAGAGAAAAATATTCCTGGATTGTAAAGCTGTAAAGAGGCTTCTGTAGGTTTTAAAAAGATTTATGTACATCTCGAAGAAGCAGAGAAAGAATTTATAATTACAAGTTTTCTTTTAAAAAAAAGTGCTCTGAAAGGTGGCAGGTTTCTTTTCCTTTCATACCAGGGAAACTTATTATGATTATTTTTTTGATTAGTATTTATGCGAACAAACATACATAATATGATACCTACCAGCGCTATAGAACACCATTGTTTTATATCCTTTCCAACAATTGATGTAGCCAGATTTCTTAATTTCTGCAAATACAGCAGGTATAAAAAGGTATCTAGCATCTTTATCAGATACTTCTTATGAACCATTTTAGATTCTCTCAACTTCACCACCTCCTGTTCCAGTTGCAGCATAACTAGTGTAGCCTTCTAGGATTTTCAAGCAGGCACAGAATAATAGCAATTTGCCTCATGCCTTTGCTAAGCCTGGGGATTCCAAGTTGATACCAAGATGTGGTATGCTATGGAACTCTGCTCTATAGCCATGCATGTGCCTCATGGGATGAACTCTGACTAGGGAATCTGGGAAATGGAAGGTACATTTTTCTACCCACCATCCCTCTCTTCCAAGTTATACAGACGTGAGATATAGTTAAACACCTTCTCAGAAGACAATCCTATAGGATAATCAGTCACACTTAGCTGCAACCAGGTCACTAATACACCCTCATCTTGGCTCTCCCTCCGTTTCATTATGCTTATCCCTCACTCCTTTCCCTTGGGATTGTTCTCTTGCAAAATAGCAGCTTTCTGGGGAACCCAGGTTAAGATATGGTCTTAATTTTCATTTTGCTGATTACATAGTATGTACTGGCCATAAATGTAAAATGCCTGTTCCTATGTTTTATTTATTTTTATTGAGGGGAGGGGGGATGTTTGTTTGCTGTTTTCTCATGGATTAGTAGGAATCATTTACACATTCTAAAGACTAATGATTAGTAAGCTATGTGTTATGGATTTTCTTCTTTCTGTTTGTTGCTTGTATTTTCTTTTCACTTTCATCATTTCATTGACAGAAATTCTTAATTTTGATTTAGTTGAATTGAACTAATTTATTTGTGTTTATCTTAATAAATTATTTCCTATCCCAAGGTCAGAAATACATAACTCTGTATTTTCTTCTAAAGATTCCTGAGATTTGCTTTTTCACATTTACATCTTAATACATATTTTATTAGATTTTTCCTATGAATCTCATCATTATTGTAATTATAAAGTGTGTGCTCTATTAAATTATGCTTTTATCTGTTTCTGGATTATGTTGATTTTACAGCAAGCCAACTTGCTAAATTTTTATTGTTCATAATATTTGTAGAAATTCTAACTGGCTAACAGTGCTAAATGGCTTTCTTGAATGTTAAAAAAAAAATGCTTCTAATTGTTTTCATTACAAGAGATGTTTGCCCAAATTTTTTTGATTGATTCTGTTTCTCAGGTTCAGAAGGTTCACTTATATTCCTACTTTACTGAGTACCTATCATCAAAGGGTGCTGAGTTTTATTACATTTTTCTACATTATGAAGTAAAAATATTGCTTTTCTCCTTTCACCTCCTACTGTGGAGAATGGTCTTTACATATATTCTAATGTTAAGCTACCACTGCAATCTTGCAATATACCCATTTTGGTTACACTCTATTATAATTAATTTAATCTTTATACAATATGGTTTCCTAATACTTTGGGATTTTTGTATCTGCATTCATGCATGAACCTCCTGAAATGAATTTTGATGAGGATTAAATTAAAACAGTAAATTATTTTATAAAGAATCCACTGCAATAATCTTTCTACTGAGAAACATCTTTTCTTTTTTTTTTTTTTTTTTTTGTCTATCAGCAAAATTTTACTCCTGTTATTCAAAGGTTTCTTCTTCTAGATCTCGACTTTTTTTTTGGTGTTAAAATAATTCTTTGGCATAGAATTTGTTATTTTTGTAGTTGTTGATGCTGCTGTCATTGTTCTGACGTTGTTTGGTTTTGTGTTTGCTACTTTGAAGGGAATCTTCTTTTCTTTTTACAATTTACAGATTATTGAAATTAAACTGGAAATCTATTGATTTATTTAAACCCATTGTTGGCATTTTTTCTGGATTAGCTTGTATTTCTAGGTGCAAAACTATCATCTGCAAATAATAATGATACACTGCTTTTTTCAAACATCATGTAGTATTTCAATTTTGTGTTTTATGTCTACCAGAACTTAGATTGGATTTGTTTATTCTTATTTTCCACAGTGACCTGAAAGTTCTGTATTTCTTCATACTAGTTGTTACATTTATGATTGCTTAATAATATACTTGAATATATTTCTCTAATTATCCAAGTCAAAGTTGCATGGTTTCTTTGGGATTAGGCTTTTATATAACAAAAAATGCAAGACTCTTTTACTTCTCTTTATGGTCCTATTCACTTTTTGCTATCAATTGATATAATGTGTGATTTGAAACTATACTGTTATTACCATCGGAATTAGTTCTGAAATTTGCATGCAGTCTGGCAACCAGACCTGCTTAACAGCTTGATGTGACAACATAGGACGAACAGAGCACTATGTAGCCAAAGTAAACAGCAATAGGGTTAAGTGAACCCAGCAACCAAATTAAAAGAACAAGCAGGGCAGCTATAAGGTGACTTCTATTGAAGTAAGGCTACTGACCGGAGAGATGACATCTTAAACATAAAACTGATAATCACGTTAAGGAAATTCAAATGTAGCATTCCAAAGACAAATGTTCCTGGAACTAAAAAAGAAGAATAATTTGCATTTTAATTTTAAAATTCAGTAGATAAGCTGAAGAAGAAAATAGCCATTCTTGAGAAGCTACTATTAACCTCAAAGATTAGAGGGTCAAACAGTGCAAAATATGAAAACATATGATTTCCAGAAAAATTAAAAGGAATAGAGGAACAATATCAAGGAAAATGTTCTTGGTATGAAAAAAGGTGCCTGCAGATTCAAAGGGCTCACTACCTTGTATGGAGAATTGGTGGAAAATGACATGCATTTAGGTAAAATTCCTAAGATCAATGTGAGAAAATTAAAATTTACAAATTCCTAGAAAAAAAGACAGGTACTCAAAAGGAAAAAGGATCAGATTATCAGTCAGACTTCTCACATGCAATCTGGGAACTTCAGATAGGGAAATATGGTATGTGCAGAATGCTGAGGGAAAAAATTATTGCAACTCAAAAATTTACACTTAGCCTGATGTAATTCACTTCTCAGGGTAAGCAATGGACATCTGTAGTTATACAAAAAATCACGGAACATATTACCCATCTACCTTATCTCAGGAAACTACTAGAGAGCTTATTCTAACCAAACAAGTAAATCAGAACAGAACCCTCACAACAGGGAGCGAGACAGAGGCGAGGAAACAATAAAGAGTAAAACTGCGTGATCCAGCCATAATTATATCTAACTGTATTGTGATACTGGGAATGAAGATCTGAAATATGAACACTATGTAATGAGACTAAGAAGTAACAATTCTTGGAAGAGATAAATGCTGCAAGAACAGACTAATCATAGTTTGGTACTTGTGATACATGACTATCTCACTAAAACCTTGAAGAGAGTGTAACAAGAAAGGAGTCAAGTAACGTCATTCTGGGCAGGTTGTGTGAATATGGAGCAGTAAAGAAAGTAAAAATGTTCAAAATGTTTCATCTTACGGGAGTAGGGGGTGAAGTCAAGAAACATGGTCAGCATTTTCTTTTGGTTTATTTTAAGATAAGTAAGTATTTGATTCTGAGTGCAACAGGCAGAAAATTAACACTAGTAGAACAAAAGAGTCAATATATAACATCCAATTACCAAAGGAAAGATATAAAATTAATAGTAATGTAGTCAATCCAGCACAAGTTAGGAAAAGAATAAAGAAAAAGAAGTAACACTGTCACTGTTTGCAGATGACAAGAATACTATACATGGAGAATCCTAAAGATGCCACCAGAAAACTACTAGAGCTAATCAATGAACTTGGCAACGTTGCAGGATACAAAATTAATGCACAGAAATCCCTTGCATTCCTATACACTAATGATAAAAAATCTGAAAGAGAAATTAAGGAAACACTCCCATTTACCACTGCAACAAAAAGAATAAAATACCTAGGAATAAACCTACCTAGGGAGACAAAAGACCTGTACGCAGAAAACTATAAGACACTGATGAACGAAATTAAAGATGATACAAACAGATGGAGAGATATACCATGTTCTGGGATTGGAAGAATCAATGTTGTGAAAATGACTATACTACCCAAAGCAATCTACAGATTCAATGCAATCCCTATCAAATTACCAATGGCATTTTTTACGGAACTAGAACAAAAAATCTTAAAATTTGTATGGAGACACAAAAGACCCCGAATAGCCGAAGCAGTCTTGAGGGGAAAAAGACATACAAGAGACATACAATGTCTCTTGTCTTCTCTTTTCCAATATTTAGACTGCTGGGAAAGGCAGTCTCCTGCATGCAGTCTTTCTACCTCCACTCAGCTGCATGGGAATGGGCCTTGGGCCTGGAACACTTCCTTACCAAGAGATAAACTGGGCACAGGTTGTGTGGACTCTATCAGCTTGCGTGGGAATATCTTTTCTTGTTTCAGACTCGATGAGTAGTCTTTTGTTTCTGCTGAAAGTGTGTGCGTCACATGTCACCTGACCAACCCCACTGTTACATCTGTCCTCCGAGGAGAGCGGACAGAGTTCCTTCTGCTGCAGCACCAGAGGGGTGCACATAGGTGAAGTGCCCTGCATCTGGTCACCGGGAGGGACTCACTGGCCATGGGGGACTGACGCCCACCACTCAAGTTGATCTTGCTGTCTCTTCTCTAAGTAAGTAAAAGTGTTGTTCCATTCAGTGCTTGACTGTGTTGACTCCCTTCGCAACTCTGATACCAAGATGCGATGGGCAGAAGTGTTTAGAGGCTTCCCCTAGAATTGGTAACTGATGCATGATGGTCTACACCATTGGGATTGATAACTGGTGCATGGTTCTCTGTCCAACATAGACTGCCCCCCCTTTTTTTGTTTTCAACTGACTGCATTTGCAGTGGTGATGAAAATAAGCATTGTCCCCTTGATCGTAGAACAATGGAAAAAATCTAGGATTTCAAACAAGGTTATTGCATTTGTTCCATCTCTCTGCACTTCTTCAGATATTCCAATTATTTATAGATTAGTGCTTTATACTCCAATTTTCACATCAATCTTTTTCTTTTCTTCCCATCTTTCATTTTTCTTTTTTTTTGGGGGGAGAACATTTATATACCTTATCGTCTACATCAATATTTTGCATTGCTAATCCTAATGTGCACCTTCTAATGTGAGTTTTAATTTTACTCTTCCCTTTGTGGTTTGCTCACCAGCTTTCCTTATTTTTATTATTTCAATTTCTCTTAGAGCATTATTTTAATGTACTATCTTTTTATCTTAGTCTGTTCTCAATATTCCAGGTTCCCCTTTGATGGAGAGAAATGCCAGGTGGTATAACTTGGGGGCTTCTTACAAATGCACAACCTGAGGCCACCACACAGAAATACTAAAATTAGAATCCATTCTTAAAAGATCCCCAGTTAACTTTCGAGTTTGAGAAGTACCATCCTCCTATTTTATCCATAGCACATATCATTTTTTGACATATTATATAACTTCTTATGTGTATGTTTGTTTGTTTATTTATTTTAATTGACGTATAGTTGATTTACAATATTATCTTAGTTTCAGGTATACAACATAGTGATTTAATATTTTTATTAATATTTATTAATATTATTATTTTTATTAATATTAATATTTAATATATTTCTATTCTCCATTTAACATTACAAAATATTGGCTATATTCCCTGTGCTGTATAATATATACTTGTAGCTTATTTATTTCATACCTCGTACTTTGTACCTCTTAATCCCCTAATCCTATCTTGTCCTCCGCCTTCCCTCTCTGCACTGGTAACCACTAGTTTGTTCTCTATATCTGTGTTTCTTTTTTGTTATATTCATTCATTTTTTAAATTCCACATAAAAGTGATAACATACAGTATTTGTCTTTCTCTGTCTGACTTATCTCATTAAGCATAATACCCTTCAGATTCATCCGTGTTGTTGCAAATGGCAAAATTTCATTTTTTTTATGGCTGAGTAATATCCCATTTTATATGTATATATCACATCTTCTTCAAGTGTTTATCTGTTAAGGGGCACTTAGGTAGCTTCCCTGTCTTGGCCGTTGTAAATAATGCTGCTATAAACTGTTGGGGGTGTATGTACCATTTTAAATTAGTGTACGGTGACAATTTAACAATTTCAGAAATGAAAGGTCATCATTACTGATCCCATGGTGATTAAAAGAATAATAAAGAATACTACAAACAACTCTATGCCTACAAATTTGATAAAATAGCTGAAATGGACCATTTCCTTGAAAGATACAAACTACCAAAACTTACACAAGGAGAAGTAAATAATCTGACAACGCCTATACCTATGAAAACTGGATCAGTAGTGAATAACCTTCCAAAAAAGAAAACACCAGACCCAGATGATTCTACTGATGAATTCTACCAAACTTTTAAGAAATTATATCAATTCCCCATAATCTCTTCCACACAATAGAAGCAGAAGGAGTGCTTCCTAACTCATTCCATGAGGCCCACATTACCCCATTACCAAAACTAGATAAAGATATTAAAAAATAAAGGAAAGTACAGACCAATATTTCTCATGAATACAGATGCAATATCTTCAACAAAATAGTAGAAAATCTAACCCAAAACGTACAAAAAGAATTACAAACCACAAGCAAGTGGAATTCATTCCAGATATGCAATGCTTGCTGCATTTGGAATCCAGAACTGACAAAACAATCTAACAGTATTACAAATGAATGAAATAAATACAATGAAGAGGACAGGGCAAAAGGTGGTGACTTACGTAACTCTGGAAATGAGTCCAATATGTAAAGACTAAAGGCAAAAGAAACTGTATATAAACGCAGTACTCTAGTTGATAACAATGTTTCCCACGGGGGTTAAGGTTAACCATTCTGCTACAGCTATACACATATACTGAGAGGGAACAATTAAGTAAGTGAATCGCAGACAGTGAGAGCCAGGTTTTTAATAACTGATATATCAAGCAGAGTGCAGTGAGAAATTACAGATAAGCAAGGGAAGAAGCTAGAATGGTTCATGTAGTAATTAGAGTTAGAGACATCAGTGTGAGCTCATGGTTAGTTTAGATATGTGTGTATATATGGGTTAATACACACATGTATATTCCCTTGCTTTGTTAGCTGAGGGCCTAAACAATGACACCCCAGTAGCAGTAAGTACACCTAGTGTTGGGATCTTTCTAATACCTTCCTCCAGGAAAAGTAATTGGGGCTCCTTGGGGAAATGGCTGGTTCTAGGACTGAGGCAAGATGAGCCTGGAGCATTTTGTACTGCTAAAGTGCAAGCAAGTGTCTACAAAAAGGACTTAAACTAATGAGGGTGTGTCAAAGGGATATAGGAAAACCCAGGTCCTGAGAGTAATATCTGAGCATACACCTCACGGACAAGAAAACTTCCTATCTCTACTAATGTAGAATCCTATTTCCAGGAATAAACTAAAAGTGTTCTGGTATTTTACGAGAGAAAGGTTGGGCTGACAGATACTTCTTCCTATGATTTCTACTTGAAGTATGCGTAAAGATTTTTGAGAGGCTTCTATCCTATATTTGTCATTATCTGACTGGTATTTTAACTTTCATGTGAAATGTGAACTAGTATTTATATGTTAGTGGAGAAGGAAGAAGCAGCGGGGGAATGGATGGATGGCTAAATTTTATTAAGCTCTATATGTTTAATGCTATTTAGAGATTTTTGAGGTGGGGGAGTACCCTTAAACTTTAAATAAGTTACGGCAGGTTGTAACGTGTTAAAAACAATGAGAGAAGCAGCTTTCAAAAGGTGAGCCACTTGACTGTAAATGTAGTTCAGATATACATAGGCTGTGGATGGATGTAGATAGCATCTCTTCATTTTTCATTTCTGGGCTTAGATATCTCTTCCTTCACTGATCATGGCCCGGGACTGAGTTAGATGCCAAATGTATCTGCAGTGTCCCCACACTTTCCCTGTTTTAATGCATTTTACTCCACATTATAACTGACTGTGTACCTGAACTTCATAAGTAAACCTATATCCCCTCCTAAAGTAGTTTTTTTCTTGTCCTCTATGTATCAGTAAATGTAACTTTTACTGCCTAGTCACTTAAGTCAGAAACCTGGAAGGTTCTGAGGCCTCTCTCTCCTTACCACTGCCTGTCATGCATCATTAGGTGCAGCCAATACTATTTGCTCTGTGTCTCTTAAACTCATCTACTTCTGTCCAGTGCCATTTCCCTAGTAAAGGTAACAATTCCTAAAGTGATGACAACACCCTCTAACTAGTCTCCTCTTGCCTCCCTGATGGGATCTTCCAACCATGGAAATATGATCCTAATCTCAGCCCCATCACGCCCCCTCCCCCCCCAAATTCTTCAATTGTTCTTTCCTTTTATGGCAAAAAAACCATTAAAAGGTTTACAAGGCCTTGTTTTGCTAATCCCTCCATCCTGGACTCCTGCTTTTTTTCACTATGACAGCTGAAAATATAATGCAATGACTGAAGAGTGCAAGGCTCTGGAATAAGAATTCTGGTTCATCTTAGTACAAGTCTGTGTGACTTGACAAGTTCCTTCCTTTCTGTGATTCAGTTATATCACCTGTTAAATTAGGATGATAAGAGTATCTTCTCAATTGGCTCATGAGAATGCATATACAGGCCTCATTACACTTTCTCATGTACTTTTAAATGCTCAATTAATTATGTCGTAATTATTAGTATTATTATTCTTAGTTACAGGTGTCTTAGGTTGCCTTCCTCCAGAATTTGAGCTTGAAATAAGGATTCAAGTGTAAATATTTTATTTGGGAGGTGATCCCACTCAATAACCAACTGGAGAGTGAAGAAGTCAAATAGGGAAGGGAAGGACACCACTCAAAATTATGTTAACAAGCAGGCCACCATTATAGGGAAATGAAACTCCATCTTACTGTGAACATGCCTTATGGTTACTACACCCAAGGAATAAGGAATCCAGGTCATAACCTCCAACTTGCATTCCCCCTTTTTTTCTGGGCTGCTTGCAGGAATATCAACAACCTAGCACGTCTGGCCTGTTCCACACACAGATCAAACATGCTCTGGTAGTCCAATACAGCCTTCAGAGAGTTATAGACACTTGTGATAGGAAGCTGTGAGACATGCACATGAACTAGCAGTCAGGGCATATGTAGCAGACAGCATCTGCTACAACAGGTAAGAGAACTGAGGCTCAATGAGGTAAAATGACTTGTCCAAGATCATCGCTAGAAAGTGTTTGAGTCAGGATTTGAACCCAGGGACATCTGACTCCAAAGTACCTGCAGTTTTCACCAAAGGATGGTAGTTATCAGCTTAGAGGTAGAGACTAGAGAGGAGTAAGACTAAATATGAGGCAAACAGTGAAAGAAGCTGGAGAGCAATGAAGACAGTGAGGCAGGCTGGTGACTATAATTCAATAATCTTCCACTGTTGGAAGCAGAGATTCAAGAAAATATCCTTATCTACCAACTTACCATTTGGTACATATTTGCTAGCAGGAAGCATTATACTATAGTATATTTTGGTATGAATTATACAATGTATCATAAAATACATTTTATATTAAGATCATGATTTGATTCAGGCAGTATGATTTTAGAATCTACTCTCTTACACTAAACTGCTTTTCATAGTACAAGTATTTAAGATTTTAGATTCACACTCAGACCTGATTCTGAATCTTTATTGTGCATCTAATCAAATACATATCCTTTGGGAAAATTATGTGGTCTATTAATTTCTTAATTTTCCATAAGTGGTTCTCATATAAGTACCTACCTCATACAGTGGGCGTAAGGGCGTAATAACTAATATGAGGATTCACTGAAAGTGACCAGTATAAAGAACATGAAAAATAGACTTAAGAAAAATCAAGAATGTAAAGGGCAGATCTAAAAGTGAGAAAATACGGCAAATATGAACAATAGGACAATGCAGAGCAAACATGCAACAGTCCCCAAATACTGAAGTAATGACCATAGATAAATAAATTCTAATACAGTAGAGGACATATATGCTGACATAAAGGGAGACTTGAATCTGTATTTTAAAACAATCAGCATGTTTCATGTTCTGGGAATAATTAACAGAGATCAAAACAAAAAGATATTCTGTAAAAATGTTTACAATTGAAGGATAAGAAACAAATTCTAAAAGCATACTTTCAGAAAAGCAATGAGAAATATGTCAGGCTCACCCTTGAATTCTGTCTGTATCATTAAAGACAAGTAAGACTGCAGAACAGAAATCCCCAGGATTCAGAGGGGCTCCTGGGTAGAAAGAGAATCCCTTCCATTCTCCAGTGCTGGAGTTCATCTAGTCCTGTCTCCTCCCTTTTCAGGTGAGCCACCACCTGGGCCTGATCTGAGAATGCTGAAAAGCAGAGAGTATTTAACAAGCCTAAAGAGCTGGAGAGGAAAGAGGCTCATGGGACACCCAGGTTAGCTGGGCATGCGCCAGGCCTGTTTCTAGGATTGAGGGAAGAGAACAGCTGTCAAGCACATGTGGCCCCTGGAAATAGACCTGGAAAAGGAGGAAACCACAGGAGGCCCTGAGAGGCATGAAGGCAACAAGCCTGGGTTGGGACCATTGAGGGCACCACCCGCCAGTGACCAGTGGGTGGCCTCAGGGAGCCACTGTACCTCCCTGGGCCTTGTTTTCTTCTTCCCACTATTCCCACTGCTTCCGCAGTACAGTGTTTCCAAATTCCTGACCGATAGCCTAGAATGAGGAAATAGAGACAAGATGTAGAACCTTGCTCAAGGTCACAGCTAAGAAGTGAGGAGCCTGGATGGAAACCCAGGCTCTCCTCCACACCCGTCATCCTCCTTCCCATGCTAAAAGGCCCAGCTCCCACCCCGAGTCAGCCCCTCAGAGCAGAGGACCAGTTTGCTCTCAGGTGGTTTCCCTTAATTAATCCCATCACACACCACCTTCTCCCTACCCCTCCCAGCCACCTCGAGAGCTCCCTGAGGGCAGAACGAGGTACCATCCCCCCACCCAACCCAACCCAACCCAACCCACCACTGAGCACACAGTGGAATGGGTCTGTGATCGATGGATGCAACTATTTCCCTGAAAAATAATTCAAACCAAGTGGGCATTTGCAGCCTCAGCTGTCGGGAAGGCAAGTGCTGCCTCAGTCATTTCTGAAATAATGAATGACTATATGCTTATCTAATCTCACTTGAGGTGTCAGGAGCAGGAAAAGGGGAGGGAGGGGTCACTGTTTCTGCCCCACGAGGGACTTGGAGGGTTAGTTTTATAAACTGGGCCTCAGAGACTTTGCTGAGACATCCTCTCCTTCCCTGCTGGGTGGCTTCAACATTGCAGACAGTTCTGGTTGAACCTCCCCCTGAGGAGACAACCCTAAACATGTTTTCCTCATACTCAGGCCCACACATCTCCACACACAAGCACTTATGCACTGTCCCCACCAGCCACACCCATGGGGGGGAAAAAAAAAAAAAGACAAGTAAGACTGTAGTAGTTTGAATAATTTTTGCCTGCAAATTACAGGAATCATGACTTAAGTTATAAACAATAAATAATACATATGATAGAAAGTCCATAGATACGTTGGCTTCTGCATTGATTCACTCATCTCACTGAAGATCCACATAATTTCAAATCTTTGCTGATGTCAATGTTGGCTTGATTATCGGTTTGGATGCAAAATGGCTGGCTGTCAATGGATATACAGACATGATGTTATTCAGAGGAATACATCAATAAAAGACTATCTCTTATTGGCATTCTGTCTTAGGAGTAAGGAATCTTCCCCAGGAGTCTCCAGTAAATTCTATTTATGGATTTTTAGAATTGATTCACATGCTGAATTCTGAACAAATCCATGGCAATAGCAATAAGATTACCATAGATGAATATGGAGCTCAAGATAGGCTCAACATCCCCTCAGCCATTTGGCTATGGGGAAAGAGAAAGGAAGAGTGAGATGACTGATCAATACCAGGGCTGGGAAAGAAAGAGATAGCAATGGATACTAGGAAGGCGACTCACAGTGTGCACTGCAAAAACAGTACAGTAAAAATGGAGCAAATTCTAAATAAATAAGAAGGGAAAATGTTGTGTCCCGGAAACTCTATACCTATGGAACTTTCCATTCATATGTAATATTAAAAAAGTTCTCAAATATGCAAAGATTCAGAAGATCCAAAAACGAAAACAATTCTTAGAAACTTTGTGAATTCAAAACTCAGCCGACTGAATTAATGAAATATTTAAGTACTGATGATCAATCTTGCATTCAGTAAAAAATAATGAAATCCAAATTACTCTTTTACTTATTGTAAAACCAGAATTTGATATTAAAACTCCTAGAGAGAAGTTACAAAATTTAAATTTAAGTACAATAAACTGAAACAAAAAAGCACAAATCCCAGAATGTATTACAGTTGGCACGAAAAAATGAAGTATAAGAATTTATACTGATTTTATTTACTGACATCTCAATGAAAAATAAACTATTTTCTGAAATCAAGAGGTATAATATAAACAAAAATAAATGACATAACTTCCAAATTATTTGAGGATAGAGATAAAGCAAAATAGGCCATTAAGCCAAAAAAGAAAATAAACATATTAAAAAGGAAAAAATAACAGAAAAACACAGAAACAGGAGCACATAAAGAAATTCCACTCAATATTATATTAGCAGAAGAACACATCAAGCTGGCATTTCACAAGTGCAGGTATTCTGTTTATATAATCAATTGCATCAGTAGTTTAAAGGAAGTACTAAAAAGAATCATGAGGAAATTCAAAATCTAGTCATGGCTCCTAAGAAGATAGAAAAGGGAAAGAAAGAAGGGAAGATTCTTGATAATCTCATCATCACAGAAAGAAACTAATCATGATGGAGAGTATCTTCTTCAAACTAAAAATTAAAAATCAAACCAGTGACAAAACACAAGAAAAATTTCCATTCATATCAGTTGCTCCAATAAAAGAATGCCCAATTCTACTATTACTTAATATTGTTAAGAATTTGAGCCATTTAATAATGTAAACTCAAAAAATAAGATAATGTGATCAAAGAAGTGGTCCAAGAGGATTTAATGAAAAACAATTTCTAGAGAACTTGGTCAAATGGCATGTTAAAAATATATCTAGATATAAGAAAAAGATACAACGAATGTATGCAATTAATCTAAGTAATTTATAAACAGGTTAGACAAAATAAACAAATTCCATTTAAAAAACTATTTAAGGCCAGCACTATCCTGATTCCAAACTCAATAAAGGTACTACAAGAAAAAGAAACTACAGACCAATATCACTTATGAATATTGATGCAAAAATCATCCAGAGGAAACTAGCAAGCCAAATTTAGAGCACATTAAAAGAATTATACACTACGGCCAAGTGGGATTTATTCCTGGAATTACAAGGATGGTTCAACACATGAAAAGCAATCAATGTAATCCACCACGTTCACAGAATTAGGGAAAAACACATGATCATCTCCATTGATGCAAAAAAGGCATTTGACAAAATTTAATATCCTTTCACAATAAAAACACTCAACAACTAGGAATAAATGAAATCTACTTGAACATAATAAAGGGCACATATGAAAAACCCACAACTAACATCATACTCAATGGTGAAAGACAATGCTTTTCCTCTAAGGTCAGGAACTGGACAAGGATGCCTGCTTTTACCAACTGTATCCAACAATATATTCAGAGTTATAGCCAGAGCAATTAGGCCAGAAAAAGAAGCAAAAGTCATCTAAACTGGGAAGGAAGAAGTAAAATTCTCTGTTTGCAGATGACATGATCTTATATGTAGAAAACCCTAAAGAATATGCACATACATAAAATAGATTACTAATAAGAACCTACTGTATAGCACAGGGAACTCTACTTAATACTCTGTAATGAACTATATGGGAATAGAATCTAAAAAAGAGTGGATATATGTATATATATAACTGATTCACTCTGCTGTACAGCAGAAACTAACACAACATTGTAAATCAACTATAGTCCAATACAATTAATAAAAAAAGATCACACACACACACACTCCTGTTAGAATAATGAATTCAGCCAAGTTGCTGGATAAAAAGTTAACATACAAAATTCCCTTTCATTTCTATACACTAACAATTAAAAAATCCAAAAAGGAAATTAAGAAAATAATTCTATTTTTAATAGTATCAAAAAATAAAAAAATATTCAATAAACTTAACCAAGGAGGTCAAAGACTTGTACACTGAAAACTATAAAACATTGCTGAAAGATAGTAAAGAAGACACAAAGAGATGTAAAGCCATCTTCTGTCCATGGACTGGAAGACTTAGTAATATTAAGATGTCAACATTACTCAAAGCAATCTAGAGATTTAATGTAATCCTTATCAATATCCCAATGACTTTTTTTTCTGTAGAAATAGGAAAATCCATCCTAAAATTCATATGGCATCTCAAGGGACCACAAATAACCAAAACAATCTTGAAAAAGAACAAAGTTGGTAGTTTCACACTTCCTGATTTCAAAACTTACTACAAAGCTACAATAATCATTATGGACACATGGAATGGGGAAAAATATCTTCAAATCATATATCTCATAAAAGACTAATATCCAGAAATAGTTAAAGAACTCTTATAATTCAACAAAAATCGAACCCCATTGAAAAATGAAAAAAAGGAATTGAATACACATTTCTCACCAAAATACATACAGACACTAATAAACACATGAAAAGATGCTCAACATCACTAATTATTAGGAAAATGCAAATCAAAACCACTTCTCACACATTAGGACGACTGTTACCAAAAGCAGAAAATAAATATTGGGGATGATGGAGAAAACACAACTCATGCACTGCTAGTGGGAATATTGTGCAGCTGCTGTGGAAAACGGTATGGTGAGTCTCAAAAGCTTAAATATCGAATTACCGTATGATTCAGCAATTCTGTTACCAAACCTGGTTCGTTTTCCCCAATTTACAGCAAGCCAAAATGCTGAGACGCTAAGGTTTGTAGCAAAGAGAGTGTTTACTCACGAGGCAGCTACGCGAAGAAACCGGAAAACACGTCACAGATGCACCACCCTGACGGCCACGGGCTGGGGGGTTGATGGGATAACAAATAAAGCAGCAGCGAGGTCTGGGGAGTGGGGAGCGTGGGGAGCATGGGGAGTGGTGACTGGGAAAAGGTGCGGTAATCCTCGTTCTACACAGGTGTAACTAAGCTACAGGCCTCTCTGCACGTTCCAATTGGAGGCGCTTAGCACACTCTGAGGGTGGAGCTTTCGGCTCTCTGACGTCAAAAGGTCAACAAGGGGACACTCGAGCATGCCCAGTTGGAGGGTCGGTGGTCCTATTCCATCTTGACCAGCTCAGCTCAAAGGAGACACAACTGACTCCAAGTTCCTGGAAAACAACTCAGGCAAACATCTTATTGTTTGGGCTAAGTGCTGGGCCGCCTGGAGGACGTGCAAGTCTTAAAACGACCTTGATTAGTGAAGGCAGGTGAAGTGGATTTGACTAATGATTAACCACAGTTTCAATTCTGAGTATTTAGCTAAAAGTGTTGAAAGAAGGGACTCAGATATTTTTACAGCCAAGTTCACAGCAGCATTATTCACAGTAGCCAACAGGTGGAAGTGTACTACCCAAGTGTCCCTGGATGGATGAGTGGATAAACAAACTGCGGTATATACATGCAATGGAATATTATTCAGCCTTAAAAAGAAAGAAAATTCTGACAATTGCTACAACTTAGGTAAATCTTACAGACATTATGCTAGTTGAAATAAGCTAGTCACAACAGGGAAAACATTGTATGATTCCACTTATAGGAGATACCTAGAGTTTGGATAATGTAAGGATGAAAATTATGCCTAGATTGCTATGTAGGCTTAATGCAGTATCAATAGAAATCTAATAATTTTGTTTTTGTTTTAGTTGTTGATAACATGATTCTAAAATTTATCCAAAAAATAAACACAAAAAAATTCTAAGTTTTTGAAAAAGAATAAAATGCAGTGACTTTTTCAGTATCAGTTATTATAACTGCTTGTAGAGCTACAATATTTAAAAGACTCTGGCACTAATTCCATAACAGTTTAGAAAACCCAAAGAGATAACCAGGCATACATAAAAAATTGAGTAAATGGTTGAAAAAGTAAGTGATAACCAGTCGTGGAAGAAAATATTATTGAATACATATTTTTGAGATAAATGGTTACTCTTGAAAAATGTATATAGACCATTACACAATTCACCAAAACTTAAAATATTATGTAGAAAATTATGAGCATTCCAACAGACACATGGGAAAAGGAGATGGATACTCCATTAAAAGAAAAAAACTGAAGAATATAAAAATCAGAGCGCATCATAAAAGTTGCCCAAGTTTCAGTAGTCATCAAAGAAATACTTAAGATTCTTATTTCCCCCATCAAATTGGCAAATAGTCACTATATAGTGACTGTGTGTGTGTACTTGTGTATCGAGAAACTAACAAGAATGCAGGGGAAAATAATGTTATATGCTATTTTTTAAAGTGTAAACCCTTACAACATCTGTCTGCAATTCAATCTAACAATATGATATAGAATGCAAAATAAGAGATTCAGTGGGAAAAAAATTCAAAGGCATATGCTTAGGAAATGTTCAATGACAAACACAAAGTTTAGTTTACAAAGATGTTCACCATAGCATGCATGCATTCATTCATTCAACAAATATGTATTAAGCATTATCCATATAAATGTCGGTGTTCTGGGCCCTATGTTAATTTCACGTCTCATAGAACTTACTTTTCAAAAGAGAAGACACACAATGGAAAATGCGATGAATAAAAACAGTAATTACATAAAGTGATAAGGGCTATGAAAATCATAAAACAGGGTGATATGTTAGTGCCGAGAAGCAAAGGTCTCCCTAAGATAGTGACATTCCAGCTGAGACCTGACTGTTATAAAGGAGCCACCATGGCTTTGGGGACAGAATACTTTCCAAGCAGAAAAAATAGCAAGGACAAGTAGAGAATGAAATTGGAATGTTTGAGCAACAGAAAAAAAGGAGTGTGTGAGTAAGCCCAATAGGAACAAAGTGAGAGGAGAGGTAGAGGCTGAAAAGACAGGTAGGCAGGGAGATAACTAAACCTTACAAAGGCATTTAGATTTTGTTCTAAGCCCAGTGCAAGTCACTGGAGAATTTTAGGCAGGGAGATAGTGATAACTGATTTAACTCATCAGAAAAATCACCTTGGTGAAGGAGAGAATGGACCACGCTGTGGCAAAACAAGTAGCAGAGAGACCAGCTAGGTGTCTAATGAGATGAGGAATGATGGCGACTTTCACTACAGCCATTCTTCGGCAACTTTATTGTTCATATGATTCTCTCATGAATCTTGCTGAAGTTCTGATTCTGATTCAGCTCGTTTGAGATAGGACCTAAGATTCTCCATTTCCAACAGGCTCTCAGGTGAGAGAGATACTGCTGGCCCAAAGACCACACTTTGGGTACCAAGGCTCTGGTCAGCTGGTATCTTTAAAATTTAAAGTCAGAGAAGGAAGAAAGAATACAGCTTCCATTTACATTTGGAGTTACAGCTGTAGGTGCTGCTGCAGGGCTGGATTTGGGGGGTAAGAGAAAGAAATGACTGTTAGGACTACAAGAATTCCTTATGTGAGCACAAAGTCAAACCAGCGTAATTACCCAATAAGAGGTTAATGAAAGCAGATGGAATATTATTAAAAATCTGAAAATCATATTTTAAAATAATCTTTTTTACATGGGCAAACAAGATTTACGATACGACCCCAACTGTAAAACAGGTAGAGCACATATGGAGAGATATATATCAACATGGAAAAAATATCCTTAGGATTTTTTTCTTTGTATTTTTCTTTTTTCTTACATTTGTAATAATCAACTTCGATTACTTTTATAACCAGAAATACTTTTTATTCCTTTTCTGTAAAGATCTAAAGCCTATGTAGCAAGATGGCATCATCTGTTTAATTTATAGTGGAGGGCACATAGATTTGTTGTATTTTCTCCTATGTTATTGGTATGTTTGAAATATTTTATATTTCATATAAATAAATTAAAATTTAAGCCACTGTTTTAAAGGATCTCATATTCTTATTTTCATAAAAAGTATAATGTAACCTGCAGGTACACAAGCACAATCTTTTTGAGTACATGGGCCATCGCAATTAATCTTCCACTTTATTTTTATATTTCCATTGTGTGAACTGCCTGCCTGGAAAGTTTTATTTCTTGACTGAGTTTTAGTGTTTTCTACATAGAAAATTTACTCTTTAATCAGGGCATCATCGTTTAATAATATTTTTTAAAAATGGAGCCACGACTTTCAATGTCAGGCCTCTACCTTTCTACCCACTCATCCTGCTGGAAATGTCAACAGTCCAAGGTCTGATGATTGGGAAGTGGTGCCTGGCTGAGCAAGAAGGGTTCTGGGGGGCACAGGGAATGCTGGCTATGACCCCGGCAGGTGGCTTGCAGTAGGGGTGAAAATATGTGGGAGTGTTCGGCATGGCAGTATGGGGGACATGTTCATGCCCCTGCAGAGCCAGCGGGAGTGAGGGGGCACAATCATGCTGGTAAGTGAAAGCTTGATACCACCGCTGTCAGGGTGTGACAAGGAAAGAACGGATTAGGTCTAGACCAGTGCTTTTCAAACAACGTATCACTCCACAAGCACTAGGTGGCAACAGCATATGTAGTCTGCAGGCGGCAAAAACAGATTTGAACTCTTCTGCCCTTGCCCTGGAGGGGTTTCAAACCTACAGAAAAAAATAAGATCTACACAGACGTACCAATTTGAAAACATAGTTTTAAAGTTCTAAAGGAAAAGGGAATATCCTTGATGATAAACAACTGATTATTTATTGTATCAGGTGGACTCACTGATTTTGCTTGTAAATGTATCATATCTAGAGTAACTCGAATATGAGTCCATTTTTTCCTCTTTGTGGAAACTGTCTTTCGATGTACATGATTTCAGGTAATAACAGAAGTGAATTTCCTCTGGGCTGCATATGTTTGCAATTGTTTATTCAATTTGTTTCATCTTCAAGTAAAGTCATGAGATGCGAAGGGACGTAGTAGTCCATTCCGGTAAATAAGGGGGGTGAAAGCTCTGTCCAAAGCCTAAGACACTGACCTGAGCTGGTTAGCACGTGAGCTTTTATTTTCTGTTGTAAGGGTCTCAGATACTGGAATTTGTTCTCGTGTGTGTGTGTGTGTGTGAATGTATATGTGTATGTTCCTATGAATATGTATATATTACACATTTTCCATTATATCAAATATGTATTCCTGTGGTAATTATGGACCAGAGGATGAAAACCATAAATATTTGTGATCTCTGAAATGACAAATTGTTTTAGAATGGGGAAAGGTGAATTAAAACTTATGGGGCGGGTAAATCAGAAAGTCACTGTATACAATTTTGTCCATTTGAACTCACACTTAATGAGTGCCTAAAAGGAGGTCAGCAACTTTTGTTTCCATTCTCAGCCTTCATTTATTTCCTCAAAAGTGTAGACTAAGAGAACAATTAGATTTGCACAAGAGCATGACAGGAAGGGAAATGAGGATCAGGGTTGTGGGGAAAAGCAGACAGACAAAACACTGTACTCTGTAAGAAGAAAAGCAGAGAGCTGCCACTTACAGTTACCCACTGCTTTCCTAAAAGTTCATTGTCTCAGGGACCCTACGTGGGAGTTAAACGTTGGAAGGAAGGAGGAGACAGGGGGACATCATGGCGGGCTGTTCCATACGTTACCATGTGCATCTCTATTTCCACAGGCCCCAAATGATCTCCTACCTCCCGTGACACGTGTACCCTAAACGGTCAACTCAACAGACTAAGCAAATTGATTGAAATTCTACAGAAATCCTTTCCCTGGTTACAGAATTTAACAGAAGTGGGAGTTTAGGGGGTTCTTTCAAGAAAATTCGGATTCTAAAGGTTTAACTAAAACTTCTTTTACGACTGTAAGAGCTTTACATATAAGGTGAACCTTCACTCCTGAGGACGAAATTCTAGTGAAATAAAAGGAGTGCACATGACGGATGCTTTCACACAGATGTCAGTATTGGTCATTGTTCATGGTTTTACTTATAAATGCAAGATTTCCCACAAAATTTCCTGGATCGTTGTAGTCTACTGTTGGTATTTACTTTCGGGGCTTATTATTTGGGGAGGTCGATAAATGATTAACTGCAGCTTATTTTGTTTTAGCCAGGGCGCTGGATAGACTGCATTTCTCACTTTGTCTTCTCAGCAGTTGTGTGGATTATGGAGATGAGCTGTGGCTCTAGCAGAAAATGCATCATTTATATATGTCAGCTGGATGGCATCACGTGCCTGCTCTGGACTTTTTCTCAGAGGCTGTGAGGTTTATGACCATGATAAAGCCTTTTTTTCCCCCCACAGATCATGTTAGTAGAATACTCGTACCTTTTCTGGACTTCACCCTTTCAGAGACCAGCCAGAATCAGGAAGAACAAGATGCCGTTTTGGTAATTTTTACCAAAATGAGAAGATGACTCCATTCTCCCCAAACTTCCCTCTCTTACCAAACTACTAATTATTCAGCATACATAGAGAGATCTAGCAGATTATTTTTCCTTTTCAATATATTTTGTTTGGAAAGAAAGTATATATTTATTTTCATAAAAATCTTTTTAGAGCAAAAGATATAAATTGCTTAGCTTGGCAGAGGTCTAGGCTAAAATCCATGCACACAACACAGGACTGTTTTCACTAATGTTCTCCGCAATGCTCAGAAATATACATGTGGTTTCATTTGTCCCATCTGTGTAAATGATTGTCTACCATTCATATCATGTAATCAGAAAATAATTTTCATAATCAGAGACCACTTCTAAAGCAGTCATGTATGGGGCTGAAGGCAATGCAGACCTTAACAGTGGAACATCACCAAGGCAAAGCTACGATTCATGAAGTAACTGCTTACAAACAGGAGGACCGTGCTCGATTTCTCCTTCTCTCAATTTAGCCTGCCTCAGTCCCTCCCTCTCCAGCAATGCAAAGAGGAATAAAACCCCTTTTTTACCTTTAAAAATGGCACCAATGAGCAAAAAAAAAAAAACACACAAACAAAAATGATACAAAACATAATAGATGATTTAAGTGTGATTACAGCAGAATGATGAGCTTATCTAAGAAAATGGACATAGGCTTCAAAGAGAAAAAGCTAGCATTTTGAGAAATATATTTCCCTCTGGCCGAGACCTTTTCTATCAGTATGAAAAGAGAAAATCAGGAAACTCAAAGTATTAAAAATATAGGTAATTGGGCTTCCCTGGTGGCGCAGTGGTTGGGAGTCCTCCTGCCGATGCAGGGGACACGGGTTCGTGCCCCGGTCCGAGAAGATCCCACATGCCGTGGAGCGGCTAGGCCCGTGAGCTACGGCCGCTGAGCCTGCGCGTCCGGAGCCTGTGCTCCGCAGCGGGAGAGGCCACAACAGTGAGAGGCCCGCGTACCGCAAAAAAAAAAAAAAAAATAGGTAATGAAAATTATATAATGTTATATATCAATTTTATCTCAATAAAAAGCAAAATATAGGTAATGGAGCATGTAGAATCAGAAAACAGTAACACAGTTTTAAATGCTAGTATATGTAAACACACTGAACCACTGTTATATTAACAGAGACATATTATATCTATACATCTATACAATATTTATCTAGCTCTAGATACACACAAACACACACACAGCATATACAAGAGCGAAGACAAATGCCAGAAGGCCAAACCTGGTTTTGAATGAATGAATCACCCATGAGCAAATACTCCTGTATCTTTTCATTTTCATTTGTCCTCTCTTGCAGCATTCTCATAGATTAAAAAGAATCTCTTTCTCTGCCAATTTTCACCTTTTTAAAATATTTTCTTCATTGATTTTCCCCCTTTTCTTTGCATCAGACCTTGAAATTCGTAAAAATGGGGTTTATTTACATTTTCATATTCACTTCATAAGCATGCATTAAAGCCTTACTGTGTGATATGGAAATATGACTATAAAAGGTTTAGACTGAATATGTTGTGACTCCAGGAAAAGCAAAAGTGAATAACAACAGAGAAAAAGTCTTGATATGAGCTGCTTTCTTAGTAATTTATCACTATTGACTGAGCATTTAATTCAAAAAAGATTTGTGATTTTGAGTCTTGTTCCCCCTTGGGAAGACCAAGGTTTGTTTGGGTGTTGCTGAATTATATTCAACAAAAGGTTATGTAATCATCTAAGTTATGTAATAGAGAGACAACTTACTACCCTGATAGCATGTGAAAAAGAACCTGAATTCATAGATTCAAGGAGTATTCAAGATGGAAGGATCATAGAAATGTTTGAACACTCCTCAGTCATACAGATGGAGAAGCTGAAATACAGAGAAAAATGAGGACATGGTCCTACCTTAGGTGTTGCTGATTATACTGGTTTAGTAATATGGATCTAGGTATTTTAAAATGTTATTTTTTTAAATCAAATTAAGCAACTTATATTGAGTGTCTACACGCAGTAAAGCTAACAGTCCATTTTTATTAAACATTAACATATTTTTGGTGCTGCTAATCCTTTAGTTAATTTCAAAAGTTTTTTATGTATGCAGCTAATAGAATTTTTCAAATATTTTATTTATTTATTTATTTATTTTGTGGTACACAGGCCTCTCACTGTTGTGGCCTCTCCCGTTGCAGAGCACAGGCTCCGGACGCGCAGGCTCAGTGGCCATGGCTCACGGGCCCAGCCGCTCCGCGGCATGTGGGATCTTCCCGGACCGGGGCACGAACCCGTGTCCCCTGCATCGGCAGGCGGACTCGCAACCACTGCGCCACCAGGGAAGCCCCTAAATATTTTATTTTTAATTAAATTCTTTATGATATTTTTATGAGGAACTTGAGAAGCCTTCTGCACATCCTTGTGTGCCCTAAGTTAAACAAGAAGGCTCCAATTTGAGTTTTTCACTTTATAGCATAATGGAACTGATCTATTCTCAGGAAAATTAGCCTTCCGCTTAAATGTCTATCTTTGACAGGAAAGGAAGCTTAGAGGTGTGTGAAAATATATACGCGCTTTTACAATTGTGATACTCTCCCATCAGAAAGTGCCAAGATACCCGCAAAGAAAACTCTTTTGTCAAAATCAATTTTATATGAAGGTTGATTTAATGAGCAGTTTTTATGGGGCATAGAAATCTCTGGCACCTTCTCTTTTTGTTGCCGACCAGTTTCATTAATCATGAAGCAGCTAGATTTCACAACCAACTACCTGTCCATTAGGACAGATTTCCAGGACTTTGGCAGACCTTACCTCCAAAAATTCTTTCAACAACACAGAATCAATTTCTCAAAGAATGTAATGTATTGAACTTAAAATCCTGTAGGGTGAAACAGGCATTCTAATTAATAGCAGTTGGTGATGGGATACACTTCATATCATCTAATACTAACTGGAACAAAATGTCACCCTTCTATCATTCTAGCAAGAAGTTTACACTAAATCCTCATTACCTGCTCAGTAGTAGAAGGGGATTAGCAATGAGGTGACCTTAATCACAAAAGATTGGGCAGATCTACAAAAGCCTCCTGAATTCACAGCAAGTGGCAGTCCAAAAGACACTATTATAATCTCCCCGGTCCATATGGTTGATTTTCAATTTTGTCAAGGGAAGCTATCCTGTGGTAATTCCAATAGTTCCTATGGTGCTGTTACTTCTGAGATTGTCAGCTTTTACTTTCTGAATTCTAACTTTCATAAAATTCTTTCATTTTTCTGACTCTCCCTGGAATCAGAAAGGGCATTCATAGTCAAAGAAGAACTGAACAGGAGACTCTGTTACCTGAAGGATTCAGAAATGTATCACCTCGCTCACTGGACCAGCTTAAAGCAAATATTTTTATAATAAATCCTTTGAGAAATTTTAATTTGTGAATGTTAACCTTTCAAAGTTGAAATAAAATAGAGTTAGAGGGCTTCCCTGGTGGCGCAGTGGTTAAGAACCTGCCTGCCAATGCAGGGGACATGGGTTCGAGCCTTGGTCCGTGATCCCACATGCCGCGGAGCAACTAAGCCCGTGCACCACAACTACTGAGCCCGCGCGCCTAGAGCCCATGCTCCACAACAAGAGAAGCCACTGCAATGATAAGCCCACGCACCTCAACGAAGAGTGGCCCCCGCTCGCCGCAACTAGAAAAAGCCTCTGCACAGCAATGAAGACCCAGCACAGCCAAAAATAAATAAATAAAATAAATTTATTAAAAAAAAAGAATTAACTGATTATTTTTATTTAGTTCCTGGATTTATTTTTCTACACATCTCATATGCTAAATACAGTGTGAATCACTGTCATACTGTCATAAAAATATGTCAAGGTCAATGTCTTCACATTAGAGGTTATTTTGTATTTGTATTTTGTGATACTGGAGCTTGTTCTCATGAAACATGTTAAAAAACAAAATCAACAAATGCTATAAAAATCCCTCAATCCTCCCCCACAGCCACCCACTCACCATCCGGAGCCTATGGATAGAGCAATTCTTTCTCATCCAATCACATTCAGTATTCCAAACCTAGAAAAGCCCACAAAGTAATCCTCTGACCTTGGATGAGAAACATAGGAGTTTCCTAAACACTCTGCCCTCTGCTCATAGCATCTTCCCTCTCTTTTACCAGTTTCTAATTAAGTATGCTGTGTTACAGACCCACCAGTGAGCTGATCCATTAAAAGACATTTTGTTGTTAAAGATTTCATTGTTATGAGCTCACACCTAAATCTAAAGAGCAATCGTGACAGAATGAAGTATTCAAAGATTTTATGGCCCAGAAAACAACAAGGAAATTACTTTTAAGGGAACTACCACCTCATGGAAGCACTGCCTTTTTGCACTTCTCTCTTTCCTACTGATTTTCCCCCATTTTTCTTTACACAACCGCAATACCTCAGATCTGAACTACAGAAAATTATACACTCTGAGCCACAAGTAACCAAGGGCATAAGATGATTAAAGACCCAGGATCTTACTGCCTACTTCAGTAACTCCTCTTTAAGACGGCTCATTTCCAAGTCCATGATCAGTGCTGTACCACTACTACCAAGATGACTTCCGTTCTGCTTCCACTCACAGCAATTAGCAAGTAGTCTCAATGGCATTACAAAATCATTTTCTTGCCCAATGTACGGCTACTGGAAAACTAAAGGAAGCAAGAGGAACACACCAACAGAAAGCCAGGAACAGAGGAGTACCACTGTGAAATACCAGCAGAGCCAGGGCTCCAGGACTTGTATAAAAGTGATGCTGAGAGGGTGACAGATGCCAATTTTGCCATCTTTACTTCTGGCTCTGCTGCTTGCCCTAAAGCATCTTTTCTCCCCTACCGAGTTTTTCACTGACAACAACACCCTTCCCTCAGGGTCTTAAAGCTAAAGCTGTTTGTGCAGCTGTGCTGGCAACTAAATGATTTCCCGTCATATTGCTTCCAGGGTGAACGTATTCAGTTGAATCATTGTCTCTTTAGACACAGATAGTTGAGCTCCATGTGTACTGAGATAACACGCAGTAAGGAAATGTAATCAGTTAAGCTACCACTAATTTAACACTGAAGAAGAACATTTAAAAAACATAAACCTGACCGCCTTAAAGGACAAAAAGAATCTCTCGGTAATTCCTTCCCTCCTTTATTTTTAAACCCTCATATTAGAGATGAAAATTTTGATTTCTGAAAATTATGTGACTTATCCAAGACGGCCTAACTGATTAGTGATAGTGTCAAGTCACCACACAGCTAAATTCTTCAAGCATCTCCATAATATTTGTTTCACATAGGCATATTCAGCCTATGTTTAAACACATCCAGAGAGAGAACACTTGTTTATTGGGCAACCAAAGCATTTTGGGCCAGGTTTAAGGATTAGAAAAATTTTTTCCTGTTCACCTGAAATTTATTTCTCTGCATGTTCCATTTCTTCATTCCCTTTGACCCTTTGGAACCAAAGAGAACAAGCCTTATTTGGCTTCCGCATGACTCACATATTTTAGCCATGCTTTCAACAACTTTATTTAGCCTCGGCCCCACCCCTCAGGCACTTTTTCTAGCTAGAGGTCCCTTCTGCATCTCCTTTCCTCTCTGCAAAGGGCTCCATATTCTTCAACTGAGGCTTCCTAGCTACCGAATATTAATCCATTAGTACAGGTGTATACTATTGATATAACTCAATTGTTGGCTGGTTTCCTATGTTTATTTTCATCATGATGATGATTCCTTTGTCAGACAATTTTGACCATCTGGTTCTACTGCCCACTTGTGCAAATATATCCATAAGATAAAATGTTAGCCACTGAATTGCTGGATCAAAGCATTTGTGTATTATTCAGGGGAAGCTTTCGTAGCTTTTTCCAGCCTCTTATCTGCCAGTTATATCTGTCCAACTTTGCTTCCACAAGACAATTTGTAGGCTATTTGAAAACACAGCATGCTGTAGTGGAAATCAGTACTGTGAATGTCATGAACTGGGTGTGAAACAGGCTTCTTGTGATTTTGACAAGGTATCTAGGGCAACATGTCTTCATTTATAAAAAGAAGAGTCATTCCATCATCGGCATTCTTTCTGCCTTCCCATCATGGCACTTCATAAATCGTACTTACGTATATTACATATTATCTTGAATTTTTAAAATGATCTTCACATGTATTTTCACTGTTTTATGCTCTCTCTTCTCTACCAATATGGCTTTTCAAAGACCCTTTTAAAATGTGGTACTAGAGATAACCAACAAGGACCTACTGTATAGCACAGGGAACTATAATCAATAATCTGTAATAACCTATAAGGGAAGAGAATCTGAAGAATGAATATATAAATATTTGGAAAACATATATATATATATATATAAATGAATCACTGTGCTGTACACCTGAAACTAACACAACATTGTAAATCAACTACACCTCAATGTAAAAAAAAAGAAAAAAAAACTGGTACTAGAAATGAACACAAAACTCACAGTCTCATCAGACCAATATAAAACAGTGAGACACCCGCTAACTTTCTCTTGAGACTATAGTTCTACTAGTGTAGCCTTATGCTGTGATATGCTGTTAGGTTTTTCCTTTTATTTTTTGGTTTGATTTTTTTTTTTAACTGTGTTACACTGAGCCTTTTAGAATTGAATTTTAAATTCTTTGAATTTTTGACCATCAATCCATGTTTTTCTTATCTTATGTTGATTAATTACTATTTGAAAACCAAATTATAGGACAATACATTTATCTCAGTTAAATTTCATTTGGGGCTTTGGTATACAATTCCAGTATGTTTGGTATGTTTTTAATGTTGCTTCTGCTGCCAGTTATGTTATTATTACTTATAGCTTTGTATACCTAAACGTTGTTTCACATTTTAGCGGGGGGAAAAGTTTTCCTCAGTGCTCTTAGGGTCCCTGGCTGGGTCTGAAAATTAAACTGACAGATTAACAGGCGAAAAGCATACAAATTTATTTAATGTAAGTTTTACATCACATGGGAGCCTTCATAAGGAAATGAAGACCTGAAGAAATGGTTAAACCTGAGCATTTTTATGCTGGGTTTGATGAAGAGTGGACAGTCATGTAGAAAAATGATAGGTCAAAGAGTATGAGGTAAACGTTGGAAGCTGGGGATACTGAGCATGGCCTGTATGGATTTTTTTCAGAGTCGCTTTGTCTTTGGAGATAAAGGATACTCCTTTCCTCCAGGTATAGGGGAGGCCACCTCTTACATCAGGGTTTTAAGATCTGTTGCAGAAGAGAAGGGAGGGATAAGGTCAGAGTGACCTTCCTTTTTCTGCTGTTTTCTCAAACTCCTTCCACTTAAAATATTCAGTGTGGCGAGGTGCCATATTTGGGGGTAGCTTGTCCTGAACCCCATCAATATGTTTCTCTGCCTTTGCAAACAGAATGTCTTGAGGAAAACAAACCTGGAACGTGTCCTACAGTGTGCTGCACCGAAATTAAAATATAACACCTATCAATCCAGTAGATTTACCAGAAAAGAATGTTTTTCATAATCCATTTGGCTCCTGTTTATTACCATTTTTTTCTAGCCTAGTTGTTGGCTATTAACTAATTAATAATGTACCCACCAATTATGTTGAAATTTTACAATGAACTTCCCCCTACCTATCTGCTTTTCCTGTTCTGAAAATCAGAATATGTATCTCCTTGACCCTCATGCATAACTTCCATTGTCTCACTTTTCAAAAAAATGTTTACTGTGTATCTATGATCTTCTTTAATGTACTTTCATTATCTTAGAACATAATTTACTGAAAGATGAGGTTTGATCTCATTTATAGCAGGTAGTTGCTATTCTACTTTTACTATCTTTCGACTTTTATTGATTTTGAGTTTGTATGAATTATTTGTCATAAATTTCAGAAATTGAATGTGATGTTAATTATTAGAAAGTATAAAATCAGTACTAAATAAAAGTAAACACAAAAAGTTACCTTTTGTGGGCAAGTGCTCTTCAAAGAGAGCAGCTGAAGATGAATTACTAAGCTTCTTATTATATTAGGGTTCAAATAGTCATTAGCTATCCTTTCAGATAAATGTAGAAATGCTTGATGGTTTAGGACAATCTTTCTTCATTCTTAGTTATCTTAATCACTATGAGTGGTTACAGTAAGAGCAGCCAAATCCTCTAAATTTCTAAAGTATATTCCACAAATGCCTTTACGTTAAGATAATCTACGAAGTGGTTTTATGTTCAAATATATTTGGAAAACCCTTTGTTGTATATCCCAGTGTAGGAAATTCATATTTCACTTTGGCATGTTCACTTCTAAGAAGTATTGTTGAACCTAGAATTCCAAAGTGGTAACGAAATCCCTTGCCTTTGTTGTTCCGTATATTTAACACGAGGTGGAACAACATTTTGGGTAGTACTGCAGAAAGCTAAATTTCATGGAGAGAGCTAAATTACATTCACATGGAAATGTGAAGCTACATTTCATGGAGAGTCAGGCTCCAACTCCTACTTCTCTGCGTTCTTCCATCATATTTCCAGGGACTTCTGAATATTTATATTTCTTAATTTTCACCACTCTATTTTTTATTATTTATCATCTTTATTGGGTACACAAGTGCAGTGAACAAGATACTACCTTCTTTGAATTGTGTACCTATCTAATCAATTCTTTTTTTAACATATTTACCCAGGCACTGAGTGACAAACTAAACATAATCACCAAGTTTTTGTTTGTTTGTAAATAAAGTTCTTCCTACTGGATAATTTTATTTACACTTAACAATTGTTTCTTTCATTTATTCTAATGGTGCTCATCATTTTTAACTTTGAATTAAAACTTATTTGATTATTCTAGTACATAATTATATAAAAACACTGTTTCCTGAAATCAGCTTCACATAGTATAATACTTTCTCCAATATCATTGCAATTAACTTGTGTCTCATACAAGAGAAAAATAAAATAGAACAGAGTGGTGATTAACAGTTCGTGTTCAGCAGGCAGCTTATCCGAGATTCCAGTTCTGTCTCTGATGTGACTTAACTTCTGTTTTCTCATTTGTTAAATGAAATAATAGTTTCTTTCTCAAAGAGCTGCTACAGAACTTGAAATTAGATAACAAAACATACAAAATACCAGAGTTCCAAGAAAGTGGTAAGCACTTCACTTAGTGTAATTTAAATATGAAGAAATGTGCAGTTCTTGAATGTATGGTTCAATGAATTCTGGTAAATGTCTACACCCATATGACACACACCCCTATCAAGACACAGAGCATTTTCATCATCTCAAAAATTTCTCGAGTAACTCTTTCCAGTCTATCCCCACTCTCTCCCTCCAAAACCACTGTTCTCACTTCTGTCACTATATATCAGTTTTGCCTATTCGAGAACTTCATATAAATTGAAGCATACAGTAAGTGCTTTTATTTGACTGCCTTCTTTTGCTCAAAATAATCTTTTAAAAATTCATCCATATTGTTGTATCAGTAATTTATTCCTTTTAATTACTGAACTGCTACCATATGTTTTTGTCATTCATTAGCATTAATAATACTTCCCCCCTAAAATGTATGTAAGAATATGAAAGGTATCACCAATCCTTAGAAATATAGTTTTAAAAAAATCACATATGTGTGTGTTGTTTTTTTCTCAGTTTTGTATATATCTCTGAGTTCAAACATAAATCCAGGGCCTCCCTGGTGGCGCAAGTGGTTGAGAGTCCGCCTGCCGATGCAGGGGATACGGGTTCGTGCCCCGGTCTGGGAGGATCCCATATGCCGCGGAGCGGCTGGGCCCGTGAGCCATGGCCGCTGAGCCTGCGCGTCTGGAGCCTGCGCGTCTGGAGCCTGCGCGTCTGGAGCCTGCGCGTCCGGAGCCTGTGCTCCGCAACGGGGGAGGCCACAACAGTGAGAGGCCCGCATACCGCAAAAAAAAAAAAAAAAAAAAACACATAAATCCATAGTAGTTATTTTTTTAATTGTCTTTTTTTCTTATGATATTATTTAGAATTGTAATCAAAAACTTGTTTTAGCCTCTCATTCATCTTAGACTTCACTTCTGTTAGAATTTCTAGCCATTCCACTATTTTCTCTGAGTTTTGAAGTGCTCCTGAAGTTTGACCATATTGAAATATGCTCAGTTTCATCTTTATTTACTCTTCTCAATCCCCAAACCTCATGTAATATTCCTCCAAGATTCAGTCCATGTCTGTATCACCAATTAGAGTTTGTTGTTTGGAATTAAGTTAGAGTTGCAGCTTCCATAATTCTCAATATTGCTTTGTAATAACTGAAATTTGCTGTCGAGGTTATGCCATATTTTCTACCATTAAGAACTTTCACACATCTTTAAATGTTTGGCATTCAGGTTAAGTTTCTGAAATACAGCGTGCTTTTCCTGGATTTATATTTTAGTGGCCAAACCAGAATATTCTACCAACAAGTATATTTAAATTATTTCAGTTTAAATAGTGTTTAAATAACGTTATTTTAAAGAGTGTTTAGTGATTTGTTTAATGGAAATAATTAATATATTTTAGACTGAATTTCTTTGAAGGCAATATTACATCTTGTTCATGTTCATATTCTAAGGCTTTAGCAGGCAGTTACCAGGGCACAATAAATCTTTAGTGATTAGCTGATGCAAACAGTGCCTATTAGAATTAATATCATTAAGTTAAATAAAGAGAGATTGTTCAAAACTCCTTTATCCTCTTCACATTCTCCATAATCCTAAATGAGAATATACTATAAATGATGAAGACATTTTTGAGAGCTCAAGATCAGAATTGGAAAAACTTGAATGGAATACTGAAAGAGCCGCTGACTGGCTTTGTGTCCTGGACACACTACTTCATCTCTCTGCACTTCAAGTATTGGTATTATTATTATTATTTAGTTTGTGTTTTAACTGTTTTTTTATTGGGGTATAATTGATACACAATATATATTAGTTTCCAGTGAAGAACATAATGATTCAATATTTACATACGCTGTGAAACGATCACCACAATATGTCTAGTTTACATCCATCATCATATATAGTTACAGAATTCTTTTTCTTGTGATGAGAACTTTTAAGATTTACTCTTTTAGCAACTCTTAAATAAATATGTAACACAGTATGTTAACTAGAGTTGCCATGCTGTACGTTTCATCCCTGGACTTATTATTTCTTTTCAATAAATTGCAGATCATCATAATCGCTTTTCATTAAGTTATTATGTGGGTTTAATAAGATAATTCATGTACTGTGTGTTGACCTGGCAAACAAGTGTCCTACATATCTAATTTATTATTATCACTATTACTACTATTGTCAGTATATTTAAAAGAGATCTGAATAAGAGTAACGTCTGGTTGTTTGCATAGATAAGTTTTGGATTCAGGAGTAAAGTTTATAAAGACCTAAACCTATGCAGACAGGTGTCCTGATTGTTAAACACTGGGTCCTGTAAACACATTGAATTCTTGTCTTGAAACTTAAATATCTGTTGGGAACTGAGCTCCATAGGACTCCTGATTCTTACCCATCAGTCTGAAATGTCAGACCCAGCTGGGTTGGAATAATATATAGCTTGAGACAGTTGTGAATCACTTTAACATTCTAGCAAAAAGGTAAGACAGTTACATGTCTCTTAAAACTTCAAGATGACAAAATCTTACTGCTGCTATATCCCCATATAGTGACAAACATAGCTGTTATCAAGTTGCATGAAATTAAAAAAAGAAAACTATAAATTGATCCTTATGGCAAATATAGGCTTTATAATGTAAAAAACAAATATATCTAGGCCTGCATTGGAATTCTGTCTCTTAGAATTTTTTCTACTTATCACTACATGTACAGATACAGGTAGAGCAATTACGACCATCTTCTACTTCATTCATGATAGTAACAAAGAAGAAGAAAAGAAACTTTGTAACAAGGAGATTAAAAATTATTGAAAATCTATTTAAACTAAAAACTTGTTTTTTTTTTTTTTAAGTAAAATAGATAGCTAGTGGGAAGCAGCCGCATAGCACAGGGAGATCAGCTCGGTGCTTTGTGACCACTTAGAGGGGTGGGATACGGAGGGTGGGAGGGAGGGAGACGCAAGAGGGAAGAGATATGGGAACATATGTATATGTATAACTGATTCACTTTGTTATAAAGCAGAAACTAATAAAAAATATACATTTTTTGGAGAAAAAAAACAGTATAGAAGAGCAATATGGGTAAATTTTGGATGGGGATAATGAGTCATGTGTATTCCACCCCCCGCCAACTGACCTCCCCAGGTTATGGCTGCCTTTTAGCAATGCTTTTAACAACAGTAAAATAATTGATGTACATCTTTATAACCTTCATTTTTTATAAACAGTTCATAATTAATTTTGATATGTTTTTGAAGTCATCATAGTATTGCTGAGATGCCTCTTAGAAAGATTTGTTTAAATCTAAGACTTTGGTAATTAAAGGGTAAATTTGAATTAGCTAGACAATTCACTTGGCCTAGAGTGGAAGCACTCCCTTCCTTCTGGGTTTGATATTATAGAACATTTCATGTTGCCTGGTTATTGCTGAGAAATGATGTATATGGTAATATTACATGTGTTAGATACAGTGCACTCAAGGAGTATTTTAGGAGATAGCACCATGGCTGGAAGCAATGTCAGCAGCTTCGAAATACTTTAATCCTCGTATCTTTGTCTTCCACACAAAGCAAACAAAAACATCAAAACCTTTAAAAATTATTCTTTGTGTGTGTTTGCCAAATGGCATGTTGTTTGTGTCCTTTGTTCTCTGATGCAGCCGATGCCATAGAATCATCTGATGATATTTCTCGATGCTGTCTAGTCCAACTCTCTCATTAGATAAATGAGGGAAAAGATCCAGAGAACTCAGGATACGTTTCCATACACTTACCGACTCTGGATAGAGCCCAAATTTAACTTTCTTCATTTCCAGCTTTTTTTTTTTTTTTTTTTTTCTATTTTACTGTGACTCTAAGTAAAAGTAGAACCTTTAAAGAGACATATCCAGTTGATATGCATCCACAGGGCTGAGATACCCTAGAAACAGATTCTTTGCTTCCCTTGGGATAAAAGCCTTCTTTCTTTGATCTGAATTAAGTCCTTTTCATCTGCTCCAAACTAGACTAGACTTGACTTCTTGGTTTTATTCAATTCAAAGCTGCATATCTTAAGCTACATTACTAGCCAGAGTTCTTAGTGATTTCTTTATCTGCCCAGGACCAGAGTTGCTAGTTTAGGATGCAGAATCTCTTATAATAATATAGCTAGCAGCATCAGGCAGTTAATATGTGTCCTGAGTAATTTTCATGTATTAACACATTTAATCATCTCCTCTAGAACTATTATTACCCCCTTTTTAGCACATTAGGAAACTTAAGCATAGGGAGAGATTAAATAAGTTGACCAAAATCACATCACTAGTATGAGGATAAACTTGGATTTGTATACAGGCAGGCAGGCTTCAAAAGCCACTCATTTTAACCACTACCCCAAACTACCATTCAAAGGCTTATGGCTGAATCTTTAATGATCCCACTACAGCTAGGAGGTAAATTTCTACGGTTTTTTTTTTGGCTGTTTTTTTAATTTAAATTTATTTATTTATTTTTGTCTGCGTTGGGTCTTCGCTGTTGCACGCGGGCTTTCTCTAGTTGCGGGGAGCAGGGGCTACTCTTCGTTGTGGTGCGTGGGCTTCTCATTGCAGTGGGTTCTACTGTTGCGGAGCACGGGCTCTAGGCGCATGGGCTTCAGTAGTTGTGGTGCATGGGCTTAGTTGCTCCAAGGCATGTGGGATCTTCCTGGACCAGGGCTCGAACCCGTGTCCCCAGCATTGGCAGGCGGATTCTTAACCACTGCGCCACCAGGCAAGTCCCATATTTCTATGTTTTTTAAGGAAAAAAATTAAACTAAGTATTTACTACTGGAAGGAGAAGTCATTTTTATGTGAGTAAAGTCCTTGTCTATTTTTCTCTCCAGTCAGCTGTTGATTCATTTGATCAGTACTGGAAAAATTAGCAATAACTAAAATGGACAAAATCCCACTCTAGCAGACCCTAACATACAGAAACAACAAAACAAATAAGCATGCATGCCAGGTGGTAGGACGTACCACAAAGTAGAGAGTCAATTTTACTCCAGGAATCAGGAAAGCCTTATCTGTATTTGAGATATCCTAGTTACTTAATAATTCTTGGCTAAGTGACTGTATTAGTAAGAGTGTTTGATATTTACTACAGCTCTGACCTACCAATTATATTAGTCTTATATAGCCCTGTTTTGGCCACAGAAAGGAGATCACACTGACCTGCTTGCCTTTACATGTAGTGCCTTGCTCTCCTTGAACTGGCTGGAATCACCTTCTCTCGGGGCAAACCCTATCATCTAGTGCTGCTGACATATGGTCCTAGGATCACATCCTGCCACCAGGCCTTCAGTTTTGAGTCAGTTATCTTTAAAACCCCAGTTCTCTGATGGTCCACCGACCCTTTCAGCTTCTTTCTGTTGTGTCATAGTAGGTGGGGAGGTGGCCCATAGGAGGTTCCAAATCACCCATATACAAAAAAATAATAATAAAAAGCCATGTCAGCAATTGTGAAGAAAAATGAAGGAATTTGTGCTATATCCTGATAAAGATTTGGGTTACACAAATGTATGCATTTCTCAAAATTTAGTAAGTATCCACCTAAAATCTATGCACTTCATTGTGCATGACTGTTACCACAGAAGAAATATGAACTTCAAACAAATAAGGATATTTATGTTGAAATATTTAGGGGAGAACTGTACAGAAGTCTGCAATTCACTTTGCAATGCATCCACAAACAAATGGGCTGATGGTTGGATAAAGTAATGAATAGATGATAGAGTCAAATGTTAATGATACAATCCATGGAGGAGGTATGTAGGTGTTTAATAAAACTCTTTCAATTTTGCCCTAAATTTGAAGATTTTCATAATAAAATGTTGGAGGGGTTGCTAAGCCACAGAGAGCCAGTATAGTATCCCAGTGATAATTAATTGAATATTTTTTACATATAACATTGCGTATATTTAAGGTATACACGTGTTACTTTGATACATTTATATATTGTAATATGATTGCCATTACAGTGATATTTATCACATTACCTGATTATAGTACAATACTGTTGTCTATATCAGGGATTTTTTAACTTAAGATAACTGTACCCTAAGGGGTTTACAGCTAGAATTCAGGAGGTCTGTACACTTGGATTAGAAAAAATCCTACATCTTTATTTTCACAAATATCCAACTGCAATTTGGCATTTTCTTTGGTTATGAATTCAGGCAACATCCTATAGTAGCTTTAACAGTACCTATGAGTTTTCACCAAGAGATTTAATTTTTACATTACATTAAAATTATTTCACATAACTAGAATTATTGTTTATACCTATCACTATTTTGAAATTACAGAGATTTTTAGATTCTCTACTAGTTCTTATTATTTACTGTCTTAATACAAGCAAATATAGGACTTCCCTGGTGGCGCAGTGGTTAAGAATCCGCCTGTCAATGCAGGGGACCCAGGTTCGAGCCCTGGTCCGGGAAGATCCCACATGCCGTGGAGCAACTAAGCCTGTGCACCACAACTACTGAAGCCCGCGCACCTACAGCCCTCGTTCCGCAACAAGGGAAGCCACTGCAATGAGAAGCCCGCGCGCTGCAATGAAGAGTAGCCCCGCTTGCCGCAACTAGAGAAAGCCCGCGTGCAGCAACGAAGACCCAATGCATCCAAAAAATAAAGAAAGAAATTTTTCTAAAAAAGCAAATATGTTACAATATCACAATATGCTTTAAATTATTTTGACAACAGTAGTTTAAAATATAATTGATTTCCTTGGTAACCCCATATATTACATTTTATATATTTAAAAACATTATTTTGAGAAGGAGCTCACTGGCACCAGACTGTCTCTGTGACACAAAAATGTTTAAGACCCTCTGACATCTTCTTTCATGCTCTGCTATGCTTTCCAGGATGTGGCACATGTAGCACCATATAGGATATGGGGCTTGTATGGAAGCTTTGCAGCATCCCCCAGTCTAGGCCTGGAAATGATCCCAAGCCCTAAAGACACCGTTACCTTATTGTTCAAACTCAAGTTGTAGAACTAGTCAAAGATCTTTTCACTTTATCACTTATGTCTCTCTCTTCCTCATGCAGTACTTGAGGGACAAACTTGTACTAAAAAAAAAAAAAATTTCTTGTTTACCCTGGGGTCAAATTTAACTAGGTATCCTGTATTTTACCTGGCCACTTTGGTCAGGGGACCCAGAAGTATTCCCATGGACATTTAAATCAAATATACAAACCCCAGCAGGTGACATGTAAGTAGGACTGGGTGAGTTTCAATCTGGTCATTGAAATCCGGGAACTGCCACCAGCTAGGTTCGCTGGTTAGCACCAATCACTATTTCCTTAAATTCACAGTTGCTCCATCATGTGGATTCACTGTGGATTGACGTTTTTGTACTTTACTCATTGCATTATGATAAGGCTTTACTGTTGCTCATTTCTTTATAATCATTGTCTCATTTAAACCTCACAAGATCAAGGCGAGTGGGCATGTTTCCCCCAGTTTAGAGTGGTCAATAAACTTGTCCTAATTCACACACCTATTCATTGTCAGAGGCAAGGATTTAACCAGATTTCAGTCTGGTTCATGCTTTTCCACATACTATGATGTTTCTCATGTTAAGTCAGAAAATGTCAGAAGCAGAGCACATTATGCTAGGTGCATTAGAGAATTTCATATTTTAATGGAGCGAAATAACAGGGCAGAGTTTAAGAATATTTACAAATGTGTAGTCCTGCTGGAACTAAAAAATATTTTAAATAAAATTGTCTCTTTTGTTTAAACATCAAAACAGATTGTATTGAAAAAGCAACATTTTTCCCCCTAGCATTAGAAAATGCTATGAGACATGTGATAAAAATCAACAAAGATAAAAATGTGTACAATTTTGTTTTTAAATTAAGTGTGATTAAAACATCAAAAATCCCAACATAACAACAGTGGATGCAAAATCCTAATATTTGGCATGGAAAATAATGACAGAGCAGAAAGCAGTGATTATAATTCGAGAACAGCAAATAATACACAAAAACTAAGTAAATGCAGATTATGGTATTTAACCAATGAAAACATAGCTGAATGGTTGCACATGTAACGTCTTCCTTGTACGTTAGAAAATATAAATATGAGCTATATCTCCTTCTATGAATGTCCTTGAGGAAAACCAAAACTGTTGGTGACCTTAAAGGGGATGAGAGAATATAAAAACAAAGTGTCATTATGCTTGCTGAGTAGAAGGACAATTACTCTGCACTTTTAGTTGTATCATGCTATTATAGTAAACACTCTACTTTTATTTAAAAAGGAGAAAATCTCTAGAGACTAAAGGAGCCTTTCAAAAAAGATACTTTGCAATTCCAGACAAGTACCAAAGGAGTTTCCTTACTGTGTACAACATAACTGCTTTTGTAAAGATTGGCTATTGATTGAAAGGTGTGTGTGAGTAAAGGGGTGTGTGTGTGTGTGTGTGTGTGTGTGTGTGTGTGAATTAAATCATATTTTAAATAAATTAGTGGAGGTCTTTTTAAGAACCGCTTATTATATCTGTTCAAAAGTATATTGCTGCTTTATAACATGAATAAACACCCAATAATTGGGCTCTACAGATTTTGAATTTTAAAAACTGCCTTTTAAAGTGCAAGACAACTCTTTATACCAACACAAACATTTGTAGTATTGTTTTCCTTTTTGCTAATTCATGTATGTCCTTTCTGTAGCATATATTTTAATGTGCACATATTCATCATTATATAACAAAAGATTAGAATAAAACCATTAAGGCAGTTCATGAAATGGGGCAAACTATATTTATATATTACAGCTATATGAATAACTACTATTGTTGTAGTTATATAGCATTTGTTATACAGGTGTGAATAAACAACCAGATGGCCTTTTTTTTTTTTTTTTTTTTAATGTATAGCACACCCTCCCCCAATTCTGAATAGTAGAATTTTCGTAGCAGTTGTTTCTGTATTTGTTTTGTTAAGTTGACTCTGGATATGCCAAGTATTTTCTTAGGTGCTGGATAAGGACAAAGCCAAACAAAAGATTCAAAATGAAAAAAAGGCAATCCACCAACTTATTGATTTTTCTCCATGACATCAAATAATGTATTTTGCCTATATCATGTTCTATGAAATGAATCCTCAGGATGCTCTTCCTTTGCTTCTGACATCTCTGACTGGGTGTGCACCTCTTCCTCAAAATACTACCATCCCAACAACTGGCCTGTGTGAAACATAAGAGAGACAGCCTGAAAAACCATAGGTAGTTTATGTAATGCAGCCCTTATACATCTGACTCCTGTTAATGCTGATTGATATACCTGGCTCTTCACTTTTGCATTCTGTGACTTGGACTCTGAAAATTTAAATTACAGATTAATGTAAAAATTCTCAAGACAGGTTACACATTGGAATCACAAGAAACACATCTGCCTCAGTTGCTCTCTGACATACAAAAGAGAAAAGCCAAGTATGGGGCACTGGTTATAAAGCTCTACAGATGTACTCAGTGTGTGCTCATGATTGAAAGATAGCTCTAGACTTGTATTTTTTGGTCCCCTTTCCTCTTTTCTTTTCCTCTCCCCTGACTGAAAGATAGCTCTAGACTTGTATTTTTTGGTCCCCTTTCCTCTTTTCTTTTCCTCTCCCCTGACGTCTGGCCTTTAACTTTAGATATAGACCCTATGTCAAATATCCCTGAGTTTAGATGGGTAAACTATTTACTTGTTTGGGCTTGTTAAATTAACTAGTTAATTTATTTGGGTTTTAGTTTCTATTTTCTCTCCATGGCCCACATCTGTATGTTGTTCTCCCAAAGCCTAGTTTCCATGCTCAAAGAAAAAAAGCTTTCATTCTGCAGGATATTTTGTTGCATCACAAAATAAAATAATACCCTGGATGTTCTATCATCTCAAAAGTAGGAAAACAAACAAACAAAAGCTTGATATTTGTCTTGAGGGTTTCTTGTTGTTATTTTAATTATTTATAATTAAGCATTCTATAAATACACAAGAATCTCACAGACAGTATCTTAAAAATCAAATTCTAGCTATCAATCCTTTCAGCCAGGGGGCATGGCAATATTGCTAAGTAATGCTAGGCATCATTTAAACATATGAAGGATTTTAGTGATAGTTTCAGGTAGAAGTTTTGAGTCAGAATGCTTGCGGCTGGCAAAAGAACTACTATGCTATTCAGGTGTGACCCTAACACCTTTAAATCCCAAGGCCTGGCTCACATTATTGAATCATTGTTCCAAAGGCATGAAGGCATTCAATATTAAAAGCATTAATATTTTATTTTTTGCCTCCCAGCTAAAGCATTTCTCCTACCACTGGGCATCATAAAGTCATGCTGATAAAGGGTGGACAGGTGTAGGCATATTATTCGGTTCACTTATTCCTAGTTAATTACCTTTATGGTTCAAATACCAAGTGATAATAGGAAAGCGTGATAAATAGCTCTCCATTAAAATGCTTGGATTACTATAAAAAATGACTTGCTTTCTGCCAGCCAATTCTCAGCAAATTATTTACCCCCATAGTATATTGTCTCCAAAACAAGACACATCAATAGATATTTTTCCCCTATCAGAGGGATATGTGATAGTGCAGTGCCTCAAGCTAGTTAGGACATGCCAATAAAATATTTGCTACAACAAGCATTTTAATGTGTCATTTACTTTTAATTGTTCATTTATTTAGGAAAATAAGTTTAAGATTAAATTCCTACATGTCTTTTACTTTAAATTAATGTATTATAAAAGTATAGAAGACACGTCTGTCCAGTAAAACTTATTAATGTTGATAAAAATGCTATATTTGTTGTGTCGATACATTTTTTAAAATTTTCATAATGGTTTCCGTGTGACTAGAATGATGGTTAATCAAAGCATGTGTAAAGTCCTAAAGAATTAGAATGGTCTTCTTGAAAAACGGACACTAATCAATTTCTGAGAATTTTGAAGGACAAGATATGAGTTGTCTTGTGGTAGGCAGAATAGTGGCCCCTCAAAGATATCCATGTCCTCACCCCCGGAATCTGTCAATATGTCACGTTACATGGGAGAGGGGAATTAAGGTTGTTAATCAGCTGACCTTAAGACAGGGAGAGTAGCCTGTATTATCCAGGTGAGCCCAATGGCATCACAAAGGTCTTTAGAAGTGAAATTGGAAGGCAGGAGAGGAGAGCTATAAAGGGAGATATTAGGGATCAGAGAGGTGTGACACAGTTGCCTTGGAAGATACAGGAAAGGAAACATAGGACAAGAAATATGGATTGTGTCTAAAAGCTGGAAAAGGGAAAGAAATATATTCTCTTCTTGAGCCTCCAGAAGGAACACAGCCCCGATGAAACCTTGATTTTTAGCCCAATGAAACTTGCGTCACACCTGATAACAGAACTGTAAGACCATACATTTTTACTGTTTATAAACTGACAAGTTTGTAATAATTTGTTAAAGAATACAGGCATGTTACTTTTTAAAAAGATATCATTATTCTCCTTTCTATTACCCACTGAGTTGGAAACACAGGCATACCTCAGAGATACTGGGCTCAGTTCCAAACCATCACAATAAAGCAAATAGTGCAATAAAGCAAGTCACATGAATTTTTTGGTATCCCAGCACATATAAAAGTTATGTTTACACTATACTACAGTCTATTAAGTGTGCAATAGCATTATGTCTAGAAAAACAATATACATGCCTTAATTTTAACATACTTTACTGCTAAAAAATGCTAGCCATCACCTGAGCCTTGAGTGAGTCATAATTTTTTTGCAGTAGTAACATCAAAAGATCACTGATCACAGATCACCATAACAAATAAAATAATAATGAAAAAGTTTTAAATATGGGGAGAATTACCAAAACGTGACACAGAGACATGAACTAAGCAAATGCTATTGGAAAAATGGTGCCAACAGACTTGCTCAACAGAGGGTTGCCACAAACCTTCAATTTGTAAAATACACAGTATCTGTGAAGCAAAATAAAGCAAAGTGCAGTAAAACAAAGTACAATTAAACGAGATATACCTGAATGTCCAAGGTGCGCAGAGGACAAACTGGGTCCTTAAATAAGTGATAGTTACTAGAATAGGGCATAGCTCTTTGAGATGAGCAATAAGCTATATTTTACAAGTGTTTTTAAAAAAGCATCAGAGATTTCACTTCTGAGTAGTATATAAAAATTCTCAAGAAACAATTACTCCCATTTTAACAGTGCAAGCAAACTGAACAAATTAGACATACATGATTCTTAAGCCTGTAGGAGAGCTGAGGATGCAAATAAATCCAAATAGGCTAAATTCCAGAAAGCTCTTAGAAAAGAAGAGGTACACATCTGCTTTCACCTTGATGGAGCAGTGGGAGGAGAAGAAATCTTCCATAAAGGGAGTTAAGGAAAAACGAGCCAGTTTTTAAACAAACTTTTAATGGGTGTGAGTGGGATAACAGGATGGATTAGAATCCTGCAGTGCTCCAGCGGTAGAGTGAGCCTGCCCTGACCTGCCAAACCTTTCCTACAAACTTTCACTGAGTGCACAGTAGTACAGTGCACTACTACTCCCCAGAGCAAGGAAGAAGAGCTGAGAGAGAGAATCCCTGAGGTGTTCAGGCAGCAGTCATCTGAAGGCTGAGCTTAGAGCCAGAGAAATGGGAGAATTCACTCCAAGAAAATGCAAATCTTTATCAAGTGAACTGCAGCTGACTTCCACAAACTGAGAGCAGGGAGGGCGCTGGTTAAAAATGCTCTCAAGGCATCAGAGGCCTTGTGAGGCAGAACACCAGCTGCTGAAGGCTGAGGGCAGGGCAGGGGAGCTGGAGAATTCCCACTGGGTCGACCTCAGTAGCCCTCTGGAGATCGGGGATGGGCAGCAGGGCTGAGAGAGAGAACCTGATGGTGTAGAAAGTTTCTGGTAAGTAGTGGCAAGCAAAGAGAAACTTAAAGGAACTAGAAGTCTGGCAACAAAGCCACAAAACAGAGAGTGATCTCTCCCCATTTGGAAAGATGGTAGTCAGCCTGAAAAGCATAACAAAAAGTCCATTGTCTTACCATTGTTTAGATCACAAATGTTGCTGAAATAAAATTCATGATCCCTGACTTGAAATATTGAAAGCCAGTGATGAACTGAACCTAACTAAATTTGACACAAAGTTCAAACCCCACTCAATAAGTGATTAAGTTGAATTTGTTGTCCCATCTATTGATTCAAGAGAAGAGGCATATCCAATGTTGGGGTTAAATAGTATTATTTCAGCCCGCACTGTCCTTTCATGCACAATGTCTGGCATACAATAAGGAATTCTATAAAACAAGAATAAAGAAATGACCTGTGATCAAGAGAGGAAATATTCCATATAAGCAGACACAAAGATGGCCCAAATGCTAGAATTGCTAATCAGTGACTTTAAAATAACTAGGATAAGTAGGCTAAAGAATATAATGCCAAAGGAGAGCAACAGGTGTGAACAAGTGTAGAAATTCACTAAAGCCAGGAAAACTATAAATTATAAACATTTACAAGAAATGGAAGATAATAAGGAAATATATACTACCATGAACAAAGAATTCATTCAATGAACTTCACAACAGACTCTATGCAGCTGAGAAAAAGACGGGTTATTTTGAAAGAAAACAGAAGACATTATCCAAACCAAATACAAAATCTAAAAATAAATGGAACGGAGCATCCAATATCTGTGGCACAATATTCATGTTCTTGGAATCCCAGAAAAGTATAGATAAGAACGTAACAGAAGGAATATCAGAAGAGGTTGTTACTAAGAACTTTCCAAAAGTGATTAAATATATTTACCCATAGATTCAAGAAGGTCAGCAAACCTCAAATGGGATAAATACAAAGAAAGCACAGCTAGGTATATAATCATAAAACTGCTGAAAACAAAATACAGAGAACATTTTAGAGCAGACAGGAAAAAAGGCACATAGATACATACAGTGGAATGATAAGGATTATGCCACACATTTTATCATAAATAGTAAAGGCTGGAAGAAATGGAATGGTATATTCAAAGTCTTAAGATTTAAAAATAAAAAGAAAGAAAAAAGGGGGTTAATAAGGATAATATTCAGAGAAGAAAAATAAGGGATTCCTCTCTGGCAAACTTGCAGCATAGAAAATGCTAAAATAAATTCTTTAGGCTGAAAGGAAATGTACTTGATGGAAGTCCAGATTTGGAGAAGGAATGAAGAACATTAAGAAAGGGTAAACATAGGGACACATTTCAAAAATTTTTATTATCTTTATTTTACTTATAATAAGAAGAATGAAATAATGCAGGTTAGAGCAAAAAAATCAATCAGATAGAAATGGACAAACAATAGAGAACATCAATAAAGCCAAAAGTTACTTCTCTGAAAAGATCAAAATAACTGATAACCCCCTAACAAAACTGATTTACAAGATAAGAGAGGCAACAAAAACTATCAATATCAGATATAGAAGAAAAGAAATCACTACAGATCCTGAAGATACTAAAAAGATAACGGGGGATATTATGATAGTATGTCAATAAATTCAACAACTTAGATAAAATGAACAAATTCCTTAGACTATAACTTCCCAAAACTGATATGAGATGGAATAAAAATCTGAGTATCTATATATGTTATAAAAACTGAATTCATAACTAAAATCCTTTATATAAAGAAAAGTTGATGCCCAGAAACCTTTACCAGCGAATCCTAACAGTAAAGAAATCTTGTACAAATGGTCAGAAAGTACAGGAGTAGTGAACACTTCCCAACTCATTCTAGAAGGCCTGCATGATCTTGACATCAAAACCTGACTCTTCGGCACTTCCCTGGTGGCACAGTGGTTAAGAATCCGCCTGCCAGTGCAGGGGACACGGGTTCGATCCCTGATCCGGGAAGATCCCACATGCCATGGAGCAATGAAGCCCGTGCGTCACAACTACTGAGCCTGCGCTCTAGAGCCCGTGAGCCACAACTACTGAGCCCGTGTGCCACAACTACTGAAGCCTGCATGCCTAGAGCCCGTGCTCCACATCGAGAAGCCCACACACTGCAACAAAGAGTAGCTCCCACTCGCCACAACTAGAGAAAGCCTGGGCGCAGCAACAAAGACCCAACGCAGCCAAAAATAAATATAATAAATAAATGAATTTATTTTTTAAAAAACCCTGACTTTTCTACACCTGGAATAGTATTTATCCAAGAGAAACTAAAACATATGTCCACAAAAAGACTAATACAAGAATGTTCCTAGGAGCTTTATTCATAATAAACAAAAAATAACCCAACTGTCCATCAGCGGGTGAATGTATGAAAAAAATGTGATAAATTCATTCATAGACTACTACTCAGCAACTAAAAGGAATGAAGTACTCATTCAAACAATAACATGGATGGTTATTAGACATCATGTTAAGCAAAAGCAGCCAGACATTTAAAAAAGGGCATACCCTATTATTTTACTATATGAAGTTCAAATGCATGCAGAACTAATCAGTGGTGATACAAATCAAAGTTTTTGATACCAGGAGTAGGGAGCAATGAATGCAGGGTCTTCCTGGAAAGGATGTGAAGACACTTTATGTACTAATTGAAATGTTTCATTTCTTTGGGTGGGTGTATAAAATTTCTAAACTTATCAAACGGCACAGGCAAAATATGTGCATATTTATTGTATATCAATTTTATCTCAATTTGAAAAAAGCCTTGCAACAAATAAACAGAAGCAGCAGGACTCCTGGGCTGATATAAAGCTGAACTATGGGGTCCTTGAAACTGAGCAGAAGGGCAGAAAATAAAGTTAATTCTTTTCGGCCAACCTCCATTGGTGTTTTATAACTGTATTAGAATTTATCAATGACTGAATATAGAATGTGTGTAAGTGTATAAGCCCCAAGTTTAAATGGATAACTTTCCTAGATTTCTTTTCTTTTTTTCTTTTTTTTTTTCTCGGTACGTGGGCCTCTCACTGTTGTGGCCTCTCCCGTTGCGGAGCACAGGCTCCGGACACGCAGGCTCAGCAGCCATGGCTCACAGGCCCAGCCGCTCCGCAGCATGTGGGATCTTCATGGACCGGGGCACAAACCCGTGTCCCCTGCATTGGCAGGCGGACTCTCAACCACTGCGCCACCAGGGAAGCCCCCTAGATTTCTTTTTTTAACTCACTTTATTGAGGTATGACTGACATACAGAAAGCTATGCATCTTTAATATATACAACTTAATAAATTTGAAGATAAGTATAAATGTGTGAAACTATCACCACAATCTATGCTATTAATATATCCATCACTACAAGTTTCTTCCTGCCCTCTTCATTTATTATTATTTTGTGTGTGATTAAAAACACTGAAGTATAATTTCAAATCAAGAAAAAAATTATGAGCCAAAAGCAATCACAAAACCCTTTATACTGCATTTGTCTCTGGGACAAATACTATTGTTGGCATTCCACAGGTGAAATCTAGAGACAATTTTAATTGTGACCTATACAGAGTATGAATTTTTGTTTTAAATTTATATAGGAACATGTATGTGCTCAAATTTTAAAAATATTAAAGTATACCAAAATCTATAAGTTACAAAATGAATCTCTCCCTTTCTCAGTGATACTCTCCAAAATTTCAGTTCCCAAGAGTCTGAAGAGTCTTTAAAAAGCCTTTAAAATTCTGGATGTATTCTTTCAGGCTTTGTTTATGAGCACAAACTTACAGGATTCTCTTGCAGGAAAACAGAAAATGGTATCCCAAATTTTTAGATTTAGGTCATTTCTTACCCTTCAAGACATACAGACATACAACAACGACAACAACAATGACATAGGTTATCATTGTTTAGAATTTTCTTTAGTTTCACAATTATGCCTTGATCACCTAAAGGGAAATGCTGAGCTAAGCTAGTGTAGATTTATAACTGAAAAAGACAGAGTCTCTGCTTCCAAGGAATATGCAATCGAACTAATGAGGGCAAGACAAGTAAGAAATGACTTTGCTACGGTGAAATAAACCAAATGCCAGACAGGAGGAGTAACCATTTATCATGCTGGATATTCCAGCCAATGTATAGTAAGCATTGGAAGATTTTAAAAGTTATGGTTGCCTTTGCAATTACACATTGCTGATACCTAATAACAAAGCTTCTGCATTGTACTTCGGAGATTGATGAAGTCCAGTCAGCAGTGCTGATTGTTCAAGCATGGGCATATGCATGAGTGGTCGAGCACCTGTCAGCTGGTTACCATGAAGCTGCTTATATGCCCATATAAACTTCATTGGAAAATCAGTAGTTACTCATAGAAATTTCTAGGAATCCCTGTGATTCATATGGTCTGTCCTTATATATCCAGTTTGTTTTTGTGTAGTTTTATAGCTTGCTTAGGTTATACAAAAAAACACTGCACAAAATAAGAGCCTCGTCACTAATTCCTCCAGCAAGATACAGTGTTAAATTGATCCTCTTGTCTACGTACTGTTACTATGGGACAAATTACCAAAAAAAAAAAAAAAAAAAGTCTTAAACATATTAAAATGTTTATAGATCCTGGGGTCTGGAATTCAGACGGGGTACAGTGAGAATGTCTTGCCTGTATTTCAAAATGCCTAGGGCCTCAGTAAGGGTGACTCTGCAGTGGAGATGAGTCAATGGCTGGGGAATGAAATTATCTGAAGGTGCCTTCACTCCAATTTCTGGCGCTTGATGCTGGCTGTCAGCCTGGACCTCAGCTGTGTCTGCTGACCAAAATACCTAAACAGGGCCCTTCTATGTGTCATGGGCTTTCTCAGAGCATGCTGACCTCAGGGTAGTCCGATTTCTTACACAACAATTCAAGGCTTCGAAAGTAAATATCCCACTGAGCATGGCAGCAGCAGCAGCACTGTCTTTAATTACCTATGTCATGAGGTATCACATCCACCGCAATCTACTGTTTATGAGAGAATCACTAAGGTCAGCCTAGGTTCAAGGGAACAGGACTTACCTCTTGGTGGTAGATGTGTCAATGAATTTGAGAACATCTTATGAAATTGCTACATCTACAAAAGACAAATTAGGGAAGCTTCTCATTTCAATAAGAAAAATAATCGAAATAGAAAGCTACCCTCCGAGAAAGTCAAATTTTGTAACAAGGGAATTACACGTAAAGGCATATGCTAAAGTACAGCTGTCTTAGTACAACTACTGTGAAATCATTTTTGCACATATTACATCAAGCAATCCAAATTCCTACTGAGAAAGATATGTAATGCTCTGAAACCATGTTCCCTCCCATTGTCAGTCCCAGTGAGAGTGGGGGAGCTGTCACTGGAATATCTAACATAACCATTGTGACATTTTAATATGTAAAGTTTGGGAAAGATTAAAATCTTCTGAATTGAAAATTTCTTTAAGGTGATAATATTTTATATTGGCAGTTATAAAGAGCTATAGAAATTACCAAATGTCTCCAAGTGTAAATTTCCCAGTTCTAGAGTGTTTGTTTTTGTTTTATTTAGCCTTGATTTTGGAGCTCTTAGAGTGCCAGGAAATACACTATGTCTTATGAGTTATACAAAAATGTGTAATGGATGGTATGTGCCCGCAAAAGCCCCATTGTTTATGAGGGGAGAGATGGAATACCTAAAAAACTATAAGCAACAATGAAGTGAGATAGCCAAGTTTTCACTGGAGATGATGACATTTGCATTGGGGAGGTTCTCTTCAAAGTACTAAAGCTTCTTAAATTTTTACAATTGTAGATAAAAAATAACCAAATAATTACTATATAGATTCATTTTTCTGATGTCTTACGATAATAAGCGGATATCAAATAACTGAATTTTCCAGGTAATGGAAACTTCCCCCTTTTAGCAGCCATTCTGGTTAAGAACTTTTCTAAATAATATTAGATGGCCTGTATTATCTTTAAATTAACACACGATATAACATAAACTTGGGAAACAAGTACATTATTAAGTAAATCAATGATTACATTGTGCTTTAAGTTCTGACACCCTCATAAGAAACAGAAGCCATGGGATTACTTATACTCAATTTAGATGGACTCAATCTACTACTTTTATTTTTTTTTTAATTTTTAAACTTTTATTTATTTATTTGGCTGCACTGGGTCTTCGTTGCAGTGCACGGGCTTATTACAGTGGCCTCTCTTGTTGTGGAGCACGGGCTCTAGGCGCATGGGCTTCAGTAGTTGTGGTGTGTGGGCTTCAGTAGTTGTGACTCGCGGGCTCTAGAGCGCAGGCTCAGTAGTTGTGGCGCACGGGCTTAGTTGCTCCGCGGCAGGTGGGACCTTCCCGGACCAGAGCTTGAACCCGTGTCCCCTGCATTGGCAGGCGGATTCTTAACCACTGCACCACCAGGGAAGCCCTACTACTTTTATTTTTATATTTTATATTTTGGTCCGTGTGTCACGTGTGTGGGGTTGGGAGAGGAATGGTGAGGGTGGGACTTTTACATGGTTTGAAAAAGAAAAACACTAGTATTCTCCTCATCTAGTATATGTGCTGCGGAAGCGAGCATAGTATTCTCCTCATCTAGAGTCACTAGTTGACATGTGTGTCACTAATTGCCATATTTGTGCATAGTGGCTCTGTCTCCGTATTCATGTACATTCGTGTGTAAAGATGTTTTTTGTTGAATCATTTGGAAGTGAATTGTGATGTCGCATATCTCATTACAGATGTCCTAAGAACAAAGTTTATAACCAAACCATCCCTATTGCAAGCACAAGTTATTAATTTAACAATATTATTATATTCTATTACCCCGATATTACAAATGATGTTTTTGTGTTTTTAAAAAACTGCAGGATTCTGTACTGCATTTAGTTGTCACGTTTCTAAGGTGTCATTTAATCCAGAAGATTACCACCTCATTTGTGTTTCATTACATTGACATTTTGGCAGCATCAGGTTTTGTAGAGTGTTCTACAATCCGAATTTCTCTAATTGTTTCCATGCGATTAGATTCAGATTAAATATTTTTGGTAAGATTTCTACAATGAAAATGTGTGTTTTCTTTTGCTTCACATCAAGGAGACACATAATGTCAGTCTGCCCCATTATTGGGGATGTTATGTTGATACCTTAGCTTAGGTAGAGTTCTCCGCATTTCTCTTTTGTAAAGGTACCCTTTTCTTTTCCAGGTACACATAATCAGTGGGTGATACTTTTCAATACAGTGAATATTCAAGTCCCCAAGAAATTTCACCCAATGATTTTACCATACATGGGTGATCTCTGCCTAAACCAATTATCAGTTTTTGTATTGCTAATTGTGACTTTCTGTTTTCTTCTATCTATTTTTAGCTGTCATTCTTCTATAAAGAACTTTCCCTTCCTTCACCATTCCCTCTTTTTGAGTACTTCTATGGACTCAATGGATTCTTTCCCCAGTTGTCTGCCTTTACTGTCACTATCCTTTTTGATGCTCAATTAAACCAAATTTGGTCAGTGGGAGCCCATTCATGGTGACTTATTCCTATTAATATTTGAGCAAGTCTTTGGCAAGAAGTTTCAAGCTCTCTGTTCTTTCCATATCCACACCTAGAATCAGTCTTTTTTTTCTGCGGTACGCGGGCCTCTCACTGTTGTGGCCTCTCCCGCTGCGGAGCAAAGCCTCCGGATGCGCAGGCTCAGTGGCCATGGCCCACGGGCCCAGCCGCTCCACGGCACATGGGATCCTCCCAGACCGGGGCATGAACCCGCGTCCCCTGCATCGGCAGGCGGACTCTCAACCACTGCGCCACCAGGGAAGCCCTAGAATCAGTCTTTTATTCAAGGAGCCCTGGTCTTTTTAAAGAGTAATGATATCTTGAAACAAATATTTGGATATTAAATGTTTTGATAGTAATAAACTTACTGCCTCTCGGCTCCAGTTGTACACATCAACATATACTCTGTAACACACAAAATTCCCTTAAGCATATTTCTATATTTCCTATGATGTTAACCTTTCTCAGAAGAGGGCACTGGGGGGACACTGCAGGAGGTAAGGGCCCTTCTGTAGTATGGTGAAACAGCAGTGTAGGTGGGAGGATATACGGCAGACCTGTGCCCCATCAACATACCTAGACTGCATGGTCCCTGGCAACCTTGCATCCTTGGCCTGACAAAACCAGTACCTCCAAGGCTTCCTCCTTATAGCTGTCAATTCCCTCTGCATGGTCCCATGCTGCTCACCTGTGGCCCAGAGGGTTTTTACCTCCTTTGTGAAAACACACACACACACACACACACACACACACACAGAGGCTGCTTACTGTGCTGCTGCTCTTTGCCTGCACTCTGAAGGATTGCTTCCCACCTGTCCAGTAACTGTAGATCAGGTCTGGCTTTGGAAAATCAACAACATTTTCTGCTACCTGGTGGACTGAATTACACCTTCACCAATGAGGTCTCAAACCCAGATCTGGGGAGGGACTCCCTACTGAGTTCGTCCTTCTTTGGTACCCTCCTTCAGCCAAAAAATCCCATATAGAGTTTTTGGTGAGTTTGTTTTTCAAATTTTATTTATTTTTTTATACAGCACGTTCTTATTAGTCATCAATTTTATACACATCAGTGTATACATGTCAATCCCAATCGCCCGAGTTTTCATATATCTTATAGTCAATCCTATATGCCAGTTTAATAATTATTTTTATTAGACTTCCCCCTCTTTAATCCACACTGTGATTTCTATCTCCTGATTGGGCCCAGACTGACACAGGGGCAATCACTGCAATGAATGCCAATGTTTCTAGGCTCTTTCAGTGGACGGAGATATCCGTAGAATATGTACATAAGGAACTCACACTGATATCTCTAATTCAAAAGCAATCCTGGGGAAAAGGGAACCCTTCTACACTGTGGCAATGTAAGTTGGTGCAGCCACTGTGGAAAACAGTATGGAGGTGCCTCAGAAAACTAAAAATAGAATTACCATATGATCCAGCAATCCCACTGCTGGGCATATACCCAGACAAAACTATAATTCAAAAAGATACATGCACCCCTGTGTTCATAGCAGCACTATTCACAATAGACAAGACATGAAAATAACCTAAAAGTCCATTGACAGATGAATGGATGAAGAAGATGTGGTACATATATACAATGGAATACAATACTACTCAGCCATAAAAAAGAATGAAATAATGCCATTTGCGACAACATGGATGGACCCAGAGATTATCATACTGAGTGAAGTAAGTCAGCAAGACAAATACCATATGATATCACTTATATGTGGAATCTAAAATATGAGAAATGAACCTATCTATGAAATAGAAACAGACTCACGGATATAGAGAACAGACTGGTTGGTTGCCAAGGGGGAGGGGGCTTGGGGAGGGATGGAGTAGGAGGTTGGGGTTAGCAGATGTAAGCTTTTATATATGGAATGGATAAACAACAAGGTCCTACTGTATAACACAGAGAACTATATTCAGTACCCTATGATAAACCATAATGGAAAAGAATATTTTAAAAAAAGAATGTAGATATATATATATATGTATAACTGAATCACTTTGCTGTACAGCAGAAATTAACACATTGTAAATCAACCATACTTCAATAAAAAAATAATGAAAAACAAACAAACAAAAAAACCAAAAGCAATCCTACAGGCTGTTTCTGACTTTTCCCCACCTCATAGCTGTGTCTCCCTTTTCCCACAGAGAGAAACTTCATTTATAACCACATCAATATATTAATCATTTGCACCATCCTGTGATGTACACAATATAGTTTAGAATCACTATGCTAATAACACTACCAACAACCTTACTATGTAAGATTAAATATTTCTTTGTAGATTTTTGTCCTTAAAAATATCCACTAAGTATTTAGTCACAGTCTTGGGAAAAAATAAATTTATTAGTTTTTCTATGTGACTATATAATCAGTCTGATATAGAGCTAGGTTCACTTACCTATGCTTTCAGTTTTAGGTTTTGCTCAATTCCCTTTCTGGTCTTTGTGAAATATAAAATATTCATTGGTTCAAAGTGGATGCTGCATTTTAAAGACTCTAAGTCTTCCCTCTGTTAGATCATCATCTATCTCAGAGCAGCAGGATCTTCCCAGACCAGGGATCGAACCTCTGTCCCCTGCGTTGGCATGTGGATTCCCAACCACTGTGCCACCAGGGAAGTCCCTAATTTAACTTTTTAAAAAGTAAATTGAACAAATCATTCTACTATCTTCTGGTTTCCACTGTGACTTACAGTCTGTCTCCCTTTTGAGGATTATCTATATTATTTTCATTAGATGATTTATAATTTTTCTTTTTTTTTGCTTCACTATCATGTGTCTAGTGAGTGTGTGTGTGTGTATATTTGTATGCTTGTATGTGTGTATATTTCATCTTGATGGAGATTTTTTTGGGGTTACTTGAATCTGTGGCATGATACCTGTCATCAGTTTTGGTAATTTTTTCAACTATTATCTCTTAAAATATTGCCTCTTCACCTCTATTTTTCTCCTCTCCTTCTAACTGATATTATCTGTATATTATAGCTTCTTACTGTATACTCTATGACTTTTATCCTCTGTTTTATTTTTTTGGATTTTTGTTTCACTGTGCTTTATATGAGAATTACTCTGACCTATCTTCCAGTTCACTAATTCTCTTTGTAAATGTTTTCTTTCTACTTCTTCCTTTCCAATTCTGATGCCTTTTATTTCTTTTTCTTGACTGACTGCTCTGGCTAGAATTTCCATTACTATGTTGAACAGGAGCAGTAAGAGTGGGTACCCTTGTCTTGTTCCTGATCTTAGAGGAAAATCTTTCAACCTTTCACCATGGAGTATGATGTTAGCTGCAGGCTTGTTATATATGGCCTTTATCATGTTCAGGTATGTTTCTTCTATACCTAGTTTGTTAGGGATTTTTATCAGGAATGGATGTTGAATTTTGTCAAATGCTTTTTATGAGTCAAATGAGATGCTCATATGATTTTTTTCATTCTATTAATGTGAAGTATTACATTTATTGATCTGTGTATGTTGAACCATCCTTGCATCCCAGGGATAAATCCCACTTGATGATGAATGATCCTTTTTACATGTTAATGAATTTGGTTTGCTAGCATTTTATTGAGAAATTCTGCATATATATTCATCAAGGATACTGGTCTGTAGTTTTCTTTTCTTGTAGTGCCCTTTCCTGGCTTTAGTATCAAAGCAACGTTGGCAGTGTAAAATGAATTTGGGAGTGTTACATCCTCTTTTATTTTGTGGAAGAGCTTGAGAAGGATTGGCATTAATTCATCTTTAAATGTTTGGTAAAATTCACCAGTGAAGCCATACAGTTCTGCACTTTTCCTTGCCGTGAGATTTTTGATTACTGATTCAATCTCCTTACTAGTATTTGGTCCGTTCAGATTATCTATTTCTAACTAATTCAGTCTTGGTAGGTTATATGTTTCTAAGGATTTTTTCATTTCTTCTAGGTTGTCTAGTTTGTTGGTGTACAGTTGTTCCATTCAGTTTTTTTTCCAGCTTGCCTAAGGAACATTACAATTCTAAGTCCCCTTTTCTCATTTACTGTAGGCTTTTCCTCTTCTTATTCTTGTAAGTAAAATGATAAAGCTCCCCTTTTGTTTTGTTTCTGAATCCTCATAAAATACATTGGTCTCGATTTCATATTTAATAGGTACTCTCCAGCTTGTAAGTGGCTTTCTTAAAAAACTATTTCAAATAAAAATGACTTTACTCTTAGCAACAATAGATAATCACTTCTTATATTTCTAGATGGTTTAAATACTAAAAAAAGCAGTTGAAGATTTTGCTTTAAGAGATACTATATATTTGTTAAAACTAAGAATTACATAAGGAATTAACCATATCCAAATCACAGGACCCATGTTTCCAAATACATAAAATATTTAATCCAGTCATTCAGGTATCTAGTCTGACTTAGTAAGAAATGTTACTTACCTAACATTCATGGTGTTACTAAAAATGGAAAAATGTGTAAAATCTTCAAATTACTGCATATATTTGTAGGGAAATATGCCATTACCTACCATGTTAGAAAACTTCCTAGGAGTAGTCTCTATTAGGCAACCCAGTAATGGAATCTAAGCTAAAAAAGTCAAAATCACATGTATAGCTGGAGCAAGCATGGAGCCTCCAGATTCCCACCTTGCACCATAAGTAGAGAAGTATAAAAAAACAAGCGCCCACCTACCTATATAACCTTCCCAATTCACTGGAAATCCTTCCAACTTAACGTTCTCCTCCAGTTTAAGTCATTTTCTTATAAAGAACTCTCTTAGAATGGCAATATCTAATTCAGAGGGATAACACATTATGATGTGTACCATTAGCCTACTTTCTATGATTAGCTTTAGACTGATTCCCAGGCTTACCACCCTCAGAATCTCATGTAGTAAGACTGAAACTTGGCCGAGGAATCTGTATATTGTAACAAGCATTCCCTATTGAGTTTATTGTGGTTGGTCTGGCAAATTATTTTTAGAATGCTGCCTAGGAAATCAGGGCCGCTGCACACAGTTAATAAAAAGCTGGGAGAAAATTCAAATAGTTACGTGATTATGAGATAGGCAGCAGGATCTTTGAGAGCAAATCATCTATTTTGTAGCTTTTACCACGACTGACCTCTGATGGTGTCCTTTTTACATTGTGTGACCATCCCTCAGGGTGTCTAAACGCTGTAAGAACACGTATAAAAGTAAAAAAAAAAGAAATCACTACAAACTATAACCTATTAACAATTCAGTCTGAAAAAAATATGCTTTCATTTGAATTTTTGCACCCATATTTAAATTTTTCTTTGTATCTTCATTCATTTTAATCATTATTGCCACTCTAAAGGGTCAGAGAAACTCCTACAAAAGTCTTCACATGGCTTCCACGTGACAGTAGGAAAAGTATATTTTATAAACCTAGATTTGGCACCTCCTCTGTAGCATTCAATTCTTCTTCAAAACTCTTATTTATGAAGACCAGTTTGGTATCTGTTTTTAATCCTTGGTTGTCATAGCTCTAAGACACTAGAGATATTGGGTTTACTGTTTCCATCATTGCATCACTGGAACATATCATGGAATAGCCCCAACCTAAATGGGAAAAAAAAAATCACAAACCCGGTGTAGATGAGTGGTACATTATGAAATACATGTGTCTCTGAGTGAAACAAAAACAATCCACTGTAATTTTGAACCGGAAATCAGCAATCATCATTTGTGATTTTTTATTTTAATTTTTAAGCTAGATGGGAAGACCTTAAATAATGAAATATAATTTCCTATTTTTTAATGGCCCCAGCAACTAGAGCACATTTGCCCTTAATGGGGCTAATCTGTTTCTTTATATAGTCATTTTATAAGAATAGCTTATACCATTATATCTTGTTTTAGATATTTTTTAAATAATAAAATCTTATACGCAATTTTAATACTTATGATTAAAATGGAAATTCGGCATCTTATATGCTCCATTTAGATTGGAATGCGTGATGCATTATTTATTGCACAAATAGGTTTGAGGATGCAAAGCCTGATTTTAGCAACTCCTTACACGCCTACTATTTAAAACATGCCCCAGGTAGCTGTGAGATTTTTGCCACATTTTACAGCCCCTTTATACCTATTTTTCTAACTTTTTACAAATATTAAAACTTATATCACTGCAATATAAAATATCTGAGACTAAAAGTGATAATTTTATAGACAATTTGTGTTTGTGTTCATATATTTGTAAATGAAAGACAACTATAAGAGACATTCAAAACTGGCCTCCACAGGCAAGAAACCATTACAGGGAAACGTTGTTCAGTAAGATTTCCCAGTGTTCCTTAATTCAATTTCAGTTTGAACCCTTCTGAAACTAAAGAGCTGACATTGTTAACCAGGTATTACAGCTGGATTTTAAGAGCTTTTTGTTGTTTTCTGTGGGATAAAAATGGCCGCTTTGTAATGGTAAAGGAAGTTTATTGTTTACTCCTCATGGGTCTAAAGCAGGGATGGGTGGGCAAACGTTTTATAGAAAGGTCCAGATAGTAAATATTTTCAGCTTTCGGGACCACATACAGTCTCTGTCACAACTACTCAGCTCTGCCATCATAACTTGAAATAGCCATAGACAGTACATAAACAAATGGGCACGACTGTGTTCCAATAACACTTTATTTACAAAAAAAGGCAGAGTGCTGACCCTTGACTTTAAACATAGAATGCAAGCACACAAAAGTAAAATGCTTATATTTTTCTCATTGAAGCTGAGTCCTGAGCCAGGAGTGTGAACTCTACATCTGAGAGCCACTAGTTGTGACATCATCACTGACTATTTCTGTACCCTTTAATTCACATGAATTCTGTTACACAAAAGAATAAGTACCACTTATCCTTTATTTTCTGTTACTTCATCATCCTTTGAGCAAAAGGCCTATGTATCACCAAGACAGTAAGGTATTGGCTACTACATAAGATGACAAGTAACAAATCATCAAAAACATTAATCATTTCCACAATGAATAACTATTAGTCCCAAATAATTTTTTTTAAAAAGCACTATAGGGCTTCCCTGGTGGTGCAGTGATTGAGACTCCGCCTGCCGATGCATGGGACACGGGTTCAAGCCCCGGTCCGGGAGGATCCCACATGCCACGGAGCGGCTGGGCCCGTGAGCCACGGCCGCTGGGCCTGCGCGTCCGGAGCCTGTGCTGTGCAACGGGACAGGCCACAGCAGTGAGAGGCCCGAGTAATGCAAAAAAAAAAAAAAAAGCACTATAAAGATGGCAGAGTAGAAGGACATGTTCTCACTCCCTCCTGTGAGAACACCAGAATCACAACTAACTGCTGAACGATCATCAACAGGAAGACACTGGAACTCACTAAAAAAGATACCCCACATCCAAAGACAAAGGAGAAGCCACAATGAGAAGGTAGGAGGGGTGCAATCACGATGAAATCAAATCCCGTAACTGCTGGGTGGGTGACTCACAAACTGGAGAACACTTATACCACAGAAGTCCACCCACTGGAGTGAAGGTTCTGAGACCCATGTCACGCTTCCCAACCTGGGGTTCCGGCAATTGAAGGAGGAATTCCTAGAGAATCAGACTTTAAAGGCTAGCAGGATTTGATTGAAGAACTTCGACAGGACTGGAGGAAACAGAGACTCCACTCTTGGAGGGCACACACAAAGGAGTGTGCGCATCGGGACGCAGGGGAAGGAGCAGTGACCCCAGGGGAGACTGAACCAGACCTACCTGCTAGTGTTGGAGGGTCTCCTACAGAGGCGGGGGTGGCTGTGGCTCACCGTGGGGACAAGGACGCTGGCAGCAGAAGTTCTGGGAAGTACTCCTTGGGGTGAGCCCTCCCAGAGTCCACCATTAGCCCCACCAAAGAGCCCGGGAACCCTCCAGTGTTGGGTCACCTCAGGCCAAACAACCAACAGGGAGGGAACCCAGCTCCACCCATCAGCAGTGAAGCAGATTAAAGTTTTACTGAGCTGTGTCCACGAGAGCAACAGCCAGGGCAACCCACCACCAGTCCCTCCCATCAGGAAACTTGCACAAGCCTCTTAGGTACCTTCATCCACAAGAGGGCAGACAGCAGAAGCAAAAAGAACTACAATCCTGCAGCCTGTGGAACAAACACCATATTCACAGTAAGATAGACAAGATGAAATGGAGGAGGGCTATGTACCAGATGAAGGAACAAGATAAAACCCCAGAAAAACAACTAAATGAGGTGGACATGGGCAATCTTCCAGAAAAAGAATTCAGAATAATGATAGTGAAGATGATCCAGGACCTCAGAAAAAGAATGGAGGCAAAGATCGAGAAGATGCAAGAAATGTTTAACAAAGACCTAGAAGAATTAGAGAACAAACAAACAGAGCAGAGATGAACAATACAATAACTGAAATGAAAACTACACTAGAAGGAATCAATAGCAGAATAACTGAGGCAGAAGAACGGATAAGTGACCTGGAAGACAGAATAGTGGAATTCACTGCTGCAGAGCAGAATAAAGAAAAAGGAAGGAAAAGAAATGAAGACAGCCTAAGAGACCTCTGGGACAACATTAAACGCAACAACATTTGCATTACAGGGGTCTCAGAAGGAGAAGAGAGAGAGAAAGGACCCAAGAAAATACTTGAAGAGATTATAGTCAAAAACTTCCATAACATGGGAAAGGAAATAGCCACCCAAGTCCAGGAAGCGCAGAGAGTCCCATACAGGGTAAGCCCAAGGAAAAACATGCCAAGACACATAATAATGAAATTGGCAAAAAGTAAAGACAAAGAAAAAGTATTCAAAGCAGCAAGGGAAAAGTGACAAATAACATACAAGGGAACTCCCATAAGGTTAACAGCTGATTTCTCAGCAGAAACTCTACAAGCTAGAAGGGAGTGGCATGATATACTTAAAGTGATGAAAGGGAAGAACCTACAACCAAGATTACTCTACCCAGCAAGGATCTCATTCAGATTCGATGGAGGAATCAAAAGCTTTACAGACAAGCAAAAGCTAAGAGAATTCAGCATCACCAAACCAGCTCTACAACCAATGCTAAAAGAACTTCTCTAAGTGGGAAACACAAGAGAAGAAAACGACCTACAGAAACAAACCCCCCAAAATTAAGAAAATGGACATAGGAACATACATATTGATAATTACCTTAAATGTCAATGGATTAAATGCTCCAACCAAAGGACACAGGCTTGCTGAATGGGTACAAAAACAAGACCCATATATATGCTGTCTACAACAGACCCACTTCAGACCTAGGGACACATACAGATTGAAAGTGAGGGGATGGAAAAAGATATTCCATGCAAATGGAAATCAAAAGAAAGCTGGAGTAGCTATACTCATATCAGATAAAATAGACTTTAAAATAAAGAATGTTACAAGAGATAAGGAAGGACACCTCATAATGATCAAGGGATCCATCCAAGAAGAAGATATAACAATTATAAATCTATATGCACCCAACATAGGAGCACCTCAATACATAAGGCAACTGCTAACAACTATAAAAGAGGAAATCAACAGTAACACAGTAATAGTGGGGGAGTTTAACACCTCAATTACTCCAATGGACAGACCATCCAAACACAAAATTAATAAGGAAACACAAGCTTTAAATGACACAATAGACCAGATAGATTTAATTGATAGTTATAGGACATTCCAACCCAAAACAGCAGATTACACTTTCTTCTCAAGTGCTCACAGAACATTCTCCAGGATAGATCACATCTTGGGTCACAAATCAAGCCTCAGTAAATTTAAGAAAATTGAAATCATATCAAGCATCTTTTCTGAACACAGCGCTATGAGATTAGAAATCAATTACAGGGGAAAAAATGTAAAAAACACAAACACATGGAGGCTAAACAATACGTTACTAAATAACCAAGAGACCACTGAAGAAATCAAAGAGGAAATCAAAAAATACCTAGAGACAAATGACAATGAAAACATGATGATGCAAAACCTACGGGATGCAGCAAAAGCAATTCTGACAGGGAAGTTTACAGCTATACAAGCCTACCTCAAGAAACAAGAAAAGTCTCAAATAAACAATCTAACCTTACACCTAAAGGAACCAGAGAAAGAAGAACAAACAAAACCCAAAGTTAGGAGAAGGAAAGAAATCATAAAGATCAGAGTAGAAATAAATGAAATAGAAACAAAGAAAACAATAGCAAAGATCAATAAAACTAAAAGCTGGTTCTTTGAGAAGATAAACAAAATTGATAAACCATTAGCCAGACTCATCAAGAAAAAGAGGGAGAGGACTCAACCAATAAAATTAGAAATGAAAAAGGAGAAGTTACAGCAGACACCACAGAAATACAAAGCATCCTAAGAGACTACTACAAGCAACTCTATGCCAATAAAATGGACAACCTGGAAGAAATGGACAAATTCGTAGAAAGGTATAACCTTCCAAGACTGAACCAGGAAGAAATAGAAAATATGAACAGACCAATCACAAGTAATGAAGTTGAAACTGTGATTAAAAATCTTCCAACAAACAAAAGTCCAGGACCAGATGCCTTCACAGGTGAATTCTATCAAATGTTTAGAGAAGAGCTAACACCCATCCTTCTCAAACTCTTCCAAAAAAATTGCAGAGGAAGGAACACTCCCAAACTCATTCTACGAGGCCACCATCACCCTGATACCAAAACCAGATAGAGATACTACAAAAAAAAAAATCATAGACCAATATCACTGATGAATATAGATGAAAAAATCCTCAACAAAATACTAGCAAACAGAATCCAACAACACATTAAAAGGATCATACACCATGATCAAGCAGAATTTATCCCAGGGATGCAAGGGTTCTTCCATATACGCAAATCAATCAATGTGACACACCCTATTAACAAATTGAAGAACAAAAACCATATGATAATCTTAATAGATGCAGAAAAAGCTTTTGACAAAATTCAATACCCATTTATGATAAAAACTCTCCAGAAAGTGAGCAAAGAGGGAACCGACCTCAACATAATAATGGCCATATACGACAAACCCACAGCAAACATCATTCTCAATGGTGAAAAACTGAAAGCATTTCCTCTAAGATCAGGAACAAGACAAGGATGTCTACTCTCACCACTATTATTCAACATAGTTTTGGAAGTCCTAGACACGGCAATCAGAGAAGAAAAACAAATAAATGTAATACAAATTGGAGAAGAAGAAGTAAAACTGTCACTGTTTGCAGATGACATGATAGTATACATAGAGAATCCTAAAGATGCCACGAGAAAACTACTAGAGCTGATCAATGAATTTGGTAAAGTTGCAGGATACAAAATTAATGCACAGAAATCTCTTGCATTCCTATACATCAATGAAGAAAAATGTGAAAGAGAAATTAAGGAAACACTCCCATTTACCATTGCCACAAAAAGAATAAAATACCTGGGAATGAACCTACCTAGGGAGGCAAAAGACCTGTATGTAGAAAACTATGAGACACTGATGAAAGCAATTAAAGATGATATTGACAGATGGAGAGATATAGCATGTTCTTGGATTGGAATAATCAATATTGTGAAAATGACTCTACTACCCAAAGCAATCTACAGATTCAATGCAATCCCTATCAACCTACCACTGGCATTTTTTACAGAACTAGAACAAAATATTTTAAAATTTGTATGGAGACACAAAAGTCCCCGAATAGCCAAAGCAGTCTTGATGGAAAAAAACGTAGCTGGAGGAATCAGACTCCCTGACTTCAGACTATCCTACAAAGCTACAGTAATCAAGACAATATGATACTGGCACAAAAACAGAAATATACATCAATGGAACAAGACAGAAAGCCCAGAGATAAACCCACGTACCTATGGTCAACTAATCTATGACAAAGGAGGCAAGGATATACAATGGAGAAAAGACAGTCTCTTCAATAAGTGGTGCTGGGAAAACTGGACAGCGACATGTAAAAGAAGGAAATTAGAACCCTCCCTAACACCATACACAAAAATAAACTCAAAATGGATTAGAGACCTAAATGTAAGGTTGGACACTATAAAACTCTTAGAGGAAAACATAGGAAGAACACTCTTGGACATAAATCACAGCAAGATCTTTTTTGATCCACCTCCTAGAGTAATGGAAATAAAAACAAAAATAAACAAACGGGACCCAATGAAACTTCAATGCTTTCGCACAGCAAAGGAAACCATAAACAAGACGAAAAGACAACCCTCAGAATGGGAGAAAATATTTGCAAATGAATCAACGGACAAAGGATTAATCTCCAAAATATATAAACAGCTCATGCAACTCAATATTAAAAAAACAAACAACCCAATCCAAAAATGGGCAGAACACCTAAACAGACATTTCTCCAAAGAAGACATACAGATGGCCAAAAGCACATGAAAAGCTGCTCAACATCACTAATTATTAGAGAAATGCACATCAAAACTACAGTGAGGTATCGCCTCACACCAGTTAGAATGGGCATCATCAGAAAATCTACAGACAACAAATGCTGGAGAGGGTGTGGAGAAAAGGGAACCCTCTTGCACTGTTGGTGGGAATATAAATGGATACAGCCACTATGGAGAACAGTATGTAGGTTCCTTAAGAAACTGAAAAAAGAACTACCATACGACCCAGCAATCTCACTACTGGGCACATACTTGGAGAAAACCATAATTCAAAAAGAGTCTTATACCACAATGTTCCTTGCAGCACTATTTACAACAGCCAGGTCATGGAGGTAACCTAAATGCCCATCGACAGACGGACGGAAAAAGAAACTGTGGTACATATATACAATGGAATATTACTCAGCCATAAAAAGGAACGAAATTCGGTCATTTGTAGAGACGTGGATGGATCTAGACACTGTCATACAGAGTGAAGTAAATCAGAAAGAGAGAAACAAATATCGTATATTAACCCATATATGTGGAACCTAGAAAAATGGTACAGATGAACCGGTTTGCACGGCACAAGTTGAGACACAGATGTAGAGGACAAATGTAGGGACACCAAGTGGGGGAAGAGGCAGGGGGTAGGGGTGGTGGTGTGATGAATTGGGAGATTGGGGTTGACATGGATACACTAATATGTATAAAATCGGTGACTAATAAGAACCTGCTGTATAAAAAAATAAATAAAATGAAATTCAAAAATTCCAAAAAAAAAAGCACTATAATTGCACGGTAGAAAGTTTATCATTGGAAAAAATTATTGTAAAGAAGGCCCATGGGTTGTCAATGGTAAAGGATTTTTTTTTGTATTTTCAGTAGGAGAGATTTAGGACAAAGATGTACTCAGGATTAAGTATATGAAAGGACTGGCACAAAGCCTAGCTACAGTATTTGATAAGATTCAAGTTACATAAGTAAAGACCACTGTTCATCTTACTGTGTTCCTGAGCATTGTTCGTCTTATTGTGCTCCTAAGCAAGATGACCAAGTCCAGTTTTCCGATTTGGTCAATGACTTCAGTATAATGTATACATCCTTGTGGTAGAAAACTTAATGTTGTGGCAGAGAATATTGTTTCTCACCAATATCTGTGTTTCCTCTCTGCTTTTGTGGCACATACATTTCTTTACCCCTTGGCAATTATGGGGGGCCATATGGTTGTGTTCTGGCCCATGAAATATGGACAAAAGTTATACACATTACTTCTAAGACTAGCTTTTAAGACTTCTGCAAAAATTTCCATGCTCTCTTTCTTACTTTATTTACTGGCCACATACAAAGACTACAATAGACATTTCCAAGGCTCAAGAGTGACTGGGACATGAAATCATGGCATTAAAGAGAATTGTGGCTGGAACTGGGTTTAAGAGCCAAGGTTGTAACATCTTAAGAGGAATATATTAAAGAAAGGATAAATAAATTTTCAAGCATATAACTTTTCTGGTTCTAATTTACTATCACATAAAATACTTACATCTATAATAATTAGACTACATATGTATATATATGTATATTTACATATACATATGTGTATATTGTATTTATGTATAAATTTCTTAAAGTTCTATTTAAAACAAGTTTCAAGTTAAAGCTCAGGAAATAGATAATGATTTCCATTAATTACCCTCTCACATAGAATGTTTAAATCTAAACTGTTCAATCCTACCCATATAATCTTTTTGTAGTAAACTTAGCCTTTTGTCAATCTTTCTTCTTCCTAAGCATCAATGTGAGGAATAATTTTTGCCTTTTAATAGTTGATATCAGAAATACAGATATAAATAATTTGCCTTATTGCATTTTATAGAATCATGTTTAGCTTCTGCATTCTGCAGCAATTTTGGAGAAAAAGTAAAATGGATCTAAATCAAATGGATTAACTGATTAATCTTAAAAAACAGATAATACAGTCACATTTTGAAATCTGATTTAAAATTTGTGGTAATCAACTGTACCACTTTTGTGTATCTTGCTGCAATATAAAGAGTAAAATGAAAAGGATTCAGTAATGTTAAATTATAGATTATTTTTATGACATAGATTCCTATTTTATATTTATCAACTCTAATAAAGGCCTGCTTTTTCAACCTAATATGCTTTAAAAACATTTGGTATTGATCCTATATAAATTATGCTCAATAACTTGTTTCAAAACTAAATTTCAACAAAAGAGACAAATTATGTTGAAGATTCAGGAAAAAAATGGCAAGCTCTTATTTTAGCACTCCTGGGTATTCAACTGTAATTGTCATTTTTCCTAGGGTGTGCAAAAGTACTAAGAAGTTTCAGGCGAAAAGCCTGCTGAAGAACCAAAGTGATATCACAAATACTTTGGGAGTTTAACTAATGCAATTCAATGAAATTGCTGATTGAAGAGATTTCTCATGTTATTAGTAAATGAATTTAGCGTTACAAGAGACAAGTTGTAAAAAGGCAAACGTTAGTAATTATCAGATGCTTACAGAGCATTACAATGTGCCTGCATCATTTAAACAGTAAATTATCACCTTTTAGCATAATAAAATAATAAGAATTAGAAGATTATAGAAAATCATGAAAAGATTCAAGTAAAAATTATTAAACATACTAGTATCAAGTCAGAAAAGTAGTTATGGATTAAGAAAAATAACAAAATCGTAACACTTCAACCTAGTTCATGTTTGGGTTTTTGCTAACATAGCATGGAATCTAAGTCTATTTATTACATTATTTTACTTGGTATATTTATATTTTGAGACTTAAGATACTGATTTTTAACTGTATATATGCAATCCTAATCAGATTTATGTTTAAATGATTTAATATTCATTTCCTGTCTGTTAAGGACTGAATGTTTGTGTCTCCCTCCAAATTCTTTTCCTAAAGCCCTAATCCCCAATATGACTGTATTTGGAGATAGGGGCTTTATGGAAGCAATTATAGTTAAATGAGGTCATAAAGGGTGGGGACCAGATCCAATAGGAGTAGTGTCCTTATAAGAGATGCTGGAGAGCTTCCTCTCTCTCTCAGCTCTCTTGCACCAAGGAAAAGCCATGTGAGGACACAGCGAAAAGGCAGCTATCTGCAAGCTAAGATTCACCAAGAACTGACCAGGCTGGCAACCTGATCTTGATCTTCTAACCTACAGAATTGTGAAGGAAAAAATATCTGTTGTTTAAGCCACCCAATCTATGGTATTTTCAGCCCAGGTGGACTAATACACTCTTTCTGAAAACCAAAATTTTGTTCCTGAATCTGAGTCTTCATTCTCAATGTTAGAGTACTTTGTCAGGAACAGTGCTCTGGTGATATATGCTTGAGCCCACATAGGTCAAAAGTGAATTTTTTGTTTTAACAGGTTAACATCTGATGAATTCTTACCTATTTATAAGGAATTATAGAGTCACAAATATTTTTCTCTCAAAATTTAGTGGTTTTAGTATTTAACATCATGGAAAAGAATACTGAAAGTATTCAGATCGGTTTTTCTTTGCATGTAACAATATTTCTGCTGAATGCTTATATGACCTTTTGTTTTTCATCCTTGAAATTTAGGGAAAAAAAGATATATATTGGTTTTAGTAGATTTTCAATAATTTTGCCAGACACAATTTGTATGTCTTTTCAGACTGCATATTTTTATTGCTCTTAGGGGTGTTTTTGTGTGTAGTTTTCTGTTTGAGATCACATAGACTGCTCCACTAAACCTTTCACCATTGCTTCTGCTGGTTACTATCATCTTTTCTTTAGGAACACCAATTGTCCATTTCTTGGGGGCAATTCTCTCTTCTTACCATCTGTAATTCTACCTCTTGCTGGCATTATTTGTGTGTCCATTTTCTCTGTATTTGGGAGGAGTTTCTCACATTTGTTTTTTGTATTTGCAATTGTGCAGTTAGATGCAGATATCATCATGAAAGTTCTTTTCTCTTTATGTTAAGACACTCATGGAATTTTTAACAACTTTTATCAATCTGTCCTTGTTTGACCCTGAATATTGTTTTGTCTGCTATTTATGTTGCTGCAATGGCTTTTCCTTCCTTCTTATCATATTTCTAATATACAATTTTCTCTTCATTTTCAATCTTTACCACCATTTTATCTAATATGTCTTTGTAAATAGAACATAGCTGAGTTTTGCTTGTTTTAAATACCAATCTGAAAAACTATCTTTTAAATAGGCATATTAGCTTATACATATTTAGAGTCATCACTGATATGTTTGGATGTATTTTTACCATGCTATTTTTTCCTACTTTACATGATTTCTTATTCTTTAGCTTCTCTCCTGCCATTCATTGGTTTGTTAAAGTTTTATTTTTGTTCCATTTATTTTTCTTTACTTTTTTGTACTTTTTCACATAAATGCCCCTAAGTCTTAGTGATTATTATTTCACTTTATCTAATAAAACATTTCACTATAAAAAATGCTATACAAATAAATCATTTAAAAATACCTGGCTTTGGGCTTCCCTGGTGGCGCGGTGGTTAAGAATCCGCCTGCCAATGCAGGGGACACGGGTTCAAGCCCTGGTCCAGGAGGTTCCCACGTGCTGCGGAGCAAAGAAGCCCGTGCACCAAAGCTACTGAGCCTGCACTCTAGAGCCCGTGAGCCACAACTACTGAAGCCCGCATGCCTGGAGCCCGTGCTCCACAACAAGAGAAGCCACCACAATGAGAAACCCGCGCACTGCAATGAAGAGTAGCCCCCGCCTGCCACAACTAGAGAAAGCCCGCACGCGGCGATGAAGACCCAATGCAGCCAAAAAAAAAAAAAAAAAAAAAAATACCCGGCTTCCTCCAACCAAGTTCAGAAACAAACCGTTACAAATATACTTCAAGGTTCTTTTATAGTTCTCCCTTATTATAGTCCGCTTCTTCTTCCCAGAGGTAATCTCTTTGCTGATATTACTGTTTATCATCCTATTATTTATTTTATACTTTAACATCATATGCATGCATTTACTTTAAAATGTTTCATTACTTTGTTGTTTTAACGTGGTATTACGTGTCTAGTTTTCCAGCTTTATTTTTTGACTCAAAATTAAGTTTTTTTAGATTGTGCCATGTTGGTAGATCATGTTGGATACAAGGCTTACCAGCCTCCTCACATTTCCTTCATTGCCCCCTTCCTTCCAGTTGTGGCCCAGACTTTTTGATCACACTACATAGGACAGAGGCCAATCCGTCATTTGTCTCTGCTAGACTGTCCTACTTGGCTCCTATCACATAGCCAGGTAGACCAACCCCAAACCCAGAGTTGCCAGTTCCTCTCACTGCTTCCATACTTGGATGGAACAGTATACTACAAGATTAGTAATGACTCAGAGACTACTCTGAGGCACAATTTCACCTCATGGCCTATCCAGAGAAATCTCAGATGCTGAGTGAATCCACTTGCTGAGCAGCCTTTAGTATCTCTTCTTGGCTTGCCATGAAATGGTAGGCAACAGGGTAACACAAACTTTGTTTCACAACTTTACTCGCCTTTCCTCATGCATGTTGCCTTAGGTTTCCCAAAGAAATTTTCAGCTCTTTTAACCCATGTCTGAGGTTCTGTTTATTAGAGATCTGGTCAAAGAGTAATATAACCCTGTTTGTTTCCCCTTTCACTTATCGTTTTGTACTTCTAGCTATAAAACATGTTTAAAGATGCAATGACGAAATACTCATATTTAATGGAATTGATGCTCCTCCATCAACTTTGACCACTGTCTTCATGACATCTAAGATGAGCCTCATATTCCGTTAATGTGAAACTGAGTTCATGGCACACCCCTTCCACTTCCTCTTCCCTGCTTCAACCAAAGCCTGCTTCCTCTTGAATATGCTGTCTAACTCAATGAAAAATCCCATGAACCTGGGAACCATCTGTTCTTACTTTGCATCCAAATTTAATTCTTCGCCAGGTCTGTCAGTTCTACTCCTAAGTATTTCTTGAATCCACGTCTCTCTTCACTTCCCCCACTTTCACAGCTTAAACATGGCAGCCACCATCTTTCACGTGGACCATCTCAATCATCTCTCAGTCAGGCTCTCTTCCTTCAACCTCTGCAACCTCTAGTCCATCTTTGAGCCTGCTGCCAAAATATTCAATTTAAAGTGATACCAACCAACATATACTAAAAATCTCTTCAGTAACACCCTATTGCCAGAATTGTAAGATATAATCCAAGCTCCTAGCATGCCATACAATGACCTTTGTGATCAGATGGTTCCCATACAACTATCTGAGTTTTTTAAATGTGCCAAGTTTTTTCACGCTTCATAGTTTTCTAACATGCCATTTCTCCCACTTAAAATATCCTTTTGCTCCACAGTCTACCTGATCAATTCCTATTAATCTTTAAGAGACAGCTTAATATTCATATCACTTCCTCTCTTAGGCCTTTCCTGATGTCCATATCACTCTTCCTTGAGTGATAACTGAACTCTTTCCATATGTCTCTTACAAATGTCTAGTAGCCTTGGTCTCAAGGTAAAGACAGATGAGCAAGAGATGAAGTGGAAACATGTAAGTACTTTGTCAAGCCTCTGCTTGGGTCAAGTCTGCTATCATCCTATTGGCCAAAGCAACTCACATGAAGAAGTCTAGAATCAAGGAGGGGGACAGAATGACCTGCTAGAGTGAGAAGGAACTGTGAAGTTCCATGGAAAAGGGCAAAGATACAAGGGAAGGTGAATAGTTAAGAGCCATAAGCACAACGGATGAATATTCACCACACAATGTGAATAGTAATTCCTGAAAACCTGGGCTCCATAGAATCTTTTTCTTAAAGCATACCTAGAGGTTATATACAGCAATCAAATTAATCAGATCTCCACTTGACAATGCATTCATTATATGCAAAAAGACTAAAAGAAGTCAGGGATGACTGGAAATCATGAGCTTTTGGAAGTGATGCTCAATTTAAATATTATTACAAACACATCTCCTTGCCAGTTAATGCCATGGCTTTAGTGCGTTTTACTTGTCACCACTTTTAACAGGTATGCTTTCAGAGGGCTGGATGCTGTGTGAGATTGACTGAGGAATTTGGGGAGAAACAATACAAAGGCCAATACTATAAAATACTATACAACATAGTAATTGTGGCTACAAGTTGAAAAGAAAATGTGTTTTGCTCTTTTTGTGATTCTGCTCAATTAACAGATCTTGAGTTTCACAGATCAAGATACATCTTGGGAATTCTGTTTTTCTTTCTCAAATATGAGAGAAAGAGAAAACATCTTAAAAAATTTGTAGTAGGTTATCCCTAAGAACCTTAATGAATACATAAAGAATATGTATTCACATTAGAGCCATAATTGAGTGACAGTCCAATGTGTTTACCCAGTCCCTTTGCCTGTGGTCTAACTGTTCAAGCAGATCGCTCTGTGTGCTTCTAAAAGGCACTTTCCTTGAACCTAAGTTTGAACAAAGAAGTAGATCGAATGAACCCTATAGATATTAAAAATCTAAGCCCTGGACATGAAAGGACCTGGCACTGAATGAGAAATTTAAGCTAATCACAAATTACTGTAGGTATAATAAGAAATCATTGGGTTGAATGAAACCATGATTTTACCTTTTTTTGTTGTTAGATGAGATTATATTGCCACTATCATTTTCACTCTTGATTTTTCTTAGTGGCTGTCACATATACATAGATACATGTGAGGGATGGCCTAATTCTTGATGGAGGGAGGGGCTGCTCATATAAACGGAGCCATCCTGGCGTGGCAGAGACGTCAAATTGGACATCCCAGTAAGTGAGCAGAGGGTAACATTATGGTTGACATCTAGGCAAATAGGCAGAGAGCCCAAGGACAAGACACTGGAAAAATTTAATACTCCATTCTCTAGGGTAATTACTAAATACTCTATTAATGATACTAACAATATTAATTGTAATAGCAATAAGTACTATTTCTTGACCTCTGGCTCTATGTTAGGTACCTGATAAGTGCATTTCATAGGTTATCTCTTATTGAGGTCAGTTTTATTGTCCCAGATTGTGGAAAAGGAAAGTGAGACTACGAAAAGCCAATATTCATAGTTACATAGTTAGGGGAAAACTCAATGATAAGCCCAGGTTAGTAGGACTTCAGGTTTCCTGGGTTTTTTTTGATCACTAAGGATGTCACCTCCTAGAAGGACTTGGTTACTAGATAGGCTACCAAGAAAATCAATCCCCCCGAAAAATAGGAAATAATTATCAGAATTTCGACGCAGCGTTCATCTCAGGATCACCTGTCAGTTTTGGAGCTCAAATTCAGAGTAGGACAAGTAGTAATAAGAATATCTTCATGCTGAATCTCATATTATTAGACAAGACAAGAAGCATTCAAGTGTTTAAATTTGCTTTGCTTATTTTGAAAACAGGTCATATGATCAGAAGCCCACCCATACCGGTTATTCTGCTTCTTCCCTTAAATCTATTCTTCCCCATCTTCTGCTCTGTTCTAGGTCCTAGGAGGCTGATCTCTAAGAGGACATTAGCCAGCTTGCCCTCTGGATTCTGGTTGGATTTGATGAACGAGAATCACCAGTAGGAGACTGGAGTGTGGGAGGAGAGAGAGAGGCTGAGGTAGGTATTCCTGCCCACCCCAGTCCTGGCAGTGACTGCCTTCCTTCACGTCTACGATTCTGAAAGGCAGTCCCTCTTTCCTGCCAGTGGCTCCCGCTCTCACAGGGCTCTAGCCAGCACTGCTCTGCTTCTTGCCCCTCAAGCCTGCTGCTGCTAGTCCATGGGGTCTTGTCATCCATATTGGATGCCTCACACTACCCATATCTCTGTATTTTATTCCTTTGTAGAATTAATTTCAGTTAAATCATTCCCAATGTGTCATCTCCTTTCTGCTTAGAACTTTAATACTAAAGGGACCATATGCCACAGGTTATATCTACTGCCCTGGAGTAGTTTTTAAAGCCGTTTTAAAACAGCTTTATTGGGCTTCCCTGGTGGCGCAGTGGTTCAGAGTCCGCCTGCCGATGCAGGGGACATGGGTTCGTGACCCGGTCTGGGAAGATCCCACATGCCGCGGAGCGGCTGGGCCCGTGAGCCATGGCCGTTGAGCCTGGGCATCCGGAGCCTGTGCTCCGCAGCGGGGAGAGGCCACAACAGTGAGAGGCCCGCGTACAGCAAAAAAAACACAAAAAAACCCAACAGCTTTATTGAGGTAAAAATGATATACAAAGAACTGCACATATTTAATGTGTACAATTTGATGTTGGATGAGTTTGGACATATGCAAACACCCATGAGGGCATCACTACAATCAAGGTAACAGACATATCCACGACCTCCCAAATTTTCCTGTGCCCCTTTGTTTCTGTTCTTTTGTTTTTAATTTAATTTTTTTGTGTGGTAAGAACACTTAACATGAGATCTACTCTCTTAAATTCTGAGGTGCACAATACCATACTGTTAACTACAGGCAGTATGCTATATAGCGGATCTCTAGAACATATTCATCTAGTATAATTGAAACCTTATACTCAGTGAACAATAACTCCCTGTGGTAATTTTTAATAATCCTCTTTTACTCTAAAAAGTATCCTGAGTTAGAGAATTTAAATGGTCATCCTGTTGATATACCATACGAGTGTTAACTGTATGTGATTTTATTTTCTTTAATCCAAAAACAATGGAGGAGTTGGGAATTGAGTTCACCAAGGCAGGATGGCAAAATAGACAATGCTTCAGAGTCAGGATGAAGAGGATTTCACTCCCAATTGTTGTCGCTTGTTAGCTCTGGAAACTTGGGTCAGTTAATTTCTCTAAAGCTGTGACAGTATCTGAAAAAGGAGACTAATAAAACCCACAGTGAAGGGTTGTTTTCAAGTATCAGAGAATGTATAAAGTGCCCTGCAGATAGTAGATGCTTAATTGTATTATGTTAAAACAATTATTGCTGGAATATGAGTACTTATCTTTGAACTTCTATAACAGTCCTTGATATAGAACAGGTATTCAAAAATGTTTAATGTAATTATTTAATGGATGACTTTCAAATGTGAATCAGTTATAAACCAAAACTGGATTCTTAGCTATCTTCAGTTTTGAAATAACTTTTTCATAATGATCCTCTTTAACAATTTAATTTTCCTTAAATTTAAATGAGTTACTAAAAACTAAACAATTATTACTTCCGATTTCGATTTCTATTATGAATGTATTCTAGCCTGTTAGCTTGCTTACTGTTAATATGGGCAATCGGGGCTTATCTCCTTCCGTCTAGCCCGATAGATGATCTGTTCTAGGCAATAAGTAAAGGGGACTGGATAAAAATCTCAGTGTACCTGAGCAGTCTACAGCCTCAGTCTACAGACCATTGGCTGGATACTGAAGCCGAGTGGAAAGGGCTTCTTCTTACTCTCAGACCAAAATACTGAGGAACTAAGGTTGGACAGCATTTGCATAGAGAGTCAATAAATATAACTGTGGGCTCATAAAAATTCAGACTGGGCTAGGCATGGCCTAACATAACAGGGCTGAGGGGTACCTGGCTGTTCTATCACTCCTGCTTTACAACTTTTGTGGAGGATTTCTACATCCCTTTATGAATACTCTGTGAACCATGGGACTTGGTTATGGCTACTATAGTACTTTGACAGCTTAAGCTTTTAACCAAAGTCCTACCTTAAGCCACCTCAAGAAACACAAATAAAATAATACACGTAAAACATAACGTATACAAACTACGTCTAGTACATAATGCATAGGTAAAATTTGCTTTCTCTTTTTCTTACTATGAACAGCATATGTTGCTAGATACTGTAAAGGATAGAATACTGGCCAAATAGGATGGTGTTCTACCCTAGTACACATATCACCTAGCAGAGGAGAAGACATGAATGCTGTTAACTCTGTCATGCATTCATATATCAGCATTTATTTACATCTGACACAGATGCATTAGGCAGCACATTGGAGACATAAAGATAAATAAGCCATGGTATACTATTTTCAAGAAATTCACTCTCTTGTAATTTTCTTCCTTTCTCTTACCCATTATAATCAATTACTCTCTCTAGACTCGCATTGGACTTTGTTCAGACATCAGGTATAATTTCTATCATTATGAATACACAAACCAATCGACCATTATGCTATGAAGCACATTACCCATGCTGTATTATTTTATTATTTACACACAGATCAATGACCTGGCAAGGGGTCCTGCTCAATATTTATTGCTAAACTGTCCCTACTGTATAGCAATCTACTGGTTTAAGGTGAGTTATGAGCCTTATTTTGTAACTGTCAAAAAGTATACCTTATGGGTCACAGACCTCAGTGTAAAATGTAGAAGTATAAAGCTCCTAGAAGATAACACAGGAGAAAACCTAGATGACCTTGGGTAAGGTGGTGACTTTTTAGATACAACACCAAAAGCATGATCCAAGAAAGAAATCATTGATAAGTTGGTCTTCATTAAAATTAAAAACTTCTTTGAGAAAAACAATATCAAGAGAACAAGACAAACCACAGACCGGGAAAAAAATATTTGCAAAGACACATCTGATAAAGGATTGTTATCCAAAATATACGAAGAAGTCTTGTATGCACAAGAAAGTCTCCAATGCAGATCCGGAACATATGTCAACATAGAGACCACAGTAAACAACAGTTCGGGTTTGGAGTAAGAGCTCTTATTTTCTTTCTTTATTCTTTACCAAGTATAATTTTTATAAGATTTTTTTAAGAAAGCATAATCTCAAATGCCTAATTACGCTCTACAGTAGTTAAACACTGGCTCATCTCTAATCACTAGATACTTTCAAGACTGAGTATTGCCTCTAGAGAGTTGATGGCTGTAAAGTTTGAAAGAGGGGACAAAAACAGGTAACTAAGCTTTTCGTAAAACGAAGGAATAATTATGTAGTTCCCATTACGTTTCCCTTTGAAATTCTAAAAATAAAGAATTCTATTCCAAAAATATAGGTAACCCAAGAATGTTTTGTTTCAAATCTACTGGGCTCTGAACACCTAGTTTTCAAAGTCAGGTAAACATAATAGAAAACATTTAAAAGTCTATCTTTCATACTACCTTGGGGAAAAAAGTGTCAGACTAAGAAGGAACTATGAAGTTGGCTTGGTTTGCCTTTAGCATGACACCGTCCTTCTCAGCTTAACCCCAACGTCAGCAATCACTCCTTTCTCTCTTACAACCCTTCCCTCATGAGTGCTTTCATGTTTTACACAGTTTCTCCAATGAAGGAAAGAATGGCATGATAAATGGATTCTAAGATACCAGAGATCCTTGTTTCTCAAAGAGTGTTCCACAGAGCAGAGAAACTGGCATTACCTTATCTACTGAGTAAAGATCTGCATTTTCATAAGGTCCCCATGTGATGTCTATACATTTTAGTAAGATAACCAGGAGATTCAGATGCACATTAAAGTTGGAGAACATTAGTGGAAACTGCTGTTTTCCAGAGCTCTCAAAGTGTGATCCCTGGGTGAGCAGCAGCAACTGGGAATTTATTGGAAATGTAAATTCTCAGGCCCTGCCCTAGACCTCTACCTCAGAAACTCTGGGGGTGGGACCCAGCCATCTGGATTTTAACAAGCCCTCCAGGGGATTGTGATGCATGAAAAAAATTTAAAGACCATTGTTCCAGAGCATCTATATATAAAGAATTGCTAATTTCAGAATTATGGAGCTGAGTGCACCATAAAAAGGAAAAAGGGGTGGGCATTCTATCCCATAGAGCCTCCTGGCTTTCCTTCAACTTGCATAATCCTGAAATTCAAGAGTTTCCAAATATGCCCTAAGTGTGCTTCTCCCATTAGGCCATTGACTTGTTTCATGTCCTTTGAGAGTAAATCCCTTGATACCAATTGGTTTAATTCAAGAAGCCTGCTCCATTACTTTAGCTATTTCAACCTGTGAAATTTCACACCACCAGGACATCAGGCTGTACAGCAATTTTAATTAGCTGCCTCTGATATGGAGAAGACTTACTGGAATTACTTCAGTAACTTAAAAGCTTCTGCAAAATTGAACTCTGTGGCTTTTCCTTTTTTCCCCCAACTCACTGCCCAGATGCCCCTTGGTTAAATTTATTAACCCTGCTTTTTAATCTAAACTGGTGTCTCTGTGTGTTTGTGTGTCTGTGCTGATTAACTGAAGTTTCAGATCACAGCCTATTGCTACTAAATATCACTACGAGGAGGCATTCTTTACTGGTTTTAATGTGCTTTCCAGTTCAACAAGGAGTGGCAATTCATGCAGCTCAAACTCCAAAGTAAACAAGGAGTATACAAAAGCATGAATGATTGCGCTTGGTAGTGGTCACACTGTAGAATAGGGCACTTTACTACAGGGAAAGTAGCTATAACATTTTACTATCAATATTTTAAGATAGCCACTAGTGTTTCTCCAAGACTAGACAATGGATTAAGGGAATGGCTAGGCAAGAACATTCTATACTATTCCCATAATTCACCTGCTATTATTTAAAGCCTTTTCCCAGTGTTAAACAAGAGGAAACTGCCATTTGCTGAAATACTTTTCCAATGGTATGGCTCTTAGTACATTTCACTATTACGGCATTGAATGAATTGCTTTTACTTTCATTAATGCTTATTTTGTTAGAAACTAGGAAAGAGTGGTTCTACTCTACATGCAGGTGTAAAGAAGCTAGTCTTGATGCCGAAGATAACTAAAGGGATCACTCCTTTGGCACTTGCATGAAAGGGTTAAGCATATTCAGTCTCACTAGCCCACAACAATAGCCTATTAGTTATGACATGTTTGTTACCTTTAACAGGGAAGCACATTAGTGTAAGTGCTGCAGACTTACAGCTATATATGTGCCCCGAAGGTGTGTTGAGACTTTCCCGTAAATTGTTCAAACTAAGTGAGAATCATAGATGACGAAGGAAACCACCCCTCGGGGAACTTTTCTGTGTCGTATTAAAAATTATTTTTGGCACCTCCTCAGAGGGCAACAACACATTCATACTGAGGTTGGAATTAATGGATAAAAACAGATAAGAACTATTAATTAATATCCTTTCACAACACTGAAGCGAGGAGAATCTTTAAGCCAGCCAAGAAATTAACTTTTAAGAAACGTTTGCAGAGTGGAAATACTGACTGAATTAAGGAGTTTACTGGAAATTAAAGGACGGGTGCAATTCCATTCTAACAGACCTGGGAAATGGAATCAGCTTACCTCTCAGGCGTGTCGTAATGACTGTCATCAGCCAGAAACGTCCACTTTGTAAAGAAATGGAAGTGTAAATATAATTCTAATGAATGTTCAGCTTAGTCACTATTTAGAAAGTTAAATTTGTTTAGTATTAAATTGCAAATACAAATTTTAACTCAGTGCATACATGCTTCTGCATTCATCATCTGTCGATCAAACTATGCATCGGTTTTATTTCACTGACAGACTAAAGTCTTTTGTTTTAAAAATTAGTAAGGATAATGAGACTGGCACTTATGCTTTCCTTTTACATATTTTAGTTTTTTACTAAATTATAGCATACATACAGTAAAGGTGGAAATAAGTGCATATAATTCGTTTGATTCTCACTAACTGATTTACAGTCATGGGATTAACACAACAAGAAAGAGTCCCCATGCCAGTACCCTAGAAGCCTCTTGCCTCCTTACGGTTTCTACTCACCCCCTGCTCAAGATTAATCACTATCCTGTCTTCTAATCACTTTGTCTTATGCTGCATTAAAAAATTCTTAAATAGAAAATCAAAGCAACCTATCAAACTAACCCTTCTTTGAACACCTTGCTCCTTTGCACCAATGGCAACTTCGTTCTTTGTTTTGTGGTCTGGTATAGCTACCAAAATGTATCAGATATAAATATCTAGATTTCCTCTAACCCAAAAGTTCTCAAAGTGTGACCTGGGGACCCTAGAGAGATACCTGAGTAACTTTTAGGGGGCCCTCAGGTTCAAAACACTTTTCTTAATAATACTAAAACATCATCCACCTTTTCCACTCACTCTCTCACAAATGTATATTGGAATTTTCCAGAGGCCTCAACACATGTGATGTCACAGCAGACTGAATGCAGAAACATATATAAGAATCCAGTTGTATTCTATTAAGGCAGGTATTAAAGAGATTCACAAAAATGTAAAATAGTGTCACACTTTTCACTATTTTTTTGTTTTGTTTCGGAAAATAAGGCTTTTTGTAGTAATGTGTTATTTATGTTAAAATGTAATGAGTTTCTTATTATTTTAAATGAATTAATAATTCAATCTTTTTCTACATTTCAGTGTTAATTTCTACTACATAAATATCAATAGATATATGCACATACACAAAGGTTCTTTGGAGTCGTCAATAACTTGAGTTTAGGAGTCCTGAGACCAACGTTGTTGAGAACCACTGTCCTAGTTATTCCAGAGTTTACTTCTCATACCATTCTTCTGGATTGGCTTCCACTGATACCCCAAATTACTTAATTGCCAAATTCACTTATCATTTTCAATCTTTGTTTACTTGAACTTTATAAATTGGGGGGGGAGCTTACTTTCTCTCCTGTTTGTTTTTTCCTTCACAACTCCCCACATCCTTTGCTTCCACAAAACTGCTCTCATATTTTATCATTTCTCAGGTTTACATATAGGCTCAACTTTAATTTCCCACCTCTGATATTCAAACATTTAAAAAATACATCATGATCCATTATCTGGTCTGGAATTTGATCTCACCCTACATAAAATCTCATAAATTAGCAAGTTAGCCTTGTTAATATTTCATGGATGCTGGTAGAAGACACAAGACTCCTGAGTCAAAGACAAAGGGTTTTATTACGCATAGCACAACAAGCCCCATGAGCATCAGGTTGTCTGTTTTGTTCCCCTTTCCCCAAAGTCCCACGATGGTCATGTGGAGGGGCCCAGACTGATGTTCCACATGTAGTGGGTTTGCACTGCAGCTGAAGAACACTGAGCTCAGGTATCCTCCTTTTATAGCAGGTAAGTAAGTAAGCCTGCTCATCCCTTAAGACTGCTCCTGCTAACCCACCTAACAAACAGCCTGGGTAAAGGGCCATTATGGCCTTGCATTCTTAGCATACCCAACAAGAACATGCAGAGACACTCAGGGTCCATGGAGGACTGTCTCTCCCAACACCCATTTGAGAAACTAATTAATCTGGGAACACTAGTTACAAAACGGGAGGCAATTCCCCCAGCAACATACACAAATGTAAACAACTTCAGGGGATTCAAAAACCCTTCAGAGTATATCCATGGACTCCTGCCTTAAATAGTCATGTTTCTCAGGGTACTACCAAGACCCTCTTCTTATCTCAGTCTACATACACTCCACGTATGATCAATGACTACTAGTGTAAGGGATCAGACCTTTTACATAAGCTTTAGGTACTTTTATCTAACTTCATGGTAGATATCTTTATCTGGTTATCAAATGGGCACTTCAAATTCAACACAAAGAACAGTCATCAAATCATCATTTCCCACTCCCAAGGTGTGTGGGGGGCACTTTTCTTCATTGTTTAAAAACTTGATAAAAATCACCTGTTTTCCATCACTCAAACTGAAATTTGATGCCATTTTTCTTTTTTTGTTTCCTATTTTCCAATATCCAAATGTTCTGCATGTCTGCTAATATTTTTCTCTTAGATATTTCTTGACTCTGGTCTGTCCTCTTACTATCTACCTCTATAGCCTGTGTTGATGAGCTCAGAACCCCTTGCTATCATCTACAGAAAATGATGTTCACCTACACACTCATGAGGCCTCCAATGATTCTCTATATGTTTAGCTTCACTCTCCTCCACTGCATCCTCCCCACCAATCCTAAATGGCCTAGAGGTAGGGAAAGCGGACAGGTTTTGGTATCAGACCAACTCTGACTCTGAGTCTGTAATTTAGGGCAACATATTGAGCTTTCAAGTACTGCTCCTTATGTACAACAGGAAGGCAATACTTTCTCCATTATGAAGTAAATTGTTAGGATTACATACTATGATATATGTATATCACAAGTTCAATTTAGGGTGAGTTAATTCTTAAAAAGACTCCTCCCCTCCTGCTCTTTCTCTAAAAACAACTTAAAGGTTTTCAGTCACCATAAAAATAAATTCAAATTCTTACCATCAAACATAACCCATTTCCTGATCTGTGAGACACCCCGTTTCATTTTCCCATTGCTTTTGACATTTTTCCAGTGATAGAATTCTACACTGATATATATCTTTAGTGAGATAGTGATCCTTATTGCAGGGGTATACTATTAAAATTCACTTGTACAACTGCATTGTAGGGCCTCCCTGGTGGCGCAAGTGGTTGAGAGTCCGCCTGCCGATGCAGGGGATACGGGTTCGTGCCCCGGTCTGGGAGGATCCCATATGCCGCGGAGCGGCTGGGCCCGTGAGCCATGGCCGCTGAGCCTGCGCGTCCGGAGCCTGCGCGTCCGGAGCCTGTGCTCCGCAACGGGGGAGGCCACAGCAGTGAGAGGCCCGCATACCGCAAAAAAAAAAAAAAAAAAAAAAAAAAAAAAAAAAAAAATGCATTGTAAAACATATAGGAAACAAATCTATTAATACTAAATTAACAGTAACAGAAATACATATGGACTCATTACATAGTTTTACTAAAATTTCCAATAGTACTTGATAGTTGAAGCTCTGCCTCAAACATCACAGAGGCCACAGACAAAATGGGTAAAAAACTGTGTAAAGATGAGGGCCTCCCTGGTGGCGCAGTGGTTGAGAGTCTGCCTGCCAATGCAGGGGACACGGGTTCGTGCCCTGGTCTGGGAAGATCCCACATGCCGCGGAGCGGCTGGGCCCATGAGCCATGGCCGCTGAGCCTGCGCGTCCGGAGCCTGTGCTCCGCAACGGGAGAGGCCACGGCAGTGAGAGGCCCGCGTACCGCAAAAAAAAAAAAAAAAAAAAAAAAAAATTATAGGGAAGGAAAAATAACTTTCCCTCTACCCTTTTAGGTTCTTGACCGAGACCCCCTCCCCAGGTGAAAAAGAAGCAGAAGCTTAATAAAACATGTATACCTCCTGTACATATGGGAGATATCCAGGAAATACGGAGTGACTCCCCAAAATGGCCCAAGCCACCACTTTCGATACCATCTCAAGTTAAAGACAAAAAAATGTTGGTGGGGTAGGCAGTCAGTTATGGGAGGTTACCAGGAAAGGCACAGTAAACAAGGGTAAGGTTGTTAGGCAGATTTAAATTGCTGCCTTCTCCACTGCTAAGTGTTTTGAAAGATTTAATCACCTTCCTCTTCCTGGTACACAGAGGAAGACACCTTTACAAATGGAGATTTTCCCTGTATATATGTAAATGTCTCTTACAAAAGGGTAACTTTGCTTGATTTTCAGAGATTCTCCTGTGTCTGCTGTTTCTTAAAAATAATCAGCCTAAAATAATCCTTATGCCCAACAGGCATATTTTGGAGTGATATACTCTGGTCCCTGTAAGATCTTTCACTTATATATGAAATACAGTGATGGGGTCCAAATTAGAAGAAAAGAGTGAAGAAAACAAGCAATATCTACACTAGTGACCAACTGCATGAAGTCTTTGCTGTAGAGGATTATAAAAGCTTTCAGCATTACACAATGCAATTATTCAACTATTTGGCATATGATAAAGCACTGTTTCAAGAAAGCAAACAATAGCTTTGTATATAATACATAGAGACTAATACCTACAAATATGGAAGGGTAGCCTATTTTAAAATATACTTCTGGTTCTAAATCATCAAAAGTTAATATCCATTTAGTGTATAAACAGTTTTTATGCATTTCACTGTCATGACTAGAAGCAAGAATAACATATTTCTTCTGTCCAGTAATGTCCATAGTCAACAAACATTTACTAATGTGTATCTCAGGGGATCTTTTGAAAAGATAATATTAAGGATGACTAATGACCATGATGGGTTTTTGTCTCTCCTTTTAGGCGGTGCTCCATCTTACACAGCTCTATAAAAGGTGAATTAGAATCTTGCTTCAGTATAGATATTAAATCAACAAAAAGGGAACCTCTAGGCCCTTGCGATTTCAATCTAAGAGGACCTTTCCATCTAAGACGACCAACTCTAATTCTTAACTCTGATCAATAATTCTCCCTCTGCCTTTAGTGCTCTGTTGAGGCACTACTCATGTTGACCCAGAGTAATTTTTCCTATTACTTTTCTTTTCTATTCAATGCACATAATTAAGCCAGGGGATTCTTACGTTATAACATTTTGGGAGCCATAAAATGAGGCATTATAGAACCTACCCAAAGACTAGTGAACTTAAATACAGCTAGAAATAGATGCAAAATCACATGTACTTAATGGACAGTATATCCACAAGGGCGAGTTTATTACTTTAACTGGTTTTATAAATAGCTGTATCTCTATCATCATTAATAGTGAGTATATTATCAATCATCAGTAATATTTATCAGAGCTTGATAATTTAGTTCTGGGCTGTCTTGACTGGGGATGACTGAGACACTTCCACTTCATGACTAGTTATCACTTGCTTACTGGATTTGATTTTGGGACAGAGTACATCTTACCAGTATATCAACCTTCCAACTGACAGAGTTCATGACGCTTATAATGAGAGTTTCAGGTCAGAGACATCAGAACTACTGCATATGGGTGTGCGTTTTTGCCCTGTACATTGTTACCTGGCTATGGGGGTGAGTTGGGGTATAAATTCAGCCCATGCTTCTCTAGCCAAGCCCTATGCTGCCCTTGACTAGAACTGAGGCTGACAGAAGATGAGGCACTTTTTTCTTAACAAAGAAGTGTTGTCTATACTCAAGGCATAGGGAGACTGCCCAGAGGGAGCCCCTAAAAAATTCTAAAATGGTGGGCTTCCCTGGTGGCGCAGTGGTTGAGAGTCCGCCTGCTGATGCAGGGGACACGGGTTCGTGCCCCGGTCCGGGGGGATCCCACATGCCGCGGAGCAGCTGGGCCCGTGAGCCATGGCCGCTGAGCCTGCGCGTCCAGAGCCTGTGCTCCGCAACGGGAGAGGCCACAACAGTGAGAGGCCCACGTACCGCAAAAAAAAAAAAAAAAAAAAAAAAAAAAAAATTCTAAAACGGAGTCGAGTAGAGGAAGCCTTGAGAGTGGCTTCACTTGACAATTACTCACAAGTTTATTTATTTACTTCAAAAACTTGTTTTTGTTTTGCTGAGATTTTTTATTTATTTTTAAATAAATTTATTTATTTTATTTATTTATTTATTTTTAGCTGTGTTGGGTCTTCATTGCTGCGCACGGGCTTTCTCTAGTTGCAGTGCGCGGGGGCTACTCTTCGTTGTGGTGCACGAGCTTCTCATTGCGGTGGCTTCTCTTGTTGTGGAGCATGGGCTCTAGGCACGCGGACTTCAGTAGTTGCTGCACTCGGGCTCAGTACTTGTGGCTCGCAGGCTTTAAAGCGCAGGCTCAGTAGTTGTGGCACACGGGCTTAGCTGCTCCGCGGCACGTGGGATCTTCCTGGACCGGGGCTCGAACCCGTGTCCCCTGCATTGGCAGACGGATTCTTAACCACTGCGTCACCAGGGAAACCCACTGAGATTTTTTTCTTTAACTTATTTATTTTGGCTGCACTGGGTCTTCGTTGCGGTGTGGAGGCTCTTCCTTGCAGCAATCTTCTCTAGTTGCAGTGCGCGGGCTCTAGAGCATGTGGGCTCAGTAGTTGTGGAGCGCGGGCCTAGTTGCAGTATGTGGGATCTTAGTTCCTGGACCAGGGATCAAATGCAGGCCCCCTGCACTGGGAGCGCGGAGTCTTACCCCCAGGACTACCAGGGAAGTCCCCACAATTACTCACATATGAAGTGAGTACCACTTTCACATAAAGTCAAAGTTTCATAAAATCTGTTTTGCTTATTAAATCTTAATGTAGTATAAATAAGGATGTTATGTATCAGAAACCACTTTTCATTTATGCCTTAATCAGAGTTATGTTGAATTTTCACATTACAAATGAATAGGCGATTAATTCTATTCCCAGGGCACACATTTTTACCATTAAAAATGACCCTACACATGCAGATATCAGAGCACTTTATGTTTTTCTGAGAGTGTAAATGTGTGTGTGTATGTGCATGTGTGTGTGTGGCGGGGGGGGGAGGCAGGGAGAGAGAGAGAGAACAACTACCCACGTATCAATGGAAAACAATTATTATGCCCATGGTCAAAATTTTGCTTGGGCTTTGTAATTATTTTTCTCTCAGTGTGTGCCCTCTCTCTCACTCTCACTCTTACTCTTCACCCTCTCTATTTCTCAGTATGTTTATCCTTGGATATTGATAATAACAATAATTTTAAATGTAGCTACCCTAATAATCAGGCTTAATGGAAAGGAATGATATTTTAGATGATCTGATATGACAATAGATTATCCTGAATTTTAAAATATATAACTGTATTGAAATTATGTGGTATGCATGGCATATATGGTAGTTTACTCATATATAATGAAGCCACCTTCCTTTATATCATATATAAAAATAAATTCCAGATCAATTATTATAGTAACAGTTTTAAAAATATCTATAAAGGTGTTAAAAATAACATAATCTTGAGGTAGGGAATGTTGTCTTAAATAAGACATTACATCCACAACATATAAAGTAAAATATTAACATTAGTAAATTTTATTACATAAATATCACCATGGTCAAAGTTTTTTAAGAAGCGCTATAAAGTCAACATTCAAGTGTCAGACTGAGAGAAAATACTGCAATGCATATGACGTATAAAGAGTTAACCTCAAGAATATAGAAAGAACCACAAATCAGTAAGAAACCTATGCAGACCCTAAAAGAAAAATGTACAAAGGATATGAACTAACAGTTCACAGAAGGAGAAATACAGATGGCCAATAAACTTTTAAAAGAATGAGTGATCTCAGTAGAAATCAGAGATATTTGAGTTTTAAAAACTAGGGGACATCATTTTTCATCTATCATTCGCAAAAGTGAAAACAATTGTTAACAATCCATTATCAGAGAGGGCATGGAAAATGCATATTCTAGTTCATATTGGTATATCATTTTGGAGGGCAATTTGATTGAACCAATCAAAACTTAAAATGTAAGTGTCCTTTTATTCATTAATTCCATTTCTAAGTATCTAATCCAGAGGAAATACTACCTATGCCCACAAATATTTGAGTACAAGAATATTTATGACCTCTCTTTTTCTAACCCTTAGAGCAAATATTATAGGCCATAATCTGTCCAAAGTGCTTAGCTTGTGTTCATTCACTTACCTCTATCACGAACCTATAAGTTGGTATGAATATTATCCCCAATTTATGTTTTAAAAACATCCTTTAAGGATACTAAAGGGACCTGAATTGGATACTGAAATAGAAAAAGGCCATTAGTGGAAAACTGGTGAAATATGAATGAAGTCTAGAGTTAATAATATTGTACCAGGATTAATTTCTTATTCTCCATAAATGTACCATAATTATGTAAGATGTCAATATTAGAGGAAGCTGGATGAAGGGTATACAGGAACTCTGTACTATCTTTTCAACTTTTTTGGTAAATCTACGTTCATTTTTCTAAATAAAAAGTTTTTAAAAATATTCTTAACATCCCATAGCTAGCAAGTGGCCGAGCTATTTGGAACAGTGGGAGAGAAAATCCATGGAGAGTCAAGATGCTTTAGATGCCTAAAGACAGGTAAAGGGAGACATAAGTTGAGAATAACCAATGCTGTTATTTGCATTTGACCAACCAGCTGAGTACAGTCTCCAAACACTACATGACAATTTTACTCTCTACGTAAAAGAAGCTCTGAAGGCAATAAAAATAAATGAGACAGTACTCATACTCAGGTAAACCATTAGGCTAGATAGATATAAACACTCAGCTACAACATAAATAAAGAAATGATCCTTGAAGTTCATAGACAGTGCTCTGGGAGATGTCACCAAGAGCTTCTTAACGTGGGTTTATGATATTCTCACTTTTAATCACATATCTTGATTGGATAATCAAAATTAAAAATAGTAATGTTAGAATTTTAAATTTTAAAGTATTCTATGTATAGATGTATTTCTACTAGCATGTCTATCTTTGTCTCTATCTATGAAGAACTCTTCTGATAATTTTGTGGAGCAAACACTTCAATATACTTTTAATAACGTAATAACAGAATCTGTTGTTTTAACAACTGTGTTATCGTTGTGCAATAATTCATAATTAGAAACTCAAATTCTCATCAACAGGAAAATGATTAGGTAGACTTATAGTCCATATGGAGTATGAAATATTCTGTGCCAATTAAATTGGGAATATCTTTAAGATATTTTGTGACTGGGAAAAATGGAATTTGGAAAATGGTATATATTGTGAGCCCATGAGCCTGCAGTAAGCAGAATTTCTAGTGTGCCCTGAAAAGCTATCTCGCTGTAATTTCCAGATCCTGCGAAGAGATGAGATTTCACTTCTGCAGTTATGTTGTGTTATAAGGCACAATTAACCTTCAGATAGATTATCCAGATGTGCCTGCTAATCACTTGAGAACGTTCTCCAGCTGACAACAGAAGATGTCAAAGACATTTGAATCATGAGAAAGACTCAACACACCAGTCCTCATTTGAAGAGGGAGGGACTACATGAGATAGAATACATGCAGTCTTAAGGAGCTGAGAATAGTCCCCAGTCTATAGCTAGCAAGTACACAGGGAACCCAATCCTACAACCACAAGGAACTAAATTCTGCCAATGACAGAAGTGAGCTTGGAAGAAGATCCTGAGCTCCTGGTGAGAACACAGCCAGCCAACACCTTGACTTTGGACTTGTGAAGCCCTAAGTAGAGATTCTGGCCATGCAGGGCTAGACTGCCGACTTACAGAAATATGAGCTAATAAATGGGTGTTGTGCTAAGCCATTAAGTTTGCATTAATTTATTATGGCGGCAATATAAAACTAATACAGAGCTAATCTATGTATAATGCACATAAAGTTACTTTTTTTTTTAATTTTTATTTATTTATTTATGGCTGTGTTGGGTCTTCGTTTCTGTGCGAGGGCTTTCTCTAGTTGCGGCAAGTGGGGGCCACTCCTCATCGCGGTGCGCGGGCCTCTCACTATCGCGGCCTCTCTTGTTGCGGAGCACAAGCTCCAGACACACAGGCTCAGTAATTGCGGCTCACGGGGCTAGCTGCTCCGTGGCATGTGGGATCTTCCCAGACCAGGGCTCGAACCCGTGTCCCCTGCATCGGCAGGCAGATTCTCAACCACTGCACCACCAGGGAAGCCCAAAGTTACTTTTTTAAACTGATAAAAGTGGTTACTCCGAATTGGAGAAGAATTGAGGAAGAGGAGAGGAGGGTTTTTTTCTTTATATACTACTGTATTTAACTTTTTTTGTACAATGGGGATGAATTCTTATATTAGCTTAGTATTTAAAAAGCGATTTTAAAGTATAAAGGCATTTACAGAGACCTAATTGTAAAGAAGCCTTGGAATCTTCCCATTCAGATGCTCCGTATATTTTATGAATGATTAAATGGGCAAGGCAGTGTTAGGCACTGGGTAGTGAGTAGTCAATTAGATATTATCCCTAGCCTGGTGGAGGTCAGAGTCTGGTGGAGGATGTAAAGTAAAGCCAAGCTTGTTAAGTTCTATTTGTTAAAGAGCTAAGTGCAAGGTGCTAGGCAGATAGCAAAGTCATATCAGAGACAAGGCAAGAGAAATTGACCACAGCAAGGTTTAAGAATTGCATTGTAAGGAACGTTTAAAAGTTTTAATTTTATTCTGAGCAAATGGGATGCTTCTGAATCATTAAAATAGGCAGTGGCATAATCTTACTCATTGTTTTGAAATACTGCTCAGGCTATCACACAGAGAATACATTGGAGAGGGGAATGGGAATCAGGTACTTGCTTCATAAGAATGCACTGTATTGCCCACGTGTTGATATTCCCCCATCTGTATATTTATTATATTTCACATTTTAAAAAATACAATGAAATGTTCTAAAATAAGATAGCAGAAGTTGGGATGAGGTGACAAATGTCAAAGATATTTAGGAGGTAGTATCAGCAATTCTTACTGATCTTGATGTAGGAGTGAGAAAGCAGAAGAAAGACAGCAAGAATGACACCAAAGTTTCCGTGCCATTCACTAATGAGAGGATACAAGAGGAAGAGCAGTCTTGCAGAGAGAGAATGATGATACCCATTCTGGGCTTGCTGGATTGGAAGTATTTCTGAGACATCTATATGCAGATGCTAGGTAGACAGCTCAGTTCTAGAGTTCAGGGGAGCAATCTGGATTTTATATCATTTCCCCCCTAGCTTTATTGAAAGGTAATTGGTATACAAAAACTGCACATAGTTGACGCATATACTTTGGTGAGTTTGAACATATGTATTGTATACACTTGTGTTACCATCACCACAATCAAGGTAATAAACACTGGATTTTATATTTTATGAAGGCTGTTAATACCACAAAACAGAAACTATGACTAATAGTGGCTTGTAAAGCACAGGTTTATTTTTCTTACACTAAAAACAATTCGAGGTGGCAGCTTCAGGCACTGGTTTAGTGGCTCAAAAATGCTATCAAAATCTCACCTCTTTTTAGGTTTCTGTTCTCCTATACCTAGAGGGTTTTTTTTTTTTTTTTTTAATGTCTCCTCTAAACGGTAAGCTGGCTGCCACAGATCCAGGCGTCACATCTGAGTTCAAAGGATGAAAAGGGAAGGGATGGGCCCAACAAGATTTCCTCACCTTTATCAGAAAGCTCCCTAGCAGACTTCCCTTGCAGTTCATTGCCTTTAAAGTGGGAGATGGCAAGGAATAAAGAGGAGACTAATAATAGTAGCTGGGTTAGTGAAGCAATAAAAGCAGTCCCCAAAATGTAGATGGCATTTCAATCTATGGCACCAGGTCCAGGGAAAGTGTGTAGAATTAAAAATATCTGCAAAAGACACATGTGATAAAGGACTATTATCCAAAAACAAAAAACTCTTAAAACTCAACAAGAAAGCACACAACACGATTATAAATGGGCCATAGATCTGAACAGACACCTCACCAAAGAAGATATACAGATGACAAATAAGCATATGAAAAGATGCTCCACATGATGTGTGATCAGGGAAAGACATATTAAAACAACAATGAGATACTACGACACACCTATTAGAATGGCCAAAACCCTGAACACTGATAACGGCAAATGCTGGTGAGGCTGTGGAGCAAAAGGAACTCTCAATCATTGCTGGTGGGAATGCAAAATGGCACAGTCACTTTGAAAAACACTGGCTAGAGGTTGAATCAATCACCAATGGCCAATGAGTTCATCAATCATGTCTATGTCATGAAGCCTCCATAAAAACCCAAAACGATGGAGTTCAGAGAGCTTCCAGGTTGGTGAACGTGTGAAGACTGGGGAGAGTGGCATGCTGGAGAGAGCATGGAAACTCTTTCCCTTTCCCCATGCCTTGCCCTATGCAGCTCTTCATCTGGCTGTTGATTTGTACCCTTTAATATCTTTTGATGATAAATCAGTGATTTAATAAGTAACATGCTACTCTGAGTTTCGTGAGCCATTCTAGAAAATTAATCAACCTGAGGAGGGGGTTGTGGGAACCTCTGATTTATAGCCAGTCAGCCAGAAGCACAGAAAACAACCTGGACTTGGGACTGGTGTCTGAAGTAGAGGGCAGTCTTGTGGAATTGAGCCCTTTACCTGTGGAATCTGGTTCTGTCTCCAAGCAGACAGTGTTAGAATTGAGTTGAAATCTTGGACATATGCTGGCATCCAAGGACTGTTTGTTGGTGTGGGAAAGCCTCCACACACACACACATTGAAACTGGGTCCAGGAATTCAAAAGAGGGACACGTGCATGTGTGGGGGCAGAAGGTATATGAGACATCTCTGTATCTTCCTCTCAATTTTACTATGAACCTGATACTGCTCGAAAACTAGAAAGTCTCTTTTAAAAACAGTCAAATGATAATAAGTTATTTGGGAGGCATGAAATCCCTAAAAGGGTATTCATTTGTTCATTCATCAGGCTAACAATCAGCACATTTGTTCTAGGCACGCTACTAATCACTGGAGATCCAGTCTGCATTATAACGCAAGGTGACAGGAACCCAAACGAATGCCTAAGCTTGTCCTGCAATGCCCGTAACAGAAATCACTAATTAATTCCAGACCTCTTTCCCACTCATGCCAAACATGACTTCAGAAACGTTACCAACACAACCGAACAGGTCACGACTAGCCATTGATTGGAATTCGGCATGCAGGATATAACTTATTTCTCATCCTTATCTAGTACATTGTACATATGCCAGACTTTAACCTTAGTTAAGTGTGACGAATAAAACAGATTTTTATTAAAAATATTCAGTGTTCTTATTTAAATCTAGAAATACACAGTTTAATTAAAGCACAGTAATCACATGTGCATTACTATATTATAGCAGTTCTTTGTCTCCTGATTTATAGGTTATATGCTAAACATGTACATATTTTTCCTTCCTTTTTATCCACCTCATATATTTACAAAAATGCAAAGTCATCAACATGATTAATGCAGAGTTTAAAAGTTTCCCAGAATATATTCTCTCCCTCTTTTATATATTCAAGTAGATAAAATCTAAGAATATATTAGGCTTTGAAAATTACCGGAAAATATTTCTCAAATGTGGCTGTCTTTACTGTTATGTGAAATACACTGATTGCTGGAATAGTTTGTTCTGCACCTAGTAACTGACATGTGAATTAGTTATTTCTTCTGCATTGGTTTGAGGGATTTAACCCTCAACCTTCAACTAAAACCAGCAAACCAAAAACACAAGTTTTATCAATCAACACAGGTTACCTATTTGCCACAGGAACGGTTTTACAAATAAGGAAATCTAGTGAACATTTTAAAACATTACGGTGAAATGTGACCATCTACCAATAACAGCTACCATTTCTGAGCACAGAATCTATGATAAGCAACTTATAATCATTATCACATGTAATTGTCACGATGTATTATCTCATTTAATTATCACAATTGTCACAAAGCAATCCTGCAAGGTACCAGTATAACCATTTAAGGATGAAAAACAACTGCAGCTTAGATTCAAGATCAACATACTTATAAGTTGTAGAGCTAGGAATTGAACTCAAATATAGCCTCATATAAAAATGAGTATGATTAAATATATTACTGACTAAATATACTTCAATGATTTTCAAATGCTGTAGAAAAATGCACAGTTGCATGTTATTACATGTCCATCTAGAATGGAATCTATAAAATTTGAGCTGGACATAATGTCTCTCAGGTATAGACTACATTTCCTAGACTCCCTTGCAGCTCAGTAGGCCCAAGACATGGTATAAAACCAACCACGTTATCTCCTTAGAGGTAAAGCTGCTTGTCCTAGACTTTCTCTTTCCTATAGAATTTTATTAGTGCCTTCTATAGACTAAATGTTTGTGTCCCTTCCCAAATTCATATGTTAAAATCCTATCCCTCAAGGTGATGGTATTAGGAGATGGGGCCACTGGGAAGTGATTAGGTCAGGAGGGTAGAGCCCTCATACACGGGATTAGTATTCATATAAAAGAGGCCCCCGAGATCTCCCTCACCCCTTCTGCCATGTGAAGTTAGAGCAAAAACACAACCTTCTAGAAAGTGGGCTCTCACCAGACACTGATTCTGCTGGCACTTGACCTTAGACTTCCCAGCCTCCACAACTGTGGGAAATAAATATCTGTTCTTTATAAGCCACCCAGGCTATGGTATTATGTTACAGTAGCCTGAAGGGACTAAGACAGTATCTACACTTTCCAGGCATGCCACATCATGGGGGAGAGGAAGATGAGTAGAATCCTCCCTTGTTTTCAATCCAGTAGAATATCAAACATGTAAAGAAAGAAATACCATTACAGTGTATTGAATGACAAAGAACAAAGTCTTATGGGAGAATAAAGAAAAAAATCACTTATTTAGGCTAGAGATTTCAGGAGTGTTTCCTAGATTGTATTAGTCTGCTCAAGCTGCCATAACAAAATACCATAGACTGAGTGGAATTTATTTTATAAATTTATTTTATACAGGAAATTTATTTCTCGCAGCCTGGAGGCTGGGAATTCTAAGATCAAGGTGCTGGACAACTTGATTCCCTAGCAAGGGCCCTTTTCCTGGCTTGTAGATGATTGCCTTCTTGCTGTATCCTCACATGGCAGGGGGGTGGGGAGCTCTCTGGTCTCTCTTCCTCTTTCTAAAAGGACACTAATCCCATTATGGGAGCCCCACGCTCAAGACTTCATCTAGCCTAATTACCTCCCAAAGACCCTACTTCCAAATACCATCACACTGGGGGTTAGAGTTTCAACACACACATTTGGGGGGACACTGTGTTATTCAGTCCATAACACAGATGATGTAAAAAGTGAACTGAGTATCGAAGGTTCACTGACTTCTAGTCTTGGAGTCGAATTTGTTTTTAAGGCATGCAGGATACTGGGAAAAGCTAGTGCTTTCTCTTGATCCTGCAGGTGCTGGGGTATTTGGTTTATCCTCTGCCTCAGACTATGTAGAAAAACTATCTCCTCTCATTTACAAAGCTGGAAATAACTACTCAGAATATCATTATTCATTAGAAGGAGGTTTTTCATAGATTTTTAAAAAGTTACTTTGAAATAATTAGAGGGCCACAGGAAGTTGCAAAAAATAGTACAGAGAGGTCCCATGTACCCTTCATCCAGCTTCCTCCAGTGTAACATCTTATAGAACTATAGTACAATATCAAAACCAGGAGTACAGAGCTTATTTAGATGTCACCAGTCTTTACAAGCACCTGTATGTGTGTTTGTGTGTACGTGCGTGTGAAGTTCTATGCAATTTTATCACATGTATAGATTCATATCACCACAACCACGATCAAGATACCAAACTGCTCCATCATTGAAAAGGAACTCCCTATAATTAATCCCGAGCAAAATTTCTCTCTAGCTCTCATCTACAAAACCAAACAAGTTATGTGCTAAATGAAACAGGCATAGGATAGATATTTCCATTCCAAAAGGGAGACATAAGAAGGAATAAAGGAGCGATGGGTCCCACACAAGTGTAAAACTTAGCAAGGCCAACTCCATGAGATGTTAAGACTTGAGAACAACCATCTTTGACTCAATGCTCTGCCCTCCAGACCTGCTGGGAAAGCAACATCACCCCCATGACTCAGCAGGGTGCTGCTCATGCCTTGGCTCTCTGTGGCAGCCACAGCCATGCCACGGCTCTGCCAGGAGGGGTCCTACTCCCATAACTTCTGTTGCAGGTCATCTACCCTTTTGAAAAAAAAAATGAACTCCCTCAGGTTACTCCTTTACAGCAGCATAGTCCCTAGTACCTAACCTCTAACAACCACTAGTATGTTTTCTATCTCTATGATTCTGTCATTTCATAAATGCTAATAAATGGAATCAAACAGTATATAACCTTTCTTTTTAATAGCAAGGGCACAGTACAATGCAGTACAATGCATGCGACCAATGTCAAGCAAATATTGTCTCTTATCTGGCTCAGTGTTTTGGCTTTCCCTGGATATCCCCTTGTAATATCTGCTGTTACCACCCTTGGGCTCTACTCTGTCTCTGGGAACAGAAGCCAGACCAAAGGTGGCCATATCTACTGATTAAGAGGCATACAGGGCCACAATCTTAACCATAGACACTCTGAAAGGGCTTGACAGAGCTCAGTTTTCTAGTTTATATGTGAAGTGACACTCTTGCCACGGTGCATTCAGAGGGGTGATACGACTTGCTCACTAGGTTTGGGCCGCAGGTGGGGTTATTTTTCCACTAGAGGGCAACAAAAACAGACAGTGATGTTAACGAGCAGTGCTGAGTCTTTAGATGAAATAACAGCAAAGAAGAAGAAAGCCAACAGGCAAAAAATAACATCAAACAGGCAAAAAATAACCATCAACAGTATGGTCCTTCATTGCCGGACTGTCACAAGAAGTCAAAATAGAACAAGGAGAGCCGGTTGCTGGTGAGTATTGTTGCACCAGGGCATACAGTGAATTCCAGCAGGTTTTTTCTTACCTTTGGTGAAAACAAGCTAGCTTCATTGCTGCTAATGGTCTGCATGCTCTTCAGGGCCAAGGGGCAGGTGTGCTCTTGCTGTGGGAAGTAAAAAGACAAAAGATAAGTTTCTCTTTAACTCAAAACCCTCCACACATCTTAGAAGAGTACCAGATGGATTTCTTTTAATATAAAAAATTAACTTATACAAACTACTAGACTAAAACATAGACACATTTATAAAATTGGGGGTTTGAAAAAACTTTTTAAAGCATTATAATAACATAAAAGACTGATATATTTTTGAAAAGTTTTGAACAATAAATTAAAAATTTTGGCAAGAACCTAATATGTAAGTTAGAAGGGAAGTGCCAAATGAGAAAACACTATGTATTTTATAGTATAGGAGGTATATAGCAGGTACAGAAGGTCCATATTTTCATAGGTTTATACACACATATAATCATACAGAGAATAAAGGGTTAATATATTAATTATATGAAAACATGATACACATTATACTTATGTTAATATATTAATATCTCTTGATAATGAACAAAAAACTATAAATTCTCCAATAGAAAAAAAAAATGACATAAGAATTTTTGAAAACAAATATAAATACTTATTGCGTGCTACTTTCTGCCCGGTATATTGCTATGTATTGGGAATAGAGCAAAATATCTGAAACGAAAAATTTATTGGAAACTTACGGGAGATTTACAGTTTAATAGGAATAATATCAGTGTTCAATAACTATCAAAAATAAATACAGCCTTACACTTAAAACAATCATAAAATATAATTTTCAGCTGATCAAACTGCCAATGATTAAAAAAAGAATAGCCAATGTGGACTTGAATGTTGGGAAATAGGCATTTTGTAATCACTGACAACTTCTTGGATGTACACTGTCAAACTATATTTAAATTATTTCATAATATATGTATATGTGTGATTACATATATATAGACATAGGCACAAAGGTTCTTATAGCATTGCTTAAAATTGTAAAGAAAAATGGAAACAATGTAAATAGTCAATAAAGGGGGAATGGGTAAGAGAATTATGTTACACCCCTATAATGGAGTACTATGCACCATTACAAGTCATGATCTAAAACTATTTTACCTACATACAACTTTTCCGACTAATATGTATAGTATTTTATTTGTTGAAAAACCAAGTACACAAATGCCGTGAAAAATGGTGTTTTTCTCTAGGTGGTGACTTTTAATTAGAAAGAAACTTTTACTACTCCATATTTTCTTCTCTCGTTTTTTTAAACTTAGAATTAACATTTATTACCTGTAAAAATAAAACAATGAAGAAAAAAGGCAAATTAAAACACAGGAGTTACAACAGATTGTAAGTCAGTACAGTAGCATTTTCTTGAACTCTATTTTGTGTCTTTAAGACTATTAAGTAACAGTGTCTAGTTTGACCCTCAAAAGAACTCTGTAAGTTGTGTTGTTTTGGCTAAGCAAAAATTCCCTCTAGAATATACTCAGAGTAGGAGTGCAAAATCAAAGATTTATCACCAGTGAATTCAAAGAAAATTGTACACATTAATCAGTGTTGAAAGCACAGAATGAGCCAGACACTGTAGAGACACCCTCCCACCTTGTCCTCTTTTCCCCGGGAGATGCACTGGAGTCCTCTGTGCTCACTTCTGAAACCCAGTGGGGTAATTGTGAGCAGGTGGGAACTGCCAAAGTCAGGTTCTGCACACAAAGCATACTAAAGAGGCTGCACAGGGAAAGCTATTTATTCCATAATAAAAGTTGGACTAGTATTATGTGGCCACATGATTTGTTCCACCTGCAATTTGATATCCAATGCTTCCAGCAAGGCTCCTTGCAGACTTAAATATCTTCCTCCAAATTTCAGAACAATCCTTGCCTGCTTTACAAGGACAAAGACACAAGCACACTTAAGCGTATGCATAGGTGCACATGTACATACAGACAAAATACATGCATAAAGAAGCAATGTTTTTGCTTTTTAAAAAGTGTATTTCCTATAACAGGTATTGATATTGTTATTTTACAGATGATAAGTTTGAGATTCTTACTCTGTGAATGTGATTGACTTGAGTAACATACTACTGGTGAGTTTCCCAGCCTGGACTTAAACCCAGGTTTCTTGGTTCCAAAGACCATACCCTCCCCATTAATGTCCTGCCACCTCAAGGGTCCCACAAGTACTTTCTGGCTCTGAAATGCTAACACTTTGATTCCTTGTAAGAGGAGAGCCTCAAATTATACAGTATGTTGCCTTCTCAGAGTGAGGAGTCAAGGCAAGAGAAGAGGAATTAATCAACCACAGTGTGAACACTAAGGATTCGATAGATCTCAAGTAGTTGTGGGATCAAGACCAGTGTCATTACATTATGGGAGCTGTGTCTGTGTGTTCACCTCTGTATCCATCTGCCTTAGTGATCCTGTACGTGAGACACATAATCTCCAGCTCATTAAAACGTTGTTAGCATGGCCATATACGCTCAAATGTGCTCTAATAAGTATCTGTTGTTTCCACTTTTGACAAGTCTTATGGTGCTCCACCAAAAGAAACTGACAAAAGAACATAAACTTAGGTTTGGCAAAAAGCATAACAGATAAACATTCAATTGCAAAGTTCTTTTTCCATGGCAAATTTTCTGAGTCATCCAAGCACTGGAACAGAGAGTGGTGGTGCATTTTACTGAAAATTCCTTTTCAGTAGAGGACTAAAGCAACTCTGTCGCCTCCAAGTTCTTGATAACTTACTTAAGGTAGTACAGAGGTTCTTTTGAGGTAAAGCTTGGTTTCTGAATTCTCCCTTTCCCTGTGTTTTCTACTGTGAAGCCCTGAGTGGACATATGACACTTTACTGAGGCTACAGTGCTCTTCGGAGGAGCCAGGGACCTTCAGAAGCTCCCAGGTTGCATCCTAAAGAGGATTACAATAGATTTATTGTACATAGGAAGTGAGTTATGAAGCGTTTTCTGTTAGGCATCGTTTTAACAGAGAATCTTTCTTGAAAATTCGGTGTTGGCAGAAAAGAACACTCTCGCCTGAATGAACAAGTTATTGTTCTGAGCAGAGATTTTCCCATAAACTCAGTCTTCCTTGAAGAGTCATCGATTTGCTTCTTGGCCTATGAATCACTAGTAAGACTGAAAGAATCAAAAGGAAAATTAAAATATACTTCAAGGTGAGCAAGGAGCTGGATCTTTGTATTTTTTCTCGTCTTTGATATGACTGTGGTTAGAGAAAGCCATTATTTGAATACTTTAGTTCTTGGAATAATCAGACCCCACCTCAAAATTAACCATTATCGATTAAAAGGTTAAATGTGGGTGACATATTTCATATTGTAGGCATCAGTGTCCATTATATTTCTGGGATCTTGCTATATTAAATTTTATTCATAATCAAATCAGTAAATAGATGTTAGTCGAATGCCCGTGCTTGTGTGCAGCCCAGCACAGTTTTCACAAACTGTAAATAATGAACAAAGAGACAAGTTCTCATACCTCTCATCTAGAAAGCTTCAAGAACTGATTTTGTTTCTTTCTAAACACAATGGAAAACGCACTGTTTATTCTGTTTCTTGAATACCGCATGCCCCTTCCAGCTTCAGGAAGCGTACATACGCTTTTCCCTGTGCCTGGAAGGTTTTTGCCCAGCTCTTTCTTGTCCTCAGGTCTTGACTTAAATGGCAGATCCTTACAGAGAGGCTTTCTCTGAGTCAGTGTTGCCATCCACACACGTACCCCCATTATCCTCACGGCATTCACTTTTCCCCGTCTTATAATTTTTCAATGTATTCTTGCTGTTTACTTGTTTAATCTGTGTGGCTCTCTTTGGCATATAAGACCTATAAAGTTACTGTATCTCAAGTGCAGGCTGAGTGGCCGTGGCACCAGTGACACCAGTGAAGTGTAAGCTTCAGAGGTACTTGCTTGACCTGTATTCATAAACTTATACTATTTTTATTTTCTTCAACAGGGCTCCCCAGGGGCTTCCCCGGTGGCGCAGTGGTTGAGAGTCCGCCTGCCGATGCAGGGGACGCGGGTTCGTGCCCCGGTCCGGGAAGATCTCACATGCCGCGGAGCGGCTGGGCCCGTGAGCCATGGCCGCTGAGCCTGCGCGTCCGGAGCCTGCGCTCCGTAACGGGAGAGGCCACAGCAGTGAGAGGCCCGCGTACCGTGAGAAAAAAAAAAAAAGAGGGCTCCCCAATTTAATAAGTATTAAGCCCCCAAAATCTGGATTTGCCTTGCACCCTGTAGCAGACACACTCTAAGTTTGCCCTCAGTGGGTCTTGCCCTTGTATGATGCCTTCTTCTTAAGTGTGAGTGGAACTTATGACTTGAAGCTTAGGCAATAGCATATGGCAAAGGTGAAGGAACAGGCACTCTTGTGATAGAGCTACATTATATAAGATTCTGTCTTTACAGACTGGAATGATGAATTCTCCTGCTGGCCTGTAAGAAGTAAGCTTCCATGTTGTGAAAGGGCTGGTGAGAGGGCCTGTGAAGGCAGCCTCTAGGAGATAACTACAGGCTACAACTAATAGAAAATGGGGTCCTCAGTCCCACACCACAATAAACTGAATTGTACCCACAACCACAAGGGCTTAAAAGAGGACTCCAGGTTCCAGACGGGCAAACAGCCTTGACTGCAGCTCTGTGAAACCCTGAGCCGAGGATCCAGCTAATCTGTGTCCAAACTCCTGATCCACGGAAACTATGGGATAATAAATAGGGGTTGTTTTAAGCTGCTAACTTTGTGGTCATTTGTTATGCAGCAATAATAACTAAAACAATCACCAATGTCTGGTGTAGTGCCTATCACATGCTAAGAACTCAAAAATATTTAATGAAACACGGATTCTATTCAGGCTCCTCTGAACCCATTACTGGAATTCGGGGTTTATCTAAAAAAGGGATCAACTGAATTGGAACAATTTAACTTAAAACATTTCCTTAATTATACTATCTTGTTTCAGTTTGCCTCATTAAACTAAAAAGATTCTTAGTTTTGCTTTTTTATCCATCTAGAAGACTTTACTCCAATTACATTGATCACAATACATGTAGTTGCATGTCTGTAAATCCTATTTTGTGGGTTTTCTCTCTTTTTTCTTACCTGGTTATTCCTGATTTATTTTCACTTTTGATTACTGAACTACATCCTACTTATATTTAACTCTTACATGGTTTGGAAGATAAACGAGCAAAGAGCAGATTCAAAAAATAAGGCAAAAAGATCAGGATAGGAAGGTTATTTATACCCGGTCAAGGGAAAAATATTAAATCCCTGAATTAAAATACAGCCAGATATAGGCTTGCAGGAAATACCTTTTTTTTTTTTTTTTTTTTTTTTTTTGCGGTACGCGGGCCTCTCACTGCTGTGGCCTCTCCCGTTGCGGAGCACAGGCTCCGGACGCGCAGGCCCAGCGGCCATGGCTCACGGGCCCAGCCTCTCCGCGGCATGTGGGATCTTCCCAGACCGGGGCATGAACCCGTGTCCCCTGCATCGGCAGGCGGACTCGCAACCACTGCGCCACCAGGGAAGCCCAGGAAATACCATTTATGCTCAGGTTGTTCCCTCTTCCCAAAATGACCTCACCTACCTTCTCTGCTTGGCTTATTTTTCAATTCTCACAGTGACAGTCTCCCTAGAGTTACATCTGCCCCTCTTCTCACCTCATGAGTTAGGTATTTCTAAAAGGTACCACTTTAGCTCTCTGTAAATATCTCCATCAAATCACTCTCCCCAAGCATTCTTCTTTCTATTAACCTATCCCCACAGAGAGAGTATTAGCAACCTGAGAAATGGAAGAGTGTATTCCATTTCTACACCTTCAGCACTAAGCAGAATGCCTGGCAGCTTGGAGGGCTCAATATGTATTTGATGACTTGATGGATAAGTAAATGAGCTATAACTAGACTTCAGTACAAGGCGCAGTGGGTAGGGAAGGCTATAAGGAATGTAAGGTTTGACCTGAAACCAACAAATAAGCTGACGTGACTTAGTAGAGAGGCAGTATGCCTCCGAGAAGAAACAATCTGAGAACAGGCACAGAGGTGGGAGTAAGTATACTGCACAGCGAGGATGAGGAGGCAGGCATATCTGGAGCTGTGGGATTATGCTGGCCGGATGGAGATTTCATAGGAGTAGGGATATTTAAGGCCTTAAACAGCAAACAGAGCTGCTGCTTTTTGATGCACTAGACGAAAGGGGTGCTATTGCTATTATAATCCAGAGGCCAAAGGAGGTTGTAATGTTTTCACTGAAGTTGCTGAGTCTTGTTGTTTGCGTGTTGCTTATTTTTCCGGAGAGCATTATGCTGTAATTCTTTTCTGGTCTTGTTCTGTGTGACATAATTAATATGGCTCATTTGGACAGAACTGTTAGGAACATTAATTAAAATTATTATGATCCGGGGCCTCCCTGGTGGCGCAAGTGGTTGAGAGTCCGCCTGCCGATGCAGGGGATACGGGTTCGTGCCCCGGTCTGGGAGGATCCCATATGCCGCGGAGCGGCTGGGCCCGTGAGCCATGGCCGCTGAGCCTGCGCGTCCGGAGCCTGCGCGTCCGGAGCCTGTGCTCCGCAACGGGGGAGGCCACAACAGTGAGAGGCCCGCATACCGCAAAAAAAAAAAAAAATTATTATGATCCTACTGACTGTGTGACTGTTGTGGAAGCATTTAAAGCCAGAGAAAAACTTTGGTAATTGGAAAACCTTATAAGACATAAGCTTCAAACCACTCATTATGCTTTACCATCGCATAAAGATACAGTCAGCCCTCCGTGTCCGCAGGTTCTGTATCCATGGATTCAACCAACCTCAAGTCAAAGATATTGTTTTTTTCATTCCAGAAAGCTCCAAAAAGCAAAACTTAAATTTGCGGCACACCAGCAACTATTTACATAGCATTTACATTGTATTAGACATTATAAGTAGTCTAGAGATGATTGAAAGTTTACAGGAGGATATGCGTAGCTTATATGCAAACACTATGTATGCCATTTTACATAAGGAACTTAAGCATCTGAGAACTTTGGTATCCATGGGGGTCCAAGAACCAGTCCTTGTGGATACCAGGGGACGACTGTATTAAGTGAGAAAACCAAGGTACTGTTGTTATTAATGTCAAATAATATCTATTTAAGTGAAGGGGCAACTATTCTTGGATAAAAAAATATGATGTACTGCAGAAAAAAAATACTCTCGCTTTCAAAGAAGTTTTTTTTTTCCTTTAAGACACTAGTGAAAATTTTAGTTATCAAATAAAATATATAACAGGAATGGCTCTTTAAAACTCCTCTTATACACTTTCCATGTATGTAGCAAGCTTTTACTTAGCAGTTAGTTTCCTTATAATCATGACTTAGAAAGCTGAGGCTTCTAATTATATCTTCTGAATGAGGTTCTCAACTTTATGCAACAGAAAAAATTGATGCATTCCACTGAAAATGGTTAAATCTTGATCAAATGTGCCTGCCTTCATCACATAATTCCCCACCAAATGAAATTAATATTGAAAACCTTTTCAAGATGATTTTATTGTGCCTTTTATGTCAAAGTTTGAGGCCATATTAAAGTTATCGAGTACTTATCCCCAAGTGTTCTGTTGTAGATGCAAAATATGATCAAAGAGGACTGACACCCAAGTAAACTTAGGAATTTGAAAAAGGCATGAACAGGGCTGAATTTCAGCTGTATCCTCCATGGAAAGTTCATTTTTTAATATAAAGGATCCTAAATCTTTTTTTTTTTTTTTCTCACGAGAGCAAAAACCATGACAAAGAGAACAGAATCCAGAGGTGTAATGACTTTGACATCTTGGAAAGGCAACAGCATTGATGGATTTAACCCTAAGGCAAGCAGGGTAGTCTTCCTTATGTATTTCATTTCTCCAGCAATTAATGGTATTCATGGGCTGCTCTGATGCAAAATTAAGTGACATCCAAACTTCTGCAGATAGACTTTCTCCCAAAGGAGACCTAAGCAATTATAGTAGAACTCCCATGGAATCTTAGAACACATTTTTGCCCAAGCATACCTCTAGTCAAGATAGTCAGCCAGGGCTTTGTAGCTGTTGAAATTGCCGGCTATGCTAAAACATGATAGCCCCCAAGTTTCCCTGTGTTTCAGTGTCTATTGCTATAAAACAAACCAGTTAGTTGCTTAAAAAACAGCAATGTATCATTTCTTAAAATGTTCTAGGTCAGGAATTCAGGCAGGGCTTGGCTGGGCAGTTCTTCTGTTACATACAACAATGCCTGAAGTTACTCTCTCAGCTGCATTTGACCGGTGGTTCAGCTAGTCTGGGAGATATGAGAAGGCTTCACTTACATGGCTGGTCCACTCTATCCTCATATGCTGTCACATGTATCCGTTTTCTGATCGAAGCTTCTTTACATCATGGAGGCTGGCTCCCTGTAAAGAGGAAGCAGAAGATGCCTCTTCAGAGTTAGGCCTGGCAGCGCATGGAGTCTAAAGCACTGGACCACCAGGGAAGTCCCTAAAGAGGAAGCAGAAGATGCCTCTTCAGAGTTAGGCCTGGCAGCGCATGGAGTCTAAAGCACTGGACCACCAGGGAAGTCCCTAAAGAGGAAGCAGAAGATGCCTCTTCAGCGTTAGGCCTGGCAGCGCATGGAGTCTAAAGCACTGGACCACCAGGGAAGTCCCTAAAGAGGAAGCAGAAGATGCCTCTTCAGAGTTAGGCCTGGCAGCGCATGGCGTCTAAAGCACTGGACCACCAGGGAAGTCCCTAAAGAGGAAGCAGAAGATGCCTCTTCAGAGTTAGGCCTGGCAGCGCATGGCGTCTAAAGCACTGGACCACCAGGGAAGTCCCTAAAGAGGAAGCAGAAGATGCCTCTTCAGAGTTAGGCCTGGCAGCGCATGGCGTCTAAAGCACTGGACCACCAGGGAAGTCCCTAAAGAGGAAGCAGAAGATGCCTCTTCAGAGTTAGGCCTGGCAGCGCATGGAGTCTAAAGCACTGGACCACCAGGGAAGTCCCTAAAGAGGAAGCAGAAGATGCCTCTTCAGAGTTAGGCCTGGCAGCGCATGGCGTCTAAAGCACTGGACCACCAGGGAAGTCCCCAAAGAGGAAGCAGAAGATGCCTCTTCAGAGTTAGGCCTGGCAGCGCATGGAGTCTAAAGCACTGGACCACCAGGGAAGTCCCTAAAGAGGAAGCAGAAGATGCCTCTTCAGAGTTAGGCCTGGCAGCGCATGGAGTCTAAAGCACTGGACCACCAGGGAAGTCCCCAAAGAGGAAGCAGAAGATGCCTCTTCAGAGTTAGGCCTGGCAGCGCATGGAGTATAAAGCACTGGACCACCAGGGAAGTCCCCAAAGAGGAAGCAGAAGATGCCTCTTCAGAGTTAGGCCTGGCAGCGCATGGAGTCTAAAGCACTGGACCACCAGGGAAGTCCCCAAAGAGGAAGCAGAAGATGCCTCTTCAGAGTTAGGCCTGGCAGCGCATGGAGTCTAAAGCACTGGACCACCAGGGAAGTCCCCAAAGAGGAAGCAGAAGATGCCTCTTCAGAGTTAGGCCTGGCAGCGCATGGAGTCTAAAGCACTGGACCACCAGGGAAGTCCCCAAAGAGGAAGCAGAAGATGCCTCTTCAGAGTTAGGCCAGGCAGCGCATGGAGTCTAAAGCACTGGACCACCAGGGAAGTCCCTAAAGAGGAAGCAGAAGATGCCTCTTCAGAGTTAGGCCTGGCAGCGCATGGCGTCTAAAGCACTGGACCACCAGGGAAGTCCCTAAAGAGGAAGCAGAAGATGCCTCTTCAGAGTTAGGCCTGGCAGCGCATGGAGTCTAAAGCACTGGACCACCAGGGAAGTCCCTAAAGAGGAAGCAGAAGATGCCTCTTCAGAGTTAGGCCTGGCAGCGCATGGAGTCTAAAGCACTGGACCACCAGGGAAGTCCCTAAAGAGGAAGCAGAAGATGCCTCTTCAGAGTTAGGCCTGGCAGCGCATGGCGTCTAAAGCACTGGACCACCAGGGAAGTCCCCAAAGAGGAAGCAGAAGATGCCTCTTCAGAGTTAGGCCTGGCAGCGCATGGAGTCTAAAGCACTGGACCACCAGGGAAGTCCCTAAAGAGGAAGCAGAAGATGCCTCTTCAGAGTTAGGCCTGGCAGCGCATGGAGTCTAAAGCACTGGACCACCAGGGAAGTCCCCAAAGAGGAAGCAGAAGATGCCTCTTCAGAGTTAGGCCTGGCAGCGCATGGAGTCTAAAGCACTGGACCACCAGGGAAGTCCCTAAAGAGGAAGCAGAAGATGCCTCTTCAGAGTTAGGCCTGGCAGCGCATGGCGTCTAAAGCACTGGACCACCAGGGAAGTCCCTAAAGAGGAAGCAGAAGATGCCTCTTCAGAGTTAGGCCTGGCAGCGCATGGAGTCTAAAGCACTGGACCACCAGGGAAGTCCCCAAAGAGGAAGCAGAAGATGCCTCTTCAGAGTTAGGCCTGGCAGCGCATGGAGTCTAAAGCACTGGACCACCAGGGAAGTCCCTAAAGAGGAAGCAGAAGATGCCTCTTCAGAGTTAGGCCTGGCAGCGCATGGCGTCTAAAGCACTGGACCACCAGGGAAGTCCCTAAAGAGGAAGCAGAGGATGCCTCTTCAGAGTTAGGCCTGGCAGCGCATGGCGTCTAAAGCCCTGGACCACCAGGGAAGTCCCTAAAGAGGAAGCAGAAGGTTCCTCTTCAGAGTTAGGCCTGGCAGCGCATGGCGTCTAAAGCACTGGACCACCAGGGAAGTCCCTAAAGAGGAAGCAGAAGATGCCTCTTCAGAGTTAGGCCTGGCAGCGCATGGCGTCTAAAGCACTGGACCACCAGGGAAGTCCCTAAAGAGGAAGCAGAAGATGCCTCTTCAGAGTTAGGCCTGGCAGCGCATGGCGTCTAAAGCACTGGACCACCAGGGAAGTCCCCAAAGAGGAAGCAGAAGATGCCTCTTCAGAGTTAGGCCTGGCAGCGCATGGCGTCTAAAGCCCTGGACCACCAGGGAAGTCCCTAAAGAGGAAGCAGAAGGTGCCTCTTCAGAGTTAGGCCTGGCAGCGCATGGCGTCTAAAGCACTGGACCACCAGGGAAGTCCCCAAAGAGGAAGCAGAAGATGCCTCTTCAGAGTTAGGCCTGGCAGCGCATGGCGTCTAAAGCACTGGACCACCAGGGAAGTCCCCAAAGAGGAAGCAGAAGATGCCTCTTCAGAGTTAGGCCTGGCGCTCACACAGTGCCATAACTGACATAGCCTGCTGGTCCAAGTAAATCACAAAGGCGGCTCAGACTCAGGAGGAGAGGAAGCTGCCTCCATCTCTTGATGGTGTGCGTACAAAAAGGGAAACAAGTGATGGTGGTCAACTGTGGAAACAAACTGAACACTCTATCTCTATGGTGGGTATTTAGAGTCCCAGACTGGCCTTCCTCCTGTTCCCAGAGTAGCTTTGCTGACCTTAAGCACATCTTCTGGCAATGTGGTATAAGCAAGTAAAGGGCAATGTGGGAGTTTACACTGAACAGATCTAGAGTTGCACTGTGGTTCTATGTCTTCTGAATTAAGTCATGCAGTATAATAAAAGCCCATCTGAGCACTGTTTTCCAAATCTAGGAACTCGGGGTAATGCTATTATCTTGGATAGTGATGAGAATTAGAAACAAATATAAAGAGACTGGCATGTATCAGGTGCTTAAAAATGTTTGTTGTTGCTGTTGTTATTATTAGATGATTGATGGGGAATGGCTTTCTGGCATACTTCTACCTAGAATCCTTTCTGTTCAGAAAGGGAATTGAAAGAGTAGAAGAAAACTGTGATGCTCTTCTGAGACATCTCAAATAACTGAAACACTCTGGCCTTCAAATGTCTGAAGCCTCTTAAATGTGAGGAAATCTCAGAGAATGAAGGATAAGCCACACACTTGGGGCTTCCCTGGTAGCAGAGTGGTTAAGAATCCGCCTGCCAATGCAGGGGACACGGGTTCGATCCCTGGTCTGGGAAGATCCCACATGCCGCGGAGCAGCTAAGCCCATATGCCACAACTACTCAGCCTGTGCTCTACAGCCCGCAAGCCACAACTACTGAGCCCATGTGCCATTACTATTGAAGCCCGCGCACCTAGAGCCTGTGCTCTGCAGAAAGAGAAGCCGCCGCAATGAGAAGCCCGTGCACCGCAACGAAGAGTCACTCCCACTTGCAGCAACTAGAGAAAGGCCCGCGCGCAGCAACAAAGACCCAACGCAGCCAAATAAATAAATAAATATTTTAAAAAAACAAAGAAAAAGAAAAAAGGAAAGCGTAAGCCACATACTCAGAATTTAAGTTTGACCCTGAAAGTAGTGGGGAATGCTGATCTTCACCCCTCTTCAACATAGGAATCAGATAAGATCCTGAGAGGAAGAATACAGGACAGGATACTATAGACCTCCTTTCAAATGCTTTGACTACATAACTCAAATAAATAATAGTAACATAATTATATAAAGTAGACTCTCCATGTTGAAATATTATATATAATATATATGTATGTATTCGTATCTATTACATATATATGCAAATACATATACATAGGCTAAAAGAGATTCATACTGCTAAGGTTCCCAAAGACAATAATATATTATTTTTGTCATATGAAAGAAAGGGCATTCTATACATAGCACATACTTCAATCAGAACAAGTTCATGGACATGCTACCTTTGAAGTCTAAAAGGGGCCCACGCTTAGAAGTCCCCATGCTGGCTTCAATGCTCTGTTGTCACCATCTAGAAACCCTCAGTAATTTTTGAACAAGGGGCTCTATATTTTCATTTTTTTAAATTTATTTATTTTATTTATTATTTTTGGCTGTGTTGGGTCTTTGTTGCTGCACGCGGGCTTTCTCTAGCTGCGGTGAGCAGAGGCTACTCTTTGTTGCGGTGCCGGCAGGCTGCCCATTGCAGTGGCTTCTCTTGTTGCGAAGCACGGGCTCTAGGCGTGCGGGCTTCAGTAGTTGTGGCACGCGGGCTCAGTGGTTGTGGCTCACGGCCTCTAGAGCTCAGGCTCAGTAGTTGTGGTGCACAGGCTTAGTTGCTCCGTGGCATGTGGGATCTTCCCGGACCAGGGCTCGAACCCATGTCCCTTGCATTGGCAGGCAGATTCTTAACCACTGCACCACCAGGGAAGCCCTACATTTTCATTTTTCACTGGCAAATTACTTAGCTGGTCCTCACTTCAACATACTGTTAACTATGAATTCACATAATTTTGATCACAAATTTTTCATATGTTTATGTGTGCTTATGAGTAAACAGATACATGTATAAAGTACTCATAGACAAAATGTCATTCAACCACTCAACAAATAACTACTGAGGGCAGATTTATACCTCTATTAACGATATATTACTTCATTATTTATTACTATATGATTTTATGTGTTTTTATCAGGAAGAGAGAAAGATCAAGAAATTTTGTGATTCCTGAGACAGATGTTCCAAAGGATGTTACTTGAAAGCTCCTCATTAACTATTCAGAGGAGGAGGACCAGTGACATGTAGACACTTTCTCCCTAAGTGCCAACCCAGAGGTGTCTCTCGTGGCCCACTCAGTTCTCCATGTACTCACTCAGCCAGGAGTAGTACCTTTACTGTCAGAAAAATCATTTTCATTATGCAGAATAAAGTGATTCAACTGCCAAAGGCAATCTTCATGACAAAAAACAGCAGCTCTTTTTTCTCTTTTCACAAATAAAGTTAAGTATAATAACAGTAGGATGAGCTTCAGGAATGATGGAATTCTCTCCTTCTCTCTCTCTCTCTCTCTTTTGTTTTCTGTATGTGGTTTCAGAATTCCTTTGGTTAATGAATAAGAGTAATCCTTTCTGTAGAAACATTTTGATATAAAACATCAGGTGATTTTCAGAAACCTTCATACTTTGAAACTTAAAAAGATAAAAGAGGGCCTCCCTGGTGGCGCAAGTGGTTGAGAGTCCGCCTGCCGGTGCAGGGGATACGGGTTCGTGCCCCGGTCTGGGAGGATCCCATATGCCGCGGAACGGCTGGGCCCGTGGGCCATGGCCGCTGAGCCTGCGCGTCCGGAGCCTGCGCGTCCGGAGCCTGTGCTCCGCAACGGGGGAGGCCACAACAGTGAGAGGCCCGCATACCGCAAAAAAAAAAAAAAAAAAAAAAAAAAAAAGATAAAAGATAGGGCTTCCCTGGTGGTGCAGTGGTTGGGAGTCTGCCTACCGATGCAGGGGACATGGGTTCGAGCCCTGGTCTGGGAGGATCCCACATGCCGCGGAGCGGCTAGCCCCATGAGCCACAATTACTGAGCCTGCGCGTCTGGAGCCTGTGCTCCGCAACAGGAGAGGCCGCGATGGTGAGAGGCCCGTGCACCGCGATGAGGAGTGGCCCCCACTTGCCGCAGCTGGGAAAGGCCCTCGCACAGAGGCGAGGACCCAGCACAGCCATAAATAAATAAATAAAAATTTAAAAAAAAAAGCAAAAGAAATCTGAATGAAGTATGGTCTTAAAAAAAAAAGAATAAATAGCCTTTTAAAAAAAAAAGATAAAATATAAGCAAGTGGTCAAGTCAAGCAACCCAATAAAGGCCATGATAGTGAGGGAAGCCTCATGGTTTCCAGTGGCTTTCAAAATATAAAGAAGTAAATCAAATTTCATTGTGTCCTCACAGAAAACATCACGACAACTCAGTCTCCATCACAGAACTGGGATTACCAAATGTTTGCTTCTAAGTAATGATAGCCCTAGTAAGAAAATTGCCAATCTTTAGCGTATTCAAAAATCCCAAGTCTTGGGCCTCCCTGGTGGCACAGTGGTTGAGAGTCCGCCTGCCGATGCAGGGGATACGGGTTCGTGCCCCGATCTGGGAGGATCCCATATGCCGCGGAGCGGCTGGGCCCGTGAGCCATGGCCGCTGGGCCTGCGCGTCCGGAGCCTGTGCTCTGCAACGGGAGAGGCCACAACAGTGAGAGGCCTGCATACCGCAAAAAGAAAAAAAAAAAAAAAATCCCAAGTCTTTATTAAGCACAGTCAACAAATCTGCAGTTTGAATTCTATTTTTGCATCTCCCTGACAAATCTCTAATTAAAAATACAATAATTTTGAATAGCACACTGAGGCAGTGGATTACATTTTATGCCTTCTTGTTTCTAAACATTAATATGAAAGTCCAAGCATCTAGAGAGTCCTCCCCATCTTTTACAAATGTTGACAAAGAATTTCAAAAAAAAGATAATAAGCAAAATCTCTGTATATATGTGAGAGAGCTTTGATTACATAGGCCTGTGGTGTAACATACACTCAAGTTTTTACATTATTTATGAACAAATAAAGTCTTAAAGATCTGCTGACCTTAAAACACTTTTAGCTACTGTACTATTTTCTTTGTGTAACAAGAAGTAGAAAATAGTTTGTGTTCTAGGGATCCACAATAAAAACTCAAAGGCAGATTGCATTTTGATTAAGGTATGGATGGTAGATTAGACTACTGTTGAGTAAATATTCACTCCCCACCTTCTCCGCCCCGACCTGGATGAGAAGAGTATACATCCACGATACGCTGATGTTGGGTTTGGCCATATGACTTGCTTTTGCCAATAGGATATTAGTGGATGTGACAAATTGAGACTTGAAATGTGCTTGTATGATTGTGGCCTAGAACTTGTTCTCATGCATGCATACTGCATCATTGCTATAAGAAGAGGCTACAAGTAGCCCCTGGAGCAAAGAGGATGACAGACACATGTAGCCGACTTGGATCCTAGCTTCAGCTTGGATCCAAGCCCAAACAAACTCAGACAAGATCACAAACTATCAGCCAACTTGCAGAAGCATGGGGGAGAAATAAATACTTGCTATATGCATTGAATTTGGGCTTTTTAAAAATACAACACAATTGTGACAATAGCTAACTGACTCAACAAACTATTTAAAGAACTACAGAAGTATAGCTCTTCCAGGGCAAAATCTGGTTCCATATCTACTCAGGCAAGGTATTGAATACATTAGATTCATTGCTAGAATTGTCAAACTGAGACTTTAAGCAACATGAAATTACTTGAAAATAACATTCCCTACAAAAATTATTTATGCAAAATTACTAAGCATTCATATTAAAATACATATAAATTTCAATTATCACACTATCAATATGTGGTTATATATGTTGAAATACACATAAGTTTCAATTATTTTATACCATCAACAATGTTCATCATGACATTCAACAAATTTTTTTTTTTTTTTTGTGGTATGTGGTCCTCTCACTGTTGTGGCCTCTCCCGTTGCAGAGCACAGGCTCCGGATGCGCAGGCTCAGCGGCCATGGCTCACGGGCCCAGCCGCTCTGTGGCATGTGGGAGCTTCCCGGACCGGGGCATGAACCCGTGTCCCCTGCATCGGCAGGCGGACTCTCAACCACTCCGCCACCAGGGAAGCCCACATTCACCAAATATTTTTTAATGTCTATTATAAGTTACCAGGCACATGCAAGCATCATTTACACCCCTAACCAGCTGTACACAAGGAGTGGTCAACAGTTCAATAAGCACAGGATAGGATATTCATCTAGGAACTTTCTGATACATTCTACTCATCACTGTCATCTCGTGGTGTCTTGAGTTGGTTACTATATTCTTTACTGTTGACTTGGCTATTACTAGAAGTTTTACTACTATTACTGTTCACTACATTTCTCTACCTGTTTTTTATTACCTTTTTTTTTTTTTTTTTTTTTTTTTACAGCATTTTAAACAAAGTGTCACCAAGAAGAAAATTCTCCCAGAAAAGATATCTTTCTAATTTAGAGCAATTGGTTCCTGGGAGTAGGAGGAGAGAATGGTAAAATATTCAAATTTTTACCACTATGCTCTGTGAAATGTATGTGCTACACAATTCAAATAAATCACTTAGATTAACTGTGCCTCAGTTTCCTTTCTCATCCATGAGATGGGAAAAACAATAATATATACCCACACCTTTCAACATTGAGATGATCAAATGCTGTGTCTGAAAACACTAAAGTCATATAAGTCATTTTTTTCTTCTTTATTTAGAGGCAGTTTTTAGCAATATCAAATTTTCTCCTTACAAAAAACCTGCCTTTCACTATTTCAATAATATATCTCTTGTACAGTGTCTTCCACTAAAAAAACAGCATTTCCTCTTTTCAAAAGCCAAGTAAAAATTTTAAATGGAAAATCTTTTTTTCTAAATTTCTATTGTAACACTGCTATTATGGATATGCTCGATTGTGAGTTTATTGCTACACCATGGTGCAAATGGTCCAAAATAGATCTTGTCAAAGAACAGATTGCTATTATGATTGATATGCTTGCACCAGGGTTGTGTTTCATAAAATATGTATGTTGTTTTGTTTTATTTGGTTTTGTTCTATTTTTTCTCCATGATGTCTTTGTTTGAACTTGTTGTGTCTAATTCAGCTATGGCTTGGTCAATGCTACGTGACCTTTCTTTCTTGGTGTTTGTCTTTGGGCTATTTATCCAGTCATCGGTCCAAGAACTAGGAAAAGCAAACAAAAACTAGTTTCATTCAAATAGTAAATGGTTTGGCATAGTAGAAGTATAAAAGGGAAGAGTTGGTTAAAACCATTTTTGATTTTTTCATATATTAGCTCTGTATGATATACTTCTCTGTATATACTTTATTATCTATATATCCTACACCTCACTGCCATGAATATATCAGAGATTTCTTATTGTTTAGTGAAATCCTCTACACATTAAAAAATGTCAAGGCATGAAAACTGAGTTTAAAAAAACTATCTAAAACTCACATTTAAAGACCTAGATTAAAACTAAAGTTTAATAGGAAATACTTATTTTTATTTAAAAGCCCAATATCCTTTATAAACAACTTCCTTCGAATGACAATAAATGTACACATCTCAACAGTCACCACAACATTAAATGTAGATGCAATGGAACCTGAAATTCTGGAGAGTTTCTTAAGTTTTGGAAAAGCATGACTCTAAGCCATGAAGAAGTTAATTACTTCAAAGCTTATTGATTCATTCTGAAAAAAATAAATTTTTAAATATCATACTCATCCTAAGGGTCAGCTGGTGTCTTACATTATACATCATGATTGCAACAGACCCCATAAACTATGTACCACTGAAAACAGAAAAGGACCTCTCTAATTTAAATACCAAATATCACATATTAATCACAATATGCTTTGCCATCAGTTTCACATTTACATATAAGTACAATGCACACAATCATTTTTTCTTGTAAATGAATTTTAGTTGCATTAAAAAAATGTATTATGCTTGTAGACATTGACATTTTAAAAAGCTGTTTAAATTGAAATCAAATTAGAAAAAAACAGTTAATATTCATTTTAATAGGAACACAAACGACTCAGTCTAGGAAAAGCCGATAATGAGTTTTTCTACTTTGCCATCATAATGTACATTCAATGAGTTGTCCTTCACATAGCAACATAATGCTGCCATCAATAGAACATATGCTTTGTGCTATTTTTCAAATGGTGATAATGAGTTTTTCTGAAGCGAATACAGTATAGAACTGAAGTACACCAAATTCTCTAGATGTCATAACTAGAGTTCCTGAGTATATGGGTTTAACTCTTTATAGAATGTATTTATTTCTTTATTCATTACTTTATTATGCTTATAGGTCAACAATATTATGAGTGGATTAGTTTATTCATCAACATTAAATAAGAAATTGCTATCTCTACTGATTAAAAGTAAAAACGTTTATTGGATACTCATAGGAATAGCAAGCTCTGGCACCAAAACATTGATAATTTTTATATATATGCAACAGAATTATGGGTGATTAAATTGTTTTCTATAGATTCTAATTCTCCTACAATAAGTATGCTTCGCTGCCCATTCTTAAAATGTTGGGTTGCCTTCATATTTTTTATTTCACTCTGTACGCTCTTCCTTGCCAATCTCATTCATGTTCATTGCTTCCAGTTTCAAATACCTGCTCATGACTTCACATGTGCATCCTAAGCCCAGGCCTCTCCTCTCATATTCAGCTTCACATATATTTCTGCTTACCTGCTATCTTCACTTGCATATTTATTAAAAGTGCTTCAAACACAGCCCTCTTTAAATCGAACTCCAACCATACCTCCAAATTACATCCATTCTTATCAATCCTACTCTTGGTAAATGGTACACTTGCAGAATTCCCAATCTCAGTAGGTGATGCAACTGTGAATGCAGTTGCACAGGCCATGGATATAAGCAGGCATTTTTGACACTATGTTCTCCTACACCATCCATGTGCAAACGAGCACATGAGTCTTGCAAATTCTACCTATACACAGCTTTCTAATCTGTCCAAATTTCTCCATCTCTGATGTCACAATCCTGGAATACTGTACAAGTATCTGGAATTCTTTTTCCTATGTGTTTTTTGTTTGTTTTGCTTTGCTTCCCTTTTTTTTTTTTTACACCGCAGCCACAGTGTTCTTTACAAAATGCATATCTGAGCAGGTCATTCACCTGCTTTAAAACTTTTAGTTGTTTTATTTTGCATCTAAGAAGAAACCCAAACTCTTTTACTACACTCTACCCATTGACTTTCACACTAAAACTAAAGTGGTTTTCCTGCCAGTCCACTGAGTGGTATTCCTCCAGTCTACTGAGTGGTGTTCTTCCAGCACGCCAACTTTATTATTCAATCAGACCTTTGTGCAGGCGGTTCCCCTAAGGAACAGTTTCCAAACCTCACTCCACCCTTGTTAACCTAACTCACATTCATCCTTTTTTCTAGGTTAAGATACTAATTCTTCAGGACAGCCTTCCCTGACTTATTGAATCAGATAGTATCCCACTATTTTATCTCTCTGTCCTTTTCCTTTGTAATGTTTAACAGTTTGTAATAAATGTATATACGTGTCTATTGGATTTACATCTGTCATTCGCACTAGACGATAAGTTCTAGGAAGGCAGGGTCTGCTCACATTTTGCTCACCATTTTCTCCTCAGCTCCCAGCATAGTGCATGGTTGAATTACTTATCAATAACTTACTGCTGCATTAAGGATGAGAATGTCTTACATTCAGAAAAATATTAAAGTGGGAACAAAATACATGAAGTCAACTTGGTATTCAAAGTGCATAGAATCAGAACATGTTCACCTGCTTGGTTAAGAATCCACCTGCCAATGCAGGGGACACGACACGGGTTCCATCCCTGATCTGGGAGGATCCTACATGCCGCGGAGCAACTAAGCCCGTGTGCCACAACTGCTGAGCCTGCGCTCTAGAGCCCACGAGACACAACTACTAAGCCCGTGTGCCGCAACTACTGAGCCCACGCACTGCAACTACTGAAGCCTGCGTGCTCTAGGGCCTGCATGCCACAACTACTGAAGCCCACGCGCTCTAGGGCCCACATGGCACGACGACTGAAACCCGCAAGCCTTGAGCCCACGCTCCGCAACGAGAGAAGCCACCACAAATGAGAAGCCTGCTCACTGCAACGCAGAGTAGCCCCCGCTCACAGCGACTAGAGAAAGCCCATCTGCAGCGACGAAAACCCAATGAAGCCAAAAAAAAAAAAAAAAAGAAAAAAAGAACATGTTCACTTGCTCTAAGAATACATAAATCTGACTTTGAGATTCTACTTTTGACTTGAGTAAAAACCGACATCTAATTGTCCACCAGATTAAAAACAACATAGGGCTTCCCTGCTGGCACAGTGGTTAAGAATCCACCTGCCAATGCAGGGGACACGGGTTCGAGCCCTGGTCCAGGAAGATCCCACATGCCGTGGAGCAACTAAGCCCATGTGCCACAACTACTGAGCCGGCACTCTAGAGCCCGCCAGCCACAACTACTGAAGCCCGTGCGCCACAACTACTGAAGCCCACTCGCCTAGAGCTTGTGCTCCACAACAAGAGAAGCCACTGCAATGAGAAGCCTGTGCACCACAATGAAGAGTAGCCCCCGCTTGCTGCAACTAGAGGAAGCCCACGTGCAGCAACAAAGACCCAACACAGCCAAAAATAAATAAACAAACAAACAAACAAATAAATAAATTTAAAAACAACAGTTTCTCTTAAATAAAAGAGCTAAACTAAGAGCGTATTTCCTTAAAGGTCTTTTCAACTGAATGCTTAAGATGATTCTATAGTGAACAATGTCCTTATAATAAATACCATGTTAATTTTTTCCTTATAATGACTTTAATACTAGTTTATAGTTGAGACCAATTTTTAACCATCATTTTGCTTATCAAAATTATGAGTAATATTACAAAGAAAAAAACAAAGAAAAGGCTAAGACAGAAAGTAATGAACAGGGTTGAATGCAATACTTAAAACTAAATAAAGTTGCTTATCTACTGTCAAGGAATCTTTGCCACTTCTGACCAGGAAAAAACAAACAAACTTCTCTGACACCCCTTTTCTCTATCTCTTGTTTAGTCTAAGCCTTTGGTATCTTCATGACTGTGGTCAAGTTCCTGGTTTAGTAAATAAAAACTAAATGGATGAATGAAAGCTTCTTCATCTTAAAAGCCTCAGTTCCTTTGCCTGTATAATCCAATAAATAAAACCTACACCACAGGTGAAGTACTATAATGCACATAGCACACTTCCTTGAACATAATGGGTCCTCAACAAATAAGTAGTTATTATTATTTTTACTTTAAAATATTTGTCCTCCCTCCTTACTATTTCCCCTCATATCTCTGTGGCTCAATAACAGATGTTTTAGAGAATGGGGTGGGGAAACCCATGGGCCCCATTCCATAATTCAGTCACACTTTAGATTTAAAACAGTCTAGGACACTAGGCTAATTAAAGTTTTCCAGTCACAACCACTCCTTTCTTAGGGTACTTCTCACTTATCTTGTAGTAGTTGATAACTTGTCTTCCCATGCCTTCTTGCCTGCCGAATGACTGCACATACATTGATACATACTGAGAAGGTTAGTTCTCACATTCCACTAAGAGTGAAAATAATAAGAAAACAAATGAACAAAAAACCAAAACCTCTTAACTGATCAGATTTTAAATGTTCCAAATACCCCGGTATTTGGTATTTGCTAACGGCCATCAGGCACAAGTGTTTAAAAAAAAGCAAAAACACAACCCATAGCACTAGAGACTTTAAAACCCTTCATTCTAAATTTAGTATAGCATATGCAACTTGGGAGTTCCAGCTACCATTGTGGTCAGAAATTCTGCAATCATTTATTTTTTTCTAGGTGTGACAGGCAGAATTTTAAGCTTACCCCATATGGCTCACACTCCTGTTTAATCCCCTCCCATTGAGTGCAGGAGGGACCTGTGAATATGATGGAATATTGCTTCCGTGATTAGGTTATGTTACCTGGCACAGTTGACTTTAAGAAAGGGAGATTATCCTTGGTGGACCTGACCTAATCAAGTGAGCCCTTAAAAGGGGGCAAGACTCTGTCTTCCTGGTGAAATGGATTCAAAGTTCTGGGGGTTCTACATGAAGGAGATTCTTCACTGCGGGCTTTGAAAATGGAGAGGGCCATGCGGCAAGGAATGCAATCAACTTCTAGGAGCTAAGAATGGCCCCCGTCTGACAGCAAGCAAGGCAATGGGGACCTCAGTTCCACAATCACAAGGAACTTCATTCTGCCAACAACCTGACTCCTTGAAGTGGATCCTTGCCCAGAGCCTCCTGATAAGAACACAGCTCAGCCAATAAGACACCTTGAGAGTGAGGACCTGAGCAGAGAACACAAATGAACTGCACCTAGACTACTGACCAACACAACTGGGAGATAATAAGTGGATGTTATCTTAAGCCACTGAGTCTGTGATAACTTGCTATGCAGCAATGGAAAATTAATCCACCGGGTATCTCAAAGGATGGATCAAGACTGATTTTTAGAACTTTCTCAAAGTTTCAACCCAATAAATATTTCTAAACAACTAATAACTTGTAAAGTTTACAAAGTATTTTCTCATATATACTTTTATTTAATCAGCCCAACAACCCAGTAAAAAGAATATCTTTATTATCTACTCTAAACTTTTTCTTTTTTTAACAGAGTCTCATATAGGGTAAGTTTAGGGTTCAAGATCACAAAAGCAGACAGTGAAATGATGCCTAAAATTTAAAACAAGGCATTAAGTAATGATGCCCTTAAAAGTGTGAGGCCAGGATCAATATTAAACACTAAAGACCTACCAGGACTGGGGCTAGGGTGAGACAAGTCAGGCCTTCACCTTGAGTTCAAAATTTAAGGTAAGGGGGGAACCAAAAAAATCTCAGTAATCAAGATAAATTATGTCTCAATTCCATATTTTAAAAAGTCAAAATAAATGCCAAAATCCATGATGAGAAAATATCACACCTGTAAATAAAAACACCATCCACTGGCTAAAAATAGGGTTAAACAAGTGAGGCACTCACTCTCAGCATCATACAAGTGCAGGGTCAGATCCTGTCTTTATTTAAAACTTTGTATTTATTTGCATTTATTTATTTCATTATTTAAAATAAAGAAAATTTATTTATTTTATCACTCACCTCACCTAAGTCCTGGCCCTGACTCAGTCACATGTACCCTTGGACACTTCCTTATCTTCCATTTACTAGGCCATATTAACATTTTCTATTTCTTAAATAAACTCTCTACTCAGTTATTTTGGTTGTCTGGCAAGGGGCGAAGTTATGTATTCAAAAGCAGAGTTCTCTTAAGCTGACAACGTGACTCCTGGCTATGTCAGTCTAAGCATGGTGTCACAGGTATTGGGCTCATTGAAGACAGTGCATTCATTCCTCTAAAATGGCCTTGATCACTAACATGTCTTGTTCCTCCTTAATATCATTATCCTGGCTGGAGCTGATGTTTCAGAGAATGAGGCATGGGGATGAGGAAGCCTTCAGAAATTCAGTCCTTCATTGGCAGTGTGGCCACTGAAAGGGCTGAAATGGTACTGGACACAGCAGATTTAAGTGTGGACAATTTGTTCAAGTCGAACTGAAACAGAAAGCAAAGGGGAACAAAGTCTTCAGCCATTGAAAGGCTCAAGTTATTAGTAGGGGCTGAATCACTCTAAATGACTTCTGCTTCAGAAGGCATTATTATACCGTTCAGGGGGAAGCAGGATGGGCTGAAGCACAGGGGGGAGAAGGAGGGTATAATAGATAAAGAACTCTAAAATAGTTGTAACAGTTAGTTTATAACCTAAGACTCCTTACCCACAGTTTGAGTGTCTTTGCTCTAGAACATTCTGTATTTCCAGGCTTATTAACTTAGAAACAACCAACAATGTTACCTACTCAAGAAGTAAATATTCATTCAAAAATCTAAACATTTAATTTACTAACAAGGGAAATGAGAAGCTGGAAAATTATCTTAATAAACTGAGGCAACATATTAGCATATTTATTCAAACAAATCAGATATTTCTGCGTTGACCACATTAATGGAGTCCTTAAATGAAGTCCATTAGGACAGCCCTATATTGAATAAATTTGTGAACCCAGAGGACAGAGTGCCACGATTGGTTTTTATGTCTACATATGCATAAACTAAGACAGTAATAACACTTACACTACTTGCCATATCCCCATTGGAATTTATAAAGAAAAAAGTAAAGCTCAACTAGCATTAACGACTGGATAGCTTTATAGAAAGAACAGAGAAACTATATCCCTTCAAAGAAAGCTGGCTTTGAATAAATCATAGGAAAATTTTCTATGTCTTCCAAAATTATAACTATCTGTAGGCACAAATAATATGTCATGTGATAAATTCTAGGGCCTGAACATTGATTATTCCAATGCTGCTCATTAATAGTAATTAATGAAAGATGAATTATTCAACCAGTTATTAACTGGTTTTGTTCTCAAGCAAGACTTTTTTGTTATTTAAAATTATAAAAAATATGAAACAACTTTGGGCTAAAGACTGTTCTGATATTGATTAGACAAAGAGAGATTTAGCTCTCTTTATCTATCTATCTATCTATCTTTCTAGGCAGTAAAATAGGGCCTTGTAAGGCTCACGTCAAGAAAACAAAAGGGAGGATAACAGAAGGTTCTACCTATAGATATATTTCAGCTAATAATCTTGAGAAGATAGAATTGGAGAATTACAACTCGGCAGTTCTAATGGATTAATGGATGACAGTGATGATCCTCGATGACTGACAACATCACCACAAAGGAAACTACAGACACTATGTAGCTCCTAATAGAATTGCAGTGTCACCTCTGGAATGGTTTTGCTAACAAAGAGTAGTATTGGAATTCACTATGTTAACAGACAGAGAAGAGAAAGCATTTGATCATGTGTGGGAGTAAAGAAATTGATAAAAACTCAACACCTGTTCATGGTAATAACTTTTAGAAAACTTATATTAGCATGGAATTTCCATATTGTTACATCAACAGCAAACATATGTAAGTGTGAAATGTTAGAAACATTCCCAATAAAGTCCAGAAGAGGACACGGAGGTATGGCACCAACTTTGCTGTCCAAACCTGGACTGGATTGCATAGCCAGTATACAGCCATACACAGCAATACCAAAATAAAAGTCATGAATAATGAAAAGAGCTAATACGATCCTCTAACTAAAAACTCCAAAGAAATTGGCTGCCAAATATTCAAATGTATAAGGAACTTCAGAAAGCTGGTGTAGAAGATCACTATACCAAAAGGAGGACTCTTATCACACAAAATCAGTAACTAATTAGAATATGTAATGGAAAATACACCATTCAAAACAGCAGCGATATCCAAAATATACCTAAAAAGAGAACTAACAAAAATGCACAGGACCTTTATGGAAGCAAATATAAAAAATTACTGATAGATTTAGGTAAAAAAAGTCTCAAATACAGCAACATATTATGTTGATTCATGGTGAGTAGAATAGTGCACAGATGTCAATTCTCCGTAAATTATTTACAGATTTATGCCTTACCTGACGGGTTTGGTGCGGTGTCAGCAGAGAAGCAGCCCAGCACCTACAAGGCATCAAGGTAAGACGCTGAAGGGTGACAGAAGGGAGAGCCCACTCCAAAATAAGAGGCCACAAAGAGCCCCCCTACTGTCAATCTTGGGAGACCCCAGACACGGCTGCTAGGCTCAGGTTCCCCCTTACTTCTAACTGGGGGTTCTGAGGGAAATGAGAACCTGGTCTGAGGCCAGCTGACTCATCTCAGCAGAGGAAGAAGTCCCGGGCCCTGTCAGGAGTCAGGTAAGACCCCGGTGTGAGTTCTGCGTGATTCCTCCGCCTCCCAGGAGAGAGAGGGAGGCCCCCAGAACCCCACCTCTGCTATAACGCTGGGAAGCCCAGGTGGGCGTGGCCAGAAGCACTCTCCCTAACTTCTGTCACACCAGCTATAGAGCCTGAGGCTTCGGTCTGAGAGGTGTGGCCTCGTATCAGCAGACGGAGGAGTCCCAGAACTGGAGAAGTGTCCAGGTGAGTAATCTCCGTTAGAACTGAAGGGACACACTCCTCCCAGAACTGAAGCGGCCCCACAGAGCCCCGCCCTGTACCGACATGCCCCAACCCCCCTGTCGACCCCGAGTGGCTCAAGCGTGGCTGTTATGCCCAACCCCCCCTCCACTTCCGCCTGCAGAACTTGTGGGATGGGAAGCCTTGGTCTCAAGGGGTAGCCTCAAGTGAGCAGAGGGAGGAGTCAAAGGGCTGGTCAGGAGTCAAGTTTAGTATCCTGGGTTAGAACTGAGGTGACAAGCTCCTGCAGAACAGAGGAGGTGCACAGAGTCCTGCCGGCCCCTGTCTCGCGGGTTCCTAAAACAGTACCCTTAAGGGGAAAAGCAGAGGCAGCTTTTCTTGGAGCCAAGGTAGAAAAATCTCCCTACTGAGGCTATACACACCATCTCTTCCTCTGTCTTCTTCGGTGACCTCTCATCAACCTTGACAGATTAAACAACTGCCTGCAGTCCCTGACCAGAGGCATCATGCCTCGAGGTCAGAAGAGTAAGCTCCGTGCCCGTGAGAAACGCCGCCAGGCCCATGCTGAGACCCAGAGTCTGGAGGATGCTCAGGCCACTGGGGCGGCGGCGGCGGCGGCGGCGGCAGCAGGAGACTCCCCTTCCTTTGTCTATCCTCTCTCTGAGGACAGGCCTCAGAAGATGCCTGCTGCTGGGACACCTAGCAGTCCTGAGGGACCTCAGGGAACCACCAGTGCTAGTGCAGCTGTTTCATGCACCAATTCAGATGAAGGTACCAACAGCCCAAAGAAGGAAAGCTCAAAATCCTCCAAGGGCACTGAGGGCTCACGCAGAGATCCTTTAACAATGAAGGTGGCTTGGATGGTGCACTTCCTGCTGCAGAAGTATAAAACCAAAGAGCCAATTACTAAGGCAGACATGCTGCAGTGTGTTATCAAAAAGCACAAGCGTCATTTCAGTGAGATCCTCAAGAGAGCCTCTGAGCGCATGGAGCTGATCTTTGGTCTTGATTTGAAGGAAGTGGATCCTGTCGGGCACTGCTATGCCCTTGTCAGCAAACTAGACCTCACCTCCAATGGAACGATGAATGAAGAAGAGAACATACCCAAGACCGGGCTCCTGATGATGGTGCTGGGTGTGATCTTCATGAACGGCAACTGTGCCCCTGAAGAGGAGATCTGGGAAGTGCTGAATACGATGGGTGTACGTGCTGGAAGGAAGCACTTCATCTATGGGGATCCCAAGAAGCTCATCACTGAAGATTTGGTGCAGCTAAAGTACCTGGAGTACCGCCAGGTGGCCAACAGCGATCCTCCGCGCTATGAGTTCCTATGGGGTCCACGAGCCCACGTTGAAACCAGCAAGATGAAAATCCTGGAGTTTTTAGCCAAGGTTCATGATACAGTGCCCAGTGCCTTCCCAGCCTGCTATGAAGAAGCCATGAGAGACGAGGCAGAGAGAGCCCAAGCAAGAATGGCAGCCAGGGCTTGTACTGCTGCTATGGCCAGTGCACGCTCCAGGGCCACGGCCAGCAACTTCTCCCAGGCTACGTGAAGTTCAAGGCTGGTTCCTCCCTTTTTGGTTGAAAAGGTGTGTCAGTGTTCTAATAGTGGAGGGCCAGGGTGGGACTGGAGAAGGGTGTATCCCTGAGTTCCTGTTGTGTATTGCTAACTTGGAATTTTACCTTTTTTTCTTTTTTATTTAGGTTATAGTTCAAATGATGAAGTCTGAGAAGATTGTTTTCCTTGTGGAAAAAGAGCAGTAACATTCTAAGTTGTGGATGGCCAGGGTGGGTCTATAGGGAACACAGAGTACTATCCTCTTTGTGTTCCTATTCTATATGGTAAATTTAGAGTTTAATCTTTTCTCTCCCTTTTCTTTTCTTTTCCTTTTTCTTCTCTTTTCTTTTCTTTCCCCCTCCCCTCCCTTCCTTCCTTTCTCTTTCTTTCCTTTTGTTATAGTTGCAATGTTGTTTCTTTAATAGAAGGTATAATAATTTCAGAATCTAAATTTATTAGTGACCTCAGTTACATATTTATTAGATTTAACTTAATAGAGTTAAGATTAAGAGTTTTATTATTTTGTAACACAAATTGGGAAACCTTTCGTATTTATTGAACTAGAACAATAAAACATGGCATGGTAATAGGCATTTCTTTGGAAATGTCAAAATTTTTTTCAGTAAAATTACTGGGATCAAAAAATACAGGAGACTTCCAATAAAGATGTTAAAAAAAATACAGGAGAAAAAAAGGTTAAAAAATGTGCAGTTCTTGGTTTACCTTATCCATTTTAGTCTGTTATTCTGTAAAAATAAAAGATACATACCTGGATTTGCTTAGCTTATTAAAGAATGTAGGAGAGGGCCTCCCTGGTGGCGCAAGTGGTTGAGAGTCCGCCTGCCGATGCAGGGGATACAGGTTCGTGCCCCGGTCTGGGAGGATCCCATATGCCGCGGAGCGGCTGGGCCCGTGAGCCATGGCCGCTGAGCCTGCGCGTCCGGAGCCTGCGCGTCCGGAGCCTGTGCTCCGCAACGGGGGAGGCCACAACAGTGAGAGGCCCGCATACCGCAAAAAAAAAAAAAAAAAAAAAAAAGAATGTAGGAGAAATAAAACACTTATAAGCTACAGCTCATGCTCACTGGCTCATTCATTCTCCAAATACTGAGCATCTGCTCTTTGAAAATTATGGTGTTATAAATGGTGAAACTAGGATACAAAACACCCTGCCTTTAGAACTGTACAGTCAAGGAGCCATAATTATATAGAGAAGATGGTGAAATACCCTCTAAGACCTAAAGGACAAGTAAGAAGGAGTAAGGAGGTAATGGGACAGGGATGGGGTTGGGAGACGTGGGAGGGGGAGGGTGAAAACAATAAGGTACAAATTCCCTGGGGAACAGAAGTTTGGGGTTTGGGGAAAATACAAATCACTTAGTGGGATATCCTGTTAATTTAAGCTGGGTGGTAGACTAGATGAGGCTGTGGGACTGGTGAGCAGAGGCCAGGTATACAAACGCTGTTTCTCAGAGTTGGAGGACAAAACCCTGGAATGCAAACCTGTTCATAAGAGTTACTTTAGTATCATCAATAAACCACAGGAAAAGCTCCTCGGGCAGAAATGGAAGGGGTCCTGTGCTCTTGTTCAAGTGCAGCTGAACACAGAGCACAATCTAGTTGTTTTATGCACAGCATCTCCAAGGAATTTATGAGAAATAAAGGTGACACGCCCTTGAGGTGGAATGCTGAGAACCATATCTCAGGCATTAAAAAGGCGTTTTAGGGCTTCCCTGGTGGCACAGTAGTTGAGAGTCCGCCTGCCGATGCAGGGGACACGGGTTCGTGCCCCGGTCCAGGAAGATCCCACATGCTGCGGAGCAGCTGGGCCCGTGAGCCATGGCTGCTGTGCTCCGGGAGAGGCCACAACGGTGAGAGGCCCGCATACCACACACACACACACACAAAGACATTTTAATTAGGTTATCTTGAGTATAATTTTGCAAACTCTTAAGGGAGGGCTCCATATTAGGTGGTGAAGAAGTGAATAAAAATACAGGTGAGTTGGATGGAAAGGCACCCAGGGGGGACATTGTTGGTCCTTGACACAAATTCTACGACCTCTGAGTTGCATCCAACTGGGGTGGACAACCCCACATACAAATTAAGTAACATCCTCAAATGGGGGAATTTAGTTTGTTTTACCTGCGAAGCAGCTTTATGCGATCACTTGGTGGAAACTGCATATTCTGTGATACCTCTTGGATTAATATAACATAAATCTTCCCAGAGGGGAGGGTGGTATCATCTGCAGTACAAAAAAGAAATCGTATGATAACTGCGATTCAATAAAGACCTTACTCTGTCAAGTGCTTCATATCCATTACATATATCCCAACAGTCCTACAAGATAGGGCTTATTAGACATACTTTGCAGATGAAGAACTTGTAATTTTCTCGAGTTCACATGGCTGATAAGTGAAAGAGCCGGGACTAGACCCCTGGTCCACATTTTTCTAGAGCCCACACTTTTCCACTCCTCCAACCTGAGGCAGACCTTCTGTCTTTTCATTCTCTATTATTCTCACTACTCCAAGATGTATCACATACAATTAAAAAACAAGACACTCAGAATGGCCATCATCAAAAAATCTAGAAACAATAAATGCTGGAGAGGGTGTGGAGAAAAGGGAACACTCTTGCACTGCTGGTTGGAATGTGAATTGGTACAGCCACTATGGAGAACAGTATGGAGGTTCCTTTAAAAACTACAAATAGAACTACCATAGGACCCAGCAATCCCACTCCTGGGCATATACCCTGAGAAAACCATAATTCAAAAAGAGTCATGTATCAAAATGTTCATTGCAGCTCTATTTACAATAGCCCGGAGATGGAAACAACCTAAGTGTCCATCATCGGATGAATGGATAAAGAAGATGTGGCACATACATACAATGGAATATTACTCAGCCATAAAAAGAAACGAAATTGAGCTATTTGTAACGAGGTGGATGGACCTAGGGTCTGTCATACAGAGTGAAGTAAGTCAGAAAGAGAAAGACAAATACCGTATGCTAACCAAACGTAAAATAGATAGCTAGTGGGAAGCAGCTGCATAGTACAGGGAGATCAGCTCTGTGCTTTGTGACCACCTAGAGGGGTGGGATACGGAGGGTGGGAGGGAGGGAGACGCAAGAGGGAAGAGATATGGGAACATATGTATATGTATAACTGATTCACTTTGTTACAAAGCAGAAACTAACACACCATTGTAAAGCAATTATACTCCAATAAAGAGGTAATAAATAAATAAATGAGAAGCTTTGGTCTAATAAATAAATAAGTAAAAAACAAGACACTCTAGTCAAAGTACAAAAAGCGATCCTGATGAAGGAAGGTGAATATGAGAATAAAGCACAATTTGGGGATTGTCTGTGGGTTTCATATGCTGAGGATCCCCCTGTCACTAGCCCCAGGGTTCCCTGACAGGTGACTCTGCCCACATACTGGCACAGTCCTGTACCAGCACTTTCCTGAATTACAGCATGTTTTTTCTGGGTCTTCCCCAGTGTGCCCTCCTGCCCAAATCGGAACCTCATACACTGACCAGCTCTTCACTGTGACCTCTGGAGCTGCACCCCGTTTCCTGTGATACAGGCAGTCCAGAGTCATATGCCCTCCCCTTGATTAAAGCATTCCAACTCTCTGCACGTGTACAGTGAAGGTCCCATCCCTCCCAGTGGAACCACTGACAGTGAAGTCTAGATACCTGGTTACCACAGCCCCATCCCCAGCCCACAAGTTTCAGAGTATATTCCAAGTGAGCTGGTGATCACAGTCATTTCTCACAGAAGATACTGGTTCTTGGGATATAACTGAAGTTAGATGGGGGGTTTTGTAAATGACTCAGATATTGTCAGTAGGATTTTGAAGGAATGTGTTATTTGAGACAGGCCACTGAACACATACACCAATGAGTGAGTTTACGAAAGCCTCCCTCATAAGTTGAAGATGAGAAAAGACCATGGAATTCACTGTCTAACAAACATCTACTGAGGCTGAATCCCTCAGAACCCACAGTCGTTCTAGGAGGGGAAAAATGTCAGGGGTTTCCTGACAGATACCCTGTCTTTGAACAACAAAGATCAAAATAGTTCACCATCCTTCATAGGCCTCTTATCTCAGTTCTTGCCCCAGAGGAAAATCCTGGTTTTCCCTTGTGCCTAATGTCACCTGTAAACGTGTCCTACACGTTCAGTCCAATCCGCTTCTACTTAGGAAGTCTCACGTGACTACGCAGACACTGAAATATGAACAATGTTTGTCAACTCCAGGCCAAGGAATTTGAAAGCCAGTATGCCACTTCCATGCTTTCTGTTCCATTCAGCAGCAAACATGGAGATCGCTTGTTGAGAAGTGGAACCGCCAATGGGAGCAGACTGGATACCTGGGTCATCTGACAGTGGAGGCCCCTGCCTACCCACATTGGACTTTATGTGTATAAGAAATAAATTTCTGTTGCTTTAAGCCATTGTGGGTCTGCAGGTTTTATCTGTTGCATCAGTTACTTTATCTGATTAATGCATACCTACTATTTTTTTTAAATTTTTTTTAAATTTATTTTTTGGTTGCATTGGGTCTTCGTTGCTGCGTGTGGGCTTTCTCTAGTTGTGGTGAGCGGGGACTGCTCTTCGTTGCGGTGAGCAGGCTTCTCATTGCGGTGGCTTCTCTTGTCACGGAGCATGGGCTCTAGGCGGGCAGGCTTCAGTAGTTGCGGTGCGTGGGCTCAGTTAGCTGTGGCTCGCGGGCTCTAGAGCGCAGGCTCAGCAGTTGTGGCGCACGAGCTTAGTTGCTCTGTGGCATGTGGGATCTTCCTGGATCAGGGTTCGAACCCGTGTCCCCTGCACTGGCAGGCAGATTCTTAACCACTGTGCCACCAGGGAAGTCCCATATACCTACTATTTTTGTGGTTAGATGTATTTAATATTGTCATTACAAAGGTAATAGTACATACATTCTTGCTGCAAAAAATTCTTACAGATAGATTACAATCTCCCCCTTTCCTCAAAATCCAGCCCCCGCCTCAGAGGCAACCACAGTTAACAAACTGATGTGTGTCATTTTAAAGCTGACCTGAGGCTTCTTCATATGTAGATGTGCTATAAAAATATATTGAACTTCACATGTATGATTAACAACATACATATTGTTCTGCCTCTTGACCCTGTCACTTAACAAAATGAATGCAGAATATTTCCATGACAGCACACATAGATCCACCGCACTCATTTAACAACTAAGATCCTTTTTCTTTAAAAAAAAACATGTTTATTGAGATATATTTGATATAAAAAACTGCACATATTTAATATGTACAATTTGATGAGTTTGGACATATGTATACACCTGTGAAATCATCACCTCAGTCAACGTAACAGACATATCCATCACCTCCAAAAGTTTCCTCGTGTCCCTTTGGTTTTTTCTTTCATGGTGAAAACACTTAACATGAGATCTATGCTCTTTCAAAAATTTTCAGTATTGTTAACTATAGGCACCATGCTGTACAGCAGATCTTGAGAACTAATTCATCTTGCATATCTGTGTGTGTGTGTGCGTCACATTGTGTATGAATCACATTTTCTTTCTTCGCTTATCTTTGATGGACGTTTGGGTTGTTTACATATCTTGGCTGTTGTGAGTAGTGCTGCAAGGAACATGAGAATGCAGGCGTCTCTTACAGATCCTGATTTCCATTCTTTTGAATACATACCCAGAAATGAGATTGCTGGATTATATGGTAGTTCTACTTTTAATTTTTTGAGAAACTTCCATACTATTTTCTATAGTGGCTATACCATTTCACATGCCCACCAACAGTGTACAAGGGTTTGATTTCTTCACATGCCAGCCAACACTTAATTATGCTTTTTTAAAATTAGAACCTTCCTAACTAGTGTGAAGTGATATCTCACTGTGGTTTTGATTTTCATTTTCTTGATAATTAGTGATGTTGAGCATCTTTTCGTACCTTTTGGCCATTCGAAAGGAAGATCTTCAGGAAGAATAAGATAGGAGCAATCAGGGTGTTGCAAGTCTTGATGATGCACAGATGTTAATCATGTATCGTGAGAACTCCAATCATCATGTTCCAAACTGCCCTCCAAGAAAAAGACACGTAAGGATTACCCTACTTCTTATGTTTGTGTGATAATTAATCATTCTCCTCCTAATGGACATAAAAATTGTTCCCCATTTGTTGCTATGAGTAATAGGACTGAAATCAACATCTTTGAACATGAAATCTTAGACAAATGTGCATGCTCTCTCACAGGAAAGACACAGAAAAGTGCAAACTTGATTCAAGTGGGCAGAGTGTTCAGACTGAAATTTTTTACAAATATTGCTGAACTTCTGTTCCAAAGACGCCATGCCAATTTACAGTCTTTCAGATTCACGTGTGTGAATGCCTTACATTCTCATGGGCATTTTATTTCATCAGTCTTTTAAATTTTGGCCGAACTTTCAGATGAAAGATACTGTCTCGTTTTTTATTTCCTTATTTTCAAATAGGTTGGGTATAAAATTAAACTTTTACCCATATGGAGCTGGATTTCTGCATTAATGTCTTGAGTACCAGGATTCTTCTAGGCATACTTTATATTCTGAAGTATCAACAAGACATCCCTCCTTTACTTTGAAAAGCAAGGACTTGATGAGTATGATCAGTTGTTGGGCAAGAGAACCAGGGAGGACACCCTTAGCTAGTGAAGCTCTGAGATCACAGCAATTGCCAGAGTTCATGAGAGAGACCACATGAAAAACCTCATCTAGAGAGCCCATGGTAGGCTGGCAGTCAGCATTCCGGATTTAGAGTTCAGCATAAGGTAGAGAAGGGACTATAAGGAGAGAAGGTGGAGAATCTGGGTAGAGGGTCCAAGATAACTTCTGATAGTAAGCTTGGGAAATCTCTGAATTACCACGAGCAGCTAGAAGTTGAGAGGTCTGGGTGGGCAGATCTACTGGATGAAAGGACGAGAGGCACGCCAAACACCTCACCTACCTTAGAATCCTCTGTGCCTACCATCAGGCAGAGTATAGGTAGCTTTTCTGTGTCACCCAGTGATGCTAAATGCTGGGAGAGCTACGTCTCTTGGCTATTCTGGTGGTTCACTGCATCCCTGCCAGTGTTCCTGGCTGGGAGCTGTGTTGATGGCTGCTGGGGTCTGGTATTTTTACCCTGTGTACAGTGCCTCCTCTACTGAGTTTGGGGCAGTATGAGCAGGCAGGTTTGGGAAGTGATGACAGTTGAGACAGGCCAGGAAAACCAGTGAGTAGTGGAAGGGGACCTAAAACTGCAGAGAGGGAGAAATTGAGGGGAGATGTCCTGAGGCTAATTACCTCAGTGATTCTGCAGATAAAGGGCTGAGTGTGGACATGTCTGGAAAAGATAATCTAGATGACATCCCCAGCTCATGGTTCCTGAGTTGTTGTTTTTTTTTTTTTAATTCTTTTCAGTTCTATTTCTTCTCAATAACTGTGTAAAATAGCTATACCTATTTCTTTTTTTTTTTTTTTTTTTTTTTTTTTTGCGGTATGCGGGCCTCTCACTGTTGTGGCCTCTCCCGTTGCGGAGCACAGGCTCCGGACGCGCAGGCCCAGCGGCCATGGCTCACGGGCCCAGCCGCTCCGCGGCATATGGGATCCTCCCAGACCGGGGCACGAACCCGTATCCCCTGCATCGGCAGGCGGACTCTCAACCACTGCGCCACCAGGGAGGCCCTATACCTATTTCTTGATTTAACAAGGTGACATTGTGATTTATTTATTTTAAATGTTCAGAACAAATTTTAATTTTTTATACATAAAAATTTCATTCAAACCTGACCACACTAAATGTTGGCAAACTTCATGAACAATAAACAGGAAACATAAACACAAATGAATAATAAACATAGAAACATATTAAACATGAAAAAATAGCGTTATTTTTTACCTATCAAAAACTAGAAAAATTAAAAAGCTAATTGTAATTATGTTACAGTATACCCATGTATCCATATGACTGTTCTATTTTTGTGGTATCTTTGTCTAGTTTTGGTATCTGGGTGATGGTGGCCTCATAGAATGAGTTTGGGAGTGTTCCTCCCTCTGCTATATTTTGGAAGAGTTTGAGAGGATAGGTGTTAGCTCTTCTCTAAATGTTTGAAAGAATTCTCCTGTGAAGCCATCTGGTCCTGGGCTTTTGTTTGTTGGAAGATTTTTAATCACAGTCTCAATTTCAGTGCTTGTGATTGGTCTGCTTATATTTTCTATTTCTTCCTGATTCAGTCTTGGCAGGTTGTGCATTTCTAAGAATTTGTCCATTTCTTCCAGGTTGTCCATTTTATTGGCATATAGTGCTTGTAGTAATCTCTCATGATCCTTTGTATTTCTGTGGTGTCCATTTTAACTTCTCCTTTTTCACTTCTAATTTTATTGATTTGAGCCCTCTCCCTTTTTTTTTCTTGATGAGTCCGGCTAAAGGTTTATCAATTTTGTTTGTCTTTTCAAAGAACCAGCTTTTGGTTTCATTAGTCTTTTCTATTGTTTTCTTCATCTCTGTATCATTTATTTCTGCTCTGATCTTTATGAGTTCTTTCCTTCTACTAATTTTGGGTTTTGTTTGTTTTTCTTTCTCTAGTTGCTTTAGGTGTAAGGTTAGGTTGTTTATTTGAGATTTTTCTTGTTCCCTGAGGTAAGACTGTATTGCTATAAACTTCCCTCTTAGAATAGCTTCTGCTGCATCCCATAGGTTTTTTTTTTGTTTGTTTGTTTGTTTGTTTGTTTTTGCGGTATGCGGGCCTCTCACTGTTGTGGCCTCCCCCGTTGCGGAGCACAGGCTCCGGACGCGCAGGCTCCGGACGCGCAGGCTCAGCGGCCATGGCTCACGGGCCCAGCCGCTCCGCGGCATATGGGATCCTCCCAGACCGGGGCACGAACCCGTATCCCCTGCATCGGCAGGCGGACTCTCAACCACTTGCGCCACCAGGGAGGCCCTCCCATAGGTTTTTGATTGTCATGTTTTCATTTTCACTTGTCTCTAGGTATTTTTTTAATTTCCTCTTTGATTTCTTCAGTGATCCATTGACTGTTTAGTAACGTATTGTTTAGCCTCCACGTTTGTGCTTTTTACAGTTTTTTTTTTTTTATTGCAGTTGATTTCTAATCTCATAGCATTCTGGTCAGAAAAGATGCTTCATATGATTTCAATTTTCTTAAATTTACTGAGGCTTGCTTCATGGCCCAGCAAGTGATCTATCCTGGAGAATGTTCCATGTGCACTTTAGAAGAATATGTATGTATTCTGCTACTTTTGGATGGAATGTTCTATAAATATCAATTAAGTCCATCTGGTCTAATGTGTCATTTAAGGCCTGTGTTTCCTTATTGATTTTCTGTCTGGATGACCTGTCCATTGACGTAAGTGGGGTGTTAAAGTCCCCCACTATGACTGTGTTTCTGTCCATTTCTCCTTTTATGGCTGCACATCTGAAACCTCTTTAGAGGTGAGCATTGGCCTTTATTATTATTTTTAATAGAACACAGTGTATGGGCTAGAAATAGAATAATGAATATCACAGTAAATCACACATAGGCTAGTATTTTTCAAGAAACTTTTGAGATTGGGTATATTTATGCATATATACATGTACACACATATACACTCATATATACTTATACTCACACACACACACACAATTGGTAGCTGTTTCTGTGTAAGCACCCACGCAGAGACTTTCTAACCAAGAAGGTGACTTTGTTGGTGTACTTTCTTTTGATCAGTTGTAAAATGAATGCCCATTACAAAGGCAAACATGCTTAAAAAGGTCAACAAAGAATACAGGGACCACTTCCTTGTGATCTTCTGGAAAGCCTCTGAACACATGGAGCTGGTCTCCTGCCTTAACTTGGAGGAAATGGAATCTACCAAGCACTTCTATGGCCTTGTCAGGAAACTGCATGTCACTAATGATGGGAGTCTGAATGGTGGCAGGGGTTGCCCAAGACCAGTCTTCTGATGACTCTCCTTGGCACATCTTCATGAAAGGCAACTGCCCTGTTAAGAAGGAGATCTAGGAATTCTTGACTATAATGGGGGTGTAGACTGGGAGGAAACACTTCATCTAGGAGAGCCCAGGAAGCTTATCACTAAAGATTTGTGCAGGAAAAGTAACTGAAGTGCCAGCAGTAGCCAACAGAGATCCTCCACGCTATGAATTCCTGTGAGGTCCAAGAGCCCATGCTGAAAGCAGCAAGACGAACATCCTGCAGGTTTGGGCAAGGTCACTTAGACTATACACAGTTCCTTCCCACACCAATATGAGGAAGCTTTTAGAAATGAGGAAGAGAGAGCCTGAGCAAGTTGTAGCAAGGGTTAGCACTACTGCCATGGACAGCACATGTCCCAGGGTCATGTCCAGTTTCTTCTCCTACCCACAATGAGTCTGAACTGCTTTCTTTAATTTGTGGTTGAAGAGAGCAGACAATGTTCCAACTAGTGGAGAACTGGTACTGGGCTGGAGGAAACACAACATATCATTTTGTCTTTCTGTTTTATGTGGTATCTTGGAGATTTCCCTTCCTTCTTTCCTTCTTTTTTTAAATAATTTTTTCACTCTTTCTCAATTTCATTCATTCTTTCTAATTAATTTCTAAATGTGTCTTTTAATAGAAGATTTAAATAGCTTCAGAATATAAGTTTATTAATCAAATCTTTGGTTATATACTTATTGCTATGTATCAGGTTTAAGAGTAGGAGCTATGTAATTTGGAAAACAAATTGGTCAATCTTCCATCTTATTTTATGATATAGAACAGGATATCATGGCATTGAGTAGGTGTTTCTTTGGAAATATGCAAGAACTCAGTAGTAAAATTGTTGGGTTTAAGAAATAGGTAACGTGAAGGTGGTTGACTCATGGCTTTCCTAATACACTCAGTCCAGCATTTTGTAAAATTAAAAGATGCATACATGAATTTACTTAACTAATCCAAGAACGTAGGAGAAATTAAAACTTACATTAGCACGTTCATTGACTCATTTATTCTCTAAACATTAACTGAACATGCGCTCTTTGGAAAACACCCTGATATTCTTGGGGATGTTAGGGATTTTGTGTCTAGAAGCAGTCAGAAGTTATATCATGCTAGCCCAATTAAAAAGGAGTGAAGGGGTGGGAGCCCAGGTGACAGCTGTTAGGTGTAAAAGCCCTGAGGCAAATCCATTTGGACATTTGGGAAACTGCAGTTTTTCAGTGGAAAGGAAGTGTTAAGCTTAGCTATATGGTGGGTGAGGTAAGGATATGGGAGACCCTCAGATAGTATGTCTCAAAGTTGAGAGACTAAAGCCTAAAATGTAAAATGGCTCTTAGCAGTTACTCTGGAATCCTGGATAAATTAGAAAGAAACTTTCCACTGGCGGAGGCAAGGTAGGTGTTTCAAGTACTCGTCCCAGTGCATTTGATCACAGCCTGCAAAGTAACTGTTTTACGTTCTCAACTACAAACACATGCTATCTTCCATAAAAAAGGAAGGATGACTCACAAGATGGAGGTGATAACCAGGGGAATTTTTCCCAGGCTTTGAAATCTAATCAAGGAACTGAAACATGTGTCCATCGGTATTTCAGAACTGCTATTGTCCGGTGACTCTTATACTTCCCATTTTCTTGTTTCTAAACAGGAATGTCTATAGGTGTTACCCTACTGCTATCTCTCCATTGTACATTGGATTTGTTAGGACAGATGACTTGTCTCTTTATCTTATATGCCCATAAATAGAGATTTATTGTGCCCAGCTGGTTTGCTTAATGAACTTCCCCCCAAGAGCCTCATCATCTGCAGTTGGACCTGATTTAGAGGATGAGACTTGGATTTTAAGTTGATTTTGTAATGAGGCAAGACTTCTGGGGATCTTGGGTGAGGGTGAATGAATTCTGTATAAGGTGGGGACTTGAAATATTGAGGCCTGGAGGGCAAACTGTGGCAGACAGAACCTCATGGGGCCCCCGTGATCCCCACCTCCTGGTGGTCATGCCTTTGTGTATTCATTGTAGGTAGGGCCTGTGACTTGCTTCTAACCAACATATTATGACAAAGGTGATGAGATGTCGCCCCTGTGATGACATTATATGTGTTTTGGAAATGATTAGAAACAAACCATCCTGCTGACTCAAAAATGCCTCGCTGCAAGCTATGTGTAAAATATAAAACAAATCTAGACTATTAAGGAGAGATCTTTCTTGAAAAAGGATTATTACAAGGGTAGAAAGGGACTTCTGAAACAGGGCGAGGGCACCTATTGCAATAGAGAAAAGCTGTGACCATAAGATCTGCAAGGATCTCAAGCATTAGGCAAAAAGGGATTCTCTTTTGTAGACAGGAGTAAACAATGCTAGAAAGAACTGGGTGTGGGGAAAGGGGATGAAGGGGTAGTGTGATTGGATACTAAATCAGAGAATGTTTTACCCCGAGGACAGCTGATTCTCAAGAGGGGTTGTATGCTGGCTCTGGTGAGAGGAGGCCAAAATTCAGGGGCCTGGAGGAAGAAAAGACGCTTAACCAAGGTTTGGCTAACAAGCATTTTGTTTCAACTGATCATTTATGAGACAAAAGGTGGTATTTTTGAGGATCTGTATCTGGCCTTGTCATAGGTAAACAAAGGAAAATCCATGAGTCTTATTTAAATTATATGGGGAAGAATGGTTCTTTGAGGTAAGCTATTTCCTGGAACACAAAGTGGGGGGGAATCTCGTAACCTACACTGTTCTCCAGACTCACAGGGCTCAGGGAAAATTCAATGTTATCATACAGGAAAGAAAATAAGTTTATCATTAAATAAGCATTAAACTGTGATATGATGTGCATCACAGGCAAGCAAGTAAAGAGATAGCAAAGTCAACAAGAAATCTCACCCTTTTATACAGCCAAGCAGATACAATCCATGTTCTCAAGATAAAAGATAGCTAGTCCTCAAGTAAGAGGACTTGGTATCACCATTTGTCAGACACAATTCTTCCTAAATGCACATGGCAATTGGGGTGGCCCTCTGTGTTAGACTTTACCCAGAGGAAAACATTCCTGGGTTATAAAACTGGCAACAATATTTAAAAGAGAAAGGTTTTATATTTACAAGTTTTCTAAAGTAAATGCTCTAAAAAAAAAAAAGGAAGTCGCATTCCTTTTTTTGGACACCAAAAGAATTAAAAGTTTTTAATTTTTTATTTGTATTTATCTTTACAGTACCCTCCCTTTGTTGCTGCAAAATAGTTAACACTACTGTTTTCAAATTTATTTCCACTGCCATTTCTACCTTTCTCTGGGCAAATTACAGCCATCTAAATAATCAACAAGTCTGTGGTAAATTACAAAGCAATGCAAGTACAGAAATAAAGTAGGATGGGTTGAAAAATTCAGTACATTATTTGCCTCGGGGAGAAAACCTTTAAATATATCAGACCAATGGTGAATGGTTAAAGCAAATTCTTGATCAGCAATGTGCGAAAGTTCTTCATCGTACATTAATTTTACAAACTGTTGTGATGCTTTACTGCTCAAACTTCCAAATGAGTAACTATTTGAGTATTATTTAGTGGTTCCTTATAAAATATTATAGTACCCAATCCAAGCCTAAGGGAGAGCGTAACTCTAGAGTCTGACCATCTAAAATTTTAACTAGGAGTTTTTCTTACAAGGGCCAATAAATTTCTCCTGAGTTTCCCTTAATTACATAAGTAACATAACATTTACATGATGACTTAAAGTTCTTTCAATAAGTGCTCCATCTCACCAAATAACTTTTCCCAGATGTGAAACTCAGAGACATTTGGCCATTATCTAGTATCAATATCTTATTACAAGGCACCTGTTGAAGGGTAGCGTGTGAACTTGCAGTGTTTAATGTACATGGCTCTAATTGTTTTAAGCCTTGAGGACAAACCGAAACTCTTTTTTGGCATTGGTCCAAATCAGTAACTCTATTATTAGAGCAGTCAATTAAACCTCCACAAATAATGACCTTGTTTATCTCTATATATTGGGACTGGAGAGGACCTGCATCCCAAGGTGAATGGAGCGACACTAGACCTGTCCTCTGAAGTCTCTATCTGTAAATAACAGATTTGTTTGTCTATTAGTTAGATGCTTTGCTTTTTTATACCATCTTTCTGTCTCTTTGGGGATAGTCATAGTCCCAATACCTAATTGTTGCCTTAAATATGAATAGTCCTGTAATTTTGAACAAGTGATTATACAATATCTTGGAGTGAGTGTCTCTGAGAGCTTTGTGGGATTGTTGTCGTTCCAGCATGAAACAGTCCAAGCAGTATATTTCCATATTTTAACAAGAAACCTGTTTTTTCTTCCTAGTAAAACATGATTCTTAAAGTATTTGATAGCCACTACTGTGAACAGGACAGCAAGGTGGTCTGTGAGAATAGTAAGTTTGCTAGAACGCCTTCTTTCAGTTGAATTAAGTATCAACTTCAGTTACTCTAGAAAACTTAAGTTTCAAATCCTCTAGGGAATCACAGTCCTAGTCCTTCTGTGGTGCTGGCTTCAAATGGGAAGTATGAATCTGAGTTTATCCTTTTTAGATTCCAGATATAAGTGATATAATACAGTATTTGCCTTCCTCTCACTTATTCTACTTAACATAGTGTCCCCAACGTCCATCCAAGTTGTTGCAAATGATAGAATTTCCTTCATTCTTGTGGCTGAATAATATTCCATTGTATATATATACCACATCTTCTTTATCTATTCATCCGTGATGGACACTTAGGTTGTTTCTATATCGTGGCTATTGTGAATAATGCTGCAATAAACACAGGAGTGCAGACATCTTTTCAATACCCTGTTTTCATTTCCTTTAGATATATATCCAGACGTGGGATTGCTGTATGATATGGTAGTTCTATTTTATTAGAAAACAACAAGAGTAGCCAAAGCAATCTTGAGAAAGAAGAACAAAGCCAGAGGCATTACACTTCTGAATTTCTAACTATAATACAAAGCTATAGTAATCAAGACAGTATGGTATTGGCATAAGAACAGACACACAGACCAATGGAACAGAATCAAGAGCCCTGAAATAAACCCCCACATATATGATTAACTAACATCTGACAAGGGTGCCAAGAATACCCAATGGGGGAAAGGAATGTCTCTGCAAAAAGAGGTGTTGGGAAAACTGGATAACTACATGCAGAGGAATGAGGGTGGACCCCTATTTTATACCACTCACGAAAATGAACTCAAAATGGAGTAAGAACTTAAATTTAAATCCTGAAACCGTAAAACTCCTGGAAGCAAACAGGGTTCCTTGACATTGATCTACGCAGTGATTTCCTGGATATGACAGCAAAGCACAAGCAACAAAAGCAAAAATGAATGAGTCTGCCATGTTAGAAGAGCACAGTTTACAGCTCTATCAGCAAAATTATTACCTTTAGAAACTTCATCCTTCTGCCCTGTGTGAGTTCTACCATGAATTACTGATATCTGAGCGGGCAGTTGTAAAGCCTTTAACAAATCAGCTATAATTTTTCCATGAGAAAATTTAGTTCTTATCGAAGTAAAAAATCCCCTATTTTTCCAAAGTTACCCTGTGGCATGGCAGAACCAAACATTGATTAGTAGCATATGTATCCATTTTAAGTCTAGGACCAAGAAGTGTAGCTCTAGGAACTGTTATTATCTCGTCTGCTTCTGCAGACCTAACTCTGGACAAAACATGGGCTTCCAAGATTTCATTTCACCACCCCACAGGAAGCCTTAAGTCAGCCACTTTTATCTCAAGTACATGACCCCGCAGTAAACATGATCAAATCTGCATTCTAAACAGAAATGTCAAATAAATCATGCCAGGTTTTTCAAAATGTAGACTCCAAAGTTGTGGGGAGAGAGAGGCCGTAGCCAATTTCAATTATTCAAAAGCCTCTTCAGACTCTAGGGACAAAAACCAGAGGATCTAGAGAACAACGTGCCACTGCTGTGCCAGAAGTTATGACTGCCCTGTAAAAACCTAGAATCCACTGTCTACAATATCCTACTAGTTCCCTAATTATCTAAGATAATTTTTTATTTGCAAAATTGGCTGGCTCCTCGATTGTAACACTTTGCCACTTTCAGCTGATGTTGTATTTTCCCTCAGTTTGGTAATACTGCACTTTGCCTAGGGCGGCCTTATGGCCCTGTGAAGAGAGGAATTGTAACAAAGTTTCAGCTTTGCACTGCTCTTTCGTTTCTGAATCTACCAGCAAATCATCTACATATTGCATGATTGTCCCTCTACTAGCGGCACAAATTTCTCTACATTTTCCTGTAAATGACTAGAGAAAACAGTAGGAGAGTCCCCAGAGCTCTGAGGAATCCTTTGCCATCAATACTGTACTCTTTTGTAAGCAAACACAAACAAGAATATAGATTTGTGTGCTAGAGGAACAGAGAGGGAGAAAAAAAAAATCAGAATGCAGACCAACTACAGAGAAAAAAACACTACAGATATTGGTACTGAAGTCACAAGTGAGAACAGTTGGAGGCTTACGGACTACAGGGGTTAATGGAACAACAGATTTACTTACTTCTCTAAGATCTTGTACAAAATGATGTAGTGGTCAAAGATCTTCATAAAATATACCTTCCTTCTTTACTCTAAGTATGGGAGTATTACAGGGCAAGTACTGTTTTCATTTTTTATCATTTCCCTTTTTCTCTAATTCTTTTATAACCAATTTTATTCCTTACAAGTGAGCTCTCAACAAAGGATACTGTTTCATGCATAGCCATGACATCCCTTTGGTGAGCTATTTTTATTGGTTCTAGATCTCAAATTAAACCAGTATCGTTATTCCCTAGGGCCCAAAGTGATACATAGATTTGTTTTAGCTTGGGGTGCTTTTCCAGCATGGTATGACACTGCCACTTTCTGCCATACCCCATTTCATTCAGAAGGCACAATGAACCCCATCAGGTGCTTTTCTCCCCCTATGGTACTCCACAGACACTCTGTCCAGTGTATAGAATGTGGTAACCTTTCATTTCCAAGGCATGTCTCTCTCCAGTGGGTTTACAGGAGGATCAAGAGAAAGTAAGAAAGGATTTTCCTTAGTCATAGGCCCTATCTGTATGGGAACCAGGGATGAAAAGGGACAAGAAGAAGGCTGACCCAAAATACCAGAAACCTGTATTGATCTATCACCAAATAAAAAGCAAAAAATCCCTGAGGAAGTTTCAGAATAAGTAGCACCAGTATCACCAATTCTCACCCCCAAGATTCCAATATCTGTCCATTTTTAGCCATTTTGCCAATTATTCCCTAGTCTTCCTGGGCTTTCCTGATTCCCTGCTTCCTGCAACTTCTGCATTCGGAATATCTCTTTACAGTTCCTTTTCCAATGTCCCGGCTTCTTGTAAGAATGACATACAGTCTCCCTTCTTTACTCCCTTCACAAGTTGTCCAGAGTAGGGGTTATTCCTCTACTAAATAGTTTTAACTAAGCAGCTAACACAACAATTTTTCATTTTTTCTCTCCTTCTTTGTCTTTCTTTCGATTGTCAGAAAACAACAGAGCTGCTGCTGAGATTTGAGTAACAATCTGTCCTTGTCATCCTGCCTCCTTCTGCCTAACCTGAATGTGGATAGTCATCAAGAGAGCCCAGACAAGTGTGCTTAGGGCCAAGGAGTGATTTGCATCTGCCTTTGGCCCTGAGCCAATAAATTTTGAGACCGCCTTAGCAAACAGCCAACTGAAATCAGTTGGGGGGACCCACTGGTTTTCTGGTTACACCTCTGAAACTTCTCTCAGCTCACCTTTAGCAGAAAGGCTTCAAGCATGGCTATTAGCAACCCTTCTTGCAGGTCTTTACTGCCCTTGGTTCTTCCACACTTGTGGCGGGGGGGGGGGGGGGCAGTGGCTTCCTTTGGCCACCATATACCTCGATGCGGTAGTTTTCTGGACCCTGACATGCTTGTTCCATCAAACTCGCCAAGCCAGCTAGTTGTAAAATTCCACACAGCAGCCACTGCACATCCCCATGTGTGGGGCTGTGAACTGAAAACACACTGCAAAGTATTTCTAGGGTACAGTGGAAAAAAAGCCTTTAAATGAGTCACATCAGCTCGTTGGAAAGGCAAGCGCATTACCTTGGAGGCCTGGGCAGCTCCTCAACGCTGTCATCGGCATTGCTGGTGATCCGAATAGGAAGAGCTTGTTGTTCTCATACTGAAATAAGAAAAAGGTAAATTATATGGTCTTTTGGCTAATCTGCCCATATTGACCTTTATCAGCTTAACATCTTTTTTTGTTTGCTTTGTTTCAAGTGCCTAGTGGAATTACTCTCCATCCTGTTGCCTTCATATGGGGACAGAATCTTTTATCCACATTCTCAATTATTCCATGATCATGCTGCTTTATCATTTCTGCTTTCCTTCCTACCTACCTGGTGTGGGGATGATATGGGAATCTTGTAGGTGAACCTGGGCATGAAGACATGAAGTGGACTCAGGCTAGGGCATTAGGTACAAAAACCTGTGTCCTCAAACAGGGCAGGTAATTCATTAGCAGTTACCAAACTTATGCCTTAGTCCCTCTGTGCAGGGAAATCACTAATGAAGGGAGCCACACATCCAAAAGATCACTGCCTCCTCCTCTCCAGAAACTGATTTGAGTTGGGGAAAGATAAAGAGAAGCAGGGGAGGGACTTCCCTGGTGGTCCGGTGGTTAAGAATCCACCTGCCAATGCAGGGGACACAGGTTAAACCCCTGATTGGAGAACTAAGATCCCACATGTCACTAAGATCCCATGTGCTGCCACTACTGAGCCCGCGTGCTCTGGAGCCTGTGCGCCACAACTAGAGAAAAGCCCACAGGCTGCAACTAGAGAAGCCCACGCACCACAACGAAGATCCCGTGAACTGCAACGAAAGATCCTGCATGCTGCAACTAAGACCTGTCGCAGCCAAATAATAAAGAGAGAGAGAGAGAGAGAGAGAGAGAGAGAGAAGCAGGGGAGCAGAGAGAGTTCGGACATCAGGGAAAGGAGGAGGGTTCTGTGACAGAGACAGTGCCTATAATTCTCTAATTTCCTCTTCCATTTTTCTCAGGTTTTCCTCCTGGCTACCCAACTTATATTTAATTTTCCTGTAGGAATGATATTAATCCCATAAATACTAATAATTCATTTGGTTGAGATGAGGCCCTTCTGAGAACCTCTGAAAACATGTTACTTTATCCAAATTAAAGGAAGCGTCCTCAGGCCACCGCAAGACTGGATTCTTACAGGTATACCATCTCTAATGTGATAGAGCTAGTACCTAGTAAAGAGAAAGAAGTGGCTTCCCATATTTTTCCATCAGCAAAGCTGATGGTGATCCTGATGGGCTTTTAGAGCCCATATTTCCATGCATATATTTTATAGTAAAATCTTGAATTTGATGAGGTTGGTTCTTCTGACAAATGATCCAAAAGGGCACAGAGCTAGAAGGAAGACTTTATCATTTAAATCTCTTACCTGACTGTTGTGTGTCTACAGAACTTCTGCTGATTCACTTGATTCAGGAACTTACAGAAGTCTGGTCCTCATTGCCAGATTTCTTGGGGTAATTTATTAGAAACAGACTCTTCTGCCAACTAACAAATGCCTTTCTGCAAAATATAGGAAAGAAAGGAAACAGTTTTATTATTTAATAAGAATTAAACCAGAATGTGACACTCATCACAGGCAACCTGCTAAAAAGATTGTGAAGACAGAAAGATAGCTCACCCTTTTATACCACCAAACAAATACAACCCATTACACCCATGTTCTCAAGATAAGGATAACTGTTCCTCAAGTAAGAGGACCTGACAGCTCCATGGATTACACATACTTCATCCTAAATTCATCTGGTAATTGGGGCTGCCCTCTTTGTTAGATAACTGACTTTATCCAAAGGAAAAATAAACTTATACCTTTGTGAAAGGAGGCAGTTTTTTACAACTTGGAGACAGGTCAAAGTTAAACTCTTATGGAGTCTAGGAGATGGGGTGCTAACTTCCTTGATATTTATATTTCAAAGAGGTGGCTCCCAGTTACTTGAGAAAAACATTCCTGGGTTGTAAAACTGGTGAGAGGCGTATTTAGCTTTTAAAAGATTTACATAGATCTCAAAGAGGCAGAGAAAGAATTTACAAGTTTTTTAAAGTAAATGCTCTAAAAAATGGGGGAGGGGGGAGTTTCGTTTCTTTTTTGCCCTGGGAGAAATAAAATTTTCATATTTTATTTTTATTGAGGTATAATTGACATATAACATTTTATTAGTTTCAGGTGTACAACATAATGATTTAACATTTCTACTTCTTCCTTATTTTAAATTTGTATTTGCCCTCATGTATGTCAAAGGGGAGATGGTACTTCCCTGATTATGGACATTATATAAGACTCCATTTTGCTAGCAGAAATGCTCTTGCTATGCTGGTGACCTTGAAGAAAAGATCTGTCATGTTGGACAGGTCTTTGGGGACCTATGGAAATGGCCAGTATGGAATGAGCCACGTGTCACGGAATTGCAGGCTGTGTTTAGGAACTGAGGCTGGCCTCTAACCAACAGCCAGCAACAACAACAAACCCAACATTTCTTAGCACCATTGCCAACAAAGTGAGTCAACTGGGATTTTTCTCTAGTTGAGCCTTTAGATAAGAACATAGCTCAGCTGACATGTTGATTGCAGCTAGGTGAGACTCTAAAGCAGAGACCACAGTTGAGTTCTACCTGGACTTCTTACACATAGAAACTGTGAGATAATAAATTTGTGTTCATTTATCCTGTTAAATTGGCACTAATTTGCTATGTAGCAGCAGGAGAAAATGGATACAAGAATACTCTACTATACTGACCTAGCTATTAACCCTTTCTTTTGGCCTTTCTTCATTCCTTACGTACCAACTTTCCAAGCCTAAAGTGGTTACCTGGTAACAGTTAGAAAAAGGTTCATGAAACATTTGAGTGAGCAGGAGTTGTTCACTCCTGTCAGAGTTGAGGGTAGCTGGAAGGAAGTATGTGGAGCTGAAGTGAAGGTAGGCCTTATTCTGGGCTGAGATGTACCTATGAGATAACCAGGTTAGTCCCCATCCTCCTCCAGTTCCCCTCAGCTTATGACCCTGTGGATTTATTTCTGGGTGACTTATTCCACATTTCGGGATAGACTGTCAGCCTAAAGTCTTTCCCACTGGAGCTCCAAATACCATTCAGATGATGGAAAGTCCTCTTTTACACATTTCCAGGGCACAACCTGCCCTGAGTGGTGTTACTTCACTTGCTAGAGGAGCAGGCTCTCACAATGAGATTGTGCAAAGCTGCCTGCCCATTGTGGAATCAGGGTCACTCCCTGCTTCCCAACCTCTCTCCACTCAGAGTAGCCCTGACAACAACAAGGGAAAGAAATGTCTCCCTTGTACCATTAACTACGCTAAACCCCAGGGTAAGCCTCTACAAAAGAGTCTCCCTGATAAAGAGCAGAATCTGCAGGATACCTCTACGTGGGCAAAAGAAAAAAAAAAAAAAAGGGGGGGGGAGCGGGGGAGAGGCCCTGGCTCCCAATTTCCTCACCCCACAGCAGGAGCACTCATTCTGGTGGAGAAGAAGGTGAGACACTGCCCCCATCACAGGTGGACAAGCTGGGACTGCCTCTAAGTCACTAATGTCTTCTTGGTTCTCTTCAGTGTGTCTATAATCAGCACTATATTCCCTGGTCACTATGTCTATAACACTATTATCCAGGTTATGCTTCCTCAAAGTCTAGTGATTGACAGGTCAGTGGAGAGACTGGTGTAGAGGTAGATGGAATGAACAGATCATTGGCCCAGGTAGCTTCCTCCCAAGCCTCTGCTAAATCCCCATGCACTTTTCTTTGAAAGTGAAAGCCCGAGATGGTATCCAGGCCAACTAAGCAGGGGACAAGGGGACTGAAGGAGCTGCCATTTCTCAGAAGGAGCTGACGTTTTTTCTTCTTCTTCAGCTAACATCATTCCCAGTCCTTCTGTTACTCAGTTGACTGATGTCCCCTTTTCCTTTCAGCCCTTTCCTTCCAGATGCACTAGTTGAACAATGCTGATATCTCTCTAGTTGATAGAAAATACAAAGTTTTTTTGCTCTCCTCAACTGGATTAACTTTGAAAATTACCATAATATATATAAAAGAAGGTTTTTAGTCGCCCCCAAAATTGAATTTTGTGGCTAGTGTGAGGGAGTGTTCCAGTTGCATTATTTTTCAATTTGGATATACAGTTGTTCCATTATCACACCTTAGTAAAAAGAGTGTTCTTTCTCTGCTTCTCTGCAATGGCAGTTTTAATAATCAAAGGTCCATGTATAAGTGGGTGTTTTAGGACATTCTATTCAGTTCTACTGGTCTATTTGCTTATATCAGCACTTATAACACCAATTTTTAATTACTGTAGTGTTTTTTAAAAAAGTAATTCTTAACACCTAGTAGAGTAAGTCCTCATATTTGTTTTCTTTATCAAGAGCATACTGACTCTTCTTGGCCATTTGCAAAGAAATTTAAAGTTTAGAATAAGCTATCAAGTTTCACATACAAAACCTCTTGAGTTTCTCTTGGGAGGACTGGGTATTACCATACACGACAGATTAAAATTGGGGAGAATTAACATGTTTACAATATTGAATGCTCCTCTCCATGAATATATGATAATTCCCTATTTAAGTTTCTGTTAACTTCTCTATTAATAGCTGTATATTTAAAATTTTTTATTATATATATTTTTATATGAGGCATGTGTATTTTATTTAGTAATTTACAAGTTATATTTTGTTTAATTTCATGGTCACGTTTGTTGCTGCAGAAACAAAACGCATGTTTACATATTGACTTTATACCCACCAACTTTTAAAAATAACTGCATTGGGCTTCCCTGGTGGCGCAGTGGTTGAGAGTCCGCCTGCCGATGCAGGGGACACGGGTTCGTGCCCCGGTCCGGGAAGATCCCACATGCCGCGGAGCGGCTGGGCCCGTGAGCCATGGCCGCTGAGCCTGCGCGTCCGGAGCCTGTGCTCCGCAACGGGAGAGGCCACGACAGTGAGAGGCCCGTGTACCGCAGAAAAAAAAAAAAAAAAAAAAAAAAAAACTGTATTGATTTCATAGGCTGTTTTTATTTATTGTTCATGTTTTCATAGATATCCTTTACTTTCAAAGATATCCTTTGCCTGGTAGCATAATTTCTTTCATCATGAATGAATAAGTTTTATAAAACACTATTCTGTATCAATTTACATATGATTTTTCTCTCATTTAATCTGTCCACAAGGTATGCCAGCCGTGGATTTATTCTACCTCAGCTCGATTCCTCACTCTTCTGCTCTGCTCTTTAGTATAAAATGTCTCTCAGTTCTCATGCTCTGTGCTCTCCAACACCTGGATGCCAGCTCAGTTAAACCAAGAGTGACAACTGCAGAGTAGAGCCCAGGAGGATCCAAGTGCCCAGAATCCTTCACCTTCTTCCTCTCTGAAGCAGGTGGTTTCCCTTCGATGGCCACATTATCTCCGTGGCTCCAACTTACCTCAGTAACAATACTTTTTCTCTTTGTTCCTCTAGCCTAGAGGCGGGAATGCCTTTTTAAGTTGCGAAGTATTGTTTTGCTCAATTCTCCCCAGTTGGTTTCTCGAGTAACCAATCTCCTACACTAAATTCTCCAAATTGTATAGAGTGATTTCTGTTTCCTGGATAACAGGGGACCAATTACAGATGACCAATTTTATTGATTTATTTTTTTCATGTGAAAGCCTCCTTTCAGTCCTAAGAAAAACTTAACTCTGTCACACATGTGTGTATACACAAACACACACATATATATTCAAAAACTCTTAACAGTATAATGGAGGGATTTATTCAACTTTTAAAAATTTCGAGCACTACACATAAAGCTCTACAGTATAACCTGTGAGAAATAGTCCAAGTGGTACTCAAATATTATAGCCTTAAATACATTTACCAGAAAAAAAAATTTTAAACATTCAAATGATTCAAGAGCTATAGAAACAATAGCACATTACATTCAAATAATGAGAAGGTAGGAAATAATGAAGATAAATGCAGAAACGATGAATTAGAAGGTAGTAAAGCCAACTAATGAAAGCCAGCTCTTTGAAAATATTTCTATAATACTTTCTGTAGTTCTTATCAGTTACAAAAGAAAGAAGCATAAATGAGTGATATTAGTTCAATAAAATTCTATAAGATATACCTACAGAAGAGATTTAAAGGCTATAATGGAACGCTATAAATACTTTCACCCTTACAACAGGATAACAAATGGTGGATAAGGAAAAAATTCTACCTAGAGAAGTTTTTAGCTAATAATCACAAAGGAATGCTAGCGTTACCATTCTGCAGCCCCTAATGGGTTAATGGCTGAGGGTGATGAACCTCAATGGCTGGCAACATCACCACAAAGGAGATAACAGACATCATGTATCTCCTAATGGAAATGCACAGTGTCATCTTTCGAGTAATGTTACCAACAAATAAACCTTCATCTTCAAGTGTCTTTCTATTATTATCGAGGACTGTTGATGTTGAGTATCAGGTATATTGGGTTCATTATTCTATTCTCTGTGCCGTTGTATGTTTGAGTATTTCAATAACATGATTTTATTATAAATAGCATGCCTCTAAATTTAAAAATCCAACTGACATGGAAGATTTTTTTAGCAAAATATAAATGACTGAATAGGTCCATAAAGAAACAAAAAACTTAATCTAACAATAAAAACTAAAACTGTAGTTAAAACCCATGGAACCCTCAAAATGTTCCTGGAAGCTTCTTATACCAAATGAAGGAGGAATCAATCAAAATTGTATGTAAACTCTTCCAAACCATACAAAAGATAGGAAATGACTCAACCACTCTAATGGGGTAGCGCTCCTTGATACAAAGACGAGGTAAGGATACGCTGAAAAAAGAACATCAATCAAGCTCACTCATATACAGACAAGTCTTAAATAACTTCATAGCACATGCAATGTAGTGGTGAATTAATAAGAAAAAATAGGCTGTGTCAAAGGAATGCAAAGAAGAAATCACATTAGAAAACATGAATCAGAATTCACTATACTAACAGATGAGGGAGAAAAAGCATGTGATCATGTTGTGCAGGGGTAAAGAAAAAGCTTTGATAAAAATTCAACATAAATTAATGGCAATAACTTGTAGCAAACTTATAAGAATGGAATTCCCATATCATAGTCATCAGCAAATATACATAAATGTGAAATATTAGAAGCATTCCCAATAAAGTCTGGAAAAACACACAGATGTATGGTACCACAAACCTGTATGTGAATGTATAGCAGGACACAGCCAAGAACAAGAATAATAAAATAAATATATGAATAATGAAAAGAAACAATAATAGTACCAATATGATTTTATAATTAAAATACCTAAAGTAATAGGCAAACATAATATTCAAATGTATAAGGAACATCAAAAACCTAGTATACTGAAAATCACTACAGCAAAATCAGAAACCTGGTCACACAAAATCGATAGCTAATTAGAACACGTAAAGGACAATCCCATTCACAACAGCAACAATATCTAAAATGTACCTAAAGTGAAACCTTACAAAACTGTACAAGATCTTTATGAAGACAACAATAAAAATTTACTGATAGAGTTAGAAAACAAAATGTCCCAAATAGAGCAGTATAATGTTGATTCAGGGGAACAGAATATTGTAAAGAGGTCAATGCTCCTTAACTTTTACAGTTTTAGTGCTGTACCTGTAGCTTCCAAGATGACAACCAAACTCCAGGTGCGGTCTCCTGTGCCCCAAATCAACCCTGGAAAAACTAAAGAAGGAACAAACAAAAGGATATCAACATTAACAGTAAAACAACAACAAGAAACCCCTGAGGGTACTAAGTCTGTACTCAACAAGTGCTTGTGTGAGGGCAGTTGAGATAGGTCTAGGGAAGACAGGATCATTTGAAGCAAAGGTTTTAAAGTTTAGCCCTCGTTTCTCCCAGTGTGCCCTGGGTGGATGAATTTCCACTGCCTCACTGAACTTGAGGGAACTTGAGGCAGCTCCTCAGAGCCCACATGCCAGGACTATTGGGTTATGCCAGGACTATGGGATAATATCAGAACAGAACCAAAATTTGGTTGCTTGAGGTAATATGAGTCCAGAGGTTGTCCTAATAACCACCTGAAACTTCTTCTGTTGGTGAAGACAGGGCTTTTGTTAATGGTCATCTTAATAGACTATAAGGCATGAATGGAAATAAAATAGTGAGAACACTTGAGATCTCTTCTTTCAGCAAATTTCAAGTGTATAATACATTATAATTAACAGGAGTCACCATGCTGTACAGTAAGTTTCCAGAACTTATTCATCTTATAACTGAAAGTTGTACCCTTTGATCAGTATCTCTGCTTCTCTCTAACCCACCAGGTTCTGGTAATCACGATTCTACTCTCTGTTACTAGGAGTTCAACTTTTGATTTTTTAGATACCACATATAAGTTAGATCACGTGATATTTGTCTTCCTGTGTCTGGCTTATTTTACTTAGCATAATGTCCTCCTAGGTTCATCCATGTTGTTCAAAATGATGGGATTTCTCACCACACACACAAAAATGGTTAACTATGGGAGGAGATACGATAAATACTTTCGTTCTGGCAATCATTTCACAATGTACCCATATATCCAAACATCACATTTGACAAAATATACATAAAAAGCAATTTTTTATTTGTCAAAATATAAAGAAAATATTGAAATACAATAGCAAGTATCACAGTAATTTCACATAACCAAAAAATTCATTCCAGAAAATTTGATTAATGACACTGATATCATGCAAGAGAGGCCTCAGGGCTAAAGTTAGGAAAGGGAAGAAACCAGTTAGAATGCGCATCATCAGAAAATCTACAAACAACAAATGCTGCAGAGGGTGTGGAGAAAACGGAACCCTCTTGCCCTGTTGGTGGGAGTGTAAACTGATACAGCCACTATGGAGAACAGTATGGAGTTTCCTTAAAAAACTAAACATGGAATTACCATATGACCCAGGAATCCCACTCCTGGGCATACACCCAGAGAAAACCATAATTCAAAAAGACACATGCACCCCAATATTCATTGCAGCACTATTTACAACAGCCAGGTCATGGAAGCAACCTAAATGCCCATCGACAGACGAATGGATAAAGAAGATGTGGTACATATGTATGTAATGGAATATTACTCAGCCATAAAGAGGAATGAAATGGAGTCATTTGTAAACACATGGATGGATCTAGAGTCTGTCATACAGACTGAAGTCAGAAAGAGAAAAATAAATACCGTATATTAACGCATATATATGGAACCTAGAAAAATGGTACAGATGAACCAGTCTGCAGGGCACAAATAAAGACACAGATGTAGAGAAAAAACGTATGGACACCAAGGGGGGAAATGGTGAGGGGTGGAGTGGTGGTCGAATAAATTGAGAGATTTTGATTGAAATATATACACCAACATGGATAAAATGGATAACTAATAAGAACCTACTGCATAAAAAAAAAAAAATTAAATAAAATTCCAAAAAAAAAAGGAAGAATTCCAAGACTCATAGAACTCAATGCAACTTCCGTAAACCAAGACATTGAAACGCACAGAATTCTCACCTCCTACAACCATTTCCAAGAAGCAGTCTCAGGGAGTTGATGTCTTTGATGTGAGGCCTTGGCCTCAGGTCAGCAGACGGGAGGTAGCCCAGCACCTACAGGCAGTCAAGAGAAGACACTGAGAGAGGATTGAGAGCACCATCCACCATAGAAGAGGGGGCCCCAAAGAGCCCTCACTGTCGGTCTCGGGGGACCCAGGCATGGCTGTGAGGCTCAGGCCCCCAGATACTTCCAGCTGGGGGTGCCGACAGAAATGAGAGCCAAGGTGTGACGCCTGCTGACTCAGCTCAGCAGAGGGAAAAGTCCCAGGACCTGCCAAGAGTCAACGCAAGGCCCTCGTGCCAGGCCCGCGGGAAGCTCCCCCGGAACCACCCCCACCTCCTGTCCCACCCGGCCCCGCCCCGTTCCACCCCACCCCTGCTGTGCTCCTGGAGCCCAGATGCGCATGACCGGATGTGACGTCCTCCTACGCACGCGGTGGGGGCGACGCCATTGTTGAGAGCTGCCGTCCGGTGAGGGTGAGCCGCGGGAGGAATCCCACGTCTCTTCAGGAGTCAAAGTGTGAGGTAACCCCAGTTAGAAGTGCGGGGATGCCCCCGATATCCCCAATCCCCTTTCCCTCCGAAAAGAGGCGGCCACACAGGCCCCGCCCACCCCGCCCCTGCTCTCGGCCCGAGAGGCTCGGGCCTGGCCGTTAGGCCCAAAGTCCATCCGCTTCCCCTGCGGGGTCTCGGGCAAGGAAGGCCTCACTCTGAGGCTGGTGGACCGTGGCTCACCTCAGTTGAGGGAGCGTCCCAGGCCCCGTGGAGTGAAGGATGGGACCCCTGTGGGGACGGAGGGGCTCCACACCCCAAAATGGCGGCCACGCAGACGCCGCCCCTGACGTCGGCCTGGGCAGGTCTAAAGACTGAGAGACTCCCTCAGTGCGAACGTGGACGGACGGACGGACGCGGGAGACCCAGGGAGGAGGGGGCCTTGTTCTGAGGGGCTGGCCGCAGGTCAGCAGAGGGAGGATTTCCAGGGCACGGGAGGAGTCAGGGTGAGGACCGTCCTCCCCGTCGCAAGGGCACCTCAGAACCCCTCCCCTGTTGTCAGCCGCTTCCTCCTGGCCACACGCGGAGAAGGGAGGGCTGCTGTCTGAGAGGGGAGGTGCAGGCCAGCAGAAGGCGCGTCCCTAAGCACCGCCAAGAGTCAGCCCAAGCCCTTGAGTGAGGGCCAGTGGGGCCGCCAGCCACAGGGCCTCGACCTGTCTGCCGCACGCTGCAGGCTTGGTACAACTCTGCCACGTGCGGCCGCCTGGTCACCCTCACTGCCTCCTAGTGAGACTCAGGCAGGTGCCGGCACTGGTGCGAGCAGATGGCCCTCGGGGCAAGAGAGGAGGTCCAGGCTGCACCGGCCGTCCAGGGAGGACCCCGAGTGAGGACTAAGGGAGTCACCCACCCCGAGGAGAAGGGGCCAGAGAGAACACGGCCTGTCCCCTCCTGCCAACCCTTAAACTCCCAAGAAAGGACTGTCAGGCCGAGCCTGCCCGTAATTTCCTCTGCCAGGTCCAAGGGAGGTTAGAGCTTTGTTCTGAAGGGGCAGCCACGAGGCAGCAGAAGGGAGGGTCCCAGGGCCCTTCGGTGGTGGGCTGAACGCTCCCTCCTTTCCTCCTCCTGGGTGTCACGGAGGATGGTGGTGTCAACTTCAGAGCAGCAGAGGGCATGGGGCGGGGGGGGTGGGGGAGTCTTGCCAACAACTGTCATCCTGACTCTGAATGGGAACCGCGGGGACCTACCTCCCCTGCCAGCCCCCACTGTCACCCCCGTACCGCCCAGGCAGGGCTGGCTGGCTGTGCCCCAAGGCTCACCCGACCGTCCTCCACAGGGCTCTCAGGGGACAGGCTGAGCAGGAGAACAGGAGCCCTGTGGGCCCTCGGGCAGTGCCCTCACGGACCCTGCAGAGGCGGCCTTGGTTAAAGCCAGGGAGGACTCTCCCCGCTGAAGGTGCTCACAGCATCTCCTTGTCCCTCCCCCAGGTGCCCTCGTTGCCTGCCTTCCTGCCCACGCTCCCGCCTGCTGGCCCTGACCTGTGTCATCATGCCTCGGGGCCAGAAGAGCAAGCGCCGTGCCCGGGAGAAACGCCGCCAGGCCCGGGAGGAGACTCAGAGGCTCAAGGGTGCCCAGGCCACTGAGGCGGCGGCAGAGATAGAAGAGTCGCCCTCCTCCCCCGCTTCTGTGTCTCGGGGTACTTCCCCGAGCTCCCCTGCTGCTGGCACTCGCCAGGAGCCTCAGGGAGGCCCAGCCACGAGCTCTCGTGCTGCAGGGGTTTCATGCCCAGGATCTGAAGAGGGTGCCCAGAGCCAAGACGAGGAAAGTGCAAGTACCGCCCAGGCAGCACCTTCCGTTCACAGCACTTACAGCGATCCTCTGACCAGGGACGTCCGCAAGTTGGTGCAGTTCCTGCTGGAGAAGTACGTGACGAAGGAGCCCATCCCGAAGGCTACACTGCGGAAGATTGTCAACAGGAAGTACAAGAAGCACTTCCCTGCGATCCTCAGGAGAGCCTCTGAGCGCATGGAGCTGGTCTTTGGCCTTGATCTGAAGCAAGTCGACCCCAGCCGTCACTCCTACGTCCTCATCAGCAAGCTGGGAGGCTTCCCCAGCGAGGGAAATCCGAGTGATGAGTCGGGGCTGCCCACGTCCGGTTTCCTGATGACCCTCCTGGGCAAGATCTTCACGAATGGCAACCGGGCCACTGAGGAGGAGATCTGGAAATTCCTCAATGAGTTGGGTTTGTATCAAGTGAAGAGCCACTTGATCTTTGGGGAGCCCAGGAGGCTTATCAAAAATTTCGTGCGGCAGAAGTACCTGACGTACCACCAGGTGCCCAACAGCGATCCTCCGTGCTATGAGTTCCTGTGGGGCCCGAGAGCCCACGCTGAAACCAGCAAGATGAAAGTGCTGGAGTTTATTGCCAAGATCAATGATACCGTCCCCAGGGCCTTCCCAGATCTCTATGAGGAGGCTGTGAGAGATGAGGTAGAGAGAGCAAGAGTGAGAGCCGCGGCCAGGGCTGCAGCTGTTGCTGAGGGCAGGGCACCTTCCAGGGCCGAGGCCAGCAGCTCCTCCCACATGTAGGGAGGGAGGCTGCGGGCAGATTGCTCACTTTGTTTTGGAAGAGAGCAGTCAGGCTCCTAAATAGTGCAGAGTAGTAGGGGTGGAGGGAACAAAGTATAGATCTCATTTATCTTCCTGTTTTAAACTAGTAACTTCTATATATTATTGATTGATTTATTTAGGTTTTTTCAAATGTTTTTTTCTTGTAATAGATAGTGTGTTTTCTTAAGAAGACGAATACGTGAATGACATTACTTGCATACTTATTGCTGTTTAAACAGTTCTAAAGTTACAGTTTTGGTATATATAAAAGAAATTCACGACCATCTATAATTTCTGTATGATCCAGAAGTAGAAAACATGGCAGTGCAATAGAGATTTTCATGGAAATGTGAAAGGCGACCACAGAAAATATTTAGAAACAAAAAATGGAGAAAACAGAGTAAAAGGTATTTAATTCGTAGTTTGCCTTATTTCTTTGAAACTTTCTTTTGGTAGAAATAAAAGATACTTTGACTGATTTAGCTCATTTGTGAGTATTTGTTTCTTTTGTCCTAGTGCACTGCATATTCTCTGCCACCTACTGGATTAAAAATAAACTCTGATGGGAGGGTGGTATTCTGGGGGTTCATAATAATCATATCATAACTGCCATTCATCAAAACCCCAGTATTTCTTAATGAGTATGCCACTGCTTTCCATGTAGTACATAACATTTCAGCATTCATGCAGGATAGGATTTAGCAGACTCCCTTTATAGGTGAATAACTTGCAAATTTCTCAAGTTCACAAGACTGATTAAGGGACCTTGCTGGGTCTAGTCCCCTGGTCTGGAATCGTCTAGAGCCTACACTCTTCCACTCCTCCCAGCCTAAGCCAGATCTTATGTGTTTTAATTCATTTTTCTTCTCACCACTCCAAAATGTATCTCATGGGATAAAAGGGGCCCTGTTCCCAAAGCACTGTTTTGAATTACAGTAATAGTAACGCTGAATAAGTGAATGGTATGAATAAAAAAGAAATTTTTGGTGACAATGGGGTATTCTACATATGCACCGTCAGATACCCTGAAAAGATCAGCATCTCCTCATTTACTCTTCAAGTTTCTCAGGGACATAAAAGCCTTGGTTTAAGAGCTGTGTCCTCAGGTCAGTGGAGGGAGGAGTCCCAGCCTCTGAGAGTTACTCAAGGTGAGGACCTTAGAACAGAAGGGGGCCCCACAAAGTATACCCTGCTTTCTCCCTTCTGTGGCCATGCGCAGAGCTGTCTGTCTGAAGGTACCCCTTCTCCTCCTCCGGGGCAAGGGTGGAGAGGTTCTCAGGGAGGTGAGTTCCTTGGTCTTGTGGCAGCATCTCCAGTTCTGCCCAGGTCGGAGATCCTAACAGGCCTTAATTTGCTTCAGGGTGAGGACACTGGGTGCTGATGAGTGGACTCCCCATAACAAAGGGGGACCACACAGAGGCCCCTGGCAGGGGTAGCCAGGGAATAGGTCTCTTACCTCCCCTTCTGGTGTCTCAGGAAGGTGAAAGCCTTGGCCTGAGGCTGGCAGACAGACTGTAGGGAGGGTGGAGTCCCATATGCTACCTGAAGTCAAGGTAAGAAACCTGAGTTAGGACTGAGGGGCCACTGACTCCAGAAGAGTGGGGCCTTGTAAAATCCTGCTCCTCAGAAGACCCCAACAGCTTTGGACAGATCTGGTTCATCCTGACTTCCAATTCAGAATTTCCAAGAAGGTAATGCCTTTGTTCCGACGAGCACAGCTTCAGGGGAGTGGAGGGTGGAGGCCTGGGTCTGGTCAGGCCTCACGATGAGGACCCTGAATGAGGAGCAAGAGGACCACTCACTCCAGAACAGAGGAGAATGCAGAGTCCCACCCCTGACGTCAGCCCCAGGAGGCCCAGGACAACGCTTTCGGGCTGACGTGCCCCCTCTTTCCACCGGGGGTGGTCTCAGGGAGGCGAGGGCCTTGGTCTATGGGGAACAGCCTCACTCAGTAGAGACTGGAAATCTAGTGTCTCTAAATGGGGATAGAGGGACTCCACGTAGAACACAGCCCTGCCACTGGACGCCTCCCCTTGGCAAAGCCAGGAATGTTGGCATGATGCGCCCCACACCTTTCCTTTTAGAGCGTCTCGGGTAGATGAGGCACTTGGTCTCAGGGGCCAGCCTCAGGTGAGCACAGGGAGGAATTCCAGGTCATGCCAAGAGCCAAGCACAGGACCACGAGGACTGAGGGAACCACCCAAATCATAAAAGTGGGGACGCCACAGAATCCCTCCCTTACTGTCGGCCATGAGTGACCACAGGCAGTCATGCCCACGTGAGGCAACCCTCACATCCTCCTAGGTGGTCTCAGGGAATTAAAGGCTGCAGTATGAGAGCACAGGCCTCCCTAGGTCACGGGAAGAGTCAGCGTAAGGGCTCCGAGTGAGGACCAAGGGGAACGCCCAACCGAAAAGAGAGAGGAACACATGCACGGCCCCACCACCCTCTCGGCCCCGGGAAGTCCCAGGCAGGGGCAGGTCCATGTGTCACCCACTTGCTTCCAGCTCCGGAGGACTCGGGTCAGTAGAGGGAAGAGTCCCAGATCCTGACAGACTGAGGACTACTGAGGTCACAGACCCCAGCAGAGTGGAGCCCGGAGAATCCTGCCCTCTGCTGTTAGTCCTCAGAAGCCCCTGAGAAATAGCTGTGGCTACACGTGGCCTACTCTGACTTCTACTTCTGGGGACTCAGGGTGGTGAGGACTTTGCTCTGAGGCTGGCTGACTCAGCATAGGGGAAATTTCCAGGTTGTGCTAGGAGTTGGGGTGAGGACCTAAGGCTGGAGTGGAGCGTGAAAACCATAACAATGGGGGCAGCACATCATCTCTCCCCTGCTGTCAGTCCTGGGAGACGCCTGGATAGATGTCAGGCCGAGCAGAGGCAACCCTTAACTCCTCCCGGGGTGACAGAGAAGTGAGCACAGTAATAGGTGAAGAGAGGGAGAAATTATAGGTCTTCCCAGGAGTCAAACCGAGGAGGCTGCGTGAGGACTGGTGCGGCCGACCATCATAAGGCCTGGGTTTGCCTGCCACAGCTTTCTGCCTTCAGAGACCGCAGGTAGATGTGGGAAATCAGGCTACCCTCACCTTCTTCTATTGGGTCTCAGAGAGCTGTGGGCCTTTCTATGAGCACATGTCCTCAGGTAAAGAGAGAGGAGCCACAGGCCTTCCCAGGAGTCAAACTGAGAACCCTGAGTGACGACTAAGGGGAACATGCCCCACCCCCTGAGCTGTGGGGACGACAAAGAGTCTAGCCTTGCCCCTGCTTTCAGCACTTGAAGGCTCAGGACAGGGCAGTCGGGCCGAGGCTCCTTTACATCAGGTCTAAGGAAGGTGAGATCCTCAGCCTGAAGGTAAAGCCATTAGAGGGCAGAAGGGTGGGTCCCAGGCCCTACATGAAGCCAACTGAGAGCAGTGAATAGGGACTGAGGACCCAGTGATCCCAGGAGAGAAAGGACTCCACAGAGCTGTCAGCACTGGGTTCCCCCCGTCAGGGCGGTGAGCTGGGGCACCCCTCACTTCCTCCTCATGGGTCCCCGGGACCACCGAGGTGTCAACGGCAGAGCAACAGAGGGGAGGAAGCCCAGGCCCTGGCTGCCGTCCACCTAAAGATCCTGAAGATGAACTGAGCGGACTCCCCGCCCTAGAACACGGAAGGTCCCACTGGCAGCCCCTTCTGTCACCCCAGTGACACTCAGGTAGGCTGGCTGGCTGTGCCCCAAGGCTCACCCGACCGTCCTCCACAGGGCTCTCAGGGGACAGGCTGAGCAGGAGAACAGGAGCCCTGTGGGCCCTCGGGCAGTGCCCTCACGGACCCTGCAGAGGCGGCCTTGGTTAAAGCCAGGGAGGACTCTCCCCACTGAAGGTGCTCACAGCATCTCCTTGTCCCTCCCCCAGGTGCCCTCGTTGCCTGCCTTCCTGCCCACACTCCCGCCTGCTGGCCCTGACCTGTGTCATCATGCCTTGGGGCCTGAAGAGCAAGCGCCGTGCCCGGGAGAAACGCCGCCAGGCCCGGGAGGAGACTCAGAGGCTCAAGGGTGCCCAGGCCACTGAGGCAGCGGCGGCGGCAGAGATAGAAGAGTCGCCCTCCTCCCCCGCTTCTGTGTCTCGGGGTACTTCCCCGAGCTCCCCTGCTGCTGGCACTCGCCAGGAGCCTCAGGGAGGCCCAGCCACGAGCTCTCGTGCTGCAGGGGTTTCATGCCCAGGATCTGAAGAGGGTGCCCAGAGCCAAGGTGAGGATAGCGAGTCACAGATGAGCGGGCCTGCCCCATCCTGGACGGTTCGCCTTTCCCTCCCCTACCTGGACACTGGTGGTTGCAGCATGCCCAGAGATCCTCCCTCTCGTGGGCAAGGACCACTGCTAGGTTTCCAGCCGTACCTGGACCAAGCAAGACAAAACCGCCAGCACAGGTTGACGCAGGCGCACCAAGACCTAAAAGGTGACTCAAGGTAACCCCGGGTTCATTATGCCTCATTTGCAATTACTTAGCATTGCAGCTTTTGCTTCCCCGCCCCACCCCATGGATTCTGCTTGGGTGCTTACGGGTAAGTGCCTGCATACTAGCAGGAAACTTATATAACCTAAAGCTGTCAATCGATTTGTCACTCAAATAACACAGGACACAGGGAGGGACCACCACTCTACAAAACACAGCCCTACCCCATTGCGGGGCTGCTTCTGGTTTCCAGACAGCCCGCTCTCCTGCTTTCTCGGGAGTGTACTTTTGCTCTGCTTAACTGAACTCTTGCTACTTAAAACTGCTCTACGCCTCTCGATTGAATTCTTCCTCCTTGGGAGGGCAAGAACCAAGGAAATCGCCATTCTGCTGTTGACAAGATGGATCACATATCCATTACTTTTATCAGGTACAAGTTAAAGTTTTGATATTTCATAAAACAAATTTAGAAACCTTCCATTTTTTTTTATGACCCAGAACAAGAAAACACAGCAATGGAAGAGGGATTTCCATGGAACTGTGAATAGACTCGGCAGTAAAATAATGTGGGTCAAGTAAAAAAGAAAAGAAAAAGAGTAAATGGTGGTACATTTTTGGTTTCTCTTATTCTTTTAGTGCTTCTTTTTGTAAAATTGAAGGATGTTTTCTTAGGTTATTCAAGATTGTGAGAGAAATTAAACAATAATAAAGTAGACATCCTTCCCGTTGCCACTCTTATTCCCAACCATTAATTGAACATCTACTCTTTGGAAGGCTCCATGGCGGAACTGGGGATGGTAAGAAAAAGAAGACTGAGCCACTGTCCATAGAACTTTAGAGCCTAGGAGCTGCTGCCATATCAAGAAGATGGTGAGACACGCTCTAAGACCTAAATAAATGACAAGTTAAAACAAGGGGTGAGAAAGAGGAGGTTCCAGACGAGAGCAGTCAAGCGTAAATGCTCTGAAGCAAGGAAGTCTGGAGCTTTGGGACACTGCAGTTCCCTTGAGGAGGTGATTTAAAGTTAGGCGGGATGGTGGGCTAAATGGGGCTGAGTGAATTGTGGTGGGGGAGGGTGGGACCCTTAGATGGTGGGCCTCAGAGTTGAGAGACTCAAGACTGGAATGGAAGATTACCCTGAATTTTTACTTTGGGACTGTGGGTAAAACAGAGAGAATCTCCACCCGGGGCAGGAATAAAATGGGTTCCCTGTCCCAGTCCCAGTGCAGGTGAACATAGTGCACAAACTAGGTGTTTGAATCCCATCGCCTCCAGGGAGTTTCCGAGAAACAAGGAGGATACTTCCTTGAAGTGAGATGTCAAGAAGCCACTGTGATGGCACTCTTTGCACTGGGGTCAAAGGGCCAGAGGCCACGCCATTAAAGGGATATTCTACTACTTATCTTAAGTGTAATCTGGGGAACTCCAAATGAAGGCTACATTTTTGGTGGTGGTGGTGAAATTATAATGAAAATAGGGGTGGTTTGGATGAAAAGGCACCTGGGAGGGAAGTTGTTGGTCCTTGAAGCAAATTCTAGAACCTCTGAGTAGCATCCAGCTGGGAGAGATTCCTCTACACTCAAATGACATATTTACAAATGGGGAAATCTTACATAGTTTTACCGTCTAAGCAGTTTTGTTCGTTCCAAAGGTGCTGCGTAGTTTCTGACATCTCATGAGATTAAAGAAAAAAATCCCCAAGAGTTGGTATTATGGTCTGGGGTCATAGTTATCGCAGTAATAAATGCCATGCTTGAGAGGCCATTGTTGCAAGTGCTTTACAAACATCGCGTATATTACAATAGCTCTACACGATAGGGCTTATCAGACTCACTTTGCAGATGATGAACTTGCAATTTTCTCAAGTTCACAAGACTTGTGACAGAGCTGGGAATAGACCCTTGGTCTGAATTCCTCTAGAGGCCACACTGTTCCTCTCTTCGCAGCCTGAGGCAGACCTAGTATCCTTTAATTCACTTCTCTCCTCACTACTTCAAACTCTATTTCAGGCAATTTAAAAAAAAAAAAAAAAAGGAAGCAAGCAAACAAAAAACCCTGCAGCCAAAGTACTATAAACAGCCCTGATGAAGGAAGGTTAATACAAGAATCAACCATAATTTGGGGATTTTCTGTGGGCTTCATTTATCTAGAGTCCTCCTGCCCCTCACTACTTCAAACTCTATTTCAGGCAATTAAAAAAAAAAAAAGGAAGCAAGCAAACAAAAAACCCTGCAGCCAAAGTACTATAAACAGCCCTGATGAAGGAAGGTTAATACAAGAATAAACCATAATTTGGGGATTGTCTGTGGGCTTCGTTTATCTAGAGTCCTCCTGCCCCTCGCTCCAGGGTTCCTTGAAAGCTCACTGCCCTGGTCCCAGCACGTGTGTTCAGCTCCAGCACGTTCCCACGTTAGAGCTCCTTTCTCCTGAGACTTCCCCAGTGTGCCCTCAAGTCCAACTCTGGAATCTGTTAATGGTGTGTTGAGACTGGCCTGTGAATAAATACACCAATGAGTGAGCTTACCTAGGGGATCAACATCCAAAGCCTCCCTCATAAGTTGGAGATGAGGACCTGAATAGACATTTCTACAAAGAGGATGTACCAGTGTCCAAACAGTACATGAAAGATGCTCCATATCATTAGTCATTAGGGTAATGTATAAAAAAAAAAAAGTGGGATACCATTTCACTAGGTTGGTTATAAAAATGGAAAATAACAAGTGTTTGCGAGGATATGAAGAAAGTGGATCCCTCATACATTGCTGGGAAGAATGTAAAATGGTTCAGCCTCTTTGGAAAACAGTTTGGTAGTTCCTCAAATTTAAACAAAGAATTACCATATGACCCAGCAATTCCATTCCTAGGTATATAACCAAAATAACTTAAAAATTGTATTCAAACAAATCTTTGTACCCAAATATTCAAAGGAGCATTATTCATAAAAGCCAAAAGATGCAAACAACCCAAAATTTCCATCACTGAATGAACGGACAAACAAAATGTGGTATATTCATACAATGGAATATTATTCAGTCATAAAAAGGAATGAAGTCCGGATAACTGAGAGACCATGGATAAACCTTGGAGACATTATGATAAATAATAAATGAAAGGAGTCAGAAACAAAAGGTCACATATTATATGACACCATTTACATGAATTATCCAGGATAAACAAATTCAGACACAGAAAGCAGATTGATGGTTGCCCGGGGCTAGGGAGAGGTATCAATGAGAAGTAATTTTTTGAAGGGTAAGAGGTTATGTAAGCGGATAGGGTAGGCGGTCCCTGGAGAAAGAGAACCAGGCGTGGATTTCTTGACATAAGAGAAGCCATTTTTGGCCTAAGCCATTTTGTGATCTAAGCCATTTTAAGATCATTTTGTGAACCTGGAGACAATGTTTGCCCTTGAACACACCTCTGTAATAATGATCTTCAGGGAATAAAAGAATGCAGCAGGGCCTCCCTGGTGGCGCAGTGGTTGAGAGTCCGCCTGCCGATGCAGGGGATACGGGTTCGTGCCCCGATCTGGGAGGATCCCATATGCCGCGGAGCGGCTGGGCCCGTGAGCCATGGCCGCTGGGCCTGCGCATCCGGAGCCTGTGCTCCGCAACGGGAGAGGCCACAACAGTGAGAGGCCCGCATATCGCAAAAAAAAAAAAAAAAAAAAAAAAGAATGCAGCAACCAAAGACTGTTATCAGGCAGGAGTAGTAACAGTAGCAAAGGTAATAAGTCAGTTCTTAAGACTCCCAGTCTTTTCAAGGGTAAAGATTAGCCTGAAGCACAATCTTCAGCTGTTCTGCAGAATTCAAACAACCCTCGAATGATCAACCACCACCAGATCAACTGGAACCTAAGGAATGATGACGGTAATCTTTTCTAACCCTTGTGACTTCAAACCCCTATAAAGCTCGGACTCTGTTGACCTTTGCCCCAACTCTATGCTGAATTCTCCTCTGCTCAAGCTCCTTCATGAATATGCATGTACCCTTAGCTTCAAACTTCCCCAGTTCTGCTGTCCAGGGAAACACTGCTTTGGGAAAGATCCCCAGGGTTCTCCTGCCTTGCTGAAAGTAATAAATCCTTCCTTCTCCTGCTCTTTGACTTGGCTGTGTATTTGGCTCGACACCCACCAAGAGGCAAACCCAGTTTTCGGGGAGCAGTTACCTTTTGGAATGAGGAATAGGTTTGGAACAAGATAGAGGCGGTGATTGTACAACATTGTGAATGCAGTTATGCCACTGAATTATTCACTTTAAAATGTTATGTGGATATATATCAATGAGTTATATTTTTAATATTATATATAATACAGTCAATAGATTGATTGATCCCACTATACATATACTATGTATAATATATAGGTATATGTATGTATGTAAAATCAGTGGAATGATAGAATCAGATAGAATGAGAGAATTACCATGCTACAGCCCCTAATGGATTAACGGATAAGGGGAAAGACCCTCACCAACTGTCAATACCACCAGGAAGCAGAAAACAGACACTATATGTCTCCTAATGGAAGCACACAGCTTTGTCTCAGGAGTGAACTTGCCAATAAACAAACTGGTAAATCAATAAGCCTTAATCTGAACAAGCTGTTTCCTACAATTATTGAGGATTCTTGATGCTGAGGTTCCAGGTATATTGGGTTCATTACTTTATTCTCTGTAATGTTGTATATGATTGTTTTTATTATAAATATCATGCCTTTAAATTTGAAAACCCAAGTAAAATGGAACAATTTTTTTTGTTTGTTTTTTTTGTTTTGCGGTACACGGGCCTCTCACCGTTGTGGCCTCTCCCATTGTGGAGCACAGGCTCCGGACGCACAGGCTCAGCGGTCGTGGCTCACAGGCCCAGCCACTCCGCGGCATGTGGGATCCTCCCGGACCAGGGCACGAACCCATGTCCCCTGCACCGGCAGGCGGACTCTCAACCACTGCACCACCAGGGAAGCCCAAATGGAACAATTTTTAGCAAACTATAAATCACTAAAGTGAAAATGTAGTCCAAACCCAGAGCACCATCAGAATGTTCCAGGACAATCCAGGTTTGGAGCCCCCTCACACCAAATGATCAGGGAAAAACTAATCACCATCTTATTTGAATTCTTCCAAACCATACAGAAATATAGAAAAACGGATCAACCATTTTAATAGGGTAGCCCTCCTTGATACAAAGTCCAGATAAGAATGCCCCAATATAAGGATACTCACACATAACCATGTGATTAAATGAAGAAATGGGCTCTGACTAAGGAACACAAAGATATCATATTAGAAAATACTGACCGTTGGAAATCACTGCATTAACAGAGAAAGGAGAAAATGCATTTCTAAAGGGAAAGAATATTTGTCTCTACACTTCTATTCTCAAGCCTGTTGACACCAAATGTATGGGTTTTTTGTTTTGTTTTCTTTTGCTCACACAAACCAATTCTCTACCACCAGCTGAGTATCCTACAATTCAATTCTGACAATATCTACCTGCAGTTAGCATCAGATCCCACAAGGTAAGGGCTCATTCCCACAAGATTGCCCTACACTTAATCCAAACCCAGGCCTCCCATAATTCTGACTGACAGGCTATAAATTGGGGGCTCCCACAACCCCGTCCCTGGGTTTGGTAATTTTCTAAAATGGCTCAAAGAACTCAAGGAAACAGTGTACTTACTAGATTACTGGATTATTATAAAAGGATGTGACTCCCTGACAGCCAAATGGAAGAGATGCTTAGAGTGAGGTGTGGGGAAGGAGTGTGGAGCTCTCATGCCCTCTCCAGCTGCATCACCCTCATAGCACCTACATGCGTTCAGCAAACTGGAAGCTCTCCAGACCATTTTGGTTAGGATTCTTAGGCAGGCTTCATTACACAGGCATGCTTAATTAAATCATTGGCCACTGGTAATTAAGTCAATCTCCAGCCCTTCTTCCCTCAGAGGACAGAGGGTAGGACTGAAAGTTCCTAGCCCCTGATCACATGGTGGGTCCCCCAGGCAGCCCCCCACCCTTAGGGGCTTTCCAAAAGTCACCTCATTAACCTAAGCTCAGGAGTGGTTGAAAGGGGCTTGTTACCAGTAGCATGAAACACTCCTTTCACCTTTCTTGCTCTTTTCACTTCGGAAACCCCAACAGTCTTAGCAGCTCTCGGGACAAAGACCACATATATATTTATTAGTATAAATCACAATATCACAATTTAATTATGTGCAGGGGTAAAGAAAGGGCCTTTGATAAAAATTTTACACCAGTCCATGGTAATAACTTTTCGCAAACTCACATTAGTAGGGAATTTCTCTTCTGTAAAATCTATACGTATTAAGCATACTTAAATGTGGAATGTTATCAGAATTCCCAATAAAATAAGAAACGAGACACGGATATATGGTACCGTCTCTACTATTTGACAAGAATTTTCCTGCTCTGCCACGTGAACATCTTGGAAGTCATCACTCCCATCCTCACAATGACAAAGAGCTGAACAAACTGAACATCAACAACTCTTCTTACATCCATCAGAGAATTGAAGTTACAGGGAAAACCAATGCTTCAAAACTGAAGATGCAGGCAAATAACAGGGAATCACAGCTCACTGGGAGCTGAAAGTCCTGGATCCAGGAAGGAGTAGAAAAATTTACATTGTACTTGATGCAACACTGGAAGCTATGTGTGACAAGCTTCAGAGCCCAAAACTCCTAGGAGCCGAGTCTTAGGGGAGCCCACACACTTCTGTGAGTTTTACCTTCTGGGGTCCTAACAGGTTCTCACCGTAAAGATCCAAGAAAAATTTCCTCATGCTTCTGGCATGAGGGGGACATAAACCCTTTTGAAATACACCTAGGAAAAAGGAACCATTTTGAAACACAGGCCCAGATGTTTCTGTTCTGTGTACTTTCCTAAACCAACTAACTTGGATGAAGGGAAAATCCTAACTCCAGCCCCCTCCAGACTTCCTATGTCACGTAACAGGGGGGATAAAAGCTGAGAAGCATTTGTGAAGGCAATAGCCCAGGGGCACAGAGCCACTAAAACATGGACAGCTAATCACAGGATTATAGAACACTGCCCGTACACCTTACCACTGCATCAACAAGGTTCCAATATAATACCAGAGGATTCCTGATGAAAGAACTGCAAGGCTTAGACTACTTACGAAGGTGTTCCTAGGGAAAACCACAGACAACAAGAACACTCAAGGAAATTGAAAGCTCAGGCGCCTACAGTAAGAGCAAACAGTAAACACGACATAACTCTTATGCAGATAAACACAAACTCTCATGCTAAAGGCCCTTTAAATCGGTTCCTATTATCCAATACATTAAGTCCAGCCTTCAACGAAAAATTGTAAGATATGTTAAAAGGCAGAAAAGCACAGTCTGATTAAACAAAGCAAGTAAATGAACCACACTCAGATATAGGAGATAATTTGGAATATCAGACTAGGATTTTAGAATACTTATGATTCATACGCTAGGCCTCTAATGGAAAAAGTGAACAACATGCAAGAATAGTAGGTAATGTACGTAGAGAGATGGAAACTGTAGGAAAGCATCAAAAGGAAATGTGAGAAATCAAAAACATCGTAACTGACGTGAAGAATGCCACTGATAGGCTCACCAGTAGACTGCACATGGCCAAGGAAAGACTCAATGAAATTAAAGATATATGTTGATAGAAACCCCTCAAACTAAAAAACAAAGAGAAAACAAAATAATTTTTAAAAAAGAAAAGAGTAACCAAGGATTGTGGAACAATTACAAGAGATGTAACATATGCATAGCAGGAACAATCTGAGAAGAAACAGAGAAAGAAGCAGAATTTTCAAAGTAATAATGACTGAGAATTTCCCCAAATTAATGACAGACACTAAACCACAGATCTAGGAAGCTCAGAGAACACCAAGCAGGATAAATAGAAAAAAAAAAAAAATCTACACCTAGGCATACCATACTCAAACTGCAGAAAACCAAACAGAAAGAGAATTCTTGAGACGAGCTAGAGAAGAAAAGAACTTACTATAGAGGAACAAGGGTAACAATTACCAAGATTTCTCTTAACAAACGATGCTATCAAGAAAAGACTACAGTTAAAATTTTAAAGCATGGAAATGAAAAAACCCAACAACAACAACAACAAAAACACTACCACCAACCTGAATTTTGTAGCCAGGGGGAGAAAATCCTTCAACGGTAATGAGAAATAAAGACTTTCTCTGACAGACGAAAACTGATGGAAATTTGTCACGCAGATCTACTTTGCAAGAAATGTTAAAAGAAGTTCTTCTGGGAAAAAGACAATGATATAGGTCAGAAGCTTTGGCCGACGTAAAGTAAGGAAGAGAGTAACACAAGGGATAAATGAAGATAAAATAAAGCCTTTTATTTTTATTATTTTCTACTGATCAAAAAAGATAACTATTTCTTCAAAATAATTCTATAACAGCAATGCATCCAGTGATTATACATTATGGATAAGAGAAATAAATGGCAGAAATGGTATACTTGCACTGTTACGAGATACTTGCACTAACCGTGAAGCAGGATGCTGTTATTTGAAAGAGGACTTGAATAAGTTGGAAATGTATAACACAAACGCTACAGAAACCACTAGAAATTTTTTTAAAGTATAACTGATATGCTAAAGAGGAGGAAAAATGGAATAACAATAAATCTTGAATTAAAACTAGAGAAGGCAGGGCCTCCCTGGTGGCGCAGTGGTTGAGAGTCCGCCTGCTGATGCAGGGGATACGGGTTCGTGCCCCGGTCTGGGAGGATCCCATATGCCGCGGAGCGGCTGGGCCCGTGAGCCATGGCCGCTGGGCCTGCGCGTCCGGAGCCTGTGCTCCGCAACGGGAGAGGCCACAACAGTGAGAGGCCCGCATACCGCAAAAAGAAAAAAAAAAAAAAAAAAAAAAAACTAGAGAAGGCAGAAGAAGAGCAGGAGATTAAACAAGAAACAGAGAGTAAGCTCAATGAGTAGAAAACACTTACAAATGTGGTCAATGTTAATCCAACTGTATCAATAATCACTTTTAACGTGAATGGTCTAAATATACCAATTAAAAGGCAGAGATTGATAAAAAGAATGAAAACAAAGGAGACCTAACACTATGCTCTTTATAAGAAATCCACTTTAAATATAAAGATATGAAATGATTAAAGGTAAAGGAATGGATACAATAGCCAGGTCACGGAAGCAACCTAAATAAATGCCCATCGACAGATGAACGGATAAAGCAGACGTGGTACATATATACAGTGGAATATTACTCAGCCATAAAAAGGAACGAAATTGGGTCATTTGTAGAGACGTGGATGGACCTAGGGACTATCATGCCGAGTGAAGTAAGTCAGAAAGAGAAAAACAAATATCGTATATTAATGCATACATGTGGAATCTAGAAAAATGGTACAGATGAACCGGTCTGCAAGGCAGAAATAGAGACACAGATGTAGAGAACAAACGTATGGACACCAAGGGGGGAAAAGCGGGGGTGGGATGAATGGGGAGATTGAGATAGACATATATACACCAATATGTACAAAACAGATACCTAATAAGAACCTGCTGAATAAGAAAAGAAAAGAAAAGAAAATTAAAAAAAAAAAAAAGTAAAGGGATGGAGAAAACACTACCATGCTAACACGAGTGAAAAAAAAATCATCTGCTCTAGCTATATTTATCTCAGACAAAGCAGTATTCAGAACAAGAAAGTCAGGAATAAAGATGGGCATTACTTAATGATTAAGTGGCCAATGCTCAAAGAAATCATGGCAACCCTTAATGTGTATGCACCAAACAATTCTGTTAAGATACACGAGGCAAACACTGATGAGACAAATCTACTCTTACAGAAGGGGATGTCAACACATCTCTTTTCATAATTGACAAATCCACTAGGCAGAAAATCAGTAAGGTGCAGTTGAACTGAAAAGCAACATCAATTAACTAGATCTAAATGACATTCATAGAATACTTAACAACAGCAGAAAGCACATTATTTTCAAGTCCACATGGAACATACACCAAGATAGATCACATTCTATGCCCTAAAATACACATCATCAAATTTAAAAGAATATAAATGATACAAAGAATGATCTCATTCTGCAATGGAAATAAACTAGAAACTGATAACAAAACAATAGCAAGAAAATCAAGGGTATTTGGAGATTAAGCAATATACTTCTAAATAACACATGGGCCAAAGAGAAAATCTAATGAGAAATTTTAAAATATGTTTAACTCAATGAAAACAAAATTACAACTTATCAAAAGTTGTGCAATATAGCAAAACCAGTACTTAAAGGGACATGAATAGCATTGAACGTCTATACTAGAAAAATCTAAAATCACTAATTTAAGCTTCTACCTTAGTAAACTGGTGAAAGAAGAGAAAAAAAGCAGAGGAAAAAGAAATAAGAAATCAAAGCAGAAATCAATGACACTGAAGAAAGGGAAAAAAAATAGAGAAAACCAACAAAACCAGAAGCTGTTTCTTTGAACATATCCAAAAGAAAAAAAAGAAAAAACAAGATAACATTCTAACCAGGCTACTCAAGGAAAATAAAAAGAGAGAAAACACCAGTTAAATCGCTAATAGTAGAAATGAAAGAAGGGCCATCACTACTGATTCCACGGACATTAACAGGAAAATAAATGAATGTTATAAACAACTCTATGCCTACAAATTTGAAAAGTTAAATCGACAAATTGCTTGAAGATGCAATTTCCCAAAACTATACAAGGATAAATAGATCATCAGAATAGGTCTGTATCTATTAAGGAAATTTAATCTATAATTAATAAGCTTCCAATAAAGACAGCACCAGGTCCAGATGATTCCACTGGTGAATTCTAACAAAAATTTAAGAAAGAAATGAAAACAATTCTCTACAATCTCTTCCAGAAAACAGAAGCAGAGGGGACACTTCCTAATTCATTCTATGAGGCCAGCATCACTCTAATGTCAAAACCAGAAAAAGAAATTAAAAGAAAGGAGAATTGACCACCAGTATCTCTCATGAACATAGATGCAAATTCCCCAACAAAATATAAGCAAAACAAATCTAACAAGGTATAAAAGGAATTATATACCACAACTAAGTGGACCTTATTTCAGGTGTGCAACATTTGAAAATCAGTAATGCTAACTCATCCTATCACTAGGCTAAAGAAAATAATCACATGATCATATCAATAGATGAAGAAAAAAATTTTGATAAAATCCAGTGCCCATTCATCATAAAATTTCCCAGCAAACTAGAAGTAGAGAGGCATTGGCTCAGCTTCATATACTGAATAGAACATCTAAAAAAAAAAAAAAAAAAAAACACAGGTAAAACATCCTACTTCATACTGAGAAGATAGATGCTCTTACACTAAGATCAGGAACAAAGCTATGATATCCCTTCTCACCATGCCTATTCAACACTGTAATGGAAGTCCTAGCCAATGCAATAAGATAAGAGAAGGAAGCAAAAGATATACAGATTTGAAAGGAAAAAATAAAACTGTTTTTGCTCACAGATGACCTAATTGTCTATGTAGGAAATCTCAAATAATCAACAACAAGAAAACTCCTGGTATTAATAAGCCAAGCTTAATATACAACAGTCAATTGTTTTCCAATAAACAAATGGAGCTAGCAATTGAAAAACCTAATGCCATTTACAGTAGCACCAAAAAAAGATTGATGATAAATAATTCTTAGAAAAATAAGTATAAGATTTATATGAGAAATACACATGTCACTGAAAAAAATTAAAGAAGATCTAAATAAATAGAGAAACACTCCATGTTCATGGATAGGAGGATGCAAGATTGTTGAGATGTCAGTTACTCTCAACTTGATTTATACACTCAATACAATTCTGCTCAAAACTCCAGCAAGTTATTTTGTAGATAGCAACAATCTAAAGTTTATATAAAAAATGAAAAGATCCATAATAACCAACTCAAATCAATACTAAAGAAGATAAAAGTCAGAGAACTGATATTACTGGATTTCAAAACGGACTTTAAAGCTACAATAATCCAGACCACATACTATTAACAAAAGAAGAGACAAATAGACCAAGGCACAGAATAGAAAACCTAGAAACAGACCCCTCATACAGTCAACTGATCTTTAACAAAGGAGCAAAGGCAATTCCATAGAGAAAGGAGTCTTTGAACTCATAGTGCTGGGACAACTAGACATCCACATACAACAAAAAAGAATGTTGATACAGACTTTACATGTTGCAAAATAGTTAACTCAAAATGGATCACAGACCTAAATGGAAAACTCAAAATTAAAAAAAATCCAGGGACTCCCATCACGGTCCAGTGGTTAAGACTGCACTTCCACTGCAGGGGGCATGGGTTTGATCCCTGGTCAGGGAACTAAGATCCTGCCTGCCATGTGGAGTGTGAAAACAAACAAACAAAAAAACAAACAAAACAGAAGGTAATACAGGAGAAAGTCTTGGGGTTGGCAACGAGATTTTAGACACAACACCAAAAGTACAATCCATGAAAGAGAAAAATGATAAGCTGAACTTCATTAAAATTAAAAACTTCTACTCTGTAAAAGGTACTATTAAGAGAATGAAAAACCGCAGACGGGGAAAAAATAATTGTAAGACACACATCTGATAATAAACATGAATCAGAAACATACAATGAACTCTAAAAAAACTCAACAATAAGAGAACAAAAAAGTCAATTTAACAGTGGTTAAAAGAGCTGAAGAGACACCTCACCAAAAATATAGACAGATGGCAAATAGCACACGAAAAGATGATCAACATCACATGTCTTCAGGGAATTTGGGATTAAAACAACAATGAGATACCTATTAATATGGCTAAAACAAAAGAAAACACCTGACAATACCAAATGCTGGCAAGGATGGGGACCAATAGGAGCTCTCATTCAGTGCTAAAGGGAATGCAAAGTGATAGAGACACACTGCAAACTGTCTGGAAGTTTCTTTTAAGCTAAACATAATCTTATCATATGATCTAGCAATTAAACGCCTAGGTATTTACTCAAAAGAGTTGAAAACTTATGTCCATCCAAAAGCCTTCAAACAAATGTTAATAGTACACTAATTCATAGTCGCCAGAAACTGAAATCAACCAAGATGACCTTCAGCAGATGAATGGGAAACAAACTGTGGTAGTCCACATGATGCAATACTGTTCAGCCATGAAGAGAAATGACATTTCAAACCACAAACAGATATAGAGAAACTTACATGTATATTGATTAGCAAAAGGAGCTAGTTTAAAAAGCCTACATACTGAGTTATTTGTAGTGAGGTGGATGGACCTAGAGTCTGTCCTACAGAGTGAAGTAAGTCAGAAAGAGAAAAACAAATACTGTATGCTAACACATATATATGGAATTTAAGAAAAAAAAGTCATGAAGAACCTAGGGGTAAGACGGGAATAAAGACACAGACCTACTAGAGAATGGACTTGAGGATATGGGGAGGGGGAAGGGTAAGCTGTGACAAAGCGAGAGAGAGGCATGGACATATATACACTACCAAACGTAAGGTAGAATAGCTAGTGGGAAGCAGCCGCATAGCACAGGGAGATCAGCTCGGTGCTTCATGACCGCCTGGAGGGGTGGGATATGGAGGGTGGGAGGGAGGGAGACGCAAGAGGGAAGGGATGTGGGAACATATGTCTATGTGTAACTGATTCACTTTGTTATAAAGCAGAAACTAACACACCATTGTAAAGCAATTATACTCCAATAAAAATAAATAAATAAAATTAAACCCTTGTTGTATAGATCAACATTGAAGGAAATCAACCATACCATTTAATCATTAAAAATAATGCAGTGGTGTAAGATCTTTATTGCTTGCAGAACTTTAAAAATCTATTAATTTCCCATTAGTTGCAGCATAATGACCCAACTCCTTAAATGAAAACGAAAATAATCTTCTTGAACCAAACTTTGTGATAGAGACCCAGCGTGGGCTATTAATTTAAACTGTTTCTCTCAATGATTTGATTTTATTTTATGATATAACCAATCCACTGGATTGGAAAAGTAGAAAATGTTTCATTTGGTTCCTAAATAAAGGATAATGGGGCTTCCCTGGTGGCACAGTGGTTGAGAGTCCACCTGCCGATGCAGGGGACACGGGTTCGTGCCCCGGTCCGGGAAGATCCCACATGCCGCGGAGCGGCTGGGCCCGTGAGCCATGGCCGTTGAGCCTGCGCGTCTGGAGCCTGTACCCCGCAACAGGAGAGGCCATCACAGTGAGAGGCCTGCGTACTGTGAAAAAAAAAAAAAAAAAAAAAAAAAGGATAATGATGGGAATGTGAATTGGTACAGCCACTATGGAGAACGGTATGGAGGTTCCTTAAAAAACTACAAATAGAACTACCATATGACCCAGCAATCCCACTACTGGGCATATACCCTGAGAAAACCATAATTCAAAAAGAGACATGTACCAAAATGTTCATAGCAGCCCTATTTACAATAGCCCGGAGATGGAAACAACCTAAGTGTCCATCATCGGATGAATGGATAAAGAAGATGTGGCACATATATACAATGGAATATTACTCAGCCATAAAAAGAAATGAAATTGAGCTATTTGTAATGAGGTGGATGGACCTAGAGTCTGTCATACAGAGTGAAGTAAGTCAGAAAGAGAAAGACAAATACTGTATGCTGACACATATATATGGAATTTAAGAAAAAAATGTCATCAAGAACATAGGGGTAAGACAGGAATAAAGACAGAGACCTACTAGAGCATGGACTTGAGGATATGGGGAGGGGGAAGGGTAAGCTGTGACAAAGTGAAAGAGCGGCATGGACATATATACACTACCAAACGTAAGGTAGATAGCTAGTGAGAAGCAGCCGCATAGCACAGGGAGATCAGCTCGGTTCTTTGTGACCGCCTGGAGGGGTGGGATAGGGAGGGTGGGAGGGAGACGCAAAAGGGAGGGGATATGGGAACATATGTATATGTATAACTGATTAAATTTGTAAAATAAAAAAAAAATGGCGGAAAAAAAAAAAAAGGATAATGAAGGTCGTAAAGCATTTACTAAAATGAATAAATTGCTATTACGATAAAGCATGTAAATAAGTCACCTACTAAAATCAATCTCTTCATATATATCGAAAGAGAGGGGGGAAAATATATGTGTATATATAGATCTCTCTCTCACTCTTACTCTCTCTCTCTCTCTATATATATATATATGAATGCATGAGACTTACAATGACTGATTATTTTATACAATTAATTTACTGCCCCTAAATCATATATAGATTAACCTATTCTTATGTCCTTAAATGTTTAAATGTAAATTTAAATATATATATTTATAAATATAGCATCTATTACTATATCTTTAAATGCAAATTTAAGGGCAAAAAAGAGTTATAACCATATGCCAGTCAGAATGCAGAAAACTAAGATGCCTGCCAATTTCAACGACTATTGAGGCTGTAGAGTAACTGGAGCATTCATATCCTGCAGCTCGGAGTTTATATTGGTACAGTTGCTTTGCAGATCTCCTTGGCACTATCTTCTAGATCTGAACACATGTACACTCTATGACACAGGAATTCAACTCCTAAGTATATAACCCAAAGTAATGTATGTATGTATACAACGGTGTTCAGAGCAGTATTATTCATATGATCTCTAAATTGGAAGCAATCTAAATGCACATCAACTCTAGAAAGAATAAACAAATTGAGGAATATTCACAACTGAACTCTATATGGCAATGAGAAGAATTAAATTACTGCCATGTTCCATAACATGGATGAGCATCAACATATTTAGCAAAAGAAACCGGGCAAAGAGTATACACCATATAATTGTATTTATGTAAAGTTCAAGACAAGGCGACACTAAGGTGCTAGAAATCAGGATGGTTACTTTCATAATGGCACTTAGTAGAAGTGGGCATGAGTGGGGCCTCAAAGGTGTTGGTAATGTTGTACTTTTTGATCTGAGTGGTGTTATATGGAGGTGTTTACTTAGTGAAAACGTACCATGCTGTACCATTAAGGTTTGTGTACTTTTCTGCATGGTATATTTTCGATAGCTTATTGAAGTATAATTGATATACAAACTGCACATACTTAATGATTATAATTTGGTAAATTTGGACATAGGCCAACACTTGTGATACTATCACCACAATCAAGATAATAGACCCATCCAACACCTCCCAGAGTTTTCTTGTGTCTTTTTTGTTTTTTACAATTTTTTTTTTTTTTTTTTTTTTTTTTTTGCAGTACGCGGGCCTCTCACTGTTGTGGCCTCTCCCGTTGCGGGGCACAGGCTCCGACGCACAGGCTCAGCGGCCATGGCTCACGGGCCCAGCCGCTCCACGGCATGTGGGATCTTCCTGGACCGGGGCACGAACCCATGTCCCCTGCATCGGCAGGCAGACTCTCAACCACTGTGCCACCGGGGAAGCCCTTTTTTGTTTTTTGAATGTTATGTTTTTGCAAAACATTCACTTTTAGAAAGCACATCTGATTTCTCAATACGATGACTTCCTGTCACCCTTATTTTTCACAATTTCTGAAACAGTTGCTTAATGACCCTGACACATTCTTATAACGTCCCATTATTTTTCATGCTTCTTCAAATCATGAAGGAATTATTGTAATCTTTTCAGGTCCCTCATCCAGTTCACTTACTACTAATCCTTTTGTGGGGATCAGACAGGAGACCTTAGGGAATTTATAGAGCCTCTTTTCATCCTTCTATCTGCTAAAAGAAACTTTACGTCACAAACCTTGATTACTGATTCTCTCCATGACATTTCAAATGATGTATTTCACAGGAACTTTGTCTGCTACCACCTTTCCGCCCAAAGGAATTGACAGCAGCCTTACAGCAGCCGTACAGCAGCCTTACAGCAGCCGTGGAAATTCTGATAGATTGGAGACCTTCTGTCCCAAACCACATGCTTCTTGAAACGGATGGAATTTTAAACAGTGTGAGGTTATTCCTCATCCTGGCAATAATACCTAAGAATGACGAAAGGCTTAATGGGCTGATCTATTAAGTTCATTTTTCAAATCAAAGGTCAGATTTTTTCTTTCCTTCCTTGAGAAATCAAGGTTAGGTCTGTCTCCAGGCATTCATTAAGCAATTAACATGAGTTCCTAGGAATGGAAGGCCTCCTAAGGTAAGCACAGGGCACACTCCTTCACTTGGAAAGCCCTTTAACAAAGGAATTGCTTCCTCATGAGCAGTATTAAAGCAACCTCCCAATACTAAAGCATGTTAAGCTACCTTGTGGGCATTTTGCCAAATCTGTAAGCTGCATTACAGGCTTTGTGTGTAAAATGTGTTTTCCTCTGAAATAGCTCAAACACTCTCTTCTCTCTTACTTTTTTTTTTTTTTCTATATTCCTTACAGACACCGTCAAAGTAACCCAACTTAGAACATTAATTTCTTTTTTAGCTCTTGTGAAGTTTCACCCACGGAGCTATTGACAAGCAGGAAATCTGATGATGCGGCAGAGTTCTTTTGCCACTAGAAGAGGTGAAATCCCTGTAAAATGCAGAAGACTTGTCAAAGTTGTTCTTTTTGTCTTATACTAAAATATAGCTTGTAGAATAAAGAACATCCACACACAGAAAAAGATAAACAGCATGACTTAGGCGTAAAGCAAATTTAATCATGAATTCCAGGAAATTACTTCAAGTATTATTGGTTTCAAGCGGCCAGATGTGCTGTGTAGGGTGATACATTTGACTGTTACTTGTGCCCTCTAAATCTGTTGTACCTTTCTTCCTGGTTATATAGCGCAACCCAACTGGAGACCACAGTGCCCAGCCTCCTTTGTAGCTACGTATGGTCATTCAACTAAATTCTTGCTAATAAAATATGAGCACAAGCAATGTTTGCTTGATCTGGATTTCTCTATTTCCTCTTCACACAAGCTAGAAGCCAAACAAGGCAGGGGACAACTATGACCCTGCAGAGGAAGGCTGTATGCTAGGGGATGGCGAAGCACCAACATGGACAGCACTGTTACCACTGAATATCTTGTTGGCATTAAGCCACCCCTCCAGTCTGGATGTCGAACTTGCATGAGAAAGAAATATACTTCCATCCACTTCTAGTCATTGTATGTTTTTATCTTTCTTATTGAAGCTAATACTTACCACATAGGGTTATATTTGTTCTTGATTAATAATTTTTAGTATGCTTTCAACTTATTAAAAGAATAGACAACAAATACTTGATGATTTTCATACTAAAAATAGTTTGTATTTCCACAGGATATTTCTTTTATCAGGACCTTTCTCCATATTCTATTATATGAGAGTCACAACAATCCTGTGGCAGCAGTTGATTCATTTTCCCTGTTTCACAAACAAGGAAACAAGGTCACTGGCAATTGGACCTTGATCTTTCCAAATTATCTCAGGAAACTATACAAGTTCAGAGGAAATGTAGTTTGATCACTATATATTAAAGTCAATTCACAATACTGTATTGAATGAAAATTCACAATTTTAAGAAGGCGCCTTACTCTCTTGGAGAACTTAATACATATAGCTTTTTATTTTACTACACTTAACAGATTTACTTCTTTAATAAAATAAAAGCATAATTTTTTCAGTTAAGTGCATTTTCAAGTTAAATGTTTAAAGTATCAAGAAATCTATTTACTGTCTTTTTCTATTTATAAATGTAGCAAATTTGAAACTATAAAGATGTTAAAAATGACTCATAGTCCCACATACTCCAAATTAAACACTATTAATCCTCACTGAAATTATTTTAGTAATTTTATAAAAATCTGTCTTCATTCATTTTTAAATGACATAGACTTGTTTATTGTAAAATTAAGTAACAGAGGAAAGAAGAATCTGAAAACTGTATAAGTCCAAGACTCAGAGTTCACTACTATTAACATAATATTAACTATTAACATATTAATATTACTACTATTCACTACTATTAATGTAAGTGTATACTTTTTTTTTACAAAAATAAAAAAGACTGTTTTAAACATTTTCAGTTAATGATAATAGCTGACATTCATGAACCCTACCAGGGCCAGGCACTGGACTACAAATGTTCCACCCATTACCTTGTATAATATTCAGTAGAAGCCTGTAGATAAGGCTATAGCCTGTAGATGGCTATAATTATCACCATCTTGACACAACAAGCAACTGAGACTTGGGTACGCTAAACAACTTATGCCTCATACGGAAGGTGTGAAAGCAGTAAGTGTCTGTATTCAAAACCTGCACTCCAAACATTTTGCTATGTTATTTGAATATCAAGAAACACGAGGCAGCAATGTATGCCATCTTAAGGGCGCACCACACTTGTCTCAATCTTTTACTTTTGGATACTTAAGTTCTTTCCTAATATTAACAGCATGTATTTGTTAGTAAATCTTTGTACATGGACATATCCATAATGATTTTTTGGAGTAATTTTATAGAAGAGGAGTTGCTGATCAGGGCCTGTTTTAAGGATTTTGAATATACTGACAGTTGAAACTCTAGGAGTTTGTACTAATTTCCCCACAATATGTGGGAACAACCAAATATTCTTTGTGGAGACAAGGCTCAGTATTAACATTACTTATTTATTGTTTTACGTATTTGACAATATGAGAAATGGTTTATTTTAAAATATGAATTTTGGAGGGGACGGAGGAAGATGGTGGAAGAGTAAGACGCGGAGATCACCTTCCTCCCCACAGATACATCAGAAATTCATCTACACGTGGAACTGCCCCTATAGAACACCTACTGAATGCTGGCAGAAGACCTCAGACCCCCCAAAAGGCAAGAAACTCCCCCACATACCTGGGTAGGACAAAAGAAAAAAGAATAAACAGAGACAAAAGGATAGGGACGGGACCTGCACCAGTGGGAGGGAGCCGTGAAGGAGGAAAGGTTTCCACACACTAGAAGCCCCTTCGCGGGCGGAGACTGCGGGTGGCGGAGGGGGAAGCTTCGGAGTAGCGGAGGAGAGCACAGCAACAGGGGTGCGGAGGGCAAAGCGGGGAGATTCCGGCACAGAGGATCGGTGCCCTCAGGCACACACCAGCCCGAAAGGCTTGTCTGCTCGGCCGCCGGGGCGGGCAGGGCTGGGAGCTGAGGCTCGGGTATCGGGTTTCGGTCGGAGCGCAGGGAGAGGACTGGGGCTGGCGGCAGGAAGAGAGCCTGAAGGGGTTAGTGCACCATGGCTAGCCCGGAGGGAGTCCGGGGAAAAAGTCTGGAGCTGCCGAAGAGGCAAGAGACTTTTTCTTCCCTTTTGTTTCCTGGTGCGCGAGGAGAGGGCATTAAGAGCGCTGCTTAAAGAAGCTCCAGAGACGGGTGCGAGCCGCGGCTAAAGGCGCGGACCCCGGAGACGGGCGTGGGACGCTGGGGCTGCTGCTGCCGCCGCCACAAGGCCTGTGTGTGAGCGCAGGTCACTGTCCACCCCGCCTTCCGGGGAGCCTGTGCAGCCCGCCACTGCTGGGGTCCCGGGACCCAGGGACGGCTTCCCCGGGAAAGCGCACGGAGCGCCACGGGCTGGTGCAACGTCACGCCGGCCTCTGCCGCGGCCCGCCCCGCACTGCGTGCCCCTCCCTCCCCTCGGCCTGAGTGAGCCAGAGCCCCCGAATCAGCGGCTCCTTTAAACCCATCCTGTCTGAGCGAAGAATGGACGCCCTCTGGCGACCTACACGCAGAGGCGGGGCCAGGTCCAAGGCTGAGACCCGGGAGCTGTGAGAGCAGAGAAGAGACAGGGAAATCACTCTGTGCAGCCTCGAAGGCAGCGGATTAAAGCTCCACGGTCCGCTTGATGTGCCCTGTGTCTGTGGAGTGCATGAATGGACAGCGAATCATCCCAAATTAAGGAGGTAGACTTTGAGAGCAAGATTTCAGACTTTTTCCCCTTTTCCTCTTTTTACAACGAATTATCCCAAATCGAGGAGGTGGACTTTGAGTGCAAGATTTTCGATTTTTTTCCCCCGTTCTTTTTTTGTGAATGTGTATGTGTATGCTTCTGTGAGAGATTTATTTCCTCTGTATAGCTTTGCTTCCACCATATGTCCCGGGGTTCTGTCTGTTTTTTTTCAATAATTACTTTTTAATTTTAATAACGCTACTATATTTTATACTTTATTCTATTTTACTTTACCTGCTCTTTCTTTTTTTCCTACCTTCCCTTCCTCCCTCCCTCCCTCCCTCCGCCCCTCCTTTCTTTCTCTCTCTCTTTCCTTCCTCCCTCCCTCCCTCCTGTCTTTCTTTCCTTCTTTCTTTTTTTTCTTCCTTTCTTTCTTTCCTCCCTCCCTCCCTCCTTTCTTTCTTTCTTTCCGTCCTTCCTCCCTCCCTCCTTTCTTCCTTCCTTCCTTCCTTTCTTTCCTTCTTCCTATCTTTCTCTCTCTCTTTCTTTCTTCTACTAATTCTTTCTTTCTACTTTTTCTCCCTTTTATTCTGAGCCGGGTAGATGAAAGGCTCTTGGCACTGCAGCCAGGAGTCAGTGCTGTGCCTCTGAGGAGGGAGAGCCAACTTCAGGACACGGGTCCACAAGACACCTCCCAGCTCCACATAATATCAAGCGGTGAAAATCCCCCAGAGATCTCCATCTCAACACCAGCACCCAGCTTCACTCAACGACCAGCAAGCTACAGTGCTGGTCACCCTATGCCAAGCAACTAGCAAGACAGGAACACAACCCCACCCATTAGCAGAGAGGCTGCCTAAAAACATAGTAAGGCCACAGGCACCCCAAAACACACCACCAGACGTGGACCTGTCCACCAGAAAGACAAGATCGAGCCTCAACCACCAGAACAAAGGCACTAGTCCCCCCCACCCGGAAGCCTACACAACCTACTGAAACAACCTTAGCCACTGGGGACACACACCAAAAACAACGGGAACTACGAATCTGCAGCCTGCAAAAAGGAGACCCCAAACACAGTAACATAAGCAAAATGAGAAGACAGAAAAACACACAGCAGGTGAAGGAGCAAGATAAAAACCTACCAGACCTAACAAATGAAGAGGTAATAGGCAGTCTACCTGAAAAAGCATTCAGAATAATGATAGTAAAGATGATCCAAGATTCTATTTCCAAGATCCCAAATCTTGGAAATAGAGTAGACAAAATGCAAGAAACAGTTAACAAGGACCTAGAAGAACTAAAGATGAATCAAGCATCGATTAAAAACACAATAAATGAAATGAAAAATACTCTAGATGGGATCAATAGCAGAATAACTGAGGCAGAAGAACGGATAAGTGAGGTGGAAGATAAAATAGTGGAAATAACTGATGCAGAGCAAAATAAAGAAAAAAGAATGAAAAGAACAGAGGACAGTCTCAGAGACCTCTGGGACAACATTAAACGCACCAACATTCGAATTATAGGGGTTCCAGAAGAAGAAGAGAAAAAGAAAGGGGCTGAGAAAATATTTGAAGAGATTATAGTTGAAAACTTCCCTAATATGGGAAAGGAAATAGTTAATCAAGTCCAGGAGGCACAGAGAGTCCATTACAGAATAAATCCAAGGAGAAATACGCCAAGACACATATTAATCAAACTGTCAAAAATTAAACACAAAGAAATCATATTAAAAGCAGCAAGGGAAAAACAACAAATAACACACAAGGGAATCCCCATCAGGTTAACAGCTGATCTCTCAGCAGAAACTCTACAAGCCAGAAGGGAGTGGCAGGACATAATTAAAGTGATGAAGGAGAAAAACCTGCAACCAAGATTACTCTACCCAGCAAGGATCTCATTCAGATTTGATGGAGAAATTAAAACCTTTACAGACAAGCAAAAGCTGAGAGAGTTCAGCACCACCAAACCAGCTTTACAACAAATGCTAAAGGAACTTCTCTAGGCAAGAAACACAACAGAAGGAAAAGACCTACAATAATGAACCCAAAACAATTAAGAAAATGGGAATAGGAACATACATATCGATAATTACCTTAAATGTAAATGGACTACATGCTCCCACCAAAAGACACAGATTGGCTGAATGGATACAAAAACAAGACCCATATATATGCTGTCTACAAGAGACCCACTTCAGACCTAGAGACACATACAGATTGAAAGTAAGGGGATGGAAAAAGATATTCCATGCAAATAGAAATCAAAAGAAAGCTGGAGTAGCAATTCTCATATCAGACAAAATAGACTTTAAAATAAAGACTATTAGAAGAGACAAAGAAGGACACCACATAATGATCAAGGGATCGATCCAAGAAGAAGATATAACAATTGTAAATATTTATGCACCCAACATAGGAGCACCTCAATACATAAGGCAAATACTAACAGCCATAAAAGGGGAAATCGACAGTAACACACTCATAGTAGGGGACTTTAACACCCCACTTTCACCAATGGGCGGATCATCCAAACAGAAAATCAGTAAGGAAACACAGGCCTTAAATGACACATTAGACCAGATGGATTTAATTGATACTTATAGAGCATTCCATCCAAAAGCAGCAGAACACACATTTTTCTCAAGTGCACGTGGAACATTCTCCAGGACTGATCACATGCTGAGCCACAAGCGAGCCTTGGTAAATTTAAGAAAATTGAAATCACACCAAGCATCTTTTCTGATCACAATGCTATGAGACTTGAAATTAAGTCTAAGAAAAAAATGGTAAAAAACACAAACACCTGAAGGATAAACAATATGCTACTAAACAGCCAATGGATCATCACTGAAGAAATCAAAGAGGAAATCAAAAAATACCCAGAGACAAATGAAAATGAAAGGACGACGATCCAAAACCTATGGGATGCAGCAAAAGTAGTTCTAAGAGGAAAGTTTATAGCAATCGATCTTACCTCAGGAAACAAGAAAAATCTCAAACAACCTAACCTTACACCTAAAGCAACTAGAGAAAGAAAAACAAACAAAACTCAAAGTTAGTAGAAGGAAAGAAATCATAAAGATCAGAGCAGAAATAAATGAAATGAGATGAAGAAAACAATAGAAAAGATAGATGAAACCAAAAGCTGGTTCTTTGAGAAAATAAACAAAATTGATAAACCATTAGCCAGACTCATCAAGAAAAAAAGGGAGAAGACTCAAATCAATAGAATTAGAAATGAAAAAGGAGAAGTAACAACTGACACTGCAGAAATACAAAGGATCATGAGAGATTACTACAAGCAACTCTATGCCAATAAAATGGACAACCTGGAAGAAATGGACAAATTCTTAGAAATGCACAACCTGCCAAGACTGAATCAGGAAGAAATAGAAAATATGAACAGACCAATCACAAGTACTGAAATTGGAACTGTGTTTTGAAAATTCCCAACAAAAAAAAGTCCAGGACCAAATGGCTTCAGAGGTGAATTATATCAAACATTTAGAGAAGTGTTAACACCTATCCTTCTGAAATCATTCCCAAACATTACAGAGGGAGGAATTCTCCCAAACTCATTCTATGAGGCTACCATCGCCCTGATACCAAAACGAGACAAAAATACCACAAAAAAAGAAAATTGCAGGACAACATCACTGATGAACATAGAAGCAAAACTCAACAAAACACTAGCAATCCAGATCAAACAATACATTAAAGGGATCACACACCATGATCAAGTGGGATTTATCCCAGGGATGCAAGGATTTTTCAATATCTGCAAATCAATCACTGTGATACACCACATCAATAAACTGAAGAATAGAAACCATATGATCATCTCAATAGATGCAGAAAAAACTTTTGACAAAATTCAACACCCATTTATGATAAAAACTCTTCAGAAAGTGGGCATAGAGGGAACATACCTCAACATAATAAAGGCCATATATGACAAACCTACAGCTAACAACATACTCAACACTGAAAAGCTGAAAGTATTTCTTCTAAGATAAAGAACGAGACAAGGATGTGCACTCTTGCCAATTTTACTCAACATAGTTTTGGAAGTCCTAGCCACAGCAATCAGAGAGGAAAAAGAAATGAAGGGAATCCAAATTGGAAAAGAAGTAAAATTGTCACTGTTTGCAGAAAATCCTTAAGATGCCACCAGAAAACTACTAGAGTTCATCAATGAATTCAGTAAAGTCGCAGGATACAAAATTCATACACAGAAATCTGTTGCACTTCTATACACTAACAACAAAAGACCAGACAGAGAAATTAAAGGAACAATCCCATTTACCAGCGCATCAAAAAGAATAAACTACCTAGAAATAAACCTACCGAAGGAAGCAAAAGACCTGTACTCCAAAAACTATAAGGTGCTGATGAAAAAAATCGAAGATGACACAAACAGATGGAAAGATATACCATGCTCTTGGATTGGAAGAATCAATATTGTCAAAATGACTGTACTACCCAAGGGAATCTACAGATTCAATGCAATCCCTATCAAATTACCAACAGCATTTTTCAGAGACCTAGAACAAAAAAAATCTTAAAATTTGTGTGGAGACACAAAAGACCCTGAATAGCCAGAGCAATGTTTTTTTTTTTTTTTTTTTTTTTTTTTCGCTACGCGGGCCTCTCACTGTTGCGGCCTCTCCCGTTGCGGAGCACAGGCTCCAAACGCGCAGGCCCAGTGGCCATGGCTCACGGGCCCAGCAGCTCCACGGCATGTGGGATCCTCCCGGACCGGGGCACGAACCCGTGTCCCCTGCATCGGCAGGCGGACACCCAACCACTGCGCCACCAGGGAAGCCCCAGAGCAATCTTGAGAAAGAAAAACAGAGCTGCAGGAATCAGGCTCCCTGACTTCAGACTATACTACAAAGCTACAGTAGTCAAAGCAGTATGGTTCTGGCACAAAAACGGAAATATAGATCAATGGAACAGGAGAGAAAGCCCAGAAATAAACCCATGCACCTATGGTGAATTAATCTACAACAAAGGAGGCAAGACTATACAGTGGAGAAAAGACAGTTTCTTCAATAAGTGGTGCTGGAAAAACTAAACAGCTACATGGAAAACAAATGAAATTAGAACACTGTTTTACACCATACACAGAAATAAACTCAAAATGGATTAATCATCTGAATGTAAGACCAGACACTATAATACTCAAAGAGGAAAACATAGGCAGAACACTCTTTCACATAAATTGCAGCAATACCTTTCTCAATCTGTCTCCCAGCGTAATGGAAATAAAAGCACAAATAAACAAGTGGGACCTAATTAACTCAAAAGCTTTTGCACAGCAAAGGAAACCACATACAAAATGAAAAGACACTTACAGAATGAGAGAAAACATTTGCAAACAATGCAACCAACAAGGGATTAATCTCTAAAATTTACAAACAGCTCATACAGCTCAATATCAAAAAAAAACCAAACAACCCAATCAAAAAATGGGCAGAAGACCTAAATAGACATTTCGTAAAAGAAGACATACAGCTGACCCACAAACACATAAAAAGATGCTCAACATCACTGATTATTAGAGAAATGCAAATCAAAACTACAGTGAGGTGTCACCTCACACCAGTCAGAATGGCCATCATCAAAAAGTCTACAAACAATAAATGCTGGAGAGGATGTGGAGAAAAGGGAACCCTCCTACACTGTTGGTGGGAATGTGAATTGGTACAGCCACTATGGAGAACAGTATGGAGGTTCCTTAAGAAACTAAAAATAGAGCTACCATATGATCCTGCAATCCCACTCCTGGGCATACATCTGGAGAAAAACATGGTTCTAAAGAATACATGCACCCCAATGCTCATTGCAACACTGTTTACAATAGCCAAGACACAGAAGCAACCTAAATGTCCATCAAAACATGAATGGGTAGGGCTTCCCTGGTGGCGCAGTGGTTGAGAGTCCGCCTGCCGATGCAGGGGATACGGGTTCGTGCCCCCGTCTGGGAGGATCCCATATGCCGTGGAGCGGCTGGGCCCGTGAGCCATGGCCGCTGAGCCTGCGCGTCCGGAGCCTGTGCTCCGCAGCGGGAGAGGCCACAATGGTGAGAGGCCTGCGTACCCACCCCCCAAAAAATGAATGGGTAAAGATGGGGTACATATATACAATGGAACATTACTCACCCATTAAAAATAATGAAATAATGCCATTTGCAGCAACATGGATGGACCTGCAGATTATCATACTAAGTGAAATAAGTTGGACAGAGAAAGACAAATATCATAGGATATCGCTTATACGCAGAAGCTAAAAAAATGATACACATCAACTTATTTACAAAACAGAAACAGACTCACAGACATAGAGAATGAACTTATGGTTACTGGGGTTGGGGGGTGAAGGGTGGGGTGAGGGATAGATTGGCAGTTTGGGATTGGCATGTACACACTGCTCTATTTAAAATAGAAAACCAACAAGGACCTACTGTATGGTACAGGGAACTCTGCTCAATACTCTGTAATAACCTAAATGGAAAAAGGATAGATACACGTGTATGTATAACTGAATCACTATGCTGTACACCTGAAACTAAACATTGTGAATCAACTATACTCCAATATAAAATAAAAATGTTTTGAAAAACTTCCTTTAGTTGCATGTCCTTGCCAATACCTGGTATGGTCAGACTTTTAAATTTTAGATATTCTAAAACATGTTCAGTGATATCTCACTGTAGTTTTATTTTTATTTCCCTAATGATTAATGATTAAACACACATATATCTTTACCATCCATTTATCTTCTTTGGAGGAGTACTTTTTTACTCTTTTGTTCATTTTATTTCACTGGGTTGTTTGCTTTCTTTCAGTGATTTGAGTTTGTATATATGTGTATATTCATGCGTGTGTATTCATATAAGTGTACATGTTCTTTTACATATATCATGGATAAAACTCATTTTTGAGAAGTATCGTTTCTATTTTCATCCTCTTAACAATGTCTTTCAAAGAGCAGAAGTTCTTCATTTGTGAAGTCCAATTTTTCTTTTTCTCTCTTATGCATTATGCTTTTGGTGTTGTATATAAGAAATCTTTGATAATCCCAGGCCATTAAAATTTTCTCCTATGTTTTCTTCTTTAAGTTTCATAATTGGGGGTTTACATTTATCTCTAGGGTCCATTTTCAATTAATATTTATATGTAGTGCTAGGTATGGATGGGTGTTCCCTCCCTCTTTTTTTTTTTTTGCACGTGGACATCCAATTGTTCACGTATCATTGTAGAAAATCAATTGACCATATATATTGTCAATGCAACAGTTTTCTAAATGATTCTAAAATTTAGTTGCACTTTGTCCAAAACCAGTAGGAAAGCTTTAATCAAAGTAGTCACAAAATGGAGCAACAAAGAACTTCAGTTACAAACTGCAAGTATTAAAAACAAAGCATATAAAAAAGGAATTATTATAATGACACCAAAACCTCAGGCAACAAAAGCAAAACTAAACAAGCGAGACTACATCAAAGTAAATGTTTTTACATAGCAAAGGAAACAATCAATAAAATGAAAAGGCAACCTATAAATTGGGAGAAAATATTTGTAACCCGTATATCTGATAAGGGGTTAATATCCAAAGTATCTAAGGATCTCCTATTACTCAAAAGCAAAAAACAAAGAACCCAATTAAAACATGGTCAGTGGACCTGAATAGACATTTTTTCAAAGAAGATAAACAAATAACTAACAGGTATATGAGAAGATGCTCAACATCACTAATCATCAGGGAAATGCAAATCAAAACCACATGAGATATCACCTCAGACTTGATACAATGTATATTACCAAAAAGACAAGAGATAACAAATGTTCCTGAGGATATGGGGAAAACAGAGCCCTTATACACTCTTGGTGGGAATGTAAATTGGTACAGCCATTATGGAAAACACAATGGAGGTTTCTCAACAAAACTAAAAATAGAACTACCATATAATTCAGTAATCCTACTTCTGGTACATAAGCAAAGGAAATGAAATCAGTGCCTTGAAGAGATATCTGTGCTCCCATGTTCATTGCAGTATTATTCATAATAGCCAAGATATGGAAACAACCTAAGTATCTGTTGATAGAAGAAGAATGAATAAAAATGGAATGTGTGTATGCATGTATATTAGTGTATATTATTAGAATATGATTCAGCCTTAAAAAAAGGAGATCCTGCCATTTGCAACAACATGGGTGAAACTGGAGGTCATTATGCTAAGTGAAATAAGCCAGACAGAAAGACAAAACAAACAATAACAACAATAAAAGACCCTGCATGATCTCACTGATATGTGGAACCTAAAAAGTAGAATACACAGAAACAGAGAGAAGAAGGTAGAATGGTGGTTACCAGGAGTGGGGAGGTGGGAGAAATGGGGAGATGTTAGTCAAGGGGTAGAAAGTTGTAGTTACATAGTATGAGTAAGTCTAGAGATGGATGTTGGGCAAGATGCCTATAGTTACAAATACTGTAATGAAGACTGGAAATTTGATAAAAATGTACATTTCAGGGGCTCTCATCACACACACTAATAGAACTATGTGAGGAGATATGTTAATTAGCTTGATTTAGTGATCATTTCACTAGGTATATCAAATTATCATGTTGTACACCTTAAGTATATACAACTTTTCTTAAATAGATAAAAGCAAGGGAGAAGCAGATGAAATTTAATTATGAGAACTTTAAAGAAGTATAACATCTCATTTTGCAATTTTATAATTGTGCCTAGAAATCTAGATGTGTTGGAAGGATATTTTGACGGAGCTCATATTTCTAACTGAAAAAATTTATATTCTGTTCTGAAAAGGAGAGAAGTTGAAAGAACATGATTGTGTGGCATTTCAATCCAGTGAAATATTTTTTAAACATCATATATACAAGCAACTTATTTGTTAAGTTTTGCCTTGGGAAAATATTTGTTCAAGAAAGTTACTCAATATGGGTGAAAAAATAAAATATTTGGAATTATATATTCACACCTTGCAATAGGAAGAACAGGCCTAAGAATGTCCTCCATTTAGCAGGATTGGCCAGAGTTTACCAGGCAACTTGGTACCTGTACAAGAGACACTTTTCTCAATTAACCTTATTAAAACCTACAGAGAAGAGGCATAAGAAGTTATCAACAACTTAAGTTTATTAGTCAGGAGGGCCTTCAAGATGGCAGAGGAGTAAGACGTGGAGATCACCTTCCTCCCCACAAATAGATTCAAAATACATCTACCTATGGAACAGCCCCGACAGAACACCTACTGAACGCTGGCAGAAGACCTCAGACTTCCCAAAAGGCAAGAAACTCCCCACGTACCTGGGTAGGGCAAAAGAAAAAAGGAGAAACAGAGACAAAAGAATAGGGATGGGACCTGCACCAGTGGGAGGGAGCTGTGAAGGAGGAAAGGTTTCCACACACCAGGAAGCCCCTTCGCGGGCGGAGACTGTGGGTGGCGGAGGGGGAAGCTTCGGAGCCACGGAGGAGAGCGCAGCCACAGGGGTGCGGAGGGCAAAGCGGGGAGATTCCAGCACAGAGGGCCGGTGCTCACCAGCACTCACCAGCCCGAGAGGCTTGTCTGCTCACCCGCCTGGGCGAGTGGCGGCTGGGAGCTGAAGCTCAGGCTTCAGAGGTCAGATCCCAGGGAGAGGACTGGGGTTGGCTGTGTGAACACAGCCTGAAAGGGGCTAGTGCACTGCAGCTAGCCGGGACAGAGTCCAGGAAAAGGTCTGGAACTGCCTAAGAGTGAAGAGACCATTGTTTCGGGGTGCATGGGGAGTGGGGATTCAGAACACCACGTAAATGAGCTCCAGAGATGGGCGCAAGCCATGGCTATCAGCAAGGACACCAGAGACGGGCATGAAACACTAACGCTGCTGCTGCAGCCACCAAGAATCCTGTGTGCAAGCACAGGTCACTCTCCATACCTCCCCTCCTGGGAGCCTGTGCAGCCCATCACTGCCAGGGTCCCGTGATCCAGGGACAACTTCCCCGGGAGAACACAAGGCGCGCCTCAGGCTGCTGCAACGTCACACCAGCCTCTGCTGCCACAGGCTCGCCCCGCATTCCATACCCCTCCCTCCCCCTGGGCTGAGTGAGCCAGAGCCCCCCAATCAGCTGCTCCTTTAACCCCCTCCTGTCTGGGGGACGAACAGAAGCCAGATGGTGACCTACATGCAGAGGTGGGGTCAAATCCAAAGCTGAACCCTGGGAGCTGTGCGAACAAAGAAGAGAAAGGGAAACCTCTCCCAGCAGCCTCAGGAGCAGCGGATTAACTCTCCACAATCAACTTGATGTACCCTGCATCTGTGGAATACCTGAATAGACAAAGAATCATTCCAAAATTGAGGAGGTGGACTTTGGGAGCAACTGTAGACTTGAGGTGTGCTTTCTGCATCTAATTTGTTTCTATTTTATGTTGATCTTTTTAGTATTTAGAGATTATCGTTGTTAGATTTGTTTATTGATTTGGTGGCTCTCTTCCTTTTTCTTTTGATATATATATATTTTATTTTCTCTTTTTGTGGTGTGTACATGTATTCCTCTTTGTGTGATTTTGTCTGTATAGGTTCACTTTTACGATTTGTCCTAGGGTTCTGTCTGCCCATTTATTTTTAGTATAGTTTTTAGCACTTGTTATCATTGCTGGATTTCTTTATTGGTTTGGTTGCTCTCTTCTCTTTTTTATTACTTTTTAATGTTTCATTGTAATACTTTTTTATTTTAATAACTATTTTATTTTTCTTCATTTTTTTTCTCCCTTTTCTTCTGAGCAATGTGGCTGACAGGGTCTTGGTGCTCTGGCTGGGTGTCAGGCCTGAGCCTCTGAGTTGGGAGAGCCAAGTTCAGGACATTGGTCCACCAGAAACCTCCTGGCCCCTCATAATATCAAATAGCAAAACGTCTCCCAGAGATCTCTGTCTCAACACTAAGACTCAGCTCCACTCAACGACCAGCAAGCTCCAGTGCTGGACACCCCGTGCCAAACAACTAGCAAGACAAGAACACAAACGCACCCATTAGCAGAGAGGATGCCTAAAATCATAGAAAGGTCACAGACATCCCAAACACACCACCAGACGTGGTCCTGCTCACCAGAAAGACAAGATCCAAACTCATCCACCAGAACACAGGCACTAGTCCCCTCCACCAGGAAGCCTACACATCCCACTGAACCAAGCTTACCCACTGGGGGCAGACACCAAAAACAACGGAAATTAAGAACCTACAGCCGGTGAAAAGGAGACCCCAAACACTGTAAGTTAAGCAAAATGAGAAGAAAGAGAAATACACAGCAGATGAAGGACCAAGGTAAAAACCCACCAGGATAAACAAATGAAGAGGAAATAGGCAGTCTACGTGAAAAAGAATTCAGAGTAATGACACTAAAGATGATCCAAAATCTTGGAAATAGAATGGAGAAAATACAAGAAACGTTTAACAAGGACCTAGAAGAACTGAAGAGCACACAAAGAATGATGAACAACACAATAAAAGAATTTAAAAATTCTCTAGAAGGAATCAGTAGCAGAATAACTGAGGCAGAAGAATGGATAAGTGACCTGGAAGATGAAATAGTGGAAATAACTACCACAGAGCAGAATAAAGAAAAAAAGAATGAAAAGAATTGAAAACAGTCTCACAGACCTCTGGGACAACATTAAACCCACCAACATTCAAATTATAGGGGTCCCAGAAGAAGAAGAGAAAAAGAAAGGGACTGAGAAAGTATTTGCAGGATTATAGTCAAAACTTCCCTAATATGGGAAAGGAAATAGTCAATCAAGGCCAGAAAGCACAGAGAGTCCCATACAGGATAAATCTAAGGAGAAACATGCCAAGACACATAATTATTCAAACTATCAAAAATTAAATACAAAGAAAAAATATTAAAAGCAGCAAGGGAAAAGCAACAAATAACATACAAGGGAACCCCCATAAGGTTAACACCTGAACTTTCAGCAGAAACTCTGCAAGCCATAAAGGTGTGGCAGGACATATTTAAAGTGATGAAAGGGAAGAACCTACAACCAAGACTACTCTACCCAGAAAGGATCTCATTCAAATTCGATGGAGAAATTAAAACCTTTACAGACAAGGAAAAGCTAAGAGACTTCAGCACCACCAAACCAGCTTTACAACAAATGCTAAGGAACTTTTCTAGGTAGGAAACACAAGGAAAAGACCTACAATAACGAACCCAAAACAATTAAGAAAATGATAATAGGAACATACATATCCATACTTACCTTAAATGTAAATGGATTAAATGCGCCAACCAAAAGACATAGACTGGCTGAACGGATGCAGAAACAAGACCCATATATATGCTGTCTACAAGAGACCCACTTCAGACCTAGGGACACATACAGACTGAAAGTGAGGGGATGGAAAAAGATATTCCATGCAAATGGAAATCAAAAGAAAGCTGGAGTAGCAATTCTCACATCAGACAAAATAGTCTTTAAAATAAAGACTATTACAAGACACAAAGCAGGACACTATATAAAGATCAAGGGATTAATCCAAGAAGAAGAAATAACAACTGTAAATATTTATGCACCCAACATAGGCGCTACTCAATATACAAGACAAATGCTAACAGCCATAAAATGGGAAATTTACAGTAACACAATAATAGTAGGGGACTTTACCACCTCACTTTCACCAAAGGGCAGATCATCCAAAATGAAAATAAATAAGGAAACACAAGCTTTAAAAGACACATGAAACAAGATGGAGTTAATTGATATTTAGGGGACATTCCATCCAAAAAACAACAGAATACACATTCTTCTCCAGTGCTCCTGGAACATTCTCCAGGATAGATCATATCTTGGGTCACAAATCAAGCCTTGGTGAATTTAAGAAAACTGAAATCGTATCAGGTATCTTTTCTGACCACAACACTATGAGGCTAGATGTGAATTACAGGAAAAAATCTGTAAGAAATACAAACACATGGAGGCTAAACAACACACTACTTAATAACCAACAGATCACTGAAGAAATCAAAGAGGAAATCAAAAAATACCTAGAAACAAATGACAATGAAAACACGATGACCCAAAACTTATGGGATGCAGCAAAAGCAGTGCTAAGAGGGAAGTTTAGAGCAATACAATGCTACCTCAAGAAACAAGAGAAATCTCAAATAAACAACCTAACCTTACACTGAAAGCAATTAGAGAAAGAAGAAGAACAACAAAAAAAACCAAAGTTAGCAGAAGGAAAGAAATCATAAAGATCAGAACAGAAATAAATGAAAAAGAAATGAAGGAAACGAGAGCAAAGATCAAGAAAACTAAAAGCTGGTACTTTGAGAAGATAAACAAAAGTGATAAACCATTAGCCAGACTTATAAGGAAAAAAAGGGAAAAGACTCAAATCAGTAGAATTAGAAAGGAGAAAGGAGAAATACCAACTAACACTGCAGAAATACAAAGAATCATGTGAGATTACTACAAGCAACTCTATGCCAATAAAATGGACAACCTGGAAGAAATGGAGAAATTCTTAGAAAAGCACAACCTTCTGAGACTGAACCAGGAAGAAATAGAAAATATAACATCAATCACAGGCACTGAAATTGAAACTGTGATTAAAAATCTTCCAACAAACAAGAGCCCAGGACAAGATGGCTTCACAGGTGAACTCTATGAAACATTTAGAGAAGAGCTAACACCTATCCTTCTCAAACTCTCCCAAAATAGAGCAGAGGGAAGAAATTTCCCAAACTTATTCTACAAGCCCGCCATCACCCAGATACCAAACCAGAGAAAGATGTCACAAAAAAAGAAAACTATAGGCCAATATCGCTGATGAACATAGATGCAAAAATCCTCAACAAAATACTAGCAAACAGAATCCAACAGCACATTAAAAGGATCACACAACATGATCAAGTGGGCTTTATCCCAGGAATGTAAGGATTCTTCAATATATGCAAATCAATGTAAAAAACCATATTAACAATTTGAAGGATAAAAACCACATGAGCATCCCAATAGATGCAGAAAAAGCTTCTGACAAAATTCAACACCCATGTATGATAAAAACCCTCCAGAAAGTAGGCATAGAGGGAACTTACCTCAACATAATCAATGCCATATATGACAAACCCACAGCCAACATCAACCTCAACGGTGAAAAATTGAAACCATTTCCACTAAGATCAGGAACAAGACAAGGTTGCCCACTCTCACCACTATTATTCAACATAGTTTTAGAAGTTTCAGCCACAGCAGTCAGAGAAGAAATAAAAGGAATCCAAATTGGTGAAGAAGAAGTAAAACTGTCACTGTTTGGATATGACATGATATTCTACATAGAGAATCCTAAAGATGCTACCAGAAAACTACTAGAGCTAATCAATGAATTTGGTAAAGTAGCAGGATACAAAATTAATGCACAGAAATCTCTGGCATTCCTATACACTAATGATGAAAAATCTGAAAGTTAAGAAAACACTCCCATTCACCACTGCAACAAAAAGAATAAAATATCTAAGAATAAACTGACCTAAGGAGACAAAACACCTGTATGCAAAAAATTATAAGACACTGATGTAAGAAATTAAAGATGATACAGATAGATGGAGAGATATACCATGTTCTTGGATCGGAAGAATCAACATTGTGAAAATGACTCTACTACCCAAAGCAATCTACAGATTCAATGCAATCCCTATCAAACTACCACTGGCATTTTTCACAGAACTAGAACAAAAAATTTCATAATTTGTATGGAAACACAAAAGACCCCGAATAGCCAAAGCAATCTTGAGAAAGAAAAATGGAGCTGGAGGAATAACGCTCCCTGACTTTAGACTATACTACAAAGCTACAGTGATCAAGACAGTATGCCACTGGCACAGAAGCACAAGTACAGACCAATGAAACAGGACAGAAAGTCCAGAGATAAACCCACGCACATATGGTCACCTTATCTTTGATAAAGGAGGCAAGAATATACAGTGGAGAAAAGACAGCCTCTTCAGTAAGTGGTGCTGGGAAAACTGGACAGCTACATGGAAAAGAATGAAATTAGAACACTCCCTAACATCATACACAAAAATAAACTCAAAATGGATTAAAGACATAATGTAAGGCCAGACACTATAAACTCTTAGAGGAAAATATAGGCAGAACACTCCATGACATAAATCACAGCAAGATCCTTTTTGACCCACCTCCTAGAGAAAGGGAAATAAAAACAAAAATAAACAAATGTGACCTAATGAAACTTAAAAGCTTTTGCATAGCAAAGGAAACCATAAAAAAGATGAAAGGACAACCCTCAGAATGGAAGAAAGTATTTGCAAATGAAGCAACTGACCAAGGATAAATCTCCAAAATATAGAAGCAGCTCATGCTGGTGAATATCAAAAAAACAAACAAACCAATCCAAAAATGGGCAGACAGCCTACATAGACATTTCTCCAAGGAAGATATACACATCGACAACAAGCATGTGAAAGGATGCTCAAAATCACTAATCATTAGAGAAATGCAAATCAAATCTACGAGGTATCACCTCACATCTGTTAGAATGGCCATCATCAAAAAATCTACAAACAATAAATGCTGGAGAGGGTGTGGAGAAAAGGGAACACTCTTGCACTGTTAGTGGGAATGTAAACTGATACAGCCACTATGGAGAACAGTATGGAGGTTCCTTAAAAAACTACAAATAGAACAACCATACGACCCAGCAATCCCACTACTGGGCATATACCCTGAGAAAACCATAATTCAAAAAGAGTCATGTACCACAATGTTCACTGCAGCTCTATTTACAATAGCCTGGAGATGGAAACAACCTAAGTGTCCATCATCGGATGAATGGATCAAGAAGATGTGGCACATATATACAATGGAATACTACTCAGCTATAAAAAGAAACGAAATTGAGCTATTTGTAATGAGGTGGATAGACCTAGAGTCTGTCATACAGAGTGAAGTAAGTCAGAAAGAGAAAGACAAATACCGTATGCTAACACATATATATGGAATTTGAGGAAAAAAATGTCATGAAGAATCTAGGGGTAAGACGGGAATAAAGACACAGACCTACTAGAGAATGGACTTGGGGATATGGGGAGTGGGAAGGGTAAGCTGTGACAAAGCGAGAGAGAGGCATGGACATATATACACTACCAAACGTAAAATAGCTAGCTGGTGGGAAGCAGCCGCAAAGCACGGGGAGATCAGCTCGGTGCTTTGTGACCACATAGAGTGGTGGCATAGGGAGGGTGGGAGGGAGGGAGATGCAAAGGGAAGAGATATGGGGACATATGTATATGTATAACTGATTCACTTTGTTATAAAGCAGAAACTAACACAGCATTGTAAAGCAATTATACTCCAATAAAGATGTTAAAAGAAATCAAAAAAAAAAGAAAAAAGAAAAAACAACATAGACAAAAGCAACAATATAAAAAACATACCTAGAAAGAAACCATACAAAAATGTATATAGGGCTTCCCTGGTGGCACAGCGGTTGAGAGTCCGCCTGCCAATGCAGGGGACACGGGTTCGTGCCCCGGTCCTGGAAGATCCCACATGCCGCGGAGCGGCTGGGCCCGTGAGCCATGGCCGCTGAGCCTGCACGTCCAGAGCCTGTGCTCCGTGATGGGAGAGGGCACAACAGTAAGAGGCCCACGTACAGCAAAAAAAAAAAAAAAGTATATAACCTACATGCAGGCAACAATAAGAATTTCCTGATTGACGTAGGAAAAAGAAGTCTCAACCAGAATAGTATGTTATGTGTACTCGTGAGGCACAGCTATTGTAAGAATATCGATTTTGTTTAATTCATTTACAGATTTAGTACCTTATCCATAACAGCTGATGACAATCAAACATGGGCTCCTGTTTCCTGTACCCAAAATCAACCATGGAAACATTACGGAAGGAATAAAGAAAAAACATTAACAAACGCAAAAACACAAAACTAAATAATCCCTGAGGGACGATAAGTCTCCACTGAACTAGAACCTGAGTGTGGGCAGGTAGGGGGATGCCCTGAATTCGAGACAGGTCTGTAGCCTGCAAGAGAGGCAGATGACAGGATTGATTAGAGGAAAGCCTTTAAACTTGAGCCCTTGATTCTTCCACTGTGCTCTGGGACCATGACTCTCCACTGCTTCACTGAAGGAACCTGAGGCAGCATTTCAGAGCCCGCATGCCAGGAGCATGGGACACCAAAGATTGGGCTGGATGTGGCAGTGTGGTCCACAGGCTGTGAAACAACCATCTGAAACTTTGTTCGTGGATGACGACTGGCCTTTTTAAATGATCATCTTAATAGACTATCACACACGGACTCAAAGAGAAAAGCAAGTAACACAGTACTTGTACAAAAGGACAGAAATTCATTTCTGAACTTCTGGGCAATGCCCCTGATGTCAACAAAGAGAGACCACAGTGAGAACTGTCAGGCTAAGGCGCCCCTTCACTAACTCCTCTGGGATTCTGTGGGGCATGGTTGGGGACAGGGATGGATTCATACCAGAGAAGGAAGGAATCGCAGGCCCTGCCAGCAGTCAACGTGACGACCCTGAGTGAGACCTGACGGGCTCCGAACCACAGAAGAGAGTCTCGCCTCCTTTCCCCTCAGCTCATCTTACCTGCAGCAGCCATCTCTGGGAGGCTCCAGGCAGAAGTGTCCAGATGAGACGTGCCTGCACTTCACACCAGCAGTCTCAGGGAGTTGATGTCTTTGATGTGAGGCCTTGGCCTCAGGTCAGCAGACGGGAGGTAGCCCAGCACCTACAGGGAGTCAAGAGAAGACACTGAGGGAGGACTGAGAGCACCATCCACCATAGAAGAGGGGGCCCCAAAGAGCCCTCACTGTCGGTCTCGGGGGACCCAGGCATGGCTGTGAGGCTCAGGCCCCCAGATACTTCCAGCTGGGGGTGCCGACAGAAATGAGAGCCAAGGTGTGACGCCTGCTGACTCAGCTCAGCAGAGGGAAAAGTCCCAGAACCTGCCAAGAGTCAACGAGAGGGCCTCGTGCCAGGCCCGCGGGAAGCTCCCCTGGAACCACCCTCCGACCCCCTTCCCGCCCTGCCCCGCCCCGCCCCGCCCCGGCCCCAGCCCCCGCCCCCCCCATGCTGTGCTCCTGGAGCCCAGATGCGCATGACCGGATGTGACGTCCTCCTACACACGCGGTGGGGGCGACGCCATTGTTGAGAGCTGCCGTCCGGTGAGGGTGAGCCGCAGGAGGAATCCCACGTCTCTTCAGGTGTCAAAGTGTGAGGTAACCCCAGTTAGAAGTGCGGGGACGCCCGCGACACCCCCAATCCACTTTCCCTCTGAAAAGAGACGGAACAGGCCCCGCCCACCCCGCCCCTGCTCTCGGCCCGAGAGGCTCGGGCCTGGCCGTTAGGCCCAAAGTCCATCCGCTTCCCCCACGGGGTCTCGGGCAAGGAAGGCCTCGCTCTGAGGCTGGTGGACCCTGGCTCACCTCAGTTGAGGGAGCGTCCCAGGCCCTGTGAAGGACGGGACCCCTGTGGGGACCGAGGGGCTCCACACCCCAAAATGGCGGCCACGCAGACCTCGCCCCTGACGTCGGCCTGGGAGCTTCCGGGCAGGTCTAAAGACTGAGGGGCTCCCTCAGTGCGAACGCGGACGGGCGGACGGACGCAGGAGACCCAGGGAGGAGGGGGCCTTGTTCTGAGGGGCTGGCCGCAGGTCAGCAGAGGGAGGATTTCCAGGGCACGGGAGGAGTCAGGGTGAGGACCGTCCTCCCCGTCGCAAGGGCACCTCAGAACCCCTCCCCTGTTGTCAGCCGCTTCCTCCTGGCCACACGCGGAGAAGGGAGGGCTGCTGTCTGAGAGGGGAGGTGCAGGCCAGCAGAAGGCGCGTCCCTAAGCACCGCCAAGAGTCAGCCCAAGCCCTTGAGTGAGGGCCAGTGGGGCCGCCAGCCACAGGGCCTCGACCTGTCTGCCGCACGCTGCAGGCTTGGTACAACTCTGCCACGTGCGGCCGCCTGGTCACCCTCACTGCCTCCTAGTGAGACTCAGGCAGGTGCCGGCACTGGTGCGAGCAGATGGCCCTCGGGGCAAGAGAGGAGGTCCAGGCTGCACCGGCCGTCCAGGGAGGACCCCGAGTGAGGACTAAGGGAGTCACCCACCCCGAGGAGAAGGGGCCAGAGAGAACACGGCCTGTCCCCTCCTGCCAACCCTTAAACTCCCAAGAAAGGACTGTCAGGCCGAGCCTGCCCGTAATTTCCTCTGCCAGGTCCAAGGGAGGTTAGAGCTTTGTTCTGAAGGGGCAGCCACGAGGCAGCAGAAGGGAGGGTCCCAGGGCCCTTCGGTGGTGGGCTGAACGCTCCCTCCTTTCCTCCTCCTGGGTGTCACGGAGGATGGTGGTGTCAACTTCAGAGCAGCAGAGGGCATGGGGTGGGGGGTGGGGTGGGGGAGTCTTGCCAACAACTGTCATCCTGACTCTGAATGGGAACCGCGGGGACCTACCTCCCCTGCCAGCCCCCACTGTCACCCCCGTACCGCCCAGGCAGGGCTGGCTGGCTGTGCCCCAAGGCTCACCCGACCGTCCTCCACAGGGCTCTCAGGGGACAGGCTGAGCAGGAGAACAGGAGCCCTGTGGGCCCTCGGGCAGTGCCCTCACGGACCCTGCAGAGGCGGCCTTGGTTAAAGCCAGGGAGGACTCTCCCCGCTGAAGGTGCTCACAGCATCTCCTTGTCCCTCCCCCAGGTGCCCTCGTTGCCTGCCTTCCTGCCCACGCTCCCGCCTGCTGGCCCTGACCTGTGTCATCATGCCTCGGGGCCGGAGGAGCAAGCGCCATGCCCATAAGAAACGCCGCCAGGCCCGGGGGGAGACTCAGAGGCTCAAGGGTGCCCAGGCCACTGAGGCGGCGGCGGCGGCAGAGATAGAAGAGTCGCCCTCCTCCCCCGCTTCTGTGTCTCGGGGTACTTCCCCGAGCTCCCCTGCTGCTGGCACTCGCCAGGAGCCTCAGGGAGGCCCAGCCACGAGCTCTCGTGCTGCAGGGGTTTCATGCCCAGGATCTGAAGAGGGTGCCCAGAGCCAAGACGAGGAAAGTGCAAGTACCGCCCAGGCAGCACCTTCCGTTCACAGCACTTACACCGATCCTCTGACCAAGCAGGCCAAGAAGTTGGGGCAGTTCCTGCTGGATAAGTACAACATGAAGGAGCTCATCTCGCAGGCAGCACTGCTGGAGATGGTCAACAAGAAGTACAAGAAGCACTTCCCTGAGATCCTCAGGAGAGCCTCTGAGTACATGGAGCTGGTCTTTGGCCTCGATCTGAAGGAAGTCGACCCCAGCAGTCACTCCTACGCCCTCATCAACAAGCTGGGCCTGTGCAGCGAGGGAAATCCGAGTGATGAGTCGGGGCTGCCCATGTCCGGTCTCCTGATGGCTATCCTGGGCAAGATCTTCGAGAACGGCAACCGTGCCACCGAGGAGGAGATCTGGGATTTCCTCAATTCATTGGGTTTCTATGCTGGGAGGATCCACTTGATCTTTGGGGAGCCCAGGAGGCTCATCAACAAGTATTTCCTGCAGCAGAAGTACCTGACGTACAGCCAGGTGCCCAACAGCGATCCTCCGCACTATGAGTTCTTGTGGGGCCCGAGAGCCCACGCTGAAACCAGCAAGATGAAAGTGCTGGAGTATATGGCCAAGATCAATGATACCGTCCCCAGGGCCTTCCCAGATCTCTATGAGGAGGCTATGAAAGATGAGGAAGAGAGAGCAAGAGTGAGAGCCGCGGCAGGGGCTGCAGCTGTTGCTAAGCGCAGAGCACGTTCCAGGGCCAAGGCCCGCAGCTCCTCCCACATGTAGGGAGGGAGGCCGCGGGCAGATTGCTCACTTTGTTTTGGAAGAGAGCAGTCAGGCTCCTAAATAGTGCAGAGTAGTAGGGGTGGAGGGAACAAAGTATAGATCTCATTTATCTTCCTGTTTTAAACTAGTAACTTCTATATATTATTGATTGATTTATTTAGGTTTTTTCAAATGTTTTTTTTCTTGTAATAGTGTGTTTTCTTAAGAATACGAATTCGTGAATGACATTGCTTGCATACTTATTGCTGTTCAAAGAGTTCTAAAGTTACAGTTTTGGTATATATAAAAGAAATTCACGACCATCTATATTTTCTGTGTGATCCAGAAGTAGAAAACATGGCAGTGCAATAGAGATTTTCATGGAAATGTGAAAGGCGACCACAGAAAATATTTAGAAACAAAAAATGGAGAAAACAGAGTAAAAGGTATTTAATTTGTAGTTTGCCTTATTTCTTTGAAACTTTCTTTTGGTAGAAATAAAAGATACTTTGACTGATTTAGCTCATTTGTGAGTATTTGTTTCTTTTGTCCTAGTGCACTGCATATTCTCTGCCACCTACTGGATTAAAAATAAACTCTGATGGGAGGATGGTATTTTGGGGGTTCATAATAATCATATCATAACTGCCATTCATCAAAAACCCAATATTTCTTAATGAGTATGCCACTGCTTTCCATGTAGTACATAACATTCCAGCATTCATGCAGGATAGGATTTAGCAGACTCCCTTTATAGGTGAATAACTTGCAAATTTCTCAAGTTCACAAGACTGATTAAGGGACCTTGCTGGGTCTAGTCCCCTGGTCTGGAATCGTCTAGAGCCTACACTCTTCCACTCCTCCCAGCCTAAGCCAGACTTTACGTCTTTTAATTCATTTTTCTTCTCACCACTCCAAAATGTATCTCATGGGATAAAAGGGGCCCTGTTCCCAAAGCACTGTTTTGAATTACAGTAATAGTAACGCTGAATAAGTGAATGCTATGAATAAAAAAAATTATTTTGGTGACAATGGGGTCTTCTACTTATGCAACGTCAGATACCCTGAAAAGATCAGCATCTCCTCATTTACTCTTCAAGTTTCTCAGGGACATAAAAGCCTTGGTTTAAGAGCTGTGTCCTCAGGTCAGTGGAGGGAGGAGTCCCAGCCTCTGAGAGTTACTCAAGGTGAGGGCCTTAGAACAGAAGGGGGCCCCACAAGGTATACCCTGCTTTCTCCCTTCTGTGGCCATGCGCAGAGCTGTCTGTCTGAAGGTACCCCTTCTTCTCCTCCGGGGCAAGGGTGGAGAGGTTCTCAGGGAGGTGGGTTCCTTGGTCTTGTGGCAGCATCTCCAATTCTGCCCAGGTAGGAGATCCTAACAGGCCTTAATTTGCTTCAGGGTGAGGACACTGGGTGCTGATGAGTGGACTCCCCATAACAAAGGGGGACCACACAGAGGCCCCTGGCAGGGGTAGCCAGGGAATAGGTCTCTTACCTCCCCTTCTGGTGTCTCAGGAAGGTGAAAGCCTTGGCCTGAGGCTGGCAGACAGTAGGGAGGGTGGAGTCCCATATGCTACCTGAAGTCAAGGTAAGAAACCTGAGTTAGGACTGAGGGGCCACTGACTCCAGAAGAGTGGGGCCTTGTAAAATCCTGCTCCTCAGAAGACCCCAACAGCTTTGGACAGATCTGGTTCATCCTGACTTCCAATTCAGAATTTCCAAGAAGGTAATGCCTTTGTTCCGACGAGCACAGCTTCAGGGGAGTGGAGGGTGGAGGCCTGGGTCTGGTCAGGCCTCACGATGAGGACCCTGAATGAGGAGCAAGAGGACCACTCACTCCAGAACAGAGGAGAATGCAGAGTCCCACCCCTGACGTCAGCCCCAGGAGGCGCAGGACAAAGCTTTCTGGCTGGCGTGGCCCCTCTTTCCACTGGGCGTGGTCTCAGGGAGGCGAGGGCCTTGGTCTATGGGGAACAGCCTCACTCAGTAGAGACTGGAAATCTAGTGTCTCTAAATGGGGATAGAGGGACTCCACGTAGAACACAGCCCTGCCACTGGACGCCTCCCCTTGGCAAAGCCAGGAATGTTGGCATGATGCGCCCCACACCTTTCCTTTTAGAGCGTCTCGGGTAGATGAGGCACTTGGTCTCAGGGGCCAGCCTCAGGTGAGCACAGGGAGGAATTCCAGGTCATGCCAAGAGCCAAGCACAGGACCACGAGGACTGAGGGAACCACCCAAATCATAAAAGTGGGGACGCCACAGAATCCCTCCCTTACTGTCGGCCATGAGTGACCACAGGCAGTCATGCCCACGTGAGGCAACCCTCACATCCTCCTAGGTGGTCTCAGGGAATTAAAGGCTGCAGTATGAGAGCACAGGCCTCCCTAGGTCACGGGAAGAGTCAGCGTAAGGGCTCCGAGTGAGGACCAAGGGGAACGCCCAACCGAAAAGAGAGAGGAACACATGCACGGCCCCACCACCCTCTCGGCCCCGGGAAGTCCCAGGCAGGGGCAGGTCCATGTGTCACCCACTTGCTTCCAGCTCCGGAGGACTCGGGTCAGTAGAGGGAAGAGTCCCAGATCCTGACAGACTGAGGACTACTGAGGTCACAGACCCCAGCAGAGTGGAGCCCGGAGAATCCTGCCCTCTGCTGTTAGTCCTCAGAAGCCCCTGAGAAATAGCTGTGGCTACACGTGGCCTACTCTGACTTCTACTTCTGGGGACTCAGGGTGGTGAGGACTTTGCTCTGAGGCTGGCTGACTCAGCATAGGGGAAATTTCCAGGTTGTGCTAGGAGTTGGGGTGAGGACCTAAGGCTGGAGTGGAGCGTGAAAACCATAACAATGGGGGCAGCACATCATCTCTCCCCTGCTGTCAGTCCTGGGAGACGCCTGGATAGATGTCAGGCCGAGCAGAGGCAACCCTTAACTCCTCCCGGGGTGACAGAGAAGTGAGCACAGTAATAGGTGAAGAGAGGGAGAAATTATAGGTCTTCCCAGGAGTCAAACCGAGGAGGCTGCGTGAGGACTGGTGCGGCCGACCATCATAAGGCCTGGGTTTGCCTGCCACAGCTTTCTGCCTTCAGAGACCGCAGGTAGATGTGGGAAATCAGGCTACCCTCACCTTCTTCTATTGGGTCTCAGAGAGCTGTGGGCCTTTCTATGAGCACATGTCCTCAGGTAAAGAGAGAGGAGCCACAGGCCTTCCCAGGAGTCAAACTGAGAACCCTGAGTGACGACTAAGGGGAACATGCCCCACCCCCTGAGCTGTGGGGACGACAAAGAGTCTAGCCTTGCCCCTGCTTTCAGCACTTGAAGGCTCAGGACAGGGCAGTCGGGCCGAGGCTCCTTTACATCAGGTCTAAGGGAGGTGAGATCCTCAGCCTGAAGGTAAAGCCATTAGAGGGCAGAAGGGTGGGTCCCAGGCCCTACGTGAAGCCAAATGAGAGCAGTGAATAGGGACTGAGGACCCAGTGATCCCAGGAGAGAAAGGACTCCACAGAGCTGTCAGCACTGGGTTCCCCCCGTCAGGGCGGTGAGCTGGGGCACCCCTCACTTCCTCCTCATGGGTCCCCGGGACCACCGAGGTGTCAACGGCAGAGCAACAGAGGGGAGGAAGCCCAGGCCCTGGCTGCCGTCCACCTAAAGATCCTGAAGATGAACTGAGCGGACTCCCCGCCCTAGAACACGGAAGGTCCCACTGGCAGCCCCTTCTGTCACCCCAGTGACACTCAGGTAGGCTGGCTGGCTGTGCCCCAAGGCTCACCCGACCGTCCTCCACAGGGCTCTCAGGGGACAGGCTGAGCAGGAGAACAGGAGCCCTGTGGGCCCTCGGGCAGTGCCCTCACGGACCCTGCAGAGGCGGCCTTGGTTAAAGCCAGGGAGGACTCTCCCCGCTGAAGGTGCTCACAGCATCTCCTTGTCCCTCCCCCAGGTGCCCTCGTTGCCTGCCTTCCTGCCCACACTCCCGCCTGCTGGCCCTGACCTGTGTCATCATGCCTTGGGGCCTGAAGAGCAAGCGCCGTGCCCGGGAGAAACGCCGCCAGGCCCGGGAGGAGACTCAGAGGCTCAAGGGTGCCCAGGCCACTGAGGCAGCGGCGGCGGCAGAGATAGAAGAGTCGCCCTCCTCCCCCGCTTCTGTGTCTCGGGGTACTTCCCCGAGCTCCCCTGCTGCTGGCACTCGCCAGGAGCCTCAGGGAGGCCCAGCCACGAGCTCTCGTGCTGCAGGGGTTTCATGCCCAGGATCTGAAGAGGGTGCCCAGAGCCAAGGTGAGGATAGCGAGTCACAGATGAGCGGGCCTGCCCCATCCTGGACGGTTCGCCTTTCCCTCCCCTACCTGGACACTGGTGGTTGCAGCATGCCCAGAGATCCTCCCTCTCGTGGGCAAGGACCACTGCTAGGTTTCCAGCCGTACCTGGACCAAGCAAGACAAAACCGCCAGCACAGGTTGACGCAGGCGCACCAAGACCTAAAAGGTGACTCAAGGTAACCCCGGGTTCATTATGCCTCATTTGCAATTACTTAGCATTGCGGCTTTTGCTTCCCCGCCCCACCCCATGGATTCTGCTTGGGTGCTTACGGGTAAGTGCCTGCATACTAGCAGGAAACTTATATAACCTAAAGCTGTCAATCGATTTGTCACTCAAATAACACAGGACACAGGGAGGGACCACCACTCTACAAAACACAGCCCTACCCCATTGCGGGGCTGCTTCTGGTTTCCAGACAGCCCGCTCTCCTGCTTTCTCGGGAGTGTACTTTTGCTCTGCTTAACTGAACTCTTGCTACTTAAAACTGCTCTACGCCTCTCGATTGAATTCTTCCTCCTTGGGAGGGCAAGAACCAAGGAAATCGCCATTCCGCTGGTGACAAGATGGATCACATATCCATTACTTTTATCAGGTACAAGTTAAAGTTTTTTTTTTTTTTTTTTTTTTTTTTTGCGGTATGCGGGCCTCTCACTGTTGTGGCCTCCCCCGTTGCGGAGCACAGGCTCCGGACGCGCAGGCTCCGGACACGCAGGCTCAGCGGCCATGGCTCACGGGCCCAGCCGCTCCGCGGCATATGGGATCCTCCCAGACCGGGGCACGAACCCGTATCCCCTGCATCGGCAGGCGGACTCTCAACCACTTGCGCCACCAGGGAGGCCCAAGTTAAAGTTTTGATATTTCATAAAACAAATTTAGAAACCTTCCATTTTTTTTTATGACCCAGAACAAGAAAACACAGCAATGGAAGAGGGATTTCCATGGAACTGTGAATAGACTCGGCAGTAAAATAATGTGGGTCAAGTAAAAAAGAAAAGAAAAAGAGTAAATGGTGGTACATTTTTGGTTTCTCTTATTCTTTTAGTGCTTCTTTTTGTAAAATTGAAGGATGTTTTCTTAGGTTATTCAAGATTGTGAGAGAAATTAAACAATAATAAAGTAGACATCCTTCCCGTTGCCACTCTTATTCCCAACCATTAATTGAACATCTACTCTTTGGAAGGCTCCATGGCGGAACTGGGGATGGTAAGAAAAAGAAGACTGAGCCACTGTCCATAGAACTTTAGAGCCTAGGAGCTGCTGCCATATCAAGAAGATGGTGAGACACGCTCTAAGACCTAAATAAATGACAAGTTAAAACAAGGGGTGAGAAAGAGGAGGTTCCAGACGAGAGCAGTCAAGCGTAAATGCTCTGAAGCAAGGAAGTCTGGAGCTTTGGGACACTGCAGTTCCCTTGAGGAGGTGATTTAAAGTTAGGCGGGATGGTGGGCTAAATGGGGCTGAGTGAATTGTGGTGGGGGAGGGTGGGACCCTTAGATGGTGGGCCTCAGAGTTGAGAGACTCAAGACTGGAATGGAAGATTACCCTGAATTTTTACTTTGGGACTGTGGGTAAAACAGAGAGAATCTCCACCCGGGGCAGGAATAAAATGGGTTCCGTGTCCCAGTCCCAGTGCAGGTGAACACAGTGCACAAACTAGGTGTTTGAATCCCATCACCTCCAGGGAGTTTCCGAGAAACAAGGAGGATATTTCCTTGAAGTGAGATGTCAAGAAGCCACTGTGATAGCACTCTTTGCACTGGGGTCAAAGGGCCAGAGGCCACGCCATTAAAGGGATATTCTACTACTTATCTTAAGTGTAATCTGGGGAACTCCAAATGAAGGCTACATTTTTGGTGGTGGTGGTGAAATTATAATGAAAATAGGGGTGGTTTGGATGAAAAGGCACCTGGGAGGGAAGTTGTTGGTCCTTGAAGCAAATTCTAGAACCTCTGAGTAGCATCCAGCTGGGAGAGATTGCTCTACACTCAAATGACATATTTACAAATGGGGAAATCTTACATAGTTTTACTGTCTAAGCAGTTTTGTTCGTTCCAAAGGTGCTGCGTAGTTTCTGACATCTCATGAGATTAAAGAAAAAAATCCCCAAGAGTTGGTATTATGGTCTGGGGTCGTAGTTATCGCAGTAATAAATGCCATTCTTGAGAGGCCATTGTTGCAAGTGCTTTACAAACATCACGTATATTACAATAGCTCTACACGATAGGGCTTATCAGACTCACTTTGCAGATGATGAACTTGCGATTTTCTCAAGTTCACAAGACGTGTGACAGAGCTGGGAATAGACCCTTGGTCTGAATTCCTCTAGAGGCCACACTGTTCCACTCTTCGCAGCTTGAGGCAGATCTAGTATCCTTTAATTCACTTCTCTCCTCACTACTTCAAACTCTATTTCAGGCAATTTAAAAAAAAAAAAAAAAAGGAAGCAAGCAAACAAAAAACCCTGCAGCCAAAGTACTATAAACAGCCCTGATGAAGGAAGGTTAATACAAGAATCAACCATAATTTGGGGATTGTCTGTGGGCTTCGTTTATCTAGAGTCCTCCTGCCCCTCACTACTTCAAACTCTATTTCAGGCAATTTAAAAAAAAAAAAAAAAGGAAGCAAGCAAACAAAAAACCCTGCAGCCAAAGTACTATAAACAGCCCTGATGGAGGAAGGTTAATACAAGAATCAACCAGAATTTTGGGATTTTCTGTGGGCTTCATTTATCTAGAGTCCTCCTGCCCCTCGCTCCAGGGTTCCTTGAAAGCTCACTGCCCTGGTCCCAGCACGTGTGTTCAGCTCCAGCACGTTCCCACGTTAGAGCTCCTTTCTCCTGAGACTTCCCCAGTGTGCCCTCAGGTCCAACTCTGGAATCTGTTAATGGTGCATTGAGACTGGCCTCTGAATAAATACACCAATGAGTGAGCTTACCTAGGGGATCAATAGCCAAAGCCTCCCTCATAAGTTGGAGATGAGGACCTGAACAGACATTTCTACAAAGAGGATATACCAGTGTCCAAACAGTACATGAAAGATGCTCCATATCATTAGTCATTAGGGTAATGTATAAAAAAAAAAAAAGTGGGATACCATTTCACTAGGTTGGTTATAAAAATGGAAAATAACAAGTGTTTGCGAGGATATGAAGAAACTGGATCCCTCATACATTGCTGGGAAGAATGTAAAATGGTTCAGCCTCTTTGGAAAACAGTTTGGTAGTTCCTCAAATTTAAACAAAGAATTACCATATGACCCAGCAATTCCATTCCTAGGTATATAACCAAAATAACTTAAAAATTGTATTCAAACAAATCTTTGTACCCAAATATTCAAAGGAGCATTATTCATAAAAGCCAAAAAAATGCAAACAACCCAAAATTTCCATCACTGAATGAACAGACAGACAAAATGTGGTATATTCTTACAATGGAATATTACTCACTCATAAAAAGCAATGACGTACGGATAACTGAGAGACCATGGATGAACCTTGGAGACATTATGATAAATGATAAATGAAAGCAATCAGAAACAAAAGGTCACATATTGTATGACACCATTTACATGAATTATCCAGGATAAGCAAATTCACAGAGACAGAGAGCAGATTGATGGTTGCCCGGCGCTAGGGAGAGCTATGAATGAGAAGTAACTTTTTGAAGGGTAAGAGGTTATGTAAGCAGATAGGGTAGGCGGTCCCTGGAGAAAGAGAACCAGGCATGGCTTTCTTGACATAAGAGAAGCCATTTTTCGCCTAAGCCATTTTGTGATCTAAGCCATTTTAAGATCATTTTGTGAAACAATGTTTGCCCTTGAACACACCTCAGTAATAATGATCTTAAGGGAATAAAAGAATGCAGCAACCAAAGACTGTTATCAGGCAGGAGTAGTAACAGTAGCAAAGGTAATAAGTCAGTTGTTAAGACTCCCAGTCTTTTCAAAGGGTAAAGATTAGCCTGAAGCACAATCTTCAGCTGTTCTGCAGAATTCACACCCCCCTGAATGATCAACCACCACCAGATCAACTGGAACTGAAGGAATGATGACCGTAATCTTTTCTGACCCTTGTGACTTCAAACCCCTATAAAGCTGGGACTCTGTTGACCTTTGCCCCAACTCTACGCTGAATTCTCCTCTGCTCAAGCCCCTTCATGAATATGCATGTACCCTTAGCTTCAAACTTCCCCAGTTCTGCTGTCCAGGGAAACACTGCTTTGGGAAAGATCCCCAGGGTTCTCCTGCCTTGCTGCAAGTAATAAATCCTTCCTTCTCCTGCTCTTTGACTTGGCTGTGTATTTGGCTCGACACCCACCAAGAGGCAAACCCAGTTTTCGGGGAGCAGTTACCTTTTGGAATGAGGAATAGGTTTGGAACAAGAGAGAGGCGGTGATTGTACAACATTGTGAATGCAGTAATGCCACTGAGTTATTCACTTTAAAATGTTATGTGGATATATATCAATGAGTTCTATTTTTAATATTATATATAATACAATCAATAGATTGATTGATCCCACTATACATATACTATGTATAATATATAGGTATATGTATGTATGTAAAATCAGTGGAATGATAGAATCAGATAGAATGAGAGAATTACCATGCTACAGCCCCTAATGGATTAATGGATAAGGGGAAAGACCCTCACCAACTGTCAATACCACCAGGAAGCAGAAAACAGACACTATGTGTCTCCTAATGGAAGCACACAGCTTTGTCTCAGGAGTGAACTTGCCAATAAACAAACTGGTAAATCAATAAGCCTTAATCTGAACAAGCTGTTTCCAACAATTATTGAGGATTCTTGATGCTGAGGTTCCAGGTATATTGGGTTCATTACTTTATTCTCTGTAATGTTGTATATGATTGTTTTATTATAAATATCATGCCTTTAAATTTGAAAACCCAAGTAAAATGGAACAATTTTTAGCAAACTATAAATCACTAAAGTGAAAATGTAGTCCAAACCCAGAGCACCATCAGAATGTTCCAGGACAATCCAGGTTTGGAGCCCCCTCACACCAAATGATCGGGGAAAAACTAATCACCACCTTATTTGAATTCTTCCAAACCATACAAAAAGATAGAAAACGGATCAACCATTTTAATAGGGTAGCCCTTCTTGATACAAAGTCCAGATAAGAATGCCCCAATATAAGGATACTCACTCATAACCATGTGATTAAATGAAGAAATGGGCTCTGACTAAGGAACACAAAGATATCATATTAGAAAATACTGACCGTTGGAAATCACTGCATTAATAGAGAAAGGAGAAAATGCATTTCTAAAGGGAAAGAATATTTATCTATACACTTCTATTCTCAAGCCTGTTGACACCAAATGTATGGGTTTTTTGTTTTGTTTTGCTCACACAAACCAATTCTCTACCAGCTGAGTATCCTACAATTCAATTCAATTCTGACAATATCTACCTGCAGTTAGCATCAGATCCCACAGGGTAAGGGCTCATTCCCGCAACACTGCCCTACACTTAATCTAAACCCAGGTCTCCCATAATTCTGACTGACAGGCTATAAATTGGGGGCTCCTACACCCCCCCTCCCTGGGTTCGGTAATTTTCTAAAATGGCTCAAAGAACTCAAGGAAACAGTGTACTTACTAGATTACTGGATTATTATAAAAGGATGTGACTCCCTAACAGCCAAATGGAAGAGATGCCTAGAAGTGAGGTGTGGGGAAGGGGTGTGGAGCTCTCATGCCCTCTCCAGCTGCATCACCCTCATAGCACCTACATGCGTTCAGCAAACTGGAAGCTCTCCAGACCATTTTGGTTAGGATTCTTAGGCAGGCTTCATTACACAGGCATAATTAATTAAATCATTGGCCACTGGTAATTAAGTCAATCTCCAGCCCTCCTTCCCTCAGAGGTCAGAGGGTAGGACTGAAAGTTCCTAGCCCCTGATCACATTGTGGGTCCCCCAGGCAGCCCCTCACCCTTAGGGGCTTTCCAAAAGTCACCTCATTAACATAAGCTCAGGTGTGGTTGAAAGGGGCTTGTTACCAGTAACATGAAACACTCCTTTCACCTTTCTTGCTCTTTTCACTTTGGAAACCCCAACAGTTTTAGCAGCTCTGGGGACAAAGACCACATATATATTTCTTAGTATAAATCACAATATCACAATTTAAGTATATGCAGGGGTAAAGAAAGGGCCTTTGATAAAAATTTTACACCAGTCCATGGTAATAACTTTTCGCAAACTCACATTAGTAGGGAATTTCTCTTCTGTAAAATCTATACGTATTAAGCATACTTAAATGTGGAATGTTATCAGAATTCCCAATAAAATAAGAAACAGGACATGGATATACGTTACCGTCTCTACTATTTGACAAGAATTTTCCTGCACTGCCACGTGAACATCTTGGAAGTCATCACTCCCATCCTCACAATGACAAAAAGCTGAACAAAATGAACATCAACAACTCTTCTTAGATCCATCAGAGAATTGAAGTTACAGGGAAAACCAATGCTTCAAAACTGAAGATGCAGGCAAATACAGGGAATCATAGCTCTCTGGGAGCAGAAAGTCCTGGATCCAGGAAGGAGTAGAAAAATTTACATTGTACTTGATGCAACACTGGAAGCTATGTGTGACAAACTTCAGAGCCCAAAACTCCTCAGAGCCTAGTCTTAGGGGAGCCCACACACTTCTGTGAGTTTTACCTTCTGGGGTCCTAACAGGTTCTCACCATAAGGATCCAAGAAAAATTTCCTCATGCTTCTGGCATGAGGAGGACATAAACCCTTTTGAAATACACCTAGGAAAAAGGAACCATTTTGAAACACAGGCCCAGATGTTTCTGTTCTGTGTACTTTCCTAAACCAACTACCTTGGATGAAGGGAAAATCCTAACTCCAGCCCCCTCCAGACTTCCTGTGTCACATAACAGGGGGGATAAAAGCTGAGAAGCATTTGTGAAGGCAATAGCCCAGGGGCACAGAGCCACTAAAACATGGACAGCTAATCACAGGATTATAGAACACTGCCCGTACACCTTACCACTGCATCAACAAGGTTCCAATATAATACCAGAGGATTCCTGCTGAAAGAACTGCAAGGCTTAAACTACTTATGAAGATGTTCCTAGGGAAAACCAAAGACAACAAGAACACTCAAGGAAATTGAAATCTCAGGCACCTACAGTAAGAGCAAACAGTAAACACGACATAACTCTTATGCAGATAAACACAAACTCTCATGCTAAAGGCCCTTTAAATCGGTTCCTATTATCCAATACATTAAGACCAGCCTTCAACGAAAAATTATAAGATATGCTAAAAGGCAGAAAAGCACAGTCTGATTAAACAAAGCAAGTAAATGAACCACACTCAGATATAGGAGATAATTTGGAATATCAGACTAGGATTTTAGAATACTTATGATTCATACGCTAGGTCTCTAATGGAAAAAGTGAATGACATGCAAGAATAGTAGGTAATGTACGTAGAGAGACGGAAACCGTAGGAAAGCATCAAAAGGAAATGTGAGAAATCAAAAACATCATAACTGACATGAAGAATACCACTGATAGGCTCACCAGTAGACTGCACATGGGCAAGGAAAGACTCAGTGAAATTAAAGATATACATTGATAGAAAACCCTCAAACTAAAAAACAAAGAGAAAACAAAATAATTTTTAAAAAAGAAAAGAGTAACCGAGGATTGTGGAACAATTACAAGAGATGTAACATATGCATAGTGGGAATAATCTGAGAAGAAACAGAGAAAGAAGCAGAATTTTCAAAGTAATAATGACTGAGAATTTCCCCAAATTAATGACAGACACTAAACCACAGATCTAGGAAGCTCAGAGAACACCAAGCAGGATTAACAGGAAAAAAATCTACACCTAGACATATCATACTCAAACTGCAGAAAATCAAACAAAAAGAGAATTCTTGAGACGAGCTAGAGAAAAAAAGAACTTACTATAGAGGAACAAGGGTAACAATTACCAAGATTTCTCTTCACAAACGATGCTATCAAGAAAAGACTACAGTTAAATTTTTAAGGCATTGAAATGAAAAAACCCAACAACAACAACAAAAACACTACCACCAACCTAGAATTCGATAGCCAGGGGGAGAAAATCCTTCAACAGTAATGAGAAATAAAGACTTTCTCTGACAGACAAAAACTGATGGAAATTTGTCACGCAGATCTACTTTGCAAGAAATGTTAAAAGAAGTTCTCCTGGGAAAAGGAAAATGATATAGGTCAGAAGCTTTGGCCGAAATAAAGAAAGGGAGTAAAACAAGGCGTAAATGAAGATAAAATAAAGCCTTTTATTTTTATTATTTTCAACTGATCAAAAAGGATAACTATTTCTTCAAAGTAATAATATAACAGCAATGCATCCAGTGATTATACATTATGGATAAGAGAAATAAATGGCAGACATGGTATACTTGCACTGTTACGAGATACTTGCACTAACCGTGAAGCAGGATGCTGTTATTTGAAAGAGGACTTGAATACGTTGGAAATGTATAACGCAAACGCTACAGAAACCACTAGAAATTTTTTTAAAGTATAACTGATATGCTAAAGAGGAGGAAAAATGGAATAACATTAAATCTTGAATTAAAACTAGAGAAGGCAGAAAAAGAGCAGGAGATTAAACAGGAAACAAAGAGTAAGCTCAATGAGTAGAAGACAGTTACAAATGTGGTCAATATTAATCCAACTATATCAATAATCACTTTTAATGTGAATGGTCTAAATATACCAATTAAAAGGTAGAGATTGATAAAAAGAATGAAAACAAAGGAGATCTAACCCTATGCTTTTTATAAGAAACCCACTTTAAATATAAAGACATGAAATGATTAAAAGTAGAGGGATGGATACAATAGCCAGTCATGGAAGCAACCTAAATGCCATCGACAGATGAATGGATAAAGCAGATGTGGTACATATATACAATGGAGTACTACTCAGCCATAAAAAGGAACGAAATTGGGTCATTTGTAGAGACATGGATGGACCTAGAGTCTATCATGCAGAGTGAAGTAAGTCAGAAAGAGAAAAACAAATATCATATATTAATGCATACATGTGGAATCTAGAAAAATGGTACAGATGGACCAGTCTGCAAGGCAGAAATAGAGACACAGATGTAGAGAACAAAGGTACGGACACCAAGGTGGGCAAAGCTGGGGTGGGATGAATGGGGAGATTGGGATAGACATATATACACCAATATGTACAAAACAGATACCTAATAAGAACCTGCTGTATAAAAAAATAAAATAAAATAAAATTCAAAAAAAAAAAGGAAAGGGATGGAGAAAACTCTACCATGCTAATATGAGTGGAAAAAAAATCTGCTCTAGCTATATTTATTTCAGACAAAGCAGTATTCAGAACAAGAAAGTCAGGAATAAAAATGGGCATTACTTAATGATTAAGTGGCCAATGCTCAAAGAAATTATGGCAACCCTTAATGTGTATGCACCAAAAAAATTCTGCTCAGATACACGAGGCAACACTGATGAGACAAATCTACTCTTATAGAAGGAGATGTCAACACATCTCTTTTCATAATTGACAAATCCATTAGGCAGAAAATCAGTAAGGTGCAGTTGAACTGAAAAGCAACATCAATTAACTAGGTCTAAATGACATTCATAGAATACTTAACAACAGCAGAAAGCACATTATTTTCAAGTCCACATGGAACATACACCAAGACAGATCACATTCTATGCCATAAAACACAAATCATCAAATTTAAAAGAATATAAATGATACAAAGAATAATCTCATTCTGCGATGGAAATAAACTAGAAATTGATAACAAAACAATAGCAAGAAAATCAAGGGTATTTGGAGATTAAACAATATACTTCTAAATAACACATGGGCCAAAGAGAAAATCTAATGAGGAATTTTAAAATATGTTTAACTAAGTGAAAACAAAATTACAACTTATCAAAAGTTGTGCAATATAGCAAAACCAGTACTTAAAGGGACATGTATGGCATTGAATGTCTATACTAGAAAAATCTAAAGTCAGTAATTTAAGCTTCTACCTTAGTGAACTGGTGAAAGAAGAGAAAAAAAGCAGAGGAAAAGGAAATAATAAATCAAAGCAGAAATCAATGACACTGAAGAAAGGGGAAAAAATAGAGAAAAACAACAAAACCAGAAGCTGTTTCTTTGAACATATCCAAAAGAAAAAACAAGATAACATTCTAACCAGGCTACTCAAGGAAAATAAAAAGAGAGAAAACACCAATTAAATCGCTAATAGCAGAAATGAAAGAAGGGCCATCACTACTGATTCCATGGACATTAAAAGGATAATAAATGAATGTTATAAACAACTCTATGCCTACAAATTTGAAAAGTTAAATCGACAAATTGCTTGAAGATGCAATTTCCCAAAACTATACAAGGATAAATAGATCATCAGAATAGGTCTGTATCTATTAAAGAAATTTAATCTATAATTAATAAACTTCCAATAAAGACAGCACCAGGCCCAGATGATTCCACTGATGAATTCTAACAAAAATTTAAGGAAGAAATGAAAACAATTCTCTACAATCTCTTCCAGAAAACAGAAGCAGAGGGGACACTTCCTAATTCATTCTATGAGGCCAGCATCACTCTAATGTCAAAAGCAGAAAAAGAAATTAAAAGAAAGGAGAATTGATCACCAATATCTCTCATGAACACAGATGCAAATTCCCCAACAAAATATAAGCAAAACAAATCTAACAAGGTATAAAAGGAATTATATACCACAACTAAGTGGACCTTATTTCAGGTGTGCAACATTTGAAAATCAGTAATGATAACTCATCATATCACTAGGCTAAAGAAAATAATCACATGATCATATCAATAGAAGAAAAAATTTTGATAAAATCCAATACCCATTCATCATAAAATTTCCCAGCAAACTAGAAGTAGAGAGGCATTGGCTCAGCTTCATATACTGAATAGAACATCTAAAAAAAAAACAACAACAGGTAAAACATCCTACTTCATACTGAGAAGATAGATGCTCTCACACTAAGATCAGGAACAAGGCTAAGATATCCCTTCTCACCATGCCTATTCAACACTGTACTGGAAGTCCTAGCTAATGCAATAAGATAAGAGAAGGAAGCAAAAGATATACAGATTGGAAAGGAAGAAAATAAAACTGTTTTTGCTCACAGATGACCTAATTGTCTATGTAGGAAATCTCAAATAATCAACAACAAGAAAACTCCTGGTATTAATAAGCCAAGGTTAATATTCAACAGTCAATTGTTTTCTAATAAACAAATGGAATTTGCAATTGAAAAACCTAATGCCATTTACATTACCACCAAAAAAAGATTGATTATAAATAATTCTTAGAAAAATATGTATAAGATTTATATGAGAAATACAAATGTCACTGAAAAAAATTAAAGAAGATCTAAATAAATAGAGAAACACTCCACGTTCATGGATAGGAGGATGCAAGATTGTTGAGATGTCAGTTACTCCCAACTTGATTTATATACTCAATACAATTCTGCTCAAAACTGCACCAAGTTATTTTGTAGAGACCAACAATCTGAAGTTTATATAAAACATGAAAAGATCCATAATAACCAACTCAAATCAATACCGAAGAAGATCAAAGTCAGAGAACTGATATTACTGGATTTCAAAACGGACTTTAAAGCTACAATAATCAAGACCACATACTATTAGCAAAAGAAGAGACAAATAGACCACGGCACAGAATAGAAAACCTAGAAACAGACCCCTCATACAGTCAACTGATCTTTAACAAAGGAGCAAAGGCAATTCAATAGAGAAAAGGGTCTTTTAACTCACAGTGCTGGGACAACTAGACATCCACATACAACAAACAAGAATGTTGATACAGACTTTACATGTTGCAAAATAATTAACTCAAAATGGATCACATGGGCTTCCTTGGTGGCGCAGTGGTTGAGAGTCCGCCTGCCAATGCAGGGGACACGGGTTCGTGCCCCGGTCCGGGAGGATCCCACATCCCTTGGAGCGGCTGGGCCCGTGAGCCATGGCTGCTGAGCCTGCACGTCCGGAGCCTGTGCTCTGAAACAGGAGAGGCCACAACAGTGAGAGGCCCGCGTACCACCAAAAAAAAAAAAAAAAAAAAAAATGGATCACAGACCTAAATGGAAAACTCAAAATTAAAAAAAATCCAGGGACTCCCATCACGGTCCAGTGGTTAAGACTGCACTTCCACTGCAGGGGGCATGGGTTTGATCCCTGGTCAGGGAACTAAGATCCTGCCTGCCATGTGGAGTGTGAAAACAAACAAACAAAAAAACAAACAAAACAGAAGGTAATACAGGAGAAAGTCTTGGGGTTGGCAACGAGATTTTAGACACAACACCAAAAGTACAATCCATGAAAGAGAAAAATGATAAGCTGAACTTCATTAAAATTAAAAACTTCTACTCTGTAAAAGGTACTATTAAGAGAATGAAAAACCGCAGACGGGGAAAAAATAATTGTAAGACACACATCTGATAATAAACATGAATCAGAAACATACAATGAACTCTAAAAAAACTCAACAATAAGAGAACAAAAAAGTCAATTTAACAGTGGTTAAAAGAGCTGAAGAGACACCTCACCAAAAATATAGACAGATGGCAAATAGCACACGAAAAGATGATCAACATCACATGTCTTCAGGGAATTTGGGATTAAAACAACAATGAGATACCTATTAATATGGCTAAAACAAAAGAAAACACCTGACAATACCAAATGCTGGCAAGGATGGGGACCAATAGGAGCTCTCATTCAGTGCTAAAGGGAATGCAAAGTGATAGAGACACACTGCAAACTGTCTGGAAGTTTCTTTTAAGCTAAACATAATCTTATCATATGATCTAGCAATTAAACGCCTAGGTATTTACTCAAAAGAGTTGAAAACTTATGTCCATCCAAAAGCCTTCAAACAAATGTTAATAGTACACTAATTCATAGTCGCCAGAAACTGAAATCAACCAAGATGACCTTCAGCAGATGAATGGGAAACAAACTGTGGTAGTCCACATGATGCAATACTGTTCAGCCATGAAGAGAAATGACATTTCAAACCACAAACAGATATAGAGAAACTTACATGTATATTGATTAGCAAAAGGAGCTAGTTTAAAAAGCCTACATACTGAGTTATTTGTAGTGAGGTGGATGGACCTAGAGTCTGTCCTACAGAGTGAAGTAAGTCAGAAAGAGAAAAACAAATACTGTATGCTAACACATATATATGGAATTTAAGAAAAAAAAGTCATGAAGAACCTAGGGGTAAGACGGGAATAAAGACACAGACCTACTAGAGAATGGACTTGAGGATATGGGGAGGGGGAAGGGTAAGCTGTGACAAAGCGAGAGAGAGGCATGGACATATATACACTACCAAACGTAAGGTAGATAGCTAGTGGGAAGCAGCCGCATAGCACAGGGAGATCAGCTCGGTGCTTCATGACCGCCTGGAGGGGTGGGATATGGAGGGTGGGAGGGAGGGAGACGCAAGAGGGAAGGGATGTGGGAACATATGTCTATGTGTAACTGATTCACTTTGTTATAAAGCAGAAACTAACACACCATTGTAAAGCAATTATACTCCAATAAAAATAAATAAATAAAATTAAACCCTTGTTGTATAGATCAACATTGAAGGAAATCAACCATACCATTTAATCATTAAAAATAATGCAGTGGTGTAAGATCTTTATTGCTTGCAGAACTTTAAAAATCTATTAATTTCCCATTAGTTGCAGCATAATGACCCAACTCCTTAAATGAAAACGAAAATAATCTTCTTGAACCAAACTTTGTGATAGAGACCCAGCGTGGGCTATTAATTTAAACTGTTTCTCTCAATGATTTGATTTTATTTTATGATATAACCAATCCACTGGATTGGAAAAGTAGAAAATGTTTCATTTGGTTCCTAAATAAAGGATAATGGGGCTTCCCTGGTGGCACAGTGGTTGAGAGTCCACCTGCCGATGCAGGGGACACGGGTTCGTGCCCCGGTCCGGGAAGATCCCACATGCCGCGGAGCGGCTGGGCCCGTGAGCCATGGCCGTTGAGCCTGCGCGTCTGGAGCCTGTACCCCGCAACAGGAGAGGCCATCACAGTGAGAGGCCTGCGTACTGTGAAAAAAAAAAAAAAAAAAAAAAAAAGGATAATGATGGGAATGTGAATTGGTACAGCCACTATGGAGAACGGTATGGAGGTTCCTTAAAAAACTACAAATAGAACTACCATATGACCCAGCAATCCCACTACTGGGCATATACCCTGAGAAAACCATAATTCAAAAAGAGACATGTACCAAAATGTTCATAGCAGCCCTATTTACAATAGCCCGGAGATGGAAACAACCTAAGTGTCCATCATCAGATGAATGGATAAAGAAGATGTGGCACATATATACAATGGAATATTACTCAGCCATAAAAAGAAATGAAATTGAGCTATTTGTAATGAGGTGGATGGACCTAGAGTCTGTCATACAGAGTGAAGTAAGTCAGAAAGAGAAAGACAAATACTGTATGCTGACACATATATATGGAATTTAAGAAAAAAATGTCATCAAGAACATAGGGGTAAGACAGGAATAAAGACAGAGACCTACTAGAGCATGGACTTGAGGATATGGGGAGGGGGAAGGGTAAGCTGTGACAAAGTGAAAGAGCGGCATGGACATATATACACTACCAAACGTAAGGTAGATAGCTAGTGAGAAGCAGCCGCATAGCACAGGGAGATCAGCTCGGTTCTTTGTGACCGCCTGGAGGGGTGGGATAGGGAGGGTGGGAGGGAGACGCAAAAGGGAGGGGATATGGGAACATATGTATATGTATAACTGATTAAATTTATAAAATAAAAAAAAAATGGCGGGAAAAAAAAAAAAAGGATAATGAAGGTCGTAAAGCATTTACTAAAATGAATAAATTGCTATTATGATAAAGCATGTAAATAAGTCACCTACTAAAATCAATCTCTTCATATATATCGAAAGAGAGGGGGGAAAATATATGTGTATATATAGATCTCTCTCTCACTCTTACTCTCTCTCTCTCTCTCTATATATATATATGAATGCATGAGACTTACAATGACTGATTATTTTATACAATTATTTTACTGCCCCTAAATCATATATAGATTAACCTATTCTTATGTCCTTAAATGTTTAAATGTAAATTTAAATATATATATTTATAAATATAGCATCTATTACTATATCTTTAAATGCAAATTTAAGGGCAAAAAAGAGTTATAACCATATGCCAGTCAGAATGCAGAAAACTAAGATGCCTGCCAATTTCAACGACTATTGAGGCTGTAGAGTAACTGGAGCATTCATATCCTGCAGCTCGGAGTTTATATTGGTACAGTTGCTTTGCAGATCTCCTTGGCACTATCTTCTAGATCTGAACACATGTACACTCTATGACACAGGAATTCAACTCCTAAGTATATAACCCAAAGTAATGTATGTATGTATACAACGGTGTTCAGAGCAGTATTATTCATATGATCTCTAAATTGGAAGCAATCTAAATGCACATCAACTCTAGAAAGAATAAACAAATTGAGGAATATTCACAACTGAACTCTATATGGCAATGAGAAGAATTAAATTACTGCCATGTTCCATAACATGGATGAGCATCAACATATTTAGCAAAAGAAACCGGGCAAAGAGTATACACCATATAATTGTATTTATGTAAAGTTCAAGACAAGGCGACACTAAGGTGCTAGAAATCAGGATGGTTACTTTCATAATGGCACTTAGTAGAAGTGGGCATGAGTGGGGCCTCAAAGGTGTTGGTAATGTTGTACTTTTTGATCTGAGTGGTGTTATATGGAGGTGTTTACTTAGTGAAAACGTACCATGCTGTACCATTAAGGTTTGTGTACTTTTCTGCATGGTATATTTTCGATAGCTTATTGAAGTATAATTGATATACAAACTGCACATACTTAATGATTATAATTTGGTAAATTTGGACATAGGCCAACACTTGTGATACTATCACCACAATCAAGATAATAGACCCATCCAACACCTCCCAGAGTTTTCTTGTGTCTTTTTTGTTTTTTACAATTTTTTTTTTTTTTTTTTTTTTTTTTTTGCAGTACGCGGGCCTCTCACTGTTGTGGCCTCTCCCGTTGCGGGGCACAGGCTCCGACGCACAGGCTCAGCGGCCATGGCTCACGGGCCCAGCCGCTCCACGGCATGTGGGATCTTCCTGGACCGGGGCACGAACCCATGTCCCCTGCATCGGCAGGCAGACTCTCAACCACTGTGCCACCGGGGAAGCCCTTTTTTGTTTTTTGAATGTTATGTTTTTGCAAAACATTCACTTTTAGAAAGCACATCTGATTTCTCAATACGATGACTTCCTGTCACCCTTATTTTTCACAATTTCTGAAACAGTTGCTTAATGACCCTGACACATTCTTATAACGTCCCATTATTTTTCATGCTTCTTCAAATCATGAAGGAATTATTGTAATCTTTTCAGGTCCCTCATCCAGTTCACTTACTACTAATCCTTTTGTGGGGATCAGACAGGAGACCTTAGGGAATTTATAGAGCCTCTTTTCATCCTTCTATCTGCTAAAAGAAACTTTACGTCACAAACCTTGATTACTGATTCTCTCCATGACATTTCAAATGATGTATTTCACAGGAACTTTGTCTGCTACCACCTTTCCGCCCAAAGGAATTGACAGCAGCCTTACAGCAGCCGTACAGCAGCCTTACAGCAGCCGTGGAAATTCTGATAGATTGGAGACCTTCTGTCCCAAACCACATGCTTCTTGAAACGGATGGAATTTTAAACAGTGTGAGGTTATTCCTCATCCTGGCAATAATACCTAAGAATGACGAAAGGCTTAATGGGCTGATCTATTAAGTTCATTTTTCAAATCAAAGGTCAGATTTTTTCTTTCCTTCCTTGAGAAATCAAGGTTAGGTCTGTCTCCAGGCATTCATTAAGCAATTAACATGAGTTCCTAGGAATGGAAGGCCTCCTAAGGTAAGCACAGGGCACACTCCTTCACTTGGAAAGCCCTTTAACAAAGGAATTGCTTCCTCATGAGCAGTATTAAAGCAACCTCCCAATACTAAAGCATGTTAAGCTACCTTGTGGGCATTTTGCCAAATCTGTAAGCTGCATTACAGGCTTTGTGTGTAAAATGTGTTTTCCTCTGAAATAGCTCAAACACTCTCTTCTCTCTTACTTTTTTTTTTTTTTCTATATTCCTTACAGACACCGTCAAAGTAACCCAACTTAGAACATTAATTTCTTTTTTAGCTCTTGTGAAGTTTCACCCACGGAGCTATTGACAAGCAGGAAATCTGATGATGCGGCAGAGTTCTTTTGCCACTAGAAGAGGTGAAATCCCTGTAAAATGCAGAAGACTTGTCAAAGTTGTTCTTTTTGTCTTATACTAAAATATAGCTTGTAGAATAAAGAACATCCACACACAGAAAAAGATAAACAGCATGACTTAGGCGTAAAGCAAATTTAATCATGAATTCCAGGAAATTACTTCAAGTATTATTGGTTTCAAGCGGCCAGATGTGCTGTGTAGGGTGATACATTTGACTGTTACTTGTGCCCTCTAAATCTGTTGTACCTTTCTTCCTGGTTATATAGCGCAACCCAACTGGAGACCACAGTGCCCAGCCTCCTTTGTAGCTACGTATGGTCATTCAACTAAATTCTTGCTAATAAAATATGAGCACAAGCAATGTTTGCTTGATCTGGATTTCTCTATTTCCTCTTCACACAAGCTAGAAGCCAAACAAGGCAGGGGACAACTATGACCCTGCAGAGGAAGGCTGTATGCTAGGGGATGGCGAAGCACCAACATGGACAGCACTGTTACCACTGAATATCTTGTTGGCATTAAGCCACCCCTCCAGTCTGGATGTCGAACTTGCATGAGAAAGAAATATACTTCCATCCACTTCTAGTCATTGTATGTTTTTATCTTTCTTATTGAAGCTAATACTTACCACATAGGGTTATATTTGTTCTTGATTAATAATTTTTAGTATGCTTTCAACTTATTAAAAGAATAGACAACAAATACTTGATGATTTTCATACTAAAAATAGTTTGTATTTCCACAGGATATTTCTTTTATCAGGACCTTTCTCCATATTCTATTATATGAGAGTCACAACAATCCTGTGGCAGCAGTTGATTCATTTTCCCTGTTTCACAAACAAGGAAACAAGGTCACTGGCAATTGGACCTTGATCTTTCCAAATTATCTCAGGAAACTATACAAGTTCAGAGGAAATGTAGTTTGATCACTATATATTAAAGTCAATTCACAATACTGTATTGAATGAAAATTCACAATTTTAAGAAGGCGCCTTACTCTCTTGGAGAACTTAATACATATAGCTTTTTATTTTACTACACTTAACAGATTTACTTCTTTAATAAAATAAAAGCATAATTTTTTCAGTTAAGTGCATTTTCAAGTTAAAGTATCAAGAAATCTATTTACTGTCTTTTTCTATTTATAAATGTAGCAAATTTGAAACTATAAAGATGTTAAAAATGACTCATAGTCCCACATACTCCAAATTAAACACTATTAATCCTCACTGAAATTATTTTAGTAATTTTATAAAAATCTGTCTTCATTCATTTTTAAATGACATAGACTTGTTTATTGTAAAATTAAGTAACAGAGGAAAGAAGAATCTGAAAACTGTATAAGTCCAAGACTCAGAGTTCACTACTATTAACATAATATTAACTATTAACATATTAATATTACTACTATTCACTACTATTAATGTAAGTGTATACTTTTTTTTTACAAAAATAAAAAAGACTGTTTTAAACATTTTCAGTTAATGATAATAGCTGACATTCATGAACCCTACCAGGGCCAGGCACTGGACTACAAATGTTCCACCCATTACCTTGTATAATATTCAGTAGAAGCCTGTAGATAAGGCTATAGCCTGTAGATGGCTATAATTATCACCATCTTGACACAACAAGCAACTGAGACTTGGGTACGCTAAACAACTTATGCCTCATACGGAAGGTGTGAAAGCAGTAAGTGTCTGTATTCAAAACCTGCACTCCAAACATTTTGCTATGTTATTTGAATATCAAGAAACACGAGGCAGCAATGTATGCCATCTTAAGGGCGCACCACACTTGTCTCAATCTTTTACTTTTGGATACTTAAGTTCTTTCCTAATATTAACAGCATGTATTTGTTAGTAAATCTTTGTACATGGACATATCCATAATGATTTTTTGGAGTAATTTTATAGAAGAGGAGTTGCTGATCAGGGCCTGTTTTAAGGATTTTGAATATACTGACAGTTGAAACTCTAGGAGTTTGTACTAATTTCCCCACAATATGTGGGAACAACCAAATATTCTTTGTGGAGACAAGGCTCAGTATTAACATTACTTATTTATTGTTTTACGTATTTGACAATATGAGAAATGGTTTATTTTAAAATATGAATTTTGGAGGGGACGGAGGAAGATGGTGGAAGAGTAAGACGCGGAGATCACCTTCCTCCCCACAGATACATCAGAAATTCATCTACACGTGGAACTGCCCCTATAGAACACCTACTGAATGCTGGCAGAAGACCTCAGACCCCCCAAAAGGCAAGAAACTCCCCCACATACCTGGGTAGGACAAAAGAAAAAAGAATAAACAGAGACAAAAGGATAGGGACGGGACCTGCACCAGTGGGAGGGAGCCGTGAAGGAGGAAAGGTTTCCACACACTAGAAGCCCCTTCGCGGGCGGAGACTGCGGGTGGCGGAGGGGGAAGCTTCGGAGTAGCGGAGGAGAGCACAGCAACAGGGGTGCGGAGGGCAAAGCGGGGAGATTCCGGCACAGAGGATCGGTGCCCTCAGGCACACACCAGCCCGAAAGGCTTGTCTGCTCGGCCGCCGGGGCGGGCAGGGCTGGGAGCTGAGGCTCGGGTATCGGGTTTCGGTCGGAGCGCAGGGAGAGGACTGGGGCTGGCGGCAGGAAGAGAGCCTGAAGGGGTTAGTGCACCATGGCTAGCCCGGAGGGAGTCCGGGGAAAAAGTCTGGAGCTGCCGAAGAGGCAAGAGACTTTTTCTTCCCTTTTGTTTCCTGGTGCGCGAGGAGAGGGCATTAAGAGCGCTGCTTAAAGAAGCTCCAGAGACGGGTGCGAGCCGCGGCTAAAGGCGCGGACCCCGGAGACGGGCGTGGGACGCTGGGGCTGCTGCTGCCGCCGCCACAAGGCCTGTGTGTGAGCGCAGGTCACTGTCCACCCCGCCTTCCGGGGAGCCTGTGCAGCCCGCCACTGCTGGGGTCCCGGGACCCAGGGACGGCTTCCCCGGGAAAGCGCACGGAGCGCCACGGGCTGGTGCAACGTCACGCCGGCCTCTGCCGCGGCCCGCCCCGCACTGCGTGCCCCTCCCTCCCCTCGGCCTGAGTGAGCCAGAGCCCCCGAATCAGCGGCTCCTTTAAACCCATCCTGTCTGAGCGAAGAATGGACGCCCTCTGGCGACCTACACGCAGAGGCGGGGCCAGGTCCAAGGCTGAGACCCGGGAGCTGTGAGAGCAGAGAAGAGACAGGGAAATCACTCTGTGCAGCCTCGAAGGCAGCGGATTAAAGCTCCACGGTCCGCTTGATGTGCCCTGTGTCTGTGGAGTGCATGAATGGACAGCGAATCATCCCAAATTAAGGAGGTAGACTTTGAGAGCAAGATTTCAGACTTTTTCCCCTTTTCCTCTTTTTACAACGAATTATCCCAAATCGAGGAGGTGGACTTTGAGTGCAAGATTTTCGATTTTTTTCCCCCGTTCTTTTTTTGTGAATGTGTATGTGTATGCTTCTGTGAGAGATTTATTTCCTCTGTATAGCTTTGCTTCCACCATATGTCCCGGGGTTCTGTCTGTTTTTTTTCAATAATTACTTTTTAATTTTAATAACGCTACTATATTTTATACTTTATTCTATTTTACTTTACCTGCTCTTTCTTTTTTTCCTACCTTCCCTTCCTCCCTCCCTCCCTCCCTCCGCCCCTCCTTTCTTTCTCTCTCTCTTTCCTTCCTCCCTCCCTCCCTCCTGTCTTTCTTTCCTTCTTTCTTTTTTTTCTTCCTTTCTTTCTTTCCTCCCTCCCTCCCTCCTTTCTTTCTTTCTTTCCGTCCTTCCTCCCTCCCTCCTTTCTTCCTTCCTTCCTTCCTTTCTTTCCTTCTTCCTATCTTTCTCTCTCTCTTTCTTTCTTCTACTAATTCTTTCTTTCTACTTTTTCTCCCTTTTATTCTGAGCCGGGTAGATGAAAGGCTCTTGGCACTGCAGCCAGGAGTCAGTGCTGTGCCTCTGAGGAGGGAGAGCCAACTTCAGGACACGGGTCCACAAGACACCTCCCAGCTCCACATAATATCAAGCGGTGAAAATCCCCCAGAGATCTCCATCTCAACACCAGCACCCAGCTTCACTCAACGACCAGCAAGCTACAGTGCTGGTCACCCTATGCCAAGCAACTAGCAAGACAGGAACACAACCCCACCCATTAGCAGAGAGGCTGCCTAAAAACATAGTAAGGCCACAGGCACCCCAAAACACACCACCAGACGTGGACCTGTCCACCAGAAAGACAAGATCGAGCCTCAACCACCAGAACAAAGGCACTAGTCCCCCCCACCCGGAAGCCTACACAACCTACTGAAACAACCTTAGCCACTGGGGACACACACCAAAAACAACGGGAACTACGAATCTGCAGCCTGCAAAAAGGAGACCCCAAACACAGTAACATAAGCAAAATGAGAAGACAGAAAAACACACAGCAGGTGAAGGAGCAAGATAAAAACCTACCAGACCTAACAAATGAAGAGGTAATAGGCAGTCTACCTGAAAAAGCATTCAGAATAATGATAGTAAAGATGATCCAAGATTCTATTTCCAAGATCCCAAATCTTGGAAATAGAGTAGACAAAATGCAAGAAACAGTTAACAAGGACCTAGAAGAACTAAAGATGAATCAAGCATCGATTAAAAACACAATAAATGAAATGAAAAATACTCTAGATGGGATCAATAGCAGAATAACTGAGGCAGAAGAACGGATAAGTGAGGTGGAAGATAAAATAGTGGAAATAACTGATGCAGAGCAAAATAAAGAAAAAAGAATGAAAAGAACAGAGGACAGTCTCAGAGACCTCTGGGACAACATTAAACGCACCAACATTCGAATTATAGGGGTTCCAGAAGAAGAAGAGAAAAAGAAAGGGGCTGAGAAAATATTTGAAGAGATTATAGTTGAAAACTTCCCTAATATGGGAAAGGAAATAGTTAATCAAGTCCAGGAGGCACAGAGAGTCCATTACAGAATAAATCCAAGGAGAAATACGCCAAGACACATATTAATCAAACTGTCAAAAATTAAACACAAAGAAATCATATTAAAAGCAGCAAGGGAAAAACAACAAATAACACACAAGGGAATCCCCATCAGGTTAACAGCTGATCTCTCAGCAGAAACTCTACAAGCCAGAAGGGAGTGGCAGGACATAATTAAAGTGATGAAGGAGAAAAACCTGCAACCAAGATTACTCTACCCAGCAAGGATCTCATTCAGATTTGATGGAGAAATTAAAACCTTTACAGACAAGCAAAAGCTGAGAGAGTTCAGCACCACCAAACCAGCTTTACAACAAATGCTAAAGGAACTTCTCTAGGCAAGAAACACAACAGAAGGAAAAGACCTACAATAATGAACCCAAAACAATTAAGAAAATGGGAATAGGAACATACATATCGATAATTACCTTAAATGTAAATGGACTACATGCTCCCACCAAAAGACACAGATTGGCTGAATGGATACAAAAACAAGACCCATATATATGCTGTCTACAAGAGACCCACTTCAGACCTAGAGACACATACAGATTGAAAGTAAGGGGATGGAAAAAGATATTCCATGCAAATAGAAATCAAAAGAAAGCTGGAGTAGCAATTCTCATATCAGACAAAATAGACTTTAAAATAAAGACTATTAGAAGAGACAAAGAAGGACACCACATAATGATCAAGGGATCGATCCAAGAAGAAGATATAACAATTGTAAATATTTATGCACCCAACATAGGAGCACCTCAATACATAAGGCAAATACTAACAGCCATAAAAGGGGAAATCGACAGTAACACACTCATAGTAGGGGACTTTAACACCCCACTTTCACCAATGGGCGGATCATCCAAACAGAAAATCAGTAAGGAAACACAGGCCTTAAATGACACATTAGACCAGATGGATTTAATTGATACTTATAGAGCATTCCATCCAAAAGCAGCAGAACACACATTTTTCTCAAGTGCACGTGGAACATTCTCCAGGACTGATCACATGCTGAGCCACAAGCGAGCCTTGGTAAATTTAAGAAAATTGAAATCACACCAAGCATCTTTTCTGATCACAATGCTATGAGACTTGAAATTAAGTCTAAGAAAAAAATGGTAAAAAACACAAACACCTGAAGGATAAACAATATGCTACTAAACAGCCAATGGATCATCACTGAAGAAATCAAAGAGGAAATCAAAAAATACCCAGAGACAAATGAAAATGAAAGGACGACGATCCAAAACCTATGGGATGCAGCAAAAGTAGTTCTAAGAGGAAAGTTTATAGCAATCGATCTTACCTCAGGAAACAAGAAAAATCTCAAACAACCTAACCTTACACCTAAAGCAACTAGAGAAAGAAAAACAAACAAAACTCAAAGTTAGTAGAAGGAAAGAAATCATAAAGATCAGAGCAGAAATAAATGAAATGAGATGAAGAAAACAATAGAAAAGATAGATGAAACCAAAAGCTGGTTCTTTGAGAAAATAAACAAAATTGATAAACCATTAGCCAGACTCATCAAGAAAAAAAGGGAGAAGACTCAAATCAATAGAATTAGAAATGAAAAAGGAGAAGTAACAACTGACACTGCAGAAATACAAAGGATCATGAGAGATTACTACAAGCAACTCTATGCCAATAAAATGGACAACCTGGAAGAAATGGACAAATTCTTAGAAATGCACAACCTGCCAAGACTGAATCAGGAAGAAATAGAAAATATGAACAGACCAATCACAAGTACTGAAATTGGAACTGTGTTTTGAAAATTCCCAACAAAAAAAAGTCCAGGACCAAATGGCTTCAGAGGTGAATTATATCAAACATTTAGAGAAGTGTTAACACCTATCCTTCTGAAATCATTCCCAAACATTACAGAGGGAGGAATTCTCCCAAACTCATTCTATGAGGCTACCATCGCCCTGATACCAAAACGAGACAAAAATACCACAAAAAAAGAAAATTGCAGGACAACATCACTGATGAACATAGAAGCAAAACTCAACAAAACACTAGCAATCCAGATCAAACAATACATTAAAGGGATCACACACCATGATCAAGTGGGATTTATCCCAGGGATGCAAGGATTTTTCAATATCTGCAAATCAATCACTGTGATACACCACATCAATAAACTGAAGAATAGAAACCATATGATCATCTCAATAGATGCAGAAAAAACTTTTGACAAAATTCAACACCCATTTATGATAAAAACTCTTCAGAAAGTGGGCATAGAGGGAACATACCTCAACATAATAAAGGCCATATATGACAAACCTACAGCTAACAACATACTCAACACTGAAAAGCTGAAAGTATTTCTTCTAAGATAAAGAACGAGACAAGGATGTGCACTCTTGCCAATTTTACTCAACATAGTTTTGGAAGTCCTAGCCACAGCAATCAGAGAGGAAAAAGAAATGAAGGGAATCCAAATTGGAAAAGAAGTAAAATTGTCACTGTTTGCAGAAAATCCTTAAGATGCCACCAGAAAACTACTAGAGTTCATCAATGAATTCAGTAAAGTCGCAGGATACAAAATTCATACACAGAAATCTGTTGCACTTCTATACACTAACAACAAAAGACCAGACAGAGAAATTAAAGGAACAATCCCATTTACCAGCGCATCAAAAAGAATAAACTACCTAGAAATAAACCTACCGAAGGAAGCAAAAGACCTGTACTCCAAAAACTATAAGGTGCTGATGAAAAAAATCGAAGATGACACAAACAGATGGAAAGATATACCATGCTCTTGGATTGGAAGAATCAATATTGTCAAAATGACTGTACTACCCAAGGGAATCTACAGATTCAATGCAATCCCTATCAAATTACCAACAGCATTTTTCAGAGACCTAGAACAAAAAAAATCTTAAAATTTGTGTGGAGACACAAAAGACCCTGAATAGCCAGAGCAATGTTTTTTTTTTTTTTTTTTTTTTTTTTTCGCTACGCGGGCCTCTCACTGTTGCGGCCTCTCCCGTTGCGGAGCACAGGCTCCAAACGCGCAGGCCCAGTGGCCATGGCTCACGGGCCCAGCAGCTCCACGGCATGTGGGATCCTCCCGGACCGGGGCACGAACCCGTGTCCCCTGCATCGGCAGGCGGACACCCAACCACTGCGCCACCAGGGAAGCCCCAGAGCAATCTTGAGAAAGAAAAACAGAGCTGCAGGAATCAGGCTCCCTGACTTCAGACTATACTACAAAGCTACAGTAGTCAAAGCAGTATGGTTCTGGCACAAAAACGGAAATATAGATCAATGGAACAGGAGAGAAAGCCCAGAAATAAACCCATGCACCTATGGTGAATTAATCTACAACAAAGGAGGCAAGACTATACAGTGGAGAAAAGACAGTTTCTTCAATAAGTGGTGCTGGAAAAACTAAACAGCTACATGGAAAACAAATGAAATTAGAACACTGTTTTACACCATACACAGAAATAAACTCAAAATGGATTAATCATCTGAATGTAAGACCAGACACTATAATACTCAAAGAGGAAAACATAGGCAGAACACTCTTTCACATAAATTGCAGCAATACCTTTCTCAATCTGTCTCCCAGCGTAATGGAAATAAAAGCACAAATAAACAAGTGGGACCTAATTAACTCAAAAGCTTTTGCACAGCAAAGGAAACCACATACAAAATGAAAAGACACTTACAGAATGAGAGAAAACATTTGCAAACAATGCAACCAACAAGGGATTAATCTCTAAAATTTACAAACAGCTCATACAGCTCAATATCAAAAAAAAACCAAACAACCCAATCAAAAAATGGGCAGAAGACCTAAATAGACATTTCGTAAAAGAAGACATACAGCTGACCCACAAACACATAAAAAGATGCTCAACATCACTGATTATTAGAGAAATGCAAATCAAAACTACAGTGAGGTGTCACCTCACACCAGTCAGAATGGCCATCATCAAAAAGTCTACAAACAATAAATGCTGGAGAGGATGTGGAGAAAAGGGAACCCTCCTACACTGTTGGTGGGAATGTGAATTGGTACAGCCACTATGGAGAACAGTATGGAGGTTCCTTAAGAAACTAAAAATAGAGCTACCATATGATCCTGCAATCCCACTCCTGGGCATACATCTGGAGAAAAACATGGTTCTAAAGAATACATGCACCCCAATGCTCATTGCAACACTGTTTACAATAGCCAAGACACAGAAGCAACCTAAATGTCCATCAAAACATGAATGGGTAGGGCTTCCCTGGTGGCGCAGTGGTTGAGAGTCCGCCTGCCGATGCAGGGGATACGGGTTCGTGCCCCCGTCTGGGAGGATCCCATATGCCGTGGAGCGGCTGGGCCCGTGAGCCATGGCCGCTGAGCCTGCGCGTCCGGAGCCTGTGCTCCGCAGCGGGAGAGGCCACAATGGTGAGAGGCCTGCGTACCCACCCCCCAAAAAATGAATGGGTAAAGATGGGGTACATATATACAATGGAACATTACTCACCCATTAAAAATAATGAAATAATGCCATTTGCAGCAACATGGATGGACCTGCAGATTATCATACTAAGTGAAATAAGTTGGACAGAGAAAGACAAATATCATAGGATATCGCTTATACGCAGAAGCTAAAAAAATGATACACATCAACTTATTTACAAAACAGAAACAGACTCACAGACATAGAGAATGAACTTATGGTTACTGGGGTTGGGGGGTGAAGGGTGGGGTGAGGGATAGATTGGCAGTTTGGGATTGGCATGTACACACTGCTCTATTTAAAATAGAAAACCAACAAGGACCTACTGTATGGTACAGGGAACTCTGCTCAATACTCTGTAATAACCTAAATGGAAAAAGGATAGATACACGTGTATGTATAACTGAATCACTATGCTGTACACCTGAAACTAAACATTGTGAATCAACTATACTCCAATATAAAATAAAAATGTTTTGAAAAACTTCCTTTAGTTGCATGTCCTTGCCAATACCTGGTATGGTCAGACTTTTAAATTTTAGATATTCTAAAACATGTTCAGTGATATCTCACTGTAGTTTTATTTTTATTTCCCTAATGATTAATGATTAAACACACATATATCTTTACCATCCATTTATCTTCTTTGGAGGAGTACTTTTTTACTCTTTTGTTCATTTTATTTCACTGGGTTGTTTGCTTTCTTTCAGTGATTTGAGTTTGTATATATGTGTATATTCATGCGTGTGTATTCATATAAGTGTACATGTTCTTTTACATATATCATGGATAAAACTCATTTTTGAGAAGTATCGTTTCTATTTTCATCCTCTTAACAATGTCTTTCAAAGAGCAGAAGTTCTTCATTTGTGAAGTCCAATTTTTCTTTTTCTCTCTTATGCATTATGCTTTTGGTGTTGTATATAAGAAATCTTTGATAATCCCAGGCCATTAAAATTTTCTCCTATGTTTTCTTCTTTAAGTTTCATAATTGGGGGTTTACATTTATCTCTAGGGTCCATTTTCAATTAATATTTATATGTAGTGCTAGGTATGGATGGGTGTTCCCTCCCTCTTTTTTTTTTTTTGCACGTGGACATCCAATTGTTCACGTATCATTGTAGAAAATCAATTGACCATATATATTGTCAATGCAACAGTTTTCTAAATGATTCTAAAATTTAGTTGCACTTTGTCCAAAACCAGTAGGAAAGCTTTAATCAAAGTAGTCACAAAATGGAGCAACAAAGAACTTCAGTTACAAACTGCAAGTATTAAAAACAAAGCATATAAAAAAGGAATTATTATAATGACACCAAAACCTCAGGCAACAAAAGCAAAACTAAACAAGCGAGACTACATCAAAGTAAATGTTTTTACATAGCAAAGGAAACAATCAATAAAATGAAAAGGCAACCTATAAATTGGGAGAAAATATTTGTAACCCGTATATCTGATAAGGGGTTAATATCCAAAGTATCTAAGGATCTCCTATTACTCAAAAGCAAAAAACAAAGAACCCAATTAAAACATGGTCAGTGGACCTGAATAGACATTTTTTCAAAGAAGATAAACAAATAACTAACAGGTATATGAGAAGATGCTCAACATCACTAATCATCAGGGAAATGCAAATCAAAACCACATGAGATATCACCTCAGACTTGATACAATGTATATTACCAAAAAGACAAGAGATAACAAATGTTCCTGAGGATATGGGGAAAACAGAGCCCTTATACACTCTTGGTGGGAATGTAAATTGGTACAGCCATTATGGAAAACACAATGGAGGTTTCTCAACAAAACTAAAAATAGAACTACCATATAATTCAGTAATCCTACTTCTGGTACATAAGCAAAGGAAATGAAATCAGTGCCTTGAAGAGATATCTGTGCTCCCATGTTCATTGCAGTATTATTCATAATAGCCAAGATATGGAAACAACCTAAGTATCTGTTGATAGAAGAAGAATGAATAAAAATGGAATGTGTGTATGCATGTATATTAGTGTATATTATTAGAATATGATTCAGCCTTAAAAAAAGGAGATCCTGCCATTTGCAACAACATGGGTGAAACTGGAGGTCATTATGCTAAGTGAAATAAGCCAGACAGAAAGACAAAACAAACAATAACAACAATAAAAGACCCTGCATGATCTCACTGATATGTGGAACCTAAAAAGTAGAATACACAGAAACAGAGAGAAGAAGGTAGAATGGTGGTTACCAGGAGTGGGGAGGTGGGAGAAATGGGGAGATGTTAGTCAAGGGGTAGAAAGTTGTAGTTACATAGTATGAGTAAGTCTAGAGATGGATGTTGGGCAAGATGCCTATAGTTACAAATACTGTAATGAAGACTGGAAATTTGATAAAAATGTACATTTCAGGGGCTCTCATCACACACACTAATAGAACTATGTGAGGAGATATGTTAATTAGCTTGATTTAGTGATCATTTCACTAGGTATATCAAATTATCATGTTGTACACCTTAAGTATATACAACTTTTCTTAAATAGATAAAAGCAAGGGAGAAGCAGATGAAATTTAATTATGAGAACTTTAAAGAAGTATAACATCTCATTTTGCAATTTTATAATTGTGCCTAGAAATCTAGATGTGTTGGAAGGATATTTTGACGGAGCTCATATTTCTAACTGAAAAAATTTATATTCTGTTCTGAAAAGGAGAGAAGTTGAAAGAACATGATTGTGTGGCATTTCAATCCAGTGAAATATTTTTTAAACATCATATATACAAGCAACTTATTTGTTAAGTTTTGCCTTGGGAAAATATTTGTTCAAGAAAGTTACTCAATATGGGTGAAAAAATAAAATATTTGGAATTATATATTCACACCTTGCAATAGGAAGAACAGGCCTAAGAATGTCCTCCATTTAGCAGGATTGGCCAGAGTTTACCAGGCAACTTGGTACCTGTACAAGAGACACTTTTCTCAATTAACCTTATTAAAACCTACAGAGAAGAGGCATAAGAAGTTATCAACAACTTAAGTTTATTAGTCAGGAGGGCCTTCAAGATGGCAGAGGAGTAAGACGTGGAGATCACCTTCCTCCCCACAAATAGATTCAAAATACATCTACCTATGGAACAGCCCCGACAGAACACCTACTGAACGCTGGCAGAAGACCTCAGACTTCCCAAAAGGCAAGAAACTCCCCACGTACCTGGGTAGGGCAAAAGAAAAAAGGAGAAACAGAGACAAAAGAATAGGGATGGGACCTGCACCAGTGGGAGGGAGCTGTGAAGGAGGAAAGGTTTCCACACACCAGGAAGCCCCTTCGCGGGCGGAGACTGTGGGTGGCGGAGGGGGAAGCTTCGGAGCCACGGAGGAGAGCGCAGCCACAGGGGTGCGGAGGGCAAAGCGGGGAGATTCCAGCACAGAGGGCCGGTGCTCACCAGCACTCACCAGCCCGAGAGGCTTGTCTGCTCACCCGCCTGGGCGAGTGGCGGCTGGGAGCTGAAGCTCAGGCTTCAGAGGTCAGATCCCAGGGAGAGGACTGGGGTTGGCTGTGTGAACACAGCCTGAAAGGGGCTAGTGCACTGCAGCTAGCCGGGACAGAGTCCAGGAAAAAGTCTGGAACTGCCTAAGAGTGAAGAGACCATTGTTTCGGGGTGCATGGGGAGTGGGGATTCAGAACACCACGTAAATGAGCTCCAGAGATGGGCGCAAGCCATGGCTATCAGCAAGGACACCAGAGACGGGCATGAAACACTAACGCTGCTGCTGCAGCCACCAAGAATCCTGTGTGCAAGCACAGGTCACTCTCCATACCTCCCCTCCTGGGAGCCTGTGCAGCCCATCACTGCCAGGGTCCCGTGATCCAGGGACAACTTCCCCGGGAGAACACAAGGCGCGCCTCAGGCTGCTGCAACGTCACACCAGCCTCTGCTGCCACAGGCTCGCCCCGCATTCCATACCCCTCCCTCCCCCTGGGCTGAGTGAGCCAGAGCCCCCCAATCAGCTGCTCCTTTAACCCCCTCCTGTCTGGGGGACGAACAGAAGCCAGATGGTGACCTACATGCAGAGGTGGGGTCAAATCCAAAGCTGAACCCTGGGAGCTGTGCGAACAAAGAAGAGAAAGGGAAACCTCTCCCAGCAGCCTCAGGAGCAGCGGATTAACTCTCCACAATCAACTTGATGTACCCTGCATCTGTGGAATACCTGAATAGACAAAGAATCATTCCAAAATTGAGGAGGTGGACTTTGGGAGCAACTGTAGACTTGAGGTGTGCTTTCTGCATCTAATTTGTTTCTATTTTATGTTGATCTTTTTAGTATTTAGAGATTATCGTTGTTAGATTTGTTTATTGATTTGGTGGCTCTCTTCCTTTTTCTTTTGATATATATATATTTTATTTTCTCTTTTTGTGGTGTGTACATGTATTCCTCTTTGTGTGATTTTGTCTGTATAGGTTCACTTTTACGATTTGTCCTAGGGTTCTGTCTGCCCATTTATTTTTAGTATAGTTTTTAGCACTTGTTATCATTGCTGGATTTCTTTATTGGTTTGGTTGCTCTCTTCTCTTTTTTATTACTTTTTAATGTTTCATTGTAATACTTTTTTATTTTAATAACTATTTTATTTTTCTTCATTTTTTTTCTCCCTTTTCTTCTGAGCAATGTGGCTGACAGGGTCTTGGTGCTCTGGCTGGGTGTCAGGCCTGAGCCTCTGAGTTGGGAGAGCCAAGTTCAGGACATTGGTCCACCAGAAACCTCCTGGCCCCTCATAATATCAAATAGCAAAACGTCTCCCAGAGATCTCTGTCTCAACACTAAGACTCAGCTCCACTCAACGACCAGCAAGCTCCAGTGCTGGACACCCCGTGCCAAACAACTAGCAAGACAAGAACACAAACGCACCCATTAGCAGAGAGGATGCCTAAAATCATAGAAAGGTCACAGACATCCCAAACACACCACCAGACGTGGTCCTGCTCACCAGAAAGACAAGATCCAAACTCATCCACCAGAACACAGGCACTAGTCCCCTCCACCAGGAAGCCTACACATCCCACTGAACCAAGCTTACCCACTGGGGGCAGACACCAAAAACAACGGAAATTAAGAACCTACAGCCGGTGAAAAGGAGACCCCAAACACTGTAAGTTAAGCAAAATGAGAAGAAAGAGAAATACACAGCAGATGAAGGACCAAGGTAAAAACCCACCAGGATAAACAAATGAAGAGGAAATAGGCAGTCTACGTGAAAAAGAATTCAGAGTAATGACACTAAAGATGATCCAAAATCTTGGAAATAGAATGGAGAAAATACAAGAAACGTTTAACAAGGACCTAGAAGAACTGAAGAGCACACAAAGAATGATGAACAACACAATAAAAGAATTTAAAAATTCTCTAGAAGGAATCAGTAGCAGAATAACTGAGGCAGAAGAATGGATAAGTGACCTGGAAGATGAAATAGTGGAAATAACTACCACAGAGCAGAATAAAGAAAAAAAGAATGAAAAGAATTGAAAACAGTCTCACAGACCTCTGGGACAACATTAAACCCACCAACATTCAAATTATAGGGGTCCCAGAAGAAGAAGAGAAAAAGAAAGGGACTGAGAAAGTATTTGCAGGATTATAGTCAAAACTTCCCTAATATGGGAAAGGAAATAGTCAATCAAGGCCAGAAAGCACAGAGAGTCCCATACAGGATAAATCTAAGGAGAAACATGCCAAGACACATAATTATTCAAACTATCAAAAATTAAATACAAAGAAAAAATATTAAAAGCAGCAAGGGAAAAGCAACAAATAACATACAAGGGAACCCCCATAAGGTTAACACCTGAACTTTCAGCAGAAACTCTGCAAGCCATAAAGGTGTGGCAGGACATATTTAAAGTGATGAAAGGGAAGAACCTACAACCAAGACTACTCTACCCAGAAAGGATCTCATTCAAATTCGATGGAGAAATTAAAACCTTTACAGACAAGGAAAAGCTAAGAGACTTCAGCACCACCAAACCAGCTTTACAACAAATGCTAAGGAACTTTTCTAGGTAGGAAACACAAGGAAAAGACCTACAATAACGAACCCAAAACAATTAAGAAAATGATAATAGGAACATACATATCCATACTTACCTTAAATGTAAATGGATTAAATGCGCCAACCAAAAGACATAGACTGGCTGAACGGATGCAGAAACAAGACCCATATATATGCTGTCTACAAGAGACCCACTTCAGACCTAGGGACACATACAGACTGAAAGTGAGGGGATGGAAAAAGATATTCCATGCAAATGGAAATCAAAAGAAAGCTGGAGTAGCAATTCTCACATCAGACAAAATAGTCTTTAAAATAAAGACTATTACAAGACACAAAGCAGGACACTATATAAAGATCAAGGGATTAATCCAAGAAGAAGAAATAACAACTGTAAATATTTATGCACCCAACATAGGCGCTACTCAATATACAAGACAAATGCTAACAGCCATAAAATGGGAAATTTACAGTAACACAATAATAGTAGGGGACTTTACCACCTCACTTTCACCAAAGGGCAGATCATCCAAAATGAAAATAAATAAGGAAACACAAGCTTTAAAAGACACATGAAACAAGATGGAGTTAATTGATATTTAGGGGACATTCCATCCAAAAAACAACAGAATACACATTCTTCTCCAGTGCTCCTGGAACATTCTCCAGGATAGATCATATCTTGGGTCACAAATCAAGCCTTGGTGAATTTAAGAAAACTGAAATCGTATCAGGTATCTTTTCTGACCACAACACTATGAGGCTAGATGTGAATTACAGGAAAAAATCTGTAAGAAATACAAACACATGGAGGCTAAACAACACACTACTTAATAACCAACAGATCACTGAAGAAATCAAAGAGGAAATCAAAAAATACCTAGAAACAAATGACAATGAAAACACGATGACCCAAAACTTATGGGATGCAGCAAAAGCAGTGCTAAGAGGGAAGTTTAGAGCAATACAATGCTACCTCAAGAAACAAGAGAAATCTCAAATAAACAACCTAACCTTACACTGAAAGCAATTAGAGAAAGAAGAAGAACAACAAAAAAAACCAAAGTTAGCAGAAGGAAAGAAATCATAAAGATCAGAACAGAAATAAATGAAAAAGAAATGAAGGAAACGAGAGCAAAGATCAAGAAAACTAAAAGCTGGTACTTTGAGAAGATAAACAAAAGTGATAAACCATTAGCCAGACTTATAAGGAAAAAAAGGGAAAAGACTCAAATCAGTAGAATTAGAAAGGAGAAAGGAGAAATACCAACTAACACTGCAGAAATACAAAGAATCATGTGAGATTACTACAAGCAACTCTATGCCAATAAAATGGACAACCTGGAAGAAATGGAGAAATTCTTAGAAAAGCACAACCTTCTGAGACTGAACCAGGAAGAAATAGAAAATATAACATCAATCACAGGCACTGAAATTGAAACTGTGATTAAAAATCTTCCAACAAACAAGAGCCCAGGACAAGATGGCTTCACAGGTGAACTCTATGAAACATTTAGAGAAGAGCTAACACCTATCCTTCTCAAACTCTCCCAAAATAGAGCAGAGGGAAGAAATTTCCCAAACTTATTCTACAAGCCCGCCATCACCCAGATACCAAACCAGAGAAAGATGTCACAAAAAAAGAAAACTATAGGCCAATATCGCTGATGAACATAGATGCAAAAATCCTCAACAAAATACTAGCAAACAGAATCCAACAGCACATTAAAAGGATCACACAACATGATCAAGTGGGCTTTATCCCAGGAATGTAAGGATTCTTCAATATATGCAAATCAATGTAAAAAACCATATTAACAATTTGAAGGATAAAAACCACATGAGCATCCCAATAGATGCAGAAAAAGCTTCTGACAAAATTCAACACCCATGTATGATAAAAACCCTCCAGAAAGTAGGCATAGAGGGAACTTACCTCAACATAATCAATGCCATATATGACAAACCCACAGCCAACATCAACCTCAACGGTGAAAAATTGAAACCATTTCCACTAAGATCAGGAACAAGACAAGGTTGCCCACTCTCACCACTATTATTCAACATAGTTTTAGAAGTTTCAGCCACAGCAGTCAGAGAAGAAATAAAAGGAATCCAAATTGGTGAAGAAGAAGTAAAACTGTCAGTGTTTGGATATGACATGATATTCTACATAGAGAATCCTAAAGATGCTACCAGAAAACTACTAGAGCTAATCAATGAATTTGGTAAAGTAGCAGGATACAAAATTAATGCACAGAAATCTCTGGCATTCCTATACACTAATGATGAAAAATCTGAAAGTTAAGAAAACACTCCCATTCACCACTGCAACAAAAAGAATAAAATATCTAAGAATAAACTGACCTAAGGAGACAAAACACCTGTATGCAAAAAATTATAAGACACTGATGTAAGAAATTAAAGATGATACAGATAGATGGAGAGATATACCATGTTCTTGGATCGGAAGAATCAACATTGTGAAAATGACTCTACTACCCAAAGCAATCTACAGATTCAATGCAATCCCTATCAAACTACCACTGGCATTTTTCACAGAACTAGAACAAAAAATTTCATAATTTGTATGGAAACACAAAAGACCCCGAATAGCCAAAGCAATCTTGAGAAAGAAAAATGGAGCTGGAGGAATAACGCTCCCTGACTTTAGACTATACTACAAAGCTACAGTGATCAAGACAGTATGCCACTGGCACAGAAGCACAAGTACAGACCAATGAAACAGGACAGAAAGTCCAGAGATAAACCCACGCACATATGGTCACCTTATCTTTGATAAAGGAGGCAAGAATATACAGTGGAGAAAAGACAGCCTCTTCAGTAAGTGGTGCTGGGAAAACTGGACAGCTACATGGAAAAGAATGAAATTAGAACACTCCCTAACATCATACACAAAAATAAACTCAAAATGGATTAAAGACATAATGTAAGGCCAGACACTATAAACTCTTAGAGGAAAATATAGGCAGAACACTCCATGACATAAATCACAGCAAGATCCTTTTTGACCCACCTCCTAGAGAAAGGGAAATAAAAACAAAAATAAACAAATGTGACCTAATGAAACTTAAAAGCTTTTGCATAGCAAAGGAAACCATAAAAAAGATGAAAGGACAACCCTCAGAATGGAAGAAAGTATTTGCAAATGAAGCAACTGACCAAGGATAAATCTCCAAAATATAGAAGCAGCTCATGCTGGTGAATATCAAAAAAACAAACAACCCAATCCAAAAATGGGCAGACAGCCTACATAGACATTTCTCCAAGGAAGATATACACATCGACAACAAGCATGTGAAAGGATGCTCAAAATCACTAATCACTAGAGAAATGCAAATCAAATCTACGAGGTATCACCTCACATCTGTTAGAATGGCCATCATCAAAAAATCTACAAACAATAAATGCTGGAGAGGGTGTGGAGAAAAGGGAACACTCTTGCACTGTTAGTGGGAATGTAAACTGATACAGCCACTATGGAGAACAGTATGGAGGTTCCTTAAAAAACTACAAATAGAACAACCATACGACCCAGCAATCCCACTACTGGGCATATACCCTGAGAAAACCATAATTCAAAAAGAGTCATGTACCACAATGTTCACTGCAGCTCTATTTACAATAGCCTGGAGATGGAAACAACCTAAGTGTCCATCATCGGATGAATGGATCAAGAAGATGTGGCACATATATACAATGGAATACTACTCAGCTATAAAAAGAAACGAAATTGAGCTATTTGTAATGAGGTGGATAGACCTAGAGTCTGTCATACAGAGTGAAGTAAGTCAGAAAGAGAAAGACAAATACCGTATGCTAACACATATATATGGAATTTGAGGAAAAAAATGTCATGAAGAATCTAGGGGTAAGACGGGAATAAAGACACAGACCTACTAGAGAATGGACTTGGGGATATGGGGAGTGGGAAGGGTAAGCTGTGACAAAGCGAGAGAGAGGCATGGACATATATACACTACCAAACGTAAAATAGCTAGCTGGTGGGAAGCAGCCGCAAAGCACGGGGAGATCAGCTCGGTGCTTTGTGACCACATAGAGTGGTGGCATAGGGAGGGTGGGAGGGAGGGAGATGCAAAGGGAAGAGATATGGGGACATATGTATATGTATAACTGATTCACTTTGTTATAAAGCAGAAACTAACACAGCATTGTAAAGCAATTATACTCCAATAAAGATGTTAAAAGAAATCAAAAAAAAAAGAAAAAAGAAAAAACAACATAGACAAAAGCAACAATATAAAAAACATACCTAGAAAGAAACCATACAAAAATGTATATAGGGCTTCCCTGGTGGCACAGCGGTTGAGAGTCCGCCTGCCAATGCAGGGGACACGGGTTCGTGCCCCGGTCCTGGAAGATCCCACATGCCGCGGAGCGGCTGGGCCCGTGAGCCATGGCCGCTGAGCCTGCACGTCCAGAGCCTGTGCTCCGTGATGGGAGAGGGCACAACAGTAAGAGGCCCACGTACAGCAAAAAAAAAAAAAAGTATATAACCTACATGCAGGCAACAATAAGAATTTCCTGATTGACGTAGGAAAAAGAAGTCTCAACCAGAATAGTATGTTATGTGTACTCGTGAGGCACAGCTATTGTAAGAATATCGATTTTGTTTAATTCATTTACAGATTTAGTACCTTATCCATAACAGCTGATGACAATCAAACATGGGCTCCTGTTTCCTGTACCCAAAATCAACCATGGAAACATTACGGAAGGAATAAAGAAAAAACATTAACAAACGCAAAAACACAAAACTAAATAATCCCTGAGGGACGATAAGTCTCCACTGAACTAGAACCTGAGTGTGGGCAGGTAGGGGGATGCCCTGAATTCGAGACAGGTCTGTAGCCTGCAAGAGAGGCAGATGACAGGATTGATTAGAGGAAAGCCTTTAAACTTGAGCCCTTGATTCTTCCACTGTGCTCTGGGACCATGACTCTCCACTGCTTCACTGAAGGAACCTGAGGCAGCATTTCAGAGCCCGCATGCCAGGAGCATGGGACACCAAAGATTGGGCTGGATGTGGCAGTGTGGTCCACAGGCTGTGAAACAACCATCTGAAACTTTGTTCGTGGATGACGACTGGCCTTTTTAAATGATCATCTTAATAGACTATCACACACGGACTCAAAGAGAAAAGCAAGTAACACAGTACTTGTACAAAAGGACAGAAATTCATTTCTGAACTTCTGGGCAATGCCCCTGATGTCAACAAAGAGAGACCACAGTGAGAACTGTCAGGCTAAGGCGCCCCTTCACTAACTCCTCTGGGATTCTGTGGGGCATGGTTGGGGACAGGGATGGATTCATACCAGAGAAGGAAGGAATCGCAGGCCCTGCCAGCAGTCAACGTGAGGACCCTGAGTGAGACCTGACGGGCTCCGAACCACAGAAGAGAGTCTCGCCTCCTTTCCCCTCAGCTCATCTTACCTGCAGCAGCCATCTCTGGGAGGCTCCAAGCAGAAGTGTCCAGATGAGACGTGCCTGCACTTCACACCAGCAGTCTCAGGGAGTTGATGTCTTTGATGTGAGGCCTTGGCCTCAGGTCAGCAGACGGGAGGTAGCCCAGCACCTACAGGGAGTCAAGAGAAGACACTGAGGGAGGACTGAGAGCACCATCCACCATAGAAGAGGGGGCCCCAAAGAGCCCTCACTGTCGGTCTCGGGGGACCCAGGCATGGCTGTGAGGCTCAGGCCCCCAGATACTTCCAGCTGGGGGTGCCGACAGAAATGAGAGCCAAGGTGTGACGCCTGCTGACTCAGCTCAGCAGAGGGAAAAGTCCCAGAACCTGCCAAGAGTCAACGAGAGGGCCTCGTGCCAGGCCCGCGGGAAGCTCCCCTGGAACCACCCTCCGACCCCCTTCCCGCCCTGCCCCGCCCCGCCCCGCCCCGCCCCGCCCCGGCCCCAGCCCCCGCCCCCCCATGCTGTGCTCCTGGAGCCCAGATGCGCATGACCGGATGTGACGTCCTCCTACACACGCGGTGGGGGCGACGCCATTGTTGAGAGCTGCCGTCCGGTGAGGGTGAGCCGCAGGAGGAATCCCACGTCTCTTCAGGTGTCAAAGTGTGAGGTAACCCCAGTTAGAAGTGCGGGGACGCCCGCGACACCCTCAATCCACTTTCCCTCTGAAAAGAGACGGAACAGGCCCCGCCCACCCCGCCCCTGCTCTCGGCCCGAGAGGCTCGGGCCTGGCCGTTAGGCCCAAAGTCCATCCGCTTCCCCCACGGGGTCTCGGGCAAGGAAGGCCTCGCTCTGAGGCTGGTGGACCCTGGCTCACCTCAGTTGAGGGAGCGTCCCAGGCCCTGTGAAGGACGGGACCCCTGTGGGGACCGAGGGGCTCCACACCCCAAAATGGCGGCCACGCAGACCTCGCCCCTGACGTCGGCCTGGGAGCTTCCGGGCAGGTCTAAAGACTGAGGGGCTCCCTCAGTGTGAACGCAGACGGACGGACGGACGCGGGAGACCCAGGGAGGACGGGGCCTTGTTCTGAGGGGCTGGCCGCAGGTCAGCAGAGGGAGGATTTCCAGGGCACGGGAGGAGTCAGGGTGAGGACCGTCCTCCCCGTCGCAAGGGCACCTCAGAACCCCTCCCCTGTTGTCAGCCGCTTCCTCCTGGCCACACGCGGAGAAGGGAGGGCTGCTGTCTGAGAGGGGAGGTGCAGGCCAGCAGAAGGCGCGTCCCTAAGCACCGCCAAGAGTCAGCCCAAGCCCTTGAGTGAGGGCCAGTGGGGCCGCCAGCCACAGGGCCTCGACCTGTCTGCCGCACGCTGCAGGCTTGGTACAACTCTGCCACGTGCGGCCGCCTGGTCACCCTCACTGCCTCCTAGTGAGACTCAGGCAGGTGCCGGCACTGGTGCGAGCAGATGGCCCTCGGGGCAAGAGAGGAGGTCCAGGCTGCACCGGCCGTCCAGGGAGGACCCCGAGTGAGGACTAAGGGAGTCACCCACCCCGAGGAGAAGGGGCCAGAGAGAACACGGCCTGTCCCCTCCTGCCAACCCTTAAACTCCCAAGAAAGGACTGTCAGGCCGAGCCTGCCCGTAATTTCCTCTGCCAGGTCCAAGGGAGGTTAGAGCTTTGTTCTGAAGGGGCAGCCACGAGGCAGCAGAAGGGAGGGTCCCAGGGCCCTTCGGTGGTGGGCTGAACGCTCCCTCCTTTCCTCCTCCTGGGTGTCACGGAGGATGGTGGTGTCAACTTCAGAGCAGCAGAGGGCATGGGGTGGGGGTGGGGGGGGAGTCTTGCCAACAACTGTCATCCTGACTCTGAATGGGAACCGCGGGGACCTACCTCCCCTGCCAGCCCCCACTATCACCCCCGTACCGCCCAGGCAGGGCTGGCTGGCTGTGCCCCAAGGCTCACTCGACCGTCCTCCACAGGGCTCTCAGGGGACAGGCTGAGCAGGAGAACAGGAGCCCTGTGGGTCCTCGGGCAGTGCCCTCACGGACCCTGCAGAGGCGGCCTTGGTTAAAGCCAGGGAGGACTCTCCCCGCTGAAGGTGCTCACAGCATCTCCTTGTCCCTCCCCCAGGTGCCCTCGTTGCCTGCCTTCCTGCCCACGCTCCCGCCTGCTGGCCCTGACCTGTGTCATCATGCCTCGAGGCCGGAGGAGCAAGCGCCATGCCCATAAGAAACGCCGCCAGGCCCGGGGGGAGACTCAGAGGCTCAAGGGTGCCCAGGCCACTGAGGCGGCGGCGGCAGAGATAGAAGAGTCGCCCTCCTCCCCCGCTTCTGTTTCTCGGGGTACTTCCCCGAGCTCCTCTGTTGCTGGCACTCGCCAGGAGCCTCAGGGAGGCCCAGCCACGAGCTCTCGTGCTGCAGGGGTTTCATGCCCAGGATCTGAAGAGGGTGCCCAGAGCCAAGATGAGAAAAGTGCAGGTACCGCCCAGGCAGCACCTTCCGTTCACAGCACTTACACCGATCCTGTGACCAGGGAGGTCTGCAAGTTGGTGCAGTTCCTGCTGGAGAAGTACGTGACGAAGGAGCCCATCCCGAAGGCTACACTGCTGAATAGTGTCGACAGGAAGTACAAGAAGCACTTCCCTGAGATCCTCAGGAGAGCTTCTGAGTACATGGAGCTGGTCTTTGGCCTCGAGCTGAAGGAAGTCGACCCCAGCAGTCACTCCTACGTCCTCATCAGCCAGCTGGGCCTCCCCAGCGAGGGAAATCCGAGTGGTGTGTTGGGGCTGCGCACGGCCTGTTTCCTGCTGACTGTCCTGAGCAAGATCTTCGCGAATGGCAACTGGGCCACCGAGGAGGAGCTCTGGGAATTCCTCAATGTGTTGGGTTTGTACGCTGGGAGGAGCCACTTGATCTTTGGGGAGCCCAAGAGGCTCATCGAAGATCTCGTGCAGCAGAAGTATCTGATGTACCACCAGGTGCGCCACAGCGATCCCCCGCGCTATGAGTTCCTGTGGGGCCCGAGAGCCTGCGCTGAAATCAGCAAGATGAAAGTGCTGGAGTATATGGCCAAGCTCACTGATACCATCCCCAGGGCCTTCCCAGATCTCTATGAGGAGGCTCTGAAAGATGAGGAAGAGAGAGCAAGAGTGAGAGCCGCGGCCAGGGCTTTAGCTGTTGCTGAGCGCAGAGCACATTCCAGGGCCAAGGCCCGCAGGTCCTCCCACGTGTAGGGAGGGCGGCCGCGGGCAGATTGCTCACTTTGTTTTGGAAGAGAGCAGTCAAGCTCCTAAATAGTGCAGAATAGTATTGGTTGAGGGAACAAAACATATATGTTCTTACAGTTTTAAGTAGTATGGTAGCTTAGGTGCAGTTAGTTTTAATAAAATATATATCTTTTTTTCTTTTTTCCATATGAAGAATACCTAGTTAAGATAGACAGATGATAGGTAGATAAGTAGGTAGAGAGATGCTAGATAGATAGATTTATGATAGAGATGTTTAGTATCTTTTCAAATGTTATTACTGCATTGAAGGTTTATTTTGCTTCAGAATCAAAGTGTATTAATGTCATGGATGTCATGTTTATTGATGCTCAGTTTTAAGGTTAAGAGTTTGCTATTTGTAAAAAAAAACTGAAAAGCCTTCACTATTTTCCTTTTGCTACAGAACAAGGTAACATGGCATTGGAATAGGATTTTTCATGGAAATGAGAAAGAATCCCACAAGAAAATATTTGGGATCTCAAAATGGTGATACAAAAGTAAAAGCTGGTTCATTCTTTGTTTGCCTTCTTCTCTTTCTCTTTGCTTGTAAAATTAAAGAATATGTACCTAGCTTTGCTTAGGTTATTCAAACTGTTTGAAAATTAAACCATGGTAAATAAGACTTCTTGGTCATTCCTTCTTTTTTCTCTCAAATTAATTGACCATCTTCTCTTTGGAAGCCTCTCCAATACTACTATGGTTGGTAAGAAAATGAAGACCAAGCCACTGCCCATAGAAGTTTGAGAGTCTAGCATCAGCTGTCATGTAAGGAAGATGGTGAGATACACTCTAAGAAATAAACAAATGAACTTTTGTTTTTTTAAGTGAGGGTGTGGAAGAGGAGGTTCCAAATGAGAGCAAGGAAGTGTAAGTTACCTGATGAGGGCCGCGTTGGGTCTTGGGAAACTTCTAGTCCCTCGGCAGGAAGTAATTATCAGTCAGGATGCATGGTGGGCTAGATGAAGCTCAGTGATGGAGTGATGGAAAGGGCCACTCAGATGGTGTTTCTCAGAGTTGATAGACTAAACCTGGAATGGAAAACATATCTTCACAGTTAACTTTGGGATGTGGAGAAACCAGAGAGAATCCCCACCTAGGGAATGGAAGGGGTCCTATGCGCTTGCCCCAGGGCAAGTGAACACTCAAACTAGGTGTTTTAGGCATGAGCTGTCCAGAGAGTTTCTGAGAAATAAAGGTGATACTCATTGAAATGAGATGCCAAGAAGCCACTGGACTGTCTCTCTTTTTGTGGGATGGGATTGCCAGAGCTCGCTCCGTTCAAAGGGCATTTTAACTAGGTTATTTTGGGTGTAATTTGGCCAACTCTAAGGGAGGGCTCAAATTTTAGTGGCAATGGTATGAATGAAATGAGGGGTGGTTTGGATGAAAAGGCACCTGGGAGGGAAGTTGTTGGTCCTTGAGACAAATGAACTCCTAGTTGCATCCATCTGGAGAAGATGACCCCATACCAATATTAAAACAAATGCTCTAATAGGGAAATACTACTTAGTTTTACTCGCTTGGCATTTTGGCTGATGTGGATTTCTATATTGTTTGGAGTTGCATATTCTCTAATGTAGGCTGGAAATAAAATTCTGTGAAGGAAGTTTGTTATCATTTGGGGTCAAAATCATCTTAGTAATAATTGCCATTCATTGAAAGTCCCAAACTTTCTCTCAAACTGCCAGGTGGTTTACATACATATGCATGCCTGTGGTTCTACACTATAGACTTTTTCAGACTCATTTTGCAGATAAAGAAGTTGGAATACTCTCAAGTTCAAGGCTGGTAAGTGACAGGAGCTGGACTGGACCCTGGCTCTGAATCCCTCTAGAGCCCACACTGTGCCACCCCTCCCAGGCTGAGGCCGACCTTGGGTCACTTCATTTTTCTGCTCACTAGTCCAAAATGTATTTCAGGTGTTAAAAAGCAGGACTTCATACCCCAAACATGGTTTTGGAATAAAAAGCTCCAGGAATAAGTAATAAAAATATGAAAATAAAAGTGAGGTACAAATAAGGAAAGAAAGAGAGAGCATTTGGTGACAATATGACTATCTATGAAGGAAATGTCAGTAAACCTCAAAAGATCAGGGGCTCACACAATCATTTAATTCAGCCCTTTCCCTGTAGCAAGTAAATCTATTAGAATTGAGGTTATACAAGGCTATATCTGGCCAGTGAAGAGAAGGAAGAGATCAGTGTGTTTTCTCTGAGAGCACAACACCTGTGCTGGGGCCATTGCTTGGCTGCAGCTTCCCATCTCACAGCACTCCTGGGGCTCAACCTATTCTCTGCAAGAGTTGTTGTAGGGAGATCAATGAAGAGTGTGCAAGGATGTGGCATTTCCCAAGAAGCCTTTCATAGAAGAGAGAGGAGTCAAGGTGAAGACTGCTGAATGAGGACTGAGGAGACAAAAACCACATAATAACTGAAGTCACAGAGAGACTGGCCTGTGTCTGCTCTCAGACTTAGAAGGCCAAGGAAGGGCTGCCAGGCTGAGCATCCCCTCACTTATTTTCAGGGTTTAGAGGAACATAAGAGCTCTGGTCTAAATGGGTGACTTTAAGTTGAAAGAAAGAGGAAACTTGGGGCCCTTCAGAAGTCAAGGTGAGGAACCTGAATGAGGACTGAGGGCACACCCCTACCCTGAACAGAGAGAGCCCCAAGGAGCCTGAATCCTGATGTCAACCCTGGAAGGGCACAGGTAGGAGTAGCCTCACGTGGCATTCCCAGACTTTGCCTCTCTGGCACCTCAGGGAGTGAGGACCTTAGTCTGAGGAGAGGGTCCTTAGGTAAACAAACGAAGGAGTCCCAAGCCCTGCCAGGAGTCAAGGTGAGAACCCCGAGTGAGGACTTCAGGAAACCTCTGCCTTTAGACTGTGAGAGAACCCCACAGAACCATGCCCTTCCTGGTAGCCCTGGGATACCTGGGCTTTGTTGACATGATGTGACATATTTCCTCCTATGGTGTCACAAGGGGGTGAGGGACACGGTCTAAGGGGTATGGCCTAGGGCCAGCAGTGGGATGCCTTCCAGGTTTTTCCAGAGACCAGGTGAATACCCTGAGGACTAAGGGAACCACATACCCCATAACCATAGAATTCATTCCTTACCCTCAGCCTCAGAAGACCAAGGACAGGTATGGTCAGATGAGGAGAATCTCACTTTCTCCTAGGGGTTTCAGGGTGGTGCTGGCCTTACTATAAGGGGCAGGCCTAAGGGTAAGGGAGGGTGGAATTCCAGGCCATGACAGAGGTCAAAGCAAGGACTGAGGGATCATCTATCACCAAATAGAAGTGATAAGGAATCCAGCCCTGCTCCTTGTTACAACCCTTGAGGATCCAGGGCAGAGCTATCAAGCTGAAGCTCCACCAACACTTATTTATATCAGGTCTATGGGAGGTGAAATCCTTAGTTTGAAGGTGTAGCCACCATTCAGTGAAAGGGGTGGGGATATCAGGCCCTATGTGTAGCCAAATTAAGGACCCTTAATGAGGACTGAGGACTCCAGAGGCCAGGACAGAAAACTCCCCACTGAGCAGTCAGTACTGGGGGCACCTGGACAGGGCTGATAAGCTGAGGACCCCCTTCATTTCTTTCTCATAGATCCCAGGGAGGTTTGTGATGTCAACCTCAGAACAGCAGAGAGAATGAGTCCCATGACCTGCCACCAGTTGAATGATGGTCTTGAATGTGACATAACAGACTCCTCAATGTAGAAGACCACCAGCCCCTGCTGTCACCCCAGCATGCCTGAGGCAGGGGTGGCAGGATGCAGCCTAAAGATCACTCTAATTTCCTTCAACAGGTTTCCCAAGTGACAGGCTGATTAGGAGAACAGGAGCCCTATGGGTTTGTAGAGCAGTGCCCTCAAGGAAAACTACAAATGTAGCCCACCTTATAACCAAGGTGGTAGTTCCCTGCTGAAGCTGCACTCTCTCTCAACCTTCCTCATCCAGTGGACCCTTATCCCCTGCTCTTCTACTCACACTCCTGACCATTGTCCCTGAGCACAGTCATCCTGCCTCGGGGTCAGAAGAGTAAGCTCCGCACCAGTGAGAAACGCCACCAGGCCCAAGATGATTCCAGAGTCACAGGAGAGTTCAGGCCACTGCAGTAAGAGAAGAACCCCCCTCCTCCTCTTCTCCTGTTTTGGAAGATAATCCCCAGAGTTCATCAGCTACTGGGTCAAACAGCACTTCTCAGGGGTCTTCAAAAGCCCCAGCTACTACCATCACTTCTTCAAGTACTTTTGACACAAGGTCTGATGAAGATGATAACAGTCAAGATGAGGAACATCCATGTTCCTCTGATGTCTCACCTTCTACTGAGAGCACATACATTGATACTCTAACTAGTCAGATGGATTTGTTGGAGAAGTTCCTTCTGTACAAATATAAAATGAAGCAGCCCATTATGAAGGAAGACATGCTGAAGATTGTCAACCAAAAGTACCAAGACCCACTTGCTGAGATTCTCAAGAAAGCCTCTGAACGCACTGAGGCTGTCTCTGCGGTAGACTTGAACGAAGTTGACTCAACCATCCACTCATATGACCTCGTCAGCAAGCTGAAACTCCCCAACGATGGGAGGGTGCGTGCTGGTAGGGGGTTACCTAAGACCGGTCTCTTGATGACAGTCTTGGGTGTGATCTTCATGAAGGGCAACTGTGCCACTGAGGAAGACATCTGGAAATTCCTGAATATGATGTGAGTAGATGCTGGGAAGAAGCACTTCATCTACAAGGGAGCCCAGCAAGCTCATCACCAAAGATTTAGTGAGGCTGAAGTACCTGGAGTACCGCCAGGTGCCCAACAGTGATCCTCCGCGCTATGAGTTCCTGTGGGGCCCAAAAGCCCATGCTGAAACCAGCAGAATGAAAATCGTGGAATTTTTGGCGAAGGTCAGCAATATGGTTCCCAGTGCCTTCTCATCACGATATGAAGAAGCTTTTCAAGATGAGGAAGAGAGAGATCGAGCCAAGACTGCAGCCAGGCCTGGAAATACTGTCACTTCCAGGCATGTTTCATGGCCACGTCCAGCAGCTTCTCCCACCCTTACTGAAGTCTGAGACTTTTAAAAAATCATCCAGATAAGAAAATTTGACATCACAATAGGGATTTTTGTTGAAATGGGAAAGAATCCCACAATAAAATTGTTGGCATAATGGAATGAAAAAATAAAAAATAATTTAAAAGAAAACATGATAAACCTAGATTTTTCTTAATCCTTTCAGTCTTCTGTTTTGTAAAATTAAATGATTTATACCTCAATATGCTTAACTTATTAAAGAAGGTAGGAGGTATTAAATCTTAACAAGTTAGACCTCTTACTCACTTTCTTATTTCCCAAACGTCAGTTGAGCACCTGCTCTTTCAAAGGCTCTGTGCTAGTACTGGCAATGCTAAGATAAAGACCCAGCCTATGCCCATACAACTTTAGAAGCAAGGAGCTGCAGTCATACAAGATGTTGAGATGCCCTCTATGACCTAGGGGAAAGTAAAAGGATAATCCAGAAAGAAATCTCTACCTGGGTCAGTGTATTGATTTGTTAGGGCTTCCGCAACAAAATACCACAGAATCGGTGGCTTAAACAACCGAAATTTATTTTCTCACGGTTCTGGAGGCTGGAAGTCCAAGATGAGGGCTGGTTTCCTCTGAGGCCTCTCTCCTCAGCTGGCAGATGGCCACCCTCTTCACTTGCCTGTCCCTTTGTGTGCATATATCCCTGGTCTCTCCTTTTGTGTCCTAATCTCTTCTTACAAAGACACCAGTCAGATTGGGTTATGGCCCACCCTAATGGCCTCATTGTAACTTAACCAGCTCTATTTAAAGACCTTATCTCCAACTACAGGCGCATTCGGAGGTACTGGGGTTTATGCCTTCAACATGAATTTTGCGGGGGACACAATTCAGCCCCTAACAGACAGAAATCTAAGGTGTCTTTGCTCTTATCTCAATGCAGGAGAATACAGTGCACAGACAGGTATTCTATGCACATTGTCTCCAGGGAGACAATTTCTGAGAAATAAGGGTTAACTGCCTTGAGGTATGTCAGGGAGGAGGAAATTCCCCCACTACCCCTTTGAGTTCTTGTGGTTAGACTAATAAAGTTGACACAAGACAGATTAACAGGAGAAAAAGAAAGGAACTGTAATTCATGTGCACAGAGCTGTCATAGAAATGGGACTTAAGAAGTAGCCAAAGCAGGCAGCTTTTATACTTTTTAGACAAGAAACAATAAACTTGTGAGGAATGGACAGGACAAATAAACTTACATTTTGGGTAATTCCTTCAATTAGTAAGGAATCTAAACAGAGTTTGGGCTTGGGGTAGTGAATTAAAGAAGTAACGAGGTTTGTTTATACAGGCTTCTCTGCCTGAATTCCCTATTTCTGGCTATAAGGGTATCCTTCTACCTCCAGCTGCAGGGAGTGCATCTTTCACATGAGAGATTTACTTCCTGCTTTCAGGGAGACAGAAAGGAGGGTCGGAGTGCCCCTCCTGCACTGGCTGCTTCTTAAATAACTTTAATTCAAAATAATCAATATGCCACGGTGGTATATTTGGGGGCAGCCTGCCCTAAGCCTCAACAGTTCGCTCCTCTGAAACTTCCCTGGAAGTTTCACATATTAAGAGCTGAACTGGTCACTGTGGAGACGGAGAATGGGTTAGTAGAGTCCTCCATTTCATTGAACCAGTTTCTTAGTTCTGAGAACAGTTCAGTTCAGTTAAACTGTTGTATCTCATTTCAGGAGGCAGTGATGCAGATGGGCTCCCAAAGCTAGGTCTATGGTGCAAGCAATATCAGGTATTTAATAAGAGGCATTTCTATGGAAACAAAAGAAAAACAAAGGTTAATGATTGGAGCTGGTTATAAACCAGATTCTGAGCCCAGGGGGCAGTCAGTCAAGAAGATTTGTAGGTGTCAGGTTCGAAGCATCTACTGCAGTTTGAAATGTCTCTGATGATGTCACTGGGTGTTCAGGTTAACTTTCTGAGTGGCTCATACAGCAACTGGCATGAAGACAATTTAAATATGAGCTGTTGTGGCAATTTCTCTGAGGTTTATATCAAGTCGTCTCGCTTCAGTGTGCAGGGCCTCAGGAAAAGAACAGTTTTAGTTCTCAATGATTCAAGTCAAAAGGATGGGAGAGGGGAGCAGGTCAAGTTGGCAGAGGAGTAGGACATAGAGCTCACCTTCTCCCCACAGATACATCAAAAGAGTGAGAGAAAACAGGAAATGTTAGAGAGTTGCAGCCAGATATTGGAGGAAACTAGAAAAATCCAGGATCCAGTCCAGTTTACAGGTAAATGACAAAACTTCAGGGAAAAGGAATAGCACTAGAATCTAATATCCACGAGTGCGTAGTATAGTTTCTATTGAAACAATTTTTCTCTCTAAAATCTCCCTCATCTCTACCAAAGAAAGCAAAATTAAGACTAATTTGTTTGCAAAATAAGCCTAGGTTCAATAGACTTGGCCTGATTATTTATGTTAAGTCCAGCAAGAATAGCAATTGGCCATATAGGCTCTTTTAAATCTGCTTTGCTGGAAATTTTCATAAGGAGTCTCCAGAGTGAAATTTTAATAGCTTCTCAAGGCCAGGAAGCCACACCGAAGACTTGTCGTCAGAGTTCCTTTTATACCTAGAGATTTGGGTGAATTCCTCTCTTCCTGAAGTCCCCCAAATATCCCGAGGCTCCTGTGCCTGCCAGGAAGTGGCCTTCCTTACTCACCTGGTAAGGCTGCTGGGAAGCTGCCAGGAACCCTGTCAGCAAGGTCCTAGGCTGTTTTTTCAAGGGGCTTTATGGTTTTATAAAGTCGACCTTAGCTCCTTCAAGCTATCTGGTCATATCTGAGTCTACATGGATCTCTGTCAAATATGACATTCCAATCAAAGTCTTGGTAATATAACCAATGTTTCCAATTGTGTCCTGCTATAAGAACAGATTCTTATTCAATTATGCATATAACTATTTTGCCAAGAACATAAGAATACTCACTGAGACTTTCTGAATTCTGCAGTGATCAGGTAGGGACAAAAAGATAAATGTTTAAATTCTATTTACAAAGGTATAATTTATCAAATTGCTGTTAAGTATTAAAAAATTTCCTTATATCTGGAAAATGAAAGATTTTTAAAAATCAGTAATATTTCAGACAAAAAAAATCATGAAAATTATAATCATATTCATCAATTCATTCGGTCCCATGTTAATTCTTGTTCTGCTTGAATCCAGTTCTTCCATTAGTTCTATCGATCTTCCCTGAAGATTGTGGGTGATAGGGACAGTGATAATTTCAAGAAGTTTGCAAGGTTTTTGTTAAGGCTTGTATGATTTGCTCAGGGAAATCTGTGCCTTGATCACTGGATATTATAAAAGGTATACCCCAAGTGGAGAACACATTTTCTAAACAGTTTATCTGCCACTGTGAGGGAATCAGATTTGCAGCAAGGGAAGGCTTCAACCCATCCAGGAAATATACATACAATAACAAGAATGTTTTGATGACTCATACTAAGTGGCAAATAAATGAAGTCCAGTTGCAGGGGTTCAAAGGGTCCAGCGAAAGGAGGTCTTCAGGCCTCTGGGGACAAAAATCTTTTTTTTTTTTTTTTTTTTTTTCTTCCCAGGGTTATGGACCTGCCAGGTGAGACATTGCTGGTAAACTTTTCGCACAATTTTATAGAAATCTTCCTACTAATGTCTATTTATAATTTGAGTTATCTTAAATGCGGGGGGGGGGGTTGCCAGAAAGCTGGGAGGAACCAAGGGGCCATCTTGGGTTTCTCATAGCCCCAGCTATTTATATTATAGCTATTGTTTACCCATTTAATTTCTCCAATTCAGGGGCAGACTGGTGCTATGTTAAACGGACATCAGGATGGCAAAAGTCTGGCGATTAAGGGTCAGTTTTTTGGCAGAAGCAAAATGGACTTCATCCACACGTGCCACAATCTTTACAGATTCTTTTTTTGTTGCTGCCTGTGCATAAAAGTCAGCTTCAGTGTTTCCGTGACACTTGGGTTTAGTCCTTTTCGTGTGAGCTTCAATTTTGGTGACAGACAACATTTTATGCCAGGACATATAAGACTTCCAGTAATTTCACATAATTTCTGGAACACTTATAATACATATCTATACAGACACAACATAAAAAAAGGCTTAACGTTACTTCTTATTTGACAATGCTTCCCATGTAATTTAACATAACAAATACTCCTAATTAGTTTAATATCTCTCTTTTTATAAGGAGAGAGAACAAATCTTTGAGATATTTCAGGGGCCCTCTGAAATAACTCATATCTCAAAGTTAGTTCTAAGTCAAAAAGACTTCATATAGAATTTGATTTGGGGGAATCTTGTCAAAAATATCAAAGAGGCTTTAAAACACTTAGTCAAATAGGTCACTGTGAAACAATGCTTATTTATCCACGTAACCAAAGTAACAATTAAAGACTTCATAGGCAAATATAGAAGGTTATATGGTTCTGAGCAAAATTTCACTCTTTTAACACCCAGAGGACTAGGTTTACTTAAGCAGTCAAAGACCCGATAAAGATAAGACAAGACACTATATATATTTTTTGGTCAGATTCCTTCAAGGTAAAGAAAAACCTTTCATAATCTCTTCTTATCAAGAGCAGACCAATAGAAAAAAAAAAAAAAACCTTTGTCCTTTTAACAGAGATAAAACCAAATTCCAATTTTGTACCAGTTTACTTTTGATACTTAAGCTCATTTACTTAATTAAATTGATTCCAATCTTATTTAGTCCTGACCACACATAAAATTCCTTTCCAAAGATTCCTTTTTTCACAAAACTTACGATTTTCTATGTCCATTTTAGTTTGTGTCTTGTTTTCTTTCCCATTTAGAAATAGCCAGCCTTACGGAAAATCACTTTCTTTTTCCGTAACAAAAACATCTCCATACCTTATAACTTTTCTTACCCAAAACACATCCTGTTTCTATTGCTGTATCTGGTAGCTTTAACCAATATATTAATTAGAATTCTTAATCCTTTGAAATCTTAATTTTTTAGTGAAAATAAAGAAGTAAACAATTCTGAACTGTATTAACATTTTGTGGCTTGGCAAACTTAAAAATACATTTTATAATTTCTAGGAATATATGTTACTTTATAGAATAATCTTTCAATAAAGCATAAGGTACATTTATTAATAAACCCAAACATACTTAGTCTCTGTAGTAAGAGGTAAAAAATATGCAAACTTAGACTTGTTCAGCAGTTAATGTTTTAGTATTTCATCTTATTTGGAAATGACTAGACATTCAATGAATTCTCACCATTTAATTTAACTTAGCAAAACTCTAAGAGTGTAAATTACCAAAGAGATTTAGGAAACTATTTAGGTAGACATACCACAAAACAATTATTGTTAAAAAGTTCACCTAAGCACTCTTATCTCACTTACACCTATTTAATTCTTTTGTTCTTGAATAATCATACTTAGATTACTCATGAAAATTTCATGAATCATTAAAGCATTTAGTCATTATCCTAAGGTCTTTTGTCTGTTTTGTGTGTTTTCAGACAAACGTTGCAACAGAGACATAGCTAGTAAACCCAGTAGAACAAAAAGTTGTTTTTCTGCATTATATTTTATGCTAACTCTGAAGATATACCCGTATTAATTAAATCAACAAGCTTAAAATTAGCTTTTACAATATTTACTAAAGATTATTCTAGATCATGTGAACTTGAAAAACATTTGGGTTAGTTTTTGTTATATTTTTAACACTTTTTATATAAGTACTAGTTTGTTTAAGCCAATTAAATAGAGCTCTTTTACAAATAACGATTTTGGCAACATAATCTGGAGGCAGAAAGAGACCATATTTTTAAAGGAGACATATAGACAGACAAAACCAGAGATCTCATAGTTTTCATTTTAAAACTTTAGTCACGGATCAGGTACAATACAAAACTCACTAGTTTATAAAGAACAGTTAGAATTCATTAAGTGTACTCATTCAGATGGTTAAAGTCTTTTTTTATTTGTGGAGAGAGTTTTAAGATCTGTATTTGCCCCTAACAAGCGATTTTAAGGAGACTGTTCAGGCAAGAGAGTCTTTTAGCAGTTTGTGTTTGAAGAGGTCCCTTTCCTTTTTTTTCTTCTTCTTCTTCTTTTAAGTTCTACAGACTGAGCTAATCCAGACTCATAACTTTAAGGGGCAGGGAAGGAAATGTAAGTTTTGTCCTAGGGAGTTTTGGAGTATATTTGTCTATTATCATAAGTCTTTGAGTAATCACTATTAATTTTTTTCTTAACTAAAGGACAATTTTACTCTAATATCCTGATGGTTTATAATATCTACAAGCATTTCAAGAGGGATGAGGGCGAGGCCTTGGGACGGGTAAAGCTAGGTGCGCTTTGACTTGCTTCTAGAATTGTATTTCTGATTTTATATAGATTTACAAGACAAAGACCGTTGTTTCTATTAGCCGTTGAATATTGGACTCCAGCTGATCTGTTCCCGGATTATTTGTAGGAGGTCCTGGAAAACTACTGAGGAAACAGGGTGATTTTTAAGAGCGGAATTTATGTTGGACTTTTGTTTTAATTTTAATTTCTTTCATCATAATAAGGAATTTCTTAATATTCATTATAATTTTTTTCCTTTCAATTGGATCCTCCCATAAGTACCAATATGAGAGATGTTTATGGTGAGAGCTCTCACAAAATTTTTTCCTTTTAAATACAGGCAATTTATTTATTTATTTATTTTTCTTGTTTTTTATCGGGGTATAGTTGTTTTACAATGTTGTGTTACTTTCTACTGTACAGTGGAGTTCCCTGTGCTATACAGCAGGTTCTCATTAGTTATCTATTTTATACATAGTAGTGTATATATGTCAATTCCAATCTCCCAATTCATTCCACCCCAATTTCCCCCCTTGGTGTCCATACATTTGTTCCCCATGTCTATGTCTCTCTTTTTGCCTTGCAAACCGGTTCATATGTGAATACAGCCAATTTAAAGGATCCATCATCTGGCCATTGGCAAGTAGGATCTTATATTAATTTCAAACATCAACTCAAACCAATAAGCATTTTTTTTTTTTTACTGCTTCACCAAAAATGCAAGAGACATATCACAAGAGATTACTTAGCCCTCACAAGATCCAGAAAGTTCATTCCCAGAGTTAGTCTAAAAAAGTAAAAGCCCTTTGTTGCTACAGGTGGTACAAATGGTATAGTGAAAACAATCTCTCTAGTGTCCCACAAAAATGAAGGGCACTCCAGCCATAAACCCATTAATTTATGGCACCAGGCAGGCACTACTGGAATGGGGCTTTTCCAGTACTAACAAGCAATAAAAGTTGAGATGACAAATGCCCCTTATGGGCCAGGACCCCTTATGACAAACTCCTCTGAGAGCTGGCACAACCAGACACTGAGAGTGCTGGTAACTTCATGACTTGGAACCCCAGTCTATTCAGCTAGCCACCAGATACACCCCAGTAAATGCACCTTCTGGATGACAGACCAGAGAGAATATTCTCACTGGACAAAAAGCCAGGCTCTCAAGACACAAAAGAAGACGGAAGGTAAAACCTCATCTCGTTTTTACATAGAGGAACCACAGCAAAGTTTGTCTAAATAGACGCGGGTCTGGTGACAGCTGTTAACAATCTGTGAGGCTGGCTTGAACAGCAGGCTTATAGGGTCTATGCCTACCGTACTGCCCTATGGTTTTCTCCTTATGATAAATGACACAACAGACAGAGACAAAGTAAAACAGTGACCGTGTTTGAGAAGAATAGAATCCTAAAGTTTCCCTAAGTCTGAGGAACTAGCTACACAAATATTTTCTCCTGCTAACCTAAATTTAGAGAGAAGAAAAGGGACTCTCACTACTTTCCCTTCCATCAGACCTTGAAGGCAGCAATCTGGGAGGCTGACATGGTAAGAAATCTTACCTTCTGCGGCCTTTATCACATGTCCCAGGATCTCTCAGCTGCAGCAGCCTCAGGATGGGAAGCCTCCTGCCTGGCTTGCCAACTGTCAGGGAGGGGGAAATTTACCCCTCTACACCTCTTGAGTTCTTGTGGTTGGACTAACAACAAAATTGACACAAGACAGATTAACAGGAGAAAAAGAAACAAATTGTAATTCATGCACATGGAGGTTTCTGAGAAATGGGACCTAAGAAGTGGCCAAAAAAAGGGCAGCTTTTATATTTTTAGACGAAGAAACAATAAAGTTTTGAGGAATGGACAGGACAGATAAACTTGCATTTTGAGTGCTCAATTAGTGAAGAATCTAAACAGAATTTGGGCTTGGGGTAGTAAATTAAAGAAGTAACAAGGTTTGTTTATACAGGCTTCTCTGTGCATCTTTCACATGAGAGATTTCCTGCTTTCAGAGAGACATAAAGGAGGGTCAGACTGTCCCTCCTGCGTTGGCCATTTCTTCAGTAACCGTACTACAAGGTAATCAATATGCCTTTGTGGCACATTTTGGGGCAGCCTGCCTTGAGCCCCAATGGGTGAGATGCACAGGAGCCACTCTGTTGACACTTTCTGCATTGAACTGGTAGAGCCAGATCCCAATGCACTAAAAGAACATTTTAGTTAGGTTATCTTGAGTATGATCTGGCAAATTCTAAGAGAGGGCTAGATTTTGGTGGGGAAGAAACAAAAATAAAAATGGACGTGGTGGGCCCTGGGGGAAGATGGCGGAAGAGTAAGACGCGGAGATCACCTTCCTCCCCACAGATATACCAGAAATTCATCTACACGTGGAACAACTCCTACAGAACACCTACTGAACGCTGGCAGAAGACCTCAGGCTTCCCAAAAGGCAAGAAACTCCCCACGTACCTGGGTAGGGCAAAAGAAAAAAGGAAAAACAGAGACAAAAGAATAGGGACGGGACCTGCACCAGTGGGAGGGAGCTGTGAAGGAGGAAAGGTTTCCACACACTAGGAGCCCCTTCGCGGGCGGAGACTGAGGGTGGCGCACGGGGGAAGCTTCGGAGCCGCGGAGGAGAGCACAGCAACAGGGGAGCGGAGGGCAAAGCGGCGAGATTCCCGCGCAGAGGATCGGCGCCGACCGGCACTCACCAGCCCGAGAGGCTTGTCTGCTCACCCGCCGGGGCAGGTGGGGCTGGGAGCTGAGGCTCGGGCTTCGGTCGGAGCGCAGGGAGAGGACTGGGGTTGGCGGCGTGAACACAGCCTGAAGGGGTTAGTGCACCACGGCTGGCAGGGAGGGAGTCCGGGAAAAAGTCTGGACCTGCCAAAGAGGCAAGAGACTTCTTCTCTCTTTCTTTCCTGGTGCGTGAGGAGAGGGGATTAAGAGCGCTGCTTAAAGGAGTTCCAGAGACGGGCGCGAGCCACGGCTAAAAGCGCGGAACCCAGAAACGGGCGTGGGACGCTGGGGCTGCTGCTGCTGCTGCTGCTGCTGCCGCCGCCGCCAAGACGCCTGTGTGCGAGCACAGGTCATTGTCCACGCCCCCTTTCCGGGGAGCCTGTGGAGCCCGCCACTGCCGGGGTCCCGGGATTCACGGACGGCTTCTCCGGGAGAGCGCACGGCACGCCTCGGGCTGGTGCAACGTCACGCTGGCGTCTGCCGCCGTATGCTCGCCCTGCACTCCGTGCCCCTCCCTTCACCCCCCCTCCCCGCCTGAGTGAGCCAGAGTCCCCGAAGCAGCGGCTCCTTTAACCCTGTCCTGTCTGAGCAAAGAACAGACGCCCTCCGGCGACCTACGCGCAGAGGCGGGGCCAAAGCCAAAGCTGAGACCTGGGAGCTGTGAGAATAAAGAAGAGAAAGGGAAATCACTCCCAGCAGTCTCAGAAGCAGCTGATTAAAGCTCCACAATCAACTTGATGTACCCTGCATCTGTGGAATACATGAATAGACAACGAATCATCCCAAATTGAGGAGGTGGACTGTGAGAACAAGATTTATGATTTTTTCCCCTTTTCCTCTTTTTGTGAATGGGTATGTGTATGCTTCTGTGTGAGATTTTGTCTGTATAGCTCTGCTTCCACCATTTGTCCCAGGGTTCTATCCGTCCGTTTTTTTTGTTTGTTTGTTTTTTCTTTAAAAATTTTTTTTAATAATTATTTTATTTTAATAACACTATTACATTTTATCATACTTTATTATATTTTACTTTATCTTCTCTCTTTTTCCTACCTTCCCTCCTTCCTCCCTCCCTTCCTCCCTCCTCCCTCTCTTTCTTTCTTTCTTTCTTTCTTTCTACTTCTACTAACTCTTTCTTTCTACTTTTTCTCCCTTATATTCTGAGCCGGCTGGATGAAAGGCTCTTGGTGCTGCAGCCAGGACTCAGTGCTGTGCCTCTGAGGTGGGAGAGCCAACTTCAGGACACTGGTCCACAAGAGACCTCCCAGCTCCACATAATATCAAACGGTGAAAATCTCCCAGAGATCTCCATCTCAACACCAGCACCCAGCTTCACTCAACGACCAGCAAGCTACAGTGCTGGACACCCTATGCCAAGGAACTAGCAAGACAGGAACACAACCCCACCCATTAGCAGAGAGGCTGCCTAAAAATATAATAAGGCCACAGAAACCCCAAAACACACCACCAGACATGGACCTGTCCACCAGAAGGACAAGATCCAGCCTCATCCACCAGAACACAGGCACCAGTCCCCTCCAACAGGAAGCCTACACAACCCACTGAACCAACCTTAGCCACTGGGAACAGTCACCAAAAACAATGGGAACTACGAACCTGCAGCCTGCAAAAAGGAGAGCCCAAACACAGTAAGATAAGCAAAATGAGGAGACAGAAAAACACACAGCAGGTGAAGGAGCAAGATAAAAACCCACCAGACCTAACAAATGAAGAGGAAATAGGCAGTCTACCTGAAAAAGCATTCAGAATAATGATAGTAAAGATGATCCAAAATCTTGGAAACAGAATAGACAAAATGCAAGAAACAGTTAACAAGGACCTAGAAGAACTAAAGATGAATCAAGCAATGATTAGAAACACAATAAATGAAATTAAAAATACTCTAGAAGGGATCAAGAGCAGAATAACTGAGGCAGAAGAACGGATAAGTGAGGTGGAAGATAAAATAGTGGAAATAACTGCTGCAGAGCAGAATAAAGAAAAAGAATGAAAATAACTGAGGACAGTCTCAGAGAGCTCTGGGACAACTTTAAATGCACCAACATTCGAATTATAGCGGTTCCAGAAGAAGAAGAGAAAAAGAAAGGGACTGAGAAAATATTTGAAGAGATTATAGTTGAAAATGTCCCTAATATGGGAAAGGAAATAGTTAATCAAGTCCAGGAGGCACAGAGAGTCCCATACAGAATAAATCCAAGGAGAAATATGCCAAGACACACATTAATCAAACTGTCAAAAATTAAACACAAAGAAAACATATTAAAAGCAGCAAGGGAAAAACAACAAATAACACACAAGGGAATCCCCATCAGGTTAACAGCTGATCTTTCACCAGAAACTCTACAAGCCAGAAGGGAGTGGCAGGACATATTTAAAGTGATGAAGGAGAAAAACCTGCAACCAAGATTACTCTACCCAGCAAGGATCTCATTCAGATTTGATGGAGAAATTAAAACCTTTACAGACAAGCAAAAGCTGAGAGAGTTCAGCACCACCAAACCAGCTTTACAACAAATGCTAAAGGAACTTCTCTAGGCAAGAAACAAAACAGAAGGAAAAGACCTACAATAACGAACCCAAAACAATTAAGAAAATGGGAATAGGAACATACATATCGATAATTACCTTAAATGTAAATGGACTACATGCTCCCACCAAAAGACACAGATTGGCTGAATGGATACAAAAACAAGACCCATATATATGCCATCTACAAGAGACCCACTTCAGACCTAGAGACACATACAGATTGAAAGTAAGGGGATGGAAAAAGATATTCCATGCAAATGGAAATCAAAAGAAAGCTGGAGTAGCAATTCTCATATCAGACAAAATAGACTTTAAAATAAAGACTATTAGAAGAGACAAAGAAGGACACCACATAATGATCAAGGGATCGATCCAAGAAGAAGATATAACAATTGTAAATATTTATGCACCCAACATAGGAGCACCTCAATACATAAGGGAAATACTAAGAGCCATAAAAGGGGAAATCGACAGTAACACACTCATAGAGTAGGGGACTTCAACACCCCACTTTCACCCATGGACAGATCATCCAAAATGAAAATAAATAAGGAAACACAAGCTTTCAATGATACATTAAACAAGATGGACTTCATTGATATTTATAGGACATTTCATCCAAAAACAACAGAATACACATTCTTCTCAAGTGCTCATGGAACATTCTCCAGGATAGATCATACCTTGGGTCACAAATCAAGCCTTGGTAAATTTAAGAAAATTGAAATTGTATCAAGTATCTTTTCCGACCACAATGCTATGAGACTAGACATCAATTACAGGAAAAGATCTGTAAAAAATACAAACACATGGAGGCTAAACAATATACTACTTAATAACGGAGTGATCACGGAAGAAATCAAAGAGGAAATTAAAAAATGCCTAGAAACAAAGGACAATGGAGACACGACGACCCAAAACCTATGGGACGCAGCAAAAGCAGTTCTAAGGGGGAAGTTTATAGCAATACAATCCCACCTTAAGAAACAGGAAACATCTCGAGTAAACAACCTGACCCTGCACCTAAAGCAATTAGAGAAAGAAGAACAAAAACCCCCCAAAGTTAGCATGAGGAAAGAAATCATAAAGATCAGATCAGAAATAAATGAAAAAGAAATGAAGGAAACGATAGCAAAGATCAATAAAACTAAAAGCTGGTTCTTTGAGAAGATAAACAAAATTGATAAACCATTAGCCAGACTCATCAAGAAAAAAAGGGAGAAGACTCAAATCAACAGAATTAGAAATGAAAAAGGAGCAGTAACAACTGACACTGCAGAAATACAAAAGATCATGAGAGATTACTACAAGCAACTCTATGCCAATAAAATGGACAACCTGGAAGAAATGGACAAATTCTTAGAAATGCACAACCTGCCAAGACTGAATCAGGAAGAAATAGAAAATATGAATAGACCAATCACAAGCACTGAAATTGAAACTGTGATTAAAAATCTTCCAACAAACAAAAGCCCAGGACCAGATGGCTTCACAGGCGAATTCTATCAAACATTTAGAGAAGAGCTAACACCTATCCTTCTCAAACTCTTCCAAAATATAGCAGAGGGAGGAACACTCCCAAACTCATTCTACGAGGCCACCATCACCTTGATACCAAAACCAGGCAAGGATGTCACAGAGAAAGAAAACTACAGGCCAATATCACTGATGAACATAGATGCAAAAATCCTCAACAAAATACTAGCAAACAGAATCCAACAGCACATTAAAAAGATCATTCACTGGGGCCTCCCTGGTGGCGCAGTGGTTGAGAGTCCGCCTGCCGATGCAGGGGATACGGGTTCGTGCCCCGGTCTGGGAGGATCCCATATGCCGCGGAGCGGCTGGGCCCGTGAGCCATGGCCGCTGAGCCTGCACATCCGGAGCCTGTGCTCCGCAACGGGAGAGGCCACAACAGTGAGAGGCCCGCGTACGGCAAAAAAAAAAAAAGGATCATTCACCATGATCAAGTGGGGTTTATTCCAGGAATGCAAGGATTCTTCAATATACGCAAATCAATCAATGTGATACATCGTATTAACAAATTGAAGGAGAAAAACCATATGATCATCTCAATAGATGCAGAGAAAGTGTTCGACAAAATTCAACACCCATTTATGATAAAAACCCTGCAGAAAGTAGGCATAGAGGGAACTTTCCTCAACATAATAAAGGCCATATATGACAAACCCACAGCCAACATCATCCTCAATGGTGAAAAACTGAAAGCATTTCCACTAAGATCAGGAACAAGACAAGGCTGCCCACTCTCACCACTCTTATTCAACATAGTTTTGGAAGTTTTAGCCACAGCAATCAGAGAAGAAAATGAAATAAAAGGAATCCAAATTGGAAAAGAAGAAGTAAAGCTGTCACTGTTTGCAGATGACATGATACTATACATAGAGAATCCTAAAGATGCTACCAGAAAACTCCTAGAGCTAATCAATGAATTTGGTAAAGTAGCAGAATACAAAATTAATGCACAGAAATCTCTGGCATTCCAGTACACTAATGATGAAAAATCTGAAACTGAAATCAAGAAAACACTCCCATTTACCATTGCAACAAAAAGAATAAAATATCTAGGGATAAACCTACCTAAGGAGACAAAAGACTTATATGCAGAAAATTATAAGGCACTGATGAAAGAAATTAAAGATGATACAAATAGATGGAGAGATATACCATGTTCCTGGATTGGAAGAATCAATATTGTGAAAATGACTCTACTACCCAAAGCAATCTACAGATTCAATGCAATCCCTATCAAACTACCACTGGCATTTTTCACAGAACTAGAACAAAAAATTTCAAAATTTGTTTGGAAAAACAAAAAACGCCGAATATCCAAAGCAATCTTGAGAGCGATAAACAGAGCTGGAGGAATCAGGCTCCCGGACTTCAGACCATACTACAAAGCTACAGTAATCAAGAGAGTGTGGTACTGGCACAAAAACAGAAAGACAGATCAATGGAACAGGATAGAAAGCCCAGAGATAAACCCATGCACATATGGTCACCTTATCTTTGATAAAGGAGGCAGGAATGTACAGTGGAGAAAGGACAGCCTCTTCAATAAGTGGTGCTGGGAAAACTGGACAGGGACATGTGAAAGTATGAGATTAGATCACTCCCTAACACCATACACAAAAATAAGCTCAAAATGGATTAAAGACCTAAATGTAAGGCCAGAAACTATCAAACTCTTAGAGGAACACATAGGCAGGACACTCTATGACATAAATCACAGCAAGATCCTTTTTGACCCACCTCCTAGAGACATGGAAATAAAGACAAAAATAAATACATGGGATCTAATGAAACTTCAAAGCTTTTGCACAGCAAAGGAAACCATAAACAAGACCAAAAGACAACCCTCAGAATGGGAGAAAATATTTGCAAATGAAGCAACTGACAAAGGATTCATCTCCAAAATTTATAAGCAGCTCATGCAGCTCAATAGCAAAAAAACAGACAACCCAATCCAAAAATGGGCAGAAGACCTAAATAGACATTTCTCCACAGAAGATATACAGACTGCCAACAGACACATGAAAGAATGCTCAACATCATTAATCATTAGAGAAATGCAAATCAAAACTACAGTGAGATATCATCTCACACCAGTCAGAAAGGCCATCATCAAAAAATCTAGAAACAATAAATGCTGGAGAGGGTGTGGAGAAAAGGGAACACTCTTGCAGTGCTGGTGGGAATGTGAATTGGTACAGCCACTATGGAGAACAGTATGGAGATTCCTTAAAAAACTACAAATAGAACTACCATATGACCCAGCAATCCCACTACTAGGCATATACCCTGAGAAAACCATAATTCAAAAAGAGACATGTACCAAAATGTTCATTGCAGCTCTATTCACAATAGCCCAGAGATGGAAACAACCTAAGTGTCCATTATTGGATGAATGGATAAAGAAGATGTGGCACATATATACAATGGAATATTACTCAGCTATAAAAAGAAACGAAACTGAGCTATTTGTAATGAGGTGGATGGACCTAGAGTCTGTCATACAGAGTGAAGTAAGTCAGAAAGACAAATACTGTATGCTAACACATATATACAGAATTTAAGAAAAAAAATGTCATGAAGAACCTAGGGGTAAAATAGGAATAAAGACACAGACCTACTTGAGAATGGACTTGAGGATATGGGGAGGGGGAAGGGTAAGATGTGACAAAGTGAGAGACTGGCATGGACATATATACACTACCAAACGTAAGGTAGATAGCTAGTGGGAAGCAGCCGCATAGCACAGGGAGATCAGCTCGGTGCTTTGAGACCGCCTGGAGGGGTGGGATAGGGAGGGTGGGAGGGAGGGAGATGCAAGAGGGAAGGGATGTGGGAACAGATGTATATGTATGACTGATTCACTTTGTTATAAAGCAGAAACTAATAAAAAAAATGTGTACAGTGCTTGCCACTGTATGTATGTATGGTGACAATGTGAATAAATGTTTATTTTTTTTCCTCTTTGTCAAAAAAAAAAAAACAATAGCCAAAACATGGAAACAACCTAAATGTTCATCAACAGAGGAATGGATAAAGAAGATGTGGCACATATATACAACGGAATACTACTCAGCCGTGAAAAGAATTAAATAATGCCATTCGCAGCAACATGGATGCAACTGGAGATTATCATACTAAATGAAGTAAGTCCGAAAAAGACAAATCACTTATTGTGGAATCTAAAATATGACAAAAATGAGCCTATCTATAAAACAAACAGACTCATAAATATAGAGAACAGACTTGTGGTTGCCAAGTGGGGGGAGGGAGAGGGATAGACTGGGAGTTTGGGGTTGATAGATGCAAACTATTACATTTAGAATGGATAAATAACAAGGTCCTACTGTATAGCACAGGGAACTATATTCAATGTCCTGTGATAAACCATAAAGGAAAAGAATATAAAGAAGAATATATATATGTGTGTATAAATGAGTCACTTTCCTGTACAGAAGAGATTGGCATAACAGTGTAAATCAACTATACTTCAATAAAAATAAATTTTAATCTGATTATCTAGTCTGAAAGTAAAAAGCATTAAATGGCTAAAATAGTAAAGGAAAGAATGTTTTATGTTCTTTCATTTTGTACTGACTTTGCTAGGACATTGTGAAAAGAACAGAAATATCAAAAATTAGAATTCCATTATTTTGAACAATAATTGACAATGGTCCTAGTGGACCTTAATATGCTGATACTTTATTTGAACAATCAAAGGATATTGAATGATATAAATTCCCTTTTGAAAGATACCTTAGAGTATTCTGTTCAGCATCAAGCACATTACCAATATAAGTGCTCGAAAGTAAGCAAATCAATTGATTAATAGCATTACACATTCAATTATAGCTGGCATTATCGTACTGAATCACATTCTCTTGGAAATGAATTATTCCTGTATGAGGTTTATGTTAATTCTTTCAACCAGAATATCAAGTTAATCATCACATCACAAGCCAGATAATAGGAAAAATACTATGTAGAGCAAATGAATACCTTTAAATTTTCACAATAGAGATCCATAGAATTTGAGAAGTGAAAAGGATCATAAAGATACTAAAAAGTAGATACACTTCAAATCCCCTCTTTGACTTGTATTCTACAAAATAAGGCTGTATGGATAATGACAAAAACCCATTCAAGAAGTTAAGAGAAAAAAATCATTTGAAATTATAGCTCTGAACTGTGAGGTCTGTGTTGACGTTACAAAACTGAAGTTAAATAATCTCTCAGTGTGAGATAAAAGTAATGGCTATTTATATCAATTCCAATTCTTGGTTTAGAGAATCTAGTTCTGAAATGTTCAAGAGGTTTCTGCTGATGGATGTTACTTTATTTTACTCTTAAAATGAAAGGTAGCAGAATTTACCACCCCAAAATATGTCTCTTTGGCATAAGGATTATTTTGAGCTGATTATTTTTAAGAACTGCAGACACAGAAGCTCTGAAAACCAAGAAGTTACTCTTTAGAAGTTTAAGAAACATTTACATTTATAAAGGAAATCTCCACTTGTAAGGGTGTCTCCCTCTCTATACCAGGAAGAAGAGGATGATTCTAAATCTCCAGAAACTCTTAATGGAGAAGACAACAACTTATATCTGCATGACAACCTTACCCTTGTACACTGTGCTTTGCCTAGTAACCTCCCATAACTGGCCTCCCCTGTAACATCTTCTTTTGTCTTTAGCTGGAGATGATATTTAAGGTGGTGGCTCAGGCCATAACTGGGAGTTACTCAGTTTTCTGGAGTATCTCCCATGTATAGAGGAGGTATACATGTTGTTAAACTCCTGTGTTTTTTCCTGTTAACCTGTCTTTTTATTCTAGGGGAGTGGTCTCAGCCAAGAACCTAGAAGAACAGAGGAAAAATTATTTTCCCTCCCCTATACAAGTGTATTTATTTAAAACACATTTCTTCAGATAGCTCATTTTGATCATTTTGTTTTACTGTTTTGCAAACTTTATTACTGTTATTGAAAATAGTATTGAATTACTAATCACTCTCTAAATTGTCCAGGTGGTTAAATAGACATCTGTGACATCTAAAATACTAAATACTAAATTAAGACATTAAAATCCAAAAAGTGCGAAAAATAGGCATGTAAACTACTTTGTCCAAACTTTGCAATTGAAAAACTGAACTAAGGGACTTCCCTGGTGGTCCAGTGGTTAAGACTCTGCGCTTCCACTGCACTGGGCACAGGTATGATCCCTGGTGAAGGAACTAAGATCCCGCATGCCCCATGGCACAGCCAAAAAAAAAAAAAGACTGAACTAAGATGAAGTCTATCAAAATTTCAATACTTTTTTCTGACTACCCAAACAAAAAGGACAAGTAAGACTAACTAAAAGTATGAATCTTCTATGGGGCCTCCCTGGTGGCGCAGTGGTTGAGAGTCCGCCTGCCGATGCAGGGGATACGGGTTCGTGCCCCGGTCTGGGAGGATCCCATATGCCGCGGAGCGGCTGGGCCCGTGAGCCATGGCCGCTGGGCCGGCGCATCCGGAGCCTGTGCTCCGCAACGGGAGAGGCCACAGCAGTGAGAGGCCCGCATACCGCAAAAAGAAAAAAAAAAAAAAAAAAAAAGTATGAATCTTCTTATTATTGACGATTTCTGGGATAACAATGTTAATGAGAGATTATTTTAAAAGCAAACTAATACAGCAGTTTTATAAAAACACTATTAAAATATGAGATCAAGAGTATCACCATTAATTAACATATGAAGCACACCTACTAGAAACATGTTGCCACAGAGCAGAAACAAAGTGTGGCCAAATATTTTGTAATGAGTGTTTAAGAAAATATAACCAGGGCCTCCCTGGTGGCGCAGTGGTTGAGAGTCCGCCTGCCGATGCAGGGGATGCGGGTTCGTGCCCCGGTCTGGGAGGATCCCACGTGCCGCGGAGCGGCTGGGCCCGTGAGCCATGGCCGCTGGGCCTGCGCATCCGGAGCCTGTGCTCCGCAACGGGCGAGGCCACAGCAGTGAGAGGCCCGCATACCGCAAAAAGAAAAAAAAAAATATATATATATATATAACCAAACATTCAGCTCTCAGACTGAAGACTCAAGACAGAAATACAATAAAGCAAGGGAGAGGTGATAGATAAGATGAAAATTAAGATGGCAGAAGTGAGGAAAGAATCATTAGGATAAATCAAACCATCACAGAAAGGGAGATGTACATTTTTTGAATGAACATAAAGGACAGTTTAAGAAGCACAATAAGGAATACTGAAGATATGAATGTTAAAAGAAAACATTATAAAACAGAAACCTGGACTTCCCTGGTGGTGCAGTGGTTAAGAATCCACCTGCCAATGTAGGGAACATGGTTGGAGCCCTGGTCCAGGAAGATCCCATGTGCCGTGGAGCAACTAAGCCCGAGAGCCACAACTACTGAGCCTGCATGCCACAACTACTGAAGCCCGCATGTCTAGAGCCCATGCTCCACAACAAGAAGCCACTGCAATGAGAAGCCTGTGCACCACAACGAAGAGTAGCCCCCACTTGCCGCAACTAGAGAAAGCCCGCGTGCAGCAGTGAAGACCCAACGCAGCCCTAAATAAATAAATAAATACATTTATTAAAAAAAAAAAAAAAGACAGAAACCTATGCCAACCTAAACCATGTTCAAAAGAGACTCTTAGATAGCTGAGTGACTAATCCATTTTTGACAGTGAGTGGCTTTAAACAACCAAAAAATGCAATACAATGTTGAAATATCTAAGTTGATAGTTTGAAGGTTATAATATACTTAAGAATAAAATGGAATCTGCTTATAAGCATTGATTTTCTAGTGTTACTGATATTCGAATATCTTTGCACTTTTGTATTTTTAATTGTATTAAATATATGGAGATAGATACATAATTTAAAATATATGCTTAAGATGGATATAGATGCTTTATTTTTAGTGCGGCCTTTTTTTACATGTCTTCTTTTGCTTGGCTCTCCTCTTCTCCCGCCTCTCAAATCAGTATATGTCCCCTTCCCTGCCTTTAAGATGACCAATATAACATGGTCGGCATCCTTACATGTCCTGTATAAATACATACACATATCTCTCTATAAAAGTATAATCTTTATTTTTGTCACTGTTGATTTTATAAGAATGGCATTACAATGGACACACGTTTGCATCTTGTTTTTCTCACTCAATAATACACGTGAAAAACATCCAACTCAACTGATAAAGTTCTAATTCATTATTTTAAATGACAATATAATAACTAATGGTATGGATGTGCCACAACAACTTACCCTGATATTTTCCTAATGACAGAGATTCACTTTTTTTCCAGTTTTTTTTTTTTTTTTTTTTTTTACTAAAACAAATATTGCAGCAAGGAACTTTTGCCTGCATATGTCCTTTTGTGCTTTTATTTCTATGGGATAGATTCCCAGGAGTGGGTTTATGTATTTTTAATTTTATTATATGTTGCCAAGTTGTTTTAAAAAAGTCTCTAATATATCAGAATTTCACTAGCAGTTATGAAAGTACCTCTTTCCTCAGTCACCATCAATAATAGAGATTAGAGCACTTTCTAATTTTAGCCATTCTAATAGGTACAATGGTATTTCACTGTTACTCTAATTGGCATTTCCCTGACTGCTGGTGAATTTGAACGTCTTTTCATATGTCTGTCAACTCTTTGGATTTGTATATCTATTTACATGTTTTTCTATCGGATTACAAACCTTTTTCTTGTCAATTTGTAAGACTATTTGCTATGTTATAGAAATTAACTAGTTGTTAATTGCATTACTTTTTCTCTTTAGATCTACCACCCATTGATCAATTTGGTTTATATTTTGTTGTACTTAAAAAATACTTTTATATTTTCTTTTATAGCTTTTTTGGCTTTCAGTTGTGATTAAAATCTTCTCTGCCCTTGCTTTTTTTTTTTTTTTTTGGCTGCATTGGGTCTTCATTGCTGCATACGGGCTTTCTCTAGTTGCGTGAGCGGGGGCTACTCTTCATTGTGGTGCACTGGCTTCTCATTGTGGTGGCTTCTCGTTGCAGAGCATGAGCTCTAGGCGTGTGGGCTTCAGTAGTTGTGGCACACAGGCTCAGTAGTTGTGGCACGCGGGCCCTAGAGCACACGGGCTTCAGTAGTTGCAGCACATGGGCTCAGTAGTTGTGGCACGCGGGCTCTAGGCTGCATGAGCTTCAGTAGTTGTGGCATGAGGGCTCAGTAGTTGTGGCTCATGGGCTTAGTTGCTCTGCAGCATGTGGGATCTTCCTGGACCAGGGCTCGAACCTGTGTCACCTGCCTTGGCAGGCGGATTCTTAACCACTGCACCACCAGGGAAGTCCCTGCCCTGGCTTTTTATAAGAAGTTTTCAAGATTTCCTTTTTTTTTTTCCTTTATGCTTAGTTTAGTTTCACTTGCTCATATGGTACTGCATGCAGAGGTCTTGCATCTGGCACTTCAGACCAGAGTTCCTAGTGTAAAATGGCTCAGCCTGACACTTGAGCTTAGTGTACCATGTGCAGAAATGCTGCACCCGGCACTTTGATCTGGAGTGCTGTGAGCAGCATGGCTGCATCTGATGGTCAAGAACTGTCCCCTCCCTGCTGACAAGAACCCTATAAAGCAGCCCCAACAATGGCCTTTAGGGGAGAGCATGTGTTCTAGAGAGCGAGTTTGCTCTTCTCCATTCTTTTTTTTTTTTTTTTTGCGGTATGCGGGCCTCTCACTGTTGCGGCCTCCCCCGCTGCGGAGCACAGGCTCCGGACGCGCAGGCTCCGGACGCGCAGGCTCAGCGGCCATGGCCCACGGGCCCAGCCGCTCCGCGGCATATGGGATCCCCCCAGACCGGGGCGCGAACCCGTATCCCCTGCATCGGCAGGCGGACTCCCAACCACTTGCGCCACCAGGGAGGCCCTCTTCTCCATTCTTTGATCAAAAAATAAAGCTTTCATTTTCTCTGAACTGAATTCAGTTTCATTGTATTGATGCAAGCTACACCAGGCAGAAGGATCCTTGTTGGGGCCCGGGCAGTAACAAATTTTGAGGACCATGAACAGACCAACTGTGGTCTTTTTGCCTGAACTTATCCACTAGGCCCTGGGCTCACCCTGGCTCTTACAGGAGTACAGCAGAGGCTTTGGGAGGTTCACGTGAAGATGGCTGACTCTGGTCTTTGAGGACACTCTGACAGGTTGCTTTGATTTGGCAGCCTTTGCCAAATCAAAGCAACTCTGCCCAGCAACCTGATACCTGGGTGGGGTGCACACACAGCTTAGCCCCCAGAGTAATCTGGACTGCACGCCCTTGAGGGGATCATACTCTGGCATCCTTGGGGATCAGAGCCTGAAACTCAGTGCCTATCTGCCCGCTGCCTCTGGCTGGCCTTCCCTCGGTACCAGATGCCTGGGGACGGTGAGGATCTGTGGACTAGAGGGAACCACGGCAGTCTTGCCCGCTGTCTCACCAGTAGTGCTGACCTCTTGACCCCTGTACAAGGCAGTAGTGGCCGTACCAGGGCTTTTTGCCCTCCTCGCCCACCTCCAGGGGTCAACAGTAGCATTCTCCATAGTCACATTCAGTGTGGTAAAGGAAAGTGGGCAGCCCCGTGAGCCAAGAGGTGAGACCAGAACAAGGCCCAGGTAATAAGGACCACCTGACAAAACAGAATGAGGACGCTCGATCTGAGTTCAGGAAAAGGCACCGAAGACGCCCAAACGTGAAAGGGTCCCAAGGTAGGTATGCGACCGGGGTCTTGATCTCTTCTGGTCAGTGCTAGTTTGTCTGAACTGGGCTGGGGAGCCCTGTGAGCCACTCACAAGACCATTACTGGGAAGCCCTGTGAGCTGCTGGCAAGAACAGGAAACACCCACTGCCCGACCTCTCCTCCCCACTCTGCTTGGGAGGCGAACCTTGGGTGATTCTTTACCGACTGAGGTTCCACAGGCTCTCCTCCCGGTATCTGCACAGAACACCAGCTACTCCAGTGATCTGGTGAGTACCCTGTGGGACTCCCTCATGCTTTTAGATCTCACCTGGTGGGAAGTCAGAAAACTCCTTTCGGCCGAAAGGAGGAAAGACAAGAGCCCTGCCTCAGACAGCTGTGCCACTCCCTAAGGGACCAAGGTGGTCAGGAAGTGACATGGCTAAGCTGCTCTGGCCCAGAGGCAGGCCTGTCCAAACCCCTGTGGGACATTCTGACTGAGGAGAGACTAACTATCCCAAGCACAGCCCATTACACATTCAAGGGGGACCCCCAGTTATATCAGAGTCCATGCTATTTGGATGCCTCCTAGTTTTTTTCTCTTGAGGAATCCATCAACAGTTTGGGGCTGGTTCCAAATTTCCCAAACCAGAAATCTCATTTGGATCAAATCTTGTGGCATTTCTGTGCCAACAAATCACTCCAACCACCCCCCTCAGTAGTTGGCAACAAATCCAAAACAGAACATCTAAGGTATGGGGAACCAAACGTCCACCATACCTAAGGATAGCCCATTAGGGTGCATCCTGCAGATGGGAATTTTTCAGGTGTCACCCCCTGACCGAAAACATTTAATCTTCCTATGTAATACAGCCTGCCTCCAATACCGGCTGGAAGATGGGGAAATTTGGCCCATCAGTGGGCCTTTTAATTAGAACACCATTTTACAATTGGACCTGCTATGCCAGAGACAAAAGAAATGGGACGAAGTTCCCTATGTCCAGTTTTTTATGGCCTTGTATCAGAACAAAAGCCTTCAAAAGGGATGTGGGCTCTCTTCCACTGACGTAATACCAGTCCTGCACTCTCCCCTTGAGAACCTCCTTGATCCCCTCTCTAGCCCTTCTACTGCTCCTTCCCTACCCCCTTCCTTCATATGTCCTGATTTGGGCCACAGGCCCGAGGGGCCCCCTCCATACCAGCCCCACCCCCCCAGATCCCAGTTCAGCAAGTACACAAAGCAGAACTAATTACCAGCCAGGGTCCAACAACCCACCAGGAAAAGTACTCCCTTTGAGGCAGGTCCCCAGTGGAGAAGGATTCATCCAGGTATATGCATCCCATTTACCACTTCTGATCTGTATAACTGGAAAACTCATAGTAAAGGGGTTGAGGGAAGATCCGGAAGTGTTCCTGAAGCTAATTAGGGAAAGCTTTCAGATCCATGACCCCACCTGGCTAACATCTAGAGCCTCCTCAATGTACTCCTAACGGGAAGAAAAGGCCACGGTCTTTTCAGAAGCCTGAGACGAAGCAGACAAAGAGAAAGAGAAACAGCGCAGATCATGCTATTTTCAGACCGGGGAGTCAAGTAGTCCCAGATAACAAACCCAACTGGGACCACCGAGACAAAGGGGAAGGGGGTGTAAGACAGAGGCTGACCCATTATAAAAATATGATCCTAAAGGGAATCCAGGCAGCAGGAAAGAAACCTGTCAAGTGAAATAGGATAAAGGAAATCAATCAGGAGCCAATAGAAAACACTTCTGCATTCCTAGAGCCTCAGGGGATGCCTCCAAATCTATACTATCACCGAACATGAGTTAGTGGAAGGGAAGGCAATCCTGAGGTCCTATTTCATTTCCCAAAGTGCCCCCGACATTAGGCATAAACTTCAGAAACTGGAAATAGAACCAGATACCCCTACCTTTTGCCTGGTTAAGGCTGCCTACTGGGTGTTTAATAACTGAAATATAGAGGAGAAAAAGTCAGAGGATAAAAAGGCCCAGAGACCCACCTACTGGCTGTTGCCGTCCAATGTCAACTGGTCAGCACAAGAATCTGGACTAACTGCCCATGGAGACTCTTGACTCTGGTGAGTGACCTCAGGCCCCCACTGAGAGATGGCAAGCAAGCCAAGGAAACTAGGGCCCAATCAGTGTACCATATGTAAACAAGAGGGACGGGGGAAGAGAGAATGCCCAAAGAGGGATGGAAATGGCAGATCCCGGCCACTACCGTCAAAGGCAGATTGTCCAAATAGATAAAGAATGATGGGGGCCAGGGGGCTCCTAAACTGGCACTTCAATTAACCCCTGAGGAACCCGACTGACATTGGACATAGGGGGAAAGCCCATTGAATTCTTAGTCAACACCAGTGCCACTTACTCAGTTCTGAATACCAGATTAGGCAAACTCAGTCACAAGAGTTGTAAAATTATGGGAGTATCAGGGAAGGCCCAAGAATGGGCATTCATAGAGCCATTCAAATGTAAATTGGGTGAACACATGCTTACCCATTCCTTCCTGTATGTCCTTGAATGCCCTATACCCCAACTAGGAAGAGATCTCTTACATAAATTGGGGGCTACCACCCACCTAATGGGAGACAAATTGGAGTCTGGTGTCCCCTTAGACAAAGAGCATAAGATGATAATGTTAATGGCGGAGGACACACCTCCCCAGACAGAGCAAGTTGATCTCTCCAGAGTAAACCCTTAGGTCTGGGCCCAGGGATGGGTGGAACAAACTGTAGGAGCCAGTCCCATGATAGTCCATCTAAAACCTGGACATACATGGCCCAGTAGAAGACAGTATTCTCCTTCGGGAGGCCTTGTTGCACATAGCCCCTGTTATACAGGGCCTAATTGACCAGGGCCTTATTAGACCATGACAATCAGCCTGTAATACCTCCATTCTCCCTGTAAAGAAACGCAGTAAGTAATACTGGATGGTAGAGGACCTCAGGGCAGTCAATGAAGCCACTGAGGCTATACATCCAGTAGTCCATAATCCCTATACCCTGGTGTCTGCTCTACTGTCCACCAGGAGCTGTCATTCTGTATTAGATTTAAAAGATGACTTCTTCTGTGTTCCACTAGCTCTGGAGTCAGAAGAAATTTTTCTCTTGAGCGGCAGGACCCAAACGCACAACAAAAACAACAATCCTAGAGACTGGATCAAGGTGGTAGACTAGGAGAATGTGGAGCTCACCTTTCCCCACAAATACATCAAAAATACATTTACACATGGAACAATTCTCACATAAAACTAACTGGAAACTGGCAGAAGAACTCTTATATAACCAAAGATTATATGCAAGAAAGATTCCACATAACCAGGTGGGACAGAAAAAAGGCATAGTGTCAGGACTTCCATCCCTGGAAGGGATCTGAAAGGAAAAGATCTTCACAGGTGGACCCTCACCCTGGGGAGCCAGTAGGTTGAGCCACAGACTGGGCATCCTAAGCAGAGGAGACAAGCCCCCTTGACTACTGGGAAATCCACTGAAATAGATAGAAGCTCTGGAGAAGCCCAGACTCTACTCACAAGGAATGCACATGTGCTAGCTTGCTAACAATCAGGGCAGAGAGAACTCTGCACTGGCTGCTGCTGCCTTGCTGTAGCCTCTAATCCATGCAAGGCAAACACCCCAGTCCCACTTATTCCACACCACAGCTTGGCATGGGATCTGGGCCAGCCGAGCCCTGGGAAAAGACTCAGTCTAGCTATGGAAAGACAGTCTGGGAGCCTAGGTGTGGTCTGGGTGGGGCGGCAGTGGACATTATCAGTGCTCACACAAGTGGTGCCAGGAACCAGCATGCCTCAGTCCCCACTCAATGGGGTAGCGGCTGCCATTGCTGGCACTTACTTTGGCAGTGCCACAGGAGACACTGAAACTGGCAGGCCACAGTCATATCCCAGCCAACAAGTACTCCGGACGTGCCCACTCCACACCACAGCTTCGTGCTGGATCTGGGGCAGACGGGCCCAGCAAGAAGAATGCCACTGGGACACCCCAGATCTCTGGCAGCATGACTGCCTCAATTCCTGTAGCCACAGTGCCCAGACCCCCAGCCCCAGCCTAGCGAACATTCTGGTCCCACTCATTCCATACCACAGCCTTGCATTAGATCTGGGATGACCATAATATGGGAAGGGATGTGACCCTGGGCTGTGGCTGAGCATAGCCACAGACATGTACATAGGCAGGGCATCAGACCTCTAAGACCCCTTCACTCGTTTCAGCACTCCCCTCCTTTGGGGCATAGCACTTGCACTCAAGGGGAATGGAGCCTGATTGAGCCTGACCCTCAGGGATTCTACTCCAACACTGGGGCGCAGACCTCACCCCTGATAGGGTGGTGACAGCCATAGAGCAGAGAGGAAGTCCCACCTCACACAATGCACAGGATTTAAATCCTTCAACACCAACCACACCCCTTATCAAGGTGATAAAGGCCAGAACACCCTGGGGAAAGATGTGACTGGAGTCCATATCAAAGCCAGCCCTCACAGCAAAGACACTGGACATATACAGTCTACACAGGGACACTCCACATAAAAACACCCTTTCTAGACCACAATAGATAACTTTCTCTGTCTCTATGAATTTGGAAGAAACAGTTAAGTAAAATGAAAAGGCAGAGGAATTACTTCCAATTAAAAGAACAAGAGAAATTCCCTGGAAGACTAAATAATGAAACAGAGATTACCAGTCTACCAAACCCCGAGTTCAACAACATGGTAATAAAAAATGCCAACTGAATTAAGAAAGATTATCAGTATAAACGCAGATCATTGTAACAAGGAACTAGAAATTATAGTGAAGAACCAATCAAAAATAGATAATTCAATTTCTGAGATAAAAAGCAATTTAAAAGCAATGAATAGCTGACTAAATGACACAGAAGAACGAATAAGTGATCTGGAAGATAGAATAATGGAAATCACCCAATCAGAACAGCAGACAGAAAAACAAATGAAAAACAATGAAAGCAACATACGAGATCTATGGGATAATATAAAACTTGCCAACCTATGCATAATAGGGATTCCAGAAGGAGAAGAGAGAGAGAAAGGGGTTGAAAATGTGTTTCAAGAAATTATGGCTGGAAAGTTCCCAAACCTAATTAAGGAGAGAGATATCCAGGTACAAGAAGCAGAGAGCATCCTAAATAAATTGAACCCAAACAGACCCATACCAAGACACATCATAATTAAAATGGCAAAAATTAAAGAGAGGATTCTAAAGGTAGAAAGAGAAAAACAAACAGTCAGTTACAAGGGAACCCCCATAAGGCTATTAGCTGAATTCTCTGCAGAAACTCTGCAGACCAAAAGGGAGTGGCATGATAAATTCAAAGTCCTGAAAGGGAAAAACCTGCAACCTGGGACACTCTACTCAGCAAGATTATCACTTAGAATGGAAGCAGAGATAAATAATTTCTTAGACAAATAAAAACTAAGAGAATTCAGCAATATTAAACCTCCCCTAAGAGAAATATTGATGGGTCTTCTCTAAATAGCAAAAAAAAGCAAGAATCTATAGGAAAGGGAAAATCACAATAGGAAAGGCAAATACATAAAAGGATTGAAGAACACTTAAATAAGCCAGTACATAGATTTAAAAATAATTTAGAAGTTGTAAAAGTGATTATAACTACAAATACCAGTAAAAGGATAAGCATGAAGATGTGAAGTAGAACAGCAAAATGACAAAATGTGGAGGAGGGGAGTATAAAAATGTACATCTTTTAGAATGTGTTTGAACTTGAATGACTATCAGTTTAAAGTAAGTAGATATAGCTATGGGTCAACATTCTTGAACTCCATGGCAATCACAAATCAAAAATATACAATACATAAAAACCAAAAGGAAAGGAACTCAAGCACACTACAAAAGGAAATCATTAAACCAAAAAAGGAAAAACAAAAAGAAGAAATGAACGAAGGACAACTATAAAAACGACTGGAAAGCAAGGAATAAAATAGTAATAACTACATAACTATCAATAATTGCTTTAGGGCTTCCCTGGTGGCGCGGTGGTTGAGAGTCCGTCTGCCGATGCAGGGGACACGGGTTCGTGCCCTGGTCCGGGGGGATCCCACATGCCACAGAGCGGCTGGGCCCATGAGCCATGGCTGCTGGGCCTGCGCATCCGGAGCCTGTACTTCGCAGCGGGAGAGGCCGCAACAGTGAGAGGCCCACGTACCGCAAAAATAAATAAATAAATAAATAAATAATTGCTTTAATTGCCAGTGAACTAAATGCTCTAATCAAAAGACATAAAGTGGCTGATTGGATAAAAAAAATAAGAACCTTTAAAATGCTGCCTACACAATACTCACTTCAGGGCAAAAGACACCCACAGACTGAAAGTGCAGGGATAAAAAAAGATATTTCATGCAAATGGAAATGGCAAGAAAGAGGAGGTAGCAATATTCATACCAGACAAAACAGACTTCAAAACAAAGGCCATAATGAAAGACGAAGAAGGGTATTATATAATGATAAAGGGATCAATACAAGAAGAGGATATTATACTCATTAACATACACACACCCAATACAGGAGCAATATATGAAGCAAATACTAACGGACATAAAGGGAGAAATTGACAGTATACAATAATAGTAGAAGACTTTAACACCCTACTGACATCAATGGAAGATCCAAACAGAAAATCTATAAGGCAACAGAGGTACTAAACGACACAATAGACCAACTGGACTTAATTGATATCTACAGGACACTTACATCCAAAAAAAGCAGAATACACATTCTTTTCAAGCACACCTGAAATGTTCTCTAGGATAGATCACACTTTAGGTCACAAAACAAGCTTCAACAAATTTAAGAGGATACAAATTAATATCAAGCATCTTTCCAACTACAACAGTATGAAACTAGAAATCAACTACAGAAAGAAAAATCGGAAAAGAACAAACAGGTGGAGACTAAACAGCATGCTACTAAAATACCAATGGGTCAATGCTGAAATCAAAGAAAAAATCAGAAAATACTTCAAGACAAATGAAAATGAAAACACAATGTTACAAGAGCAAAACTGTTCTGAGAGGAAAGCTGACAGTGATACATGCCTTCCTCAAGAAACAAAAAAATCTCAAATAAACAACCTAACCTGCCACACAAAAGAATTAGAAAAAGAACAAAGAAACCCAAAGTCAGCAGAAGGAAGGAAGATCAAAGAGGAAATAAATAAAAAACAATAGAAAAGATTAATAAAACCAAGAGCTGCTTTTTTGAAAAGATAAACAAAATTGACAAACCTCTAGCCAGGCACACCAAGAAGAAAAGAAAGAGGATCTAAGTAAACAATATAAGAAACGAAAGAGGAGAAATAACAACCGGTACCACAGAAATACAAAAAAACAAAAAATCATAAGGGAATACTATGAACAGTTATATGTCAACAAATTGGACAACCTATTGTAGAAGAAAAGGACAAATTTCTAGGAATAGAAATACAATAATAGTAGAAGCACTTTCAAATACTTGCATAAGCACTTTCAAATACTATTTGGCATTATTTTAAAGTTTAATAAATGCAAGTCCTATGGCCTAGAAATGCAATTGCTAAGCACAGACTCAAGAGAAATTTAAGAATATATGGACCAAAATATATGCATAGAATCTTCATAACTGCTTAGTTAAATAGCAACATCCACAAACAACCAGTTTATGAACACTAGAATGGATAAACTATTTTATTTATATAATAGAATACTCTACAACAATAAAAATGTACAAACTTCTGCTGCATGAAACAATGTGGGTGAATCTTACGCATATAATGTTAAGCCAAAGAAGACACACACACACTAATATATACCCTATGATTCCATTTATATAATATTCCAAGACTGAGTCAAGAAGAAAAAGACAATTTGAATAGACCAATCACTAGAAGTGAAATACAACCTGTAATAAAAAATACTCCCTGCAAACAAAAGTCCAGGAGGGGTCAGCTTCACTGGGAAATTCTACCAAACATACAAAGAACTTATACCTATCCTTCTCAAACTATTCAAAAAAATTAAAGAGGATGGAACACTCACAAATTCATTCTATGAGGCCACAATTACCCTGATACCAGAACCAGACAAAGACACTACAAAAAAAGAAAATTACAGGCCAATATCTTTGATGAATATAGATGCAGAAGTCCTCAATAAAATATTAGCAAACCAAATCCAACAATACATAAAAAGGATCATATACCATGATCAAGCTGGATTCACTCCAGGGTCACAAGGGTGGTTCAACATACGCAAATCAATCAATGGGATATACCGCATTAACAAAATAAAATACAAAAAAACACATGATCATCTCAACAGATGCAGAAAAAGAATTTGACAAAATTCAACATTCATTCATGACAAAAACTCTCATCAAAGTGGGTATGGAGGGAACATATCTCAAAATAATAAAGGTGATTTACAACAAACCCACAGTCAACATAATACTCAACGGTGAAAAGCTGAAACCCTGCCTTCTAAATTCAAGAACCAGACAAGGATGCCCACTGTCACCACTTCTATTCAACATAATGTTGGATGTCCTAGCCATAGCAGTCGAACAAAAAGAAATAAAAGTTATCCAAATCGGAAGGGAAGAGGTAAAATTGTCACTATTTGTAGATGACATGATACTCTATATAGAGAAACCTTAAGTCTTCACACAAAAACTATTAGAACTAATAAATGATTTCAGCAAGGTAGCAGGATATAAGATTAATATACAGAAATCTGTGGCATTTCCACACACTAATAGTGAAATATCAGAAAGAGAAAATGAAGAAAACAAAACTGGGGCTTCACTGGTGGTGCAGTGGTTAAGAATCTGCCTGCCAATGCAGGGGACATGGGTTCGAGCCCTGGTCCAGGAAGATCCCACATGCCACGGAGCAACTAAGCCCATGAGCCACAACTACTGAGCCCACATGCCACAACTACTGAAGCCCGCATGCCTAGAGCCTGTGCTCCACAACAAGAAAAGCCGCCGCAATGAGAAGCCCGTGCACTGCAATTAAGAGTAGCACCCACTCGCTGCAACTAGAGAAAGCTCACACGCAGCAACGAAGACCCAGCACAGCCAAAAATAAAAATAAATAAAATAAATATATTTAAAAAACAAACAAACAAAAACAAACCGTTTAAAATCTCGTTTAAAAAACCTAGGAAGGGCTTCCCTGGTGGCACAGTGGTTAAGAATCCGCCTGCCAATGCAGCGGACACTGGTTCAAGCCCTGATGTGGGAAGGTCCCACATGCCACGGAGCAACTAAGCCCTAGCACCACAACTACTGAACCTGCACTCTAGAGTTCGCGAGCCACAACTACTGAAGCCCGTGTAGCTAGAGCCCGTTCTCTGCAACAAGAGAAGCCACCACAGTGAGAAGTCCACGCACTGCAACAAAGAGTGGCCCCCGCTCGCTGCAACTACAGAAAGCCCGTGCGCAGCAATGAAGACGCAATGCAGCCAAAAATAAATAAATAAATAAATAAATAGCCCTAGGAATAAACTTAACCAAGGAAGTGAAAGACCTATATACTGAGAACTATAAAACACTGATAAAGAAAATTGAAGATGACTCAAAGAAATGGAAAGATATCCCATGCCCTTCTATTGGAAGAACATTGTTAAAATGGCCATACTACACAAAGCAATCTATAGATTTACTGCAATCCCTATTGAATTACCCATGACAACATTTTTCAAAGAACTAGAACAACTAATCCTAAAATTTATATGGAACCATAAAAACCCCAGAATTGCCAAAGTAATCCTGAGGAAAAAAGAACAAAGTTGGAGGTATAACCCTTCCAGACTTCAGACCATACTACAAAGCTACAGTAATCAAAACAGTGTGGTGGGCTTCCCTGGTGGCGCAGTGGTTGAGAGTCCGCCTGCTGGTGCAGGGGACACGGGTTCGTGCCCCGGTCCAAGAGGATCCCACGTGCCATGGAGCGGCTGGGCCCGTGAGC